>NC_140595.1:596495728-597841799 GCF_964204655.1 Triturus cristatus
TGAACCCCTAACCCCCAAAACGTTAGGGAGACAAGTTATGTTGGTACTGACAATGGATTGCCACATTGATGGTACATTTCTAGGGCCCACAGGTTGTCTGAGATTCGACATGGGCAGTATCAGAAATTTCACAAGTGACTTCCCCCAAAGTGGCTGCTCGCCCCACAAAGATAGCCACTTTAGTGTAGAAAACTCTGATGCATTAGTTTTCCACAACCGTTAATTTGTCAGAGGTTGTACATCTCCAAAACTGCTGAACGGAAATTCCACAAGCAAAACTCTTAAGAACCTCATTCAGAATGTCCAGTCATTCTCATTTGACTGTGAACCTGAGTTTGCTCCCAAATCTTAACTATACGCTGTAGTGTACACTACATTTCTACTGGCCCTGAGGTTTATAATTGCACATGTTTTGCCAGCTGAATTCTTGCAACATTTGTGCTGGAAAAATGCAATATTCTGAATCTAGCAGCTGGCAATGGGGGCAAATGTGCAAAATTGATGTGCTTCCTTCCATTTTTAGAAGAAGAAGTTGTATTAGGGAGGTAATACCTCACTGGATAACAACTGATTCCTGCAGTATTGTTATATACCCAGGCAATATTCTCATATAGCATTGACCACAACTTGTAATGAGGGACGATATCTGCCTATTATAGTAATCTTAATGTCACAATTTACTAACACCCAACTCGGACACTTTATCGCACTCACACTGTCCACAAATACTTCCAAGGAAGGATAGAACAAAACATTGCCCCTCTGTATTAGGAGTCTCATGTGCTTTCTACTTCTCTTTGTCTGCTTTTGCTTAGGGTGCATAGCTGTGAATCCACTATGAAGTTGCTCGTACTGCATTACTAGATCAGCGGATAGTAATTGTAAACTGTTTTCTTTCTTTTTCAAGTACATGAAATACAGAAGTGACTGTTATTGTCAAGTCCCCACAAAGATAGTATGTGGTTATGTGGATGTTCAAGTCACCACAGAGATAGTGTCAGGTTATTGGGATGATCAAACTGCCACAAAGATAGTTTGTGTTTATTATGATGTTCAAGTTTCCACAGAGATGGTGTGCAAGGATAGTAGTGTTCACGTCTCTACAGCGATAGAGTTTAAATATAATCTTCTTGTCCCTACCAAGATACTGTGTGATGGTAAGGATGTACATATTCAAACTGGGATTATAGGCATCTTCAAATGTGCATATACATAGTTTGCGATAAAAGAAATGTTTAAGTCTTAAAAAGATTACATATGAAGTAAAGGGTTTTTTCAGTCCCCAAAGAGTTAGGCAGTGATTATAGGAATGTTTAAGACCACATAGAAATTGTGCGTGAAGGTCATCTTGTTCAAGTCGCCATAATGATAATATGTGAATATAATGTTCAAATCTCCCTGCACTTAATGTGGTTATTGATACATAGATTGTGTGTGTTTACAGGGATGTCCAAGTTGCCGCAGAGATAGTGTGTGGTTACTGGGATGCAGAAGCTTTCACAAAGATAGTGTGTGTTTATTAATGTTCAAGTTCCCACAAAGATAGTGTGCAAATATTATAGTCTTCAAGTCCTTACAGTGATAGTGTTTAAATATAATCTTTAAGTCCCAACTCAGATATTGTATGAAGGTAATGATGTTCACATTCAAACAGGAACAGTATATGATTATAGGCATGTTCACATCTGCACATACAGAGTGTGTGTTTATAGGGTTTTCAAGTCTTATGAGGATTGCATGTGAAGATAATGAGGTTGTAGTCCCCACAGAGATAGTGTGTGATTATAGGAATGTTCAAGACCTCACAGAGATGGTGGGAGAAGGTAATGATGATCATTTTCCCACAAAGATAGTGCATGAAGATGATGTTCAAGTCTCCACACAGATAGTGTGTGTAGATAATGATGTTCAAGTCTCCATAAAGATAGAGCGATTACAGGAAAGTTCAAGACCTTACAGTTATTGTGTGGGAAGGTAATCATGTTCAAGTCGCCACAAAGATAGTGTGTGAAGATAACGTTTAAGTCTCCACGCAGATAACGTGTGATCACAGGCAAATTCTAGCCTCCACATAGTGTGTGATTACAGTGGTGATCAAGTCCCGATCAAGATAGCGTATGGCAGCTCACATGGTCAAGTCCATACAGCAACAGTGTGTGAATATATTGATACCTGAGTCCCCAGAGAGATAATGTTTGATTATTGGCCCGTTCCAGCCTCCAAATAATGTGTGACTATAGGAGTGTTCAAGTCCCTACCGAGATAGTGTGTAAAGATAATGTTCGAGTTCTCACATAGATAGTATGTGAAGATTGATAGAGCGTCATGTGATTCTGAAATTTGTAGGTGTGCATCATATTCACCATTAGTCGGCACCCACATATTAATCGATGTAGGTTAAGTGTGCCATAGAAATGTATTACTAGAATCGTTTAACATAGAAGTGATTAGAAATGTAACCATGCTTTCCAGGATAAGTAGTGCTGCAGATCATTGTGAATGTATTTTAGTAAACGCATAGGGGCAGATTTATGAGGTACTTGCGCCCCTTTTACGCCGCCGTTGCGTCACTTTTGTGATGCAGCGGCGGCGTAAACCCTGCGCCACGTTGCGCCCCATTTACATTGTGACGCATCTATGGAGATGCGTCACGGTGTAAAGCCCTGCGCCACGTGAAACCTGCGTCAGGTTTCACGTGGGCGTTTCGACACAGGGGGGGGGGGGGCGTTCCGTCGCAGGAACGCCCTAGAAAAGTGACTCAGTGGAGTCACTTTCCCAACGCTGATGCGTCAAAACCCTGCGCCTGCTTGAAGCAGGCGTAAGGCTTGACGCACCATGTTAGGGATAGGGTAGGTTGGAACAGTGCTGGAGTTGCGTCTCACTTGCGACGCAACTTCAGCACTGGCCAACCTTACGCCGGCAGATGCGTCACGTATCTGCTTGTCCTTGCGCCACGATGCACCGCATTGTAAATGCGGCGCATCTGCGGTGGCGCAAGGGCAAACTTGCGTGACGCATCTTCCCTGGCGCATCCACGCTGATTTGCAGGGATGCGCCAGGGAATATAAATCTGCCCCATAATGATTAGTTTCGTGCAATGCAATGTATTAGGTTAAATGTGTGCCATGTTAAAGTTACAAGTGTAGGTTGCTTACTCACGTATATGAGAATAATTAACTAATGCTTAGGGTGTGATTTAATAGTGTGTTTGAATTGTAAAGGCCTGATTGCATATACGTCTAAAGAGAAAGGCCTGTTCTTTTTCTTATGTTAGCTAACATTGTAGGCCGAAAATGATTTCCCTTGGTAAAGGCTTTGGGTTGCAGGGAGACTTAAAATCTTGGAGACATGAAATGTTTTTCGTTCCCATGTTTCTGTTGCAGGTGCAAGGACATTTAGCTTGTTAGTGAGACTAGGTCTTTGTTTTAGGAGTTAGGATGCTGCGAGAAGCCAATAGGGGAGTACACTGGAATGTGAGGATGATACTTTCAGCGGAGAAGGTGCCTGGGACCCAAGGTCAAGCTAACCGTCATTGGATGCCAAACAAACTTGTAGGAAAACTACTGGGAGAAGACCTGGCTGAAGAGGTGTGCCAAAGGGCGTGTTCTATGATTTTGGGGTTTTGTATTAGGGACAGTGCCCCGTGGGTTGAGCAGTTGAGGTTTAGACGGGAAGCTAGGAAGAGCATCTTAGATCGAGCTCTGACTAACTGAATGTACTTCTTAGGAAGTCTTCACTTCTGACACCTTTTTATCCTCTTGCCTGGGAAGGGAAATGTTAAGTAGGGATGTCACCTTAGAGTTAGTGTAGGGATAGACTAACGTTTTTCTCCTTTCAGACTAATGATTCCTAATTTTGGATATTGGTTTAACCATTGCTTTCTTGATGATTTTGGAGTCTGTGATTCTCTTTGTTCTGAGTCGGATGAGAATCCTGCGTAGACTTGCTTTTGTATTAGTGCCCATTTATCTTCTACACCTTGTATTGAGGTGTCTGTATGTTCAGCTATTTTTGGTTGTAATAAAATCCTATAAATTTTAGATTCAGAGTCAGTGGTCCTTTCCAAATGAAATCTAATTTTGGTGATTATGTTTTAATAATCATATTTCCTCCCCTCCACACTATTTAGCAGATAAAAAGATCCTGGCGACCTGAGAGGATTCTTGGAGATAACCAGGTAGGCAAGAATCCGGCCCCGTCAAGATAATCATGGTCAGGTCCCCAGAGTGGTAATGTGTACAGATGTTTGAGTCGCAATACAGGTAGTGTGTGAATATACTCACGTTGAATTCCAAGCAAAAATCATAGTGTGTGATGAAGCTCGAAGATTGTGAGTGACTATTTCAAGTGCCCACAAAGATAATAGGGGTGTTTAAGTAAAAAAATATAGTGTGTGAAGATAATTATGTTCAAGTCAAAAGATAGGGTGTTAACATAGAGATGCCCAGGCCTCTTCATAAATAGTGCCTACAGTGGCATTGTGTTATGGTAGTCACATTAAAGTTCCCACTGATATAGGGGGTGAGCCCGATTCACAAACATTATTTTGAAGTACGTATGTAGTACAACAGCAGTTCTACTTATTGACTACTAAATACAATTTACAATCCTACATGAGGAGAGCTTCACCTCATCTGTTCTTTCTATGCAGAGAACGCCTCACATATTTATTTACTACTTAGTACTAAATTAAGGAGAGAACAAGGGGAATGGTTGGAAAATGGGGAATATCTACCACTAAATGGGAGTGTCTTAGAGAAGGATAAAGAGGGGTTTAGAAAGTGACAAGAAGGGGTTTCAGGAGGGGCATGTTAATACAAACACAACTCACAAAACAGTAATACCATTGGCATTCACAAACTACACTCCATAAGTTATCTTTGCCCTAAACGTCACAAAACAGCAGGTGGTCTACTCAAGCCTAGACGTGGATCAAGTCTAGCAACACACATTGCCACTCACAGGTGCTATAACACATTCCTATTGAAAATAATGGAGGTGGGGAAATAATATAACATCTAATAGAAATAATGTTAAAATAATGACATTTTTCAACCTAAATCTTACATGCAAGCAAACGGCAAGAGAAGATCTCCAACAGCCCTAAGAGGCCCTTCATAAATGAGGAGTAAACTTCTCCCAACTCTACAAACTATCCTGCCCAAACTCCAAATGTGCAGGCTACTCGCAAGCTCATATTGAAGTGCCCCAGGTCCACACCTGATCCCGGCATTGGGGAAGTAGTTAGCTCTGATAAAGGCTCCAAAACCTCAGGAAAAGAAAACTTAAATCATCCCAAATTTTGGCCTACTCTTTTGGACATTATACAGGCAACCATTGATTCTATGAACTTTCACTCATTGATATACTGGTAGACCTTTTAAACACTATTGGAGTATTCATCCCGTGAATCAACATCAAGTTTCAGGCACTAAACAGCCTGATATCCAGGGTACAGAGAGCTCTTGATGCTAATTTCTTTATGTCACTGTACCCAAATCATGAAAAGGTTAAGTACTTTACCTTATTTCTTAAGCAGCTTGGTAGAGGAGATAAAGAAAAGCTCTAGAACACTGATACTTAAAGTGCAGCCTGGGGGCTGCATATGACACTCCTGACATTTACATGCACCCCCGGTCAACAGCAGCACTGGGCTGCTTTCTACGCCACTCAGCACTAACAATAAAAAGATGTTAAATAAACAGGAAAGCATTTATTCAATGGTTAGTTGGTGTTAAAGAAAGGAAGTAACTAGGGAGTCCTGGCCTGCTTAACTTTAGGAACACCTTCAATTTTAGAGACATTTTCTCCTCCCACCCTGACAACAAAACTAAAAGTAATTTAGAAGCAACTCAGCTGTTATGTACGCTCTTTGAACAACATTATAGTTTAGTAAATCAAACACAGGAGTAGGTTTTGTACAATGGAGATCCTTAAGTCATGTATTTCAAGGTCTTCTTATATGTCATAATGAAAAAAGGAGGGAAAGTGAAATAAAAACAATTCCCTAGGATTACACAATTTGGTAATGTTTGGAAGCCGGAATTAATTCCAGCTGTTCCAATTTCACATTGTTCAATTCAGCTATTAGATGTATATTACATGTTTCCCCTACACCCACTTGTCATTAATAAGGCCCTCGGTCACATTACAGACCAAACTTTTTGGACGCTCAGAAAATGTTTGAGAGTACCCATGCTCTAGACAACTGGAAGCATCACACATCTCCAAGGAACACACCATCATGTAGGCAGACAAGCCCTTCAACCAAGCAACAACTCGGAAGTAGCTGTGCGTGGTGGAGCATTATTTGCTGCGTAAAACCAAATTTTATGGAGTCAAACACAACCCCCATCTTCATCTAGAGCTATCACAGACATCTATTTGAAACCAACCACCTCCAATACATCTCAAGCATGAGAGCACACCCAGATATCTCATCTTTTTCTATTAGCGGTGTCCCAGCAAAAGAACCATGATGATAAGCATATCACAATATACAATCAAGAGTCATCAGTGCAGAGTAAACTAGGTGTAAGAGCTCCAACTAATGTTCAAGTTTGAGCCCTTCAACCATCAGGGGCAATAGTGCATGGAGAAAAGACACACAATGCAACAGAAATGTTCACAAAGCGAATCGGGTAGATGACCAAGAGAGAACGTAAAAGGCTGTGTAAAAAAAATGAAATGCAAACCTAGAACAGCTGCCCAAGTAGAGAAGCCAATCGAAAGGCAGTTATTCCCAAAATCCACCACAAACCGGGCCTGGCAGGATGGGACAGACATGCTCGGAACAATTTCTCTCCAAATAAATCAGGAGAAAGGCTAGACGCAGTGGGTTACCAAGGCCAAACAGACTACTTACTCACCCACAGACTGCAAACTTGATGCTAAGTGGTAAAGATAAAGCTTTTCTGAACTGCAAAATTAGTTTACCGTCCCGCAAAAAGGAGTGGGTACAACATGAGTGTCACCACATATTTTCAATTTACTTTGTTGAATAGGCATTAATGGCTTGCAAATACAATATACAGCCACTTTTTGAGACCATTCTGTTTGTCATTTGGCCCCAAACTGGGAAATGAGAAGCAAACACTGAACTGCTTTATATTTAAACAACAAAGGAATGTTTGATGAATAAAACCATGCATTTGCAATGCATCCTTTCCATAAACCTTACGCAACATAAGTGCAGAAAAGTCAAGTTGTAATCTGCTTAACATGGAAAATCTATGCAATAGCACAATTTACACCTGCAGTCACTAGAAAAAAACAGTTTTGGTGTTTCCTCCTTTTTAGGTCTCTCCTGGACAGTGCATGCATTGTCTCTTTGAGACATCTTGTTTACTATCAGTGGTCTTGGGGGCAGTCCATTACTTACCAGTGGTTGGCTTCATTGTGACTCTCACTTGCTTGCTTCTTCTTTGACAGCTGCTGCAGGTTTCCTTCCTCTTCATGTGGTTGTCCCTCTTCTGAACATAAGACACATTACTTGTGTACTTCTACTGCTTTATTCTTTTAGACACTTTTTTTCTTCAGGTTTAAGCACACTGGTAGAGTGTGGCTTTTTCAGATGGGTCTCTTGTGTACTTCTTCTCCCTCTCTGTCCCTTCCTCCTGCATGTTGCTTGGCTCCATGCTCTCCCCATCCCTTGAAGACAGTGTTGGTGTGTGTGCTCTCCTACACTTCCTCCCTCCCGCCTTGATTTGATGTCCATATTGTCGCTTGCCCCTGCCACTCTCTCCCACCCTCCATTGTTTGTGCTTCCATTCTGGCCCTCACTCCCTCCATTTGTTTTCCATGTTGCCCCCAGCCCCTCTCTACATCCTCCGTTGTCGTATTGCCCTTGACTTACCCTCCGTCCCACAACGTTGCCTGATGACCCACCATCTCTATTTTTTCCCCACCCCTACTGTTATGTGTTGCTCCCATTCCCACATGCCGACCTTCCATGTTGGCCCCCACACCATACTCCTGCCTGTAATTAAAAAAAAGCTCCATGATGTGGCCAGTGTTGGCCACATCATATTGTTTTCTGTTTTTTTAAATCATTCAGCCATGTTTCACTTTGGGCAACTCTCAGAGATGGGTGACTAGAATTAATTTTCAGTCTGGAAGTTAAGTTTCTGCCCATGAATGAGTTTTTTTTTAATCTCCGCATGCACCAGCACATGTACAGTGAGTGAGAGCTTCATGTGTGGTCTTGGGCTGCTCTCTAAAGTGTTAAATCATAGAAGACCGAAGAAACTGATAGGGCATCTAGACATCTAGCAAGACATATTTCAATTACCAGCCTATAAATATATATAAAATGTTCATGTCCAAAAATGTATGTAGGAAGTACTATCCACATGGTTCATATCCACATATTACAACATCTAAGGGCAATTAAGAATAATGATAAGAATTATGTGGTAGCTCGCCACATTAATGAAGAACACAAGGGGAATATGAATGATCTTGTCTATTTTGCGATAGATCAAGTCCCAAAAAACTTGAGAGGCGGTGACAGAGAAAGAAAACTCCGTAAATTAGAATCAAAGTATATACTCTTGTTTAACACCAAAATTCCAAATCGACTGAATGTAGAAGAGGATTTACATGTACATTTAAAATAGATCAAAATTCCATTTTCATTCGATTTTAAATAAAATTTTGATTTTAAATTCAGAGGAAGTAAGAAGACTAAAAAATAAACATGCATCAGTGTGATTAAGTTTAAGCCATAGAGTCTGAGGAAGTGTTAAAATAGCAACCATGTGCGTTGAATTAAGTAATTAACCAATAACTTTTACCAAAAAGAGGCAACTACTTGAGTGTTTGGTGCATTTATGCTATTTATGAAATTATATGAAAGATATTGTATGCACTAGCACTTTATTTATTTGTTTCATTAGCAACATTTGCACTATATTATTGGAAATTAATTTATCATTAGCATAAGCACTTTTCTGGATGTATTTGATTGATAAATAATTTGCACTTCAATTGCTATTTTGCACATGAGATCAGAGGTACTGTAAAGCTTTCAGCAAATTTGCACATGATATCTTATGTACTGTAATGCACATGCACTTTATTAGATTTTAAGATATTATTTATACTTTTGATACAGTATTAAATATATATCATTTTGATCTATTGGCAGAGCTAAAGACTGGATTTGACTTAATCAGGGGGCACTAGCCCGATAATTTGTAACAAATGAACACTATGACCGGCATAAAAATGGACTGGATGTGATGAGGCTTAACACACCTTGAAAGACATTGGAAAGTATCTGCTATATTGAGATGTTATCAAGAATAAGCAATGAAGATTTGGAATTGAACTTTTAGCTATGATATAATAGTGAAAAGTCTATCTTGATTAATCTTTGGTATGGAGCCTATAAACAGTTAATTTTAGCACAGTCAATATATATATTGTATTTATGGTGGTCTGGTAGTGATGTTTTAACTGCTGGAACAACAAAATGGTCACAGTAAAACAAAGTGATGTTGCGCATATATATGTATTGTCTGTCTACCATATCTATTACAAAAAACAACAAAAGAGTGCCTGACGAGTTTGAAGGAAAAAGGGGGGGGGGGGAAGGAGTCACTCTTGTGAGTAAAAAGAACCCTCACTCACCAACCTGGTTGGTGACGTGCTTCATCATTGGGTTCCCACCAGAGAGGCCGAATGCCTCCCTGGTGTGCTACTACGCCTGGTTACAGCGGAGCTGGATGTTTTCGAGTGAGTTACTAGTGGTTTAAAAAGGGCTTGGTTTAAACCCAAAATGACTTTATTCGTGGTTAACCAAGCGCTGGTAAAAATTTAATTGGACTAAAGGGCTAGACTCAGTAATTTAGTCCAGGGTGCAAATGAGATAAAATCATGGTCAACATGTTTCTGCCTTTAAGTTTGCCCATTTAGCACGGCTTTCAACTGGACCAACTGGTGAAAAAATCGAAAAACACCTCGGCGGTATGCACACTCTAAGGTGCACCCTAACCTGGGGTGTGGGTGAACGAGCGCGAAATGACTTACAATTTGTAGTCTGGCTTGCTGCTTTTCAGGAAGCCTTAGCCCCGTCGGGGTCCTGCTATTGGGCAGCCACAGGTGTCGGGTGGGCGCTGTACTTTGGAGTAAGTGTGACTATAAGTACGCGCTCCCCTCCTGGACCCATGGGGTTATTCCCCTCCCCCTTTTACAATACTAAGGCTTCCTGAAAAGTTATGATGATTCTTGATACCCGGTGGCTACGGGAGGCAAAAGGTGTTTTTGTGCCCATGAGCATTTAATATTCATTCGGTTTGAATTGCATCTTTATTGCTTTAGCTTTCATTGGTTTTAGCCGCATGGACGTTTTGCTGGCTTTGTCACCGAGACGTTGCTATCAAAATTGCAGGTGGTTGCAGGTGGAACAGAACACCGCGGCTCGCCTCATTTGCAATTTGCCATCTGTGGCTGCCTCTGCTCCCCTTTTGCAGACCTTGCATTAGCTACCGGTTCGGAAAAGTATAATTTTTAAAATGTGTTTTCTTACACATAAAGCCCTAACTGGTAACGGCCCTGGTTACTTAGCTACCAAATTTAGACACTACAGACCGCTGAGACTTTTGAGATCGAGTGATAAAGCATTGTTAATCATTCCCTAAGTCAAAAGGGCTAGTTCTGGCGGCAGGTCCTTTTCTTCTCTGGCTCCTTGTTACTGTACTGGAACAAATTGACACACCATATTCGGATCTGTTCGGATCATTCTCGTTTTAGGAAAGTACTTAAGACAATCTTGTTCTGTTCTAGCTGCTCTTGTTGCCTTGTCACTTGCCTTGTCACTTGGTTGCGCCGAGATACCCCTCGGCGATTCCAGCGTGTTATAAATTAAATTAACATAACATAACACTGGAAGTGTTGATGACTTGTTGCAATTCAGTATTTGTGAAGAAAGTTTCCACAGCAGTGGTGCGTTTAGGAATTTTTGACAGTGCCTGCATCCGTGTGAAAGCTTGTTATTGTTATTTGTGCATTTGTAAGGAGTCTCGTAAGCTCTAGCAGCTGTGGCCAAACTCGATAGTTCCAGTGTCCGTGGGAGGCCTTGATAGCTCTTGTGTTTTTGGAAGTTCTTGAGAAGTTTTGTTTGTGTGAGAAATCGGGTAGATTTTTGTCTGTGAGGGAGCTTGACAATTCCTTTGACTATAAGAGCTCTTGATAGTACTTTTGCAGTGCTAAATCTTGACAGTTCTGTTGCCTATGTGAAAATCTTGATAAATCTGTTGAAAGGGTTGCTAAGCCTTAGTTATTTACACGTGACCATCAATGTTATGTCTTTGGGTGTCAATTCACAGCACTGTTTTAAAGTGGCTACGCATGGGGTAAACAAGAGTGAAAAAACAAAAGATACAAATGTTTTCATACCATAACAAGCAGAGAACGATTTGTTTGAATATTTAAACAATCATCATTAATAAGAGTATTAGATAAATGGGTAAATATGACATAATGAATGGAGAAGCAGTGTAAAACATAAAATAAAAGTCTAGGCACAATAGTGAAAGAATGAAGATCCCCTACTAGACAGAAAGATAAGAGAATGTAGATATTATCGCAATTCAAAACAGGGAGCATTAGCCCTCTCAATAGGTAATTGACGAAATTTCACCTGTCCTCCTCCATTGCTCTCAATAACCCGCATTCCGATCAGTCAGCCATTGCCACTCCATCCATATCCATACACAGTAGAGAACTTCAGATCAAATTACAAGACGCAATCAATGTTCTTAGATCATGACATATTTCCTCCATTAAAAGGCATTTCCATTACATGATTGTATTTTCCTGATTAAAAAAAGTAAGGACAGCCCTTTTTATTGACAAGGAGGTTGTCCCTACTCATACAACCCCCCCCCCCCTGGCAAACAAATATAATGCTAAGAACTTTGGGGCAGATTTATGAGCCCCTTGCGCCACTTTTGTGTCATTTTTAACATGGGAAAAGTGACGCAAAAGTGGCGCAAGGGGCTCATAAATCTGCTCCTTTGATGATATCACTCAGCAAGCATGGGGTGCAATACTCCACACCTACTCATACTGAGCTCATGTCAGCGAAGGAATGGCTGGTGATTGCTGAAGTAAGATGGTGCTGTCTGGACTGAGTCTTCGCATGTGTGGAGAAAGTACTATGTGACAGTGCCCCAAAAAGAAAATACATTTCCCAGCAGGCCATGAATTCTCAAGTAGAGAATATGAAGAATATATCATTTTAAATAAACCTGTTCAATTTCGTTTCTTTAACAACGTTATAATTACCTTAATAATGTTTTCAATAGCATATCTGTAAAATCTAGGTCCCTCACTATAAGTTAGGCGGAATCGTTTAAAGTATTTACCAAGTGTAGTCAATGTCTCCTATTAAGACTTTTAACTTGCAAATGAGTTATAACATGTGGAATCAGTACATAACATATTGAATTCCACACGTTTTGCTTTTCATGCAGGCCTTTTACCTGATACAATTTGACAGATTTGACCTGCAGGAATATATTAGGGTAAACAGGATGGTATGAGTATTATCGCTCAAATTGTAATTCCTATGCCTGAGCAAATAAGCATTTGCACAGAGATCAGAATTTAGCCCTGCACTTGTAATGAAGGTCTATGAATTTCATTTTTTTTAAATTGCATTAATAACCTAAACTTAACCTTTCTTTAAATTTGCTTTATTGTTTATGTGTTTATTCCTACGGTTATTTATTAAAGTAATCTTATTTTTTTTTAATCATTTCTAATTTTTTTATTTACTATATGTATTTGACATTAGGATATCTCGGGGGTTGCCTACCAAAACCGTGCTTTATGTTATAGAATTATAACCATTTAAATGTAATTTTAATCATTAAAATGTATCCAGAATTTTTTTTATTCACATTTTTGGATTTAATCTTTTAAGATGGGAGACATGTAATGAGTTGAAAAAAGAGGAACATATTAACAATAAGAGAGAGAGAGAGAGAGAGAGAGAGAGAAAGAGAGAGAGAGCCATAGAGAGAGAGGGGGGAGCCGGTTTTATGCAACAAGGGATTTGGAAATGTGAATTCATGTACTGGGAGGTTCCGCCCCTCCCCCCCCCCCCCCCCCTACGAAGTACCAGCCTAGCAAATTTGCCAGGCCTAGCAAAACAGACCAGGAGAAAAACAAATGTTTTACCATATGTACATTTTATTTGTATTTCTCAGTAGTAAAACTCCTCTAATACCTATTCTTTTTTTTTTATTTCATTCAATATAGTATACTTAAAATATTTTAATTGTCATTAATAACCCTGACCTAAAAAAATATGGCACATATTTAAATGAATATCATTTATATTTTATCAACAACTCGGACTTCATATAAAATTATTTTACTTACGTAGGGCCAGGTGATGTAGTGGTCTGGCAATGTACTGTTAGGATAAAGCAGGGAGGTACATCGTTTAAATTCCGAAGAAAGATTAAATAAGCATACAGGCCTGCCACACTCTCACGTTATGATTTTGTGAATGACAACAGAATGAAGAACATAATCCAAAAACAGAAATGTGAAGTGGGAATAAGGACAGCAGTGTGACAGCGGATGCCAGCACCTACGTGCTTGGAAGTGTGGAAATGAGGTAGCAACGAGGCTTTCGAGATAATTTCAAATCTCGGCTAAGTCACGGAAGCATCATAGCTGCACCATTCTAATAATTGAACAAGCGTTAGAGTGCACCCGGCTGTCACGGTTTACCGTGCATGGACCTCACATGCAATAGCAGCTTTCGTTACACCGTTTTCTGCAGATACTTCCATGGCAGTCTGATCGGGGCTTGCATATTTCATTACACTCACTAAATAAACTCGCTCCCAGAATCGGCTTTCGGCGCAGCTAAAGTCTAGCCATTCCATTTCTATATTTACTTAAGGGAATTTGTAGCAAAGACTGCTGGGGGTTGCTGACATCATTTATTGGAAACTCATAGCCGTGCCTTGAAGCAAGCAAATCCACTTATGATTTACATAACAAAAAAAAAGAGATTTAATGAAACACGACGTAGCTTTGACTCCCTGGCTTGAAAAGCTATAAACTGGTGGCAGCCCATTGATTTTACAGGACCACTGGGTTAGTTGAGCTGGAGGACCAGCCCTGTTTTACTTGCCTAGTTTTGCCATGCCTGCAAGTGATTTTCCTTGACCTGCATGGCGCACAATGAGCAAGGGCCCCCGTGCACTGGGGGAAAATTCTATAAACTCTATGGAAGCAAGCAATCACTGTGGGCTAGGGCAGTGGCGGCTGCTATGTAAGGAGGGTGATTGAGAGGGGAAAAAAATAAAAGTAAAACATAAGAGTAAAAGAAATAATTCCACTTACCTTCCTGATGCGACGTCCTCTCGCGCAATAAACAGACCACGCTAGTATCTTAAAGCGTAAAAGGCCATTTATTAGGACCAGACTGCACAACAATAAACAATGCTCAACAACATCGATATCAATAACAAACCAATAACAAACCCCCCCACATCCACACTTCAACCCTAAACTCATTTCACCCACTCCGAACTCAGGTCTCCTACCACTCCATGCCCCTTCCATTCCTCATCCATTTCCACAAATCTCCTCTCATCCTCCCCAATATCACCTGGCATTCCACTCATGCCTCCAGCTCCCCACGTCGTTCACTCTTCCCCCACCCCCCCAAGGGGTGGATGCGCCCGCTATTGACTCCCCCACCCCTCCAGAGTATCGCCAAACAGCAGCCCATCCTAAACTGGCACGCCTCGCCAACCCTACCCCCAAACCCTATAACTGCAGGGTGGGTGGGTGGCCTTTTAACTAAACCCTCCCAATGGTGCCGAGCGCAGGAAGAAGAAGTCGCCTTCCTTCCCTGCGCTCTTATACCCACCCCCTAACTCCACCCTCGTGACCCTACCTGGTCCTCCCCTGCGCGAAAGACCCCGGGGGAAGACTAGTCTGCGACTTTGCTTCCCCCGGGGCCCAGTATCGCGCAATAAACAGACCACGCTAGTATCTTAAAGCGTAAAAGGCCATTTATTAGGACCAGACTGCACAACAATAAACAATGCTCAACAACATCGATATCAATAACAAACCAATAAAACCCCCCCCCCACATCCACACTTCATCCCTACACTCATTTCACCCACTCCGAACTCAGGTTTCCTACCACTCCATGCCCCTTCCGTTCCTCATCCATTTCCAGAAATCTCCTCTCATCCTCCCCGATATCACCTGGCATTCCACTCATGCCTCTAGCTCCCCACTTCGTTCAGTCTTCCCCCACCCCCCGAGGGGTGGGTGCGCCCGCTATTGACTCCCCCACCCCTGCAGAGTATCGCCAACCGGTTACCTGCCCCCCCCATCCTCGGGCCGTGCCTCACTCACCCCCTCACCTACTCAAGCATCCCTGCAACACCATATTGCCTCATTCCACAGTCTGGCAACCACATCTCTCACTTCCATCATATAATATGCATTCCCCAGTCTCGACAAATGCACTCCGTCATCCCTAAACAGTAGTGGTTCACCCAGTCGCAGTCCAGGGTGAGCAATAACTTTTATGTCCTTTTCCCCACAAAAAACCCGCATCGCTCTGTTGAGCTTCCGTCGTGCTTCTTCCGCAGCCCCGTGTTTGATAGCACCCCTCCAAACTTTCCTCGGAACAAACTCAGTCCAGGCAATGCAAGTCCCTGACAGCCTGTGTTTCAACACTTCCAAGTCTCTCTGCATCAGCTGTAAGAGCGCCAAACCCGACAGCCGAACCAAGTCGTTCTCTCCCAGATGTATGACCAACAGGTCCAGGCATCTCTTCTGGGGCACCATCTTCGCGAGCCAGGGCAAAAGTGCCCCCCATCGCATCCCCCCTTTTCCTCACCAATGCACCTCATGCTGTTGTCCTTTGGCTCCCAGGTTACGGCCGTACACCTGTTGCTCAGCATACTTGGAAGCCCAGTGAACAAAGGAATGCCCCACGATCCAAGTGACCGCCTTGGCCCCCGGTCCACCCACGCAACCTACGGGTGAGAAATATGTTAGAAACACAGTTTACAACTAACCACCCCAGCCCCCATCGCCTAGCCCCTGGACCCCAGACTCCTCACTTTCGCACATAACGCTCACAGCACCGAGACTTCCACCTCCCAATCTGCCTAATCCTGTCCCAGGACCAACTCAGCCGGGCCGCCGCCGTCACCGCCCCAATACGGAACGAGTGGGTCCCAAAACCTGCCGGCTCCAAACCCAACCGCCTCAACGCCATACGCAGCACCGCCAACAACTGCCCCGCAGTCACCCTCGCCCCTGACATGTGGCAAAATATCTCCCCACTCGCCCTTCGCGTGAAAAGCACAAATGTCCTCCATTCATCCACTGGGCACACACCACCACAACCATTCTCACACAACCAAACCCACTTACCCCGCCCCAACTGATCTGTTTTAGACTGTCCCAACCAAATCCTCAGACGTCCTCCATCCAATCGAATCTCCTCATACAGTCTGCCACACACTGCCCACGTCCCTAGCAACTCGGAGACCCGAAAAGCCCCAAAAAACATCCAGATCATGCACAGCGGAAAAACTCGAATCTCAAACTTGTCATAACAACACAGGGGCAAAACTTCAACCAACCTGACCAACAGCTCAAACGTGATTGCCTCCCGCAATACCTTAACCCCCTTTCTCTCCCTGCTCCAACCTCTGAGTACCCTACATATAATCACATCTTTCGTAGGGTCAAAACCAAAAAACAAACAACAATTGATCGACAACCCTGCTAGTTTCCCTGATATAGTCGCCGCCGTCAGCCCTTTCTGCAATACAAACTGCAACACTGCTCCACTGCCGAGCGATCTCCAAAAGCTGAATCCCTGCGCCAACCCATAAAGGATCCAAACTCAGCCCACGCCAGTCTGTAGGTTCGTCTGGTGGTATCCGCAATAGAGCTCTCAACCAGGCCTATCACCCTCACTCCCCCAAGGCCCAGATGCCTTACGGCAGCTCGGTCTTGTACAGATCCACTCCTGGTGCCAATCACCGGAACCGCTGCCACTGCGAACGAGACAAAGCATCCGCAATGTCATTATTCGCTCCAGGGACATGCTTAGCTCAAAAGACCACATTCAATCGTAAACATTTCAACATGAAACTCCTCAGAAAGCGCAGCACTCTCAGGTCTCTTGCCCTCTGTCGGTTGACCAACTCGACCACAGTCATGTTGTCCACATGGAACAACACCGATCTGTTCTGAAATTCAGGCCCCCACTCTTCCAGAGCCACCAACAAGGGAAAGAATTCTAGAAACGCAATGCTCCTCCCTTGCTTCACTCAGTGAGCCGGCCAGTCTTCAGTGCACAACCTGCCATTCCAGAAAATCCCAAAGCCAGCTGCCCCCGCTGCATCAGAGTAAATTTGCACTTGTCAAACCATCCTGTCATCCACAAAGTCTAGGGACACCCCATTGACATCAGTCAGGAAGGTCAGCCACGTCCTCAAATCAGCCCGTACCCCCATGGAGATCCAGACCCTGTGGTGTGGGAGAACTGCCCCCGACATGGCCATGCAGAGCCGCCGACAGAACGTCCATCCCGCCCTGACCACCCTGCACACGAAATTCAAGAAACCCAGCAGTTGTTACACCACCCTCAAAGCAATCCTCTTCTCCCCGATCACCCACAAAAGGCATGCCTGTATCGCTGTTACTTTCGCGTCAGGGAGCCGAGCCATCCACTGAATGGAATCCAGCTCAATGCCCAAGAATGTCAAACTACAGCACGGCCCACTTGTCTTTTCAGGCGCCAAGGGCACTCCAAATTGTCCCGACATCTCCTGGAAGCATGACAGGGCCCTGCCACAGTCCCCAGTGTGCCCTCCCCAGAAAAAGGAAGTAATCGAGATAGTGCGTGACATCCTGGTGGCCACTAAGCTGTACAAAGACCCACTGCAAGAAGGTGCTAAACAACTCACACAGAGCACAGGAAATCGCAAATCCCATGGCCAACACTTTGTCCATGTAAATGGCCCCTCCGAACTGCATCCCCAGTAGAGAGAAATTTGCGGGGTGTATAGGCAGGAGGCGGAAGGCCGACTTAACATCGCACTTCGCCAATTCCGCCCCCGGCCCACACACCTGCAGCAGGCGGATCGCATCATCCATCAACGCGTAAGGCACCCTTGAATCCGCTTCTGCAATGAAATCGTTCACAGACTGTCCCTCAGGCCAAGAGAGGTTATGTATCATGCAAAACTCACCCTTCTCCTTCTTCGGCACCACCCCTAGGGGGGGAGATGATCAAATCTTCCATTGGCCAGTCGTGAAATGGGCCCGCAATCCTCCCTTCGTCCACCTCCTTCTGCAGCTTGGCCGCCACCACCTCCGGTAATTCCTTGGACGATTTCAGATTATCCGCCCACCTCCTTACCCTAGGACCTTGATACCCTACCCGGAATCCTTCTGTGAAACCCCATTGAATCTTCAAAGCTGCTTCCCTGTCTGGGTAACAGGTGAGCCACGGGGCCACAGCCTCCACCTTAACCGGTGTAGGCACCCTTCTGTCCAGTCTGACCTCTCCCTTTTGCATTCCTCCACTGTTCCGAGGTGTTGACCAGGGTAATCAATCATGACAATTTTAGAGAGGGGGGGACTGAGAGTGGGTTAGGAAAATGAATTAGGTCCAGTACCAATACTCCCAAAAATAAACGCTTTATCACACTGTGGTATCTTTTCCTTAGAGATAAGAAAAACCAGAGACCAAACTCGATCACTGGAAAAATAGAAAAGAAGAAAAGAGAAAAAAGAGGAAAAGTCCCTGTGAGTGAAGTGGTTCTGCCCTAAGGAATCTCTCCTACTGGATAGTAGTGCCCTCACACACCCTTGCGAGTGTCATGCTTCATCATCGGGCGTTGCTCCTCATGGGGGTGGCGCTGCAGTCCCTCAACGGGCCCCGCGAGAGGGCTCTTTATCAGAGATCTTTTTGTGAGAACGCCGCAGTTGTGCATGTGGGTATGAGGGCCTCGGGAAAAGGGGGGGTGGTAGTGGTGTGAGTGATTGTGTCTTAAAATAACCCTTCGGAACCGTGGGGATAGCTTTATTCGTCAGTCCGAGGGTAGAGATAAAAAGTAACAAAACAGGGCCATAGGAGAACCTCTATTTATAGATGGCATAGAGGGCGGGGTATTACTCCGTTGTTCCTAGGGCCGTGTGTGAAAGGAATGTGCACTGGTCAACATGTTTTGCGCCTTCAACGGGTCCCTAATGGATCCCTTCGCGCTTCATCAGGACCGAAAAAGTGAGAAATTCGTGTAAGGAAGAGAGTAAAACACTCTTAATCCCTAAAATAACTCTTAGTCAGGTTTTTTGCATGCAAATTATGCAGCGAGGGACATTGAGTGGTCTGTCCGAGCCTTGACCCCAGGAGGAAGGAAAAGTGCCCCCTCACGAGTCCGTCCGGCAGTGGGGAATGGTTTTTTGGGTCCACCCCGCTCCAAGCCTATTAACCTGCCCAGCCGAATGCGAGACTCCGGTGACCAGGGTAAGGCATTGTGTAAGGGCGTGCTTCCCCCCACACTTCGTGCTTGAACTTGCACGGATACCGAAAACTGTAGCCCCTGTTATAGCTCCAACAGGACCCTGTATTGTAACTGCCTGGCTTGGTAGCCTGACCTGTGCTACCTACACTTGCTGTATTCCCCCCCGCTTTGGGCAGGACGCGGCTGAAAAGACCGATACGTGACCGGCAATCCGCTTGCCGTGTGAGTCGACGCAGAAGAGTGTGTTGACGCCATCCACTGCATCCACAGCTCCTGATCCACCACCCCCCAATGCTTATCCGGATTTGCACTAACCCTCGCCCGAAACTCCTTGTCGTAACTGAGCCAAGCAAACCCCCCCGAATTGCATTTGGGCCTTCCTGGTAATGTCCATATATTTCAGCAGAGCAATGGCCCTATCCAGATATTTCTCGCAGTATATGATAGCGTAAATAAGAAACGCCGAAGTCCAGTTCTCCATGTTCACCGGGACCCTGGGCCGCCTAGTCAGCTCCCATTCCTCCTCCTTGGAGCCCTCCTTCGCCTACACCTCCCTATGTAGCAACTTAAACACGTCCACATATATTCGTGTTTCCAGATTCTACTCTTAATCTTATCCGACAGGTGTGGTCCCAGAGGCATGGCCAAACCCATATAAGGCAGCTTCTTTTGATGTTTGTCCTCTGACTTGTCCCCTTTGTCCTCCTTACCGTTCATTGTGTCCGTCTGCACCCCCGCTGTAACCACAGACTTACCTCCTACCTGCTTGTCTACCGGCGCAGGTTTGCCCTTTGGCACCCTCCCAACCTCCCTCACTGATCCTTCCCCAACACCTATCGACCTACACGCCTTCTTCCTACCCCCTTTTGGTCCCCCATCCCAAGCTGCCCACCAAGGCCCCTCACCTGCAAGCGATGGGAGCCGCTCTCTGGGCCGCCCTCTGGATGTAGAAGCCTTGGGTGTCTCCGCCTTCTTCTTCCTGCTTGTTGCAGCGAGACCTGCAAAACACCAAGGCCGCTGTTGCTCTTCCCCTGTCCCAGTCCGTCATCGTCCTCCCTCACCTCCCCGTCCTCAAGCTCCTCACTCTCCTCATCATAGTCCAACTCAACGTCATGCTCCACCTCCACAGGCGCCCACAACACCTCTCTCACCGCTCTCTTCACACCTTTACCTCTCGTCGCACTCGACCGCGCCCTCCAGACATACACGACGCCGTTGCCCGCTCCCGCGCCGGATGGATGGCCGCCGCGGACCGCCCTGCTGCTTCTTGCCGGCGACATGGGGCCGTCTTGCGCCCCGCCGGCTCCCCCCTGCAATCTGCCGTCCTCTGCCAGCTGAGCTCCCCCCCACCCCCCAGGTCGCTTCAACCTGGGTGGGCCCCGGTACCATCAGGCCTCAACGCCGTCCTGGCTGTCTCTACCTGCAACCTCGGCCCCTTGGGACTCCCCTCTCTCACCTTTTTACCCTTCGCAACCCTGTCTAGCTCCTCCTGCTCTGCCCATCCCTCCTCCTCCGAAGTGGGAGTAGGTGGCCCCTCAAATTCATCCTCCCAGATCGCACCCCCGAGACGTACCCAGATCCGCCCGCCTCGCCTCATTTAGCTGCTCCAGAATACGTTGTTCCCTGACTCTATCCTCCCATGCCAGCGGTGCCCAACTCGGGAGGGGAGGGGAGGGGGGTTGGTAGCCCTGGAACCCCTAATCAAGCCGCAAAGTCTCAGGCCGCGTGGCCATATACAGGCCAAGATCCCCACTGTTCACACCCCCCCAGCGCCGCAACCCCAGGTGCCCCCCTTCGCACAAAACCGGGGTAGCCACTCTCGAACCTCTAGAAAGATCAATAGGGGCGTCCTCATAATTACCTGTGTGCACCACTGCCTCCCCAGTGCCCCCACCACCCGCAATTGTTCCCAGATAGGTACCCCCGCACCCCCCTCCTCCCCAGAAGCGTCCAAAATCTCCACCCCCCTTTCAGGCTCCCTGTCAGGCCCAACGGCCCCCTTTCCCCCTCCCTCCCCTACTCGCGAGCAGTCAGCAGCTCCCCGGTGGGCGCCTGTGCAGACGTGTGCCACCCCCGCCCCCTGCGCAACAAAATCCAATGGGGGAAAACGGAGACGCGGAGGCAGGCTCTTCCGCCGGCCTCCGCAAGCGTGCTCTCTCCTGCTTGCGCCCCTCCCCTCCCATGCGCGGTCGGCCCAGGCGGCGGCAGCTCCTCTTGGCAAGCTAATACCGCCGCCGCCACCCCCACTGACGCAGCCCGCGGAGCCCTAGAGAAACACACCCACGCCTCCCCCAGCACCCCGGGCCGGAGGAGATCCACCCGGCCCGCGCGCCCAAGCACAGAGCTCCACCCGGCCCGGGCGCCCGGGCGCCCAAGCACCAGCAAGGCCCTCTCATCTCATTGAGCGAAACGCCCGACATGCCACCTCAGATCCTGCACACGATCCCAGACACCACCGGCCAGTGGCTCCGCTCGCCGCGACCGTACCGCTCCGGCGCCCGCGACGATCCCGGCTGCACAGTCCTCCTCACAAGGCCCTTACTACCCTACACTCCATTTTAACGAAACCCTCCCAATGGTGCCGAGCGCAGGAAGAGGAAGTCGCCTTCCTCAACTGCGCTCTTATACCCACCCCCTAACTCCACCCTCGTGACCCTACCTGGTCCTCCCCTGCGCGAAAGACCCCGGGGGAAGACTAGTCTGCGACTTTGCTTCCCCCGGGGCCCAGCATTCGCTCCGGCCTTCTCCAGGCAGGCAGGCTGCAGCAGGACTCAACAAACTGCAGTAACCAATCCTGGCGCTTCCCTCATGCAGCATGAAAGAAGCACCAGGATTGGAGGGAGCGGCCTCCTTCGGCGCACCCGAAGACACTGGGAGAGGTTTAAAATGCACATGCCTGGCTGGCTGTCATAAAATGGCAGGCCAAAAAGACATGCACACTTTAAGTGTCTTGTCCATCACTGGTTTCTGCTGCAGCCTGGCTGGCAGCAACAGAAATCAGAAAGCCCCACCCCCACATCCTGACACTCAGCCCAGGACGGGGTTTCACAAATAAAATGGTAATAAATTAACTTTATAATCATTTGATTTTTGCATCTCTGGGGGCAACTTTTTTGTGGGGCGATGCTCCTCCTCCTGAACGGAGGAGCCGCCCCTGGGCTAGGGCCTCTCACGACTGTGTCCTAGCACAACAATAACAAGCACTGGCGAAGGAAATAGGTCCTGTATTGTTCACCAGTCTTTGTCAGTGATTGTGTAGATAATGTTTTTTTGCAAAAATCTTATTGTTGGAGAAACTGCTGGGCCTTCATCAAGCCACAAAAAACATTGAAACATGTTTTCTGGAATCAAAAAGTGCACATTGTCATTGTAGTACCTGGCACTAAAGGGAACTACTTTGTGTGAGAATGTGCTCCTTGTGAATTGGAAGCATTTCGTTACTCACAGTGAAGTTAGCTAGCAGCTGATATGGGCAGAACCACTGCCTCAGGCTGTAGACTGCAGTGGACAGAAGAGAAAGGTGAATGACACAATAACAGGCCAATAGATGAATTTGAGTGGCTGAAAGTCCATATAAGTATGGTTTACATACAGTTGTAGTAAAAGCAAAATTGACTAATGCCAGACCTAAAACAAGACATTTACCCAGAATCCTTCAGGGCCCTCAATTTATGTCCTTTGCCCGCTGAAGAAAAAAACTGATGCCCATTAAGTCAAATGCTGGAGTTGCAACACAAAGTCACCAGAAGTCCCCTTTGTGACAGGTAAACAAAGGCACACGATGGATAATTGGGCTTACCTTTGGTTTCCCAGGTACTATTTCATTCTCATTGAATATCTAAGATATAATTGCTTATTTTTAAATGTAACTTGTCAAGTGCTTTATTGCTTATAGCCCATGATTATTTTGCTCCAGAAACTTTTAAATATTTATATCTTCTTGTCTGCTATTTTTGGTTATTCTTTGTCCAGTAAGGCAGATTAATGAATTTGTCAAGCACAGCATAATACTTCACAAGTATTCCATAATTATTAGGCTATGCACACAGTTAAATAGGTTATGAATCTTGTTGGAGATTTCTTAAATGTGCTTCCGAGACCACACACACCCCTTTTATAGCCCCACAAATTCACTTTTTCCTTCAACTTAAAATCCTGGATGCAGGTGAGGGCTATCATTCCTACTCGAAGGTAATTGTTCCTGCAAAAGAAAAAAATGTTGGCCAGTAACCAAGAAACATTGTAGGCAGCCAACATTTCAGTTTTGACAAAAGGCCTCCCACCACGTCAGCGAGAACACTTTCACCAAAATGACCTCTATCAACAAGGTGGGGAACTCTAATTATAGTGCATAATCCCCCTCTGGGTCAGCTGTCAAATCATAAATAACCCGTAGTGTTTTAGGTGAAGTCTGGAAAGGTGAGTCTTAACATCTAGCAGAGCTAGTTGAGATTACACTTTGTGCCTTCTGGTAAGGGCTATCAAAGTTTTGGCATGTGGCCCGGAAAATGCTTTGCTGAGAATTTTAGTTTTTCTAGATGTGGGGATTTCATGGAAAAGTCAAGATCTGCCTCTCTTATTTCTCTCATGATGATGATTTGTCCTGTGTGCAGTATTTTGTGTGTGACACAGATCATGCTAAAGGTACACTCTACCTTTAAGAGGTTACTAGTGAAACATTAACACCAGAATTCAAACTTATCTCCTTTATAAGCCCAGGAAAGGTATATGCTTTGGTGAAACTTTATAATCAAAATCAGTGGTTGGGGATGCCTCTATTCATTTGGTTGAAGACTCTAACTTACATGCTGAGGATGTCCCCCTTCCTGATATAGATGAAGTGGTGAGAAATCGTTCCCCGAAAGAGAATAGCTCTCCGTCAACTCCACCTGGTCAGCACCAGCCTCCTGGGATTAAATGTTTAGTAGTACCCCGTCCGGTCTCTCCTTGGCAGCTCTGAGGTCTTCGGATCCTCCTGACTTGGAGGCTCTCATGAATTCATCTTTCAACCTCCTGGGCCAATATGTGCAACTCTCCAAGGGCCATATGTACCAACATATTTTCCCATGGACACAGAATGGGTGAAACCCTTTGATACATCTGGCCCCAAATCTCTTAAATGCCTGGAAAGGATGGGAGGTATGAATGGGACCTCTTGAGGATGATGGTTGGCCCAATGCCCTGATGGCACCCAGGACGATCACGATCTCTTCAAGGCTACGCCTGGTCCAAACTTATCACTTGTATAGGGCCTATCTCTCCCTAGCTCGGCTATATCAGCAAGACTACTCTCTGATCCCTCTTGTCATCGATGTGGTGATGCTCCTCCTGACTTTTACCATGTGGTCTGGCAATGCCCCATACTTCATAGATTCTGGTCTGCAGTGGTGGGAGAATTAACTGAGGTACTGGGATGGGAGGTCCCCCTTTGTCCCCCAATGCTTCTGCTGGGTGTCCTTGAGGGTTTCGGGGGAACGAGGGCAGACCGATCATTCTTAGGCACAGCTCTTATGGTTGCCAAATGTCAAATTGCTGCTTGATGGAAGACCCTTCTCCTCCCACCCTTTCACAATGGCGTCAGGGGTGGACTGGTGTGCTCTGCAGGAGAGGTCAGTTTAGGAGGCTAGGATGTCGTCCCCTTAAGCATAGCGTAGTATGGGGGAAGTGGTTAGGCCAATGATTCTGTGGTACTGTTTGATGGCGGGGATGCCACTGTTATTGCTACTTTGTAATGGTTTTATGTACTAATTATGTGTAAATGCTTTGCAATTGCTCCATGTGATTTTCTTTGCTGAGCAACAGGTGTGCAATATTGTTCTTTAATGCATAAAATCAATAAAATATGTTTATAAAAAGAAAATGCTTGTTAAGAGTTTTATCCTCCATCCTAGCTATGCTTGAAAAAACTGTTAATAATGCTGATCACATTCCAGATACTCTAGTTATGATTTTGAAAGCTTTGTTGGGCTATAAAGGCAACAAGGTATTTTTGCATTCGGCACCACAACTGATGAGTATTGAGAAGAGAATCATTCAGCCTTTTGATCATACACCGCAGGTAATCTCTGGGATTAAAGTACAAGAAGATGTTTTTACATTTGCCGGTGTGGGGTTTCCCTTACAGCTATTGGAGGTAAAAGATAAGTATAAAAGCTGCGGTTCCTGTGCAGGTAAACCCCAAATTATCTTTATTTATTTTGAAAGTTTTATATAGCGCGAACATGTCCACCGAGGGTATCAGAGCGCTTTACAGATTATGCATCACGAAGGGTATAAGCAAACAAAACAGAACAAACAAAGCAATAAATTCAACGTCTAAAATTGTCCAACATTCTCGTGAGGAAAAAGCAAATGCAACAGAATCAACAAAGAGACAAAATCACAGTCTAGAATTGTCTGACATATTCGTGAACCAGGTGGCTGAGCCAAAGTCAACGGCTATGGACCCGGAATCAGATAAAGGGGCCAGGCTAAGGCAGAAATTTCTTCATCAGGAGCCCTTTGACTTCTTTTTTGAAGAAGACAGTGGAAGGGTTCACCCTGACTTCGGGGGAAAGGGATTTCCAGATCCTCGGAGCCATCCCTGAGAAGGCTCGGTTATAGGTCGTTTTTTTCTTGAATTTTTGTGGTTTAAGAAAAAGGGTACAGGTGCTTCTGGAGGCTCTAGAACCACAGAGGAGCTCCACATTCTGCGGGAGGTACAGCGGGGTCTTGAAGTGGATGGCTTTGTGACCCATGCATGCAAGTTTTAACTGTATCCAAGCTTCATATGGAAGCCAATTCAGGTCCCGCAAGTCCAGAGGGATGTGATGGTAAAAGTGTTGCGCTACCATAGTCCAGCTTTGAGATCACTAATACTTGTACTGCAACCTTTAGGTCATGATAAGGGAGAAAGGGTTTGAGTTTCCTAAGTAAGATGAGTTGCAAGTTCGCTCCTTTGGGTGAGGGAACTGATGTGCTTCTGCATGTGCAGGCTTTTGTCTAGAATGATACCCAGAGAGGATGCCAAGTCCACGAGGTGCGGTCTACAGTTAAGCGCAGTCAGCTGATTCAACCATTGTTCCATGACGAGGGATTGGTTGTGGGTGAGATCAGTAGGAATTCCGTTTTAAGAGCATTTAGCTTCAGGTGATTACGTGTCAACCCGCTGTGTGTTTCCAGCAGGACTGAGTTGAGGTACTGAATGTCTTCGGGGGAGGCTATCTTCAGGTATAGTTGGGTATCGTCCGTATACATATGATATTGAATGCTGGATGATTTTTAGAATTTCTGTCAGAGGCTCCATGAACAGTTTAAAGAGCGTGGGGGACAGAACGCAACCTTGGGGAACCCCCAAGGTGACCGGTGCATGATGGGACAAGGATTGGTTCACCTTGAAGCTTTGGGATCTGTTCTGAAGGAACGATTAGAACCAGTTTAATACAGGCCCAGACGGCCCCATCCTGTGTTCCAGGAGGTCAATTAGGTGATCATGTTTGACAGTATCAAATGCTGACAAAAGGTCAAGAAGGATCAAACAACTCGTGATCCAACATTCTAAGCGTATCATCCACGATGTGCGTTAGTGCCGACTCTGTACTATGTGTATATTTCTCCTGGCCCCCATTTTAATACACTGCTAAATTACCTTTTTTATTTAGAAGTAAACTTATGGTGCAACAGGAGGATCTCCAGATTGTTATAGTGGGAGATTTACATTGTAAAATCTCAAACCATTCTATTACTCTGTTCGCAGACGCCGGAAAGGAAGAAGTACTTCATATCCTCCATATTCTCTTTCCTCCAAAAATAAAAAAAGATAAAAGAGGAAATTCGCTCCTCAATCTTCTAAGGCAGAATGATTGTGTTATCCTAAACGGCAGATCTGATCTTGATTCTCCCGCATAAACATTACTTTCTGTCATGAGATAGGCAGGACTCTATTATGATTCATCTGTATTAGTTTAAAGCCCCCCTAACAGGAAGTCAGATGAAGCCCATGAAACGTATTGCATATAAGAGGGTTGAGAAAGCTTGTTCCAAAAAACAAACTCCCATTCAAACTGATCGGAGATAGGGCACTATAAACTCCCACAACACATAGGTTACCTACACCACAAACATCTTCTAAAGACCAAAACCCATCCAGGTTAAGCACCTGCCTATCACTCCTTCATCTCTCATCCGCAGCCCCAGAGGAATTACTAAACTATCTATGAGTATGGAAGCAGATCATACTCCATCAAAATTAAATCATCATGACATGCTCCTTACCTTGGCCACTCTGAAACATGACAAAGGCAATACATGCAATGAGGATAAAGACATTTTCAAAACGTTCAGGTAATTTTATCAGACATTGTACTCAAATCAATTAGAACTATCTTTTCAAATACCTCATATCCAAATTGGTCCAGAATTCCATAACTCTCAGCCATTGACACTGATATCAATATAGATGAGCTTGGTAGTGTAGCATCACAGTTAAAACTAGGGAAAGTCACATCAAACTACAGCTGTGGCATCATGCTCATCAGAACTTTCCACACTGAAACGATACCCAGACTCTTAGACCTATATCAATAGCGCAACATTCAAAAGCGAAACCTACAGAACAAACAACCTACTTTCTACCTACACATGACAAAAATCTATAGAACATTTTGATTGAGCAATAATAACTGCAAGATTTATAAGAAAATATAGATAACGAAATTTACATACTACTACACTATTGATCTGCACAGAACAAACTGGATTTATCGGAAGGAGATTGGCTACCACAAGCTGGAGAGTTCAATGCAATGTGCTATCTCCATTAAAACATTCTGGGAGAAATGGACTAGGGCACGTCTTACCACCATAACATGTTAATGGGCTAGAATTACCTTTTATGATGCCTTCGTTCAAATGTCATTTTCTAAGGCATAAATGCATTTTTCCAGTTCCTATGTAAAGGATCAAAAGCTTGTATTTTTCATGAGTCTCTATTATACATTCTTTCCCCCAATGAGAGGTCTGGTTCAATAATGTCATTTGTCAACTCACCTATTTATCATATCTTGATTACTTTGTTTAGCGAATCAGCATTGGACCGGGCCCTTTCTGCAGAATCACCCCAGAGTTTCGCCTTCCTTTTCTGAACCCATTTTTGGTGGCTTTTGGGACTCTGTGCACTTTTTCCCATCTAATCAGTGATACAGTGCTTGTGCTCTCCCTCCTAAACATAGTAAAACATGCCTCTACCTGATTAGTACATGTAATTTACTTATAAGACTCATGCATATGGTACTACATGTACCCAGGGCCTGAAAATTAAATGCTACAAGTGGGCTGCAGCACTCCTTGTGCCACCCACTAAAGCCGCCCTAAAAACATGTCTCCAATGTAGCCTGGAGTGCAGTTTTAAACTGCTATTTCGACCTGATTTGTTTTATGAAGGATTTTCCTTGTTTCATTAAAGTTGGACAGATTGGGGAAACCATATGTTAAGGTGTTTATACATTAGTTCTCACTTAACAGTTTTAGACCACATTCTGGCTTGCATTGTTGCTCAGTGCCTGCTCATGGCTGGTATGCATTCCCTTTTTTTTGCACTGATTGTGTTTTACATATGGAACTGAACAACATGGGGTATTTTTTAGTCACTTGAAAAATGTGCTCACACACTTATTTTTCATTTTTTATTTTTCATCTTTTCTTCACTTGTGTCACAATGGGCACTAGTATTCTTTGGTCATGTTTTTTGCAGCATGTCTTTAGTGAGGGTTGCTATGTGTTAGCATTTATCAGTAAGCATGTCACACACATGGTATCTATATAATGGAGGCTTCAATTATTAAAGTTTTCAGATAAGTGGTTATTTGGTTGCTGATGTGTCTTTTTCTCTATTAAAGTTACCCCCGATGGAGGGCTCAGCATGAAATGCATTGGGTTATATCATCATGTCATGTATGACGGATTGTGAACTTTATTTAAACAAAAGGACGGGTTACTCAGAAGGCACACATTGACCTAGATTAAGGAAGATGCACCTGGAGTATGTACTGCCTGGAAAACCATCAGGTTTTGAAAAAGAACCCTCACTCACTTACCTAGTAGGTGACATGCTTCAGCTTTGGGTTCCCACCTAGTTCACCGAATGTTCCCAAGGTGTGCTACAATGCCTGATTACAGCAGAGCTAGTTGTGTTTTCGGGTGTGGTTGTGATTGTGAGTGAAAAGTGCTCAGGTGAGGTGCGATTTAAAATTGGCTCAATACTCTTGTTTGTATACATTTTATTTTATTTTATTATTGAGAGTATTGGTCAATGTTAAAAGGTGGCGGATAGGAGAAGGATATTATTTTTATCCTTCGTATCCTGTGATTGGTCTACATGTTTCAGTCATAAGCTAATGTGCCGGGTAGGGTCAAATGGCTTTCTTCAGGACTGATACGCACATGCATGCACACTAAAACATGCAGCTAGTGAGTGGATCGTACTTACAACCCACTAGGAAAACTTCATGTCGCAGTTTGGTTCTGTGGAGAGAAGATACAGAAGTCTAATCGCATTCACAGACATGAATAGACATAGGCAGTGCTAAAAAATACTGCTCAATGCAAGCGAGGAGGTTGTCCCGGTGTACAATTTGACTCTGTGTCATTAGTATAGTAAAAATCACTTTCCAAATGGCCCGGACAATCACTAATGTGTACAAATGAAAGGAGATTTTTCAGAGAAAATCAAATGTATTATCGCCTTTCATGTATCGGAATTTTTTTTATATGGTGCTCAACATATAAGAGACAGACATGACATACCCCTATGTAACTGAGGTAAACATAAGACATTTTTATATCCAACACACATACTCTTTACAAGATAGCTTTTGGGAAGGTTTTTTACAAACAAGTTGCGGCTGATGTGACCAGTTCGATATCTGTTTTTCGTTTACTTAGATCTAGCAATGTATGCATACTTTTATTATTCGAGGCTAATGTACAAAGCAACGGACGGTCTTGCCATTTCAATTGACATATGTTAGCCCTTCAGTTATAATCGAAATAAGGCTGAATGCGCTATCACACCGTATGTGCACTGGTAGACCTAATAAAAATGAGTGATAAAGTAAGGTATGAGTACTAACTTCTGTGACGGTAGCTAATTACCACCTGAGATCGCCCGAGGGGGTGGACCCTGTAGTCACACTATGTAATAGAAGATTTCCCTTTAAAATCTTTGCAGGTAAGTGAAAGTTAAGTAATAAAACGATCGACACCCGGTTCTCCCCTTATTAGAGCCCACTTATTTCATCAAGATATTTCACCCTCTGATACCTATTCGTCCTCGGTCGTCCCGCATCATGATTGTGTGTTGCGGGAGCTGGGTATAAATACCGAAGAGTCCCGCTTGTTTCCTGCACATGGTTCCCTGCAAGAATACGATGCGCCTGATGACATCAACGCGGCGTTTGTTACGTAGGCCAGGCAAAATGCCTGACCTTAAGGGGTCGTTCCTCCTCCTTATTGTTTACACTTTATCTGTTGAAACAGTGGTTAGCACTATGGACGATGCTTTCGAAGTTCATAACCATTGCCATTAGTATGAGATATCTGTGCATATTGTCACATCAAGTTATGTTCGTTCATGTACACCTGCCTTTGTAACCAGACCCGGATCCGTGGTGTTATTTGTATCGTATCAATGCGGCCTCTGTAAAGTTATTCAAACAGAGATGTTATTGACTGAGACGTATTTTACTAATGGTAATATTTTGGTGCTTTGCTTTGTTAGTTATATGTGCCATAGCGCTGTTCATGTGTTTTGGAACCTGATCCCTTGGTCCTTGTGCGTTTATCCCCATGTGTTAATGTGGTTATGATATAGGTGGCTGGATGACATAATCTGGACCACAGTTGATATTCACAATGTTTTGAATGCGCTATTAGTATTGATTGATTGGATTGGTTGGATGAATAAATTGGTAAGGTGTGTGTATCGTAATATTTTGGGCAGGCCATCATTACCAGTTCTAGGATAATTAGTATGTAAAATTCTGGGACTCAGCCCGTTTGGTGGTTAAGGTGATCACAATGAGAATGCATGTTCTTCTGTATGTTATAAATGCATAATTTTGTACCACCTCATATCAGGCCCACATCTTTTGTCTCTCATATTTCATATCATGTGTCGTGTGCCTAAATGTGTGGTGAAGATGCAGGATACAGGATTCTTATCATAGTATGGTATTCCACAGTATATTACCATTTAGTCCTGTTTTGTGAGTGGACATGTGACAAATCCATCTTTGTTCTTTCTCAAAGAGACGTCTCTGTATGTTATCCTCTATACTGTCCAACAATTCAGTGACATACCATGTTAGGTCTTTAGGGGTGTGCCCAGGTTGATGAAGTGATCCGTTAGTTTTGTGGTATTTCTTTTGCATCTTATGTTGCTTCGGTGTTCACGAGTTTTTACTTTTCTGATCGTCATTCTCACATACTGGAGGCCACAACTGCAGATGATAAGGTAGATCACATTTGCTGTATTGCAGTTCGTGTGTTTCCGTAAGATCCATGTTTTCCCAGGTTCCAGCTCCAGGGTTTTTGTTGTTTTGGTTAAGTTGCAGACACTGCAATTTCCACATGCATAGTGTCCTGTCACTTCTGGGAGGCCCCACAGATTGCGTACTGTAGCTTGTCCTTCATTCTTCATTGGTCGTGGTCTGGTGTTTACCAGATTGTCTTTTAAGTTCATTGCTTTCTTAAAAGAACTTTGAGATGTTGTAGAAATATGCCTGGATTGGCACTTTTCATACATTTGAAAACTGGAATTACGATGCCTCGGTACAAGGATGAAAAGCCTGAACGAAAATATAAATTGATTAAAAAGGAAGACATGGATTAAATTGGACTCATGAGATGACTGTTGATAATATTGGCCTATGCCTTGTGGTTGTGCTTCCTGGGCCTGGTTCACTTCTGTGCACCAGCTTGGTATGTATTTACATGCGTATTACAATGATGAAACACGCACCGAGGTTGCAAACAAAATCTCACCTTTGAGCATATGTTAATCTTTGATGATTTATGTCATTTGGAGTGCATTCTACCATTTATAGAGATTAAACCTTTTGCCAGGCCTAAACATTCCTTTTTATTAATACTTCTACGTCACCCATAGGGTAAGCCCTAATGGCTCATAGGGTAGGGTTCATGGTATGTAAACGGTAGGACACATGTACATAAGTTTTACATGTCATGGCAGGGAAAAACTCCTAAAGTTGCTTTTCACTGTTGTAAAGCTATCTCTCCCATTGACTAACAGTGAGCTACCTTATTACACTTAATAAGTGATAACTTCAGTTTTGGAGCAAATAGAGAAATGCTTCCCCCACTCATCTAAATTTTAATTTGAAGTCCTGTTTAAAGGCAAAGTTGTACTTTAAGCCACTATTTTAAAAATCCCACTTACACCAAGCAACTAACCAAGTCCTATCGTAAATTCATTACTACATCGCTACTACTGGCCAAACGCAGGGTGGCTTGCAGGTGAGGTAGGGGGAGAGCCCCGATGTTCAAGGAGTGGCTAGATGATATGCTCTAGTGCCAGGGACAACTGACAACATATGCTGAAACGCTCCCACGAGCTTCCAGGCCTAGGGATATTTGGGGTCCGCTCCAACACTACCTCTTATTGCAGAATAGGACGAGCTCGACCCCCTCCCCCCTGGCACATGATGTTTGAGGGCTGTGGTGTCTCTTCTTCCCCCTGTCCCCTATGATTCCCACCACCAATGTCGCTGACATATGAAGTGCTCTAATGTGCAAAGGTCTTATACCCTATGGACACCCATATTACCCCTTTCTCACTCTATGATGCACGACATGTTCAATGTGTGTTTTGCCATAATATGCTGTTCATTATCTGGTAAGTGCACGTCCCCTAGCACCCTGTGGGTTACTCTATGGTGCTATGTTTGTGGGACTGTCGAACTGCAATGGTGCACTATCATGGACTTTCTCACCCGCTACACGGATACTGTTTTGTATCTCCCCCCTCCCTTCTGACCCCAGAAAGCTCACTGTATGAGACTCATGTATATCTGTGCCATGTTTATCTGGAAGCTGTGATGTATGCTACTTATGATGGAAAATGTTAAATAAACGTTTAAAAAAAAAAAATTCACAAAGCTGTACACACGTCATACTGAAGTAGTTCTGTTACATTCACAGATACATCCGCGCCACAGGCTGACTACACACCAACATGTGAGCCAGAGGAGACCCAGGCAAGGGAAGAAGAAACAGTCACAACAATACCAACAACACCTCCACCAACAACACGCAGGCACACTGTGTCCCCACTACTGGAGTTCAAGTAAGAAAGCGATGACATCCAGGAAGAGCTGCAGTCGATGCCAGTTGAACAGGCACAGACCCAAAGTCACCAGTCCCACGTGCAGCAACGCAACACCTGTTGCAGGAGATGCAGAGCAAGAGCACACAGTGCTTTTGAGGTAGGAGAGGGCTCCTCTGTCTTTGCCAGTCTGAAGGGCACCATAGTGAAGGGGCAGCACCTGCAATTAAGACAAATGCAGTCAATGCAAACCCAGCTAGTGTCTCGGAAGAACAGAATGGTGGACATTAAGGGATTGGTGCAGGTCAACAGTGCTGTTGAACAATTACAGACAGCTACAAAAGCTGGGACAAGTGTACTGGGTGCAGGGGACAGTGAGGAGGCCTCCAGCCTCAGCAACATCACTGCCACAGTGACTGAGACCAGACGGCAGAGTGCGAGGAAAAGTACGGCGTATGAGGCCTCATCAAGGGAGGCCAGTGTACACACTGGCCATTCCAGTGTTGTATGTGCCAGTAAAAAGTAGATAAGGATTTGAGGAGCGCAAGTCAATAGATAAGGTAACCTGTTGCATGTGATGCTCAGTGGTGACTGTTGTGCATACTTATTTGAAAATCCTATGTTGTTAATCAATTATCACACATGTTACATGATAACAGCTGTGTGCATACAGTTTACCTGATATTAAGGTGAATAAAGCACAGTAGCTATAAAGTCATGAAGTGCATTGTCTCATAATTATTCATCCTAAAAATAATTCTGTGTTATTTCCGCATGAGTTTGTCGGCCCTCTGCTGCCCTTGATTCGTCTCCAGGTTGCTATGCCGTACATCACCCATCCTCCTCATCTATGTCTGGATCAGATAGATTTGAAACCGGTCCTAGGATGCTTGTTTCCGGTCCAGGGAGGACCTGGCTTGGCAGTTCGGGCTGGACTGTTCCCATGAGGCACAGGGTCAAGACTGATTTGCATATAGCCAGGTCTAAACTGGGGTGGCTTGGTGAGAAAAAGAATGATGGATTTAACCCAGATCTTTTGACTGGGGGGGTGAATGCTTTGATTTGTTCTGCATTCCGTCCATCAATTGTGTGTCTTTTGGATCAGATAGGTCCAATGGTATGCCTCTGGAAGTCGCAATGTTGTGCAACATGGCACAAGTGGCCACAATTTCTACAGCATATCTCAGGCCTATACTGCAGTGCACCTCCACTATTATGTAGGCAGCGGAACCTACTCTTCAGTAATCTGAAGCTCCTCTCTATCACGTTGCGTGTAGTCTTGTGCACAGAATTGTACCTCAGCTTGCGTTGAGTAGTTGGATGTAGGTATGGGGTCAAAATGAAGGAGCGCACAGCATATGTGCTGTCACCTACAAGGCAAAAGGCAATAGATTACTCACTGTAATGTGTCTCCATCTCCAGAGAGTTTTCAGGACTGTGTCACATGCATTTATTTAGCAGGTATCCTTCCCCAAAGTCACCCCAAAAGGAGACGTGTATGTATACCATTGTGTATAAAGATTATATGGGTTACATCGTGCACACTACCTGGATATCGTGCCACTATGTCTGCGATTATGTGTGAGGAATTGCATATCACTTGGATGTTCAATTCATGATCAAACAGCTTACACCGCATACCAATATTAATAATTAAGAACTGATAGGAGCAATTTGACCTTTCATCTAGAAACTAAACATAATGAAGAGCAGTGATTAGATTACGCTGGGATATTTGGCGAAAAATACTGAGTTGTAAAAATTGGGAGATAGAAATAGAGGAAAAAAATATTGTGATACAAAAATATCTTGTGAAGAAATATCATTGTCAAGAAAATAGTTTTTTCAGGTAATATGGTTGTTAACAATATCGTTTTTGTTAATATCATTTTCAATAATAGAGTTGTAAAAAATATTATTTAAAAAAATTATCTTAATGTGCTTTAGTTCATTTATTAATTTTATGTGTTATTATTATTTTATGTGTTATTATTGTTTGTATAATTGTTGATAATATTTTTAAATACAATTTGCAATTTTAAGTGATATATACTTTTAAATGTAATTGCTAATAGTAATTTATAGTGCTGTAACATGTTCTTAGTTTGTAGGGGCATAGGGTGGGAAGTTAATTAAGTAGTAATTAATTACCAATTATTTTTTAACCTATTACTAATTTATTATTAAGTATATACATTTTGTAATAATTATATCTTTTAGTTATATTTTAGGCATGGACCACAGGGTTTGTAGGTGTATAGTGTGGGAAGTTAAGTAATAATCATTAATTATGTAAATTGTGTAAGAACTTTATATTTTAGTTATATTTTAGATGTGGGGTGTTGAGTTTGTAGGGATATAGGATGGGAAGTTAATTAAGCAATAAATGTTAATTAACTGCTTAATTAACTATTAAATTGTTTAATAATAATGTAAATGTATTTTTTATATAAATGTCTTTTTGTTAATTAACAATGTTCATATTAAAAGTTTTGTATTGGTTCTAAATTAATAGGGTTGTTTAAATATGTAATATGGTTGAAGGGAAGTACTTTCCCTACTGTTGCTTAGACTGGAATGGGAATAGTAAATTTAACCCCTCAGAAGTCCAATGTTTTCCCTACTGCTGCACAGACTGGAGTGGGAATAGTAAATCGTATCCCTCTGAAGTCCAACGCTTTCACTACTGTTGCACAGACTGGATTGGGAATAGTAAATGTAATCCCTCCGAAGTCCAACGCTTTCCCTACTGTTGCACAGACTGGAGTTGGAATAGTAAATTTAACCACTGCGAAGTCCAATGCTTTTCCTACAGTTGCATAGAAGGGAGTAGAAATGGTAAATGTAACCTCTTTGAAGTCCAATGCTTTCAATACTGTTGCATAGATGGGAGTGGGAATAGTAAATATTACCCCTCTGAAGTCCAACAATTTCCCTATTGTTACACAGACTGGAGTGGGAATAGTAAATCTTACCCCTTCAAAGTCCAATACTTTCCCTACTGTTGTACAGACTGAAGGTGGAATAGTAAATCTTACCCGTCCTAAGTTCAATTCATTCACTACTGTTGACCTGTTTGGAGTGGGAATAGTAAATGTAATCCCTCTGAAAGCCTACGTTTTCACTACCATTGCAAAAACTGTAGTGGGAATAGTATATTATCCCCAGGCTCCAATACTTTTCCTAACATTGTTTAAATATATCTATTATTATTATGTGTTTAATTTTAAAATGTTATATTATTTGTTTATATATACACAAAAAAGGCTTTTTTACGCCGAAACGCGCCTGACACTTTATATACTAATATCTACCAGATGAAGTTAAAATAAACTGAATTAATTGCACTACAAGGAGTAAGAAACTGGAGTTACTATATATATACATAGATATATATATATATATATATATATATATATATATATATATATATATATACACATACATTATACATATATATATAATGTTTTATAATATGTGTTTTTTGGTCTTAGTTTTTTACATTTTATTAATTTGGTAATTTATTTAATGGCTTGCAGTTGATTTAATATTTTTGTTTAATGATATATATATATATATATATATATATATATATATATATATATATATATATATATATATATATATATACACAAACACACATACATATTATACTTTTCATAGTAGTAAATTAAAAATGAACCTAATGTAAAATAAATATTTTTATTAATAGTATTACATTATATATGGGTATGTATAAGCATACTCATTTATGTGTGTGTGTTAATATAAGTATATACTTATATATAGTATTAAATATAATTGTAAATGTATTTACTTTACATTATACTGTTATATATTAAAATATTTAAGATTTACTATTTTAAACTACATAGCTATTAAAAAACAATATTTTGTATGTTTTTAACGATATTGGTGTGAAACAATATTTTTTACTTGAAATTTTTATACTTACCATTAAAAGTATAGGGATACAATATTTTCGTAAACAGTATTTTTGACACAATATTTTTGTTTCACGATACTGTTGTTTTCGATATTGTGGCAGTGATCCACTACTGGTACATTAATTGGTAATGAAAGTCAACTATTTTGCCACACTCGCTGTACAGTGACTAGAAAGCCATCAATAAATTAAAAACTCACCTGCACTATCATATCCATTCACTGAACATTTAATGTATGGAACAAGAATAGCGCACATCTTAGTGATTATAGCTAAGTCATACTGTTAGAGAGTCCCATAGGTTTCATCTACCATGTATTAGTAGAAACTGTCTCAACACTTTGGGCTCGATTCCGATCCTGGATTTTTTTTTCCCGTACGACTCGTATCCGTATTTTTTTACGTACGAATCGTACAAGTCCCGTACAAACGGCGAAGTACGATTCGTCCGTGGAAAATACATACAAATCGCCTCGGGAAAAGTCTACGAGACGTCCCCGGACAGGTTTACTTACAACTCGTAAAACTGAAGTCCGAGCGCGCAAGTACGATCCGTAGCACCCGTCTGAAAACACAAGCGCATGGAAAAGGCCCCATACGGAGCGCACTTTGTACGACCCCTACCCCGAGTACTCTTGGGCCCGGGGTATGAGTCGTACGGCCCCCCCAGCCTCCCACCCCTCCCGCGTACGTCCGCACCATACTCCCCACCCCCCGTATGTACGGCCCGTACCCCCACTCCCCCGTATGTTCGGCCCGTACCCCCCACTCCCCCGTATGTACGGCCCGTACCACCCACCCCCGTATGTACGGACCATACCCCCCACCCCCGTATGTACTGCCCGTACCCCCCACCCCCGTATGTACAGCCCGTATCCCCCACCCCCGTATGTATGGCCCGTACCCCCCACCCCCCTGTATGTACGGACCGTACCCCCCACCCTCGTATGTACGGCCCGTACCCCCCACCCCCAGTATGTACAGCCCGTACCCCCCACCCCCTGTATGTACGGACCGTACCCCCCACCCCCGTATGTACGGACCGTACCCCCCACCCGCATTTGTCCGCACCGTACCCCAGGCGTACCCAATCCTCGCGTATTTACGGACCGTACAAACGCGAGGATTGGGGTGCGCCTGGGGTACGGTGCGGACATTTGCGGGTGAGGGGTACGCCTGGGGTATGGTGCGGACATACGCGGGTGGGGGGTACGGTCCTTACATACAGGGGGTGGGGGGTACGGTCCGTACAAACGGGGGGTGGGGGTACGGGCCGTACATATGCAATGTTGGGGTACGCACCGTACATGATGACACGTACGATGTGGGTGATGGCGTGTACGTCACGTAGCGGGCCCCCTTTTCCTCGTGCATCGCAGCATACTTAGCTTTTCCGGCACTTTTTGGCTCCCGTAAAAATATAGCCGTGCGGAGTGCTGTAGGTATGAATCGTACTTGCTGGTCCGTAAAACGCTGCCTGACTCCGTGCGGACGTCGCGTACGCGCTGTCCAGTATCAGAATTGTATGTATATTTTAGCCGTACGGTGTTTTGTACGATTTGTACAGAAATGGTATTTCTGTACAAATCGTACTTGCTGGTTTGAACGGTGGAATTCCCGGGTACGAGTCGTACGGAGAAAACGCTCCATACGACCATTTGTACCCGGGTTTTACAGGATCGGAATCGGCACCTTTCTGTCTCAAATCCATCAGACACGGACACTCAAATATTAAGTGCAGCCAATGGCCAATGGATTCTAATGAGCCATCATATCCCCAATCTTTAGATGCCTAAATCGAAACCACATGGATCCAACTTGCATTCTTAGCATGTACACATTAGATCATTGTGTATCGTTATGGAAGTAACTCAATATATTTGTCTGATAAGGATCTATATAACTTCCATAATTATTTAATATAATTTACCCTTAATAAAGCTTACATACTTTATTTGCAATTTAGGCTTCTGAGCGGGTATAGACAGTTTTATTGGATCATGTGTTGGACAGGTAGTACCACTCCACAAGTAGCTCTAAGCAGCTACCCATCCCAGGTAACGATGGACTGTGTAAAGAAAAGTTGTGCCTCGATAAATGGGCCATAACCCTGCTTTCGAGTGCTCTAATATCAAAAGATAGGTTTAGGGATGCCATACATTTAATTTTATTCTACAAATTCTTGGCAGTGTTACTGTGGGCTAGAGTGGAATATAACACTGTGGAGGTCACTGACTAGAAAAAGCTCGAAATAGTGGCTTAGCAAAATCTATCACTGAACAGTTTCATCCCATTGCATACTATAGGTACTTTCATAAACTTTGATTTATGAAGGTTCATCGTAAGGTACATATCCGCAGTGTAGCTTTCTATCTTATTTAGCATTCACTGCAGACCAATAGCAATCCGAGCATATGAGACTTGATTAGTGGTATAAATTATAAGTTGCAAATGGAAGTCACCTCACTTCGACGGAAAATCCTTATGTAGGTGCCACTATGCAGCCTTGTTTTTAAATTCTTTGGTGCCTTCAATTCAATAAGAGACCGTAAAACACGTACACTGTCCTTCTGTAGTTGTATTTCCCAGCTAGTGCAGTAATAGTGCTGTGGGTACAAGTTTCTAAATAATTATCTCAATTGAGGAATTCCTATTCTTGGATAGAATGACTTAATAACAACTTATCACCAAATGTCAGTGAAATTTAGACACTATAGTCCAAAAATAGAACTCCCATTATTTTGCAAACAACACACTGTATAATGGCCTATACAACATTTCCAGGCATGCCAGAAGGACAGGGGCAGCCAGAGACATGTTTCACCATACCGAGGGAGGAGCCCATCAGGTATTCTCAGATTTCCTAACAGGATAGAGGACTGCTAGAATAATGGATGTTTTGCATTGGGGCCTCTTATTTAATATGCTATCTGGTCCGCATGAAATGTCAGCCTGCATTCTTTCATTTCCTGTAGTGCCCTGAGGCCGTTGAAGAGGTGGAGGGCAAAGAGATCGAAAATTCTCATTTCATCCTCTCTCCTTCTACTACCATTCTCTCGGTTTCGCTCATATGCGCCCACTCCTGAAAGAACAGCTGCTCAAAGGAGTACAAATCTGGAAAGAGTTTAAGGGGAACTGGTAAACCCTTCTTCATTTCCTGCAGCTGCTAACAATCTGGCACCTTGCTGGAGGCCAAGATGGGAATTAAAGAGACTGTTTTCGCCTTTGGGATAAGGATAGGGCCCAACCGAGATGATAAGTGCATTTTTATGCTTCGAATGCAGAATTTGCTCATCAGCCACCACAGGTAATTAATGCTACATGCACCTAGGTGTCTGCAGAAACCTGGCTCATAAAATGGAATAGTCTAGTGATTGACACCTTAACTGTGGGCTATATCTATAACCATTTTGCTGTATAAGAGTTAAGTATCAGTTCTAACTTGCATCAGAGAGGTTCGAATGTGAGAGCTTCCTGGTACCTACCAATACGGGTGTCTGTACTTGCAGTGCAAATTATTACAGGAGTGAAGAAAAGTATTAATGAGGAATAAAATGGAGTAAATGGCCTACAAAAGCTCGTAGTACTGGAGTTCTCCAGCAATCTTAGAACTTAAAACCACCCACGTCCCACGTGGGGAGGCACACCCAGTAAACAGTCCCGAAAAAAAACGATCTCAACTTCAAATTAATGCCCTCTCGAAAGGAACTACAGTTCCCTGTTTCAATTTTCATAAAAAAACGTTCTCCTTTAGTGCGCCCTAAATCATAAGAAAACTAGATTTCTAAAATGGTCTATACAACAGTGGCAGTTCCTCCGCTAAGGCGGCAGAGCGTCGCCCCATTGAAAAAAAGTTAAAATGATAATAACTACTGGTATTATTATTTTATTTTTCCTATATTCTTAAGTGGCTCTCGGGCGGGGCTGGTGGTCCAGAGAGAGGAGTGATTTTCAATCCTTAAGTGCGCAGGACTGCTTGGTTGGCCCTCTCGGGCTGCCCCAAGCAGTCCTGCGCACTGTGCATGTCCCCCACCAGGCTGCATTACACAGCCTGGTGAGGAATATGCAAACCCTCCCTGTCCCCGTATGAACGCCGATCCATGACGCTCAGAGCAATAAAAGCAGCGTTGTGATTGGCTATGGGGAGGCTGGGAGGGCGGGTGCTTCCTGCTGCTGACTGGGAGTGCAGGAAGATGTCAGAGGGACGAGAACGAAGGAGAGGCGCCGCCATTTCAGGTAAGTGGTTTTTTGTTTATTTAGGTTTTCTTTTTTAGCTCCCCCCACCTCCCACCTACCGCCCCCACGCCTACCACCCGGGTCTGGTAGCAGCCGCTACTGCTATACACTGGTTTAAAAAACATACAAAACCCAGCCAGTAGAAAAACGAACAGCAAAAATTATACTAGTTCTCAACCCCAACAAGCAAAAATATACCCATATAAATGTGAAAACTCCTAAAACGGCTCAGTGTTAAACCAAGCTTAACAGAAACTCTATAGGACACTACAAAATAACCCTGTATCAGCGGCAGACCTTTACGAATCAAGGGCTCAGAAACAAGGGGCCACAATTATGGTCCACTAGGATCACCTCAAACTCAGAAAGGATTCAACAACTCTACTATAGTGCCAAGCTTACAACTAAGGGCCCTATTACAATGTCTCGACAGGTGGTCGGCAGTCCCAACCGACTAATTAGTATGTGACCGAACACTGTTTGGCTGCACTCCTATACTTTAAATTGGGAGGATGCATTCCGACCGGAATGTATGCTCCAATTGGAAAAATGCCATGTGCAGTTCATCCCTACACCCTGTGGCAAGCACCTCAAGATGCCTGCCACAAGGTGCAGGGATCAAAAGGGGGGCACCTAGGTGCCCCCTCAGCCTTCAACCGGAGGCCGTGCACCAAAGGGGGCCCTGCTGGGGGCCCCAAAGTCGAGTTCCGACAGCCTGTCGGTGTCGGAAAAACCGGCCAGAAAGGCTGTCTCCACCCGACATCGTAATCCCTCGGGTGGAGCGAGCCGACCTTGAGATTACTGAAAGCATTCCGACTGGCGGACAGGCTCTCTTAGCCCATTGAAAGCCAGTCAGAATGACCGGTCGCATTCCTTTCCGGCCAACTACATCATAATGGGTCGGTCCGAAAGGAATCTGACCGGCTGATTAAGGTGCGGTTGGAACGGCCATATCGTAATCGGCCCCTAAATGAATAGCTGCGGAAATCCTGCAACCTAGGCTGTTGCAATAAAAAAAAAAGAGTAATGCATTGTAATATGCTTCCAAAGCTTCTTCGAGGCTGGATGTAGTAGGATATAAAGCACTGTTAATAAAAATATTCCATCACGATGTGAGAACTTTAAACATTTACCATTTTTATATAGGTATTAAGAAAATGTAGGTCAATTTAAATTGAACCATTGCTAGTGAAAAATAAGAGCAAGTCATGATACAAATAAATAGTAAATTGTTATGAATATTCATGATAAAAGATAAACAAACTCTATTGTTTATTGCAATACATTTATAAAATTGAATGTTTAGCGTTCAATGTACGCTAATAATAATTTTTCATCTGCGTTGAGTTTAATTAAACCAGAAATAATTTAAAAAGAATATATACACACACATATATATATAAAATGTAACACTTTCAGCAATTCATAAAAAAAAAATATATATTTATATATATATATATAAATATATATATATATATATATCCACACGAAAAGCAAGTTAGTTGGTGCGCTCTCAGTAAGAAACAGGTAAACAGCGAGGTAGGTAATCCAAGTGTTTAATTCACACTACGCGTTTCGGCGACAAGCCTTGATCACGTGTGATAATGTGCGCTTCAAAACGTCCTTGATAAAGCATTGAAAATACGAGGTCATTACAATAAAGAAGGGACTACATACAACCACTGGTAGCGGCCATCTTTGAATGGTCAAAACAGTAAAAAGCAATAATACAGCATTAATACAGACGTAGACATTGCAAACTGAAATGAATAAGATAATCAAGGATACAAATTATGAAAAGCAATGTGGACCGCCTACCCAAGTGTGATCATGTTATTAACAGTCTACGGGCAAGTGCCCAGGCAACCTCCTAGTAGTAGACATTTTTCATGAACGTATAATTGATGACATTAAGAAATTATACCACAGGACCAACCACAACAAAGCAAGGCTCAAACATCAGAACATACAATATGAGAATCTCATTCGCAAGTTGAGGGACAGAAAAGACATTGTCATCAATATGTCAGACAAGGGTGGTAATGTGGTGATATGGCCAAGGGCAGAATATATTAAGGAGGCTCAGACACAATTGTCCAACAAGGAATGTTACTCAAAAACCACGGCAACTGAATATCATAAAGCTAAGGACAATATCAAGAAGGAGCTTATGAACTGGAGACGACAGGGGTTAATTTCCAGTCAAGAATTGAACTTTATGCTTAATGATTACCCAATTATCCCAACCCTGTATCTAATCCCAAAGATACATAAAGGAATTAATCCTCCACCTGGCAGGCCTATAATTTCGGCGATTGGGGGAATGAGTGAACACATCACCGAATATGTTGATTATTTTTTACAACCATTTGTACAAGGCCTTCCATCCTATATCAGAGATACAGGGGACTTCTTAAATAAAATTCAAAATGTTAAGTGGGAGAACGACCTTTTACTAGTGGTAATGGACATTGAGTCTCTTTATACCAGCATCGACCATCATGCAGGTCTTACAGCTGTTAAACATTACTTGGATAACAGACCTTTAGGCCTCTACAACCACAATATCATGCTTTTAGAGATGGTGAAATGGTGTCTTTTTAATAATTTTTTCATGTTTGAAAATACTGTATATCGTCAATTGCGGGGTGTAGCCATGGGGGCTTGCTTCTCTCCCAGCTACGCATGTTTGCATGTGGGCTGGTGGGAGGAGCAGACCCTCCAAGGCACTTTGGCCAGGGTGGTTGACAAACACGTTTCACATTGGCATCGATATATAGACGATGTATTTTTTATTTGGAAGGGTGACCGTGAAAGTGCTTTACTATTCATCGATGAACTTAACAATAATGTTTGTAATTTAAAGTTTACTGCATCGATCAGCTCTTCCGAGGTCCCTTTTCTTGATACTAAGATTTATATTCATGAGGGTCGTCTAGAATCAACACTCTTTAGAAAGCCAACAGCAGGAAACGCCACCCTTCATGCGACCAGTGCTCACCCCCGCCATTTGATACGGAGTATCCCCTAAGGGGAATTACTCCGGTTGAAACGAATCTGCAGTACGGAAGGGGAATATGTCAAATGTTCTGAACAGGCATTGTCTCGATTTAAAGAAAGAGGATATAATAACGATACCCTCCGACAAGCCCAAACGAAGGTGGCTCTCAAATCCAGAGAGGACCTTTTATCCCCCATGAAAGACACCACAGTACCGCCAACTAGCAGTCATGATACCAATAGTGCACCCAGGCTCATTATCACATTTAATAAACAACACCACCAGCTCAGGAGGATAGTCAATCATAATTGGCCAATTCTAAGAACAGATGCAGTACTGGCACCCAGATTGCCTTCGACTCCTACTATCACCTTTAGACGGGCTATTTCAATGAGAAATCAGCTAGTGTCCAAATACATAGAAACCTCTACCAAAACTAATTGGCTGCAGCCCATCAAAGGTTTCTTTAAATGCGCTTCTTGCAGGGCATGTAAGTTTGGAGTGAATACCTCTAAATATAACACTCCCTTTAGTGCTACTCCAGTACAAATTAAGGGGCATTATACATGTCGTACGGAGTTCGCAGTATACGTTTTAACTTGCACCTGCGGTCTCAAGTATGTAGGAAGCACCAAATTGCAGGTGCATGCGCGCATTTTACAACATCTCAGGGCCATTGTAAATAACGACACTACGTATCCTGTGGCCCGCCACTTCAGAGCTGTTCATGATAATGATTTGACCTGCCTCTCATATTACGTAATAGATGCAATCCCCAAACTCAAATATGGGGGTAATAGAGAACGCTTGCTCAGGCAATTGGAGACTCGGTTAATTATTGAACTGGATAGCAAGACCCCTCTTGGGCTCAATACAACCGAAGATATGCACAACTTCTTATAAAGTCTTTCGGATCATTGAATGAGATTATAATGGTCAAACATCATACTTTATCTGTGCATTCACTGCGTTCCATGCACTCATGTATGCTTGAAACAGATATAACTTGCCCATTCTACTGTACGCCCGGTGTGTTTCATCGAGGGATTTCGGCACAACTCACTTTCTTGGCGAGTATTTAGATGAGATAATACATATGCTTCTGTCACCCACTTACACATTGAGATCATAGGAATATATTATTCATAGTGATATTAGGATCTTATCGGTGCGCATTTTTTAGTGTCCGCATTTTATCAAAAGTTTTTTCTATATTTTGCACATTTAACGCGTATTTGCACATAGAACCAATTTGCACTTTTGCACTATTTGCACTTTAGTAGAATGTATATATTCGTACTTTTTGCACTTTAAATGAATAGGGCCATATAATCTATACACACAAAAAATAATAAAAAATAAGAAAACAAGAAATATTAGTACAAAAATAAACAGTTTAAACAATTATATTATAATACGCTCCGATCTATTGTCACGTTATATACTTTCATTGATTGGACATTTGTAGTATGACATTTATGATATGAGGTATTTGTAAATCGGATTTATCCAGATGACAATGTGTTTGCTTGTTTTCTTCTCGACGAGTTGAATTGCAATGGATCATTGAATACAACGTGTTTTTTAACTCGGTTCGTTTTAGTTTTGGAAAACTTGCAAATAGCTTATTTTCTCCACACGATCTAATTTGGGAATTATTTTGATATCATGTGTTTGAATTTTCAATGGATTACAGTATTTAAACTGGGAATGTAACATATGATTTGCACAAGTTGGATCGTCAATAATGTATTCAAAATATATATTCATGTTGTCATAAACACATTAGCAGATATAATCGAGTATTTATTTTACAAACTCATCATGTTGTTGTTCTACGCAAAGTACAGATTTTTAATGTTAAAGTCTTTCTTTCATTTCTGTCCATCATGTGATGTGGGTGTAAGCATTTTTAAACTCCGTCATACGCAAAGTTTGTTTCATGTGATCAAGGCCGTTCGCCGGCCGAAACGCGTCATGACATAAGGGAGATTTGAGAACTGAATAAAACGACAGTATCTACCGACGAAGAGGAGTTCGTGCATTCTTTCTTTTCCTTGAGAAAAACTGGTGAATGCTCTGTGTTCATATATAAATATATATATATATATATATCCACACGAAAAGCAAGTTAGTTGGTGCGCTCTCAGTAAGAAACAGGTAAACAGCGAGGTAGGTAATCCAAGTGTTTAATTCACACTACGCGTTTCGGCGACAAGCCTTGATCACGTGTGATAATGTGCGCTTCAAAACGTCCTTGATAAAGCATTGAAAATACGAGGTCATTACAATAAAGAAGGGACTACATACAACCACTGGTAGCGGCCATCTTTGAATGGTCAAAACAGTAAAAAGCAATAATACAGCATTAATACAGACGTAGACATTGCAAACTGAAATGAATAAGATAATCAAGGATACAAATTATGAAAAGCAATGTGGACCGCCTACCCAAGTGTGATCATGTTATTAACAGTCTACGGGCAAGTGCCCAGGCAACCTCCTAGTATGCTAATGTCATGTCTTAGACTAAAGTAACTAGAAAGGTCAGCATAATCCTTGAATAGTACTGCTTACAAACCTTAAATGTGCCGGTAATGACCTTAGTAAAAAACATTAATGCAGAAGTAGACATTGCATGCTGAAATGAATCAGTTAAACAAGAATGCAAATTGTGATCAATGAAACAATGTGGATCGCCTACCCAAGTGTGGGACATCCCTTAGGATACATTGCTCGACAAGAGAGAGGTACCCCTGAGCTTGCAAATCAGACATGCAGGGCTAACATTCAAAGTGAAGAGTGGTCGCCAGAGCAATATTTTGAGTGAAATTACTCCACACTAAAATCACGAAAATGCGTGAGCATACAGATGGGTCATGTTACTTACAGTCTACGGGCAAGTGCCCAGGCAGCCTCCTAGTGTACTAGTGTCTCAAGCTAGACTAAAGCAGCGAGACCGGTCGACATAATACTCGAATAGTACTACTCACAAATCTTAAAAGTGTAGGTAATGACCTAAGGTCAAAAGGACTTATCTTAAATCAAAAAACGTGCTTGTATGCTTTAGCAAGGAACCGTCAGTGGAGCAGATTGAAGTGATGAGCTAGTGAAGAGTGATACCATGGAGGAAAAGGGTAGGATGCCCGTGCCGGTGAGTCTAAGTGAAGGGCTCCTTCCTTCTCTCCTGTAAAAAATACAAGAAAGGTAAACATGTCAGTGCAATGAATAACATAGCTCATGAAAATTAACAAACTTGTGAAATACAACACATTCACATGGAACAAGAGACGGAATAGTTAAAATGCAAAGAAGCAAAATGCTAAAAGTACTGTGGACAGATGAGCATAAAGTCACCCTATGCTGTGACAATAAAGCAGAAACTAAGAAAATTACTTATGTGCTGCAGTCACATAGTTTATCATACATCTTATTTCAAATGGATTGACATTTCTTCGTCCATGTTCAACCCACCTGGGTTCTTAGTATGGAAATCTATAATGTACCTGGATTCACGCTGTCTGAGGTTTAGAGTTCTGTCCCCACCTCTAGGATTCCTAGGTATATGTTCCAGAATACAATAGCTCATATCGTTTATATTGGAACCATGTTTTTCGTAAAAGTGACGGGCAACAGGGTATTTAGGGTCATTGTTGGTAATAGCTCTCAGATGCTCCATCACCCTCTTTTTGGCAGGACATGTAGTACTCCCAATGTACCAGAGACTGCACGTACACTCAATGGCATAGATCACGAAACAGGTACTGCACGTAAGAAATTGTGTGATCCTCTTGGACACCCCTCCATATGTCAGATTGTCTTTAAATGTGCTGTTTCTGCAAGCTTTACAATGGCCACATGGGAAAAATCCCATGAGGCCATGCCCAGTGCTAGTAGTACGATCAGTGATGTCATTTCTTACTACGATGTCCCGTATGTTCCTATCCCTCCTGTAGGTTATGCTGGGCCTGTCAGGAACCAGATTGCCAACCACCCCATCAGATTTCAAGATATCCCAATGTTTGGCAAAGATGCGTTGGATTCTGTGCGCATCCGAATTATATGTGAGAATCACCCGGACCTCATCAGTGTTCTCTTCAGTCGTTTTCTCAACTTTGTCTTTAAGGGTATCAGCCCTACTGATCCCTTCTGCGCGTTCTTTCGCTTTTTTGAGAACCCAGTTAGGATAACCTCTGGTTTGGAAACGACTGACAATGTTGTCCCTCTCAGCTAAGTAGGCATCAGAATTGTTGCAGTTTCTCTTAGCCCTCAGCAGCTCCCCGTATGGTATACTCCATTTCAGAGTGTCAGGGTGGCTGCTGAGGGCATGCAGGATGCTGTTGCCTGCTGTCGCTTTTCGAAAGAGAGTGGTACATATCTTGTTCTGTATTACTTCCAGTCCTACATCTAGAAAGTCAGTTTTGGTGGCATTAATACTCCCAGACAGAACGATATTATAGCTGTTGGTATTCAATTTCAAGATAAATTCCTCAGCTTCACCTCTGGAACCATTCCAGACGATGAACAAGTCATCAATGTAGCGACGCCACATGACAACTTTGTGGAGATCGGTTTCCAGGGTCCTGCTAGCTGTTATTTCTTGCTCCCAGTAGCCCATGAATAGATTGGCGAAACTGGGAGCAAAGCAGGAACCCATGGCAGTACCGTTCACCTGCCTGTAGAGGGCGCCATTAAAGGAAAAAATATTATTTTTGAGACAAAACTCAATCATTTCCATTATCATTTGGCTATGTTCCCTATACTTAATCGGTCTTTGCATCAAAAAGTGCTCACAGGCTTCCATCCCCTGTTGATGGTTGATTATTGTGTACAGGGACTGGACATCCAGCACAACAAAAAGATAGGTAGGCTCCCAGGTCAATTCCTCAATTTTACAAAGAAAATCCTTAGTATCTCTCAAGTAGCTTGGAAGGGATATGACAAATTCCCTTAAAAAATGATCCACATACTTAGAGATGTGTTCACTAACACTCCCTATGGAAGAAACTATGGGGCGACCAGGAGGTCTGACTTTGTCTTTGTGGAGTTTGGGCAGTAAGTACAATATGGGAAGTTTCGGGTGGTCCCTTTTAAGATAACAAAATTCTTCCCAAACTAAGAGGCCTTTGTCCTTCCAATCAGTGAGTTTTATGGGATAAACTCAGCTATAATATCGTTCTGTCTGGGAGTATTAATGCCACCAAAACTGACTTTCTAGATGTAGGACTGGAAGTAATACAGAACAAGATATGTACCACTCTCTTTCGAAAAGCGACAGCAGGCAACAGCATCCTGCATGCCCTCAGCAGCCACCCTGACACTCTGAAATGGAGTATACCATACGGGGAGCTGCTGAGGGCTAAGAGAAACTGCAACAATTCTGATGCCTACTTAGCTGAGAGGGACAACATTGTCAGTCGTTTCCAAACCAGAGGTTATCCTAACTGGGTTCTCAAAAAAGCGAAAGAACGCGCAGAAGGGATCAGTAGGGCTGATACCCTTAAAGACAAAGTTGAGAAAACGACTGAAGAGAACACTGATGAGGTCCGGGTGATTCTCACATATAATTCGGATGCGCACAGAATCCAACGCATCTTTGCCAAACATTGGGATATCTTGAAATCTGATGGGGTGGTTGGCAATCTGGTTCCTGACAGGCCCAGCATAACCTACAGGAGGGATAGGAACATACGGGACATCGTAGTAAGAAATGACATCACTGATCGTACTACTAGCACTGGGCATGGCCTCATGGGATTTTTCCCATGTGGCCATTGTAAAGCTTGCAGAAACAGCACATTTAAAGACAATCTGACATATGGAGGGGTGTCCAAGAGGATCACACAATTTCTTACGTGCAGTACCTGTTTCGTGATCTATGCCATTGAGTGTACGTGCAGTCTCTGGTACATTGGGAGTACTACATGTCCTGCCAAAAAGAGGGTGATGGAGCATCTGAGAGCTATTACCAACAATGACCCTAAATACCCTGTTGCCCGTCACTTTTACGAAAAACATGGTTCCAATATAAACGATATGAGCTATTGTATTCTGGAACATATACCTAGGAATCCTAGAGGTGGGGACAGAACTCTAAACCTCAGACAGCATGAATCCAGGTACATTATAGATTTCCATACTAAGAGCCCAGGTGGGTTGAACATGGACGAAGAAATGTCAATCCATTTGAAATAAGATGTATGATAAACTATGTGACTGCAGCAGGCTATTATTAGTATTACTATAAGTAATTTTCTTAGTTTCTGCTTTATTGTCACAGCATAGGGTGACTTTATGCTCATCTGTCCACAGTACTTTTAGCATTTTGCTTCTTTGCATTTTAACTATTCCGTCTCTTGTTCCATGTGAATGTGTTGTATTTCACTAGTTTGTTAATTTTCATGAGCTATGTTATTCATTGCACTGACATGTTTACCTTTCTTGTATTTTTTACAGGAGAGAAGGAAGGAGCCCTTCACTTAGACTCACCGGCACGGGCATCCTACCCTTTTCCTCCATGGTATCACTCTTCACTAGCTCATCACTTCAATCTGCTCCACTGACGGTTCCTTGCTAAAGCATACGAGCACGTTTTTTGATTTAAGATAAGTCCTTTTGACCTTAGGTCATTACCTGCACTTTTAAGATTTGTGAGTAGTACTATTCGAGTATTATGTCGACCGGTCTCGCTGCTTTAGTCTAGCTTGAGACACTAGTACACTAGGAGGCTGCCTGGGCACTTGCCCGTAGACTGTAAGTAACATGACCCATTTGTATGCTCACGCATTTTCGTGATTTTAGTGTGGAGTAATTTCACTCAAAATATTGCTCTGGCGACCACTCTTCACTTTGAATGTTAGCCCTGCATGTCTGATTTGCAAGCTCAGGGGTACCTCTCTCTTGTCGAGCAATGTATCCTAAGGGATGTCCCACACTTGGGTAGGCGATCCACATTGTTTCATTGATCACAATTTGCATTCTTGTTTAACTGATTCATTTCAGCATGCAATGTCTACTTCTGCATTAATGTTTTTTACTAAGGTCATTACCGGCACATTTAAGGTTTGTAAGCAGTACTATTCAAGGATTATGCTGACCTTTCTAGCTACTTTAGTCTAAGACATGACATTAGCATACTAGGAGGTTGCCTGGGCACTTGCCCGTAGACTGTTAATAACATGATCACACTTGGGTAGGCGGTCCACATTGCTTTTCATAATTTGTATCCTTGATTATCTTATTCATTTCAGTTTGCAATGTCTACGTCTGTATTAATGCTGTATTATTGCTTTTTACTGTTTTGACCATTCAAAGATGGCCGCTACCAGTGGTTGTATGTAGTCCCTTCTTTATTGTAATGACCTCGTATTTTCAATGCTTTATCAAGGACGTTTTGAAGCGCACATTATCACACGTGATCAAGGCTTGTCGCCGAAACGCGTAGTGTGAATTAAACACTTGGATTACCTACCTCGCTGTTTACCTGTTTCTTACTGAGAGCGCACCAACTAACTTGCTTTTCGTGTGGATATTATCTTTGCCGGCGTGCTCCGCCGGCGTGTGCGCCACCTCTCAAGGGTCCCAGCAGATCCGGAAGGAGCTTCTCTTTTGGTGGATATATATATATATATATACATATATATATATATATATATATATATATATATATATATATTACCTACTGGCGGTCGCCAGTAGGTAGTTATAGTTAGGACCCCTTTTCCATAGGAAAACCTCAACATTCTATTTTGAATAACTTTGGCGCCGGTCGATGAATCCTCGCGAATTTCTCAAAATAGGTGGGGCGCTACGCTCCGCTCCTACCCTGAAAGTCTCGGGGGGATCCGTCAAGCGGGTGCTGAGATAAAAGGGGGGTCCCAAAACGCGTTTTCCCCATGCATTTTTCCATAGGACCTTTAGAACGAGCTACAGCCCGAACGGCTGAACAGAATTACTCGAAATTTGGCAGAGAGGTAGTCCCTAGGTCAAGGAAGTGCCTTTTGTAGGTTTGGTGTAAATCTGTTCAGTAGATTCTGAGAAAATAGCCTTTAAATCAATATATATATCTGAGCCCGCTTACGGTACGCTTACCGTACGCTTACCGTAAGCGTACGGTGGCGTGCGCGATTCTGATTGGCTCTTAGATCTTAGTAAACATTCGAATCGGCCGAAACCAGGAAGCGGCGGCCGCCATTTTGTGTATTTCACTCAGAAAAAAAAGAGTGAAAACAAGAAAAGGGGGCAATGAGGAGAGTTACAGACCCCCTTACATTTGTGAGGGGGTCAAAGAAGGACTGTAAAGTACAAAGAAAACATTTATTGATTTTAAAAAAAATCACGGGGTACGCGTACGGTAAGCTTACGGTAAGCGTACGGTAGAAACAGATTTGTTGACGTGCTTTCTTGCTTTGTCATCGCACCGCGTGCCCACCGTGCGTGCACGGCACTAACTGCGTAAAGTGGGCGCGCGGTGCGCGAAGCGCACCGCGTGCTCACTGTGCGCGCACGGTGCGCGAAGCGCACCGTGCGCGCACGAAACGAACTGCGTTAAGTGGGCGCGCACGCCACGAATGGCGTAAAGTAACTTAGCATTTAAAAAACCGTACAAATTCACTGAAAAAACCATAGGTTTCACACACGTTATAGTTAGGAATTAGCATTTAAAAAACCTTGCAAATTCACTGAAAAAACCATAGGTTTCACACATGTTATAGTTAGCGGAAATTTTACTGATAAAAAACCAATGAAATTCCCCCGTTATAGTTAGTGCAGGCAACTATAACTCACGCGACCGCAATCTTCTGCTGATGACATATGTGTCTTTATGAAAAAAAAATATTTGTAATATATGTATAGCTAAAAATGTATGGAAGAAGACATGGGCAAATAAGTGTCTAAATACAGTATTAGCATCAGCAGAGGATTGCGGTCGCGTGAGTTATAGTTGCCTGCACTAACTATAACGGGGGAATTTCATTGGTTTTTTATCAGTAAAATTTCCGCTAACTATAACATGTGTGAAACCTATGGTTTTTTCAGTGAATATATATATATATATATATATATATATATATATATATATATATATATATATAATATTATATTTATATATTTGTATGTGACAGTGCCCCAAAAAAGACCTGATGCAATTCGGCCCAGAGTTGCCTAGTTCATGAGATATTAGGGGAAAATGCCAGTTAAAACATACCATTTTAAACTAACAAAACTAATAAAATCCACCCATTATAGTTATCGGTTGTTATCAATAATATTTCAGATGTTGCGGTGATGTAATCAGTGATGCCCCAGGACGTCATGAGTGATGTAGTATGTGAGGAAATTATCAATGCATGGCAAGGGCACAAGTTACAGTTACTATAGGGCATGAGTTACAGTTACTTGAGTTACCTCTAACTGGTGAATTTCAGTTTTTTTGTTAGCTTAAAACAGCATTTTTAAACATATATTGTCACCTACCTATAACATCATTTTAACCTTTGTTTTTTGGTAAATTTCTAAGGTTTAAAAAAAATGTAAAGTAAGATACTATTGCAATTCTTACGTCACCTTGATCTATATTCTTTCAATTAATTTCTATGTTTTTTTAAAGTAAAGAAAGATGTCCATCGCAGTGCATGGCATGAGGTTGGGTGTGGCAAGGCCTACTATGTGCAGCCGTAGGCCGTTCGCGGCGTGGATTTGGGTGCAGGGCCTTGGCTGTGGTGCCCAACCCGCCCACTGTATGTGGCCTTTGGGCGTTCACAGCCTGGATTTAGGCAAAGGATCAGGCCTGTGGCTCCCAAACTCCCCACAGTGCAATGCCTTTGACCGTGCATGGCGTGGGGCTGGGTGCAGGGACTAGCCTGCGGCCAGGCCCTGCAACCAATCCCTTGTGGGCTCCCAATCCCCCACTGTGCACGCTGCGGTCAGAGGTTGGGAAGACAGCCTAGTCTGCTGCCAGGCAGTGCCCCCAAACCTCTGTAGGCATGACTATGCAATGTTACAATATAATGGGTGTCATTTTCAGTAAAGCAAAGCTACTGACTTTGTCAAAGGGTCAGAACACCAAATTTTGAAATGTGGGTCTACTGCCTTTATGACCCAGATAGTATATTAACATTTATAAAAACAGATCTATTATTTTTGTCAAAAGGTCACCCATAATTATGATCAAATGTACATTATATAAATTCACAAATTGCAATGTTTAATGAAAGTGATTGTCGTGATTTTTCCTTTTAAATAAAGCCTTTGAGTCTCTCTTTTAACATTTTGAGGTCATAAAGTGCAGCCACGGAACTCAGCACATGCGGCCCTGCAGTTGAAGAGCATACAGCTGCACGGAATGCTTTATAACAATATGGTAAGCTTTCATGGGGTCATGGATTTAATGACACAGGAGACTTAATGTGCGTTTTTAAAAAATGTTGCTGGGGGGCTGCTGCATTCCCTGTGGGTCGTGCATTAAAAAAATAAAAATTTACTGTGGATCCACCACAAATTTACAGTAAACTTTAAAAAGAACAATACATTTTTGGCTCCAGGGGGCTCCCTATGGGACTCCCTGCCAGCCAGGTCAAGGGGGGGCAGGCTATCCCTCCCTTGGCAAAAACCAAAGGAAATGATGGACGGAGTGTTGAACATTGCAAACACTCACCCCCAGTCAACTGATCTGGGTTTAATCCATCACTGTTCTTTAGCCCACTCTGCCACCCCAGTTCAGACATGGCCATATGCAAATCAGTCTGACCCTGTGCCTCATGGGAACAGTCCAGCCCGAACTGCCAAGCCATGTCTTCCCTGGACCGGAAACAAGCTTCCTAGGACCGGTTTCTGGCATTTCAGCCGTCTTCAGCCAGGCTTGCTTGAATCCAGTGGCAAAGTGAGCAAGGGACTCACGTCTGAGCATACCCTGCCAACTTATGGCGAACAAAGCAAAAACCAAAGGAAATGATGGACGGAGTGTTGAACATTGCAAACACTCACCCCCAGTCAACTGATCTGGGTTTAATCCATCACTGTTCTTTAGCCCACTCTGCCACCCCAGTTCAGACATGGCCATATGCAAATCAGTCTGACCCTGTGCCTCATGGGAACAGTCCAGCCCGAACTGCCAAGCCATGTCTTCCCTGGACCGGAAACAAGCTTCCTAGGACCGGTTACTGGCATTTCAGCCGTCTTCAGCCAGGCTTGCTTGAATCCAGTGGCAAAGTGAGCAAGGGACTCACGTCTGAGCATACCCTGCCAACTTATGGCGAACAAAGCAAAAACCAAAGGAAATGATGGACGGAGTGTTGAACATTGCAAACACTCACCCCCAGTCAACTGATCTGGGTTTAATCCATCACTGTTCTTTAGCCCACTCTGCCACCCCAGTTCAGACATGGCCATATGCAAATCAGTCTGACCCTGTGCCTCATGGGAACAGTCCAGCCCGAACTGCCAAGCCATGTCTTCCCTGGACCGGAAACAAGCTTCCTAGGACCGGTTTCTGGCATTTCAGCCGTCTTCAGCCAGGCTTGCTTGAATCCAGTGGCAAAGTGAGCAAGGGACTCACGTCTGAGCATACCCTGCCAACTTATGGCGAACAAAGCAAAAACCAAAGGAAATGATGGACGGAGTGTTGAACATTGCAAACACTCACCCCCAGTCAACTGATCTGGGTTTAATCCATCACTGTTCTTTAGCCCACTCTGCCACCCCAGTTCAGACATGGCCATATGCAAATCAGTCTGACCCTGTGCCTCATGGGAACAGTCCAGCCCGAACTGCCAAGCCATGTCTTCCCTGGACCGGAAACAAGCTTCCTAGGACCGGTTTCTGGCATTTCAGCCGTCTTCAGCCAGGCTTGCTTGAATCCAGTGGCAAAGTGAGCAAGGGACTCACGTCTGAGCATACCCTGCCAACTTATGGCGAACAAAGCAAAAACCAAAGGAAATGATGGACGGAGTGTTGAACATTGCAAACACTCACCCCCAGTCAACTGATCTGGGTTTAATCCATCACTGTTCTTTAGCCCACTCTGCCACCCCAGTTCAGACATGGCCATATGCAAATCAGTCTGACCCTGTGCCTCATGGGAACAGTCCAGCCCGAACTGCCAAGCCATGTCTTCCCTGGACCGGAAACAAGCTTCCTAGGACCGGTTTCTGGCATTTCAGCCGTCTTCAGCCAGGCTTGCTTGAATCCAGTGGCAAAGTGAGCAAGGGACTCACGTCTGAGCATACCCTGCCAACTTATGGCGAACAAAGCAAAAACCAAAGGAAATGATGGACGGAGTGTTGAACATTGCAAACACTCACCCCCAGTCAACTGATCTGGGTTTAATCCATCACTGTTCTTTAGCCCACTCTGCCACCCCAGTTCAGACATGGCCATATGCAAATCAGTCTGACCCTGTGCCTCATGGGAACAGTCCAGCCCGAACTGCCAAGCCATGTCTTCCCTGGACCGGAAACAAGCTTCCTAGGACCGGTTTCTGGCATTTCAGCCGTCTTCAGCCAGGCTTGCTTGAATCCAGTGGCAAAGTGAGCAAGGGACTCACGTCTGTGCATACCCTGCCAACTTATGGCGAACAAAGCAAAAACCAAAGGAAATGATGGACGGAGTGTTGAACATTGCAAACACTCACCCCCAGTCAACTGATCTGGGTTTAATCCATCACTGTTCTTTAGCCCACTCTGCCACCCCAGTTCAGACATGGCCATATGCAAATCAGTCTGACCCTGTGCCTCATGGGAACAGTCCAGCCCGAACTGCCAAGCCATGTCTTCCCTGGACCGGAAACAAGCTTCCTAGGACCGGTTTCTGGCATTTCAGCCGTCTTCAGCCAGGCTTGCTTGAATCCAGTGGCAAAGTGAGCAAGGGACTCACGTCTGAGCATACCCTGCCAACTTATGGCGAACAAAGCAAAAACCAAAGGAAATGATGGACGGAGTGTTGAACATTGCAAACACTCACCCCCAGTCAACTGATCTGGGTTTAATCCATCACTGTTCTTTAGCCCACTCTGCCACCCCAGTTCAGACATGGCCATATGCAAATCAGTCTGACCCTGTGCCTCATGGGAACAGTCCAGCCCGAACTGCCAAGCCATGTCTTCCCTGGACCGGATGGATTAAACCCAGATCAGTTGACTGGGGGTGAGTGTTTGCAATGTTCAACACTCCGTCCATCATTTCCTTTGGTTTTTGCTTTGTTCGCCATAAGTTGGCAGGGTATGCTCAGACGTGAGTCCCTTGCTCACTTTGCCACTGGATTCAAGCAAGCCTGGCTGAAGACGGCTGAAATGCCAGAAACCGGTCCTAGGAAGCTTGTTTCCGGTCCAGGGAAGATATGGATTGGCAGTTCGGGCTGGACTGTTCCCATGAGGCACAGGGTCAGACTGATTTGCATATGGCCATGTCTGAACTGGGGTGGCAGAGTGGGCTAAAGAACAGTGATGGATTAAACCCAGATCAGTTGACTGGGGGTGAGTGTTTGCAATGTTCAACACTCCGTCCATCATTTTCTTTGGTTTTGCTTTATCCCTCCCTTGGCCCCCTAACTGTTTTTAAAACTTTTTTCAGGACAAAGGACTGATTCCCCAAGTCCTAAAATGTCTGCCATCACATCTTTGCTGATGTGATGGCGGACAATCAGGTGTTATCTCTAGATCTATAGGCTCTGCAGATCCTTTGCGGTGTGAAATATCTACATTTTTTTAACCTTTATTTTTTTTTAACTACTGAACAGAATTACACCGAATTACGAAAGCAGGTTTTCTGGACCAAGATCATGCTTTCTCACAAATTTGGTGTAGTTCCGTTCAGGCTTTTGCGGTCTCTAAGTTTCCTATGGAAAAATAAATCAGGGAAAACATACTTTTTGGAAAGTTTTGACGGTGCCAAAGTCATTAGCAAACCAAAACAAGTTACTTACCTTCATTAACGCCTTCTCTGGCAGAGACTATCTAGCTGAAGATTCTTTACCTTAGAATAATTCCCAAGCATCAGAATGTATCTGGAAATGTTCAAGCAGTACCCTTGTGTGCTAGTAAGTGGCGTCCTTTGACTCCTCGTCCACATCGCCTGCACTGGAAGTGAAGTGCGCAGTGCCTACACAGGCACCATCCCAGTGTGCTGACGACGGTTTCTTTTCTGGACGTTCCACGCAAGAAGCGCAGAGCCACAAGGAACACTGACAGACTGGTATGAGACCCTTAGAAGGGTGACCCTTTTTTTTTTTGCAAAAACAATTTTTATTGCATTACTCAATCACAATTGACATACACAATGTAAATCAGGTCAGTGGCCGCCATCGGCAAATAGCGCTATGTCCAAGTTCAATCCGGGCCACTTCCAACTACCAATGCACTGTCCCCAAACCTTCCCCAAAATGAACTCACCCCCCCCTCCCACATGTCAGTGTGCCGAGACGCCCGATACCAGGATAAACCTCTTTCAGAGGTAGCTGTGTTAGGAGCCACGAACCCCCCCCCACCACCACAACCAGGCCCCCAGCAGAAAGGAAAAGGAAAGGGAAAGCCCCTGGCCCCCATGATCAAATCAGCTAGCCTCTCCTCACCCCTAGGTTCCTGCCGGGTTTTCCAGTGCCTCAGGGTCCCCCTCCTCCTCTAGTCCCCACCCCTGGAGGTCTACCACTAGCGCTTCCCATGCCCGGGCCAAGGCCAGAGCCTTGTCATCACTTCCCCGAAGCGCAAGTTGCAGCCGGAGCGTGCCCTCGCTACTCGCCCACTTGGTAAAGGTCGTTCTCCACCTCGTGAAGCTGGGACCCGTCTTTGACTTCCAGTGCAGGGTAATTTCTCTTTTGGCCACCACCAGCCCCAGAACGCAAAACTTGCTCGTGGTTTTCGTGCGCGGCGTGTGTGGGAACCATAGCAACAAACAAACTCCCATCTCCACCCGCAGGTCCCGCCCCGTCACTTGGGCCAGGCAGCCGACAACCCCCTCCCAGTAGCAGCTGAAAGCATCACAGGACCAAAACATGTGCTTAAAGTCAGCCCCCTCCTCCCCACAACGAGGGCATTGCGGTGTGGGCCCCCCAAAGTGCTGAAACAATTTAGCTGGCGTCAGGTATGCAGGGTGAAATACTGCACCAGCTGAAACCGGGCATTACGCGTACTCTTCCATGCCCGTCTCTGCAACTTAGGCCACGTCAGCTCCGGGATAGGTTTCCCGATATCGGTCTCCCACTTATACCCCAATGCAGTCAAAGGAGCCAGATGTTCCGTGGCCATTCTCTGATAGAGGCAGGTAATGGCCTTGAGTGTGCCCGCCGCCATGACCACATACTGACAGCCAGCCGCCGTCCGCGGTTCCGAGAGCCCCGCGTTCCAGTGCTTCTGCAACGCCACCACCAAGGCCGCGTGGAGGAGATAGTCGCCCCTCGGGATCCCAAAGGAGTCCTGCAGCCCCTGGAACGGCTGAAGCTCACCATTCAGATATAGGTCCCCCACCATCTGTAGTCCTAGGTGTTCCCAGTGGGCCAGCCCCGACCAGTCCCCGCCGTGGGGGAGGGCCGTGCACATACCCAAGGGGATCTCTGGGGCGTAGGGGCGAGCAAAACTTAGAAGGGTGACCCTTATACTATGATCCGTTGGCAGAGCGGAGGGGAGGGGAGGGGAGGGTCAGTAAGGATTCTGCAGCTAAATAGAGTCTCTACCAGATAAGGCATTACCGAACGTAAGTAAATTGTTCATCTGATGGAGACTTCTAGCCACAGATTCCTTACCTTAGAATAGATTCTCAAGAATTACCTCCCCAAGGGTGGCTCTGCAAAATGCATTTCAGACTAAAAGGTCCTGCAGGACCAAACGAAAGTGTCCAGCATGACAGACCTGACCTCTCAAACAGTGTGTTTAGCAAATGTGTGCAGAGATTCCCACGTAGCTGCCTGACAGATGTCCAGGAGAGAGACTCCATGAGCTAAGCAGTGGTCGCAGCCTTGGCTCTGGTGGAATGAGACTGAAAACTCTCAAGGGAGTTGCTTTTTGGCCATTGCGTAGCAGGTCTTTAGGCAGAGTACTATCCCTCATGAGATGGTCCATTTCTACACTACCATCCTTTCTTAGCTCCAACATATTGTAATTTTTTTTTATTTATTTTTTATTTCGCACAAATTTGACCCTTGCGGGTATCAGATCGCTTTACAGATTTAAAGAGTACAGCATTGCGACAGCAATAAAATCAATATCACAATATCAATGTATAGATGTCAACCAGGGAAGGGAGGGAATGCTATACAAGGTACATGGAGTAGAGGGAAAACATCAATAAAAGCCAAAACTATTGTTAAGTAAAAACTATAGGAATAGGCAATGTCAATAAATGGGAGGGTAGAGTAACATAACCTAAGAAGAGTTGCTCATTCAATTCTTTTTTTCGATCAATGTAAAACAACAATGCCCTCTTTGGGTCAAAATGGTGGAGTCTCTCCACTTCCTTAGAAGGGTGAGGCGGAGCAAAGCAGGTAGGTAAGGTGATGTTCTGGCCTACATGAAAGGGTATCACAACCTTTTCAAGAAAGGAGGCACATATTCTCAGAACCAGCTTGTCTGGGTAAAAGGTGATATAAGGAGAGTCCACAGATAGAGCTTGCATTTCACTGACCCTCCTTGCAAATATCATGAACACTAAGAAAATTCTGAATGGCTTGGGCCCACTTGTTTCTGATCTTCTTGTGAATTCTGGGCAAGAGTGGTACTGGCAAAATGGCATACAAGATTCCGGGCCTCCATGCATTACAAGAAGTGTCTCACAACGAGAACCGTCTTGGAAATTCCAGAGTGTAAAACTGCTGACATTGCCCATTCATGGCGGTGGTGAACAGAGCTAATGATGGCTCTCCCCACTCTTGAAAGATACCATGCACCACCTCTGGATGGCGCCACCATTCGTTATCCGCTAAGCATCAACAGCTGATTTTGGCTGCCCAGGTATTCACAGAACCCGCGAGGTATTGAACTATCAAGGAAATGCCCTGACCTTCCACGTTCCAGGCATGTCCAGAGACTCGGGCCACTTGACACAGGGGCCATGACCCCACCCAGTCCTGTTTATTGCAGTACCACATGGTGGTGGTGTTGTCCGTGAACACCTGTACCAATCTTCACCCTATAGAAGGAAGAAAGGCTTTCAATGCCAACTAATTCGCCTGAAGTTCCAGAGGGATTGATGTGAAACCCTTACTCCTCGAGAGACCAGAGTCCTCTTATTTCCACCTCTCACAGATGACCGCCCCAGCCCAAGAGTGATGCTTCTGTCAATACAGTCAACTCTGGCTGGGGAAAGGCGAGGAGTCTGCTGCTGACCCAACTGTGGTTCATCGGCCACCACTGCAGGTTTTTGCAGGTCCCTCTGAAATCTGAACCATAGGTAGGTTGGGTATGTTTTAGGTGTGTTTTTGTTAGATAATTGTCTATTCACACATGGAAGTTGATAACTTGTCATACCTTTGTGTATAGTTCTGCATGGACATGTGTCAGTTTTACAGTGCGTGGCGTACACCTACTTCATCTAGATGTTTGCCACATGCTGTAAGTGCTGTGTTTGCTTTAATACATTGTGCTTACCCCTTGCCTATACATGCCTGGCACTTGGTTATTCCATTGGTTGTCCCTGATATACTTCAATTCCTAGGTCCAGTGCACATGGAGTTTGTCAGACGTGCAAGATGCACTATGCCCCAGGGCCCCAGTCTTTGAGGGTTCCCTTGATACCGGCATAGCTATTCTGCAGAGAGTGTTTCCATTGTGCCCTTTAAATGTTTATAACACGGATTCAATGTAATCCCATTGACTGCTATTGCCTTTTCATGTGGATGATGTGTGAGAGTCTACTACAGAGCTGTAGCAGAGAAGGTGTGTTTCACTTTAAGGACACATCCATACTGATGTTTCTATGACCTCACAACATGACTTGGGATGTGTGCAATCTGAGTGTGTCACATTCACTATAGTATCTTGTTCAGAGTTCCAATCACAAAGCCTCAAGGTAGTTGTACTCAGTTCAATATCACTTCAGCAACACTTGAGAAAAGTAAGCTGCATGAATAGTGTAGATCAGTGGTGACATGGCAGACAAGTAAGAAAAGACCAAAGGAAAGTACCGTCTTGGCCAGAGTCCAATCTCAAGGCCTCATGGTAGTTGTAGTCAGTTCAATGTCACTTTAGCAACACTTGAGAAATGGTAACCTGCCTGACTTGTGAAAATCAGTAGTGACATGACAGACAAGTGAGAAAGGGCAAATGTTATGCGTGACAGACATTAATAGGTGTGTTTTTGATGAAGAGGTGGTGTTGTGGAACACAAATTAATGCAAACATCACTATCACTTTAAATAATTTGCTAACACATGTCCATTTGTGTACAGTGTGCCTGTGCAGTACCAGTGTTTTGGCCTAAGATGGCATCCTACAGATGTGCTTAGGATGACTGTTAAGAAACAATCCCAGGAGGATCCCTGCATACATGCAATTTACTTAGGGACCCCAACTCCCTTCCTGATCCATGGCGGGGCATCGTTTTGCTGAGAAATCAATGTCATTAAGTAGTTGTATGACTTACCGACGATTTTATCCACAACAAACTTGGTTTTGAACGTGGTCGAGCAGGTAGAGCATCGGCGGGACGTGTAGGATTGGCTCCATGCCGGCACAGCATGTGTAGAGGTGAGTGCAGGTGAGTTTTGGCCTTATAGCCCTCCCTTTCTACCATCTCAGATGTGGTGGTTAGACTGCCACAGTCACACCGGCTTTAAAGCAACTCGTAATTGGGCAGATGGATTCACTGGCGGTCGGAGTCTCCCACAGCCTCATAGGCCCGCTCCGTTACTGCCACGCTCGGAATTGGCTGGCTGTGTCTGTTTCGATAGCAGGCTTCACTAAACCAATCCGCCCAACTTGTAATACGGCGGTCAGACTGCTGAGCTCACCGAGCTCGGACCGCCAGCACGGTGGTCCACGGACCACCCAACTCGGAAAAAGCCCCTTAGCGAAATGCCATGTCCAGTGCTGGATCGTTCTCCAGTTCTGCTCCCTTGGAGAAGCTTTTCCTTTACCTCTGAACTCTGGGGTTGTTATGTGGAGTTTGATGCAGAAATCCCCTGCTTTCTTCTTTGGTTGAGTCAGTTCTGCAGTCACATACACCATCTGTTAACCCCTTCGCTGCTAGGCCTTTTATCACCCTGTGCTAAGCCTTTTTTTGGCTATTTGGGGTAGTTCACGTTTAGGCCCCTGTAACTTTTTGACCACATAAGGTATCCACGCCAAATTTGCATCCTTTTTTTCCTAACATCATGAGTATTTTAAAGGTACCCAGGGTTTGTGGATTCCCCTGGAGGGGCACCAGAAATTAGCCAAAATACAGGTAAATTTAGTTTTTGGGGGGAAAAATAGGAAAAAAGGACTACAGATGAAAGCGTCTGGTTTTTTCCCTGCAAATGGTATCAAAAAAGGGGTTGTGGTGCTGAAATCACGATCTTCCCAGCTTTCAGAGACAAGAAGACTTTTGTCAGAAAACCAAACATTTTTACACAGTTTTGTCATTTTTCTGGGACATAGCCTATTTTTGCTATTTTTTGTGCTTTCAACCTCTTTCCAGTTAATGGTAGAAATGGGTATGAAAGCAATAATGGATCCTGGAAAGCTATACATTTTAGAGAAAGTAAACAAAATTCTGAATTCAGCAAGGGGGCATTTGTGTAGATCCTTCAAGGTGTCTTTATGGAAACTAGCCATTGAATATAGAAAAAATTGAACATTAGTTGAAAAAAACAGCCATTTCAGTCAACGTTTTCACTTGTAACTTCTTCTAATTATGACAGCAATATACCGTTACATCCGCTGGATCTTTCTGGTTGTGGGGATATACAGGACTTGTAGGTTCACCAAGATCCTGATGAACCCAGAGCCAATAACTGAGCAGCGTCTTGCAATGTTTTTTTTATTATGTACCGGGTATATAGCAATTAATTTGGGGAAATATATACATGGAAAAATCGGTATAAAAGACACCTATGTATTACTGAAATTGGAACAAAAGTTAGAGTTTAGAAACAGTAGATATTTGCACATTTCTGAAATTGTGAGTACCCATACCAGCATGAGAATTATAGGTCATTTTTCAAAATGGCCTTTCCAACACAGAAATGTGAGAAAAAATAGATTTTTTCAACAAAATTTGAGGTTTGCAGGGGATTCTGGGTAGGGAAATGTTGGGGAACCCACGCAAGCCATACCTTGCTGGACTCCCCAGGGTGCCTAGTTTTAAGAAATATGTGGGTTTGTAGGTTTCCCTAGATGGCCGCCAAGCCCAGGGCCAAAAACTCATAGGACCTCCCCTTGCAAAACCAGGTTGTTTTGTGATAGGTAATTTTGATGTCGCCTCAATAGGTTTTGCCTGTCGTGGGTACTTGACCCACCCACACAAGTGAGGTACCATTTTTCTTAAAAGAATTTGGGGAATGCGGACTGGGTGGAATTTTGTGGATCCACACAGATTCCAGAATTTTCCACCACAGAAAATGTGACGAAAATTTGTTTTTTTGACAAATGTTGAGGTTTGAAAGGGATTCTGGGTAACAGAACCTGGTGAGAGCCAGACAAGTCACCCCATCCTGGATTCCCCCGGGTGTCTAGTTTTAAAAAACTTATATGTTTGCTAGGTTTCCCTAGGTGCCAGCAGAGCTAGTGTCCAAATCTACAGCTAGGCACTTTGCAAAAAAAGGGTCAGTTTTCACTGTGAAAATGTGTTGTGTCCACATTGCGTTTTGGGCCGTTTCCTGTTGCGGGGACTAGGCCTACCCAAACAAGTGAGGTACCATTTATCTCTGAAGACTTTGGGGAATACAGGGTGAGTGGATTTTTGTGGTTCCACACAAATTCCAGAACTTTCCACCATAGAAATTTGAGGAAAATGTGTCTTTTTTTTACAAAGTTTGAGGTTTGCAAGGGATTATGGGTAACAGAACCTGGTGAGAGTCAGACAAGTCACCCCATCCTGGATTCCCCTGGGTGTTTAATTTTCAAAAATGTATAGGTTTGCTAGGTTTCCCTAGGTGCCGGCAGAGCTAAGGTTCAAAATCCACAGCTAGGCACTTTGCAAAATAGAGTCAGTTTTCACTGTAAAATGTGGTGTGTACACGTTGTGTTTTGGGCCGTTTCCTGTCGAGGGCACTAGGCTACCCACACAAGTGAGGTACCATTCTTCTCAGAAGACTTTGGGAAATGCGGGGTGGGTGGAATTTTGTGGATCCTTGCAGATTTCAGAACTTGCCACCACAGAAATGTGAGGAAAAACTTGTTTTTTTTTTACACATTTTGAGGTTTGCAAGGGATTCTGGGTAACTGAACCTGGTGAGAACCAGTCACGTCACCCTATCCTGGATTCCCCTGGGTGTTAAGTTTTAAAAAATGTATAGGTTTTATAGGTTTCCCTAGGTGCCGGCAGAGCTAGGGTTAAAAATCTACAGCTAGGCACTTTGCAAAAAAAGGGTCACTTTTCACTGTGGAAATGTGGTGTGTCCACGTTGCGTTTTGGGCCGTTTCCTGTTGCGGGCACTAGGCCTACCCACACAAGTGAGGTACCATTTTTCTCTGAAGACTTTGGGAAATGCGGGGTGGGTTGAATTTTGTGGATCCTTGCAGATTTCAGAACTTGCCACCACAGAAATGTGAGGAAAAACTTGTTTTTTTTTACACATTTTGAGGTTTGCAAGGGATTCTGGGTAACTGAACCTGGTGAGAACCAGTCACGTCACCCTATCCTGGATTCCCCTGGGTGTTAAGTTTTAAAAAATGTATAGGTTTTATAGGTTTCCCTAGGTGCCGGCAGAGCTAGGGTTAAAAATCTACAGCTAGGCACTTTGCAAAAAAAGGGTCAGTTTTCACTGTGGAAATGTGGTGTGTCCACGTTGCGTTTTGGGCCGTTTCCTGTTGCGGGCACTAGGCCTACCCACACAAGTGAGGTACCATTTTTCTCGGAAGACTTTGGGAAATGCAGGGTGGGTTGAATTTTGTGGGTCCACGCAGATCCCAGAACTTTCCATCACAGAAATGTGAGGAAAATGTGTGTTTTTTTAATAAGTTTGAGGTTTGCAAGGGATTCTGGGTAACATAACCTGGTGAGAGGCACACAAGTCACTCTATCCTGGATTCCCCTTGGTGTCTAGTTTAAAAAAATGTACAGGTTTGCTAGGCTTCCCTGTGTGCCAGCTGCGCTAGGGCCCTAAATCCACAGGTAGGCACATTGCTAAAAACAAGTCTGTGCCTAGTGGGCTTACTGCCGCCCTGCGGGGGAATCGTGGGGGGAGGGGGGGGCATAAAAACCCCGATATGCCCTCAGGGGGGGCATAAAAACTGTGGCCATGTTTTTGGGGGGTAGGCCAGCCCCTACCCCATGCATAAAAAAGCCAGCGTAATCGCTGGCGCCTAGTGGTCTTTCTGCCTCCCCGGGGGCAGATATGGGGCCACAGCCCCCATCCACCCCTCGGGGGAGGGGCAGAAAGACTGTGGTAATTGTTTTTGGGGTGGGGGCATTATCATGCCCATTCTGGGCAGCCCCAACGTCAATAAAAAAACCAATCCCTGGTTTCTAGTGGGCATTCTGCCCCTTGGGGACAGATTAGGGGCTACTGCCCCAGTCTGCCCCCTGGGGTGGCAGACAGACTGACATTTCGCTGGGGGGGCATTACCATGACCTTTTTGGGCAGCCCCCACCCCCTTGTCAATAAAAAAATTGAAATCCCCGGTTTCTACTGGGCTTTCTTTCCCCCGGGGGTAGATTGGGGCTACTGCTCCGATATGCCCCCGGGGGGCAAAAGACTGACATTTCTCTGGGGGGCATTGTCCGCCCTTTTTGGGCAGCCCCCACCCCAAAGTCAATAAAAAAAAGAATCCCTGGTTTCTAGTGGGCTTTCCGCCCACCCGGGGAGGCAGAAAGACTGTTGCGACCAAAAAAATAAGGGGGGGAGCAAAGGCCCTTGCCCAAGGGGCCACTCCCCCCTCCCTGGTGCTAATGGGTCGATCCCTGCTTGGGGACCGCCCTCCTGGGGTGATCCCCAAGCAGGGATCCACTAGGGAAGGGTACCATTGGAAAGGGGAGATTCTCCCCTTTCCAACGATACCTCTCCCATCTTTTTCGGTGCTTGGGGAGCTGAGATAGCCCCACAAGCACTGAAACTGAGAAACTGAAACTAAGTTTCAGTTTCGATTTCGTTAAATGACGATTGCGCGCCAGGCGCCAGATCGTCATTGCAATGAAATACAAAAATACCCCTTGCGCACGCCGTTGGGTGGCTCCATTCAGCTCAGCGTGACGTCGGTGGCATCGTTAGCGTCCGTTATGAAGTCTCAGTCACCTATATAGGTGCCACCCAGGCGTGCAGATGTCAGTACTTTTCACTTTTTCACGGCAGAAGCGCAGAGCCATGAAGTGACTGACGTAAGTGTGGCCAAAACTAGGGTCGTGAAAAAGAGAGTAACCCTACCCCTAACGAATAAGTCTGCAGAGCGGGGAGTAATGGGTGAGTCTGTAAGAAATCTGCAGCGAGATATTGTCTCTACCAGATAATGCGTTACCAAAGATAAGTAGCTTGTTCATCTGATGTAGACTTCTAGCTGCAGATCCCTTACCTTAGAATAGATACCCAAGCCATACCCTCCTGGTGGGGTGCTGCAGACAAATTCCTCACACTATGAAGTCCTCCAGGACTGAACGGGCAAAATGCACGTCCCTGCAATGTTTACTGTCAAGGCAGTAGTGCTTGGCTAAAGTGTGCAAAGACGCCCACGTTGTCCAGGACTGGAACGCTCGAGCCAAGGCCGTAGTCGCAGCCTTTCCCCTGGTGAAATGGGCTCTTAACCCCTCAGGGGGCTGCTTCTTAGCCAAAGAGTAGCAGATTTTTATGCAGCGAACGACCCAGTGAGAAAATTTCCTTTTCCGCACTGCCCGACTTTTCTTGGCTCCCATGTTCCCCACAAAGAATTGATGGTCCACCCGAAACTCTTTTGTGCGGTCGCCGACAACGCTCTTTCTGGGTCCAGATGGTGGAAATGCTCCTCTTCTTTAGAGGGAGTCAGAGGAGCAAAAAGGTGGGCAGCATGATAGATTGACCCAGATGGAATGGGTTCACCACCTTAGGAAGAAATGAAGCACAGGTGCGAAGCACAACTTTATCTGCAAAAGCCATCATGTAGGGGGGTTTACATGATAGCGCCTGCAACTTGCTCACCCTCCAGGCAGATGTTATTGTCACCAGAAAGGATGTCTTGATGGTAAGCAGCTAGAGGGGACAGTTGTGCAAAGGTTCAAAGGGAGCACACATAAGAAAAGTGAGGACCAAATTAAGGTCCCATTGTGGCATAACAAAGGGTGTGGGTGAAAACAAGTGACTAAGCCCTTTTAGGAACCTATTTACAATTGGAGACTTAAAGAGAGAGGGTTGATCAGGCGGCCGCAAAAAAGCAGATAGAACAGAAAGATAACCCTTTAGAGTACCCAAAGCAGACCCCTGCTGGGCAAGGGTAAGAGTAAAAAGAAGAACAGCAGAAAGAGAAGGAATGTCTATTTCTGTGCAATATGATACAAACTTTTGCCAAAGGCAGGTGTATACCGTCTTAGTGGAGGGCCGCCAAAATAACATTGCATATTTCGGGGGGAAGGGCAAAAGCCATCAACTGCTGCCGCTCAATCAACACACATGGAGGCATGGAGGCATAGAGTTGACAGGTTCGGGTGGAGCACCCTCCCCTACTGCTGCAACAGAAGATCCTCCCAAAGGGGCAGCCTGATCGGAGAATCGATGCTCATTCTCACAAGCTCTAGATACCAGACTGTCCTTGCCTAGTCCAGAGTCACAAGAATGACTTGGGCCTGGTTGTGCTTGATCTTCTTCAAAACTCTGGGCAGAAGTGGTATGGGCGGAAAGGTGTACAACAGACCTGAGCTCCACAAACAATGAAAAGAATCACTGAGCGATGGCCGCCTTGGAAATTCCAGGGAGGCGAACAGATCCAATCAAGGCTCTACCCACTGTTGAAAGAGACCTTGCGCCACCTCCAACTGGAGATGCCATTCGTGATCTACTAGGCATTGATAGCTGAGTTTGTCTGCTCTGGCGTTCTTAGAACCTGACAGGTGTTGAACCACCAGGGTTATGCCATGCTGTTCCAGCCATGTCCAGAGAAGCAGGGCCTCTTGATAAAGGGTCCACGACCAGGGCCGGACTGGCCGTAGCGGGCACCGGGCATTTCCCCAGTGGGCCGCTAGGGTGGGGGCCGATTTTGGGCCCCTGCGGGGCATTTTTGTTACAGGGCCGTTTTTGCAGCATAGCTGCAAAATTGTCCCCTGTAACAAAATCGACCCTGGCAAACAGCTTGGCTGCTCCCAGGGGCGCCAAACGAGTTCTTTGCCAGGACCAGTTTTGGTTCCCAGTCCGGCCCTGTCCACGACCCCACCCCACCCGCCTTGTTTGTTGCAGTACCACAAGGCTGTGGTGTTGTCAGTGAACACCTGTACTAACTTCCCCTTGAGAGAGGGAAGAACTGCTTACAATGCCAACCAAATCGTTCGAAGCTCCAACAAACTGATGTGGAGCCCCGACTCTGCCAGATACCAGTGTCCCCTGATCTCCACCTCTCCCAGATGCCAGCCCCATCCCAGGAGTGACGCATCTGTTATCACTGTGTGATCTGGTTGGGGAAGGGACAGGGGTCTGTTTTCGACCCAGTCACAGTTCATCAACCACCACTGCAGATCTCTTGCAGTTCTTTCTGAGATCTGGACTATGTCAGTGAGATTTCCTTGATGCTGTGCCCACTGGAACTTCAGGTCAAACTGCAGAGCCTACATACGCCCACCTGGCATGCTTTACCAACAGGATGCAGAAGGCCATGAGGCCAAACAGCCTCAGAGTCAGTCTCACTGAAATCCAGGATAGAGGCAGACTGAAACAATGGAATCATAACCTGAATATCCTGGACTCGCTGCTCGGGAGGATAGGCCTGAAAATGCACTGTGTCCAGGACAGCTCCTATGAAAGGGAGCATCTGAGAAGGAGTCAGGTGTGACTTCGGCACATTTGTAGAGAACCCCAGCAAATGCAAGAGGTCCGCCGTAGTCTGAAGTTGGGAGACAACAGCCTTGGGTGAGGATACCTTCAACAGTCGTCAAGGTAGGGGAAGACTGAAACCCCCAACCTGTGTAGATGAGCTGTAACCACCGCAATCACCTTTGTGAACGCCTGAGAGGCATTGGTAAGGCCGAAGAAGGGTACAGTAAACTGAAAGTGCCCGTAGCCTACCTTGAGCCGCAGGTAACGCCTGTGGCCTGGCAGGATGGGGATGTGAAAATACGTATCCTGCAGGTCCAACGCTACCATCCAGTATTCTTGGTCTAGGGCAGACAAGACCTGAGTTAAAGTAAGCATTTTGAACTTCTCCTTCTTGAGAAAGAGATTGACAGTCCAAAGATCTAAAATGGGCTGTAACCCTTAATTATTCTACGGAATCAGAAAGTAGCGGGAATAACAACAATTGCCTACTTCTGAAAATGGGACCCTCTTTATAGCTCCCTTCGCCAGGAGAGCTGTAACTTCCTCTTGGAGCAATTTTATATGATTCTCTGCCAGCCGTTCTTGATTTGGTGGAAAGTGAGGAGGAAAAGAAAGGAAAGGCAGAGAATAGACCTCCTGAATGCTCTGCAAGACCCTGTTGTCCAATGTTATGGATCTCCATTGGGGAAGATGATGATGGATTCTCCCTCCCACTGGAGTGGCATGGTCTTTCAGAGTCAGCCTAGGAATGCTTGGAGGCTGGAGCTGCAGAGGGAAGGGTTGCTGACGACCTCTGGGTTCTATTCCTAGGACAGAATGAGCCACGGCCACGTCCCCGCACAACTTGGGAAGTCTGCGCAGGACGGTGTCTGTGATAGGGCTGGTGCGGCTGGAACTCCCTTCCGTTGCCACGAAAGGGGCAAAAGCTAGACTGGTAACAAGGTGCTGTAGAAAGGCCCATGGATCTAGCCGTAGCATGAGAACCCTTGAACCATTCCAGGGCCAAGTCTGCCTTCTCACCATACAGACACGAACCATCAAAGGGCATGTCCATCAAATTAGCTTGGACATCACCTGAGAAGCCAGATGTTCTAAGCCAGGCATGGTGCTGTAAGGCCACTGTCGTTGAAATCGCTCTGCGCCAGTGAATAAGTTGTGTTAAGTCCACACCTGATGGTGAATCCTGCTGCATCTCTTCTGTTCTTAACTGCCTGGGAGAGCACAGCCCGGCCCTCCTCTGGGACTTGTGGCCGCACTTGCGCAACCATCTCCCAAAAGGAATGGGAGAAACGGCCCAATAAGCATGAGGTATTCACCGACCGCAATGACAGGCTGGCGGAAGAAAACATCTTCCCAAGTGTTTCCATCCTCTTGGATTCCCTATCTGGAGGGGCGGAAGGGAACGTGCCCTGGGAGGTAGAAGCCTGCATCACCAAGCTTTAAGGGGTGGGGCGTTGGCTGAGGAGCTTTGGGTCGCCCGGAGCCAGGCGATGGCGGTGTGCAATAGTCCTATTCACAGGAGCCCCAGTGCTAGGCTTGGACCATGTGCCTAGTAGGACATCAGTAAGTGCCTCATTGAAGGGTAGTAGGGGTTCAGAGGGGGAAACTCCAGGCTGAAGCAGTTTGGTCACGAGATTAGTCCTGACCTGCACAGAGGGCAACTCCAGTCCAAGGACCTAAGCTGCCCTCCTTACCACCATGGCATAAGAAGCCACTGCATCCATAGCCACAGTTGGCGGAGAGAGCTTGCCAGCATCTGGGGGTGTGTCCAGTCCACTGGTCTCCCCAAGTTCCTCATACCAGTCCATCTGCTCTGTACCCTGGTATTCTAGAGGGCCCATAGAACCCTCCAAGTTTTCTCCTGTGCCTGAAACATCAAGAAAATGCTCAGGTGACAACATAGAACCCTTGGTCCCTACCAGCGCCGATCAGACTCTGTGTCATCGGGGATAAGGATGTGGCTGGACCCACCATGGGCACCAGCTGTTCCGCAGGCACTGACTTTGGGTCCGATGCCAGGGAAGGTCACCTTGGCATGATTGGTGCCGTCCCGGATCTGGAATCGGATCCCCGAGGCCCAACTGGCGCCGTGGCCGGAGCAGACGACATCAAATCCGATGGGCTCCCTCCCAACCCCACGGGGCCCGAAGGCTCACCAGAGGGGTCAGCCCACTCAAATACGCGGCGCATGGCCTCATAAAACTCTTTAATCTGAGTGGAAGTTGCTCTGGCTTCCGGCAAAGGAGGGAGGTGCAAAGTTGACCCTGGCTCCAGATAACCATGCCTAAAGCATTGGTGCTCCTTACCTCGTTTGTCAACGGACGACAGTCGAGGCGAAGATGAAGTCCGCTTAGACTTCTTCTTTTTCTTGTACCGCTTTCCCGAAGTATCAGGAGGACCTCGAGTGGGAGGAAGAAGACTTGGGGCACTGGGAGCGGTCGCGTGACCTCCTCTTCTTCAATCAGGACCGGGATCTCTGAGTAGTTTCCCTGGATGGTGTTGACTGTCGTGCTGCAAGGAGCTTCATAACTTGCTCCCGCAAGGCCTTCGGAGCCATGGCCTGACAATCTGAGAATGACTTTGAGTTGTGGTCGCGCTCGAGATACCATAGGCAGACGAGGTGGTGATCGGTAAATGACATGGCACGCTGACAGGTGCCACATGGTTTAAAACTTATCTTCCTCGAGGACATCCCTCGACACACGATGAAAAAATTATTGAAGCTGACAATAAGTTTTAAAAACTGTCAAAAAGCAACAACAGTGTGGTAGCTGACATCCGCGTGCCTGGGTGGTGACTATATAGGTGACCACAACATCATAACCGACGCCAACGTTGCTGCCGAAGTCACGCGGAGCCGAATGCAGCCACAAGATGGCACGCTCAAGAGGTATTGCTCGAGCAAAAGTTTCTGGAACCAGCCTGATGCCTGGGAAAATTCTAAGGTAAGGATTTTGCAGCTAGAAGTCTCTATCAGATTCATTTCACGCAGGACTCTGGGAACCAGATGAAATGTAGGGAAAACACTGGCAAAAATTCCTGTCCATGCAATTTGGAATGTACCCTCCCCCCAAGAGTGTTTCTGTGGGAACCTGGTTGCGAACAATTGACATTTCTCGTTCTGCGCTATGGAAAACAGATCCCTATTCAGGCTACCCCATTCACAGATTTCCCATAATTGTGACTGGCTCACTTCCCATTTGTGACATTCTTATGATGTTCTACTTAGGGACTCTGGCCATTTGTTTTCAACCCCTGGAACATGTTCCACCCTCAAGTAAATTTTGTGAAAAAGGACCCATTTCCAAAATTGCTGTGCTTGAGTTGACAGCATTTTTGGCTTTGTTCCACCATGGTTGTTGAGGTAAAACATTGTGGTGGTATTTTCTGAGCGTACCAGTACTTCCGAATTTTTTATTCTGGGAAGAAGAGACTGAAGTTCGAGTAAGACAGCTTTCAACTCACTTTTTTCTGAAAGGAATGAAACCATATGTGTTATACGATGAATCCTTTCCTTAAAGGGGTATGCTTTGCATGTCTCTGTATTTAGATTCTCCCCAGGAATGCAATCCATTTAGATGGGATCAGAGTAGGCTTTTCCTTGTTTAGACAAAGACCTAATTCTATGAAGAAGCTCATACATGCCAAGCATCATTGTTGACCTTTTTGCAGATCGGAAAGACTGACCTTTAATGAGCCAGTTGTCTAAGTATGGGAACACCTAATGACTTCTTTTTAGGATGCTGCTACTGGAGCCATACATTTGGTGAAAATTCTGGAATCAGATCGAAGTCCAAATGGGAGAACTTTAATCTGATAATGGTACCCTGCCACCTCGAACCTCAAATATGTTCGGTGTTTCACATCAATGGAGATGTGAAAATAAGCATCAAGAAGATCTAGGAAGTCATAAAATCTCCCATGTTAAGGAGTTGTAAGATCTCCTTGAGCAAAAGCATCCTGAACATTTGTTTCTTTATGAATTTGTTCAAAAGTCTTAGATCCATGACCTGTCTCCATTTCCCCGACTTCTTCCTGATGAGGAAGAAATTTTAATAGAATCCCTTGTTTCGATGGATATATGGAACCACTTTGATACCCCCTATGCAAATAAGAAGAGCTATTTCCTGACGTAGTGTACTGATTTTCCTTTTGGGCCACTTTTTGGTTCTCCCTTAGTTGCATGTATTAGCTGTTTTAGGCTGCCTCTGCTTTGCACAGCCACACATAATACATTTGTTTTTGTGGCAAGATATTATTTTAGAAATATGCTGCACATATCAATTGTTATTCAGTGACTCTTCTTGGGATTCAGTCTGAACATTTCGTACAAGGTCAAACAACATGGTGTACTGTTTTCCTGGCCCCAGTTATTAACAACTTCTAACGTTTTAAGACATAACAAAGTAGCACAGCTGCAATGTTCTACCACAGTAGTTCTCATATTATAAACTGTGTCTTGCCCCCTTGGGGCCAGAGAGGAGAATTCCAGCAGAGAGACTGGTCCTGGATCGTAGACAGCAGCCTTGCATAAACAGCTTACACCTATGATACGGACCACCTAACTACACAAACCAGGTATGGGGTCCGGTGCTAATCCCAGAGATTGCTAATATATCCTACTGCTCGCATAGTGAGGGTAGGACTAAATATATATATTAGTTGCCATGGTTGGGTTTATCATTGTGTACAGCCTGCTAGCAATGTTGATTACGTTCCACAGTTGTATTTGTTTACTTAGTGCAGCACACTTGGTTCAAAATAGACTACAATAGTTTCAATAAATATACTGTAAACTTCATTTGTGTCTTTCTGTTGTTTACTATGGACATGTATGAGTGAGTAAAAAATGGTGATGATCTGTTTCCACTGTTCCCTTGGGGACTAGAGGTTCATGTTCTAAGTTTTCCAAAATCCCCTGCTACTCTGGAAAGTTTAGGAGTTCAGGTGAGGCACTGTGAGCTTGTCAGTTTTGGGACTTCAGGTACTGACGTGGAAGAGAGGCTCAGTCACTACATTATGACATCCTGTTCTCCCAAGGCACTGTCCTGCTTCAAAGCAGAATCCCAGCAACATGGCACCACCAACGATGGTCTGGTACTTATTAAGAGGGTCTGCTGAGTACTGCTTGTGCGTGCCCATAGTACCCTTATACCTACCACCGGAGACATCTGTGGTGTGAGGGATATATCCTACATAGTATTTAAGGAAGCATCTAATTTTTTCTTGGTATTTCAAGCTTGAACCTTGAAAAGGATTACCCATATTTGTGTTTACACTTTGTTTCCATTACAGTATTATAATGGTGCAGGCGCAGTCTATACCAACTAATGTTCACCCACCGCAACAATACAGATCATATTAGCTCTTGGAAATTGTGGGACACCCCCGCGCCGCACGGCCACCAGCTGCTGCGGGTGCCCCTTAGCCTGATCCCTGCCGCGCTGCCTGCCTCGCCGCCGGCTGACTCCGTTGTCGTTTGTTTTGATTTTGTTTTGTCCGACATTTGTGCTTGTCATACTGTTTTTGTATTTACTGCATTCGTGCCCGTGTTAGCGTCTTTATTCCCTTAGTGCCTGTTTATTTTATTTTTTTCTGCTTTATCAGCTTGAGTCCTTCCTGTTTGGCCGCCTACCTCGCCGCCCTCCGTCTTCCCTCCCCGCTCCCCGCTTCCCGCCACCACCGCAGACCCCGCCCCTTTTTTCCTTCTGTTCCCTCCCCGCTCCCGCCTCCCAGCTGCTCCGCCCACCCGCGCACTTGGCCTTTAAATGGCGACCGTGCGACACAGGTAAGTGTGACCCACTTGTGGGACACCCCCGCGCCGCACGGCCACCAGCTGCTGCGGGTGCCCCTTAGCCTGATCCCTGCCGCGCTGCCTGCCTCGCCGCCGGCTGACTCCGTTGTCGTTTGTTTTGATTTTGTTTTGTCCGACATTTGTGCTTGTCATACTGTTTTTGTTTTTACTGCATTCGTGCCCGTGTTAGCGTCTTTATTCCCTTAGTGCCTGTTTATTTTATTTTTTTCTGCTTTATCAGCTTGTGTCCTTCCTGTTTGGCCGCCTACCTCGCCGCCCTCCGTCTTCCCTCCCCGCTCCCCGCTTCCCGCCACCACCGCAGACCCCGTCCCTTTTTTCCTCTGTTCCCTCCCCGCTCCCGCCTCCCAGCTGCTCCGCCCACCCGCGCACTTCGCCTTTAAATGGCGACCGTGCGAACGCGCAGCGGTCACGCGCAGCGGGCGCGCCGATTGTGCGCCGAAGGCGCGCCAAAGGTAAGCCCGTCTGCGCCCGTCCGCGACCGGATCGCGACCAGCGCCAGGACCCCTGGCCCACGAAGACCCCGACCGACTCGCAGGACGTACTCAGCCGCCACCCTCAACGCACTCAACACCGGTCGACGCCCAGAGTGCCACCAAGCCACACCACGTCGCACCCACGGACCCTTCAGCTGCCACGCCTGCAAGTTCTCCTGCATCCGGACCTGCCTCGCACCAACACCCGCCAAGTCAAACACCAGCAGCACCCACCTCAAGTGCATCCTGCTCAACACCCGCTCCGTCCACAGACACGCCATCGAACTCTGGAACCTCCTCGACACCACAGCCCCTGACGTTGCCTTCCTCACGGAGACCTGGATGAACGCCTCTTCAGCTCCAGACATCGCCATCGCTATCCCAGAGGGCTACAAGATCGTCCGGAGGGACCGAATCGCCAACCAGATGGGAGGAAGCATCGCCATCGTCCACAGGAGCACCATCCGTCTCACGACCAGCACCGACAACACCCTGACCAGCGCCGAACACCTGCATTTCCAGATCCACACCAACCCGAACACCACCCTCAGAGGCACCCTGATCTACCGACCCCCTGGACTACGCACACAATTCAGCGAGGACATCGCCGACCTCGTCAGCCCGCATGCCCTCCCCTCCGCTGACTACATCCTCCTGGGAGACCTCAACTTCCACCTGGAGAACAACAACGACCGCAACACCAACACCCTGCTCGACAACCTCGCCAACCTGGGACTCAAGCAACTGGTGTCCACCCCCACCCACCTCGCCGGACACACACTCGACGCAGTCTTCTCTTCCAGCACAGACATCGACTTCAGCCACGCCACTGAGCTTCAATGGACGGACCACAGCTGCGTCCACTTCACCTTCAAGAGAACGACGACCCACCACCACCAGCAACAGGCCGCCCGCAGAAGCTGGAACAAGATCACAGCTGACCAGCTTGCCACCTCCCTGAGCCAGCACCCTCCTGCCAACTCAGCGAACCCCAGCCAGGCCGCCGACAACCTCACGAAGTGGATCAGCAACTGCGCGGACGAACTCGCCCCACTGAGGACCCCGCCTAGCAGACCCGGCAGCAAGAAGGCCCCATGGTTCACCGACGAACTCAAGAGCTCCAAGAAGAACTGCAGAGCCCTCGAGAAAGTCTGGAGAAGGGAACCGACACCGGACAACAGGACCTCCTTCAAACTTGCCACCCGGAAACACCACCAGCTGATCCGCGCCGCCAAGAAAACAGCATTCAAGGACCGGTTGGACAACAACGCACACAACTGCAAGGAACTCTTCAACATCGTGAAAGAGCTTTCCAACCCCAGCGCAGGAAACAACGACATCACCCCATCGCAAGACCTCTGCAACTCCCTCGCTTCATACTTCCACAACAAGATCGCGGACATACACAGCAGCTTCAACAACCAACCAACGCACACCATGACCGAACAACCGCCCCCCACCACCACCCTCCACGCCTGGACCCCGATCAGCACCGAAGACACCATCCGCACGATGAACTCCATCCACTCCGGATCACCGACCGACCCCTGCCCTCACCACGTCTTCAACAAGGCCGACGCTGTCATCGCACCCCACCTGCGAGACATCATCAACACATCCTTCGACACCGCCACCTTCCCTGAGAGCTGGAAGCACGCCGAACTCAGCGCTCTACTCAAGAAACCCACAGCGGACCCCACCGAACTCAAGAACTACCGCCCCATCTCGCTCCTCCCGTTTCCAGCCAAAGTCATCGAGAAGACCGTCAACAAGCAGATGGCCGCCTTCCTCGAGACGAACGGATCCCTCGACCCCTCACAGTCCGGCTTCCGAGCCAACCACAGCACCGAGACCGCCCTCACCGCCGCCACAGATGACATCCGAGCCCTGATGGACAAGGGAGAAACAGCGGCCCTCATCCTCCTAGACCTCTCCGCGGCATTCGACACGGTCTGCCACCGCACCCTAGTACGGCGCCTCAGCAACATCGGCATCCAGGACAAGGCGCTGGAATGGATCATCTCCTTCCTCGACGGAAGAACACAGAGAGTCCGCCTTCCACCGTACAAGTCAGAGGCCTCCGAAGTCATCTGCGGCGTCCCCCAAGGATCATCTCTGAGCCCCACCCTCTTCAACGTCTACATGAGCCCCCTCGCGGCCATCGTACGCAAACACAACCTCAGCATAATCTCCTACGCCGACGACACCCAGCTGATCCTCTCCCTGACCAACGACCCCGCCGCCGCCAGAGCCAACCTGCACGAAGGGATGAAAGAGGTAGCCGAGTGGATGACGACCAGCCGCCTGAAACTGAACTCGGACAAGACGGAGGTCCTCATCCTGGGCACCACACCCTCCGCCTGGGACGACTCCTGGTGGCCTCCTGCCCTGGGCACCGCACCCAAACTGACAGACCATGCACGAAACCTGGGCTTCATCCTGGACTCCTCCCTCTCCATGACCAGGCAAGTCAACAACGTCTCCTCGGCGTGCTTCAACATCCTACGCATGCTACGGAAGATCTTCTGGTGGATCCCCACCGAGACCAGGAAGACCGTCACCCAGGCCCTCGTCACCAGCCGACTGGACTACGGCAACGCCCTCTACGCCGGTACCACCGCCAAGCTCCAGAAGAGACTCCAGCGGATCCAGAACGCCTCAGCCAGACTCATCCTCGACATCCCACGAACCAGCCACATCTCCGGACATCTGAGAGACCTTCACTGGCTCCCCGTCAACAAAAGAATCACCTTCCGCCTCCTCACCCACGCACACAAGGCCCTACACGACCAAGGCCCGAGCTACCTCAACAGCCGAGTCAACTTCTACGCTCCCAAACGCCACCTCCGATCAGCCAACAACGCCCTCGCCGCCGTCCCCCGCATCCGAAGAGCGACTACAGGAGGAAGGTCCTTCTCCCACCTGGCCGCCAAGACCTGGAACTCCCTCCCGACCGACCTGCGCCTGACCCAAGACCACCTCTCCTTCAGGAAGAAGCTGAAGACCTGGCTGTTCGAGCAGTAGCGGCACCCCCCCCCCCCCCATCCCCCCAGCGCCTTGAGACCCTACGGGTATGTAGCGCGCTTTATAAGTGTCACTGATTGATTGATTGATTGACTTTCACACCGGGAACATCAAAATTGCTTCCAAGGAGCCCTTATACATGTACTTGCACTTGTATGCATGGGTCACCTGGCAAGCTTTAGCTGATTATACACCCTTCCCTAACTTACAGAATCTCAATGTGAATCAGCTACAACAATTATACAGTGGATTAGTTAGACTATGTAGACGCTTAACTCAGTATGTTTCGTGCACCTTGGTGGCTGTCCCAACAAGGGCTGGCCTGGTAGGGAAGGCTCAGTTTCCTGCGTTGCCAACCATAAGTCCTGTGATTGTTCATTCAAATATGGGCTCAAAATTCCCACTAATCATCAGGATATTCCTTTTTGGATCGGCCAAAAAATGGTACAACTTGAAGCTGTGTTATCCCTTACGGGAACTTGGCTATATGCTTACCCCATGGGATGGTTCTCATAATAGGTGACTACGCCACTAGGGGCACGGTATTTGCTGCAGTCTATACCATCAGGGTCGGCCTTCAGCATGGATGAGCTGAGTCCAGGCCCTTGACGCCAATTTTCTGAGGGGTGCATAGAGCTGTGTGCATTAAGATGATGCCAACAACAGTGCCCTTCTCACCTTGCTCCAGCCTTGTCCTTGTCCCTGCGTCTCTGATTTGCCAGTTTGAAGTGGTTTTAGTCTTTCATTATCAGAAGGCAGGCAATGTTTTTAACACCCTATAAGCAACCCTTTCTTGCCTTCCCATCACCCTCTAACCCCTGCTGGCACATATCAACAAAACTATCATCTGATTGAGGCAGCTAAGCTATTGGTGATTTAGGTGAGCTGGGTGAGGTCCAGAGATGTTTGTTTTCAGGAACCCGTCCCTGAGCATTCAGGTACTGACCAGTGAACACAAAAGAGACTCCCTCATTTAATTCACTACCATCAGCAAGGATGCCAAATTTCTCTATGCCCACACCCAAGGAGCTATCTTAGCAAAGGCTGGCTCTGTGTACCATCATGCATGGTACTCCATCTATGTCAGTCTTTCTGGAGGTTTTAATTCAAATACAGAACGAACACAGGCAGCTGCTGCCCTGGATTTGGGGATGAAACTAATGGGAAACTTTGACGTAGTCTTTATAATGATTCTGTCTAACATTAAAGGCCAAGCAACTTCTCTGGCTATAAGCCAGCGGCTCACACAGGTTGCACAAGGCTACCAGGAAAGTGAGTACCTATAATTATTGTTGACGTATATACTTCTATAGGATGCAATAATTTGCAAACCAGACCCAGTAAACCACAACTCGGCAAACCCAGTTCCATCAAGGATCCTGCCAAGCAGAACCCGGAGTTTATTCAAAAACGATGGGACAAACCCAAACCTAAAGAAAAAGCCAGATCTAGAGGAGGTTGTCTGCCACTGGAGTCCTATGACAGACGCTTTAATTTGTGTGATCGCACACAAATCAAAGCACCTGATAGGTATCAGCTTACTAATACGTGTCCTCCTTATTTCTTTCAGGGCTCATCAGAAAAACAATACAAGGAAGCAAGGCGCTCTGACCGCAGACAGGAAGAGAACGTGATACTGAAGAGGCACTCACAATGCTTGTCTGATGTGAAGATAAAGAAGGAGGAGAAACCTCCTCAATTTAAGCCCCAATTTCAGAAAAAGAAAGTTGCGCCTATAACTACAAAATATGCCACAAACACTGATAACTCTCCTCCTAAATAGGAAATGGGTGGTGACTCTCCTCAACAGCACGGCAGAGGTCACTATAGTGTGCCGGAATCTCAAGGAGTTTCTGGCAGAAAAGGCAACTGATAACTTTGTTACAGTTGAAACTCCAGTCAAGACAGATAATGTAATTTGGATATAAAAATTGAGGGTGACATACAGCGGACCACTAAAGTAATATTCTGGGAAAATTTTATAGTATCCAATGACATTCTCTTCGTAGAGGTTGATTGGCTCCTGACATTTTCTGTGCTTGTCCCTGATGAAGTCAAATAAGCCTATGCAGCTGAATGGGCTCTTGAACTTGCCCCAGCTTTATATTTCACTCACGTTGGCTGGGATAAGGACTATCATACCCAAAGGGTCCAGCTCACAAGTGCAACCACAATATCCCATTAAACAGATGCTAAAGCACCGGTTACAGAAATACTCTCCCAGTTGGAGTACCAGGGAGCAATTGAACCCTGTGTCTCTCAAATTATTAATCCCCTTTTTCCTGCCTCAAAACAGGACCATTCATATCACATAGTCTTAGACAACAGACACTTAAACAGTCATACATGCACATTTGCATTACAAAATAAACATAGTACGGCACTTATAAATAATATAGTCCATAAAAAATACAAACCAACCTTGGACATTTCCAATGTTTTTTTTTGCCAAAATATAGCACCTGAAAGCAGAGATTGGACTGCCTTTTTGGTGCTAAGCTTTCAGCACTATTTTTCTCAACTACCTATGGGGTATAAGAACAGTTCTAGACTGTTTGATGAATGCATAATGTCAATACTAAAAGATAGTGACCCCCAACGCATTGTCCTATGCAGATGATATCTACCTGACAGATTATGAGTTAAACATACATTTAGCCAGAGTGGATCACATAATATTGGGACTCACCTAAGCTGGATAGAAGCTCAACTTTAATAAAAACTTAAATAGCATTTCTAAGTGTACTATTTCTAGGTTACGAACTTACACATGAAGGAAAAAGCCTTGCACCACCCTTCCCATAGAAGTGTGCTCTGCTGGAGCCTACAAACACTTTACGGAAACTACAATCCTTGTTAGGATTGCTTAATTGTGACAGAACCTATACACCTGATTATGCACAATGCATTAAATCATTGTATGAATTTATTCATCCTGGTTTTTCCAGTTCTCACTGGACATCAGAACACACTGACATATTCAGATCATTACAATCTGACTTGCTTGGAAACACATCACTTACATACACGTATGAATACATTCAACCTGGTCACCTGCATAATTGCGGGTGTAACTGGCTTTACCTATGTCACCTTTAACGAAGGTGAGACAGTTTCCACGGCATATAAATCTCATTTATATTCCAGTGCGGAAAAGAGTTTTGCACCCACTGAATAAATACTGACTGCAGTGTAGCTAGCTATACTTAAAGAGTTGCCACTGGCTCAAGGGAAACACATTACTGTCATAACTCCCATTCCAGCCTTAGAGGCTGTTACCAAAGCAAGCCTTCCTAATGATAAAGCACTCCATCCCAGATGGACACAATGGGAACCATCCTTAATAGCTGTTCATGTAGACTTTGTCTTTGACCTGTCTTTACAGACACAATCATTTCTTCAATATGAGTATGTTTATTCCATGCCCATCAATATTTTGCCTCTCAAACAGCACAAATATATTGTTTACACTGATGGTTCTGCCAAACCTGCTATAAGTATCAAACAACAATATTTAGTGGTATGCGCCACTGATATTAGTGTGATGTTGGATGGAAAATTCCAACCACAACAACTCGTACACAGTCCTTAGGAGTCTGCACTGCACAATTAGCAGAAGTGAAAGCCTTGTTACTTGCACTGGAACATACAGATCCTGAATTTCCAACACTTATAGTGTGTGATTCGTATTACTGTGTCCAGTCTTTTAACAACAATTTGCATTATTGGCAACAGAATGAATTCAAAGATTCTAAAAGCAACACATTTAAGCATAAATTGCTTTAAGTGAATGTAGCAGACCTTAAAGATAGGTTGCCACAGGCTCATGATATTTATTCATTGGGTCATCAATGTGTGGGACCACACATTGTAGGGAATTCTTTGTCAGACGAAGTGGCCAAATCTGCAGTTGCGACTGCAACATTTGCTGCTGCTATTTGTTCTCATACGAGGGTAGACAACGATATACTAGTGGTCGTTAATGCTACACACAATATCGCCCATTTGCCTAGAAGTGTTCCTGTTTTAAATATTCATATCATTTATGTGAACAAAATGTTTCCTCTGTAACAATTCCAGGAGTTGGTGATTGTTTGATTCCCAAACAAGATGGCAGGTTAGCCTTAGTGACAGCTGTGCATGAAGGTGTTGCTTCGGGAAACAACCTTTACAACACAACTATTACATCGCACTACACTTACAACGCATGCATTACAACGGAACATCCTTTACAACGCATGACACTACAACGCATACCATTACAACGCATACCATTACAACGCATGACACTACATTGCATGTCACTACAACGCAGGCATTACAACGCATACCATTACAATGCATACCATTGGAGTTAGAATAGTAATTTTTAACCCCTACACTATCCAACACTTACCCTACTGTTGCACCCCCTGGAGTTAGAATAGTAATTTTTACCCCTATACTATCCAATACTTACCTTAAATGCAATGTAACAGTATGCGTTGTAATGGTATGCGTTGTAAAGGTAGTATGCGATGTAATGGAATGCGTTGTAAAGGTAGTTTTTTCAAATGCGTTGTAGTGTCATGCGATGTATTGGAATGCGTTGTAGTGGATGTTGCGATGTAAAAATTGCGTTGTAAGTGCATGCGTTGTAAAAGTATGCGTTGTAACGTCATACATCCGTTGCTTCTGCACATGCAGGTGTGACGGCCACAATGTTGTTACTACAGCAATGTTATTGGTTGCATGGCTTACATAAACAGGCCAAAAAGTATGTCCTTTGTTGTGAAACTTGTCAGCCAATTAAGACTTCTACTGTGGCTCGTCCATCGCAGACACACCTGCTGATTTCCAACAAACCTTTTGGATGCATTTGTTTGGACCACTTAATTCAGATGGAGCGTTTAAATTTATCCTACTTGCAGTTGATTCTTGCTCACGGTTCCTCTGGGTATTGCCACAACATTCAGCTGATGCTCAAACTGTTATTGAGGATTTGCAAGTCTTTATCGGAACATAGGCATGCACTACATTCCACTTGGACCAGGGCCCTACTTTCACCTCTAAAGTGTATAGGGATTTTATGGCTTCTCTGGGTGTAGAGAAACATTACACTTCACCTTATCAGCACAATGGCAATTCCGTTGTGTCCAGGATGAACCGTAACTTAAAGCAGTCCTTAACAACTAGAGTATTAGGTACAGGGCATAGTTGGGTACACTACCTATAGGAGGTACAAAGAGAACTTAATAATCTCCCTAAAAGATCTCTGGATGGGCGGACCCCATACGAGGTCCTTTTTGGCATCAAAATGAACGTTCCAGACCTTGGCGCTCCAGACATTGTGGCAGAAGACACGCCCTTTTCATGTAAATGATCATTGTGCTGTCTTAAAGGAAATATAAAATTTCTGCGATGGCCAATCCAACGAGCAGTTGAAGACCTCTGCCTCTGCAGGAATCAAGAAGCAGCCTGCACTATCCGGCTGGATTCCACAAGTTGGGGATCTCGATTGAGTAAGGATTGCGGTAAAGTAGGAATTTGGCCCATCATACCGTTCACCGGTTCCAGTTCTTGGCATTCAAGGTACAAGAACTGTAATATTGCCACCGATTGCTCGTTCTAAAGACAATCATTTTGTCTCTATTGATCACATTAAGTTATATCATGTGGCCGATTCTAAACAGTAGGCGACAAGAGTCCATGCTAGTTTCCTAACTCCTCTCGCTACCATACAGGAAATTCCTCTGCAGCTTGTGAGCACCTCCAAGCTGTTTTTCCCCAACTGGGGGGTGGGGGCAGAGAATGAATATCAATTAATTCCCAATTCTGCTACAAATTTCCAGCCATAAGACTGAAGTAAGTACTGTACTTACTACTGCGTCTTCTGCAGCTGATGCTCTTTATACTGCTCCACCTCTTGTGGAATCCACAAGTCCTCTTATTGCACCTATGGCTTCTGTTTTTCAAAAAAGTGCTTCTGGTTATTATGTGGTTACAAATGATTTTTCATCTGACTCTTTTGACAGTTCCTCTGTTTTAGACACTCCGCCTACACAAGTGTTGGACATGGCCTCCTTATGGGAAATTACTCCAAAAGGTTTCGCTTTTTCCTCCTAGTCTTTGCCAACTCTCTCTGCATAACCTGAGGAAACTGGGCACCTTCCCCCTGTACAGCAGAGGCGAGGTGCGTGCTCCCACCTTGCCCGCATTGGGCTGGGGGTGCAGAGATGATGGGGTCTTGGTGCCGTACCTCCATGCGCCCTGTACACAGGTATATCACATACCTGGGCGGGTACAGCATGGGCTAAGTAGTGGGATGTAGCACTGCGTGTGCCTCCCACCGGATAGTCGTCAACCCTATATCGGGTCTGCCATGGAAGGCCTATGGGGCACCATTGCGCCCTGCCTAGTTTAGTATGGTTTGCGCCTCCTCCAACCTGGAGGGGGTCAACCCCTATTATGAGGGCATCCCCCCAGGGAAGCCCTGACGGCCACCAGGGGGGTGGAAGGCTAAAGGCCAGGTGGTCACATATGGATGTTAGCTGCCCGGGTAGTAAGGAATCCCTTAATGGGGCTTACCCTACCTTAGAGTTCGGCTCTCCCCATGGACATTCCTGGGGAGTTACCGAATCTCTTGAATGCCCTCAGGGCCTCCACACATCCTCGGTGTCAAAACCATGGGTAAGTAGAGCGCCTTCCTAGACAGGTTAGGAAGAGGCACTGTTGTGCTGTTTCGGAAAATGGGCTGGTCTGCCATAGCAGATCGGGGTGTGTGCACCGGCCCGATGCTGTTTCAGATACGTGTCCTGCCTGCCCTGGCAGGATAGAGAATGTGCCTCGGCATTTAGGGCATGTTGGATAGGTGCCCGACCTGCCATTGAGGGCTGATAAGCATATACCTGCATTCCCAGTGTTCTAACCTCCGGGTCAGGCCTGCCAGTGCAGACCTGTGTCTGCGTGCTTGCATCCATGGTGCTAGCGGCAAGGTGCCAAGTCCACCGTCGCTGGCCAGGAGTGAGCAACCATACCCGGGAGGGTGCCCACTCATGTCTGGCTAGGCCAGGCAGGGTGGTGTGTGTGCACTGGAACCAAAGGTGTGAGGGCCTGAGTAAGCCATGTGCCCGATCTGTCCTTGCTGTGTGAAAGTGGGCGTGCCCTTCCTATCCGTGCTGGGAAATGGCGCTGATTCCATGTTCTGAAACGCGTTGAGGATCTTTCATCGCAGACCGGTGGGTGTGCACTGGCATCGATCGTGAGTAAACTCAAGAGCAGCTTGCTAGTGTAGGCTGATGTGAGTGCGCAGCCACACCTATGGTGCACTTGATTGCATGTGCCGCCTGGCAACACAGGTTAGTACGTGAGCACAGACACATGTATTGGTTAAACCCGTATCAGTCTGGGGCACTGGTATCACTGGTGCTGGGAACTATGTGTCCATCCTGTCATCACGGGTCGGGTGTGCAGTAGCACATGTGCGCCCTGGTAATGAGGAATACCTATGTGTGTTTTCACTACCTATGAGGCTTGCTCTGCCCATGAGTTAATATGTGGAAGTGGTTGACAATACTTCGCACTGCGATGGTGAATTGCAGTGGCGCAGCCTCATGCTGCTTCAAAGCAATGGATTTGCAGTACCACACCCTTTCCATTGGTAAAAGGGGTTTTGGCATAATTCGCTTAGAAATGCAACTTATAGAATATGGACATTTCTATGCTCCAAGAGTCTCGGGGACCGTTGTGTCTGACTCCAGGGACCACCAGGGGCCAGGGGAGCGCATCAGTGCATTCCCCAATCGACAGCCATAAAACATGGGCATCCCATGGGAATGACAGACCTCTTCCCTTTGAGGGCCGAATGCGATAGATTGAAGATAGAGGTTGTGACACTTAACCTCTAGGGGCCGGATCAGGGCTCCGCTAAGGATCTGCATTCTAAAGCCCCATGGCAGACAGGCCTACAATTCAGGGGATAGATCTGTGGCTCAAAGGGAAAACCCCCTAAACCACCACAACTTCAAAGACATATGACAGTACAACTACAGGTGCTATCCTTCAGCAAAAGCTGAGATACGCTTGTGGGGACGTGGAATCGGAGAACCTGGACTGCGTGGTGCACACTGTCAGAGGACTCTGTTGTGCACATGGAGGATAGCTGTCATAGGCCTAGGACCTGCAGAAGTATGTCACCCTGAAGTGTGATCTCCAAGGACCCTGACCGTGGGCCTCCTGTTCTCCTGGGACATCAAAGATCTCCCCCAAGGGACCTACACCATCTACCCATAATATTTGGAGAGCGGTGCCCTCTCAAGTGCGCATCTCAGCTACTAAATCCAAACTGGTAGTCTGGTGTGAGCGTGGACCTAAGACGTGCCTGGAGACTGGATTGCCTAGTGCGGAGCCCTAGAAATCTCCCCTGGCTCCCCTGTGTTACTCACACATCTAAGGCGTGTGGTTCCCGTTCCCGACACTCATAAGCATCAAGTGGTGGTGAGCGGATTCGCCAGTTGTGTGACCTTGCGTGGACGGTTTCGTCGATCGTGCCGCATTTCTCTTGTGTGACACGCCAACTGCATGCTCATTGCTTGCAGTGTCTGATTCACAGGGTGCGATCCTCGGAGGTGGGGGTGTACCCAGAGTAGTGCCTCATTCTACCTCATGTGGCTCTGCTGAGTTTGCACCTGTTTGTGTGTTACCGGGCTGGTCTAATGCAACCTGCATCATCGTGCACCAGACGATGTGCCTGATTTCCAGAGAGGAACGAAATTGCAACTCTTTGCTGTGTGTATGTGAGACCAGAATCGCCTGGTGTAACCCAACTCAAAGTGCACCGATCATTTTACCTCCTTACCAGTGAGGTGCAGAATTTGCAACTCATTGTGTTTAAAATCTGAACTGCCTGGTGTGACTCCTCCCTATGTGCACCAGTTGCTGTGCCCGGATCAGGGTGCCTCATCCTACAGAGAGGCTCCCCTGTGTTACTCCCCATTCATCAATTATTCCCTTGTTGACCCTCATCGCGCCAGACCACACCTGGCCCCCCCAGAAGACATCTTGGCGCCAGGTAGGAGTGAGAAAGATTGACTGGGCTGAAGAAACGCTTCAGAGACTGTTTGGAAGCCGGTCAAAAGATTGCATGACTCTTTTGTGTTTTGAGACCTGTGGGTGAACTTCCTGAGTGGCTGCTAGCCTCTCCCTTGTTTACACATATACCTCCTAATTAAAACTGTTACATATTCCCACCTGCTTCCCGAGGGCCCAGACTAAGTGTGACTTTGGCTGCGTGCGGCCCAGTGTCTGGGAGGCGGGGCTGGTTATCTACCATCCGGAGATATAGGACAACCGGGGTGAACTATAGGGTGGAAGGAACCTTGGGCAATGGAGTCTGCAGAGGGTGAACCATTTATCTGCTGGGTACCAGTGGCACTGCATTAGGGTGCTGACTGCATATGTGTGTGTGTGTAAGAGTGTGCCATACAGACTGGCTGATACCTGTCACACCGCGTAGTGGTGCTGAGGGAGTGTGTGTGGGAGTGATAGTGTGCGGACCACCTGTGATTCATGATGTTAGAAGGCGGTGCCGCCTTATACATTGATTGGCGCCAAAAGCACAATACCTTCTGACATTGGGTTTCTACTGCGTGGCTTCGGCCAGCAGTGCTGCTAAAAAGTGTTGTATTTTTGTGTATGTTTATAGTTTTGATATTCTGCACCACTTAAGGGGACTCTCTCTCAATTGGGAGGGGTGGCGGGGAGGGGTTGTTAGATTAGGAATTGACCACAGTGTGCATACTATTGAAATCAAGTCAAAAATACTTTATTCGGCCACTAAAGGCCATAAAAGCAGACAATTAAAACATATTAAAAACTAAAAAAACAGTCAATACATTAGGAGAGTGAAAGTGCACGTATCCATTACGGAAAACCCCATCATACAAATATTACATATACTACAATTAATCACTTAATCACATTGAAATAAAACCCATTGTAAAAAATCAGGCAACAGGTATCGATACATGAATAAAAATGCAGCAAATAGAATACCATAAAAATAGATGCTTAATAAAAACCCCCTTCATTAGGCGTTTAAAAAGTGCTCAGAAAAAACATAGGATGCCGTAACCATGCTTAAATAGATGTTATGTAGCTACTGCAGGAGCATCTTCTGCCTGAATCTCATAGCCCCTAACAGAAAGCGTGCAACCCCAAAGCACACCACAGGGGAAGATGGCATTTTTAAAATAGTGATGCAGGCCTTACTTGAACAAACTTAGCCTCTCTCAGTAATGGCAATATGTAAATTTCTTACGAAAGGGGGCATAAAATTCACAAAATGAAATAAAATGCAAAGTGTCCTGTTCTGCAAAATTATCACAAGGACATGGCTTTAGGGTACCTGGCAGTGAATACCCCTTGGGGAAGGCTAAAATCCAGGGTACCCGATTCAGACAAAATCTTGTTAAAACAAAGCGATGTTGTACGTTGGGGACCAGTGACAAATAGGGCTGTAGCTGTGAGATCAAACCTATGGTAACATAACTTCTCACTAAAGGCTTGGCTAATTCCAAGCCCTCCCTGATCACCTGCTGCCTGGCCAAAAACCTCAAGTTAGCATCCTTAATAGCTGCCGGGATTAAGGGTCTGGGTTTGCTGTACATGTCAGGGCAGCCCAGCCACATCATTTGCTCCCTGATTTTTTTTAGCCAAGGAATACGAAGGACCCTATCAAGGGCGATACAATCCACTATAACAATCTGATTCTGGGTAGTTGAGGTACTCGACCAGATCCTCAACTAATGTATCAGTTGTGCAGCAGCGATGTGATCAGAAATATACCCCAGGCCAAGCTCTTCATGCAGAATGAAGGCAGGGGTACTTGAGGGGAGAGCAAGGAGGCCACGCATACATTTATTCTCGACCCCCTGAATGTCCCTCCCATCCTTATAGCCCCATACATCACACCCATATGTTGCCATAGGGATACACTTTTCTTTATAAACCTTAAGTAGGGCAGGTATTGGTTTAGACCCCAACCTTTTGCCAAAATCTCATACGGCCCAAACTGCTCTTGCCAATATATTCTTTTTTACTTGTCTTTGCACAGCCCAGGTTCCATGATTGTCGAACAACACCCCCAAATAAGGAAAAGTGGACACTTTTGACAGTTCTACTCTCCTACAGAAAAACTTGGTCTGAGCGGCCATTTAACTACTCATTGTCATTGTATGTGGTTTAGAGAAATTGGTTGCTAAGTCAAGTGACTCCATAAAATCAATAAAAACATTTAAAAGGTTTTGATGGCCTATAGTGGTCCTTGCATCTGAATACAGTAGTGCAGGTACCAATTTAGCCCCTGCTCTTGAGATATCTTTAGTGCTGACTGAGAGGAGGTTCCCAAGTTTGTTTATATAGAGTGTAAACAGCAGAGGGGCCATAATGCACCCCTGAGGTACCGCTCGCTTGACAACCCAGGAATCCGTCAAACTACCATCTTCCTTGAACCTTACCACCGCAGTGGTGTTTTTATGGGCATAATGTAAAAAGGATACCAGACTCTGCTCCATACCCAACTCCCCCAGGATCAGCCACAGTTTAGATCAGTTGACTCGATCAAAGGCCGGCGTTAAGTCCATAAATCCCAAATGCAAGGTACCCCTCTTTGCTATAGTGTATTTCCCAATCACCAGGCTCAAATTAATACATTGATCAAGCATCCCTCTCCCTTGCCTAAAACCATACTGTAGATTACTAATAACGTTAAAAGTTTTCTAACCACAATGATAGATGGCTCAAAATCACCTTTCCCATGATTTTAGCAGTGGAATCCAAGAGCGAAATAGGTCTATAACAGGCAGGATCGTCCCTTGATCCCTTTTTAAAAATTAGGATAATAATAGCCTTCGTCCATGACGGAGGAAAACCACATCTGCTAGTCGCATTAAAAACCAGCGCCAGTATTGTAGCCCAGACCTGGGTGTCTCCCTGATACAGGTCAGCTGGTACCCCATCCAGGCCAGGTGCCTTTCCCCCTGGCTGTAGCTAGGATAGCTATGTGGACCTCAGCAACATTAAAATGAAGTGGTTCTAAAGGTAGGCTAGGTTCCTCCTGTATCTCCATCCCCTCCAGCTCACAACCACTATACATGCCCCCCAAAAATTCAACCCACCGTTCTTGGGCTACAATGCAATCTGTGCTAGCATTTCCAGTCTCCAAAAAAAACGAGCTATTAACCACCGCCCAGAACTTATTACTATCTGAGAGTGTACTTGCTTGGCCAAGATCCTCCCAGATCCTTTTACCTAATCCTCTCCTGGATTGCATACTTATAGACCTCCCTGCACACCCTGATCTCACTCTCATTTCTTCATTTTTGTTTAAGAGCCAATTTTAACTTCCTATGGGCAGTAGAACAGGTGTCATCGAACCACCTCTTCACTTTAGGTCCATCACCCCTGCATGGGACCGTTAGGTTGGTAGCTATCTGATTAGTCAGTGTTCCAAAAGCGTCTAGTACCGCTCTATCCTGCACATTGACGTCCATACAATCTGAGACCTCAGATGCACGCTCCACATACAAGTTGTCTAGGAACCTTTCTGGTACCACCTTCATCCACTTCAGTCAACATGATTAATCCTTGGTGTTGATATCAGAATTGGAGATAGCCCTACTCTCTACTTTATAGAAGACAGATGAGTATACTAGATCGAGTATAAGAGGGTTATGGTCAATGTAATTACTCCAGGAAGCACTCAAACTACAGACTGCAGGAGCTAAAGATGCAGAGATCATAAAGTCAATGATACTAGAGCATCCCCTACCGGTAAATGTGGGAATAGGAGTGTTCACCCCTGTTTGCTCTAAACAATACAAATTGTTTGCTGAGAGAAGCCCTTCTATGAGTGTACCTGACTCTGTATGTTCACAGTGTATTTAAAAGTAAAGAATCCCCATAGTCCTTAGTTGGGATGCAGTTAAGATTGCACAGATGGGTATTAAAATCGCCCAGATTTAAAATCTCAAAATAAGTACATTTACTTTTTCTATAGGTGCCAAAGAAACCCTCCAGGGCGGCTAAGTGTTCAATCGCAGAGGATCTGGTGAGAGAATTAAAGAAATGTACTACTAGTAACTGGTCGAGATTCTTAAAAAATAGCTCTACTGCTAAAATATGGGCAGAATGACACTCTAAATGGCTCATCTTGCAACCTAAGACAAGAGATAACAATAAAATAAGTCCTCCCCTAGCTTGTCCCGATGTTGAGGAGACTGCATGCTTAACAAATGAGGTAAATCCGTCCAAATAAAAACTTTCACCAGTATCCCATGTCTCTTGTAGGGCAATCAATTGGCAGCCCAGGAGAGTCCTCCGCCAGAGAACACCATCTCTCTTAGTCCCCATCCCTTGGACATTCCATTAAAGTACCGTTAAACAGGCAGAATCTAGCATTGAAGATATTGTGCTAGAAGGGGGAGCAGGCTCTGGTTTCCATGGTGAAAGCACGTTACCAGCTCCAGTAGGGGCTGGCCTAAGAGGTAGAGCACTAATAATTGCTGGACAGGTAGCTGGGCTAAGTGGTGGAGCAGATTCTGATTTCCCAGATAAGGAAATAATATTGACAGACGAGTCCAGTGATCTTGTCCCTGTGGCTCAACCTAAGGTGAAGATTGCCAATCTACTCCATCAAGCCCCTCTAAGCTTCACAAGAGTTCATACCTGTTGGATAAAGATAGAACCAGTCCAGGATTATCAATCACGGTTGGCTTGGACGTACTAGGTACCTGAAGCCAGGGAATTTTTAAGGGAAAAAGATTATCAGGGGGGTAAAAGCACTGAAGGGGAGCAATCCTAATCATTGTTTTCGAGCTGCCCCTAAGCTCACAATCTGTCAGTGCATTAACTTGGAAAGGATATCTCGTGTTGACTATCACACAGTCCACCTCGATATTTTTCCCCACCCTGCGACCCACTCAGCCCACTCTTCTAGCCATAATAATGTCCAGGGATATTCGATGGCCATTCATAATGTTCGTATTACACCAGTGTGTGACCTTATGCACCAAAACTCAGGGCCAAAAAACCTGGCCCAGACTGGCCACCTCAGGGCTCGGACGGGCACAGATGGTCCTGCCCTTGGCCCAGGCTTAGCACTACGGGATCCCCAAGGTGACTTTATGCGCCTCCTGGCATGTGGGCAGGCAACGTGTCGGCGGCGGCGTGGAGGCTGCAAGGCAAGCTGGGGGTTGGGTCCTTTCTCCCCCTCCAGGCAAAACAGCAGGCGTCCCATAACAATACTAAGTGGGTTTAGCACTGCTAGTAATATTTCTAATTGTATTTTATGTCCAAAGGTATATGATGGTCATGTTATATTGACTGAATATTTTGTTGAATATAAATGTTTTTACATAAATCCCGTGTGAAGCTCTGTACATTTATCTCTAGTGGCTGCTGTGCCTTTACTTTACACATTACCTCTGTAGTGAGCCTGACTCCGCAGTACCAAGCTACCCATGGTTGAGCATGGGTTATACTGTGAGTATGATTACCTGCCCTTGTTGGGAGCGGTAGTTCCCCTTAGCTGGGAGCATCTCTTCAGCCAACCAGACACTGCTGGTTCCAACAACAGGTTTGTGTTTTCTTTTCATGGCTGAAACGTACTTACCTGGTTCCCCCTTAGATATATGTTTGGATAACAATTTCCTTGGGTTTTCTATGTCTTTCAATTGGATTTGTGACTGTTTTCGTCTTGCCGATAAATGCCCATTACCTTCCATAAAACTCTGCCACAGAATTGGTCAATCCCTCACTCATCTTCATATAAGCTAAAAAGAGATTTGTCCCTTGTGATCATATCAGCTGTTGCAGTACCTTATGGAATTGTTTGGGATAAAGTGCCTTCTGATATCTTCAGACCGACAGAAATACTGCAGATTCCTTATGGTTTTAGGGTCTCTAGGGGTGATGTTATGGTACCTGGGTAATATTCTGATGATAGGGATGTTAAGACTGTAAACTCCATGCTCGCGGAGCTGGAATACTACACAGTTTTCAAATCTGAAGACCTGTATCTAAATTCTGCCAATTATGGTGAAATGTTCTGTTACCATCAGTATGGACATAATGTTTTACATCAAGCTATTGTTCAAAGAACACTTTTTAAATATTTAAGGGGAGCATTGTCCTACTCCCCCACAAGGGAGCTCCAAAACATTTAGGGATAAATTCACATATTTTTCTAGACACGATTCATTAGACTCAAAATCTTTTTAATTTAAACTTGTCCCTACTGCAGCACAGAAATATATGCTTACACAGGCCAAGCAAGTGTATGCGGACTTGTTTGTTGCACAATTGGCCGTGGGGGGCTGTGATTATTGGAAGGATGTCATTGACATGAAACCAATTTAGGGTACCAAACCTAGTCAAGTTCAGGGAACAGACACCTTGTTTCGAGCCTGCTTGATCCCAACACAGATAATGTTTCTCAATGATACAATTCAATAGACTACTTGTCTAGGAGTGGAAAAAATTAAAGACATGAATTCAATAAACATTCCTTCCATTGCCTGATTTGACAATTGGCAACATCTAACAAATTAAACTGAACAACCGCTCAATAGTGTGCTACAGAATGGTGCATTTAACACCAAGCCTTTAGGTTCAAACAGGTGGTTATTGTGGCCAGTGGACACAAATGGGTTTGTGCTAATTTATTGAGTTCCTCACCAGATTTAAGGCATGCCGACACAACCCTCGTTATTCCCATTCCCAACACTCCAGTAAAGCCACCACCTATTCGGTAGGGAAATTGTGCCAATAGTGGTTGGAACATTCCTAACTGTCTGCAGTAAAACAACATCTTTCCCTCCTTTCAGAAGACATGGACCTATCTGATTTTTTATTCAGTCCTAAGTCTCTCTGTGTTCAAAAAGATTTATTTATGCCACATGTGTTGAAATTTGGAAACTACCAAAAATTGAAGCTGCTACCCGTTTAAGACAAACTGATCAAGATCATTTGGATTAAGTGCTTGCTGTTGTTGATAATAGTATTAATACGTTGTCTTCTCACATTTATAACCTGAATAACACAGGAATGTTGTCTCTTATCGATACTATACGTGCGCGGGGGCTGGGCCAGGTTTCTTGGCCCTGCGTTTTGATAATAAAAATCAAGGTACTCTCACTTTTAAAATATTCTACTTTGTAGTTATCTATTTACTTTTTTTGTTTATTGCCAGGCCTCAACTATCTAAGATAAGTGTGCTCTCCTTTGTGGCCCACCCTAAGATCAAGTACTGCACTGCACTGTTGGATACAGGCTTGGTCTGTCCGCCTACTTTCCTGCCAAGAGCAGCTAACTTCAAAGTCAACAATCATGGTTAAAAGAAAAACGACAGCTGGAGGAGCAGGGGGCAACAATACTGTGACCATGGATTTGTTTTTAACTAGTTCCAGGAACTGAACACTGATTGGTTATTGGCATTCCAACCTGCCTGGTTTACCTGCATATAACCTGTGCTTTATTGCCAGTGGTGACCCTTCGAAGGTGCACTGGATGTCTGCTTGGCTCTGCAATTGCCTGCTCCTGTGGACATGAGCCTGTTGATGGGTCCAATAATGACTTATTTTCGGAGTTGTCCCATGAACATGCAGCTTCTTCAAGATGCATTGTATGAGTCACTCCTTCTGGGGGGGGATGGGTGCTTTAGCAGCAGGAATATCAAACTCCGGCTCTAATGTTATGTTATGTTAAATGCATTTATTACGCGCACAGTTACTCTGGAGTATCCCGGCGCGAGTCTAATGGGGTGCTATATTCGACTTCAGATAAAAAGATGAGTTTTCAGTTTTTTTCTAAAAACCATTGGGTCCGGAATAGTACGCAAGGTTAGCGGAAGAGCGTTCCAAGTAGTAGTTGCTTTCACTGAGAAGGAGCCACCCCCAATCCTCTGCCGCTTAAAGCGTGGAATTTGGGCAAGATACAGAGATGCGGAACGCAGGGCCTGCACAGGGGCATAGAAGGACACCCGCCTTTGTAGATAAAGAGGCCCGCTTCCATGAAGAGCCCGATGGGCCAGAATCAGTAACTTAAATCTCACTCTGGCGACTACCGGTAACCAGTGGTATAAACAAAGCTGGTTCTGTACACTGTCCCTGGCTGACAGCCCCGACAGCAGTCTGGCAGCGGTGTTCTGGACCACCTGTAGTTTCTTCAATAGATAACATGGATAAAGGTCACCAATCTACTTCCTCAGCATCAGCTGATAACGTGGTTCAAATCTGTTCTTTGGAGCTTTTAAATGGGGCAATTTTGGAATCATTGTGGAAACGGAATCCATTCTGGATTCACTAAACATTGATCTTGTGGAAGAAATCTTGGGTGCCTCTGTCTCACTTTAATTTGGCCATGTTTTAAAAAAAATCCTGTTATATTTTTTATTATGATTACAATTTGTTTGTATTACATGCTCGTTAGCATAGCACTGAATTTGCTTAGCTTGTGCTTGTGTTTTTATTTTTTAGTTAGTCAGTAAGCTAATTTCCTGAACAAGGAGGGGATGTAGTGATTTCCCTTTTGGATCCACTTTGGTTTTCCCTTAGTTACACATATTAGTTGTTTTAGGCTGCCTCTGCTATGCACAGCCACACATAATACATTTGTTTTTGTGGCATGATATTATTTTAGAAATATGCTGCACATATAATTTGTTATTCAGTGACTCTTCTTGGGATTCAGTCGGAACGTTTAGTACAAGGTCAAACAACATGGTGCTTTGTTTTTTTGTGCCCGGTCAGCAACATCTAAAGTTTTTAGACATAACACTGTAGCACAGCTGCAGTGCTCTACCACAATAATTCTTATCATATAAACCGTGTCTTGCTCCCTCGGGGGGGGGGGGCAGAGAGGACAATTCCAGGAGAGAGACCGGTCCTTACCAGAGCTTACACCTAATACCAGAGCTTACACCTAACTACACACACCAAGTATGGGGTCAGGTGCTTATCCCAGAGATCACTAATATATCTTTGTGCTCACATAGTGAAGGTAGGCCTAGATAGATATATTAGTTACCATGGTTGGGTTGTTCATAGTGTACAGCATGCTAGTAATGTTGATTACGTTGCTCAGTTGTATTTATTTACTTATCGCAGCACACTTGCTTCAAAATAGACTACGATAGTTTCAATAAATAAATTGTAAACTTCCTTTGTGTCTTTCTTTTGTTTACTATGGACATTCATGAGAAACGAAAGGTGATAATCCGTTTCCACGCTTCCCTTGGGGACTAAAGGTTCATGTTCTAGGTTTATCGCAATCATCTACTCTGGAAAGGTTAGGAGTTCAGGAGAGGCACTGTGAGCTAGTTGGATTTGGACCTACAGGTACTGACGTGATAGAGAGACTCAGTCCCTACATTCTGACGTCCTGTCCTCCCAAGGCACAGTTCTGCTTCCAAGCAGAATTCCTGCAACAGTAGAAGAGGTAGATGTTGATAAGGCCTCTTTCACAGAGAGTGCTTGGGAGGCTTTTGAACAAATTTTAGGAGGTGACCATGACGATGACATCCAGAACTAATTTGTCTGATAAGATATTCTTCCATTGATCATAGTAAACAGTCAAGTCTGTGAAAGAATGTGCTAGTAGGTGTGAAGAGGTGACTGGAACAGGGGAATCGTCATCTACGTCTGGACACTTCCTGTCCCTTTCCTCCCATTGAAAGGTCTCCTGTGAGTTGTTTGTCTCGTATACAATGCAGCTGGTGGTGATCTATATCGTTGCTGCGGGACAAACTGCTATCGAAACCGCTGTTGGAATATAGGGTAAGGTTGGTACCTGTCAGAATCTCACCTTAATCCCCTCTTCCGTTTAACTGGCAAGAAGAAAGTGTAGCTACTACTGAATGTGTTAGTCTAAAAGCTGAAAAAAAGCAATGACATAGTTCATGGTATCAAAAGGCCTAGGACATATTTTTTGGATTCTGACATATACCTTAGAATCTACAGTCCTTTACACATACAAGGCTTAATGACTTAACTAAAAAAATCAAACAAATGAATATTAAAACATGTATATTTTTCTAGTCCTAAACCCAAGACAAAAATACAAAATTAATAGAGCCTTAAACAACAGAGGAAAAGAAAACTTTAAGACTGTAGTGTAATTTCGTCAACAAGCAGTGTCAACACTTTGCCTTTTCTTTTATGTCCATAGGTATGATCATCACAAGGAAGCGGATAATATACGAGATTCCAAGAAAACAAGATGCACTATAAGATAAGTGTCAGTGCAAAAGAGTTATCACATATGAGTGTGCAGCGCTTATTTCCCAAACTTCAGAACGCTGATTCTTTTTAATGGTTAATGAAGAAGTAAGCCGTATATGTGACAACAGCTACTCTCTAATTGCGCATAATCGCGCGGCGCTCTCTAGTTTCTCTGTATGAATGTTGATCCATCTAACTGGTGTAACCTTTTTAGAGTGTGACTACAGGACTCCCTCCACCACCCCTCTATGAGGTACATGATTTAACTATACAGGGTAAGATCATGGTGTGAGTGGGTGTGTTTACATATAAGTCGTGTACATAGATTCCATAAAAGCATATAAAGATAAAATTATAATGATGTTCAAATTACAGGGCTTGATTAAGACACCGCGCAGACATCGTATGTTTTAGAATTGAGTGTGCATGAGCACGTTTGAGAACATGTGTATTACTCACAATACTCGCACAAGGGAGACTGCATTTGGGCATGCAAGCAGTCCTTTCAAAACCTTTTGAAACAAACGCACTTTGGCTACTCAGCAGAATATGTTTTCTTTTTCAATGGTGTGTGGGTGTATATGTGTGTAATGTATTCACTTAACCACCCATCCTTACGTCTTCTAGATAGTTTCCTCCTGGCACAGAGGGACCCGGAGTGGACTAAGGGCCAACAGGGTATTGCATGCATGTAAATTAGCACGCATGGAATAGGGAAGCACCGTAGGGACATATAGGCTTCAATTTGGGCCTGAAGAAAGCCCGGGACCTCTGTAGGGGCCATTTTGGGGGCTGAAACATGTCTACCCAATTGACTAAACAGACCTGATTGCTTATAATCGGACAATTAGCACCATAACAGGGATATTATTGTCCATCTACTTTTAAACCATCCCTCCTCCACCAAGGAATAAAGGTTCTAAAATCTTTCTGGTAGGCGGTAGGGATTTTTAGTATTGGACCCCTTTCCCTTTTCTTTTTCTCCTCAGTTTCCTTTTAATGCTGGAACCACAGCCTTAATATGGGCTTGTTTGCCATTAGAGGATTCTTTGGCGAACGTGGGATGGCCGATGATGAAGCCTGACACCTGGATGGTGTGTGAGCCCATCCTGTGAATTTTCTCGCACAATCGAGTGGGTCCATAAATATTGGATGAACAGAGTAGCTAGAGCTTTTCCTCTGGTGAATGATTACCTGTATCATATGGTGTGTAAAGGACCCCGTCAGAGGCTGGGCTAGTAAACATAGGGACCTGTTTGTTTCTATGGGGGAAGTTATATTGATAGGAAGAACACGAACGATGGCACTTGGCCTTCAGGCGAATCCTCTCCCTCTCCCTCGGAGCCAGCAGTGGTAGGGTCCATTTTGTTAAATAGATTACAGTGGCACAAAGTCGCAGGGAGGTTGTTGCAGAAATATACTCAAACGAGCTAGCATTTGATGATGAAGCCGTGGCTACGATTCTATTGGCCCATCAGGATTTGTTCTAACTTAGAACTGAATTATCCGAGTTCTTTAGGAAAATGAAACTGAAATCATTCTTCCATGACACACCGGAGGTGGACACAGGAGTAACAACAAAAAACACCGGTCTCAGGGTAAAATCAACCTTCTTACCCCCAACATATACTAACCCCACGGCAATACAAACCTTTGAAGAGGTCATCTCTAGAGAGATAGAAGCTATGTACATCAATGCAAGCTTTGATAACATGTCAACCAAAGAAAGACCCTAGAGGCACTGGGAAAAAGATGGGATATTGTCATAAAACCGGCAGACAAAGGGGGTGCCACGGTTATTCTTACAACCAAGATGTGTGACACAGATGGTAAAAGGTTAGTATCAGACCGAACCAGCTACGAGGCCCTGAAAGAAGACCCCACGCCATGTCTGACTAATAAAATAAAATCTATGCTAGAGGAAGCATTAAGTATGGGCTGGATTACTACGCAAGAGGCAAAATTACTCACCCCAGATAATCCAAGGATGGCCTTGTTTTACATACTGCTCAAACTTAAAAAGAGTAAATTTCCACCACCAGGCCGACCCATTGTGTTGGGGAAATTATTCTATTCGCGAACCTTTATCTCAGTTCTGCGATTGGTTCCTTCGACCACTAGTCAAGACTGCCTTCATACCTAAAGAATACAAAGGAGGTACTGTGCCTCCTGAATGACCTGAGCATTGATACCAGTGTGGATCTACTGATGAAGATGAATAGCGAAGCCCTGTACACGTCCATACCCCAGGAGCAAACCCTAACCACCATCGAGAACCTCCTAAGGTTCTCAATGGTGCGCGAATTGATATCATTACCCCGGTGTCATTTGTACTGGACTGTGCGAGAATTTCCCTCACAGGGAACTTTTTCAAATATGAAAACACCATATACCATCAGGTGAATGGGACTTCAATGGGCAGTAGATTCGCCCCAAGCCTGGCATGCCTGTATGTCCACCAATTTGAAGTCGAGCATGTCTATACCGAATCACACCCCTACCATGATAACATCAGGTTGTGGCGCAGGTATATTGATGATGTTCTAATAGTGTGGAGAGGTGATGAAACACTAGCAGTGGAATTCTGTACCTAGAACAATACCAGGGATCCATTCTTGCAGTTCACCCATACCCTGGATAGGACCTCTGTTACTTTCCTGGACCTCCAGATCACTGCAGAGGATGACAAAATATTAACCAATGTACATGAGAAACCAGCAGACAAAAATAGTTTATTACTATTTGACAGCCATCATCCAAAATCTCTTAGGGAGAATCTGCCCTTTGGACAGTTCTTACGAATTAAAAGTAACTGCACGGACATGGACACCTTTGAAAAGCAAGCAGACAGACTAACTGACAGGCTGAGGGCACGTAAATATCAATTTGGAATAATCAAGAAAGCCAAAAAAGAGCCTGAAATAATAACAGAGAAGCCTTACTTGAAACATACACAAAAGAGCTAGAGGATAGGATTGCCTGTGTCACTACCTTTACTCCTGCATCCAACACAGTGAAACAGATAATTACCAAGAACTGGACAATACTTAAGAAAGTGTGTATAAATTGGGAGTTACCATTGTTCTCTTTCAGATGAAGCTCAAGCTTGAGGGGTAGACTGGTACATACGTGCCCTTCTAATAAGTGAAACACCAAAGAAAGCCCCATTACATTCCTGTACCAGGAAATTTCCCATGCGGAAATTGCTTGGTATGCCCCTACACAAAACAACAAAAAGAGGTGGATGTTGGGACAGGCCGCCCATGGATACTTAACCAACATACTAACTGCAACACAGAGAATGTGATTTATATGATCACCTGCCTGTGCGCAAAAAGGTATATTGGTATGACAACACGTAAGATTTGGTTAAGAATTAATGAACATCGCAGCACTCTAAGGTGCAAAAAAACATCAACATGCCTAACAAAACATTACCTGACCCTACACCACGCAGACCTACAGTGGGTCATATTAGAAGCCCTTAGCCACAGACCAGGAAGTGACATGAGCAAACAACTTTTCGAAAGAGAACAGAGATGGGTTTACCGATTAAAGACTCATATCAATGGTCTGAATGATCAGATACAGTGGCTGTGTCAAGAATTCCTGTCATGCGAGGGGAGGAAAACGGTAACCAGCGAAAACGGACTACATCTCCCAGGATGCTTAGCGGTTGAGAGGTTATGTAAACAGGAGAGCTGTTACATAACTCAAGGAAAACACGCCCTTATGTAAACAGGAGAGCTGTTACATAACTCAAGGAAAACACGCCCTTATGTAAACAGGAGAGCTGTTACATAACTCAAGGAAAACACGCCCTATAAAGGGAGGAACCGGGAGGTACAACGCTGTCGGATATTGTGTTTACACCGACGTACCTGCTTAGTGAAGAGCAGTGTTCCGGAGTGGTGCTCCAGTAAGGCAAGAACGGAGGTAGGTCGAGTCGTTACTCCGTGGGCCGTGTCTTGCCCCATCGTCACCTGTGAAGGACCCGGAAGCTCTACCGGATAACCATTGAGCTTCGCTTTTTGACTCGGCTGAGTCAAAGCGCAGTGGCGCTTTTGCTGGTTGGAGTCGTAACTCCCAGCCCGACCAGAGATACAGGGACTGCCAGCTGTAACGCACACCAGGAGGTGTTTGCCGCGTTACAGACTCGGAAGTCCACGGGATCGATCGAGCGGCTGCTCTCGGTTCAGTCTTCTTTGCTTGTGATTGGGGTATCGGTGACGCATCACCAGGAGGTGACTCCGCGTCCCGGTGCAGTCTGAGGAAGAGGTTGAGCGGCTGCTCCCTTCAGGTAGAGACCCCGGCTGGGTGTTTCCCTGACTCCTCGATTCTCCCCAACACTCTTCGTGCCCCTCACAGCCTACCGATTGGCGTTGTCGGCCATTTCATTTCTGCCCTCTGTTGGCATACGCCGAGATCGGCGTATATGCAGAGGACGGTTAGGACCATCCGTGCTGTGGGCTGGTAACGTACTTAGCCTGGAGGATTCCAGTGACTATAACCTTTGTTTATTCCTTGTATTATTTTTGCCTTCATTAAAATAACTAAACCTTCACAAGTGGTTGCGTTCTCATTATCGTGTCTGTTAAACGATCCTGAGACGTTCAGGGCGTTACAAAATATCCGACCTTAATAACACTAACTGTCTCCCGGTCGATAACAGACATGGCAACACTTGATGATGTGCTGGCTGCTTTAGCGACCGTGCAAATTGAATTGGCTGCCTCCAGGCAAGAAACAGCCGATGTAAAAGCCAGACTGGATGCTATCCAATTGGACCCGCTCACGCCCAGCACCTCCCTCACGAACCAGACCCCTGCGGTAGTAGTGGAAATGCCGGTAGCCGTCCCCTTGGCAACACCAGAGAGGTACAGTGGGGATCCTAACACAGTGCAGGTATTCCTCACACAAGTGGCGCTACATTTATCGTGCAAACCAAGGGCGTTCCCCACGAGTCAGGCTCGTGTGGCTTTCCTTATATCCTATTTGGCTGGAAACGCGGCACAATGGGCCGTACCTCTGGTGAGCAGGGACGACCCCATCTTATGTGATTGGGGTGCTTTTCGCGAGGAATTCCTGAAGGTCTTCGACAGAAGGGCTGACTCGTACACGGCGGACCGTGAAATGCTTGAGTTGAGACAGGGATCCAACGACCTGGTGCAGTATCTCAACGCGTTCCGAAGGCTGGTTGCGGAAACCAAGTGGCCTGTTGCTAAACAGACGGCGCTCTTCCATCACGGGCTGTGCGATGAGCTCAAGGACGCCGTGGCTCATATTGACCCACAACCCAAGACATGTGAGGGCCTTATCAACCTGGTATTACGGCTGGAACATAGGCTAAGTGAAAGAAAGGGGGATCATGGGAGAAAAGGAAAATCCCTTCCATCCTATGTGACAGTGGGAAGTCCTGAAACTGCCACCGCATCCAAGGGAGAACCCATGGACATCGGCGCAATACGAGCGAGCCTCACAGCCACGGAGAAAGAGTCACGCCGTAAACAAGGATTGTGCCTATATTGTGGCAAAAAAGGCCACTACGTACGTGAATGCCCTGCCAAACCGAAGACGTCACGTTATCGGGCCAACCGGTCGGTAACAGCCGTGGTGGACGTACCGGCGGAAAACTAGAGGACTCCCAGACCAAAGAAGGGGCATCTCGGAGTCACTCATCCATCCCTTCACTTTCCAACTCGGTCACTAAGGGACAACGACACCTGTTTCTCACGGTGCACGTGGGAGTGCATGACCAGTGGATACCCGTTGTGGCCATGGTGGATTCAGGGGCCACTGGCATGTTTATGGACCACAACGAGGCATGCAGGCTAGGGCTAGTGCTTCTTCCCAAAGCTGTACCCGAAGACGTCTATGCTGTAGACGGAAGGCGATTGGTGACGGGGCCCATCGGGCAGCACACGGGGGTCCTTCCGATGAGATGTGGGAGGAACCATTTGAAACAAATCGATTTTAACATCATCCGAGCGCCCCAATATGGCGTCATATTGGGATTGCCGTGGCTACAGAAACACAACCCCTCTGTGGATTGGCCAACACATCGCATCGAACTGACGTCACCGTATTGCATCCTGCATTGTGGAATAAGAACGGAATCCCTTGACGCAGATGAGAGCGGGAGTCAGACGGTGGCTACAGCGGCAGAAAAAGATGTGGCTCTCCCCCAGGCTTATCACAGTTTTGAGGATGTATTTGATGAGGTGAAGGCGGAAGTGCTACCACCACATAGACAGTTTGACTGCCAGATCGACCTGGTGCCAGGGGCCAGCGTTCCCAGCGGCAGGCTGTATGCCCTGACGGAGCCTGAAAACGTGCATATCCGGGGGTACCTGGATAAACTCCTCAAGCTAGGATTCATCCGCCCGTCCAAGTCTCCGGCCGCCTCGCCACTCTTCTTCATCCCGAAGGCTAATGGGGAGCTGAGAGCCTGTGTGGACTTTAGGGCATTGAATGCGATAACCGTAAAGAATCGGTACCCCTTGCCTCTCATCAGTGTACTTCTGGAATAGGTCAAGAAAGCTCGTATCTACACCAAGTTGGATTTGAAAGGGGCATACCATCTGGTGCGCATGAGGGACGGAGACGAGTGGAAGACCGCCTTTAAGACCAGGTTCGGCCTTTTTGAGTACCTCGTCATGCCGTTCGGTCTGTGCAACGCCCCGGCAGCCTTTCAGTACTTTTTGAATGAGGTATTCAGAGAGGAGTTGGATATCTACGTGGTCGTATATATCGACGACATCCTCATCTATTCGTCCAGTGTGGAGGAGCACGTACACCACGTCAAAGCTGTGCTCCAAAAGCTGAGGGAAAACATGCTGTTTTGTAAACTCAGCAAGTGTGACTTCCACGTAACATCCGTGGAATTCCTCGGAGTGATGCTGAGTCCAGAGGGACAGGAGATGGCAGAACGAAAGATCAAGGCGGTGAAAGAATGGCCGGTGCCCCAAAGCGTGAAGGACGTCCAAAGTTTCATTGGCTTCGCCAACTTTTACAGGCGGTTTATAGATGGATTTTCAGGATTGGTGGCCCCAATCACACAGCTACTGAGGAAGTCCAAGGAGTTTGTCTGGTCCCCTGAAGCGAACACAGCCTTTGAGGCCCTGAAAAGCGCCTTTGGTAAGGCGCCGGTGTTGGCTCACCCCGATCCGGATCTCCCCTACGTGGTGGAAGCGGACGCATCGGATGTGGCGCTGGGGGCTATCTTGTCCCAACGCAACCACGACACAGGGGTGCTTCATCCCGTTGCGTACATGTCCCGCAAACTCAACGACGCCGAACGCAACTACCATATTGCGGAGAAGGAGCTTCTCGCAATCAAGGACGCCTTCACCGAATGGAGGCATTGGTTGATGGGGGCAAGACATGTGGTATCGGTGTACACGGACCATCGGAACCTACAGTTCATGACGGCCACAAGACACCTTTCTCCCAGACAGCTGCGGTGGATGATCTTCTTTGCGGGGTTCAACTTCCGCATCACATATCGGCCGGGGACGGAAAATCGGAAGGCGGACGCCCTGTCCCGTCAATCTGCAGTTAAGGAACCATTGCCTGCGACCGAGCATTCCATCATTTCCCCGAGGATGGTATTGGGGGTTATCCAACCGGATACTTTCCTGAGGGGAAGAAAGAGAGGGATCAGGTCATTCGCATGGCGGAGGTGGCTCCTCAGTCACAGAGAATGGCAGCTGAAGGACGGGATACCCCTGAAGGGCAGGTGCCTATTGATACCCACGCCTAGGCTAAGGAAACAAGCATTCATCTGGTGCCATGACTCTCCATGCGCAGGTCATTTGGGCTTTGAAAAAACGGTGGCTAGCATGGGACGGCATTTCTGGTGGCCAACCATGAGAGTGGATGTCAGGAGGTGGGGACAGGAGTGTCCTACGTGTGCTACCATGAAGGCCGACCATGGCCGAACCCAAGGGCTCTTACATCCACTTCCGACCCCGGATAGACCATGGGATAGCATATCACTGGACTTCGTGGTGGGCCTACCGGTAGACCAGGGAATGACGGCAATACTGGTGGTGGTGGATTACTTGACGAAAATGGGGCACTTCATCCCCTGCAAGAGAGTCCCTACGGCCGGGGAATTGGCGTCACTACTCCTAAAGAATGTGGTACGACTGCATGGATTACCTGGGGTGATCGTGTCGGACCGGGGGTCGCAGTTTACTGCGCAATTCTGGAAGACTTGGTGCACTGCGCTGCATGTTAAGACCGCCCTGTCCACCAGCTACCACCCTCAAACGGACGGCCAAACCGAGCGCCTGAACCAAACGCTCAAACAGTATCTGCGATGTTTTGTGGACCAGGGCAGGGAAGAATGGGTCGACTTGCTATGGGTTGCAGAGATAGCCTATAACAACGCCACTCACAGCTCCACACAGTCGTCTCCGTTCTATAGCAACTATGGCCAACATCCCAGGTTCTTGCCATTTCTACATCCGTTCAGAGAGGACAGGATTCCCGCCACAGCGGACAGGGTGGCACACATAAAAGACACGTTGATGCGCTCAAGGGCTGTCCTAATAGAGGCCAAGAGAAGATACAAGGCTGCGGCAGACAGGAAGAGAAGGCCCGGGCCACTGTACCGCACTGGAGACTACGTCTGGATATCCACAAGAAACATGAGGTTTCGAAAGAACAGTGTGTTCCATCCCAAGTACATGGGCCCCTATCGAATTACCAAGTGTATGGGTCCCGTGAACGTGAAGGTGTGCTTGCCCCAGTCATTGCGGATACACCCTGTCTTTCATGTATCATTGCTCAAACCAGCACCCTCCAAGCCGTCTGGGACACCTAGGCCGGTATGCGTGGAGTCGGAGGTGGAGTATGAAGTGTCGGGCATACGGGCGTCCAAATGGCGCAGGGGGAAGCTGTGGTACCTGGTTGCGTGGAAAGGCTATGGCCCGGAGGAGCAGTCATGGGAACCGGCTGAAGGGGTTCATGCTCCGCGCTTGGTCTCCTTGTTCCATCGGCGTTTTCCTGCCAGCGCTGGACCCGTGGGGAGCCGCTGAGAGGGAGGATGTACTGTCAAGAATTCCTGTCATGCGAGGGGAGGAAAACGGTAACCAGCGAAAACGGACTACATCTCCCAGGATGCTTAGCGGTTGAGAGGTTATGTAAACAGGAGAGCTGTTACATAACTCAAGGAAAACACGCCCTTATGTAAACAGGAGAGCTGTTACATAACTCAAGGAAAACACGCCCTTATGTAAACAGGAGAGCTGTTACATAACTCAAGGAAAACACGCCCTATAAAGGGAGGAACCGGGAGGTACAACGCTGTCGGATATTGTGTTTACACCGACGTACCTGCTTAGTGAAGAGCAGTGTTCCGGAGTGGTGCTCCAGTAAGGCAAGAACGGAGGTAGGTCGAGTCGTTACTCCCTGGGCCGTGTCTTGCCCCATCGTCACCTGTGAAGGACCCGGAAGCTCTACCGGATAACCATTGAGCTTCGCTTTTTGACTCGGCTGAGTCAAAGCGCAGTGGCGCTTTTGCTGGTTGGAGTCGTAACTCCCAGCCCGACCAGAGATACAGGGACTGCCAGCTGTAACGCACACCAGGAGGTGTTTGCCGCGTTACAGACTCGGAAGTCCACGGGATCGATCGAGCGGCTGCTCTCGGTTCAGTCTTCTTTGCTTGTGATTGGGGTATCGGTGACGCATCACCAGGAGGTGACTCCGCGTCCCGGTGCAGTCTGAGGAAGAGGTTGAGCGGCTGCTCCCTTCAGGTAGAGACCCCGGCTGGGTGTTTCCCTGACTCCTCGATTCTCCCCAACACTGTTCGTGCCCCTCACAGCCTACCGATTGGCGTTGTCGGCCATTTCATTTCTGCCCTCTGTTGGCATACGCCGGGATCGGCGTATATGCAGAGGACGGTTAGGACCATCCGTGCTGTGGGCTGGTAACGTACTTAGCCTGGAGGATTCCAGTGACTATAACCTTTGTTTATTCCTTGTATTATTTTTGCCTTCATTAAAATAACTAAACCTTCACAAGTGGTTGCGTTCTCATTATCGTGTCTGTTAAACGATCCTGAGACGTTCAGGGCGTTACAGGCTGCATGTGTAGTTCGGTTCACTCATTTTATCCTAATGTAAAATCATAGCAGACGGGGGCGTGGCCAAGCTGTTCATGGAGTGAGACGCGAGCTGCCGGGGCTCCGGGCTGCCGCCGGAGAAACTGGCGTCAAACAGCGTCCTGGCGGCTGGTGAAACGTCTCATCTGGGGGCGAGACAACGGCGGAGGGGAGCGGGCTGCCTCCGGCTGCTTAGGTGAGCCCGGAGCGTGCAGCTAGTGGCGCCGGAGATCGGATCGGGGAGAGGCCCCGGGCGAGGCAGAGGCGACCGCCATCTTGATCGCCCTTCTCCTGGGTGCTGCGGAGAGCTTCCATGGACAGACTGGGTGCCTCGCCTCGCCGTCCTGGGCGAGACCGAAGACGCCTGAGAGCAGCGGTTGGGAGCCCTCGGCGCTGGCTGGAGGCGGAGACGTTGGAGGAGCTGCCCCAGAGGGTGAGGGCGAGCCCGCCATTTTGTGCCCCTGGCGCCGCGGAGAGGAGGAGGGGACGATCTCTGCTGCCGGGGGCTGGAGCCATCAGCTCCTTAGCTTGAGAGGCCTGGACTGAGGTGAGGAGGTCGGCGGGTGGTATCGGCCCGAGCTTCTGCCCACGCGAGCTGCTGCGGGGGAGGACGGCCTGCGGTGGCGGGGGACGCCTCGGCTGAGGTGGGGCCTGCTTTAAGAGGACCCATGGGAGTGCTGCCTGCGCTGGGGACGACGGAACTGTTGTGACGCCCGGAGTAGTTGTGCAGGGGCTTGCCTTGGAGCGCGCGGCTGGAGTCCCGGGTCAAGGACATCTCGGCTGGTCCCCTGCCCGGTAGCTTGCTGTGGTGCTGCCGCCCCGGATAGCGGACACGCGCCCGAGTGCTGGGCCTGCGACTGTCCCCCGAACACGCCCCGGATTTGCCTGGCGGGGTGCGCCTCCGCCCTGCGCTGGGGGTGACCCGGAGTACTTATCGGGCGCGTCGTCTTGGAGCGGTGGAGCCCCCGGCCGCTGGATTGCCTCCTCTCCTGGATTCTGGTGTGGAGTAGGGATGAATGGTGTGACGCTGGTGGGGCCATGGGGCCTTGGGCCATGGGATCTGCCTGCTGCTGAACTCCCCCTGCATGGACAACGAAGCGCTCGCCCCTAAATGTTGAACGGCCGTGTTAGCCTTCTGTGGGGGTATCCCGGGATCCTCTGGGGGCGCTGAGCAGGGGCTGTTGAGGGGGCGACGCACCCCCTTCCCCGGTGATTCTGCGACATTCGCTCGCTAAGCGGGGGAGGCCCTGAGACGGAGCTCCACGGGATTGGGGACTAGTGGCGCCCATGCTCTGAGGGTGGTCTGTGTCTGTGAGGGCCCCGGCGCCCGGTTCCCCCGCTACACCTGGAATACTCACCTTACGACGCTGCGGCCAGGGCGCGTGGCCTGGAGTGGAGGGCAGCCTTGGGTCGGACGCTGCACTGCCTGGCCCGTGAGCCTCTGGATACCGGCTGGCCTGCCGGGTGGTGGTCCGGAGTGGACTAGTCGACCTGCGGTGGGGGGCCTCCTGTGGGGGCGACGCGGGGCTGCACAATGACGCGCACTAAACCAGGGAAGGAACCGCCGGCGTCCACTAAAGACACCACGGTGAAGGACCTCTGGAATAAGCCTGGAGTGGCAACGGCGGGCTCCCAGGCGTTGGGGGCCGGGACATCGGCGGAGCCAGTGACGCAGTCCTTTATGGCGCTCTTTATGCAAGACCTCAAGTCTGAAATAGGCTCGCTGCGCAAGGAGGTCCAGGCCTGCGTCAAGGAGCTTCGGAGGGATGTGGGGGAACTTGGGGACAGAGTGGACGACATGGAAAAGACCCTGGATGCTCGCACAGAGGACCAGGAACGCCTTTGGCAGCGGATAACGACCCTAGAGGAGCAGAATGTCGAACTCCAGATCCGGCAGGAGGATTTGGAAAATAGGGGGCGCCGCAACAACATCCGCATTCGAGGCGTCCCGATTGGAGCGGAGGGGGCAGATATTATGACATTCGTGGCGGATCTCCTTCATGAACTCCGGGGGGACGACGATGCCTCACCGCCGGCCTTAGATCGGGCCCACAGGGTCTCTGGACCGCCTGGGAGACCTGGACTAGTCCCCGACATCCTGACGCGGGTCCACTTCTTTGTCGAAAAGAAGGCCATTCTCAAGGCGACCCGGGACAAGCCCGACATCACGTATAAGGGCGCCTCGATCCAACTGTTCTAGGACCTGGCCCCCACGACCCTTCGGCGCCGGAGGGCTTTCCGGCCGATCACAGACAAGCTGCGAGACCTCAACATCCGTTACCAATGGGGCCACCCCTTCGCCCTCATATTCCAATGGGAATCCCGGCGCCGGGTGCTGCGTTCCTACAGGGAGGCGGCGCAGCTGCTTCAGATCCCGGACTCCCCGCCGGCCAGCCCGGTGCGACGTGCCACGGGGCCACGTGTCCCGCTTAGGCCTAGCTGGTCCAGGGTGCGCCGTCCGGGGCGGTCTCCCTCTCCTGCTGCTAGCCGATCATCACGGGACAAACAGGACATAATACGACACATTCGGTCTTTGGAAACGGGCTCATCGCCAGTGGGGTCGCAGGAGCCCGCCCCCCCTGTGAGCTCCCCTGTTTGCAACGCAGTTCATGGTACAGGCCCCCGAGAGGGGGGGGGGGGCCTACTGTCTGTTCCATCGGAAATGTGAGGTGGCCTCACTTCAGGGTCACGGCCGCCTCCTATGGGTTGGGAGGGATGCCTGCTCTCCTCGGTCGCCACTGCAGCTCCAAGTGTGGGGCGGCGGCCCGGAGCTCCCCCTGGTGTACTTGGTGAATGGCAAAAGTGCCGACGGACCCCCACTCCTATTCTTGGGAGAGTGACATCTCCGGGATAGCCTGTGCCACTGTGCCTGGCCACTCCCTTGACTGGAATAGGTCTTGTTGGCCATGTTGGCTGTTTTGTGGTTTCAATTCTTATTTTCGAACCTACCCTCCCCCTTCTCTCCCTCTCTACTTCCTAACCCTCTGGCGGGGGGGCTCCGTGGGTGGGTTGGGGACTACGGTGGGGATAATTGCACCAGTTGATCAGTGCCTATGACTACAGTACCCTCCTGGAAGGTTGTCTCTCTGAATGTGAAGGGGCTCAACTCACCTAGCAAGCGACACCAGATCTGGAGATACTTGTTACAACAGAGCGCTGACATAGTTTTCCTGCAGGAGACGCATCTCCTCAAAGCTGACGTAGTTCGAATGGCCCACCCGCGCTTTCCTCATAGGTTTTGGTCTTCAGCAACCACTAAAACAGCAGGGGTCGCGATCTTCTGTCGGGCGGGATTTCTGCATGGGGACGTGCAGGTTCGTAGGGACACCGAGGGCAGGTTCCTGAGGGTGGAGCTAACGAGGGGACACGGCAGGCTTACACTTTGCAACCTCTACGCCCCCAATCAGGGTCAAGATGCCTTTCTGCGCGGGGTCATCCGGGAGTATCTCGAGCCGGTGAGTTCGGACCTTATAGTAGGGGGCGACTTTAACTTGGTGTGGGACGCGGAGCTGGATCGTTGTGGGGGAGGCTTCCATGGGGTGGGGGCCCTGTCGGCCACAGTGAAAAAATCCCTTACTACTCTGAATTTGGTAGATGTTTGGCGTTACCACTCCCCGGTGCTGAAGGATTACACCTATTACTCACACGCGCACCGCTCCTACTCCCGCATCGATATGCTCTTTGTCTCCCACTTCTTGCTTAAAGACACTATGTCAAAACCAACAATTGATGGACAGAATGCAGAACAATGTCATACATTCACCCCAGTACAGAGATCTGGGCCTAAATCCATCGTTTTTTTGCTCACCATGCCGTTCCAGTTTGAACCCAGCCATATGCAAATCAGTCTTGACCCTGTGCCTCATGGGAACAGTCCAGCCCGAACTGCCAAGCCAGGTCCTCCCTGGACTGGAAACAAGCATCCTAGGACCGGTTTCGGGGTTTCACCCCTCTTCAGCCAGGATAGCTTGATTCCAGTGGCATGGTGAGCAAGGGACCTACGTCTGGGCATACCCTTCCCACTTGGGGTGACAAATGCAAAAACAACAATTGATGGACAGAATGCAGAACAATGTCATACATTCACCCCAGTACAGAGATCTGGGCCTAAATCCATCGTTTTTTTGCTCACCATGCCGTTCCAGTTTGAACCCAGCCATATGCAAATCAGTCTTGACCCTGTGCCTCATGGGAACAGTCCAGCCCGAACTGCCAAGCCAGGACCTCCCTGGACTGGAAACAAGCATCCTAAGACCGGTTTCGGGGTTTCACCCCTCTTCAGCCAGGATAGCTTGATTCCAGTGGCATGGAGAGCAAGGGACCCACGTCTGGGCATACCCTTCCCACTCGGGGTGACAAATGCAAAAACAACAATTGATGGACAGAATGCAGAACAATGTCATACATTCATCCCAGTACAGAGATCTGGGCCTAAATCCATCGTTTTTTTGCTCACCATGCCGTTCCAGTTTGAACCCAGCCATATGCAAATCATTCTTGACCCTGTGCCTCATGGGAACAGTCCAGCCCGAACTGCCAAGCCAGGTCCTCCCTGGACTGGAAACAAGCATCCTAGGACCGGTTTCGGGGTTTCACCCCTCTTCAGCCAGGCTAGCTGGGGTGGTGTAGTGGGCAAAAGAACGATGGATTTAACCCAGATCTCTTGACTGGGGGAGAATGTATGCATTGTCAGCATTCTGTCCATCCTTTGTTTGTTGTAATGCTTTTCGCCCTAAGTGGGATGGGTATTCCCAGACGTGGGACCCGTGCTCACTACGCCACTGGAGTCAAGCTATCCTGGCTGATGACGGCTGATAGCCAGAAACCGGTCCTAGGATGCTTGATTCCGGTCCAGGGAAGACATGGCTTGGCAGTTCGGGCTGGACTGTTCCCATGAGGCACAGGGTCAAGACTGATTTGCATATGGCCATGTCTAAACTGGGGTGGTGTAGTGGGCAAAAGAACGATGGATTTAACCCAGATCTCTTGACTGGGGGAGAATGTATGCATTGTCAGCATTCCGTCCATCATTTGTTTGTTGTAATGCTTTTCGCCCTAAGTGGGATGGGTATTCCCAGACGTGGGACCCGTGCTCACTACGCCACTGGAGTCAAGCTATCCTGGCTGATGACGGCTGATAGCCAGAAACCGGTCCTAGGATGCTTGATTCCGGTCCAGGGAAGACATGGCTTGGCAGTTCGGGCTGGACTGTTCCCATGAGGCACAGGGTCAAGACTGATTTGCATATGGCCATGTCTAAACTGGGGTGGTGTAGTGGGCAAAAGAATGATGGATTTAACCCAGAACTCTTGACTGGGGGAGAATGTGTGCATTGTCAGCATTCCGTCCATCATTTGTTTGTTGTAAAGACACTATGTCGGCATCACACTCGAATATCTCCGTCTCCGACCACGCCCATGTGGAGGTGTTGCTCCATGAGCGCCTTACTCGCACACTCAGGCTCGCGCCGCTGGCGGTTCCCGGACCACGCCCTGCGGGACCCGGTTTACAGGGAGGAAATACAGGCGGCCATACTGGAGTACTTCGGGAACAATGATCTGCCAGAGACCCCTCTTCCCCTCGTATGGGATGCCTTCAAGGCCACGATACGGGGCACCCTCACAGCTATAGCGGTCGCTCGGACACGGGAGGCCCAACTGTACAAAACTAGACTTGCTCGTGAAATTAAGACGCTGGAAAAGATGGACCAGGCTCGCCCATTGGCGGCCCATAAGCGGCGTTTGGCGGTCCTCCGGGGGCAGCTACAGGCGGAACGGGTGCTACTCGCGCTCCAACAGTGCTTTTACATCGGCGGGGATAAGGTGGGCGCTTTTCTCGCACGGTGCTTACGTACGAGGGCGGCCAAGGCTCACATCGCAAAGCTACAGGGGGCAGGGGGGACCTGGGTGACCACTGAAGCTGCGAAGCTCCAGGCGTTCCATGACTATTACTCCTCTCTTTACGTGAGTGACCCGCCGGACCCCGCATTGATCTCGGCGACTCTGGGGGAGTGTGAGTGGGAACCATTGAGTAAACACCGCTCCGAGCTCTTGGAGGAGCCTATCACGCTGGAGGAAATAGCGGGCGCTCTGAGAGACCTCCCATTAGGCAAGACACCTGGGCCAGATGGGCTTCCGGTGGCGTTTTTCCGTACCTTCCTGCCGCAGCTGCAACCATACCTCCTACGGCTATTTAATTCATTCGCGGAATCGGGAGGGCCATCTCCAGACATGGCAATGGCTGAGATCGCCCTCATACCAAAGCCAGGGAAGGACCACACCCTCTGCTCCTCCTACCGGCCCATAGCCCTACTGAATACAGATCTCAAACTGTATACCAAAATTCTTGCCAAACCCCTCGGCGCCCACCTCCCTCGCCTTGTTGACCCGGACCAGGTGGGGTTCATACACCAACGCCAGGGCGCGGACAATGTACGTCGTATAGCCCACATTGTGGGGAAGGCCAGGAATTGGGGAATCCCGGCTTGCCTGTTGTCACTCGACGCTGAAAAGGCGTTTGACCGGGTGGACTGGGCGTTCCTCCGAGCAGTCTTACGGAAAATAGGCCTCGGGCCTAAAATGGAGGCGCGCATTATGGCTCCCTACGTCTCCCCCGCGGCTAGAGTGCGAGTGAATGGTCAGCTTACACCGCCCTTTCTCATCTGTAGGGGTACTCGGCAGGGTTGCCCCCTGTCGCCCCTGCTTTTTGCCCTAGTAGTGGAGCCGCTTGCTATTGTCCTTCGCCAGTCTCCGGATGTCAAGGGCATTTCCCTTAGGGGCCGAGACCACAAGATCGCGCTCTTTGCCGACGATCTTCTTCTCACGCTGTCTGCTCCCTCAACCTCGCTTCCGGCAGCGCATTCGTTGCTTCAAGCCTACGAGCGTGCCTCCGGGCTAAAAATTAACCACACAAAGTCCTGGGTGCTTAACCTTACGATTCCGGAGGCGGAGGTTGTAGCGTTGCAGACTTGCTCCCCATACCAATGGGCAAGCAGCTCAGTGAGATACCTTGGCCTTAACCTGACACCGGACCTAGCTACCTGGACGCAGGCCAACTGGCAGGAGTGCAAGCGCTCGGTCTTAGATGACTTGCGCACCTGGAAGGCCCTGCCGCTCTCCTGGCTTGGTCACCTCAACGCAATTAAGATGTCCGTATTGCCAAAGATTCTCTATCTGTTTCAGACCCTGCCGACACCCATACCGGAACACTATATCCAAGGGCTACAACGGGATCTGATCTCCTTCATTTGGGGAGGTAAGAAACCGCGATTCTCTAACAAAATCCTAAAGCTCCCCCGGGACAGGGGTGGTCTTGCCTGTCCCAATCTACTGGACTACTACTGGACGTCGCACCTCCGCTTCGTTTTGGAATGGGGGGCGTGGGAAAGCGAAAAAATATGGTTTCACATGGACAGGGCAGTTACATGTCGCCCGATTTGGGATCACGCTTGGCTGCCCCGAGCGGCGCGCCACCGCAGCGCATACATGGCGGTCCCCACTAAGACGGTCTTGGAGATCTGGGACAGGGTGGTGGTCCGCAGGGGCCTCACCACCTTCCCCTCTCCACACACCCCCATAGCTCGCAACCCGGAGTTCCCGCCGGCCTGCCGCCCACCCTACTTTGAGAATTGGACGGAAAGCGGCTGTAGGACGATCCGAGATCTCTTTGTGGGGGGGGAATTCAAATCCTTCACGCAATGCCAACGGGAATTTGGACTGACGGTAAAGGACAAATTCCAATATATACAGCTTCGGCACTGGGTGCAGGGCTCCTCGCTGGCGCAGGCGGCCACACGGCCTTACACCCCGTTTGAACACTTGGCGCGCACGTTTGGTACATATAGGGGCCTCATTTCCCGCGTATATAAGGTGCTCCAGCATACTCAACATCTAGGTCCCCACCCATACCAAATACGATGGCAGAACCTCTCCGGCTCCGGGATTACGCATGCGCAGTGGGCAAGGCTTTGGAGCGATATCCCCAAAACTTTCCGTAGCATTCTCCAACAGGAATCGGCCTACAAGGTGATGACCCAGTGGTACTACACCCCTGTCCGTCTTCAGAAGATGTTCCCTAAGGTGTCTCCGCTATGCTGGCGCTGCACTCAGGCGTTGGGAGACTTTATCCATGTTTGGTGGACGTGTCCGAGTTTGACTACCTATTGGAAGGAAGTCCTCAGCCACATCAAACGGGTACTGGGCTACCCCCTGCCGGAGGACCCGCTCACGATCATTTTGGGCCTCCGACCAACGTCACGGCGGGCTATGACGGGTCGTGACTGGCATTTGAGCCTCCACATGTTGGGCGCAGCAAAACAAACAGTAGCGGTATATTGAAAGAAGGCAGAGTCGCCTTCCATTAACGTGTGGTTTACCCGCCTCTGGCAGGTGATGGCGATGGAGCTGCTCACGGCCCGCCTTCAGTTTAGGGAAACCAGGTTTAGGACTCTCTGGAATCCCTTGGTGGAACATTTGGGTAGGATAGAGCATGCTCGGTTGCAACCGCCGAGACTGCGGGCCCTAAAGTTGTTTGATGATGAGATTAGCCCGATGAACCCGGGGATACTCGCGCGGTCCGTGGAGCTGATGCCCTTTTCGTCGGAGGGTTCCTAATTCCAGGTGAATGCGCCAGGGTCTTACTTCCCCACTGCACAGTCACTCATCACCTCAAGGGTGCTAGGGGCCCCCAGGGTGCAGCCTGCCCAGACTAAGTGAGATCAGCTGAATATGGGCAGCGAGGCCCTGTGCTCCCTGTCCTTCCGCCGGATTTCCCCCTTCTGGCCTTCGGCGCTCCACCTCTCCTTCCCCGCCGCTTTCCCCCCTTCGTTTGTTTGGTTTGTCCTTTCTCCAGGACTTATAGAGGTTGAGTGATGTGATAGTGCCTTGGTGCCACAGCGTGGCGGCGCTATGCCAGCCAGCCCAGTCCTCCTGAGGGATGCGAGTTAGGCTGGGAATATTGTAATGCGCTGTATGAACTGTCTGTGTTATGGCACATGAAACTAATATAGGCTTGGCTTAGGGAGCAACAAATACTTGTCCTGGGCAGGGTAGTGATAAACACTGGACTTGGAACTGAACCCTACTGGCCTCCTTTTGCAGGACTCCCGCTAGAGACTAGACTGCACTTCCAGCTGCACTTGCTCTGTCTGCTCCCCCGGCTGGTGTGAACACGGCTATAGGCAGGTTTTGGGGTGACGGGCACACTGGGTGGAATGCACTGGGCTGGGATGTGGCTGACGGGATAATGTTACAGGTTCTTCATTGAGGGTGCATATTAGGGAGATGGAGGGGCGTAAGGTTCAGAAGGAGAGGGGAAGACCCTGGGCATAGAGTATACGGCTGGACCTATGATGTGAGGTATTTGAGACATGCTCTGTTGTACTGCATTTACCTGATGAAATTGGACTTTCTTCGCTGCCGGCCAAGTTGGTTGTAGGCACACAGCTGTGTAATTTGACTAACCTCACCTTTCAATAAATACAAAGTTGGTTTTAAAAAAAAATCATAGCAGCTATTAGGTGAAAACTAACTTTCAAGTAGGGCGCTATTTAATTTGGTATAAACAGTACTTTCATACCGCTTGCTATAAAAATGCCCCTGTCTATCTTAAGAGAGAAGAAAAAATAGACACAGAACGTAGCTCAGAAAGACAGAAGCAGATCCGTCCTTTACGGGAACATATAACTTGGGACTACTTCTCCCAGAATACCTAGCACCGCCTATGTGAAAATTCCAGCAGCATAGTCCGACCCTTTAATAGTACATATTGATTTATGCTGGCTCACAAGCTTAGAATACTTTTACAAGATCCTGCCAAGCACATGATCTGTGGTGATTGTGGCTTTTTGGAATTCACTTCAGGATAGATCACGCACTCAGTGACAATTCCAGTAGCTTAGGACTACATTTGCCATGATCCAGAGTCTGTCGCAGATCGATGATGTAATCGAAGGGATGCCAAACCTTACAAGGCTGGCAAAACACAAACAGGACGGCAGCATCAGGAGGAGGATAGCGAGACACTGTAGGGGATCCAGCGAGGGAGATCCTTAACGAAGTAAGCCGTATATGTGGCAAGCGCTCCTCTCTAATTGCGCATTAATCGTGCAGCGCTCTCTAGTTTCTCTCTATGAATTTTGATCCATCTAACTGGTGTAACCTTTTTAGGGTGTGACTACAGGACTCCCTCCCCACCCCTCCATGAGGCACATGATTTAGCTATACAGGGTAAGATCATGGTGTGAGTGGGTGTGTTTACGTATATGTTGTGTACACAGATTTCAAAAAAGGACATAAAGATGAAATTATAATGATGTGCAAATTACAGGGCTTGATGAAGACACCGCGCAGACATCGTATGTTTTAGAATTGAGTGTGCATGAGCAGGGTGTGTGAACGTGTGTATTACTCACGATACTCACACAAGGGTGACTGCATTTGGGCATACAAGCAGTCCGCTCAAAACCTTTTAAAACAAATGCACTTTGGTAACTCTGCAGAATATGTTTTCTTTTTCAATGGTGTGTGGGTGTACATGTGAGTAATGTATTCACTTAACCACCCATCCTTATGTCTTCTAGATAGTTTCCGCTTGGCACAGAAGGACCCGAAGTGGACTAAGGGCCAACCTGGTATTGTATGCATGTAAATTAGCACGCATGTAATAGGGAAACACTGTAGGGGCATATAGGGTTCAATTTGGTCCTGTAGAAAGCCCAGGACCCTTAAATACAAGGACTATGCTCCCCATTCCCCTGCATCTGCTAGAGAATGAAGGACACCAGATAGAGTGTAAGGAAAAAACCCAATGGTGAGGAGCAGTACACTCAACAAAACAGGGAGGGGGTGCAGGTGCAAAGCAGAAACCCCCTGCACTATCTCAACAAAATCACATGTTTTTAAGTCCCTTATAAGGGGTACTAAAGTGCCAGAAACATATGTAGGAATGCCTATAAGGCATACAGACGATGTTCCCTGAGGACAGGGAACAAGGCAACAGTGCATTCGCACAATGCAAGCAAAATACCCTATATAGAATTAGAACTTGGGTAGAAAAAAACATTTTCAGAAAAGAAGAAGAATAACACCTTGCATCAACAGGCATTGAAGCCCATAGGGCCACAAAATATTATACATCCCAGATAACGGGGTCCATAATCTGTCATCATCAGTTTAAGAAGTAATAAAAAACATACTTGCAGAGGGCAGAAGCACCTCACCGGGTGCCACCCGTAGGCAGAGACTGAAAAGAAAAAGCCAATGGGCACTGCCCAATAAAAGCTCACAAGCCTAGTGTGGGAGGAATAAGGGAGCAGACAGTATAGAAGAACAGAGTTAAGATTCTGTTCCACCCTGACTTTCCCGAAAACACTGTAAGGTGGAATTGGAGTGAGCGCTGATCAGATGTACACCACTGATTGAAAGGCATGTCCACCATGGTGGATTGAACAGACTCTGAAAAACCAGAGTTGATTAGCCAGACACGAGGGTTGAGTGCCAATGAAAGAGTCATGGCTCAACAAACAGAATCTATGAATTTCATTACAAGACCGGAGGCTACCATTATGCATATTTCTTTTAATGCAGTCTCCAAGCCACATACATCATAAAGCAAAGGTTCCAGAGTAGAACGTTAACAACAATAAAAGGCATGAGCCCATAACAATCTGCCTCTTTTAAATGCGGCTCCAAGCAGTTAAGTCCTTTACATTACTTCTCTCATTTTAAACTGTTTAATATTATCTATCTTTTCTAATTTGTTCTAAAATTATACTACATTATATTGACTGCTTTATCTAACCCACTCGTACTGTCATATTCCTATCTCTACTCTTTATCTTCTTGGGTCTTAATCCCCCTTCTCCCAAACCTCCTTTCTGTCAACCGACCTCCAATTTACGGAGATCGGATTATTATTTTTTTATAAACTTGTTTTTATTGGCATTTGTTAGTACTTTCGTTACATATCAGAATTGGATCGCAGTATCTACGGAGATCAGATTATGACCTAATTTTCTCCACTCTCTCTTTACCTGTGCAAATTTATTTCGTTCCTTCTCGGGGGAGAGCCCTGCCTCCCAACGGCAGCTCTCCCCGATGACTCTCCTTACCTCATTCACCTTAATTTGCTCTTCCCCCCTTTTTTAATCCTTCATCTTCAATCATGACGAAATGTTTACTGGAAACCCCGTATTCCCTTTTGCGGCCCGCCGACTCCGATTCCTCCTCTGTACGGAGAATGCCGCTTTAGAGGAATGCACGTTAGCAACACATGTGTCGCGTAGCTGGGTTGCTAAGGTGCATTCCTCTTCTACCCCTGAAAGCGTTTGATCCGATCGTGCGAGTGAGCTCTTTGACAGTTGCTCGCTCGCAGATCGGACGACTCTTTCAATAACGCCTTCTCTTCAAGACACTATATTAGGCATTCGCCTTCCTCACTAAAAAAATAAAAAAAATAAAAGGGAATTCTTTACTACCAAACCCTTGTTGCTAACGTTTACCAACCTAAATACTATGTTCCTTAGTGCATTTATTCCCCAATTCTTTTTTTCCATGACTAGAAAGTTCGACCTTAAATTAAATATATAAAATAATGACAAATATTTAAAATTGTACCATATAGAGATAATTTTTATTCTTAACCTTATTTAAAAAAATAAAATAAAATAATATATTATTAAAAAAAAAAAGGGGATAAAACACTCCTGGTCATCTTTAATATATATAATATGTCTGACGTTGAATCTGATGAGGGTAACGCTACCATACCTAACATCGACAACAAGACATTCGAAAGCATGATCCACAAAGAAATGAGATCTTGTATGTTTGAAACCCTTTAAAGCTATGACATCTAAAAGATCTCTTCCCTCTCATGAATTTGATATTATTGAGATCGATGATATCCTACCTACTGAAGATCTCACTGAAATAAGGGGGAAAAGACTTAAGAAAAACAAGAATACCGATCATGCAACCCCCAAGATCACTATGGGAGGTCCCAGCACCTCTACTTTTATGGGAGGTCACCGCAACTCAAATTCAACAGGTGTCCTTAGCGGAACAAATTTTAAAGGTGTCCTCAGCGGCACAAACTATCTGGGTGTCCCTTGCGGCACAAATTATCGAAGTGCTCACAAAAATGATCTCCAATTTGGAGACGAGGAATTCCAGGATACTGATGATGATACCTCTGTAAACTTAGGTATGTCGGGATGACTTCACGCAAGATTAAACTCCGCATTGAAGAACACAGGAGTACGATTAGGCGTGGAATTGTAGCCACAAAACTAACTGCACACTATGTGGAATACAGCCACAGCGATAAAGACCTGGAATGGACAGTGATCGAGAAGGTAAATGATGGTCCAAACATCACGAAGAGATTCCTAGAATGCGAACAAAGATGGGTGTATAGACTGGGCACTGACAAACGGGTTTGAATGATTCAATACCTTGGAACACTTTAAGATAAGTATAGTGCCGATTTTGTGGTTAATGATGTGATAAAGGGTATATATCAATGAAGCAAACATATGGATGTGTTATGAGACAAGCAAAACATTTATTATGTGTGAATGATCTGTTTTGTCTCCCAATGACTTTGATGTGAAATGAAACTTAGATATTGACTGGGATGATTGTGTCAGGTCCTAAAATCAATCGCTTGTGTATTTCACTTCATCGTAGTCAAATGGTATTTATTACGCAATGTTCATTATAGTATATCACAACTGACAGAGAAAAGTAAACATAGACATAAAAAACAGCAACTCGTCTGTAAATCGCGGGATACCCATTGATTGTAATTATTGTTCATTCTAATACATCAGCAAGACATTTAGATGTTAGCTTTCTGAATTATAAGTGGGGCGACACATATTGTTTCATGAGACAGACAAACGAACCCTAATAATATGACTAATGAACTACAACTCCCAGCATGAATTGAAAATGCGCCTGGCATGATGTAATATTAGCGCGCTTGGTTCCGAAACCAATGCCGAAACATTGGGTTTCCCTAGTTTTTTCAGAAAAAAATATTTGAAGCGCAAATGTTGTAAGACGTTTAGTTTAGATGGGTGATTTTGCCTTTCTATTGAATGTATTTAATTTAACATACTAATTCCGATTGAGAACTACAATTATGGGGCGAAGAACTACAAATCCGGTCTAGTATACAGGAAGTGACAGGAAGTGACGCGATAGTTACGCGTCCATTGAAGGGTCCGCCGAAGAACTGGGATCCTCCTGTTAGTAAGAGGTTTTAAGGCGCATTCACAGAATGTTCAATGCGCGAGCCGGGGAATAGAGACGGTACTTAGGTGTACTACGAGGCTGGACATGCGAATTAGTAAGTGGTGAGACACTGTTCTGACACTAACGCTAGGTAAGTTTTCTGACGAGATTGTAATATGAACAGCACTCTACTTATCTTCCATGCGCAGCGTGTGCCCATATGCCTAAACGATCTCTTCCTGAGAGACACGTGGGTTCCCCCAAGTTGGGTAAGGAATTCAAATGTATAGGGGAACATATAGATGTGTTTTTCAAACAACGAGGCATGTAGAACGCATGTGTGAAGGTAACGTTTGATGACATCAAGGTGTGGTTGTCAATAATGTAAAACGATTATACATTCACTTTTGTGTGAGATAAGATCATCACTGATACAGTGGTTTTTAACTATGATGATGTTGATGGTGGTACAACGGGTGATTTTCTTGGCTATTACTTTCGGGTTACGACGTGATATTATGCAACACACCCGAGTTGAGGAAATGTGAATACATTTAATTCAATATGGCTATATATAGAAAATCAATGTAATAATACGATTGATCATGCATGACTTTGCAATGCGCACAAAGCCATGGATTGAAGCGGCACTGTAAGACTACTTTTAAAAAATGTGATGTTTAGTCTCTTCTCTGCTCTCTTTCTCTTCTGTTTTCTTCATTTTCTCCAAATAGGTGGTATTTTTTATGCTACAGAAGACAGGAGGATAAGTATTCTCCGAATTATGCATGTCTTTTGAAAAAAGAAGATTTGTGTGATTACCATCAACAATTTTGGTGTGTCTGGAAGGGAACAGCTACCTGAACCTTCAAATGTTTGAACTATAGGTCAACATTCAAATTAAACCAGAGAGGGAAAACTCTATTTTTGCGCCCTGACGAATGCCCCTGACCATTTTTTGGCAATTCTAAGAGGGCTGAAACATGTTGGCAAACTCTTTAGGGTCTTAGGACCATCAATTCCGAAGAGAACCGTTTTTTCATTTTTTATTATCCATTGCATCCCCGCGAATAAAGGGATACCTGGGGAAACAATAGGATTTTTAATCTTTAAAACCCCCTGGCCTCTATCTTCTAAGAACTCCCTGAAAGACGGTTGAGCCCACCCAGACCTTTAGGAGTCTGGGTGAACCCAATGATGAAGCATGACACCAATAGGGTGTGTGAGGGTTAATTAACAAAAGGAATCTTTTCCTTCCCGCAACAGCGGAGTATATCAAACAATAGGAGAGTTAGAGACTTATAGAGCCATTCTGGGTTTGGATACAAACGTGTGATAAAAAGATACCTCTGACACTCCACACGAATATATCCTGAACCTCGATGAAGATGACCAAGAGTTTTACTCTCAACCCTTTGATGAAGAAACCCCTTCCTCTTCCAATGATAATATTGTAGACCCTCTAGGCGAAGAGATGTTCTCTCCCCTTAATATTAAACACCCTAGGAGTTCTGAATGGTTTCCCCACGAACACGTTAGCAAATTCATAAAAAAATGGATAAGATTCCCTCTAGAGAGAAATACTCGTAATCTATTGAGAGCTGAATGCTCAAGACCTTCTAGAAATGACAAAACCTGTCAAACCCCAAACCTGGACCCTGAACTTATCAAATATCTATTTAAACTTGGAAGAGACTCAAGAAAAGGGATGGAGAGATCCCTCAAGGGTTGTCAAGACCGGGTCCTCGATATCCTGGGCCCACTAGCAAGGATTATCGATACAGCAGAAGACAGCCACATCAATGAGACCCCCCTTAACACCGAGATAATTAGAGGCTTAAGCGAGAGAGCCTTGATTTTATTGGGTAACGCCAATGCCAGCCTTAACTCTGAAAGGAGAAGAGTAGTCCTTAATAAGATATCTCCTAAACTAAGTGATCTAGCTGACAAAGAACCCTCCCTCAATCCTAAAAATCTTCTTTTTGGGGAAGATCTTATCAAGACTGTAGGCAAATACGTGTCTGCTTTCACTGCTTTAGACAAAGCTTATCAAAACATGAAAAGTATCTTCAACACCAATAACCTTTTTGGAAGGGCCGGAAGAAGGGGCCTCCCTTCCGGCCGGTTCAACCGCAGGCCCTACCCTAGATCTAGAGGATACGGAGGAAGAGGTTATCAACCCTCAAATACCCCTCAATTCTTCCCACAAAGTGGAAGAGGATTTCACTCCAGAAGCTTAAGATCACGCGGTACATCCAACGACAACAACCCTCAAAGTGAGTACAATTCCTGATTTCCTTTCCCCTTCCCCACCTTTTTCCCCAAAAGTGGGAGGCTGACTCAAATTCTTCTTTCACAATTGGAAATTAATACCTCAAGACCCATGGGTTCTAAATACTGTGAGGGGGTTTATGATAGACTTTACAGAAATCCCTTCCCAAACTTCTTTCCCGAGAGACATCCCTCTCACCTTAGGTCAGGAAAAGATAATAGAGGAGGAGATTTCTTCCATGCTTCAGAAAGGTGCTATCAGAGAAGTTCCCTTAGAGATGTTAAGATTCATAAGCACACTCTTCCTCGTCAAGAAAAAAGACAAGGGTTGGAGACCTGTAATAAACTTAAGGGACCTCAACAAATACCTTGTTTACAGACATTTCAAAATGGAGGGCATTCACCTTCTCAGGGACTTACTGCTAGCAGGAGATTCGCTAGTAAAATTAGATCTAAAAGACGCTTATTTTACCATCCCTATGGCCAAGTCTCATCAACCCTTTCTGCAATTCCTGTGGAAAAACCATCTCTTTCAATTCCAAGCTCTTCCCTTCGGACTCTCATCAGCACCATGGTGTTTCACCAAAGTGATGAGCTCAATCGCCTCTTCCCTAAGGGAAAAGGGTATTCGTATGATCATTTACCTCGACGATATCCTTATCCTTTCCCAAGACCACTCTCAAATCATTCAGGACCTGAAGACTGTAATAGACCTACTAGAATACCTGGGGTTCATTATAAACTCAGAAAAGTCAATACTATCCCACTTCAGATCTTTGGAATTCCTGGGCTTTACCGTAGGTACCACGAAATGTCTTCTTCTACTCCCTCAAAAAAAAATATCAAAAATCAAGAAAGAGACAAGACATGTTCTGAATCAACAGAACTTATCCTTAAGGGAACTAGCCAGGTTACTCGGTCTCCTTTCTTCTTCCATCCAAGCTATCTTTCCAGGCCCACTAAATTATCATGCTCTTCAGAGAATAAAGGCGAGGGGCCTTCGTTCAGTCCTCTGGTACGGGGATCTCATCTCCCTGGACCAAGAAGCGAAACTACAACTGAATTGGTGGTTAGAAAACGTGGATGCTTGGAACGGAAAAGCAATTTTTGGTTCAACACCAGAATTTGTCTTAGAATCCGATGCGAGCCTACATGGCTGGGGAGCCTGTTTCTTAGATCAGAACACGGGCGGAGTTTGGTCTCAGGAAGAATCTTCCCACCATATAAATTTCCTGGAACTGACCGCCGGACTCTATGCTTTGATGAGTTTCAAACATTCTCTTCAAGGCAGATCTGTCATTCTAAAGATGGACAATATGTCCGCAGTTGCATACATAAATCGTCTAGGTGGAACAAAGTCAGTAGATCTTTCGAACCTAGCCAAGAAACTTTGGATGTTTTGTCTAGAACACAAAATCTCTCTAAGAGCCGAATACCTTCCAGGGAAAACAAATATTTTGGTGGATTGGAACTCGAGGTTCCTCTTGGACCACACCGATTGGAAGCTCAACCCCTCTGTATTCAACTCTCTCAACAATATTTGGGGTCCTCTGGGAATAGATCTCTTTGCAAGCAGGTTAACTTTCAAACTCAAGAATTACTACAGCTGGATGCCAGACCCGGGTGCTCTAGCAGTTAATGCCTTTCTTCATTGTTGGAAAGAGGCCAACGGATACGCTTTCCCTCCTTTTGCAATGATACAGAGAGTACTCCAGAAAATCAGACACGAACGCTGCTCGATTGTCCTAATCACTCCCTTCTGGCCCTCCCAGGCCTGGTTTCCCACCACCCTGGAACTTGCATACGACCTTCCCTTCCTAATTCCTTTCCTCAGGGATCTCCTTACAGACGTAGACGGTCGAAATCACCCCCTGGTTCAATCCGGGAATTTGAACCTTCCTGCCTGAAGAGTGTCAGGAGATCCAACGATCTCGCAAGACTTTCGTCAACAGCTTCAACTCTCCTTGGAGAATCTTGGGCCCCCGGTACACACTACCGGTATAACAATATTTGGAAATTATGGGTTCGTTGGTGCTTGGAAAGGAATCTGGATTCCGTAGAAGCACCTATCGTTGACATAGTTAACTTCCTTGTGGAACAATTCGAAAGAGGTCTTAGTTATAGATCTATCAATTGTTATAGATCGGCTATCTCCGCCGGACATGCTCTTGTCAATGGTAAAACTGTAGGTAAGATCGCCATTATTTGTAGAGTCCTCAAAAGTATTAGACTTAGGAGACCTCCTAGACCTAGATATTGGCCTGATAATATTCTAATAACAAGAATCTTTCCATTAAACTTGCAACTCTACTTTGCCTAGTTTCTTGTCGTAGAGTCTCTGATGTTAAAGCTCTTGAAATCTCTAATAGATCCTACAACATGTTTGGAGTCAATTTTGATCTGTTTAGAAGAACCAAGACTATGTCTGATTCTATTTTTTATCCACGCTTTTATTTGTGCAAGAAACTTTGTGTTGTGGATTGTATGAATGAGTACGACTGCAGAATGAATTCTCTTCGTTCCTTAGGTGTAAATCCGTTACTTATTTCAAACCTCACAAAGCTATCTCTTCTGCTTCTATTGCTAGGTGGGTTAAAATTGCTATGAACTTAGCAGGTATCAATTTAAAAATGTTCAAACCTCATTCTATCAGAGGTGCCATGGCCAGTAATTCGTTCTGGTCCAGAGGTAAGTTGGATGATATTCTTAGGGCCGCCAACTGGTCTAATGCTAGAACTTTCGCTCACCATTATTGCGAACCAATTTCTCATATGTCTGATGTAGTCTTACAAAGCTACCAACATGCATAATGGTAGCCTCCGGTCTTGTAATGAAATTGCGATTCTCCTATTACCATGACTAGAGAATCTGGATTTCATTAAAGACACGGAGGCTAACATTATCCCTCCCTCCTCTTTCCCTTTGATACTTTTAACCTAAAGTATATATATTTTAATCTAAACATTTCTGATATATTTGTAATCAAAATTTATTACGAATTTTATTAATGGTTGTCCTTTGTTATACCACTGTCTAATCACATTGTTTGCTTCGTCACTTTACCATTTATTTATTCCAGAGTTACTTGCATCTTTCTCTCTTTCTTTCAGATAATCTCTCTTAACTCCAGGATTTTGACATTCGGATGTTCGTCGTTCTTGCTCTACTATTTTTACTGATGGTTTAACAAAGTTATTTGGACATTTTGTGGAACTTATCCTGTTCTACACTTCATTTAAAAAGAGGCAGATTGTTATGGGCTCATGCCTTTTATTGTTGTTAACGTTCTACTCTGGAACCTTTGCTTTATGATGTATGCGGCTTGGAGACTGCATTAAAAGAAATATGCATAATGTTAGCCTCTGTGTCTTTAATGAAATCCAGATTCTCTAGTCATGGTAATAGGAGAATCGCAATTTCATGCTACATCGAATCAGCAATTTAGCCGCTTGTTGGCCATTGTGGAGTATCTGAATAAGATTGTTCCGGGTCTCTTCCAGAAGGGAGGGGAGCAGGCACGAGAATGAATTCCACAACGCATGAGAGAACACAAGCAGATTAAGTGATTACACGGCTGAACTGGTGGCAGAAAATATATGCTGACCAAAAGTATCAAGGCTCCAGGACTCCCTGTCAGGAGGGACTTAAGGAAGGTGCTACGCGGAGTAGGCTGCCGGAGTAGGCAGGCGTGATCCACAGGGGCAGGACAGGGGCAGGACAATGTTTATGTGCCATAGACTGGTCCACTGGGACCCCTGTAGCGGGATTAGCCCAAAATCTCAACAAAATATAATATGGGGCTTCAATGTAGGGGAGCACAGGCTCAAACCCAGTTTGGTCCTAATAAAGCACATCAATTAATGAGTCAATGGCCACTTCCACTGAAGGAAGCTGCTGCTCCAGAACCTCAGCTGCCGTCCTCAGAAGCTCAGCAAAGGAGGAGCATTCCTCTGTAGCGAGGCCAGGAGGAGAAGGCCCGAGGATGGGGATGAGTCAAGGCCACTAGCCTCAACCAGCTCAGTTAGCCGACTAAACTCCAGAGGATACTGGACTGTGTCAGTCATGGGGTGAATAAACCCAATTTCTTCTCCTTCTCCACCAAAAAAGAGTTCTCCCAGAGGAAAAACAGTAGGGGCTCCTCACAAGAAGGAGGAAAGGTGATGGAGGTGAACTGCACCACCAGCACTGCCCCCGACGCCGTCCGGCATCAATGTGTTGGTGCCGTCCGGCATCGATGTGACGATGCCTCGGCGTCTGAGAGGAGAGATGACGTAGCGTTGATTGGAGCCACGGACGTCGACAACAGAGCCAGGTGATTGGACAATGGCATTGGAAGGGAGAATCCCGAAGGGCTGTGCACTGGAGCCAATATGGATCACACTAAAGATCCAGACGGCCTAACTGAAGCCAAGGGAGACCCTGCCTGCATGGATTCAATCAAGGCTCCTCCGACCTCCATGGGGCTAAAAAGCGCACCAGAGGGAGGTGAAGACCCAAAGATGGCATGAAGGAAGGGACAGTACTCCTGCGTCTGGTCCAGAGTTGCCACGGCTCCAGGAAAGAATGGGAGGCAAGAGGTATACTCACGCCTCAACTCCTCAATCGGAGGATGGGGAGGAGCATCAGAGACGCTTGCGGGAAATGCCGCAACTTTGACTGCTCATGTCACAACTTATCTTTGGAAGTTGAGGTCGAAGGACGCCCACGGGAAGGACTTCTGGAGCAGGCTCTCGAGTATTCCCTGGAATACGAATGACGTGACAACCGTGCCACCAAAAGCTTAATGCAGCATTTCCACAAAGCCTTCAGGCGAAGTTGGCGACAGGAGTCGCACTCCTCAGAGTTATGGTGCTCGCCGAGGCACCACATACAAATATTATGAGGGTCTGTGGCTAAAATATGATGTACACGGGGCCCACAGAGTTTGAACCCCGAGGACATTCGAAAAAGGCACACTGTTCCTTCAACAAACCAATGAAATAGGCCAAAGAATGGCCTCAGGAACCGCTCTCCAGATCCGGGTTGGAAGTGCAGAAAGAAGAAACAAAAATCATGGGAGGGGTTATATGGACACCACTGATTTCACATCCGGTGGATGACGTCGCTACGGAGTCGCTTGACCCCTCTACCGACAGGTAGAGGTACTACTGTAAAAAACATTCTGGATCCGGTCGAGCGACTGGGGAAAATTCACAGGTAAGGAATATGCGGCTAGATGTCTCTATCAGAGAAGCTTTTTGTTATATACAACCTGTTATTCCTCCTCCAGCATTCCCCAGTAAAAACAACTCTGATAGCCTACACTATGACTATATGGAAAATGACATTCAGTGATAAGCACTATGCAAAGTCTTTTTGCTCGATTCTTAAAAATATATATATTGAAGAAGGTGCACCGGCGTCCAAGCACACAGCACAGAATTATTTAAGGTTTGAGACTATCTATGAAGATCCTTCAATGCAGAACAGGGACTTGAAGGGTTTCTAAATCTCCTCTGGGCAGCCTCCATTACCACTGACTCAGGATAAGAATGTCCAAATAGACATGAGGGTGGATTCTCTGGCACTTTGTAATTTTTGTCAAGCCGAGGAATGAGAGCTACCATTGAAGCTAGAGTTTTCATCAACTTCAGACCTTCTTCCCAAATATGACTGACTATGGAAATGGATTTTATTGATTTTCTGGCTGAGTCTTTACAATCATACAAAAACAATTAATTTGTTTAACCTCTATTGACAGGTCAACGTATTTCAAGGTTCTCTCTAAAAGCTCATGAAATCCTCTGAGATACTCTGGAGGGGAACTAGTATTTGGTGGCATGGGTGATGCCAAAAGAGGGGCTCCATAATCATCCCATTCTTCCTCGGAGACGGATTGATTCTGAGGGATCTCTCCCTCTTTGGATTGGTCTCCACCATCACTTTCAATATAATCATCATGAATTGTGATCGTGGCAAAACTCGAGTAGCTTACAAGGGTGATCACCTTTTGGGGGTTTCTCTTGCAACCGCTGCAACCTGGAGGCACGAGGAATATCAGTACATGTTGGGGTAATCTGATGGTTTGATATTGCAGGAGCATTTGCTTCAGGAAATCTTTTATAAATTTTTTTATCTGTTTATTAGTGTGAGAAAGTGCTCTCCTTCTTGCAGGGTATGCCCCCATTTTTTGCTGAATTGCTGATGTACTTTGACTGAGTGTGCCTTGGGCTCCTGCCAATCAGGTACCCAGGGCCTGTATTCCTTCCCTAAACCTGCATTGAAGCCTAAACCCAATTGGCATCTCTGGCCACATGTCAACCCCTGGTATATGGTACCACAAGTATCCAGGGCACTGTGACCAGAGAAGGCCTCTAAGGGCTGCAGCACTTATTGTGCCACCCTTAGAGGTCCTGTACCTTGACACTCACACACAGCCTTTGCAGGCTTCGTGTCTTGGTGCAGAACAAAACAAAGAGTCGACATGGCACACATTCCTGTGTGCCATGCCCACAAACCGCTGCCCTGGCATACATCAGTCACCCCTCTAGCTGGGTGCCCTATGCCAGTGGTGAGGGTACAGGTGCATGAGCCCTGTACCCCTACAGTGCCCAAGTCCATTCCTGGGCCCTGTATTTGCAGTGTTGCCATTAAGAGTATATGGTGCTGGGAGTTTGTCATTACGAACTCCGCAACACCATAATGGCTACACTGAAGACTGAGAAGTTTGGTATCAAACTTCTCAGCACATTAAACCCACACTGATGCCAGTGTGGGATTTAATGTAAAATACACGACAGAGGGCATCTTAGAGATGCCTCCTGAAATCCGACCAACTACTAGTGACCTGACTGAGTGGCTGCGTAGGCTGCCACCACCAGACATGTTTCTGGACCCCTGAGTCAAGAGGCTGCTCTCGGGGGCCTGAAACAATGCACATCCTGGGACGAGGTGCCAAGTCTCCTTCCTGAGGATGGGCAGGGTTCACGAAGGTGAGGCAAATACAAAATAGGTCGCACACTGCTCGTCATACCAGCAAATAGCCCCATAGAACTCTGGATAATGTAGTGGCAGCGGTGAGTACGCCTATGCCACGAGTATGTCACTATTATGCCATCCCTGGACACGTGTTTCGAGGTAATTGCCTCTCGTCAGCAGGGAGCAGGTAAGTATGTGGGGTGCGACCTATTTTATATTTGCATTTAAGCTCTCTCGAGCGACTTGGGCTGACGAGCCTTGGTTCTGCACCTGCGCGCCGTGAGAGGTACTATACCTTTGATATTTTGGCAGTCTATTCGGCACCCCACATACTTACCTGCTCCCTGCTGACGAGAGGCAATTACCTCGAAACACGTGTCCAGGGATGGCATAATAGTGACATACTCGTGGCATAGGCGTACTCACCGCTGCCACTACATTATCCTGAGTTCTATGGGGCTATTTGCTGGTATGACGAGCAATGTGCGACCTATTTTATATTTGCATTTAAGCTCTCTCGAGCGACTTGGGCTGACGAGCCTTGGTTCCGCACCTGCCCGCCGTGAGAGGTACAATACCTTTGATATTTTGGCAGTCTATTCGGCACCCCACATACTTACCTGCTCCCTGCTGACGAGAGGCAATTACCTCGAAACACGTGTCCAGGGATGGCATAATAGTGACATACTCGTGGCATAGGCGTACTCACCGCTGCCACTACATTATCCAGAGTTCTATGGGGCTATTTGCTGGTATGACGAGCAGTGTGCGACCTATTTTATATTTGCATTTAAGCTCTCTCGAGCGACTTGGGCTGACGAGCCTTGGTTCCGCACCTGCGCACCGTGAGAGGTACTATACCTTTGATATTTTGGCAGTCTATTCGGCACCCCACATACTTACCTGCTCCCTGCTGACGAGAGGCAATTACCTCGAAACACGTGTCCAGGGATGGCATAATAGTGACATACTCGTGGCATAGGCGTACTCACCGCTGCCACTACATTATCCAGAGTTCTATGGGGCTATTTGCTGGTATGACGAGCAGTGTGCGACCTATTTTATATTTGCATTTAAGCTCTCTCGAGCGACTTGGGCTGACGAGCCTTGGTTCCGCACCTGCGCGCCGTGAGAGGTACTATACCTTTGATATTTTGGCAGTCTATTCGGCACCCCACATACTTACCTGCTCCCTGCTGACGAGAGGCAATTACCTCGAAACACGTGTCCAGGGATGGCATAATAGTGACATACTCGTGGCATAGGCGTACTCACCGCTGCCACTACATTATCCAGAGTTCTATGGGGCTATTTGCTGGTATGGCGAGCAGTGTGCGACCTATTTTATATTTGCATTTAAGCTCTCTCGAGCGACTTGGGCTGACGAGCCTTGGTTCCGCACCTGCGCGCCGTGAGAGGTACTATACCTTTGATATTTTGGCAGTCTATTCGGCACCCCACATACTTACCTGCTCCCTGCTGACGAGAGGCAATTACCTCGAAACACGTGTCCAGGGATGGCATAATAGTGACATACTCGTGGCATAGGCGTACTCACCGCTGCCACTACATTATCCAGAGTTCTATGGGGCTATTTGCTGGTATGACGAGCAGTGTGCGACCTATTTTATATTTGCATTTAAGCTCTCTCGAGCGACTTGGGCTGACGAGCCTTGGTTCCGCACCTGCGTGCCATGAGAGGTACTATACCTTTGATATTTTGGCAGTCTATTCGGCACCCCACATACTTACCTGCTCCCTGCTGACGAGAGGCAATTACCTCGAAACACGTGTCCAGGGATGGCATAATAGTGACATACTCGTGGCATAGGCGTACTCACCGCTGCCACTACATTATCCAGAGTTCTATGGGGCTATTTGCTGGTATGACGAGCAGTGTGCGACCTATTTTATATTTGCATTTAAGCTCTCTCGAGCGACTTGGGCTGACGAGCCTTGGTTCCGCACCTGCGCGCCGTGAGAGGTACTATACCTTTGATATTTTGGCAGTCTATTCGGCACCCCACATACTTACCTGCTCCCTGCTGACGAGAGGCAATTACCTCGAAACACGTGTCCAGGGATGGCATAATAGTGACATACTCGTGGCATAGGCGTACTCACCGCTGCCACTACATTATCCAGAGTTCTATGGGGCTATTTGCTGGTATGACGAGCAGTGTGCGACCTATTTTATATTTGCATTTAAGCTCTCTCGAGCGACTTGGGCTGACGAGCCTTGGTTCCGCACCTGCGCGCCGTGAGAGGTACTATACCTTTGATATTTTGGCAGTCTATTCGGCACCCCACAAACTTACCTGCTCCCTGCTGACGAGAGGCAATTACCTCGAAACACGTGTCCAGGGATGGCATAATAGTGACATACTCGTGGCATAGGCGTACTCACCGCTGCTACTACATTATCCAGAGTTCTATGGGGCTATTTGCTGGTATGACGAGCAGTGTGCGACCTATTTTATATTTGCATTTAAGCTCTCTCGAGCGACTTGGGCTGACGAGCCTTGGTTCCGCACCTGCGCGCCATGAGAGGTACTATACCTTTGATATTTTGGCAGTCTATTCGGCACCCCACATACTTACCTGCTCCCTGCTGACGAGAGGCAATTACCTCGAAACACGTGTCCAGGGATGGCATAATAGTGACATACTCGTGGCATAGGCGTACTCACCGCTGCCACTACATTATCCAGAGTTCTATGGGGCTATTTGCTGGTATGACGAGCAGTGTGCGACCTATTTTATATTCACGAAGGCGAGGCTTCAAAGGCATGCCGCCTTTGTGAGCCTCTCCAGACCATTTGCTGCTTTGAGCAACTGGTCCCCACTGGTTCTACCCCCACTTTGGGCGGGAGAACCGGTGGGAAAAACAAGTGAGGAAGGGCGGTGTGCCCACCTCTGCAAGCTCCAACCCTCAGGTGGGGGAGGCGAGGTGAATCACAACCTCGAGTCCCCGCCATCTTGAGTATGGGGGTCTCAGCAAACCAGGGACAGGCTCCTGCCCCCCTCCCACAGGAGAGTGGCAGAGTAGGGGGTGTGCCCACCCCAGGGAAGGGACCCATTGGTCCCTGTCCTTTACCTACCTGTAACGCCCCTAAATTTAGTATTCAGGGGGTACCCTGAACCTTGCTTTCTCAGATTAGAAACCACAAGAAAAGAAGATAAGAAGAAGGACCGAACAGCCGTGCAGAGCTAACAAGAGGACGACGCCCACTGACTTGGCCCCAGCTCTACAGGCCTGTCTCACCTCGAACCTGCTCCTGGAAAATCCCGGCGTGTCCTGCAGCCAGCAACCTCACACACCCCGGAGGACCTACCTGCCTTCACTTCAAGGACTCTATCTCCCGAGAACACCGGACATGTTTAAACCGCAGCTTCTGGTGCCAACCAGAAAACGTAAATTCAGAACACTCTGCACCCACCGACCCCGGCTCGACCTAGAGTGAACCAACACCACGAGGAGGTCCCCCCGGCGATCCTGACACGAGATTCGGTGACCCCTGACCTGCCTCAAGCCTCCAGATGATGCCTGCAGCCTCAAACCAGAAGACCCCCCCAACCGCGACCAAAGCGGGTAAGAAAATCCGACGCGAAAAGGCACCCCTGCACCCGACACCCCACGGCCTTGTGTGCCCGCACAAGCAGTGCCTAGCCAACCCACGACATCCCAACTTACCCCTCGAAGTGGTGGTCGCACCCAAAAGGTCTTCATCCCCGAGCCTGCAGCCTTTCTTCAAACCGGAGGATCTCCATAGAAAACCACAGGGCACCCGATATCGAAACAGCACTCGGCCGCCCCAGTGCCGCTGAGGGTGCACTTTTGGTGCCTACTTGTTGCCCCCTTTGCCCTGACCTAAACCCTAGAAGCTTTGCTCCCACAGCCGTTTGGCCTGCTAGCCAGCAGCCACGAACCGGAGACCCCCTATCCTCCATAGGATAACATTGGGCCTCAACACTCTGCACCCGGCCGCCCTAGTGCCGCTGAGGGTGCAACAACAGTGCATCACTGACCGTGAGGGACCCTTGAGTCTAACCCCAGAACCTTAACTTCCACAGTTGTTTACTTACCTGCAAACCGATAACCTGTTTTTCTTCCATAGAATAACACTGACAATTTTCTTTCAAAAAAACGTGTGTGGAGTTTTGAAAACTTTAAATATTCTTTAAAAATCGTAACAATAACCTAAACGCAGTTTCTGGGGATCTGTCTGGGACTTTCCAACAACACAGTTTAGTCCTTGGGTGTGTATGGTCGCGCCAAGTCTGTTTCCCATTTATTACGCAATGGCGTTAAATCCATCATGGTGTGTTCTCAGATTGACTCTACAAACCTTTTCACAAGGTGTCGCCCCGTGCCCATCATGTGAATGTACTGCATTAGGAGGTGTGTTGGGGTTCCTGCGAGATATTTTCCCACTGTAGCCTCAATAGGGCCATCCAGGAAGCGTAGATCAAGAATTGGCCGCATCACACCCTCCATGTACAGATCTCCCAATGTGGATATATCTGCCCCATGCCAATCTGTGAGGTCTGTTACCCTGACTCGTTCTCCCGCTATCGGCATACTTAGTAAAGGAATGGCAAGCGAGTATGGGGTAACATGCCTTGTGAGGCGTAATGCCCTATGAAAACATTTCTGCACGATCTGCACCAGAAGAGGAAGCGATGCCTGTGGCCTAGCACGTGGATGAAAGAGAAAAATAATTCTATCCAGCTTGTATGAGGGCCCATGTTCCGCTGTGTAATCAAGGTTTAGTTCCTCCACCCATTTTGCCACCCAGAGTATCTGGGATGCCAAATAATAATGCTTTATGTTGGGTAGAGCCAACCCGCCCTGTGATTGAGGTAGGTATAATTTTGCCAACGCCACCCTGCACCACATATTGCTCCAAATAAAATCCCTGATAACACCCTCAAGTGATCTGAAGAAGGAGAAGGTATATCGGGAGATTAGCAAAGTAGTATAGGAGGCGTGGTAACATCACCATTTTTATCAGCTCCACTCTCCCTATAACTGAGAGGTTAAGTGATTTCCAAAATTCAACTTGGGATTTCAAAGCTGTGACTGCTCTGGATATATTACCATCCAGGAGATCCCATTCAGGAAATCTTTTATAATAATCATCAAGCATGTGCCAAAGATCTGTCACTAAAGAGATTGGCACTCAGATGGTATCCCCTGCATACTGAGGTTGTTTCTCAAATGCTTCCTCATAAGGGTAATGCTCTTGGGAAAGATTCATAATGACGAGCTTTATATCCCTGTGTACTTTGGAAAGAGAAATCCCGTTGATAATAAGGTGATGTTTCCATATTTTGATCCTCCTCATCATCATCCTCCAGACACTTTACATGTAACTGCGTGGGCTTATACACAGGATAGAAGGGACCAGCAGTTCTCCTCAGATTTTCCAAGCACCAGTGGGAAGTAAATACCCCTAAAATCACTGAGAACTGGTTCTATGGAGAGGAGGGTGGGTGCATGTGAATCTATGAAAGATACCAATACTGGATAACTGTAGTTACAGGTAAGTAACTTGTTTTCTTATCCAGTATTGGGGTATTTTTCATAGATTCACATGCTTGAATCAGAATAGCAAGCAGTACCCAAATTGTACTGTCGTTTGCGGATGGTGGGAGACATGCAATTTAACACTCCGAATATAAATCCACAACCTTGAAACATTGCAATGACAAAGTATAAAAGTAATAACCATACAGTGGATATCCGCACAGGAACATATAAATTGAGAAACATAAGAGCATGAACAATGTAATCACTGTAACAATAAAGAAAGCTAATAATAGACAAGCGTTAAAGACATTTAAAGAATCTGACCTTAGTGAAATAGATGGCGTAACACAGGTTGGCCAACCGCTGCATCCTCCTTTTGTGCAGATTGGAGGCAGTAGTGTCTTGTGAATGTGTGGACATTCTTCCATGTCGCAGCACTGCATATCTTGTCCAATATAACTCCAGCAAACAAAGCTGTAGATGCAGCAACAGTCCTGGTGGAGTGTGCTTTAGCCTTCACCCTGAGAGGTTTGTTGGCTTTTTCATGGCAGAAGTGAATAGCAGATGCAACCCATCTGGCTATTGTTGCCTTTGTTACAGCAGTTCCTTGTTTTCCTTGACCAAAGGCCAATAACAGTTGATCCGTCTTTCTAATATCCTTTGTCTTTTGAAGATAAAACTTCAAACATTGTTTTACATCTAATGAATGTAATGTCCTCTCAGCTGGACTAGATGGATTTGGGAAGAAAGTTTGCAGCATTACTGGTTCGTTCAAGTGAAAATGTGTGGGTAACTTTGGAATAAACTTAAAATTCGTCCGCAGGATTACATAGTTCTGTGTAAAACGCAAGAATGGTTCTTTGATTGTAAAAGCCAGAATCTCACTAACCCTCCTTGCATAGGTAAGAGCCAGCAAAAGGGCTATCTGAGATATTTGAGATCAGCTTTATGGATCGGTTCATATGGTTGTCTCATCAGTTGTGCTAACACCACATTGAGTTCCCACTCCGGAGGAGGCGAACGCACAGGAGGGAAAGTGCGAAAAAGTCCTTTCATGAATTGTTTTACAAGAGAAGACGAACATAAAGAAGGAAGCTGCGGAGATTTCCGGTACCTGGAAAGAGCAGCCAGGTGAACCTTGACTAACGAGAAAGTGAGTCCAGACTTGGCCAGTGAGAGTAAGTAAGGTAAAATCTTTTCAGCAGGAGCTTGAACTGGGTGAACTTTATTGGTTTCATACCAACAACAAAATCTTTTCCATTTTAAACGATGCGTTTTGATAGTGCTTTCACCACGGGATTTAGACAGTATGTCTCAACAGTCTTGTGAAATACTGAGATCTTTGAACTCTAGGAACTCAGGAGCCATGTGTGCACGTGCAGGGATTGCGGATCCAGATGGACTACCTGACCACTGTTCCGTGATAACATGGTCATTGTCGGATGCAGGCAAATGGGTTTGTCTTGCAACAACAGAAGAAGCTCCTGGAACCAATACTGTCTGGGCCAACGGGGTGCAATCAGAATTAGGCGGCAGCCTTCCAGTTTTCACTTTTTGAGCACCCTGGGGATTAATGGAATGGGGGGAAAAGCGTAGGCATAAATCCCAGACCATCTCATTGAAAGGGCATTCCCCATTGACCCCGGTTGAGGAAACCTGCTGGCGCAATATCGGCATTTCTTGTTCTCTTGCAATGCAAACAGATCCAGAGCTGGTTTGCCCCATGTCCCAAAGATCTTGTTCACCTGAGTTTGTTCTAACTCCCACTCATGGCAGCCGGATAGAGATCTGCTTAGCGAGTCTGCTAGTGTATTGTGTAGACCCTTGACATGCTCGGCCTTCAAGGATATTCCGTGGAACGTTGTCCATTCCCACAATTCTTGCACTTCCTGGGAAAGCGTTACGGACCTTGTTCCTCCTGTTTGTTTATGTAGTACATGCTGGTCGTATTGTCGGTACGGAGCAGCACAGAGGAACCTGCTATCCTTGGAAGGAAAGCCTGAAGCGACAAAAATATGGCCCGAAGCTCCAAACTGTTGATGTGCTGCTGTTTTTGTATCTGAGACCACTTTCCCTGGAACTGTAAATCGCACAGATGACCTCCCCATCCTTCCATGGAGGCGTCTGTCGTTAATACGAAGTTCGGGATGTTTTGCAGAAAGGTGAGACCTTGGGCAAGATTTGCTGTTTGTGACCACCAGCGGAGTTCTTCCACCATACGTGCAGTTATTTGGATAACATCCTCGAAAGAACCCAATGCTTGTCGCCATTGTTTCTGCAATTCCTCCTGAAGAGGTCTCATTTTGAGCCGAGCTAAATGGATCAAGTTGATTGCTGAGGAGCTCATTCCTAGAAGCGATTTGAATTTTCGAACAGAAACTGACTTTCTTTTTTAAATGGTTGTTGATCATTTTTGAAGGCGCACTTGACGGTCTTGAGACAAGAATGCTTTGCACTGGACGATATCCAGGGATGATCCGAGGAATAAAATGTTCTGAGTTGGAGTCAAATTTGATTTGCCCTTGTTCGAAGTGAGACCTAGTGAATTGAACAGGTGGAGACAAATTGTTGTGGCAGTATTGGCGTCCTGCTTTGACGGAGCTTCGAGCAGCCAATCATCGAAGTATGGGAAAACTTGGATCCCCTGGGATCGTAAAGTCGCTGCTACTGGTGCTAAGCACTTGGTGAAAATCTGTGGCACTGATTTTAGGCCAAACGGGAGCACCTTGAATTGATAGTGGGTGCCAGCCACTGTGAATCGCAGACATCTTCAATGTTTTGGATGGATAGGGATATGAAAGTATGCATCTTCCATGTCCAGAGAAGTCATGAAATCCCCTTTGTTTAAGCACCCCAGAATATCGGAAAGTGTTACCATCCGGAATGTTTGTTTTTTGAGAAATTTGTTGAGATTGTGGGGATCCAGAAACAGTCGCCATTCTCCTGACTTCTTTTTGATTAGGAAGAAACGAGAGTAGAAACCTGTTCCTCTCTGTGTGGATGGTACCTCTTCTATTGCTTCCTTGTGGAGCATGATCAAGACTTCTTTGCGCAATAAGTGAAGACGAGGGGAAGGGGGACCCCTGGGCAGAGTGGTAGGTGGTATCTAGAGAAATTCTAGTGTATGACCCTTGGTGACTTGGTCCAGCACCCAGCGGTCTGAGGTGATCTCTTGCCACCGCTGCGCATAAGCAGAACTTTTCACACCCACGGGTAGGAGGGTAAGGTTGACTGGCGCCCTGAGAAGCTCATTGTCTTCTGGCAGAATCACAGCCTTGTTGCTGTGTCCGCTTGCAACCACCCTGGCGAGAGAAACCAGCCATCGATGACTGACGGTAAGACGATTGGTTGTACGACTGTCGGTATTGTGGTTGGTATTGACAATACTGCTGATGCGACTGATAGCTGCCCCGATATTTAGTGAATCCTCGCCCTCTGGCTTCTCTGAAAGGTATGCGTCTATATTGTAGAGCACCTAAAGATTTTGCGGTGTCTGTGTCATTTTTGATTGTCAAAAGGGCATCATCTGTATGTTTCCTGAACAGTCAATCCCCATCAAAAGCCATGTCCAGGATCTTCGTCTGAACTTCGGGTCTAAAGGTAATCGCTTTAAGCCAACCCTGGCGTCTAAGAACTGCTGCCCCAGCTAATTGACGAAAGCTCTTGTTGGCGATATTCAAAGCACAGTCAATTGTTTTGGAGGCAGCTCGCTAACCCTCTAATAAGATCTTCCGGGCCTCCTCTATATGATCCTCTGGGATAAGATCTATCAATCCCGCTATATCGGACCACATTTGGCAGTCGTAACGGCCAATGATTGCCAAGGCATTGGCAGCTCTAATTGAAGCTGCAGCCATAGAAGAGAATTTTTTCCCTAAAAGGTCCATACGACGTCCTTCTTTATCTGGAGGAGAGGTAATTGGTGTTGCAGGGCTTTTCGAACGCCGCTGTGCAGCTGAGATATTACCGAATCTGGCCTCAGGTGACCTATGAGGCAAGATGGACTGTTCTCCGGAGCGCGGTACTTTTTCTCTATACGAGGTAGCACCGCAGTTATCGATGCTGGCGTCTTCATGATTTTCACGCCCTCTTACCAGATGTAATCAATGATGGGAATAGAGCGAATGATCTTTCTAGAATCCTCCTTAAAGTCATGTAAAAAACAGTCTGTTTGTTTGACCGTAATAGGGAGCTGGAACCTAGTAGCTGCTCTCTGCATCGAATTATGAAATCCTCCGATGTCTTCAGAAGGAGAGTCAGAGGGTAAATGCGAAGGTGGATACGGTGTCTCGATGATATAATCGTCCCAGGGATCTGGAGTATCTGCCTGTTTAGGTAATTTGCCTTCCTCAACCTCTTCATACAAGGAGGAAGTGTCTTGATGTCCAGTGTCAGGTGGACCTTGTGCAGGAGCCGGTGTACTGGGTAGAGTAGGCTCTGGTACTGGAGCAGAAACCTCTACTTGTGGAATTGGGCTCTCTGTTGGAATTTGCTGCGGCGGAAATCTCTGACGATAATCCGCCAACATAGCCTGTAGGTCTTGAATAAGTGCTGGAGGAAGATGGGCCATTTCCCTCTGACGAGATTCCTGCCTGTGATTGAATTGATATGTATGACGTGGAGCCATATATTGTTCATGATAGTTATGCTCCTCCTGATACTTATCGTCCTCATCAATGGCTTGGTACTTAACCTTGAGCTCGGATGGACTATAAGCCACTCTGTATGGATCGTCCTCCTCCTCCTCATCATAATCCTCATCCTCTATAAAGACCTCTAACAGGTGGGATGGTGGTAGAGGGGAAATTCTACTGTAATCCTGAAAAGGCTGTTGAAAAGGCCTCTGGAATGTCTTTATTTGAGAAACTCTCATCGACTTTGACGTTGACGGTGCAGAAATAAGAATAGTAGGAATGTCTCTCGTCAACGGTTCTGTCGTCGACGGTGGTAATATAACAGGAACATTTATAGAGAATGTCTGCAGGGTTATCGTCGACGGGCTCGTCATCAACGGTGCCGTGGTCGATGCTTCTCCCGTCCACGGTGTCGTCGTCCACGGTGTCGTCATCGACGGCGCAGTTGGAATCTTCGTCGACAGTAGTCTCGTCGACATCTTCTTCGCTGACGGTGCATTGTCGACGGGCTTCGTAGTAATCCTCGTCGACGAGATAGGAGATAAAATAGCCGTCGTCGAAATAGTTACCGTCGACGATGGCGTCGACGACGTAACACATACCGTCGACGATGTGGTAAAAGTCATCGTCGACACAGATATTTTTTGTTTTTTACTCACAGATTCTGAAGAGCATGATCTTGGATGCTCTGTGAGTGAAGTAGAAGGCGGAGATGATGCTGGCTCAGAGGAGTGTTTAGAACTCCTCTCTTTGTGAAGAGATTTTTCCTCTGAAGTTTTCAGATGTTTTCTTCCCTCACCTGAGGAGCCTACTTGAGACCTAGCCCTCTTGCTAGATGTGGAAGCTCAATCCTCTTCCTCAGCCGAAGAAGAAGGACGTTCTTTAGACTTAAGCCATAAAACTAATCTTGCCTCTCTGTCCCTCAAAGTCTTGCTGGGAAAGGTACGGCAGATTTTACAGTCATTAGCCTCATGTTTGGGGTAGAGGCAATAAAGACAATCTTTATGAAGATCATCAACATGGACCCTCTTCTTCCCACAGGTCCTGCAGGAGCGGAAGCGGCCCTTCTTGTCAGACATACTTGCTTGAAGAAAACTGAGTAGCACTCAGGGAGACTCCCTTCCACACGACGTGCGGTGAAAATCTGAAGAGAACTGCTTCTGTTGGGAGTGTTCTAGAGGGTGCTGATAGCTGATTGGTTGGAGCTGACTTTAGGTCCTTTTCATATAAGGACGTAGATAGGCTAGTAAGATATAGCCTTTGGCCTCTTTTGGCCTATTTATTCTTATGGCACTATTTTTGTATTTTACCAACCATGGAACTCCCATTTTGACGACAGGGAATGATTCAGGCATGTGAATCTATGAAAGATACCCCAATACTGGATAACTCTTTTATCAACCTCAGGTAAAGTGTTCAATAGAGTCATCCTGACCAGAATAAAGGAATAAGTTGATGCTCAGTTACGAGACCAGCAAGCTGGCTTCTGCAAAGATAGATCCTGCACACACCAGACTGAAACACTACGCATCATCATTGAGCAGTCGATGGAACAGAACTCCCCCTCTATGTCAACTTCATCGACTATGAGAAGCCAATCAAATGCGTGAACAGAGAGACCCTTTGGAAACTCCTCGCCACTACGGTGTGCCAGATAAACTCGTAAGAATTATCGGGAACTCTTAAGAGGGAATGACCTGCAAAATAGTTCATGGAGGAACAACTTACAGAAGCCTTCAAATTGCGGACCTGACTCCGCCACGCCAGGGTTGTTTACTCTCACCTTTTCTCTTCCTGCTGACCATAGACTGGATCTTGAAGACATCCACAGCAAAGCAAAGAAATGGGATCCAGTGGACACCATGGACGCAGCTCAAAGACCTGGACTTTGTAGACAACATGGCCCTACTCTCCCATTCCACTTTCCAGATGCAAGAGAAAACCAGCAAAGTGGCAGCCACATAAGCACAACCTAGCCTCAACATCCACAGGGGAAAACCAAGACCCTGAAGGATAACACGGGCAGCACAACTGCAGTCACTCTGCAGGCGATGCACTGGAAGGTTGAGGCATTCACCAACCTGGGCAATGTCATAGACAAGCAGGCACCAATGTCAAGGTAAGAATCGGCAAAGCAAGAGTTGCCTCCATTCAGTTAAAGAAGATCTGGAGTTCCAAGGACCTAATGCGGCAAAGCAAGATCAGGCTTATTAACATCAACGTAAAATCGGTCCTTCCATTTGGAGCAGAAACTGGGAGGACAACAGTGACCACCACCAACAAAGTCCAGACCTTCATCACAATTTGTCTGAGAAAAATCCTCCAAATCTGCTGGCCAAACAACATCAGCAACAACGACCTATGGCAGGAGACTTTCAAACTCCCTGCTCATGAAGAAACCATAGAGAAGATGCTGGGGCTGGATAGGTCCTACTCTCTTCAAGCGCGCATCAAACACCACCAAGCAAGCCCTCACCTGGAACCCTCAAGAGAAAAGGAAAAGAGGAATACCAAGAAACACCTGGTGTCGAGTCCTCAAGGCTGACTGCAATGAGTTGGATTATTCCTGGAGTTAGATTGAAAGGAAAGTTGAGGACAGAGGGCCTAATTTAGATTTCAGTGGACAGGTTACTCCGTCAAAACGGTGAGGGATATCCCGACCGCTAAAATTTAATGGCAATTATTTCAGATGGCATTTACATTCCCGCAGACGGGATATCCATCACCGGTATAAAGGGGAAACAGCCGGAATAACACGGGCAGAACCATGCATGCCGTTCCAATGCAAGTGCACCCACACTTGCCTGAACCATGCATCTGACTTAACCACGCATATGCGTGGTTAAGGCAGATAGCGGTCTAGTGTTCAGGATGGACGGGGAGAAGAGGAGGAAGCGTCGGAACAGGAAGCTCCGGATGCTGCAAGGTAAGTGGGGCTGGGGCCGGGTGTGTGTGGGAGGGGTAGGTTTTAGGGGTGGGGTCGCTTTTAGGGCTCAGGGTGGGGGGGGTCTGAGTACTTTTTTAATTGGGGACAAGGTTTTAGGCCTCTGGTCAGGGGGAGGGGAAGGTAGTTTTAAGGGCAGGTTTTAGGCCTCAGGGCGGGGGGCGAGGTAGAGGGGATAACATTTTAGGGCTTAGAGCAAAGAGGGGGGTCGGGGTAGTGGCAATCTTAACCAGGCATGCCCCCTTACCAATCATGCCTTTACAGAGAAATTAAGTGGTTAAGGCATAAGTGGTAAAGGAATGCGTGGTTAAGACGCATTCGTGGCTCGGGTCATACAACCTTGTGAAAGAGTAACCCGTTTGCCAAAATTTGAATCAGGACCAGAGATGGTTGGAGAGCCCTGATTGATGGCCTATACCCCAGAAAGGTAAGTATGCATAAGTAAGTTGAAATGAGATAAGAACTAACATTCATAATACGGAAAAAAATTAAATTTGCCAGTCTTAGCTTAGTGAACTAACTATAACTTGCACCCTGTCATGCACTGCATATGGCCTCACATATAACATCACTCCTGACATCTTAAATTACATCACTCATAACATCTTAAATGACATCATCCATTATAATGCCTTTTACATTACTCCTTAAAGCCCTACATTATTTTGAAAAAAAAGTTATTAGTAAAGGGCCTATAGTCATATACATCATGTTATTGTGTGTACATGTGTCGGTGCATAGAATGGAAGGCATTTTGAAAGTAATATGGAGCACTGTTTACAAACCAGTAAAGTTTAGGTTGCAAGGAGTACTCCATGTTAAACAAGGTAAGAGCTGAGAGCACCTAATGTGGGTTGCAAAGGCAGGTTTAAAAGTAGGTTGAAGCTTAAAGCCAAACCTGTTGCAGAAAAACCTCTAAAAACCACAGAAAGTCACCAGTTATAGTTATCTCGTGTAACTATATCTTGTGCCCTAGGGAAACTATAACTCGCATCCTCGCCATGCACAGTTTTCTGCAGTGATATTATCAATAATGTAATCGAAGATGTCATGAGTGATGTAATTAGCAGTGTATGGCGAGGGCAAGAGTTATAATGACCTATATTTAAGCGGCCCCCCTTCTAAAATATTAATTACATAGGCCAAGGGGATGGGGTCCCCAGGGCCAATATTGGCCCTGGGAGGGGGGCTGCCTGCCCCCTCTCACTTATAAATACGGCGAGACCACAGGAGATGGTGTTCCAGGCCCGAAATACGACCTGGGGAGGGGGGGGGTCATGTGCCCCCTTCCCCTAAAAAATATGTCCTGGCTCCGGCGTCCCTGGGGTCAAAATCTCAAGAAACACTAACTCTTCCCCTAAGGTAACTATAACGTGCACACTTGCCATGCAATGCTAATTACCCCACATATTACATCAGTGATGACATCTTCTATGAAACAAATAATAATATCAATGCAACGTGTGAAGTAAAATTATTGATGAGAAAACTGTGCGTGGGAGAGGCACGAGTTATAGTTGCCTTGGGGCAGGAGTTGTAGTTTCTGGAGACCACTATAATGCTGAATTTCTATGGTTTTGTGTGTGTGAATTTTGAACCGAACTATAACGTCCTTATAAACATTCTTTTTTCAGTGAATGTACATGTATGTGTGTGTGCAGTGGTAACATGTCAAACCAAACAATTTTTTTAATGTTGAGGCTTACAGCTGATGTCAAATGTGTCTTAACCCCTTCGCTGCGGCGGAAATTCCGGGTGCGGGGGGGCAGCGCGGTGGCGCGGTGCTCATGACGGAGCCACTCCGTCATGAGCCACGGTTGGGCTGTGCTCATGACGGAGTGGTTCCGTCATGACTCCCCCCACGGCGCTAATCGCCCCCACAGGCGGGGAATTAGCGCCGCGTGGGCGGCGCGGCCGCCAACGGCCGCAGCATGACGGAACCACTCCGGCTCATGACGGCGTGGTTCCGTCATGAGCACGGAACGAGTTAAAGCCTTTGAGGCCAAGCTTTATAATGGTCAGAAATGAAAAATGGAGGAGATAATAATTTACAAGTTTCAAGAGAAACAGAGACAGCAAAGCTTTATTAATACACAAAGCCGGGACAGCCATAGTCTGATAGTGTTTGTCTTGTGATGAAAAAAAGGCCTGCAGTAGAAGGTAAGTTACAAACAAACTAAAACTAAAATGATGTAATCTTAAAATGAAGATAGTAAAAATAAAAACAGTCCCGAAAATGTTGCTTAAAACATTTCCATTAAAGAAAAACAAATAGATGAATAAAGTGCAAAAACATATTTTAAGATGGTCGGTGAATTACGTGAAGGAGGGGTTTGCACATATGGAGTGATGTGAGCAAGAAAAGAGAAACATTGCAAAGCATGGAGTAAAGCATAATATATCAATCAAGAAATGAAAGGGGTGGATGTGACACAGAACAAGATGCAGCGGTTGAGTGAGTCTGAGACTGAAGGCTAGAAAAAGGTGGTGTAGAAGAAAATCCTAGCAAAACGTTTTTTTAAAGTAAAAAGGTTACATGAACAGAAGGTTTGGAAAGGAACAAAGGGGCGCCCAGTGGAGTAAAGGTTCAGAGGGAGTGAGGAGCACAAAAGGAAGGTGAGGAGATGTGACATCTTCATTATGACATGAAGGCCTTGTACCTTAAAACAAAAGAAAATTGCCACATATTTGCAATTTCTTAGTGGCAATCTTTAGTACAAATGTGACAAGAATGATTTCTACATATCGTTACATTCTACCTTTACTGGATTGGAGTTACAACCATTTCCTCAGGAAAACTGCAGGGAGTTCCAATTAAATTTCTATCTGGCCCATAGCACCTGGAATTGGTGTAAAGAGCTCACCCACTGAGTGTACTGCCTGGAGATAATGGGCCTGTTGGCTCACTGACCCCTGCAGTTAGTCAAATTATGAGCAAAACAAGAAAAGATAATTACAGAAGCAGGCACTAGCATGTACCATCCAATTCTATAATTAGCTAGAAGTTTTGCAGAGAAGAGGAGGTTGGACAGATGTACTACACAAAGGAACATGTGGTATTCTGTTGTTCCTACGCACTAATCACACAAAGGACAAAGCGGGGAAGGACTATACTTTTGAAGACAGAATGAGGTGCCAGTATAACATCTAAAAAATGTTTTAACCTTATTAGAATATGCTACATGCTCTTGGAGTTTAGTTGGCCGGAACCTCCCTTGTAGAGGCCGACTTGATTGGGCATAAGGTGGTCCTCTTTCTAGAGTGACACAGTCAGTGAAAAATGATGGGTTGGAATGTTACCTCGAGCAAACGGCAGTGGTTAATCTATTTGCAAGCATTCTGCCATTCACTTTTTGCGTGCTTCATGTAACACACTAACTGGCTAAGGTTATGCCCAGATGTGGGGCCCTTTCTTTCTGTGCCACAGCATCCAAACTATATCTCACTGAAGAAACCTAAACCTGCACTCCTAGATGTTACTCCTCTGCAGCCCTCCTCACACTTCACTCCAGGCATGCCGCCATGCACGCATGTCAGGCATCCCTGTCTGACACCGTATTTCAGTTCTCCAGCACCACCTTCCTCTTCTCCTGCACTCCCCTCTGTCCCAACCTCCCCCCACCACCAGATACAGGGCCACAAACCCCACACCACCACAGAGCCCCCAGCCTTCCCTGTCCTACATCCACCTCAACACTCATTTGCTTATCAGACACGTCAACAAAGTCTGGGACCACCTGCATGAACTCTGACTGGACTTGCTCTTCCTGACTGAAACCTGACTGACCCCGACATCAGCTCAAACATTGCCACGACGACCCCGCCCCCTCCATCGCGGATACAAGATCGTAAGGCAGGACAGCACCACCAGACCCGGTGAAGGACTTAGCATCAAAGAGAATATCCGCTCCTCTGTCACGCCCACAGAACAGTATGGAACACCTTTCCTTTAAAGTTCACATCTCCTGCAACTCCAGCCTGGTTGGCACCCTCATTTACCAACCTCATGGCACCAAATTCAACACTATTGCAGACTTGGTGACCCCTCTGGTACTCCATGCCAGCTCCTTCATCCTTCTTAGCAACCTCAACTATCACATGAACGACCTCACCAAGCCAGACACAAACATACGCCTGGAGGACCCATTCATGTCAGACTCATCCAGCGAGTGAATGACTTCACCCACACCGCTGGACATCTCCAAGACTGCATCTTCACTAACTTCAATAACATCATGGTAGACAAGCCCACACCAGTCACCTGGTCCAACCAAATCCTTGTTCAGTTCCCCTGCACATCCCTCACTATCACAGAACCACACTCGTCAAATCAACCAGATGAAGCCAGAATAGGATCCCAGAAGAAACATGGACCTCGGAGCTCCTGGCCCACCAACCACAACAGCTCACAATCCATCACCAATTTTGGCGGCTGGATCACCTCCTGCGTCAACACACTGGCCACACTAAAGTCAGTCACCGCCACCAGAACCAAGCAACAAGCAAGTTGGTATGTGGAAGAACTTAGACTCACTAAACACCAGTGCAAGCAACTAGGATGCAGATGGAGACAGGCCCATGATAACACCTACAAAAGAAGCTAGAAGTCAGCCCTCAGAATCAACCATCAGCAAATTAGGTTCTCCAAACGATCAGCACTCATGAAAACATCGAAACTAGCACAAAAGTGCCAAATAAATCTTCAACATCATTAAGGATCTGACCACACCAATTGCAAGCTCCATAACAATGAACCTCTGCATAGGGTATATATAACAGGGCCCCGTCTGGTAAAAATGGGAAAAGCGGAGGTGGGAGACTGTAGGAGGGGATGTGGCCAGACAGGTACGTTTCTGCACATAATATGGGAATGTGACTGTTAGACCTGTCAGCCCTAGGGTGGTCTCCCCATCTATTTTTGATCTTGCCTCATTTTTTCCACCCTCATTTTTATGTTGGACCTAGGTCTCCGGGCGCCTTTTCATTGCCAATCAGTGTTAAGGTGCAGGTGCTCCCTTCTGCCAAGATGGCTGCCACAGGCCCCTGCTACTGCGGAGTGGTCTTTATTAGTAGCACCCTAGCTGCCAGGAGCTGGCTGGAACCCCACAACAATGTTGCGACACCAGCCCGCCTTTTTTTGTCCCATAGGTAGAATGGGGAAGCTCCTGGAATGTGCTGGAACCTTCTAGAAGGGAGGTGTGGTTTTACTTTTGCCGTCTTGGATAGAGGTCACCTGACCTAGGGCTACTTAACAGAGGGAGGGAACATTTTCTAGTCAGTTGGCCAGTGGGAGTAAAGCAGACCTGGGGAAAATCCACGCAGGAGTTTAGGCGGTACTGCCTTTTAAGTGAGTGAGGGATCCTGTACAGCCCACTGATCTAGCCCAGTGATAGGAGAACCCAGGGGCCATCTGCTAAGCTTGACTAGGAAGGAACTAGTCACCAACTCAATCCCTAACTCCAAGGAACAGAACCCCCAAGGGCGCCAGTGACATCTGCGCCACAAGAACTGAATGCTGAAACTTCATGCAAGAACTGAATGCTGAAACTTCACGCCAGAACTGAATGCTGAAACTGCATGCCAGAACTGAATACTGAAACTTCAAAGTACGACGGATTGCTGGACTGCTGGGGATCAACCAGGTACTAGCGCTGTGACCCCTGCGCTCCCTGACCTGGCCTGGGATCCCCTGCGTCAGTCCCACGTTGAGCGCTGTGCTCGTAGTCATCGCGCTTAATTTGTCAACCCCCCCCTGGCGCAGGGACCAGAAGCGCGTTCACCGCCGCGGCCCAGAGGCCAGAGGTTGCCCTTCAGCATGTCGGGGCCCGCAGAGAAGCCCGGGGCCCCGTTGCTGCCGTCGCTGCCGCTGCCGGGGTCGTAAGAGGCTGTGGAGCATCCCCCGTCGCCGAGCGCAATACCTGTGGGGCCCGAAGCGGCGAAGAACGCCTGCCGTAGTGAAGACTCCTCGGACGCCGAGATCAAGCTAACCCCCGGGGGCTGGGAGGTAGCGTGACCCTGTGGAGGCCTGGGACTCACCCCCCTGCTCCCCGGAAGGCTTTGGAAGGACCCGGTGCGCCCCCTGGCGACCGGGAGCGGCACCGCACTCAGAGACTCGGGATCCCCTCCGTGGGACTCCCTCTGTGCATTGGAGACTCTGATTCCCCTCCGAGGGATTGCCCCCCCTTACTTGAGACTGCCGCATATAAGGAGACCGCCTGCTTGAGGCCTGTTAAGTACGGGTAGCGCTGAAGGTTCACGAACTGCTCCGAAGGGTGCAATGCTTAACGCCTGATTATTACGAGTAGTGCTATGTTCTTAGATCCTGCTCAAAAGTGTTTGATGCTTGATTATTACGAGTAGTGCTAGGTTCTTAGATCCTGCTCTAAAGTGCTTCATGCTTGCTTATTACGAGTAGAGCTATGTTCCCAGTTCTGCTCCCAAGCGCTTAACGCCTGATTGTTTCGAGTAGCGCTGCAACCCCCAGCTGAAGCGCCAGTGGTGTCACGAGTAGCGGTAAGCCCGCGAAGTGGGCCCTGAGTCGCTACTAGTTCCCAGGGGTGGCGCTGCGGTTCCCAGTTCTATTTCACCGCGCTGATCATTACCAGACACTGCGCGAGGTGCCACGGCGGAGCGAAACGCTAGAGGTGGGAGGGGCGCAGTGCCAAGATTAACCGCTGTGTTTACCGCTCCCCCCCATGTTCGCCAGGTAACACTAGTGAAACTATGAAGAAGGGCTCACGAAGCTGATGCTAAAGTATACAGGTGTGGCCTATGGTCTCTTAGTGAATCGCTGGTGAATGTAATGCTGATGTATTCAGGTACTGCCTATGGCACCATCATGAAATGCTGGAGAATCAAATGCTAATGTATTCAAGTAATGCCATTGCCATCTAATGAACTGCTTTTACATCTGACTGCTTAGATAAACTTGAGTCATTTGCATAAATCCTACTGTGTAGCGTCCCTTATTGTGTGCGTCTCCTGCCTAAGAGGATGTGTGTGTTGTATGGTCGCTTTACACATAAGCCTTTGGGTGCCCAGCCGCTCGAGTCATGTTACCCCCTTAGGGCTTGGTGACCCCAGGTCTTACATTGGTGGCAGCGGTGGGATTAGGACCTGTGACCATACAGCACCCTTCCGTGAAGCGGAGGGCGCCACAATTAAACGCCTATTGTATTTAAGCTCTACAACTGTTTATTGCTGCATTATATTCCACTGTCCAGACTGAGGGTGTAAAATCCTGGTTAGCTTGCAACTGTCACCCATATCCTAGAGTTTTTCTTCCTTAGTATCTAGCTCCCCACCTGTCACGATGGAGTTCCGGTTAGCCGACCTCGAGGGGTACACTGTAAGGCAACTGAGGGAATTCGGGCAGGGGATGGGGGTGCCTGGGGTGCGGAGGGCCAAAGGACCGGAACTCCGTACCGCCTTAAGGGCATGGGTAGAGGCCCACCCAGAGGGGAGAGAGGCTGAGGGACAGGAGGTGCCAGATGCACCTCAGGAGGAGAGCGCTCAGGAAGTACTAGACATACTCAATGTGGATATTTCTGAAAATGTGCCCCCAGGGAGACGTTCTGGGGCCAGTAGTAGGACAGGGTCTAGGAGGAACGCGTCTCCAGAGGAGTACGAGGACAGGAGGGAGGAGAGGCAGTTAAAGTGGGAGCTGGCCAAATTAGAACATGAGAGAGAGAGAGAAAGAGAAAACAAGAGATGGGCAATGGAGGAAAAGAAGCTGGTGCACAAGCTTCAACTGAAGGAGTTGGAGCTGTGCGCCCTCCAGTTAAATGCGTCCAATAAGGACAATGGTGGCAGGGTACCAAGAGAGTCCCATGAGTCAAAATTTTATTTACCCAAAGAAGTCATTGCCAGCTACACAGTGGGGGACGATATTGCCAAGTGGTTGGAGGCATACGAGGTGGCCTTGACAGCCCATGGGGTTCCCGAGAGCAATAGGGGAGGGGGCCTGTATCGCTTTATACCTCCCAATGTCAGGGACACCTTGTTATACTTAGCCAAGGCGGATCAGGTCAGGTATGCCCCCATGAAAGAGGCCTTACTCAAGAAATTTGGTCTCAACCCCGAGAGGAACAGGCAGAAGTTCCGTGGCAGCCATAAGCTGTCCACACAGACTTGGGTGGATTTTTTTGACTATGCCCGTAAGGCACTACATGGTTGGGTGCGTGGCAGCGAGGTTCAGGACTACCAAGGGTTGTACAATCTTTTTTTAAGGGAGCACCTCTTGGATAAGTGCTTTCCGGAGCTGCGACAACATCTGGTGGATCGCAAGTTAACGGATCCCCGTGAGCTTGCGGAGGAGGCAGATATTTGGGTGAGCACCCGGGTGTCTCACAAGGGCCCCAGGGGAGATGGCTCGAAAGGCGGACAGGGTTTCCCCCAGAAGAAAGAGGGGGGAGATAAAAAGGTGGAGTTCTCAAAAGGCCCCCAAAATAAGTTTGGGAAAGGAGTAGGAACCCCACCCCCGTCCAATTCCACAAAACCCACTTACCATGACAGGAGTCAGCAGCCAAGGATTGTGAGGTGCTACGAATGTGGGGAGATTGGACACTACAAAGGAGATCCCAAGTGTCGCAAGCGACCCCCAGCCCCAATGGGCGGGAAGAGCCCTGGGGTAAGTAGTGTAGCGCTTGGGGTGGAGCTGCCCTTAGATAGGGAAGGGGAGCGGACAGGCCTGACCCTGGTTTCACTCGGGGATAGAGAGGTGGTCCCCGTAGTGTCCCTGCCCCCGAACACTGCTAAATATCAGCAGAGGGTGAGAGTTAACGGGGAGGAGGTGGAGGCTCTGAGGGACACAGGTGCCAGCATGACCACTGTAGTGAGGCGGCTGGCGTCCCCAGACCAAGTAGTCCCCGAGGAGTTCCATCCGGCCGTATTGGCTGACGGCAGTGTGAGTCACTATCCAGTGGCTCGTGTTCCATTTGAGTGGGGAGGAGTCAAAGGCCTACTGAGAGTTGCGGTGAGCCCTGCCTTGCCTGTGGGGTGCTTGCTAGGGAACGACCTGGAGCACACCAAATGGAGAGCTGTAGAGTTTCGAGCTCATACCGAGATGCTGGGATTACCAGGGTGGACATGCGTAGTCACGCGGTCCATGGCTGCCCGGCATGGAACTCGCCCCGGGTTGGAGCCTGGAATTAGGGCCCAACCCAACGCCAAGTGTGGAGAGAAGGTGGTAGAGGACACGCCCCGTGAGATGGATGGGGAGGCCGCAGAGGTGCCCCCGGAGTCCGCGGAGGTGGATGTCGTTCCCGTGGGGGACTTGCCGACCCTTGCCGACTGGCATGTGGAAGGAGGGCCTACCCGGGAGGAATTTTGTCAGGCACAAAGGGCGTGCCCCACGCTTGAAGGCATGCGGCGACAGGCCGAAGCCCAAGTGGCCATTCAGGAGGCGGGTGGATATCATGTGTATTGGGAGGATGGTCTCCTGTACAGTGAGCCTAAGGTGCCGGTACATGGATCTTCGAGGGCCATAGTGGTCCCCCAATGTTACCGGGCCTTCCTGCTGGAGTTAGCGCACGAGATACCCTTAGCCGGACATCTGGGCCAGGACAAAACCTTTGCACGGTTGGTCCCACATTTTTATTGGCCCAGGATGAGAATCGCCTCAGACACCTTTTGTAAGACCTGTAAGTCTTGCCAGGCAAGTGGCAAGACTGGGACTAAATTGAAGGTCCCTCTGGAACCGCTCCCGGTGGTCGGGACCCCTTTTGAGAGGGTCGGAATAGACATTGTTGGGCTATTGGACCCTCCGACCTCAGCGGGACACCGGTTCATTCTGGTATTGGTGGACCACGCCACTCGGTACCCAGAGGCTATTCCTCTGAGGACCATCACTGCACCGGTGGTGGCGCGGGCACTGTTGGGGATTTTTACCCGAGTGGGATTCCGCAAGGTCGTGGTGTCGGACAGGGGCACGAATTTCATGTCGGCCTATATGCAGGCCATGTGGAAGGAGTGTGGAGTGACCTACCGGTTCTCCACTCCTTACCACCCGCAGACTAACGGGCTCGTAGAGCGCTTCAACAAAACCTTAAAGGGAATGATCCGGAGCCTGACAGAGGGCTTGAGGCGTAAATGGGACGTCCTCCTCCCCTGCTTGTTGTTCTCCTACCGGGAGGTACCGCAGAAGGGAGTCGGGTTCAGCCCGTTTGAGTTGCTCTATGGCCATCCCGTTAGGGGTCCCCTCAGTTTAGTGAAGGAGGGGTGGGAGAAGACTTCGCAGAAGTTTCCCCGTGACATTGTCAGCTACATGCTGGCGTTCCGCAGCCAGATGGCCAAGCTTTGGAAGGCGGCCTCAGAGAACCTAGAGGCTAGCCAGACCGTTATGAAGGAGTGGTACGACCGCAACGCTCGGACGGTCGAGTTGGACGTTGGACAGAAGGTGTGGGTCATGGAACCTGGGGAGCTTTGTGCCCTCCAGGACCGGTGGACTGGCCCGTATGACATTGTGAAGCGACGAGGCCAGAGCACATACGTAGTGGATCTAAAGACCCCCCGACAGCCCCTGAGGGTATTCCACGTCAACCGCCTGAAGCCGCACCATGAGCGATCAGAGCTTGCTCTCCTTATGGTGACGGATGGGAGCGAAGAGGAAGAGAGTGAAGCTCTTCCTGACCTTCTAGCGGTACAGGAGAAGGATGGCTCGGTAGAAGGTGTAGTCCTTTCCCCATCCTTAACCCCAGAGCAACAGAGGGACTGCCGCCATGTCCTGGGACAGTTCGCCTCGTTGTTCTCCCTCATGCCTGGAATCACTCATCTGTGTACCCATGATGTGGACACAGGGGACAGCCCCCCGGTGAAGAACAAGTCTTACCGGCTCTCTGACCGAGTGAAGGATAGCATCCAGCGTGAGGTAGCCAAGATGTTGGAGCTGGGGGTGATAGAACCTTCCAGCAGCCCGTGGGCTAGTCCGGTGGTGTTGGTGCCGAAAGCGGCCCCACCGGGTACCACACCGGAGCTTCGGTTCTGTGTGGACTATAGGGGGTTGAACTCTGTCACGAAGACAGATGCGCACCCCATCCCACGAGCGGACGAGCTGGTGGACCGACTGGGAGCAGCCAGGTACCTCAGCACCATTGACCTGACATCCGGATATTGGCAGATTGCCATGGCCAATGGAGCAAGGGAGAAGACAGCATTCTCCACCCCCGAGGGCCACTTCCAGTTCTGAGTGCTGCCCTTTGGGCTCAAAAATGCTCCGGCCACATTCCAGCGGTTAGTGAATCAGGTACTATCTGGTCTGGAGTCCTTCTCAGCGGCATACCTGGATGACATAGCTGTCTTCAGCAGCACCTGGGAGGACCATCTGCAGCACCTCCAGGAGGTATTGCAGGCGCTGCAATGCGCTGGCCTAACCATTAAAGCCAGCAAGTGCCAGATTGGACAGGGATCTGTCGTGTACCTGGGACACCTGGTGGGCGGAGGTAAGGTGCAACCCCTCCAGGCCAAAATAGAGACCATCTTGGCTTGGGAGCCCCCCAAGACCCAAACAGAGGTCCGAGCTTTCCTCGGCCTCACTGGGTATTACCGCCGGACTGTCAAGGGATATGGTACCATCGTAACCCCCTTGACAGAGTTGACCTCGAAGAAGCAACCTCGCAAGGTTATATGGAGAGCTGCTTGCCAGGAGGCATTTGACACGCTGAAACATGCGATGTGTACCGCTCCAGTACTCGCAACCCCAGATTTCAGTAAGGAATTCATTGTACAGACAGATGCCTCAGAGCACGGCATAGGTGCGGTGCTCTCGCAACTCAACACCGAGGGCCAAGATCAACCTGTGGCCTTCATCTCCAGAAGACTCCTCCCTCGGGAACGGCGATGGAGCACCATTGAGAGAGAAGCATTCGCGGTGGTCTGGGCTCTGAAGAAGTTGAGGCCATATCTCTTTGGAACTCATTTCCTCATTCAGACCGACCACCGGCCCCTTCGCTGGCTCATGCAGATGAGAGGCGAAAACCCCAAGTTGTTGAGGTGGTCCATTTCCCTAAAGGGGATGGACTTTCTGGTGGAACACCGGCCCGGAGTTGACCACGCCAATGCTGACGGTCTCTCCAGGTTTTTCCGCCTTAGCGATGAGAACTCCCTAGAGAACTCCCTAGAGATTGGGTAGCTCTCCCCTCTTTCGGCTGGGGGGGACGCATGTTAGACCTGTCAGCCCTAGGGTGGTCTCCCCATCTATTTTTGATCGTGCCTCATTTTTTCCACCCTCATTTTTATGTTGGACCTAGGTCTCCGGGCGCCTTTTCATTGCCAATCAGTGTTAAGGTGCAGGTGCTCCCTTCTCCCAAGATGGCTGCCACAGGCCCCTGCTACTGAGGAGTGGTCTTTATTAGTAGCACCCTAGCTGCCAGGAGCTGGCTGGAACCCCACAACAATGTTGCGACACCAGCCCGCCTTTTTTTGTCCCATAGGTAGAATGGGGAAGCTCCTGGAATGTGCTGGAACCTTCTTGAAGGGAGGTGTGGTTTTACTTTTGCCGCCTTGGATAGAGGTCACCTGACCTAGGGCTACTTAACAGAGGGAGGGAACTTTTTCTAGTCAGTTGGCCAGTGGGAGTAAAGCAGACCTGGGGAAAATCCACGCAGGAGTTTAGGCGGTAGGGCCTAGCCAGGGACTTATGCCTCTGAAAGATCCTGTACAGCCCACTGATCTAGCCCAGTGATAGGAGAACCCAGGGGCCATCTGCTAAGCTTAACTAGGAAGGAACTAGTCACCAACTCAAACCCTAACCCCAAGGAACAGAACCCCCAAGGGCGCCAGTGACATCTGCGCCACAAGAACTGAATGCTGAAACTTCATGCAAGAACTGAATGCTGAAACTTCATGCCAGAACTGAATGCTGAAACTTCGTGTCAGAACTGAATGCTGAAACTGAATGCTGAAACTGCATGCCAGAACTGAATACTGAAACTTCAAAGTACGACTGATTGCTGGACTGCTGGGGATCAACCAGGTACCAGCACTGTGACCCCTGTGCTCCCTGACCTGGCCTGGGATCCCCTGCGTCAGTCCCACGTTGAGCGCTGAGCTCGTAGTCATCGCGCTTAATTTGTCAACCCCCCCTGGCGCGGGGACCAGAAGCGCGTTCACCGCCGCAGCCCAGAGGCCAGAGGTTGCCCTTCAGCGAGTCGGGGCCCGCGGAGAAGCCCGGGGCCCTGTTGATGCCGTCGCCGCCGCTGCCAGGGTCGTAAGAGGCTCTGGAGCGTCCCCAGTCGCCGAGCGCAATACCTGTGGGGCCCGAAGCGGCGAAGAACGCCTGCCGCAGTGAAGACTCCTCGGACGCCGAGATCAAGGTAACCCCCGGGGGCTGGGAGGTAGCATGACTGTGTGGAGGCCTGGGACTCACCCCCCTGCTCCCCGGAAGGCTTGGGAAGGACCTGGTGCGCCCCCTGGCGACCGGAAGCGGCACCGCACTCGGAGACTCGGGATCCCCTCCGTGGGACTCCCTCTGTGCATCGGAGACTCTGATTCCCCTCCGAGGGATTGCCCCCCCCTTCCTTGAGACTGCCGCGTATCAGGAGACCACCTGCTTGAGGCCTGTTAAGTATGGGTAGCGCTGAAGGTTCACGAACTGCTCCGAAGGGTGCAATGCTTAACGCCTGATTATTACGAGTAGTGCTATGTTCTTAGATCCTGCTCAAAAGTGTTTGATGCTTGATTATTACGAGTAGTGCTAGGTTCTTAGATCCTGCTCAAAAGTGCTTCATGCTTGCTTATTACGAGTAGCGCTATGTTCCCAGTTCTGCTCTCAAGCGCAAGATTAACCGCTGTGTTTACCGCTCCCCCCCCATGTTCGCCAGGTAACACTAGTGAAACTATGAAGAAGGGCTCACGAAGCTAATGCTAAAGTATACAGGTGTGGCCTATGGTCTCTTAGTGAATCGCTGGTGAATGTAATGCTGATGTATTCAGGTACTGCCTATGGCACCATCATGAAATGCTGGAGAATCAAATGCTAATGTATTCAAGTAATGCCATTGCCATCTAATGAACTGCTTTTACATCTGACTGCTTAGATAAACTTGAGTCATTTGCATAAATCCTACTGTGTGGCGTCCCTTATTGTGTGCGTCTCCTGCCTCAGAGGATGTGTGTGTTGTATGGTCGCTTTACACATAAGCCTTTGGGTGCCCAGCCGCTCGAGTCACGTTACCCCCTTAGGGCTTGGTGATCCCAGGTCTTACAGTGACCACATCCAGCGTTACTGGGGCAGGATCCACGCAGTTATGAGTGAAGCACTGACAATGGTAGTTCGGCTGGAGGCAAAGAGATGCTTGTTAAATGTGTGGGAGTCCACGGACCTGAAGGGGGCACAAAAGACTTGGGTGACGCTGGGCCTCATGGTGGCCAAGCGGAATATCGCACAGCTCTGGGGCGCTAGTCATACCGCAACGGAGGAGGCCTGGGCGAGAGACATGGATTGGTCTATGTTTAGAGAGAAAACTGTGCATGTATCGAGGGGCTGTCCCCACAACTGGGCCTCCATTTGGAATGCTTGGAATGTTTATCGAGAATCTATATGTAAACCCCCCCCAACATGGACATCCAGGAATCACCATGAACGTTATAACAGTGACAATGTACCGAATGTAAATGTCTTAACCCACATATGTAACCGGGAAATCCTAAGGCTTGCTGTACCGCAATGTTTGATTTATTTGTTTATAAAAAGATTTATAAAAAAAACAATGAACCTCTGCAGGACGCTATCAGACTCCTTTAACAGCAGGATATGCAACATCTACAACGTTTTCAAGCTCCTGCCGACCACTTTGGAAATCACAACAGCCATATGGCCCATCCATTCTGGAGCACCACCGGGCCTTTGCCCTTACCATATCGTCATCAAAGGACTGAACTCCATCAGCTAACTCTAACCCTGATACTGAACAACTCCATCTTTACAGCCACTTTTTTGGATGCCTGAAATAACATGACAATATTCCTTTTCCTAAAGAAACCCTCAGCAGACCTGAATATGTTGGCCAATTACCGCCCTATCTCCTTGCTTACCTTCCCTGTGAACTTTCTGGAGAAAATCATCGACAAACAACTAGCCGACCACCTTAACAACAACCACCCCCTCGACTCCACTCAATCTGGATTCAAGCCCAACGACAGCACCAAGACTGCCCTCATTGCTGCCACAGATGACATCCGACTGATCATGGACAGAGAAGATATCCACAGCCTATATCCTACTCAAGTATTCTGCAGCCTTCGACACTGTCTCCCAATCTGTCCTCATGTGATGCCTTTACAAAGCCCAAATACAAGGACCACACTCGCTGCATCTACCCCTTCCTCACAGACAGCACCCAGTCAGTAAGCCTGGCTCCCTACACTGCGTCCGCTGTCAACCTCATCTTAGGAGTACCCCAATAATTATATCTCAGCCCCACACCGTTCAACGTCTTCATGGCCCTGCTCACAAACATAATTTGGTGCTATGGAATCAACATCTCCTATGCTGTTGACACCGATCTCATTTGCTCCCTCTCCGATGAAATACCTACCACCCGGACTAACTTAACCTCCTGCATGTCCAAAGTAGCCAGATGATGAAGACCCACTGTCTGAAACTCAACACAGACAAAAACAAAAGTGGTACTCTTTGGCAAAGACACATCACTATAGACTTCTTCCTGGTGGCCAGCGGATTTTGGTCTGCTGCCGGGCCTCCCAAGCCTAGGACTTAGGCATACTAGTTGACAACAAGCTTGCTAAGACCCACCAAGTCAACGTAATCTTCTGTTCCCACTCCCTCAAAATCCTCAAGAAAATCTTCAAATGGCACCCAAACAACACATGCTGAACCATCACCTAAGCCCTCATCACTGGATGGACTACGGCAATGCACTCTATGTTAGTATCACCAACACGCTGACCAGAAGACTTTAGCCGACATCTCAAAGACCTTCACTAGCACACTCTTCAAACTCCTAACATAACCACACAAAGCCCTACACAAGCTAGGCCCTGCCGACCTCAACAGCTGTGTCAACTTCCATACACCGATCAGATATTTTTGCTTGGCCGGACTCCTACTTGCAGACATTTCGCACACACCCAGAGCCAGCAGCCGCGCATTCTCTTACTTCAATCCTAAAGCTTGGAACAACCTGCCCCTTCACATAAAAAGCTGTCTCATCAATACTTGAGTTCTGCAAGTGACTGAAAACGTGTCTCTTTTCCTCAGGTCCAGACCCAGCCAGTTCTGCCTCTATTTTTCAGCACCAGCATAGTTTTCTGGGTGAGTCGTGCACTCTACAAGTATGCAAATATAACACGTCCCTTTCCTCTTACTGAATTTTGTTGTCTAGTTATCATTATATGATTTTTTTTGCTTCAAATCTTTTTATTGAAGATATTCTAGAAAACATACAAAAACATTGCTATCTTCAGCGTATATAGGACATCCAACATTTGCAGATTATAATGTCATCTTAACGATCAAGGCAACGGAAATGTAGGCCATAATAGACCCTAGATGAGGCTGTAAAAAATGCTCAGCCTTGAAACCATGCCCAAGTTGGATCAACATAACAACAAAGCAATATCACTAACAGGGATGTCACAGGGTTCATACGTGTTGTAAATAAAAACAAACTTAAAGTAAAAAAGTAGGAGAATACAAAGAAGACGAAATCAAACATACACCGAGGTTAAGTCGATATAAAGCATTTTCGTGTCAGAGGAACTCCTGGGCATGTGGATGCCCCGGTAGGGCTCTTCAAAGACTATATATAAGGAGCTGGGTAGTGCAAGACAATAACAGTACGGGAAGTAATAGGTCCCCCCTCTGTGGGAGGAAACCTCAAGTTCCAAGGGAGCCATGCTTAAACAGCTGAAGAGCTCTAAGTCGAGGCAGTATGAAGCAAGAGTGTTCCATTGTGGAAACAAAGTCTATATGGGGCTGCCAGATAAGGGCACATTTGTTTTCAATGTGTGCTACCCTGTGGGATAGGAGCTTGATGGCCATGACATGACATGACAAAGGCGTGTGAACCACTGGGCGATCGGTGGAGCAGAAGGTTTCTTCCAGTGCAGAGCATTTCATTTTTTGGCCACCCCTAATATTTGGGCTATAAGGCGCTAATCTGCATGCATCCTTGCTGTCAGTGTTGGAGGACGAATGCCTAATATAATGGTATTATAGGAGTTCGGGAGAGGCAAGCCCAGAGCTCCTTTAATATGGCTCAGGACTTCCTTACAATATAGTGTAAGGAGGGGACAGGACCACCAGATATGAAAGAAGTCACCGGGTGATGATTGGCAGTGCCAGCATTGAGGTGAGGAAGCAGAATACATTTTCCGTAGGCATGTCAGTTTGTAGTACCACCTAGTCATTCATTTATAGGATGTTTTGCGTTGAGGAATTTTCTTGTATATCTTGGGGATGTCACACCAAAGCTGCTCCCGTTGTTTCTGGGAGATTCCTTCTGTAGAGTCAGAATGCCATTGCGCCTGGTAGATATGTGGGCACACAGGGCTGGAGTACCTGATAGGTGCGTGAAATAAGGCTTTGTGTCCCATCAAAAGATCTAACCAGTGTTTCAAAGCAGTTGAGTTGTTGTGTTGCCCCTTGAGAGTTGAGACGATGAAGCATCCAGTGCTGCAATTGGTAATATTGCAATTTTACAGCCTCAGGAGCTGAAAATCTTTTTTGAATTGATCAAAGGTCTTAATTGAACCCCCTATGAAAAGGTACTGAAATGTGCGTCAGTCCACATCTCTCCAGGCAGGGTAAAAGTGAGCTTGTAACACTGGGGGAAGTACTCGCTGCAGGGCAAGGGTGTATTCGGAGAGGGGAGGATGGTAAAACTCCTTTTAGTTGCTATCCTGTCCCAGACCTCCAGGACCATCTTAGTAAGGGTGGCTATGTATGCACTGTGGTGTGTAAGATGTTTTGGAAGCCAGGTTATATCCCAAAGCGGTCAGCATGCCACAGCACGGTCCATATGGAACCAGTGTTTTTCGTTCTCACAAACAACCCATTCCGAGATGTAGTAAATGGGAGTCTGACCGAACTGTGCTCGGAAACATCGTAATCAGTCGGTCGGACGCCCTGATCCCGAGTCGGTCAGCAAAATGAAATTATAATGAGGCCCTTAATGTGTAACCAGTCACCAAGAACCACAATACTTCCCAAGCACCAGTCTCCGTGCATCACATCACATTCTTTAAAATCTCATGGAGAAACTCTGTGTCCAAGTACCACATATAGATTCATAGATAGCTAGACCAACAACCCCAAAGCAATTCATGTGATGAAAGGAGTAGAGTGCAGAGACAAGGATATAGTCCAATATCCCTCAAAAAAGGAAAACTGACCTGGTTATCTCTTACAGGAATATATGCATGTGTACACCACTACAAGACTAAGGAAGATAATGCGGTATGGAAATTCTGCAAGAAGAATATGTATATATTAAAAACTATATATGAGCGCCTTTTCCCTGATATCGGGACTTAAGAGAAAGGAGAGACAGCCGCCCCCATTCCACATACTTTGATAGGCAGTCTAAGTATACCCCTGTTATCTGTCGGCGGTACTGAACGCGTCCAGCCAATCGTGCAGACCAGGAGGAATCCCATCTTAATAATGGCCTAAAACCGTGCCTTAATCTCTATGTGGATAGTAGGTTGGGGTTACCGAAAAGTCCTCCCTACGAGTAGTCAATCGACTGTTTGGAATTTCAGCCCTCTGGTGGCCTCTAGTTCGACTAGGGGGAAAGAGTAATAGTATAAATGGCAATATAGGTGCAAAGAAGGCCAAAGAATTACCAAGAGCATGTGCTCCCACACGCTGATGGTCAAGAGTATGTATAACATGTGAGAGGGGCAGACATTGTTTAAGATCTGCCACTCGAACCCAAAGCGTTTTATGCTTAATTGCGCTGCCATTGGAATCTCAATTGTCATTCTGAGACCAAAAGAATAAGTTGTAATTAAAAGACTGGACACAGTAATAAGAATCGCACACAATAAGTGTATTCACATTTGGATTAGCAAACTCGAAAGCAAGAACAAGGGCACGCAGCTCCGCCAATTCTGCCGTACAGTCGCCAAGTGCCTGAGTGTGCACAATGGAAGACTTAAACTCTCCATTAACAATCGAGCCAGCAACAATTGCGCAAGCCACAGAATAAGCATGTTTGGAAACTGTGGCCGGTTGAGCCGAGCCATCGGTGTAAATGATGCAGGCGTACTCATGTAGAGGTAGCAGAGACAAGGGAGGAGGATGAACATGTTCATACTGTAAAAACTCCTGTGTCTGTAAGGAAGGATCAAAGATAAACGTGACATCAGCCGATGTCAATGAAGTAGACCATTGTATCCAACGGGGATGTAGTGATTTCGAGTTAGGTACACTCGCCTTAGTCACGGCTTTTAAAGCAGAGAAGGGGATGACCATAAGAATGCGTTTGCCTTGTGCCAGTGAGCGTTCTTTCAGAATCGCCATCTGTACTGCCATCAGGATTTTTTCAACAGTTGAAAAGCGCATTTCAGCAGCAGTATATAAATGTGATTTGTATGTAATAGGTATTGTGTCTCCCTCATTGAACGTCAAGTAAGTGAAACCCACTGTTCCTGAAACAATACGTATTACCAGGTTTGTGGTGTTATCACACGTCAACAAGTAGTTAGTTGCAAGCAAGTCAGATTGCAAAGAATTTAGCATAAAGGTATGTACTGGAAGCCAGCTGACAGAAGAAAAAGTAGGTTGTATCAATGCATAAAGCTGTTTGATACGCTGGGCATAATCGGGAATGTATGTCCTCCCGAAATTAAAAAATCCCAGCAAGGACTGACGCTTTTTCTATGTAGAAGGGGGCTGCAACTGTGCACATTTCTCCAAGAAGTGAGGGGCCAAGCACTTTCCTTCATTATTGAGCTCATAGCCCAAAAAGAGCACTGCCAAATGGGCGATGTGTGATTTTGCAAAATGTAATTTGTATCCATGGTCGGCAAAGGACAAAATAATCCTGTCAACTCGGACATGATGCGGCATAAGCTCATTGTCCATCAGATAAATATCATCTACGTACGAGAAAGCATCAGAGTCTATGTCGTTCAACAAAGACACAATCCGTGCCGCAAATGCCCCGGGGCCATTCTTATACTCCATAGGCAATCGAGTACATTTTTTCTGATTCCCGATGGCAGTGAATGCTGTCAAATCACGGCTCTAAGGTGCGAGATTGTGACTAGAGAAACCATTAGAAATATCAAGTGTAGTTTTGTATTTTTTACGAACAAGATTGTTCAACAGCGCAGAGCTGTGTGTGTTCTGCACCGCAAAAGTGTGACAATGACTGTTCAAATTTCGGTAATCCAATACAATCCGATATGAACCATCAGGTTTTGACACCCTAAAGAGAGGATTATTCATCGGTGATGTACATGATTCAATCACTCCTTGATACTCCAACTGCGTTAGAATATCACAAACGGAAGCTTTTGCTTAACGTCTGATTGGATATTGCGGTTGTGGCTGTGGCATAGAGCGTAAAGGTATTTCATGAGCCATTGAATCAACATCCCAACCCACCTGATTAGGATAAACCTCGGAGGCTAGGGCCGGAGCCCACTCAGCTGCGAAAGCCTGTGCATGCTCCTCAGGGACATAACGTGAAAAACTCAGAAGTATCATGTATTCCCCTCTAGAAGCGGCTAACACAAATGGTGGAGGCCAATCGGCCTCCGCTAACAAAATGTCATACGAGGTGGTTAGATTCCCCCAGAAAACCGCCTTGATTGGACGAGGTATATCACCTTCAATTTGGAAAACTATTTCATAGAGCCTACCTGGGGGGGGGGGGGGCAACCGGGGTGTCTGCAGTCCCTACTGTTATGAATGTATCAGTCGCTGTCGCCTCCAGACAGGGACGCAGAGTCACTGCACATGTCCAATCCAGGAGTCGCGTTCTCACCGTCTGAGGCATATCTCGCTGTTAAAGAGGCAACATTTTTCTTCTGAAACGGGAGTAAAAAACGAGGTAGATACTCTTGTATTTCCTTGATGTCAAATTGGCGAGGCTGATCTTGTCCCTGTGGCACAGGTTGACTTTTGCCACGATCCTGGCGTTCCCCATCTCTGACTTGAGAGCCAGATGTGTCCTGTGAAAAACGAGGAGAACGCTGATCAGGGACTTGAAATCTATCAGGAGTCTTAATTTTCACACGGTCATGCAAGTCATAAGTACACTCAGAAGACTCTGGTGTTGGTGAACCAGCACGCGAACCTTGCTTCTGTTATTGTTGCCCCTGTTTTTTATTTTTCCAGTTCTTATTAGGAAAGACCGGACACCCATCTTTATCAATCTGGGCTTTTTGTTGCGTTTGAGTTTGCGTTTGAGTAAAAGGCTTAACCCCCAAACTATGATCTTATAAGCCTTTGAAATAATTTTTGGCAATTTGCGTGGCTTTTCTGCATCAGGGACAACCTCCAATCGGTTTTCCACTTGAAAGCTTACCGCATTGCCCTTGACATTAGCAAGGATCATATCAGCAACCACGTCCAACACCTCCACCAATCTCATCCCCAGCTCTACAACCGCTTTGGCTCTGTGTTCATCTTGAACACGCTTAATCACGGAGGGGAGTACGGCCATGGAGGGAGTGCCAAAACACTTCGAATATACCGCTGCAAACACCTTGCCCCAGGTGTTACAATCAGCTAATTCGGGAAGTAAGTCTTTAGGCAAACTTATAGTTAAGATCCTGCGTTTCTCCACAGGAGAGGTATTTGGAAAAACAGCCTTTAGTTGTCCACATTTTTCAGCAAGCCAATAAGGTAATTCATCCTTATTTTTTGGTCGATTGCCCATCACTGAATTAACCATAACGGGACTGATAGTCACACCACCAGGTCCCGCAGGTTGCTCACCAACGCCAGGTAGTCCCACCTGGAAGTTGCGCAACATAAACTGTATAACAGCTCTATGCACACGTATTAAAGATGTATGTAACACCCGAAGTTCTGCAAGTGTCGCTGTTGTCAGCCAACGCGGTTGAGGGGTATACCCAGCCAAAATGGGCCACTTGGCCCCATCTATCGATAAAGGACCTAAACGGAAAGGCGTTATTGGGTGAGGAAGGGCGCCATTAAACCAAATTTGGTGTAGCCAAGCTGTAAGCGGAATCTCCAGAGCCCGATAGGGCTGATAAGCATTAGGAAGGGCCGTAGGCGTATATTCGCGAAACAAGTTATCTGCTCCATCTATCACCGGAAAGGTGACCCAAGAATAAAACACTTTGAAGCGATAAGCAGAATCCGCTTTTACTACAAAAATCAGCGCAATACCCGCATTAGGGACTCCATTTTGAGTCAAATAAGCTGTGAGTGCTGTCTGATTAGGCGGAGGAATCGCGACCGCCATAATGAACAACAAAGAACAACAACCTAGAGCGCGGCAGCGCAATTACGGGTCAAGAATAAAGAGAAAAAACCTTTAAAAACATCAAGCTTGAAAGAACCTATAAAAACATCAATATAGGAGGTCACACCCAACTGTCTCCGGAAACAGAAGTGAGGGATTTTGTGGACAAGCGCTACTCAAGCGTCTCGCAGATAAGAACCAGACCAAACGTTGGTGGCACCATGTTGCAGGGATTCTGCACATACACAGAACTATGCACTGGAAAACAGGACCTCAGTGAATAGGGGTGTACCAACCTACTACATCAGTACCCAAAATCCCAAACCGACTAGCTATAGCGTCTCATTGGCTCTCCTCCAAATATCACAGAGCTACAAATGATTAGACAACCGAGAACACAACACTCCCGACTCTCTCAGGAATCGCGAGAGCAAGACGTACTCTTTCGCAAACTCACTCGTACTTGTCCACAATGAGAATAGGCAGAGTCACTGAAATAGTTCAAAATGTTTATTTTAACTATCGTGCTCTACAATACAGTATACGTGCCACTACTAGCAGCAAAATGCATAAACTCAGAACAGTTTGCATTGTTACAATTCCATAGAATACAAAGGGAGAAGTCATTTTATAAAGACTGGAAATAAAGGCCTTTTGACCTAATCACCTGCCCCTTGGTAAGAAGAAGTTGATTTTATATAAAGAACGATCTCTGGGATTTGACAGCAGACCCCATACCTTAAAGCCTGGATGTAAGATTTACATCATAGGAACAGTGGAGCTCTTCAAGTGTTTTAAAACAACATGTAACAACATAATATCAAAGCACGAGTCTTCAGTACTGCAGCTGTGTGTAGCATGGTATGTCTAGGTGCTAGGGACTGACCAGAACAGAATAACAAGGGGCACTGTTGATCGACCTTGCACATCGTGTTCAGACTAGACTTCAGGAAAGGCAGAGAAAGCAAAGTAATGTAGTAACGTGCACAAAAGTAGCATCATGGCAGCGAAGCTAATGCTAACTTGGCAATGTCGACAATGTCCCTAAGGGCCCATATAACATTCTCCTGCCTTTGGAATGTAACATTCAACAAGGCATAAAGCTGTGTTCACTTACCTTGACTCGACTGGCGGTATCTAGTGCAGGTTAATGATCATGTGTGCAGAGCCTACTCAGTTTCATTGCGTTCCCAATGGAGTCTAAGCACTGCTTGGGCCTGCGTGTCTTCCTTATACTTTCCTTGACCTCGATATTGATGACAGACAAAAAGCAGTCAAAATAGATGCCGGACCAAGCACAATGTTATATCATTGCTCAAAGCGCAGCAACCGGGTGGTATACGGGCGGCCATGTTGGAAAGAAGGATCCATAAACAAGTATGAATCTAGATAGCATGGGAAAGACTAATTACAAGAAAGTGCGAACCGACAGAAACAACACCAGGAGTAGGAAAGAAATTACCACAAACATAGAGCGCATGCACAATGTTACGCTGGGAGATGAAACTCACATACACTATGAGTGGGGGACACACTCTTTGAAACACTCAAGAGAATGTTGACAATGTTCATCACAGATATAGAAACACTCGACCATCCCTTAGCTACACAAACTCAAAGTATTCTGATGACTTAAATAGATGGAAGAATAACGTGATCCATTACTCACTACTCAGACCTACAATGTAGGTGATGGCTATCTCATTATGAATATAATTTAGATGTAAGAGATAGACACAAACAGTTATATAGGTGGACCCGGTTCCATGGAGCAGATATTAAAAGAGTAGATAACCCAGTATAAAAGGAAAAACCACAGCTGGGAAGATCGGCTGTAGAGGAGAAAATAGGCCAAAATTAAACTGCATTGTATCAAATAGCGTTTTCCCAGGGAATTTCATTATTCAGCCCTTGTTTGTGTGTCTCCAAGGTGAAGATCCAATATACTTCCCTTCTCTTTCGCACTTCTGTATGGTCACATCCCTCTTTGGTTATGATTTTTTCAAGCATGACCCATCGAATTTCCTTGGGCCGATGTTGTTTATCGAGGTGGTGTTTGACCTGAGGGGGATTACCTTGTTGATATGGAAAGCTGAGCGATGTTCCATGAGGAGAGTTGCTATTGGGCGATAACAGAAAATGTATTTCTAGCAGTAAGTTTCACATATAGATCCACCTCCGGCACGCCTTTGTTATATTGTATCAAAACATCCCCAAAAAATTCTACCTGCTTGTCTCTCTTACGTGCTGTAAATTTAATATAAAAATTACACAGTTTCAGCCAACTGAGGAACTCCTCTAATGCATCGGGTGTCCCAGTCCAAATAAAAAATATGTCATTGATAAATCTAGCCCAATGCTGACAGAGTCCAAAAATTGTGCTAATTAATTATAAATAAACTTTTGTTCAAATCTCACCATATAGATATTGGCTATGGTGAGGGCACAACATGCCTCGTGCGAACTCCTTTGATTTGTTTACAGTGGTGACCACCAAATTCAAAGGTATTCTCTTCCAGAACCAGATGTAAACATTCAATGATAAACATCTGTGGGCCTTGTACATTTTGAAGCCTCATAAACCAACTGACTGCCTCAATGGCCTTTTGCTGGGGAATGTTACTGTAGAGGGCTTCAATATATCTAGAGTAACTGGAATGTGCTGATTACTGTTAATAGGCAAACCCTCCACCGTCTTGATGATATCCCTGGTGTCTTGGATGTATGATTTAATTTAAGATACCTAGGGACGTAAGATGCAGATAATATTTAGATTATGGTTTGGTGACCGATCCTATTGTGGTCACTATAGGGCGATAAGGTGGATCAACCTCATTCTTATGGATCTTAGAAATGCCATATATGTTTGCTGTTTTCTGGTACTCAACATTGAGATAATCATGTTCTTTTTCACATATATCACCATTACCCAAAGCTCTCATTTTAAGTTGCTGGGTTTCCTGTTTAACTCTAGGGATAGGATCTATCTGGACAGGTGAAATATGGGCCTGATTGTTCAGGAGATCAGTCATCTTATTGACATATTGAATGGTATCTAAAATCACTATGCCTCCACCTTTGTCACAATTCTCGATCGTGACTGATTTATAAGTGCTCAGATATTTTAGAGCTTGCATTTCTTCTGGTTCTAGATTATAATGAGTATGAGGACTATACCGTGTGGCTGCTTTCAATCTTTGGAATACGACATTCTCAAATATAGAAACCTCCAGACCCACCTGCTCAAGTGTAGGTGTGAAAGTAGAGGGGGGATGAAATCCAGAGACATTGTTGACAGCATTGATGTTGGCTGGGGCATCCTGATTCAAGAAAAACTTCTTGAGTCGGATTTTCCTAATAAATGTCATCACATCCTGAAAAAGTTCAAGAATATTTGCCCCTGTATCTGGGCTGGTATGTGGGTCACCACGGACCCCTCCTCGCCTCTCCCCTGGTTAGAAAATGCTGTCCTGTTGGTGGATTTAATTCAAAGGTAATTCTTCTACCTTTGGTGTCAAATTGATATGATCTACCCTCATTCTCGGAATCGGACGTATCCGAAAAGGTATTTACCTTACAGATTTGTTTTTGTTGTCACATTTCGTCGTCATCCTGATAATTGCCCTGACTGTAAAAGTTCTCATTTAAATAAGGATATGTTCTTTCTTTAGAAGTGTATCTGACTTCTTTTTTCAGCTTATCGGTTTTTCTTTTTGTTAAGTAGTTTATGATGACATCTCTTTTTCCACTTATAGTTTTTTTCTTTGCCTCCTATAAGGCCTGGGATTTTTTATTTTTTTATTTTAACTCTAGTAGTTAATTGAATAAAGCTACAGCTAGTTCCTTTACAGTTTCAACAATCAACATTATGAGATCCCGTGAACACTGGTACGCTAACATGGACCGCCGTGCCAATTTTCTTTTATCTGTACAAATAGTCCAGGTATATTGCGGACCCTGAGCCCCTGGGGTATAATTCCAGCCCGGAGATATTCCAAATTTAAATGTCCATGCATTTCTTTTCTATTAATTTTATTTTTTAGAGCAGTAATTTGTATACACCATCATTGATTAGAGGATTACTATTTGCCTGATTTTCAAACCTGGTTAAGTTGCCTACCAGGGTGGTATACCCTTCATCAGTAAATCCGAATGTCTGGAGCATTTCCATACTTTCGTCTAATAGACACCGAGAATGTGATTCTAAATAATAATATTGTGTAGGCAACACCAGGATAACCGTGCGAAATTAAATGAAAGGAAAAAATCGAGGTAGAGATCACTGAGAATGCACACAATATTTAACAATCAGTAAAAATACCTGACATGAACCTAGCACCGCACAGACAGGCTGTGGGTGAATAATGCACATAAAAAGGGGACCCCGAGCAACAAATCAGAGTTCGTGAGGCAGGGAAAAGAAACTACAAACATGCGTGTGTTTGATGTAAAGGTATTCGTTGCCTGAGGATTTACACTTTTGCGAGTGAGGCCTGTGACCGCTGTGAATGAATTGTAGAATTGCAGCATATGATCTTAGAGCTGGGGGAGGAATTTCCGGTGAAAGGACACCGGGAGGCTATCTGGTCCTGTAGTTTTACCCACTGGTAGTTCCTGGAGGGTACGCTGTAGTTGGGCCAAAGTGATAGGGGCCTCCAGGAGTTGTCAGTGTTAGGAGTCAAGGGATGTCCATGAGCAATCATCAAGAAAAGAGTCGATATCTTCTAGGGTGGGGCGTTGTCCCCTCATAGAGGGTTTGGTAGAAGGTCTGGAACGCGTGCTGCTTTGTGCGTTTAGTGACGGCCCAAGTTTCATCGTCAAGTTTAATTTTAGATATGTGACACGCGCTGTTTGTTGGCAGAGTCTGCGTGCAAGAATAGAGCCTACCTTGTCCTCCCCTCATAATACTTCTGTTTCAGATCTAGCAGGTTCTTCTCCTCCTTGTTTGTTCAAAGCGCTCTGAGCTGGCCCCTCAGCAGGTCTAATAGTCTTTTGTGGCATCTAGATGGGGTTGACTGGTCAAGGCGTTCCAAGGACTTAATGTCTCTAGTCAAACCTGTTTCAACCAATATGGCCTCCCTTTTGCGGGTAAAAGCTTTAGAGGTCATGACTCCCCGTATTAATGCCTTAAAGGCGTCCCACAGGGTAGGTCAGGAAGTCTCAGGAAAGGCATTAGAAGCAAAATACTCCCCCAGGGGTCCACAAATTGGAAAGGGTAAAGGGAGAGGAAGTCAGTTCAGCCGACTGCGAAAGGGCCTACAGCAGTTTAAGTTCAAGAGGTGAATGTGGTATCTGGCCAGGCCCAGGGATTGCAGATGACCAGGAGTTCAGGCCAGGTAAGTAGCACAGGAAAAGACTGGAAGTGTAGCAACAAAGAGGGGGCCCTCAGACTCTCCCCTGTGGAGATGCTGATTGGGCTATGCTGTGTGACATCACAGTGACTATAGCCCTCTAGACAGCTTTGGAGTGAGGCAGGACCTCACGGCCCCCAGCCTCGCAGGCTGCGGCACATACTAGTAAAAGATGATGGCCAGGGACAACTGCCGCCCCTCAGGACAAAGCCCCAACAAGCTGCCAGGATAGCTCCTCAATGAGGGGGGGGCCTGGTGTAGAGGTGTAGATAAGCGCGCCGCCCCACAGAGTTGCAGCCCAATCTTTGGAGATGGGCTCCTGTGCTAGCTGGGGAAGCGCCAGGAGAAGTAGGGTGAAGAGCTGCAAAATGGCAGGGCCGGTGAGGCCTAGCACTGACCTGGGTCTGGAGGCCACAGAGAAAATGGAGGTGCTTACTGGGCTCTGCTGTACTATATAACAGCTGATATTAGCTCTCTGAGCTAGCATGATGATGTTGCTCTGTTCCGGTTGAAGTGGATTTGGGTGCCACCACTCCCAGGCCTGCAGACTGCAGCGAGCTCCAGTCAGGGGTGTGGCACCGTTGATCGGTGGCCTAGCCGTAGGTGAGGCGGACGTCTGCTCGCCAGTCCCCACGTCCGCTCGACAGCCAGGGAGGGAAGGCTTGTCCAGGGTGGGCCGCTCGTCCTACATGGGTAACAGCTTGTGTTGGGGGCCTGGTCCTTGCTGAGCCTCTCAAGCTGCCACAATGAGCGGTATGTAAGGCTGCAGGATGGTGGGTCAGGCCGACCGGGATCTGATCAGAGGCTGCAAAGGGGTGCACAGCTGTCCGGCACCCGTCCCCAGGCTCCCAGTGGCAAAAGACTGCGTGGTGATTAGGCTTCCAACAGAGGGGTGATTTCCCAACCCAATGCTAATGATCAAGCCAAAAATGCTGCCGGAGGTCCAAAGACAGGGAGGGAAGCATCTCACTCAATTGCTAGCGGAGCCACACGCCATCATATTCTTTTTGACTAAATTGGTTAGGCCATTTTATTGTATTTCTTTAATGGTGTTTTTTTAGTGCTAAATAGTACACATGATGCTAGCACCTACTACCAATGGTAAGCCCATGAAATCTCAGAGAAACCTACTTTAAACAATAGATAGTTTAATTATGTGTGTCAGTTCTCTCCCCCTTAGTTATGATTCGACTTTTCAGAATGATTCAATGATCTCTTAGAGTTCATTGCTCAAGATACCTGATTAGAGCTAGCAATTTCCTTTTTCTTCCTGCTTAGTCCATCAGTTAAATTGAAATTTATTTGCATAAGTTAATTAAAACCATTGCATTGTAGTAAATAGTAACTATAAAAAGAAACAATGATAATAGATCTTTAGTAGACCCTAACTTGAAGCTTCGAGTACATAAAAAAAAAAAGACCAATTGCTCTGGAGTCCCAAAAGTAAATTAGTTGTATGGCGCGTTGCAGTGGGCCTTGCAACCAGGTTTATAGATGGTAATGCAATTTTAGGGTTCATGCTTGGAGTGTACATTCCACATTAGTTCATGCCCAGTGAATATGTCCCCGTTTTTTTGTCCCATCAGTTCTCCTGAACTGCATTACTGTCCCTTTAGAGACACATATTTTGCCCATAGCTCTGACTCTCTGATAAAGTGCGTGTGTTTTGGGCAGTCGGTTCATCCTCGGTGAACAAATCACCCGCTTTTGTGCCATCAATTTTCCAATTCTTTCTTCCTTTCCCTTTGACTGCTCATATTTTGCTTGTGGACCTGGCTCTTTGATAAGGAGCGTGTGCTTTGTGCAGGCATGAGATCTAAAACCATCGCATATTTTGCCCGTAGTCCTGGCTCTTCTAAAAAGGTGTGTGTGCTATGTGCAGGCGTAAGATCTAAAACCATTGCATGTTTTGTGCATAGTACTGACTCTCTAGAAGGTGCGTGTGCTTTGTTCAGGCATTAAATCTAAAACCAGACTGAACAAGCCAACGTGCTGGTGTCAATTTATTACTTTTCAGAATTGAGAAAAATTGTGATTCCTAATCACTGGAGTTCTTGATTCGAGGATGGTTGTTCGTCTTGTAGGATTGCTCTTGGCTCCTTCCGCCAACTTGTCTTTAGTATTGTGGAACATATCCTCAGGATTTAATTTCTTTTGGGCGGAAAATCTGTCTCCCAGTTTCTGTTTAAAATAATCCGGTATCAGCTTTTGAACTTTGTGTGTACGTTGAAGGGGGACAGGATGGGGCTGGAGAGCGTCCCTAAGTATTTGTGTAAATCTTCGATGTGGACCAAGGTGGGGGGCTCTGTTTGTGAAAAGCATATCGCTGAGGCCTCTGAGCAGGTCCTTGCTCTTTGCCTCAGAAATAGTTCCCTGAGTAAGATTCTCCTTTCATGGGCTATGACAGGACAGGAGCACAGAAGGTGCAGACATGATTGATGTTTGTAATCGCATAGTCTGCAGGCTCTTCCAGTTTTTCGGTTGGCCCAAGCTCGATTGAAATCTTCTATCATTAGGGCAAACAGTCGCATGTACATAATCTCTCTCTCGGTTTTAGGATTGAGAGAGACAGAGAGATAAGACTGAGGTTTGGTTGCCAGATATGAGGGTCTTTAACGGGGCCAAAAAGGGTGAAGATTTTAATGAGGCCAGGTCTTGTTGGAATGAGGCTAGTTGCACTTGTCTGTTGATGGACATTTTCCAGGTTGCGTGGGATATAGTAGACAGAGCAATTGCTGACTGATTTATCTGTGTAGTGATCAGGGCTCTCTTAAGCTGGTTGTTCCACGGGGAGCCTATTTTATCAAATATATCTCTGAGGCAACTCTTTAGGGATTTTGCCAGTGATTTCACGATATGGATGTAATATTTAAGAAAGTCAGCCTAGAGGGAAATGACTTGTTTGACCAGTCCGAATTCCAATCTGAGTCTTGCCCTGAAAAGGTGTTTTGGTAGACAAAAGATCTTTTTATTGTCCACACACTGTGGCCGCTCCAGGATTTCTGAGCAGGCTCCTGGGAACGCTTGGTGTCCATAAGAAAGTGTTGGGAGAAGGGACACATGAATGACTTTCCTTATTCCCTCTGCTGATGGACTTTTTAGGCTGTTATTGAGTTTAATTAAGCCATAGGTGATAGCAGTTGATTTCTTCTTCAGATCGTTTTTGTGAGCAAATGATTGGGCAGATTCTGTAAACCAAACCCCCAAGTACTTGTATTTTGGGGCTGACGTGATAGACCTTGGGCCTGTGGTACATGTGATTTTTTCTTTTGTGCTTTTGCCGGCCGAATACAAGGATTTTCTTCTTGTCTGGATTAATAGTAAGGGCATTCAGTACATCAGTTAAAAACGATGTTTTGTTTCTCATAAAATACATGTGTAATTTTTCATTTGTTTTATATTGAATGTTAGAACCTTACAGGGTTGTTACCCATCTGCTTGTATCTACCTCTCCTCTCAGGTGTCCCTGTTGCACAATTTTACCTTTAATACCTATGACCTTGGCTCATGACTGTCGGTAGGGTGGGTTTTATTTTTTCAGGTTACAAAAGCTTGCAGGTCCATGATGTTTTTATATGTAGGCACAATCTATATTTTTATACTTTATTAAATAAAAAAATATCTGAATAACATGGGAAAATAATTTCCCCACTTTTTTACTAATTGCAACAACAATAAAAGGAGCCCACAGTTTAGCTAGTTGCTATAAGGGAGAATGGTTTTCTAGTAGACATTCTGAAGAATGAAAGCACAATTTGCCCATAGATTTGAACTTCTGACAAAGTGGAGACCAAGCTCATGGTACCCAGAAAGATACGAAGAATTGATATGTGGGGGTTGGATGCATTTCCACTACACAACATACTATAGGATTGTATTAGACTTTCTTTCTACAATGCAAGGTATCTTCTTTGTTTTTGGATTTATGTTATGTGACTGTTTAAATGCTCGAGTACTAAAGCTACTTTCATACTGGGCAGATGAGTCACACTGACTCTTAAGGCTCTGTCAACAAAATTCACAACTCTACTATGCTTCATATCGTTTAAAAGTAATTCAGATATTAGTGTCTTGGAAATATAGTCTGTAGAGTTATCTTCTGGTGTGTACTTTCAGGGTGTAGGATACCAGGCCTGCTCCACACTCCACCCCCCAGTCCACCGCTCTTTTTGGGTTGTCAACTGCAGTAAAATATGCCTCTACCCTGTCCACCCATTATTTACTCTTGGAAGCCTGTGATGATGGTGTGCCACAGAGTTCCAATAGTGAGACTGCAGGTGCTGTGTTTGGAGTTTGATCTATATGGAATAGTTTCTTACCTGTAACTCCAGTTCTCTTGTAGAGGTATTTTCGTGATAAGTCATAAGCATTTGGAATAGTCCCGCCAACGTGCGGGGACCCTGGAGCACTTCATTGGATATATCTTCTTAAGTTGTCATCTTTCGCCTTTCTTCGGGAAGGCCTGTATAAACACTTGATATAAAGACAATAATGTAGCCTAACTAATTAGGCTACGCTGGCCATTACTTCATCTTGAAGTGAAAAAAGGTAGGCAGTGATTTATAAAATTTGCAATTTATGGAGTTTAATACATATAGAAAACTCCCCTTAACAAAACCCCTTTTTTCATGATAGAGATGAAAAGGTTGAACAGAGAAGCCCCCCCATTGACTGCCATTATATGTCTGAAAATGGATACCGTGCGTTTAAGAGTCTCCAGAGACTACCAGTATCCCATGATGCACAGCTAGTGGCAGTTACTTAAGGTTTTTTTGAAGGAGTAGAGAAGTGAACGCCTATGCTAGATCCTGGATAAATCTGCTTTTTCCACCGGGGAGGAGGGAGGGTTGCTTATGACCTATCACAGAAATACCCCTACAAGAGAACTGGAGTTACAGGTAAGAAACTATTCCTTCTCTTGTAGGGGATTCCCGTGTATAGTCATTAGCATTTCAATAGACTAGCACCCAAACCGTGGAAGAAAACAGAGAAGTGACATTTCCCTTTAGGCAAATAAATTCCAAAGGGAAGCCTGTCCAACCTGAGCATATGCCTTGGCATCAGTGTCCAGGCAGTTCTGTTTTGTGAATGTATGGACTGACTTCCAGGTGGCAGCCTTACAGATTTCTGAAATAGGTATATTACGGAGTGAAGCCGCAGTAGCAGCTTTTCCTCTGGTAGAGTGAGCCCTAGGCTTACTAACAAGAGTTTTGTTCGCTTTCTGATAACACAGGTGAATACAAGACACATTCCATCGGGAGATGGACTGTTTGGAGGTTGATCGATCCATACGGATAGAGCAATAGTTTACAAATCACTGATCTGCTCTACGAATATCCTTAGTCTTGTCCAAATAAAACTTAAAAACTCTCCTGACATCTCGGCAGGAGAAGAGGGGTGCTGTAAAAAAGTAGGTATTGAAATTGTTTGATTTACATGGAAATCGGAAACAACTTTAGGAAGGAATCTCGGATGTGCTCTCATAACCACCTTAGAGGAATGGAAAACTGTGTATGGTTCTTGATAACATAGCGACTGGAGTTCGCTAACCCTGCGGGCATAAGTAATAGCTACAAGGAAAGTTGTCTTCCAATACAGATGCTATAGGGGGAAACCCTATGAATGGGTTCAAAAGGCTCCTGCATCAGTCGAGAAAGAACCACATTAAGCTCCCAAGGAGGAGAAGGACATCTGAAGGGAGGAAACACTTTCTTCAAACCTTCTAGAAAATTTCTAATGACTGGGATTTTGAAAAATTAAGTTTGTGAAGGGCATTTCCTATAAGCAGTCAGAGCTGCTAGGTGCACTTTAATGTCACGGCGTGCCTATAATGTAGGGTGTATGGGGGATGAATGCAGAACTACACCTCCCAGAATGCCTGCCACAGAGTTTGTGTTTGTCCTACCTTGCTTTCTAGGCCTCCCTATCTAACCACCTCCCTCCCAGTACACGGAGCTCGTCACCTGATGACTCCGACCGTTGAATGATCTCGACAACCCGTTGGACGTCTCCCGCTGTCCTGGGAACTTGCAAACTGAGGAAACCCTGGAAGGAAGAGCCGAGACTTGCCGGAGAAAAGCATCGAAACGTGCCCACAGAATCGCCGTCAGACGGGTTCAGCCGCAGGAGCTGAAACCCGTAACCCGCCATCAACTGCTCTTACGTAGGGGGCGTGTGAGCACCAAAGAGTGACCCCGGGCAGCCGCCCGTTCTCACGCCGCCGGAAGCGGCGCGCGTGCATCCCCCTTACTTTGCCAGCATTACAGAGGGGCCGGTACAGGCTCTTACGTGAACGGCCATTCGGCCGCTGCCTTGATCGTACGAGCGCAGAGGAGCGCTAATGACTCTAATTTAGGAGAGCCGGTGAGAGGCTCTCACATTGAATTATACAGCTACTATAGCGGTTGGCCACACACACGCGCAGGAGCACTTATTGTTTTTTCATTTGCATCACAGCGGAGAGCTGGTGAGAAGCTCAGACACGAAAGAACACCGTTACGTGGCGGTTGGCTACACACGTGCGCATAGGAGCACTATTTCTGTTGTCCCTTACTCCCCTAGGAGCCGCTGAAAGGCTTGGATGTTAGAACTCTGACACGCACTACATGGTTGGGAATTTCTCGGCGTCAACGTGCAGGAGCACGCGCCGCATATACTGCTCTGGCAAACGCGAGTTGGTGGTTACCCCAATAGAGGAAGATTGCTACTTCGAGGCCCTTGACGTTCCTGAAGGGGAGATAAGTACCTCACTCCTTGGCAGGATTTCCTGCTTCCTTCTTATTATTTTCTATGTTTGATGACTCCTGAATACTTGGGGCAGATATACAGCGTAAGTGTGTTCCTTCATGCTACATTGTATTACACCGCTGTGGGAGGGTAAGGTGCCACACTAATAGTCTGTTGTGTGTGTCTTTTCTGCAGGAACGAAGGACGGTTGAGGGAGTGAATGTTCCAACTCCCGGGCGTCTTCCCAAGATCCCTACTGCCTCCTCTTTATTGTTTCGTTTATCCCTTTTTTCCCTTTCCCCCCTCTCTGTGGTCTTCGCTGTAGAGGTAAAATATATCGTTACTCACAGGAGGGCCACACAAAAAAGGGGAAAGGGTTGCTTATGTCCAGCATCGCTCCTGCTGTACCCGGCTTAAGGTTAGTACCTACTCTCTGCTGTGACATGTCCATACTGCACTAACTCAGGAGCCATGCCGCAAAATTCAATGACGAGAGGATAGGGTGCACCATCTGTCTGCCGAACTTCGTGAGACATGGAAGCCGGAGATGCGGCAAGAGAGGCCGGTGGAGAAGGTCCGTGAACCCTCACTGACGCGGCCACTCCGGAGCAATGAGGATCATCTTGGCCTGTGACTGCAAGAGCTTGATGAGGACTACCAGGATCAGGGATATCGGAGGAAAGGCATAGAGAAATCTGCCTGACCAGTTTATCCACAGGACATTCCCCAGAGTTCCCGGTTGGTAGAACCTCGAGGAGATGTTTCAGCATTTGTTGGTTTTTGCGGTGGCGAACAAGTCAACCTCTGGAGTACGCCATCTTCTGAAGATATCTCGCACCACATCTTCGTTTAAGACCCATTCGTGGTTTTCCTGAAGGAGTCTGTTTAGATTGTCGGCCTGAGCATTTTGAACACCTGGGAGGTGAGTTGCTGTGATGGTCAGATTTCTGGCTAAGAGCCATTTTCAGATCGTCTGGGCTTTCCGAGATAAGAGTTGTGATCTCAAGCCCCCCTGCTTGTTGAGGTAGAACATTGTTGTTGTTTTGTACGTCTGGACAAGGAGGGAACTGGAGTGAAATGATGGTTGAAAGGCTTTCAGAGCCAAATTAACTGCTTGTAGGTTCAGTAGATTGATGTGGTATGTGGATTCCTTCGTGGACCACTTGCCCTGTATCTGAAGGTGGTCTATGTGTGCACTCCAGCCGAGGAGAGAAGCATCCGTTACTATGGTTTGTTTCGGTATCTCCTTGTGGAAGGGGATCCCTCGTAGGAGATTGCGGGGAGAACGCCACCATCTGAGGGACTGAAGGGCATGCAGTGACAGCTGAATCCTGTCTTCCCAATCACCTATTCTCTGGTCCCATTGATCCTCCAAACATTCCTGCAATGGTATCATGTGGAGCCGTGCATTTGGAGTGAGGAAGATACAGGATGTCATGGAGCCCAGAGAAGAGGAGACCTTCCTCACTGTTGGAAAGGACATGGTTATGAGAGCTTGAGCCTTCTGAAGGATCGATAAGCGTCTCTCCTCCGAAGGATACACGTTTGCCGTGCGAGTATCGATGGTTGCTCCCAGATACTGAAGACCCTGTATAAGTGTTGAGACGGACTTCATTTAGTTGATGTGGAGACCCAAACGAAGGAGAAGATCGGAGGTCCAATTGAAGTGTAATCGAGCTCCCTGAGACATGGACGCCTTGATCAGCCAGTCATCTAGGTAGGGGTAGAAGAACACCTTGTGCTTCCTCAGATGGGCAGCCACTACTGCCATGCATTTTGAGAAGGTCCTGGGAGCTGATTTCAGGCCAAATGGAAGAACATAGTATTGATAATAGCTGTTCCCTACTGTGAATCCCAGGACCTTGCGATGCTTCTTTGCTATGGGGACATGGAAGTATGTGTCTTGCAGATCTATTGCGCATAACCAATCCCCCTGATGAATTTGAGGGTTTATTTGATGTAACGCTAACATTCGGAATTTTTCTCTCTGAAACCACTTGTTTACGTGTCGTAAATTGAGAATGGGTCTGAATTCTTGTCTTTCTTTTGGACCAGAAAGAACCTGGAATACAGTCCTGTTCCCTGCTGTGCGAGAGGGACGGGTTCTACAGCCCTTTTCTCTAAGAGAATGTTGGGAGAGGGACGGGTTCTACTGCCCTTTTCTCTAAGAGAATGTTGGCCTCCAATTGTAACTGACGTAGTTGGTATCGTGAGTGTGTTGGAGGGATCGATGGAGGAGGGCTGGTGAAACGTTGCGAGTATCCATTGCGAACAATACTCAGCACCCAATTGTCCTGAGTTATTTTTTGCCACTCTGCCAGGAAATTTTGAATGCCTCCCCCTACCGGAATGGGTAACCGCAGAGGGGTAAGAAAGGCTTCAGGGCTTAGAACCAGCAGGCGCCTGATTCCCTTGCGCAGGTTGCTGGCCTCCCCGTCCTCTAGGACCGCTGATATGATTGTTGCTGATTGGTCTGTCTGCCCTGGTATCTCTTGAACCTCTGGGAAGAGTAACGCCGTTGGAAAGGGTGGAAAGTTTTGCGCTGTTCCTTGGGTTTTGCAGGACCTACTGCTTTCAAGGTCTCCATTTCTGCCTTCATGCGGGCCATCTCCTCATCCGCATGCGAGCCAAAGAGGGTCGTGCCAGAAAAGGGCAGATTCATGATCCGCTGTTGAGCCTCAGGCTTAAGCGAGGTAAGGCAAAGCCATGAATGTCTTCGGAGAGCCACTCCGTGACAATAGCCATGTGCTGAAAGGAGTGATTTATCAGCCGCTGCACTTATTACTTAGTTGGAAACCATAAGTCCTTTGTTTAATATCTCAGTAAAACCCTCCCTCTTGTCCCTAGGCAGGAGGTCTCTGAACTGCTGAAGGGACTCCCAAAGGGAACGGTCATACTAGGTCGCACTAGCCGCCTTCATTGTAGTGGCTGCTGTGTTGGATAGCTTCCTCCCCACCAAATCTATTTTATGGCTTTCCTTATCAGGCGGTACTGTTGACGTTGGAGCCGCAGCATGTTGCTTCTTAGCCGCCACAACAATGACCGAGTCTGGGGTGGGGTCCGCACGGAGGAAAGTGGGATCTTGCTCAGGAGGGCGGTATTTTGTTCTGTAGCCTGGAAGGAGCATATTTGATGGAAGAAGGTGTTAAGAATAATTCCATCGCTGTTTTCAATTAGCCTGGCACCAGAGAGAGCAAGGGGCGAGAAGCTTGTCTCTGCTGGAGAGTCTAAAAAATGACTGAAGGTTGATGGCACAGGGGTGGACAATGGAATATTTAATTTGGACACCTCTCGCAGTTGGACCTCTTGAATGGTGGTAATGTCATCAATAGGAGACACCATTTGAGGAGGAGAATCCGAAAGTGTAGGCGAATATCTCCCAGTACTTGTGGAGGACGTGTCTCTGGTGTGCCGGGAGCGAGATCTCTCATAACGATGTCGGTGATGAGAGTGTGTGGAAGATCGTCGGTGGGTGCGGGATTGATCTCTCACACGGGACCTAGACCTCGAGGCGCAGGAGTCGTAAGCCGAGGAGTAGTAGGCCCCGGAGGAGACGGAGGAGGAGGTGGTGGAGGTGGAGGCGGAGGCGGTGGAGGAGGAGGTGGAGGCGGCGAAGGAGGAGGAGGATGTTCCGCTGGTCCAGGAGGAACAGAGTGAGGTGGTGTGCTCGTTGGTGAATATGTTGGTGAGTACTCAGAATCCGAAGAATAAATCAACCTCCTCCTTTTTCGAGCTGCCTGAAGTGAGGAAGAAGCCAAAGATTCATTCTAAGATCTCCCCCTCGACGTCGATCTACTTGTCGACGGCGATCTTCGACGTCGTCTCGACCTTGAACTCCATCTCGACGTCAACAGACTCACTATTGATCGAGTCTGAGATCGGTGTCGTCTCGGTGTAGATCGCCGGTGACTCTTCGACGTCGACCGTCGGTGACTCCTCGACGGCGACCGTCGGTGCTTCTTCAACAGCACTTGGCGGTGTCACTTTGACGGCGATTGTCGGTGACTGCTCGACGCCGATCGACGATGGTAAGCCAACGTCGATCGATGCTGATGCGTCGACGTTGACAGAGGAGACAGTGTCTTCGACAGCATTCTCTGCCCTGATGAAGAACGAGATCTCTCAAATCTTCTCCTTGACGTGGAGCGTCGACGTCGCTTCGACTAAGAGCCCTGAGTCAATGGTGAACATATCGTCGCCATACCTGCCTTCAACGTCATCGCCGTCGTCTTAGACCGGCGTCATTTTTCTGCTCTTTTTCGCCTGGCAATCCCCCCCAGAAGCTGAAGACAGGGTTTTGGTAGAGGACTGACTCTCTCCTCGCCCAAAGGTCCCACCTGTGGATTTTTGCTTGCTGTTTTCTTCTCTCCTCCACCCTTTGAAGCCGAATCTTCTCTCTGTCACGCAGGGGGCGCATGGAAAAGGTTTTACAGATGGGACATGTATCAGGAACATGAGAAGCAGGCAAACAAAGACTACACACTCTGTGTGAGTCAGATTTGTCCTTTTTCCTTCCACAGTCAGGGCACTTGTCAAAAAGGGAAGGTATTTTGACTAACAAACTCTGGAAAATATGTCAGAAAAGACAGCAATAATAGAGAAAGACCAAAGACATCGAGTGAAGTTGTAAAAAAGTAAATTCTGAAGGAAATTTTGATGAAAAACACCAAATGATGTACAGCTCAATGCTCCAGGGTCCTGCTAACAGGAGCCGGAAAAAGAACTGAAGTAACTGCCACTAGCTATGCATCATGGGATACTGGTGGTCTCTGGAGAATCCTAAAGGCACGGTATCCATTTTCAGACATATAATGGCAGCCTACGGGGGGCTTCTCTGTCCAACCTTTTCATCTCTATCATGGAAAAAGGGGTTTTGTGAAGGGGAGTTTTCTATATGAATTAAACTCCATAAATTGAAAACATTTTAAATCGCTGGCTACCTTTTTTCACTTCAAGATGAAGTAATGGCCAGTGTAGCCTAGTTAGTTACGCTGCATTATTGTCTTTCTATCTCTTAAGTGTCTATACAGGCCTTCCCGAAGAAAGACGAAAGATGACAACTTAAGAAAATATATCTAATGAAGTGCTCCAGGGTCCGCGCACGTGGGCGGGACTATTCCAAATGCTTATGACTATACACGGAAATCCCCTACAAGAGAACCTTAAATTTATCACACGTGGAATCCTTTGTGATGGATGAATCATGGACATTATATATTCTTGCATTAGACACGATAGAAGCACAGCACAGGACCTTTCATCACGCCATGAATAATGGTCTACTATATGGATAGATATTACTAAGCCACACTCTGACCACGTTGTACTTAGCCCTGAAGAAGTCCACTGCGTTGGACGAAATGCGTTGGCTGTCTTACAAACTTGAGCTTTTGAAACAAGAAAATAAATAAGAAAATAAATGAAAAGAAGATCGGCATAAAGATAAAATATCTCACCCACTCCCTAGGTATCCCTTTTTTAGTAGGGTGGATGGGAATGATTAAAAACCATATTAGGGGTTGGAAGGATATAATGGTCCTAGACCTTAATACACCAACATGTTACAGCCCAATACTATTTGCCTAAACAGTATTGGGCTTTCGTCAGGGTGCAATCATACTTATTTCGCCCCCACAAATGTATTCAACGTGCATTTTTGTGTGTGGCATGCAATTGTTTTCAAAGCATGCACAGACAGTACTAATACTTGCCACTCTGGGTAGTTACTGAAATTGAAAGTATATATGGCATAAGTATAAATGCCCACAGGTGGTTGCTCTAATTAAACACACCAATCAACTCTACTTGCATGTTTTTTTCATACTATTAAAATATATGTTTTTCACTCATTGATGTCTATTTCATACATACTCATGCACATCAACTGGCGCCTCAAAAATAAATAGTAGTGAGTGAGTGACACCGCAGTGCACCAGAGTTTCACAACTGAAAACTCAGAAGTAACAACCATTCATACACTCCGCAACTTTCAATGCTGTTTAAGAGTAACGTTCTCATAAAACAGTACCTCGATCATCCTTCGTACCATGCTCGGGGGTTTCTCTTTTTGAAAAAATGTGCATATACCTAAAGACCAGTAATGTCAAGAATCATCATAGTGATGCACTCACCGAGAACAATGGAGAATATTATCCCCATAGAAGCAAGAGTGTGTGGCACTGTAGTAAACCCTGGAGGGGGTTAAAAGCAAGCACATATGTCAAGTGAAAGAGCGAAAATCTAGAGGTGACCAAAGGGGCCCATAAGAACACCAAGGGATAAAGTTGCAACAGTTAAAAGCACACCAATGCGAACTCAGGCGATATGTGGTACTTATTCCGTCATGGGTCCCAACCCACTATGTAACCTACTCAGCTCTGCTCCCCTGCTTGTGGCATAGGAGCGTAAGCGAACTTGGGTTTTTATAATCTCCGGGGTCGTGATAGAATCAGCTGGCTCCATACTTCCGTGTTTAATTAAGATGAGGTGTGTCCCATTAAGTGTCCTAATCACTCCCAGCTGTGCTATGTGAAGAGTCATAGCAAAGCAGGTGCTGCGGGCAGACGACAGAAATCCCAACGTTGCTCAAATGGCAGCGTCCTGAGCCGGCGCATGAGAATGTGCCCGTCAGCTCATGAAAAATGGGAAATGTAGTCTCCCGGCTGTGATGCAGTAACACTACAGAACGCTGACCACGGAGATGTATCCAAGAGTGATAAAAGCTGGAGCTGAGCGAAATGGAGTTTGTGGGCTACACTCTAAAAATAAAACATTCGTTTTGAGAGGTGCGGGGTCCCCCTAAAAACACACATACTGGGTAGTTTAAGAATGTGTATTGTTGAAGGGTGTGTGCCAACTGGTATCATGGCACTTGCATTCCTTCTATGTTAACTCAAGAACATTGCCACAAAAATGTACTTGTGACTTAATAACATGAATTATTTTGTAGCGAGTGATTAAGGGGGAAACCTACCATTCTTCAAGAGGTGTACACACAGTCTTGATATTTGGGACAGGTAGTACGCGTTGTTACTTCGATCAGTACCCAGGAAACTTTACCTCTGTGTCAAGGTGTTAGCGGATGTTGAGCTGGTTCCATTTGATTTAGTAATTGATCCCTTGCTTGTGTGCCTTACGTTTGTAAACCCATCTCTGCCCTTTGATCAAGTTTGTTAATAATCACAGGTATAGCAGTGAGCCTCTCGATAATTGTCCAGTGTCTTTGTCACTGTGATTTTTCTCAAGGTACTGTGCTGTCAATTTGGTTGATGCCTTCCTGCATCTAATGGTGCTTCTGTGTTCACTTATGCGGACTTTTATCTTGCTTGTTGTCCTCCCTATGTAACAAAGGCCGCATGAACAGGTGATGACATATATGACATTGTTGCTATTACAATTAGTATGAACCCTTTGTTCCCAAGGGGTGAGAAGGACAAGGTAGATTGTTTTAGATTTCCACAGGGGTAATGTCCCGTGACTGGGGGATATCCCACAGCGTGGTTGGGCGATCTGTATTTCCCTGCCACGTGTTGCTATGAACCAGTCTATCTCTTAAGCTTCCATTCTTTTTGAATGCGAAGAGCGGTTTGTCAAAATTCAGTTGGTTGGAGGTGTGGATTTACCAGTGTTTATCACAATCATTTTGATGGCGTTGGACGAAGAGCTGTAAGTACTCACAAATATCAGGAAGTTATTGTTCTGTCTAATCTTTGTTTCCAGAAGGGCATCTCTGGTGACACTGCATGCTCTCTTCTGGGATTCTGCAATAATCTTGTCTGGGTATTCCCTCTCTTTCAGTTTCATAGTGAGTTTTTTAGCTTCATTCTTGTAATCTTGGAGGGTTGAGCAGTTAAGCCTGATACGCAAAAACTGTCCCACTGGTATATTCTCTCTGAGAGCACGGCACTGTTGTTATGTAACAAACTGTAATGATCAGTGGGTTTTGTACAGAGTGTGCTGCTTAGCTTGCCAAATTCTGCCGTGAATTTTACATCCAGAAAGGATACCTGGGTTCTGTTGGTTGTCATGGTAAACCTCACAAATGGATTTTTTTCATTCTGCCACCCATTAAAAAGTTCAGTGGTAGTTAGGGGTGGGCGGAATTTGCGGAATTAACCTTCGCAAATTATCGCGAGAATGTTTAAAATTATCGCAAACAAGCAGAAATATCGCAAAGATGCGGAAGTTTTTTTCCGGCATGTTCGCGAGATTTTCTGCATGGTTGCGGGTCGCCAACTTACCCATGTGGTTGCTTGCGGGCGCGGCCATCTTGTTTTGAGTTGTTCTCGCGGTGCATGATCGCGAGAAGAAAGACGTGATCGCGCGACGCATGACGTCACTGCGGGCGCGAACTGTCGCGAGACAGCGCAAATGGCTAAAAACAATACAACATCTCATGGAGAACGCGACCGGATCAAGAAAACTTGTCGGCGAACGCAGGGATTCAGGTAAGGCGATCGCGCGCGCGCGAGAATGTATCATTTTACAGCGCGAGCAAGAAACAAATTATCGCCAAGCTGCGGAAACCGGAATTTTTGACATTTTCGCGCTCTCCGCGGAACGCAAAAATGTCAAATTATCGCAATTTCCGCGAACGGAACGAAATTTTTGCCCAGGCCTAGTGGTAGTGTCATCCCCATGCGAGATGACAAGGATATTGTCTATGTATTATCGCCACAGCCATATCTGATCACCAATTGGTTATGTGTCCAGATGTTCTCCTCTTCAAACCAATTCATGTAGAGGCAGGCAATGCTTGGAACAAACATGTTCCTCATGGAAGTTCCATTGCGTTGTAAATAGATATGGTCTTCAAAAGGCAAAGCAATTTTCAGTCAAAACCAATTCTGCCAATTTCATTATCCAATGAACCGGGGCAGCCCAAGTCTATTCCTGTTCTTGCTGTAGGTTATTGATCACCCGTAGGCTCTCACCGTGCGGGATACACGTCTAAGATGCTTCTACATCAAGGCATATTAATGTCTCAGTGGTGGGGTTGTATTCTTCCTCTTTTTTAGTAGATTCAGCAGATGTTTTGAGTCCTTAATGTAGGATAGTGCCTGTGTTACAAGTCTTAGAAACCAGTCCGTGAATTGCGACAGCGATCTAACACAGAGCCTATGCCCAACACAATGGGACTACCTTTGTTAATCTTTGGGAATGTGTAAAACTGGGGCATCCTTGGTTCGGTAATGATGAGGAAGTCTTGTTCACTTTTAGTAAATTCAACCATTGTCCGTTGCCTTTCCCACTAGGAGTTTGATTATGTCCTGTAGGTCTGGAGGGTCACATAGTTCCTTTCTTCGCGAAGAAGGCATAGGTATGCTTAGCGGTAGTCCTCTTTCCTTTGTATAATGATGGAACCTATTTTATCTGCTGGTCTGACAATCAGTTGGCTCTTCTTTCTAATAGTGTCTAGTGCCTTGTTCTAATTTTTGGTCAGGTTGCGAAAAGCATCTCTTGTAGGGATTAATTCCCCTACCTCCTTGATGACTGCTTCTTCAAATGTCCACACTTCAGGGGGGAGGGTGAAATTTAGACTTTTTTCTCAGGTCATGTACCCATCATCTGTATGCATGGAAGGACTATTCTGGAAGGAGACCTTGACTCGTATCTTCCTGAAGAACCCCGTCAGTTTGCATCTAATATTAAACTTATCCATTTACATGGTGGGGACAAACCCAAGTGCTTTGTTGAGTACAGATAGTTCTTTTGTCGAAAGGATCTCTTATGGGAGATTCTCCACCATGCTCACAGGCCGCTTGTGCCTGGTTGTTGTTGGTATCTGGCTCCATGTGTTCATGCCTTCGCTCTCCTTGTTGTGTCGTGTAGTTCCTAATAATACATAGGATCTGCGTGTTTAGATAACAAACTAAGGGATTGGTGTCCAGACTGATTCCACACACCCCAAAGGATATGTTAGCCCTCAGACCAGTTAGCTCACAGTGTCACCATAACCACCTAACCTTACCAAGGAGCGAAGTTTCTGACAGGTATCGAACATGACAACCCTTGAACCTTCAGGGATCGTGGAAACAGTACAGCACTTTTCACTCAGTCAAACGTGCTCACTTAGTCTCAGAGAGATACACAGAATAAACGATGAGGATGTTTTCAATAAGCATTTATTGAACCAGTGTCATTCTAGTATAAAACATGTTTGACAGAAACAGATATATAAGATTACAAGCACCGACAGAGTAAATAAAAGGTAGAATTCTACCATGGTGCTAAAAGAGTAAATATATGCAGGCATATCGATACATGCAGTAATTGAGCGTATTCCGGCGATGCAAATTCTATCTAAATGTATCTAAGTGTACCTAGCATGTATGTTGGTGTAAAGCCAAGAATCCCCTAGGAAAGAGCCAACCCGATTACCTGATGGGAGAGAACGAAGGACCCTGTATTGGTCTCAAGTCGGGCACCCCGTAAAGGATGTCAGACCATTGCATGCTGGAGTTTCTGAGTGCAGGGACTTCAGCATCTCGTGTCGGCGTGGAAGCTTCTCCTCTGGTTGCCCAGTGAAGATGTGGTTCTTTTATACCAGAAAGGTACCCTCAGGGGTTCTACCTAGATGTGAAATGGTGCTGTGGGTCTATGGTTCAAGGATGATAATAGCTTTGACTTTTGTACAGCGTTATTATACAGAAGATTGTAATTCTACTGTGCATGTCCTAAGCAGGGGATTAAGATATGATACTTAGAATCCTCATGCATGATAAATGAGGCTAGTTTTCGAAGAAACCCACACAACATTTATTCGGCACATAACAAGGTAAAAGGTCAGCGCCAGAACCGTTATGTAGGGTAAGGTAGGACAAATGTAGGTAAAAGGTTGTGCAGCTACCTAGGCCTATATTGGGGTACATTGGGGCTCATAACACCCACTCCTCATCCCACTGGACGACAATATTAACCAAATGCTAGAACATGCCTGTTTTTTAAAAAAAAAAGCATAAAAGCATTGCTAAAATACTAGTATAAACATTTTATTAAGAACTATGCAAAAGTTAAAAAAGCTCTATAAGTCATCTAAATAGTCCATATACTGCTGAAAGCTATAGTGCTCAGTGAGAGCAGGAGAGAAAAATAAAACAAAAACAGTGTTTTCGAATTCCAATTTGGCTTGTTTTGGAAAAAGGCCAAATTGTGCCCATCACTCAGAGAGTCAAATGTTTATGTGTCCTGTGTGGGGGACGCAACATCACTGTTGCTTGCATTTGCAGACGACGTTCCCTGTAACACCCCTTGTATCACGTCAATAGAGCAAAGGTGATCATCTTCAGTTCCTGCAGCAACCTCAGTGAAAACACTTGATACTTGTGTGCTGGTTGTAGAGCCGGTGTCCGTTCTGACAGGAGCTGAAGCATCCCATGGAGGCTCTATGAATGCTGGTATCAACATGGGAATACGCTGAGGACACTTTAATATGTCCAGTAGTACGTCTACGTCCGGTGGCGCAACCGATGGAATGGTCAGACATATGTCCAACAAGCATTTCTATCCGCAGAATAGGCAGCGGAGCACAGGCAAGATGCATTCGACCCAGATTGATCTGAACGAAAGGAACCAATGCTCACTTAGCTCCTGAAGCCGAGGTGCACCATGCGTTCACGAAAACGTCGCACCAGGAGTGCTTTTTCCATCTCTCCAAAAACGCCTCCCAATACGGAGTGTATAAATGGTGGAATAATTCTGAAGATTGCCTGAAAGGTGCTCATAAGTCCAGAACCTATGCTCTTAAATAGGTGCACAATCCGACTCGTATCAGACATGTTAAAGATACGATGTATCATTTCTCCAAAATGGAGCTGGAATTTTGTTCGGACTAGCGCATGTGTGTCAGCCGAAGACCTTGCAACCTGGAGATCAAAAGTCTCTCAGGCTGAAGTTAAGGCCACATCCTTCTGTAACAGCATGGCTTTCAGTCTGCTCAGAGAATCAAACTGTATAAGGGAAACATCCAATGAAGGCCATAGCATTGCCTCCCTGTGTGGGTCAGTGGAAACAATACTTGCATACAACAAGTAACCCTTGAACTCACTGTGACCAGATATGTGATGCCTGGTACCATCCTGCAACAACCTTGATCATTCAACATCGAGTAACTACCATTCGAGAGTAGTTTGAACAACGGATGAATCACGGCAGCTGGGGATCCTTTAAAGTGACACGATAGGTTTGCAACCGAAGCATTACAGGCTCCATGAAGCAAAATATCCTGACAAATAAATAGAGAACCACTTAAAGAACTCTCTCAGTCTGAACCTCTGAGAAAAACTTCAGAGTCCCCATTCATGCATCAAAATGTGTATGGTAATTCCCAAGATTCATGTATGGACCACTATCCATACGCTTCATATCTGCCTACCTGGTGATACTGTAGACAGTATTGAAATTGGAATGTCGTGACTAGCTGAGTAATATGGCCATGAATTAACCTTTCTGTGGAGGGTGATTCAGCCACGGTAAAAGGTAATTGGTCCTATTTTTCAATGTGCAGCATTGTATATTTTGCACCTCTTTGTGCCATAGTTGTCTATCTTTCTGTCATATTGTATGCAGAAAACAGAGACGTGTTGTTGATATACCGTCAGGGCTCGTGGCCAGAATGCAGTGAGGGCAGCGTCCAGCTCAATAATAGAATGGATATCAATTGTGATTGCCCATGTTAAAGAATTGACAAATCCTGTTCTATTATATCTATTGCAGAAGACACAATGTTGCTCAGTGAATAAATCCTGGATGTCAGTGTGGTCATGCCATTGTTAATCACTGCCAAAGCCTTTCCTAGGTTAACCGTATCAATCTCACATAATCTCTCAGCTGCTTCCTGTAGAGAGAATTTCCAAACCTCCTTTTTAAATGGCATAAAGGAAGCGCTTCTGACGTGGCTTCTAGGGACTTAACAAAAATCCCTGAGATCCATGTCATCTGAGAGTAAGGACAAGTGTTGTTTCACCTTGGACACTGTTGAGGTTCTTAGCAACTCTAGGCATAACTTCCCAACACTGTAAGATGTCACCATCCCCGAGTGTTCTTGATGTACGTAGCGTTGGTCAGGCCTATGGAGACTAAACCCTTCGGTAGTACCCCTGAATCTTGACTGATACCTATTTGTGTTGATAGGCCAAACTAACCATCCTTTCCGATTAGGGTTTGATGATTTGAATGAACCATCATATAGAATGTCATCTTATGTATCCTCACTGTGTGTAAAATGTTGCCATCCCTAAATGTGTGAGAGCGAGGGAATCCGAAGAGTGTTCACGTCCTTGATCTTGGCTAGACCAAGACAGGAAGTCTGTTGCACTGTGTCGTTCAGGAAGATAATTTGCTGTGGTATGAGGCATGCTCTAAATAAGGCCTCAGTTCCCTGAATGTGCCAATCTTTAGTCCCCCAGACTGATTTTGGGTCTATGATATCCCTCCAAAAGTCAAAACCATGTAAAGACAGTTGGGAAATAAAGGAAGCAGAGTATATCTGTTTCGTATTGATGAGCATATTTTTCTCTGCAGGAGAAGGCGCAAGCTTACAATAATAAGATCTTGGGTCTGAAGTGTTAAATCCCGAAAAATAAGCAACTTTATGTGTAAATATTGTTGAAGTGCCTTTTGGCGGTGTTGGGCAATGTTCCCATTGATGGAAATAAAAAACATTATGTGGGATACTAGCTTTATGCAAGAGATGATGACCATAGTGTTGGAAACAATACTTGGTGTCAAAATCAGATGTATCATCATACAATTCATTACTTGAAGATGCAGCAGAATGTTTTAAATCAGACAGCATAGTATTTACAGTTTGAAAGTCCCAATCATCAGAGAAAGTACTGGAGGTGATGATATTACTTAAAGTAACTTTAGACAGGTGTGGTATTTTTAAAAGTTCAGTTGGACCATATACATCATATGAAACCCTCTCCCAAACTATTCCTTCAGAAACTGGAACTGTGGTAATGTTCACTAAGTAGAGGTCTCTTTGTTCACGGTGTGATGATACATGTGGTTTCAGGACCAAGTTCACATTCTGTCCTGCGGCTCGTTCTGGAAGGTAATGTCCTTCGGGAGCAGGAAAAAGACAGTCACTACACCTATCCAAAGGACTAGGGACAGCAGACCTCTAGTAATCCACAGCTGTAGCCAGGGAGAAACAAGGTAAGTCTTTTTAAGCCAAATGTAGAAATCACAAATTTGTTGTTTGTGTGAAACAGGCGGTGGCTATAACTCGGGTTAACTTGGATCCAGAGAGAAAGTATCAAAATAGATGAAGTAGCCAGATGCAAATCGATCTATCTTTGGTAGCTCAGCAGGTTTTGTAGAACTGGCAGATAACTAATTTCAAGACATATTCACATAGATGTCAGTATTAGGCCAAATTGAGATCTGTGTTTTGTGTGTACTTTGTTGTTGTTCAATTTCAACAGGCATGAGTTCCATTACATTGTTGGGAACCCCTTCACTTCGGAGAGTAGAATCTTCAAAGGTTATCAAGCTTTCTGTCTGAACTTCCTGTATGGTAGAAAGAGGAGATCGGCGGCTACCCAGGAGCCCACACGGCGTACTATTGAGTATCGGCCACATAGTGTGGTTTGATCAGATCAATGGAGACTAATCTCTTTTTTTTCTTGCTGGCAAGGGGCGGAAGAAGTACTGTTCTTGTTCCTTCGACAGCTAGGACAGGTACAGGCAAGATGGCCCAAACTCTTTCTTATCCCCGATCTTTTCTCTGACCATGTTGCCAATCTTTGGGAGCCAGGCAGGTCTTTCCGGGACAGCTTTCACTTTCCCAGTAGCGGTGCGTTTCACTTGGACATTGCTTTGTAATGGCCGGAATTCATTGAGTTCTCGTAAAACAGCCAAACCACTTGATGTCAAATGTTTTTTCTTCCGCCACTGCCCTGCCCCAATCGAGGTCCGGTACCCACATTCTAGTCCCAAACAAGACTTCATATGGAGTACAGCCCCCTAGTGAATTTCTTGGCATGTTATTAATTGCCCTCTGGACCCCATATAGGTGATTGACCCAACTGCCACCGAGCCTAATACCCTTGCGGTTAAGGGTTGGTAAAGTCCTGTTTTTCCTCTCCACAATCGAATTTCCCTTGGGATGATATGGAGAGGAGCACCGCAAGACCACACTCAAACTTCCCATGGCTTCTTTGTAAGCCTGTGCGTTAAAGGCTAGGCCACGGCCAGAATGTAATGTGCCAATTGTGTATGTCCCTCTGAAGACTCTCACATCCTTTATAGCATTTCAAGCATCAGCCGAGCGCTGTGGCCAAACCCACAGGAATCTAGAACATGAATCGACGGCCACCAGGATGTACCTGTAAGCCCCATCAAATTGTAAGGGGCCACAGTGGTCCAAATAGACACATGCAAGTGGTCTGTCTGATATCAGTAGTGGTGTTTGTGGCGACTGTGCTATGGTGGAACCCTTCATCTGCTGACAGATGTTGCACTTAGGGACAAAGCCTTTGGTCTGTTTGGTAAGAGCTGGCCCGCAGTAATGTTGTTTCAGTAGTGAAAGCGTTGCAGTAATACCTGCATGTGCTGAAACCAGATCCTCGTGTGCAGCTAGAATTAAACCTAATCTGCGATCCTTGTTTGGTATTATTTTATCTCCCACTCCTGGAATTTGAGCATATGGAATGTTTTGCGCATCAAACTTGTAGGAGTACTTGAGTGGAAAACCTTTTGGCAAGGCTGAGCTGTTGTTGTGCGTAGCCTTCACAGATATCATTATCTGTCCGTCTATCCTTGTACTAGAACGAGCGATTGCAGCAACTGCAGCAGTTCTCACTTTCGCCTTGGCGGATTCATCAGCCAGTGAATTCCCTTCATCATGCACGCCAACACGCTGATGATTCAATGTATGAATTACATGAGCCCATGGCAACCCTTTTTTCAGCTCTGCCACTTGTTCCCAAAGCAACTTGTGCTTTATTGTGCAGCCTTTGGAATCTCTAAATCCATTTTGGCTCCAATAGTTAAGCTATTTGTTGTATGACTGGATACAGTAAAAAAGAATTGCACTCAATAAGTGTGGGGGATTCCCGATCCGTATTTTTTAGTGCCAGTATCAGACCTTTTAGTTTTGCCAGCTGTGCCGTGCAATCTCCTAGAGACTGTGTCTGCGTATTGCTAGAACGGAATTTACTGTCCCACATATGTCCCTTTATAATCGCACACGCTGCGCTGTATTACTGTTTAGAACTTACGGCGGGCTGGGCAGAACCGCCACTGTAAATTATGTATTCATACTGATCTAGAAGCATTATATCATTCGGAAGAGGATATTCTTGTTTGTACTCAGGAATGCTTGTGTTTTTAATGTAGAATCAAATTTGTAATCTACATCTGTTCCACTGAGAGAATTAGCCCATTGTATCCATCGTGGATGAAGTGATTTGCATTTGGAATGCTTGCTTTTGTAACAGCCTCTAAGGTTGGTACCGGAGTCATGACAATTTTTCGTTTCCCCTGAGACAGTGCTCTTTCACTCATTACAGCAGTCTGTACCGCTGTCAGTATTTTTTCTGATGATGTAAAAGGTATTTCAGCATTTGTACACAAATGAGATTTGTATGCAACCAGCACTGTTTTGCCTTCACTGAAGGTTAAGTATGTGTATTCTGATTGACCCGTTATTTTTCTTTTAACAGACTTTATTGAGGACCTTGACAGCACATTCAATGCAACAATTCATACAAAAGGCCTTTTTTTGTTTTCCAACTTAAGATAGTTACCATAATACATTGCATGAGTCCATTATACCGTGTTCAAACAGTACGGCAGGAGATGTACTTCAAATACTTCCAAATAATTATAATAAGCTTCCAGAACATTCCAAAGATGGCACATAATTATCCATATCTTAAAGCATGTATTTTCACATAGATTAAATAAAACAAACCCAACTACATCGCCTCCCTCCCTAACCCCCCCCACCCCATACTCCTGGTCAGTCTATGCTAATGGCAATAGTAGCCGAAAGGGGTCTAACAGGGTATTCCTAGAGGGTCTATATTACCCATGAATTGTAGAATGTGGGCCAGAACTTATGAACTATGAGTCAGTTAATCATAGAGCAGTATCGTAAATTATGGTGTTGGGGTACCCTGTGGGGGCAGTAAATCAAGTAATTCAAAGTTATGTGGCAGGAGATCCCACTCCATTGAGATGGGTTGGTTTTGGAGTCCTTTCTCCTTCCCTCCGAAGGGCTACACTTTCAGCTTTCCCCCACTGTATCATGTCGTCTTGCAAGCTAGATAACGTCGGGCATCTGGGGGACTTCCACCTCATGGTAAGGGCTCTTATGTAGTTTCTGTGCACTCGTATGTTTACGAAGGCCCATGAGGCAGTCCAGGACGTTGTCCGAAATAGGAATGTGTGTGACCTCGCTTAAGGACTGTCGAACGCCTCTCCAGTAGACCTGGAGGCGGGGGCAGGAACACAGCATATGAAGGAAGTCTGCCTCGTACCCTTTACATCGGGGGCAGCAGTGAGGAGCTTCAGGGAACAGGCGGTGTATCCTCTGTGGGGTGATATACGACCTATGAAGTACCATTGTCTGTATGAATTTTAGTTTGGCGTTACGGGACACTCTGTGAGGGTGTTCAAGCAGGCACTTCCAGGTTTTATCTTTGATTTCTGTAGTAGAATCCTCAGACCATTTTGTTCTGAGGGATGTAAGTGTGATGGCGGTGTGAGTTCGTATGCCCGTATATAGCCATCTGACTAGGTGTCCCCCGTTCCCCATATAATATAGAAGATGGACCAAGTTATGCTGTGAAGGTTCACTACGCTGTGAGGCCCATATGTTCTTAATATAATGAGAGACTGCAGCGTGTAATAGGTGTAAACGTGTCGGTGCACCTGTAGCTTGGAGAAAGGATTCGTGATCAAGCAAATTTCCATCTCCAAAGAATGCCCAGATATCCTCCACTCCCACCTCTACCCAGGCGTGGATCTTGGCCTTCGTAAGTCTACCCTGTGGTGTGGGAATACCCAATAAGGGAATGTTCATCGAGTATGGGGTCACTGTAGAGGTATATGATAATGCCTTCTTCCAGCACAATAGTGCCGTCTTTTGTAGGGGGGGCTGTCCACAGAGATTTTAGCCTTGGGCAGGAGCTGGGAGTGCAGTGAGCCTCGGTCTATATCCCTAGGTAGATAACCGATTTCCTGTAGATTCCTCCCCGCAGTCCAATAAGATAGCCATTGTAGCTGACTAGCGTAGTAGTAAGCTCTAAAGTCGGGGACTCCCAGGCCTCCACTACGAGGTTCCAACTGAAGTTTCTGCAGGCTCACCCCCCTACGGCCTGACCCCCAGATGAGCTCCACCAACATAGTATTCAGAGTATTGAAAATAGACTGTGGGACGACAACAGGTAAGTTCACAAAATAATACAACAGGCGAGGGAGCATTACCATCTTCGAGATGGCAATGCGCCCCATCACCGATAGCGGCAGAGAGGTCCAAAAAGCCACACTGGCTCGAAGGGCCATGATGGCTTTCACTAGGTTGCCATCAAGTTGATCTATCTGTGTTTAAAGGTGGTGGGGGCCACGGACAAGGCGTACACGCCAAACCGTATTTCGTCTGGGTAGGGTATTTCCTGGAAGAAGTAGGCTAGAGATTTTCTTGGATTTATAGCCAGGCCTGAGACACGTTCGAACGTGGCAAAAATATCGGGAAGGGGAGCATTATTGGCAGTCAGATCCTGTAAATATAGTAAGATGTCATCTGCATAAATTGAAATTAGATGGGTCGTGCCAGCTAGGGGTATCCCAAGACGGTCTGCTGACCATCTGAGTGCTATCGCCAGGGGCTCTAGTGCAAGAACGAATAATAGGGGAGACAACGGACAGCCTTGCCGTGTACTCCTGTGAATTGTATACTGGTTAGAAATATATCGGCCTGTACGGGCTCTAGCAGTGGGGGAAGTATACAGTAGTCGTACCCATTTAAGGTATGTATCCAGGAATCCAAATCGTTGAAGTGTCACAAACATGAATTCCCAGGAGAGGGAGTCAAAGGCCTGTCAAAGGTCTAATGCCAAGCAAGCACCCCGCTGATTGATAAGCGTGTGGGGTGGCCCTCATGACATAATGTAGCCGTCTTGTGTTAAGAGATATGCTACGATTCGGCAGGAACCCGCACTGATCACTATGTATGAGTGTGGTAAGGTAGGGTTGTATGCGATTAGCAAGGGCTTTGCTCAAAATTTTATATTCAGTCGCCAGTAGGGAGAGGGCCTATAATTAGACATATCAAGGCCGTCTCGTCCAGGTTTGGGCAGCGAGGTAACCAATGCTTGCATGGTAGATTGTGCTAGATGGCCTGCTTCTAGGGCGGCCCTATATACTGTCTCTAGTACGGGTACCAGGGCGTCTGAGTACGTATGGTAGAATTCAATGGGTAGGCCGTCGAGCCCGGGCGCTTTATTACGATTCAGACCTTAAATTGCTGCTCGAATTTCCTGTTGGGTGATGGGGCCATCTATTTCTTTTTGTACTGTATCTGAGAGTACAGGAAAAGTAAGGTCCTGTATAAACTCCTCAGTTGATGAGCTCTCAGCTAGTGTGGGTGCAGCATAGAGAGTGCTAAGATGTGTGTAAAAGGCTACGTTTATCTTCCGTTGTGTATGGGCCATACTTCCATCCTGCGTGCGGATTTGGGTAATGATCAGTGGATCAGGCCTATCGCGTACCAGGCGGGCTAGCAGTGTACCAGTTCTGTCCGCCTCTGAGTGATTTAGCTGCATAAAAGCCCTATGATCGATTACCAGTATTGTCTCTAGTACCTCAGCGTGACCAATACGGGAATTCTGTAGTGCCTCTCTTTTATCCGGGTCCGTCACTACCTCCTGCTCTAGTGTGGTCATTTGCTGTTCAATTCGGAGCAAGCGTTGATGTGTTTCCTGCCGGGCTCCCACTATCTGTCCTATTGACACCCCCGTACCACCACCTTTAGTGCATCTCATTCTATTAAGTTAGATGAGGCGGTGTTCCAATTTTCAGCTAGGTAATTAGTAATGGTAGTGGAGAGTGCTTTTCGGAATGGATCGTCCTCAAGTAGATGTGGGTGTAGTTTCCATGTGGGTACTGGGGTTGGTACATTACCCCATGTAAGTGTGAGCTCTAGGGGGTTGTGTTCTGAGAAGGTTTTTGCCAGATATGTGGACTGGCAGACCTGAGTGACAATAGAATTGGAGCAGAGGAATTTATCGATCCTAGTATGGAGACTATGTACTGGGGAATAAAATGAGTACTCTTTATGAGTAGGGTGTAGGCATCTCCAGGCATCTGAAAGCACCCAACCATCTGCCCACTTATGAAATATGTCGGCTAGCTTACGGGCATTTGTACCGTGAAGGGGCGGGTGGGACCTACCAAAATTTGTGTCTAAAACAACGTTCCAATCACCTCCCAACACCCAGGGGATACCATCCCACTTGGCCAATACTGCACCCAATTGGTGGAGGAAACGGTCCTGATCAAAGTTAGGTGCATAAATACTGCCCAAAATCACCAAGGAGCCATCAAGAGTGCCCTTCAATAGGATGTATCTCCCTTGGTCATGGACTCGGCGTTCAAGTTCGATAAATGGGACCCCGTGACGTAGCCATTTGGTCGTACCTCTAGCAAATGCCGAGTAGTTAGTCGAGTAGATCTTCCCTCGCCATTTTTTGCGTGTTTTTTGTGTTTCTGACTCGGTTAGATGGGATTCCTGCAGGAAGACTATATGGGCTTTGCGCCTAAGGAGATAGGCATGTATACAGTGCCTCTTCTGAATCGCCCCCATCCCTCATACATTCCACGTCATGAGGTTATAAGACCCTAAAGTGGCAGTGGTTACAGGCATTTAATAATAGACTGTACAGGGCTCCACATTATATGGAGCCATGAGACCGATATCGACCAGGAGTCCCTTTCCCCTCTAACATTAACAAAACATGGCACAGCGCTCGAACAACGCTGGGCCCAACAACAATTTGTAGTACTCATACAACAAATAACGGTGTGTACGCTCATAGGGGGGTCGCTGCAGCCAGCCATAGTCGTGTCTATACTGAGTCCCGAGTTCCGGCGGCTCTACGGAACCCAGGCCGGAGGAGGGGGGGGGGGGGGAGTTATAACTAGTCATGTCAAGGACATAATTTCCGCTCAAGTATTCGTATATAGGCTACAGCCGGGATCCCAGCATATCAGTGGTAAGTTCGCAGAGGCCCAGGAGGAGTCTGTCAGCACGCTCTCCGCAGACAACCCAGACACCCTATTTAATCATACAAATTGTAACACAGCGCTAGTATTTATATTAAATACGTGAAAAGGGATATAATGAACGCTGGAAGTCAGGGTCTGCATCTTCTACACAAGAGTTCAAATTGCAGGGATTCCTGTATCGTTCCATGTCCGTCAAGTGTCTATATCGTGCTTCAACTATCAATTATGTCATCCACCGCTCGGGGTGTGATCGTGGGGAACAGAGTAATACTATGCTCTGAGTCTGACTTTAGGGTGATGTCTTCCGAGTCTGTAGGGATCTTGATGGAGTCCTCTCGAAATGCCCCGGCAACAGCAAGGGCCCCCTCCTGGTCGAGTCGCTGTTGTTCACGCGAAGGTCTGGTGCCGCCTCTGTTCTGAGTGGACTTTCATGCCCGTTGAGAACCCATTCTTTGGGGTTTGCCGGAGTCCTGTGAGGAAATGTCTGATTGGCTGAACTGCCTTGAACCGAGGCCCATGACCTCGAACCATTCCTCGGCGTCCGCTGGGCTCTCGAAGAAGTGAGTTTTTTTGTCATGGACGACTTTCAACCGAGCTGGGTACAAAAGGGCGTATTTAAGTTGCGCTTTCTGGAGTTTCTCCTTCACAGCTTGATAGGACGATCTCTGTCTTTGAACCATGACGGTGTAGTAGGGGTACAGAGAAATGCGATGGTTTTCGTACTGGATCAATGCTTTTTCTCTTGCTTTTTGTAGCAATATATCACGATCCCTATAATTCAAGATCTTTACTATTAAGGGGCGAGGTGGTGAGCCCAGCTTGGGCGCCCCGGTTGGTATTCTGTTGGCCCGTTCCACACAGAAAAAAGGGGAGAGTCCCTCCTGTGCTATATGGTCCCTGAACCAGGCTTCCATAAATTCAGCTGCCTTAGTGCCCTCGCTGCATTCCGGCAGGCCAATGACGCGGATGTTGTTGCGTCCATTCCTGCCTTCTGCATCCTCCACCCGGTCCAGCAGGCCCGTCACCTGTTGTTGTAGCTGTTGAAGGGTTGTGGTATTTTCTGTGATGCGGGGATCCATGTCTTCAAGGGTTTGTCTATGTTCTTTGACGGAATCAGCCAGTTTCCCGTGGTATGCCCTGAGTAGAGTAAGGCTTGTGGTGAGCGTGCCGATCTGCGTCTCAATTGCTGCCCTGGAATCACAAATTTCTTTAAGTATTAAATCCAGCTTGTCGGGTGTATCCTCGGGAAGATCAGAAGACGCAGCCCCCGGCAAGGAAGGCTGACTGGAAAGCTCCGGCATGGTGGCCATCAAGTGTTTTCGCTTTGACTCTGCCCATGGTGTATGTCGACCGTGGTGAAGTATAGTATTCTCCGGTCACCTGGAGTAGACGAACAAAAAGGTGTGGGGGGTGAGAAGAGCCTATTCCGCCCGCACTATTTAGGCCTTGCAGCACGTCCCACCCAAGGCAATATCCGTGTGTGTTGGTGAGGTTTAATGTAGCAGTTACTCATGGGAGCACGCCCGGGCGTCACTCCGGGAGGTCGTGACAGTGCACCACCGTCAGGCCCACACAGGCCTCAGTCTTGCACCAATGGCAGCCAATTCAATTCCGTAGCTCCAGAGCCCCCCCAGAGTTCAGAGTGCAGGAGGGCTTGCGATGTGCCAGGTTATAGAGGCCAGATGGGAGGGTGATGCACCAGAACCAATGTGGACGTAACCACTCACCGCATTGTCCTCAGCACGATCAGTCCGGCGCCTCCAGGCAGCCCCAGTCACCGCCGGACATCTCAGGGGCGACGCGAGCTCAAAGCCGCGCGGCCGTCCTCAGGCACCCCGCAGGCACCGTGGCGCGCGGTGGCCTGCCCACAGTGTATCAGGGCCTCCGTAGGTGCACCGCAACTATCAGTGCTCTGGTCCGGACTGCGCACCACGGATCATCTACGATTTCGGGCTCGATGTTAGACCGCCCCTGGGGCCGCCGGGCCTATGACGGAAGGAGCCTCGCGGCGCGCCGGGCCACCCGCGTCACACTCGTGCTCCCGGCCTCTGCCCGATCACGGAGGCAAGCAGGCCCGTCTTCCACAACTCGCGGGATCGCAGCTCCGGGAGCCCAAGATGGTGTTTAGTCATGCAGGGGACCCCAGCGTACAGGTAGCCTTGTCCTCGGTCGCCAGGAGACCGGGGATGTCGGTGCAGGAGAAGTAAATCCCGCCGAGGGTCCGGAGCTCTACCAAAACTCGACTGCCATCTTAGGTGGCTAGCCACGCCCCCTCCCTGATTGACCCGCTATTACACGGATCACCAAGTTTGCAGTGTTCACATGTGTGTGTAAATGTTTAGAAGCTATTATGTCTGGTTGTAAGGAACGGAAAATTTTTGTGTGTGCCTGTATCCAATGTCGAACTGAAAAATCAGGTCTAATTAAGTCGCAGAAAGGTTTTACTTTCTTTACGTAATCTATAATGTATGTTCTGCCAAAATGTAGAAATCCTACAATGGATTGCAAGTTTTTCAGAGTCTTTGAAGGCTAGAGCAGCGCACATTTTTCTAGAAAATTAGCTGCCTGGCTTTTTCTTTTACTTTTTTTTTTAAAATATATTTATTAAGGCAGAAAAACAATCAATCAAGTAATGCAATGGTGTACAAAATTATTAGGATACATAAATCCCCCTGTACCCCCTCCCCTCCCCCCCCAGGCAGAACAAGATCAGAATTTTAGGACATTCGAAATATACCTGTACGTCAATAGACAGATGTATGCGAGGCAATAGCAATAATGGCGATAGAGAAACTCTCACATGGAACGGGGTACTATGAGCCGGGTAAAACAACACCCAAAGGTCCGAGGCAACATTCATGGGGTGGCATAGGCCAGAGCAGCAGGCGGGCACCTCCACAAAGTCTGTTAAGCTAGTGAGATAAGGGTTGCAGCAGTGCTGGAAATTTACAGAAGGTCTGGGTGAGACAACAGGTAAGCTGTAAACGAGGCCCAAAAGTCTTTGGGGAGGGAAGTCTCTGGTAACTCCTCTTCATATATCTGTAGCGGCGTCCTGCAATAGATCAGGTCGCGGAGCCCTTTCTTCACTGTAGGAACTGTCTTGGCCCCCGAACATTGTGCAATGGCCCTTTTCGCAAATAGAGTAGAAACTCCAACAATTCGCCTATTGCAGGGTTTAAGGCGTTTAACATACCCCAACATATTTCAGGAGTACAGTGCACGGGTTCCAACACTATATCGGTAAGCATTTTTGCCACAGCAGTCCAGAAAGCAAATACACCCGCACACATCCAAGCCATGTGCAAGAAGTCTGCATCTGCCATTCCACAGTGCACACAATTAGCAGTCTCTCGCAGACCATACCTATGTAGTTGTGAAGGGGAGTAGTACACCTGATATAAGAATTTGAAGTGAATAATTCTTAGGTTGCAGTTAGCCGTGAGACGGCCAGTGAGTTGGCAGCATGCCGTCCAAACCTCCGGCGCAATAGTAGTACCTAGTGTTGCTTGCCAGTGTAAACAAGAGGGGTGATCACCCTGTTCTCGCTCGCGCAGGGAAGCATTATAAAGTTTAGTGATTAACCCCTTAGGCCCCTCTCCTGACAGCATCGCCTTCAATGCCCGTAGAGTAGTGGGCTCCACAGGGTACACTGGGTACGCCGCGCGAATAGCCTGACGGACTCGGACGTATGTAAAGCCAAACATAAAGCCACAGTCTGTGCCATTCTGCATCTCCTGCAACGTTTTAAATTGACCATTCTTATAGAGGTCCCCGAGCCGAGTTATACCCAGTGCAGCCAGCTCTCGTAGGGCCAGCGTCTCACGTACCGCAGAGATGTCAGGGTGGGAAACTAAATGGAGCGTTTAGATAAGATAAGTGAGCCTGTGACGCCAGCATTCGCCATGCCCACGCCGTGCACTGTGAAGGGTTAATTTCAGTCCGTGGACCGCCCGATCCCCCCGACAGGGTTGCAGCCTGTAGTGGCGTTGGCAGGACAGCATCAGATTCTATAGCCACATGAGGCTGAAAGCGCTTGGGGAAATGCCAATAGTGCGCAAATTGTGCCTGTGCACACAAGTAGTACAAGCGAAGGTCAGGTGCCTCGAAGCCGCCCAGGTCAAAGGGCTGAACCAAAAGGTCCCACCTGCATCGGGGTTTCTTACCGCCCCATACAAACGTGAGCAGTGCTAATTGCAGAGTGCGGAACATTGCCACATTTAATTTTATAGGAATCTTTACAAAAAAATAAAGCAGTTTCTGAAGAAAGGCCATTTTCACAACCGCTATCCTGTCTGCCAATGAGAGGGGCAAGTGTGTCCATCTCTCGGCCAGTTCCAAGATGTGCGTAATCGCACAGCCATAATTCTCAGTGACAACTATATCCAGATCCCTGTGGAGCCATACGCCAAGATATTTCACGGGGTGGCTTTTTCTTTTACTTGAGAGCTCATATCCTAAAAATAGGACATTGAGGTGGGCAATTTTTGATTTTTTAAAGTTAAATTTGAAACCCTCAGCGGAGAACCCCAAGATTAAGTTGTTCACCCTGTGCAAGTGATCCAATAATTCATCGTCCATCAGATAAATATCATCTACACAGGACAATGCCTCCTCATCACAATTTTGGAGTAACTCTGTCACTCTAGTTGAGAACAACCCGGGAGAATTCCTATACCCTTGGGGCTATCTACACAATAGGCGCTGAGATCCGAGGGCTGAAAATGCTGTCAAATATCTGCTTTCAGGTGCTATATTTTGGCAAAAAATCGATTTGAAATATCAATAGTCGTTTTGTATTTCTTCCACACAATGGTATTCATTAATGCGGCACTGTGTGCATTTTGCACTGCAAATGTTTTCTTGCATGAGTTCAAATGCCTGAAGTCTAAAACTAGATGATATGTATTGTTGGGTTTCATTACAGGAAACAAAGGATTATTCGTGGAGGAGGTGCAATTCTTGATTACACCTTGGTATTCAAGTTGATATAAGATCTCCTTGACCTGTTTCTTTGTGTCATGTTTTATTGTGGTCTGCCTCTGTGGTGTAGGAGTAGTTTTAAATGGAATTTCAAGGGGAAGTGACTCAGCATCACACCCTACATGATTGTGGGATAACGCAGGACCTAGTGCCAGTGCCCACTCCTGCCCGTATCTGTGTTTTTATTGAATCTGGAACAAGGTCAGAGAAATCCAGTAAAATTACCTCTTATCCCTTTAGGCAATCCATGACGAACTCAGGCAGCCAATCTCTTTCAGCAAAAAGGATATTGTATCCAAAAGTCACGATCTCCCTAAAGAGACCTTTCACTTTTCACTGTATGTCCCCCTCCATTTGGAGCATAATTTCATATAACTGATGTGGGACACTTACCCTTGTATCAGGTGTTTCCACCATGATATGTTCATTCAACGCTGCTGTCACCAGAAATTCCATCAGGTTCTGGTGAGCTATTGTTACTTCTGTTGCGCTGTCTAGCATCGTCAGAGCCCATTCCCTGCTCAGTAATTGAGTCCTCAGTAGCCTGGGCATTTCATATTTAAGGCCAGCTACTTTCTTCTTTTTAAATTGAGGTTTGCTTTTGGGATTATCTTCATTTTTGATAGTGTAATCTCAAGTGTGATGTGTGTCTCTTGGCTTGACTCGCTCTTCTGATCTGTGTTTTGACTGTCCTTCCCTCTCTGAGTTTTTCGATGAACCCTGAAAGGAACGAGAGGAACGTGTATCAGCAACCTGATACCTGTCAGGTTTTTTAATATTGTTACGGTTTCTAAGGTTATATCGTTTTTCAAAGGTTTCCTGTTGAGTCCACTTTTTCTATGGTATGGGGGAGGGTGCCTTTAAACCAATTTATATGTTCCTGGTAAGATAATGAGACGTCTATGTCCTCGTAGGGTCAGTATTCATCTGGTATTTAATCTGGGAAGTAGCTATGGAATATTTGTGTTTGTACATCTGCGTGTGGGAATCTAACCCAAGAATAGAACACCTCTGTCCTGTATGCCTCGTGTGCCTCAACCACGAAGGTAACAGTCCTACCTATTGATGAGAGACACAATTTGCACATTTTATAGTAAGGGAATTTCTGCAATTTTCTGAAATGTTAAGAGCTCCTTCAAGCTCTGCTTCCTCCGCACCAGCACTGCTCGTACCAGCGTCTCTATTCAGAGACATTATGAGAGGAAGTAATTACGAAAAGAGATAAGATTTATGCACAATGTAGGAAACTATAATCCTTCAAGCTTGAACAAAGTTATAGCTAATACATAGGATATACCTACTCGGCAGCAACAGATTTTTCCCTTCCCACCCCAGACGTCTCTGGGTAAATGTGAATAGGGGTTGGTGAGAAGGCATGACTGAACTACTCAGATTTGACCATTAAATAAGAACCAAACTAACGTTGGCGGCACCATGTCATGTAGTTCATAATAATGCATAGGATCTGCACATTTAGATAACATAAACTAAGGGATTGGTGTCCAGAATGATTCCAGACACCCCTGAAGGATATGTAAGCCCTTAGACCAGCTAGCTCACAGTATCACCATAAGCCCCCTAACCTTACCAAGGAGCGAATAGTTTCTGATAACTATCGAACATGACAACTCTTGATCCTTCCGGGATCGTGGAAACAGTACACCACTTTTCACTCAGTCAAAATGTGCTCACTTAGTCTCAGAGAGATACACAGAATAAACTATGAGGACGTTTACAATAAGCATTTATTGAACCAGCGTCATTCTAGTATAAAACATGTTTTCTGTGACAATGATCAGACAGACACAGATATATACGATTGAGCATACTCCTATGATGCAAATCTTATCTAAATGTACATAAGTGTACCTAGCATGCTGTAGGTGTAAAGCCAAGAATCCCCTAGGAAAGAACCAACCCCATTACCTGATGGAGAGAGCGAAGGACCCCGTCTTGGTCTCAAGTCTGCCACCCCTTAAGGGATGTCAGACCACAGCGTGCTGCAGTTTCTGCGTGCAGGGACTTCAGCTTCTCGTGTCAGCATGGAAGCTTCTCCTCTGTTGGCTAGTGAAGATGTGGTTCTTTTATACCCGAAAGGTACCCTCAGGGGTTTTACCTAGATGTGTAATGGTACTGTGGGTCTGTTGTTCAACGATGAGGATAGCGGTGACTTTTGTACAGAGTTATTATACAGAAGATGGTAATCCTGCTGTGCATGGCCTAGGCCGGGGGTCAGGATATGATACTAAGAATCCTCATGCATAATAAATTAGGCTAGTTTTCCAAGAAAACCACAAGACATTTATTCAGCACATAACTAGGTAAAAGTTCAGTGCCAGAACTGTTATGTAGAGCAAGGTAGGAAAAATGTAGGTAAAAGGTCCTGGAGCTACCTAGGTCTATATTGGGGTACGTTGGGGGTCATAACAGTTGTTCCACTTTACATTCCTTCCTCCTCATCTTCCTCTTCTGCCGCCTCTTCCAACAAAACGTTGGTTCTGCTGGAAGAATCACATATTTTGAGGCTGCAGTGGGCCGGGGACTGGTTGAGGCCCACACTGTCCTGGCCAGAACATTATTTGGGGTGGTGGGTATACGAGGCTGAAGAAACCTCCTCTTTACGTTCTGCGTCTCCCCCTCCAATTCTTGTTACAGTCGTCACTCGACCACTCATCTAACGAGGCTCCCATGTCACTTTTCCCTGAGGATTCTACATCTGAGTCGTATTTCTTTTAATAGTTATCTTTCATGTAGGGGTACACTCGCTCATGGGAGAAAGTTTTGAGATCTTTCTGTAGTTTAGCTATTTTGCTTTGCATTAGGGAATGCTTATGCTCTGCGATCTCCTTGTTCACTTCTTCCAGTTCTTTTTTTATAGATGGTGATTTTGATTTGGGTACTCAGAGAGTCTTTGATTGTTTTAATACCAGAACTTGTGGGAGTGGATGAGGAATTCTTATCTTTAAAGTTATGCCCCCTATTTAATTGTCTTCATACAAGCTCCCTGGAATAGGGTTGAGCCCACCCTGGCCTTTAGGAGCTAGGGTGAACCCACTACTATGGTGGGTGAGGGTTATATAAAGAAAAGGATTATTTGCCTTCCCCGCTCCTATTGGAGTGGTGCTTAGGTCTGACACATGATACCATTGTTTCCTTGCAATTATTTATGACTATAGTCTAGAGAGGATACTTTTAGGTCAGGATATGTACCAATAACCAAAAAGTGCAAGAGAATCTTATTATCTGAAACACTCATCTTAAGGAGGCATTGTCCATTACTGAAGAAATTGAGAGCACTAATGTGTGGATATATGAGGGATTGCAAAACAAAAGATGCAAGTGATATGAATGAACCTGTGAATGAGATTTCAACTCCTGACAAACATAATCATTCTGTTGAAAGCATCAATAATGATAGCAGAGCTTTTAACAAGGATTACAAAGAACAAAGGAACACGTGTTATAGGTGCAGAAGTGAGGGTCATCTTCCTAATAGTCCAGGATGTTTGCCAAATCTCCAACTTGTAAGAAGTATTGAAAGAGTAGCTAATATGCACAGGAGTGTCACAGTGAAATGGTACAAGGTGTGAATTTTATACATGATGAAAAGAAATCAATTTGACGCATAAGCTAGGATGGAAGGGTTGATTGTGAGCCCCTAAGTGGGCCTGAATCTGAGATCAGAGTTGGAGTAAAGAAATTTTAGGTCCTAGTGAGTTCGGATACGCCATACAAGATGATTGGTGACAGAAATTGGAGCAACATATTTGGTGATGACGTTATTCAACTAACCCTCTTGGACATAAACCCTTTGGGTCATAGGGGTGCTAAAACTTAAGTGCTGGGTTACTCAGTTATGAAAATTCAATTTCATGACAAAGACACAGTGGACAAGATATATGTTGCCAGGTGTAGTGACAATCTGTTGGGATGGCGATACTAAGGGGATATGAGAATAACTCTTAATCCCAATTCATCTGAGTGTGTGCTGTTATTGTCCAACTCTCATCTAGTGAATGATATTTGGTCAGAATTTCCCACTGTATTTTAGGTAGATTGCCAGTCAGTACCAAATATTGTGGACACTCTTGCAATGATTTATGGTGCAAAGCTGTTTAGTTTAAGGGATCTATTTGCAGCATATTACCCAGTTCTATTACATATTGAGACCAAACAACAAACAACTATCATCCTTTGACACAACTATTGGAGCTTACTGGTTTGTATGCATGCTCTTTGGACTGGAGTCTGCAGCTGCATGTTTCCAGAGGGTAAAGAAAAAAGTGCTGATGGGCTAACAATAGTCCTATTTTTCCAGGACAATATTCTGCTATATGGCAACGACTGAGACAAGCATGCTAAAACTTTGAAAACTACAAAATATGGGGCTCACCCATAAGAAAGGAAGGTGCAACTTCCGTGTAACTTCAGTGAAGAATCTTTCATACACTATCGCAGGAGAGGGGATAAGTCCAAAGACAGACTTATCAAAGAGCATTGAACAAGCACTTCCGGAGAGTCAGGACCAGAAGCACTCAATCCTGGGCTTGCTGAATTTTGTTCTCAAAATTAATTGATAATTTTGCAAGCTTGTCACAACCTATGAGATCCTTCCTCAAGAAAGGAGTAAAGTTTCAGTGGTCCATTGTGTGTATGAAGCGATCAAGTTCATCAGATAAAATATTGGCATGTTTTCAAAGTTTAATCATTTCGATGTATGCAAGAAGAACCACAATTTTCTCACCTTTTGACTATTGCCTACGCGTAAGACTGAATACTGGAAATCTTAAGCAGTACATCTCCATACCTGTAGGTGGCATCAAGAGGTTCTGTGATTAATGCAGTCAAATGCAGTCAACTGCTGCACTCAATCTGCAAGCATGGAGGTGGATGTTGTGCAGGTTCAGGTGGACAACCGTGCCCTGCTTCTGCGACAGAAGAGCCTCTAGAAGTGGTAGCCTAATCGAGAATAGATGCCAAGGCCCAGGAGTATTGGATACCATACTCTCTTTGCCCAGTCTGGTGCCTCTAGGATGACTTGGACCTGGTCATTCCTGATCTTCAGAACTTGGGAGTAGGAGAGGTAGCCCGACTCTAGGTGGAATCCATCTCAGAGAGAGAGCTGCAATTGGGAAGACCAGTGCGCAAAATTGCCGACATGGCCTGTTTTCGGTGGTGGTGAAGAGATTGAGCCATGGTTCTCCCCCATTCACAGAAGAGACCTTGCACCACCTCCGGGTGTTGCCACCATGTGTGATCCACTAGGAGTAGGCAGCTGAGTTTGTCTGTGCTGGTGTTTAAAGATCCCGCCAGGTGATGTGCCACCAGAAAGATCCCCTGGTGTTTCAACCCCTTCCAGAGGCATAGTGCCACTTGATACATGGTTCACAACCCCACACTGCACTATTTGTTGAAGAACCACAATGCAGTAGTGTTGTCTGCAAGCACCTTCACGAGCCTCCCTTTGATGGATGGCAGAAAGTCTTTCAACCCAAGCAGATACCTGCAACTCCAGTAGATTGAGGTGGAGCTGGGCTTCTGCTTCAGACCAGATGCCTCTTATTTCCACCACTGCCAAACGGCCTCCCTAACCCTAAAGCGATGCATCGGTCAACCCTGTCAGCTCTGAGTGTGGTAAGAAGAGAGGTCCAGCTGCCACCATTGTGGATCTTTTGCTGTCCCCTCCAAAATATGGACATGATCGGAAAGGTCCCTCCAATGCTGTGCCCATTGGGAATTCACATCCCAATGAAGGAAAGCATATGCCATCTGCCTTGCTTGACGATCAGGATGCAGGAGGCCATGATCTCAGATTGATCTGCACTGAAATTCAGGACAGAGACTGAAACTTCAGGTTTGTAGCTTGCAAGTCCTGGACTCTTCGCTCCAGAGTGGAAGGTGCAAAACTACTTGTTCAGAATGGCTCTGATGAAGGGGAGCGTGTGTGGGGTCAAGTTTGACTTTTGCACAATGATAGTGTGCCCAAGCAATGTTAAGAGGTTCTCCATATTCTAGAGGTGGGTGACAACTGCCTAGGATGAGCCTGCCTTCAGCAGCCAGTCGTCGAGTTAGGGGTTGACTATAACCCCTTATCTCCAAAGATGTGTCGCAACCACCACCATCACTTTCGTGAATACCCAAGGGGCATTGGTGAGGCCAAAAGGGGAGCGCAGAGAACTGAAAGTGCTCCTGCCCCATCATGAAGTGCAGATAGTACCTGTGGGCCTGCAGGATGGGGATGTAAGAATAAGCGTTCTGCTGGTCCAACGATACAATCCATTTTCTAGGGTCAAGGGCAGAAAAGACCTGCACCAGGATAAGTATTTTCAATTTGTCATTCTGCAGAAAGGCATTCAGAGGGCGAAGGTCTATGACAGGATAGAGGCCCCCATCCTTCTTGAGCACCAGAAAGTAGCATTATTAGCACCAGTACCTACTTATAATGCCAGCACCCTCTCTATGGCTCCTTCGCCTAAAGGGCCTGAGCTATCTGCTGCAGGAGGGAAATGCGGTCTTCCGTCAGCTGTTCTTAGGGTAGTGAAAGATGCAGCGGGGTGACAAGAAATGGAAGGATGTAACCCCAGAAAACAATTTGCAGGACCCACTTCTCTGAAAGGGTCCCCTGCCACCTTGACAGAAACATCAAATCCTGACTCCTTCATGGTGGCTGTGTGCTTTAGGGCTCACTAAAGTAGCTTTGCAGTTGTGGGAGCTGGTGAGGCGGTGGACTGGGCCCTTCAGTACTCCTTTTGGCTGCATTGCCTGTGGGTGCCACAGCCTGGTACACAAAAGGACTGCGGAGTCTGCTAGGCAGGCTGCATAGGTTGCTGGTGATATGAAAAGCCCATACCATAACCACAGAGGGTAGGACACTGATGGCATGGTGGGGCCGTCAGGCCCAAAGACTGTGCTGTGGCCCTACTATCCTTGATATGTTCGTGAGCCAAATCTCCCTGTTAACTAAAAAGACAAGAACCATCAGAGGGCACGTCCATCAAGGTAGATTGCGCATCAGCAGAGATGATGGGCATCAGCAGATACACCAGTGTGGCCCTCTGGTGTAATACTGGTATAGCTTGCAGATGGTGAGGAAAATGTCAAAACGTTTGCATCACGCTCATTGAGACAAGCATAAGAGTGCTACTCTATTATTCAACGTGAGGTGTTAGCTGTTTATTGAACGATTCTCCATTTTAAGTTCTTTTTATGGGGAATTCCATACACAGTGAGAGCGGATCATCGTCCCTTGTCACAAATCTTTACCTGCAGATATAGAGAGAATTTCACTTCTAGGATAAGGAGATTGGTTTGAGGGGTTGTATGAATACAAGTTTTGTGTTGAATACATACCTGGGTTCAAGAACAATGCTGAGGATTGTTTGTTCCATCTGCCGAACACAGAAGAATGTAACAGAGAAGAACCTTCCTTAGTATGATGGATGAGTAAGAAAGCTGTTGGTATTGAAGAATGGTGCAATGCAACTGATGATGATAAGACCTTTTCAGTTCTGAAGTAATTGGTGATAAAAGGGTGCCCGGATTGTAAGGGAGGTTCCTGATACAGTCAAAAGGATTTGGAATGTGCATGATGCCTTCAGTATCATAGAAAAGAAAATCTGTAGAGGTGGTCATGTAGTTCCACCTGTGGTACTTAGAGAAAATATTAACCACCTAAAGCAAAAGGAACCCAGGTAGAAATGTAACCAAGACTAAACTAAATGAATTGTATTGGTGGCCTGGAATGGGTCACCAGGTGGAGAGTGTAGTAAAAGATTGTTGGCAGTGTGAGAGCAACAAGTGCAGAATCATGCCCACTGCTCCTCTTGCACCAACAGAAATTCCTTCTGAACCATGAACGAAATAAGGACTTGATATAGTTGGTCCATTAGAATTGTTGTCCTAAGGACAACATTATCTTCTATTGCTATTAACTATATGTCTAAATGGGCTGGGGCCAAGTGTATTGCCACAGTAAATTTGAGAACAATTATTGAATTCCTGAAGGATGAATTTTCTCTGAGAAGGTATCTAAAATGTTATAAACACAGATACTGGGGTACAATTTGATTCTCAAGAGATGCACAGATTTTTATCAAGTATATCAATAAAACACTTCAGAAGGGAACATTATTCCAGGCAAGCCAAAGGCATTGCAGAACAAGTGAATAGAATTATGAAGGGCTGTGCCCAAAGGGCAACTGCCACTGACACCCTGCCTAAGGAAGTTTTTGAATGAAACTTGGTGGGCACACTAGAATACTATTAATTACATTTAATCAGAATTTACATTTTTCACTCTGTGAGGTAGAAGATGTTGCACCAAGGTCGGTCCTGCATGGTTATAATTGGAAAAAGTGAAGTCTGTGTCCCAAGGGAGAAACTATTTTCTCAACAGAGAAGTTACCAAAAGATATACACCTCTAGTCAAGATAACGAGAATACTGTAAAGTGTGTTCAATGGATGGCTGTTGACGTAGTTCTAGTGAAAACACCTGGGTTGAATAAGAAGGGGTTATCTAGATTTATGAACACATTTATCATAAGTGGAGTAAAGAGAAATGTGGTTATTCTGGACTCTGGTGATGTCTGGAATATGTCCAATCTGGTGACGTTTTGTGATACTCCAAAGAAACTCGATGTTGGAATCTCCAAAGGAAATGAACTTTCCTCTTCAAGAAGAGATGACATTGTTATAGAAAGAACAAACAGAGTGAACAGGAGATAACCTGCTTGGCAAAATAAATTTGTAATGGAATAACTGTTCCGTTTCCATGTCACATTATGAGCAAGCTTTTTATTCCTCCAAATGTTTTTCAGTTTTATAGTTTTATTCCAGGTATTTATTACCGCGTTATTGTTTTCTTAAAGTTTAATTGTTTTTATGTGACCTTCCTAATACTTAATGTAATGTTGATGTTTCAGAGATATACCTGTGTTTTGGCCTTTGCCATGATTAGCATTGTGATATTGTTGTCCTGCAGCTAAGAATCCAAGGCATGCAATTTGCTTATAGATTCCTTGGGGGTTGGTAAAGGAGGCAATTGATGGTATGCTGCCAAGCTGCGAAGTTGGTGGTCTGTGTGCTGCTCACTTACTGGAATAAAGACCAGAACCTTACCTTCTTGGAATTGCTGCTTGTTTATTGACTGATCTTAACACTGGTCTTATTTTCTTCTGGCATCAAAAAAGAGGACTTGAAAGACAGAAGACAAAATGCACTGCTTTCTGGCCAATAAACTTAAAGCCAGAATAAAGAGGAGGCACACTGATTATTAGTAATAGTCCATGACATACAATAACAAAACAAAAGCAACTATGTTTGGTTCATGTTATGCCAATAATACTTTAAGGAACACGACCATTGGATAAGGGAGTGAATTTGTTTTAGATCAGTTTACGTTCTCATGCATATCATCACCTGATCAAGCCCAGCAGCTGGACCTGAAAGCTTAGCTGAGAGTTTTACAAAATATATTTACCCAAGTTGATTCTAATCCTCAAGAAAGTGTACTAGCTCATTTGAGAGCCAGGCAGAGTGACTTCAACCATTGAAGGGAACACTATTGTAGTTTTATTAAACCAGAGAAAGACCATGAAGAATGTGCAGCTTATAGACCGATCACTTTATCAAAGCTTGACATTAAATATACATGATGGTCTGGCAATTAAAACTGTACCACTTTCATCATCCCATACACACTAGGATCATTCTGGGTTTGTCCAGTGAAGACAGACATGACACGATTTTAAGGCTAGCCCACCTTGTCGAAAAGGCAAAACACACACAATTAAGGGCATTCTTGCTTTCTTTGAATGCCGTAAAAGCCTTTGGCAAGTGAATTGGTCCTTTTATAACAATGGTGCTTGATAAATCTGGAGTATGGGCTCTATTTATCGCTCTGATATGGATGGAATTGGGCTCTGAAGACGAGGGTTACAGTAGATGGAGCAATCTCAAATACATTCCACTTATAGTATGAATGACTATGGACACACTGTTAAAGGAGGCGAACATAAAATATCACAGTTTGCTGACGATGTGCTCTTCTCGGTAGAAGATTCAGAGAGGTTCTTACCATCTCTACTTCAAATACAAGAGGAATATGTTCAGAAGTTTGAACTTTTACAACTGGGCCCCATGGCCACTGACATACAAAAATGTGGCAATCCATTACATGGGAGTACTACTGACCACCTCTCTTATAGGATGGTAGTCAGCAGATATACCTGCAAAGAGATTAAGGCAGACTTTAGTTAATGGGGAGGTCATTATAGATCCTGGTTAGGTCTCATAGTGGCAATCAAAATTAATTTTATACCTAGGCTACTATATTTTATCCAAGCATTACCAATTCGTATAGAAAGTCAATAGAGAAACTACAGAGGGCCTTAATAAAGTTTGCATTGTAAGGAAAATCCTCCTAGAATATCCAGGAAGCACTTGATAGGCCCGAGGGAAGAAGGCAGATTAGGCCTTCCAAGCATATTGAATTATTAAAACGACACCCAACAAAGTATAGTATGAGAGTGGTCTAAGAGGGAAACTGATTAGTATGTGCTTCATATGGGCCGCAGACCGGCAAGAAGATTGCTCTGGGACCTCAATTGGCCCCTAGAAAACAAAGACCTCCTAATGTTAACTGGCGCCATGCTACTATCATGCTGCTAGACATACGGGAGAAGACGACTTTGGGAAGCCAGCATACTTTCTTCTTTCTGTCTTGATGCCTATATTGGACAATCCAGACTTTACTCCAGCTATGGATTAGGTTGCTTTCTACGGAGGGAGAAAAGGAGACTAGTGAATGCTGTTCAATATATTAATAAAAGGAACAATAGACCATTTATGGATTGTAAAACAACTTTTGGGACTAGTGGAATCGAAACGACTGTTATACCAACAAATATATATATATCTATATCTATCTATATCTATCTATATATATATATATATATATATATATATATATTTATAGTTATCTGAACCAACTATAAAGGGGGAATTTCATTGGTTTTTTACGAGTGAAATATCCACCTAACTATAACATGTGTGAAACCTATGGTTTTTTAAGTGAATTTGCAAGGTTTTTTAAATGCTAATTCCTAACTATAACGTGTGTGAAACCTATGGTTTTTTCAGTGAATATATATATTTATATATATATATATATATATATATATATATTTAATCAGAAGGAGGGAGAAAGAAGGAACTGTAATCCATTCAGCTTCTTTACAATAGTATTAAAAAATCAATAGAAAATGGATCACTTGACCTGAGTAACCAGGGTTTGCAACGCTTGTGTAATATATAAATAAAAAACCCTCATTCACGAACGCAAGTCGAAGAGGCGGTATATCTTGATTCTCCGCCCTGTTTTAAAAATGTGACAGCATCATCATTGGGTTTCTTTTTTAGTCGTATGCTTCCTCCATCCGGAGGTGAACCACTGGTTATTGCAGTAGTGATCAACGAAAAAAGAGGTGGGGGTGTTCTAGTGAAATGAAATGTTTAAGTGAATTTTTTAAAAGGCTTGTATACATAGATTTGTATTTTAACAAGTCTGGGTTCGAGGTTATCTAAAAACGGTGGCGTGCATAGGAGGACCAGTTATTAGTCTACCGCACTGAAAGTCTCCAAAAAAAAGGTCGACATGTTTCAGCACTATGGATTGCCCAGATGGGTCAGGGGGGCTTTCTTCTTCTCGGGCTGCTTTCCTGCATTACCAGGAGGGGTTGGGGAGGTGGAGGAGGAGGAAGAAGAAGGCTGACAACCCGCTCCACGAAGGCGACCTCTGCCCTTACCCCTGTAGTACTTGTACAAGGGGTTTTGTTGCTGTTACCTGCTCCTGCGGCTGACGGGAACCACGAAAGGAAGATTTCCCAAAGCCACGGTATCTTCTATAGCCATAAACCCTTGCCTGAGACTGTAGACCCAAGGATTTCGCTGTAGCCTTACTGTCCTTGAACCTTTGCAAAGCAGAGTCAGCTTTTTCTCCAAAAAGCCTGGATCCGTCAAAGGGAAGATCTAGAAGGGCAGCTTGTACATCAGGTGAGAACCCAGAGGACCTTAGCCAAACATGTCTTCTCATAGCAATGGATGAGCCCATCACCCTGGCCACCGAATCTGCCGTGTCCAGGCTAGACTGGATGACTTGGCGAGCCGCAGCCTGTGAGTCCGCCAGTACCTCACTTAAATTTCCCCGGTCTTCCTCAGACAATTTTGGAAGAAGCTGCTTGGCAGAGTCCATAAGGGCATGAATGTATCTACCCAACAAACAGGGAGCGTTGGTGGATTTTAAAGCAATACTCGCTGACGAGAAGACCTTCTTTGCAGATTGTTCAAGTTTCTTGGAATCCCTGTCAGCAGGAGCCTGCGGAAAGGTGCCCGTAGACTGCTTTAAACATGAAGCCTGCACCACCAAACTCTCAGGAGAAGGATGAGAAGAAAGGAACACAGGATCTCCTGGGGCAGGCCTGTACCTTCTGGACACAGACCTTGAAACTGCAGGAGCAGAAAGAGGCTTATACTCCGCCACAGGGAGCTGCAGATCTAAGAGCTCTGCAGCCTTCCTTATCACAGTATGGTAAGGTGCAACTTCCTTCGAAGGAGAAACTTTCTGAGAAGCAAAGTCCCACTCCGGGGAGGTGTCAAGTCCACTTGCCTCACACAGACCCTCGAACATATCCTCAGGCTCATAAATTTCACCTTCCTCCATATCTTCAGCCTGGTACTGTTCTTCCTCTAGCAACCTCTGCGCTTCTCTCCTCGAGCGCATCTTCGGTTGCGGCGTTGGCAGCACCCCAAGCGGCGTTGATGGCTCCGGGAGCAGCGTCGAAGGCGGATCCGCAGCAGCAACCTGCGTCGAACGAATCCATGAAGAAGGTTCGCCGGATGGAGCCGGGGACTGCCCATACGGCGTCGACATCCTCTGAGCCGGAATTTGCCATGACGGCGTCATCGGCATGAATGGCACAAAGGGCTCCAGAGGATATTGATGAGGCACACCCAAATTAAATGCCAGAGGACCCACCGGACCCGAAGGTGCACCAGAAGGGTATGTGGCCCTGGAAAACACACCATACATCGCATTTAAAAAATGAGAGGGATCCGAACCCGGCGCCGGGAATGAAGGATACTGAGCCAGCTCGAGATCCAAACGAGGCACTTCCGGAGTCGGAACCACCGGGCCACAGGCGAAGCCACAGGAGCTGAAGGCGTCTCAGCATCAGCCGGATTCGACGAACCTTCCGGAGCCGGAGAAAACCTCGGCGTCGGTGACCGTGCTGGAGTTCCCTTATACAAAGGAGAATGGGCCGGAGTCACCTGAGGAGACACTGAAGGTGAAGGAGAAACGAAGTCCTTAACACGACGTCGAGGAGCCAGAGAAGGCGACATCGAAGCCACAGGCATCGGCGAACGGTGTTGAGATCCATGACTCTTCTTCTTCTTGTGCTTCCTCCTCGAATCATGTGAAGTCGACGACCTTGACTTCGAACGTTTTCGACCCCTTTTTTCTTTTCTTACTTTAGCCATGTACAACTTGGCTTCTCATTCCTTCCAGGCCTTCGGGTTCATCTTTTTACAGCAAGGACAGCCCTCGACGTCGTGATCTGAAGATAGACACCACAGACAGTCCTCATGGGGGTCAGTGATCGCCATATGCCCCCGCACTCCTTACAGGGCTTGAAACCCGACTTCCTTGGAGCAGACATGTCGAAACCACAGAAGGAAACCAAACAAATACAAAGTATCCAGCAGAAAGTATGGAGAGTCCATAGAAAAACCGTTAGCGTTAACAGCGTGGAAAAAAGGGAACTGACGTCATCACGCCGACGTGGTCCTCTTATGGCTCCAGTGACGTCATGCGGAGCCGCGTGCGGAGCCATAGCATTGTGATGACCTCGTCGGCGTGGAGAGCTAGGAAAAAGTTTCCACAGAATGCTGGCGCAGGGGATATTCATAAGGTGAGGAATCATAAGGTGAGGAAGGAATCCATAGGCAGATGTATCCATCAGAAATTGCCGTCGTAGTTGCTGCCATCGACAGTGCCGATGATGTGATGCTTGTCATGGTCGACGAGGGTGGCAACGTCGTTGACGATGGTTTTTTGCTAGATTTATGCCTCAAAGAGTCTGTAAAGGAGGCTTAAGGATGGTCTTGCGCCTATCTGGAAGGTATATTAGGCATAGATAAAGCAGGCTCTGAGGAGTATTTCAATCCTTTCTCCTATTCAGAGTCCTTGGTCCCATGAGAAGGTTTGTGGTGTTTCCTACCTTCTCTAGAGGAACTCTCCTGAGACCTGGCTCTCTTGTGAGACTTAGAAGATTTGTCACTTTCTACATTTGAATAAATTGCCTGGTGTTTAGTGGTCTGGAGCCACAATAACAACCTTCCTTCTCTATCCTTGAGAGTCTTTGAGTAAAAGTTAAGGCAGATCTTGCACACCCTTACCTCATGTTTGAGATGCAGGCAACATATACAATCCTTGTGTGGACCGTCAATATGAACCCTTTTCCTGCCACAGGTTTTACATGGGTAGAAAAGGCCTCTCTTGTCAGCCATGGTGTCAAATTTGTAGAAGACATTTATTTAGTAGTTGAAGAAAAAAAACTGTGTAGCACACAGGGAGACTCCCTTCCACACGACGTGCAGTGAAAATATCTGGGTAACGGCCTCTGCTGAGAGTGTCCTAGAGGGTACCAGCAGGGGATTGGCTGTGTTCAAGGTTTGGCCCTTTTTTAAATAAGGACATAGATAGGCTATCAAATCCAAGGCCTGTGGCCATTGTAGCCTATGGCAATTATCTTTTACTGCTTGATTATGTTACTGCACCGATTATGTTACACGAATGTGAATCTATGAACAAGACCTTAGTACTGGATAAGCTCGCAGCACATATATTTAATGGCCGGGGCATATATTTTGTTCAATGCGGCACTCAGTACTAGAGTATATGGATGGATAAAAGAGGGGGGTGACAAGTCACCTCACCCCCTCTCCCCCGAACAGAGTCTGAGAGCGCCTAGAATGTTTGATTGAAAGGAAATGTGCACTGTAACAACAGACAAACAAATATTCACTACAAAAAGCTACTTGAAACTGTAATGAGGATGATACATAAACTGTTTATAAGATTAAGGTTCTTAAGTGGGGAGGGGAGTGGAAAATAGGGTTCAATGGTAAATTCTGTTTTCTTTTTACTTTTTTCAAATCGATTATGGTGATTAGTAATACCAGTACAATAGCTGAACAGGATATTTATTATCAGATGTCAACTAATATTACTAAATGATACTGGTATATATTCTTGATATTGTTGGAAAATACATATAAAGGATGTACAAAATAGAAAAAAGAATTGCTGGTTCCAGTCAGGTCTTTTGAGAAAGGTACTCAATTGTGATTGGTAACTTGTACTATATTCCTAGTGGTTGTTCTCCAAAAGTCCTTGGGAAAGGAAGTTTCTATCGAGTCGAATGACTGCTACTCCAAATACAATAAGCTTGGAAGCCTACTACTTGTTCCCATATCTTTTATAAAACAAGAACTGCCCCTCACTAGAAATATTTGCATTACTCCCTAAAGCGAAGCGTATTGAATCATGTCTTATTGTATGCATGTGTACTGTACCAACGTAAATAGAGCTGCGTGGAGATATTGTTTTAAGGAATTTGAATTTTTCACGACTTGACATTATGCAATAAGTAAAGCCCATTTATGTTTCATTTAACTTTGGTAAAGGCTGATATTATTGTGCTTCATTACGAAGGACAAATGCATAAACCATTATAGACAATGGTGCGGTTCCCTTTTCAATATCGGGAGGAGTACAGTGCTCCTATAAAGGATAAGGTGTGAGACTCCATTAAGATTCTTGTTGCCATGGTATATGAGTAGGAGAACAATTTGGCTAGGGTGTAATTTTGCACGTGTGATACCTTTAAAAGAGTTCTCAAATAGAGCTGAATTTTATTCTGATTTTGCCTAATGTTCCTCGATAATGAAGTATCAATATCAACATTGTGCAGGTGAATTTACCCCAAAATGTTAAAAAATCAGTTAATGTGCAGATTTTCTGGTGCATATAACGACGGAGTCAATGAAGTCAAGTGGGTTATGTTGGGTAATCTTTATCCGCCTGCCTTCCCTACTCGACCTAATCTGCTGATCGAAAAAAAACACTTCTAAAAATAATTAGCAAAAGAAGTTAAATGCAGGGAGAGCAATGCACAAAGTGAACCGTGGTCCTGCTGAACACCAGCCGGCTTCGTCTCCTGGTAGACTCTAAAAGCTCAAAATCTCAAAGTGATGGAACAGGTTATGCTGCTTTCTTCGGGAAGTGCCAGTTACCTGCAACAGCATGTACAAGAAATCCAGCTAAAGCTTGTTAAAAAGGATGAAAGTATGTGGATAATGTGTGGCTCATTTTATTTTCATGGAAAAATACATATATTTGTTATGTTGTCTTTATGTTTTCCTGATACCTATATTTATACGTGAATACAACCTTTTAAAGGTAAGGTTTGCCAGAAAGCACAGAGTCGTTATCAGCTAAATGCAAATGAAATCCCCAAACCGTTTCCTAGATCTAGGAAACTTGTTTCCTCTCTAAAGAAGAGATTAAGGAGCCCCTTCAGGCAAAGTTCTGTATTGGGAATAAATTGGCAGTGCCCGATTGTAAATTGATATGGAATCCTAATGACCCCCTAGGACGGATCAATAGACGCAGCCTTGTTCCGTATCCGTCCGTATTCCTTATTTGTAAAGAAGCCTGCGGAGGAGAAAAGGGTCATCTCTGGTGTGGAGCAGTGGAGAATTGTGTATCTCAGCAAGTGCCCAAGAGCACCGTTCAGTTTCAAACCATCCAGGTCAGCAAAACATCCTCAGGAGCGAAAAGCTCAGAGTAGAGCACATGCAATAACAAGAATATAGGATTTGTTTATTTAAACAGCAAGCACAGGAATAAATAAAATGTACAAGGATAAATGCATACAAAATGGCATACAAAACACAAACCGGCACAAATACATCAACATGCACACAGGCAAGACACTTCTAGGCACCCACATATACAAAGCAAAAATCATACACACACAATTCACGTACAGACTCACAAGCACATAGAACACAGAAAAAAGTCCCATGTCGCAAGTGATACACCCCTGCTTTTTCCAAGCTGGAATGTTTATACCACACTAAGTATGTGAAAAGAAAAAATACGAGCCCAGAAACTAATAATGTCTTGGCCACAAAGCCAGAACGTGCTGAACGTGTACACCTCGTTGGCTGCTTGGCAGCTATGCATATGTACACATGGGCTGATGGAACACAAAAGCATAGATGTATTTATGATGTTGACAATATGACTTGTTTTAGTTTTGCCGCTTTCAAGTGATTTGATGATTCCAACGTAGAAATTCGCTCGTATGTTTGCAAGAAAACTATTCTCTTCGTCTTTAGTGCCTTCTTTTTTCTAACAAACTGTTTTTCAAGATCTACAAGTAGACCTCTAATGACAGATTACAGCATAAAAGATATGTAATAAATCATTTGAATCTGACAGCTACACATATACCTTCCATAAAAAAACCAAAAACAAATTATTTCATTAGGAGACAAAAAGTCCGCTGATCTTTGATTCACTCTACAAACAACAAAACACAAACACTTCTTTGGGTCGGGCAGCCATGGTCTGCAAAAAAAAACTACAAATTAAAATAGTGACTGGTTCTTGTGACAGAGATGTACCCTGCATGGTATACAGGAGTGTTCACATGCCCTGAGTGACCGACTGCATACCTGCTACAGTTCTTTCACGCTAATCTAGCATGTGGTCTGTTTATGCAATGAGTAGGTCCTGGACTTGTCCTATGACCTGGAGATACCAAGTGTGCTCTCATTTGATGACAGTGAACTGTCCCAGTCAAGGGTTTAGTACATACTACGGTGTTGATTGTATTCCATGTTTTGAGAATTAATAGTGTGACCAGACCTTTTCATCTCACTCACTGGAGTGGAGGCCTACTGCCCAACTTGCGGAAAGTTCTGCTTTTATGCTCTTACCCTGTCCTTAGCGCTAACATCCAAAATACGTGCAAAGCGTTTTGATGTGTGTAGCTTGAGTAGCACATGCATGCATGAGTAGAGCAATGGAGGTCAGTGGGATCCATTTTGGTTAACCATGGCCTAGCCTTGTACAAGATGGAGGTAAGGACTGTTCCAGGTAATGGAACTATATTGCTTATTGCTCACATTCCAGTAGCTAGGAGGAGAAGACCTTTACACTGAAAGAAACGGAGAGAAGCGAGGGCTCCTTTTAGATATTCTATGAGTCCTCTTATTAGCAAAAAGCTGGTGATTCGTTTTTCAGAACATTGCCATTTGGTGGATAGTAGGGGTAAAGTGTGGGATGCAGACTGTTGTGAAAGGTTAGGAAGCCTTTAAGTGAAGCCTGCCTTTATGTCTTTCCATGATTACTCCTACAGTTGGGACAATGATAGCCAAGTACAGAAACCTCACACCTCCTTGTGTCTCTGTTGTGGGTGCTCCAGGATAGAGATGAACCTGCTGTGAGGACACTCTACACAAAGGCTGTGTCAGACGAACAGCCTAAAAAGAACACTTAAAAGGAGAACCACCTAAATTGGTTCAAATGTTTCAGACAGTGTATCCACATCTCCTGTCTGTCTGCTGTCTATAAAAGTGGAACCCCACTTGTTTTAGTTACATGTTCTCTGTGATGAAAGAATAGAGTGCTCTGGCAGAGACCTCAGGGGGGCTCTGTGCAACCATGCTTAGTGTTTGTCTGACATACAGTCCCCCATAGGTGAGAGAACATCATGTGAAGTCTGGATTACTTGATGGTGAAGCTGTGTACCTCTCATGCATTACATAGAAGCCTGCTTGCTTCCAGAGAGAGGACGAAAGCTTGCCTACCATTCAGGAGTAGAAACTCTCCAGGATGGAGTGAGGTTTAACACGTCCATGATAGCTGTGATGTACGCAGAGGAGAGTGTTCTGGGTGGAACCTGACATTGGAGGCCCTCTCAGATGCTCCTGAAGGTTCCAAGTGGGAACCGCCACACCACGATAGAGCAATTGCCAAGGCCTGGTCTAAACTGTAATTGCGTGTTGTGATCAACCCATGTGGGGCTGCAATTGCTGAAAATGTTGAGTGGCCTGTGTAGGGCTACATCGCCCACATTTTGGACCAGCGCCCACACTGGGCCTACAACTACCAAATGTCATAATACCATCTTGGGGGCTTTGTCCATGGTCTATTCAGCCCGGCATGGGCCCTACTCCAAGCTCGAGAGGCCTAAGACATTTACCACTGGTCCAGGGGACACCATTTAATTCTAGGACTGCGGCTTTCCGTTTCCAAGAGCAGAACAGTTGGAATCACCACGCTGCCAAAAGCCCTTGAGGATTAAGTTGTTTAAAGACTGCCTGCCAGGGCACCACCAACCACCAGTCATTGGAGTGTGCAGGTGTGCCCTGGAGTACAGGGCTGACAGCACGAGATATGAAAGTATTGAATTCACCCGTGAATGTGTAAAGGACTAAAATGACTAAGCATACATACTGTTAGGGGGTGATTGCACTATCCCTGTACTAGACTTGCGCTACTCCTGTTTCCCCAAAAGATAGAGGAGACTACCAACGACTGTTGAGAGAGCCTGTGGACTTTGGGTAGTGACAAAGCAGGGTGTGCACAGCCTCTGCTGAATAATAGCCAGAAACACGGACTTGGTTTCAGCTGCTAGTAGTGTGCAACATTGTGTATTTGTTTAGTAAAGTGCTTCCTTTCTTGAATAGATAAGCCCTTAGCCAGACATTCATCGGGTTGTTGATAGATTGCTGAACTCTGAGCTCAAATACCCCCAACACTATCTCTCTGAGAAAACTGTGACTGCTCATCCTCGCTAACGTGGGAGTCAAGAGCAGAAAGGGTTGTACTTGGATTATACATTTGAATTTCAATTTGAATCGGATTTATAGAGCGCGTAGCTACCCGGGGGCGTCCCAGCGCTAATACTCGACCTGTCAGATCCAGGAGGGGGGTTGAGGGGGGGAATGGCTTGTATTGTAGAACCATAGTAGGACTAACCCTGGGACATCAGAGAAAAATGACTCCAACCCCCATAGTTGTGATTTGGTAGCCTCTACGTGACCCCTGGCCCTCTGAATGAGATGTGACACTGGCTCAGACATGAACATTGCAAGGACATACACTTCTCGAACCGAAAGAACCAATGAAAATAATGGAGAGCATATCAGAATCGTGCAACAGGTAAATTCCACTGCAAAACATGACAGTGGCTGATTACTCTTCCTCTTTACAAAGCCAGCATTTCCACACCGTGCAACTTAGTCCCTTATTCTTATATCTCTATATGGCATGGCATGAAGGAATGCTCAACGATAAAAAAGGAAGAGTAGATTGAAATTGTGCCCTCTTCCATTTTATGGAACAAATCTTTTTATTCAGTTGAAAAGGTTTATCAACACATGTACACAGCCAATCACCTACAACCACAGGGGCCGGCGGTTAGGAGAAGATGCACAGAATATATATATACGCACACAGCTTCATTGACTACAACCAAGAAGCTGGCAGCACTAAAAACATGCCTGAGAAATAAGAACAAACGCAAACCGTCAAAAGGACAGTGCGGGTTCAGGAACAGGAACCCATAAAAGGGTAGAAAACCCCTCTCTACCTCCCTCCCCCCCCCAAAAAAAGGGAAAACAGAGGGGGACCCGTACCATGTTCTTTCAGATGCCAGACAGTGACCCGACCCCACCCGCCAGGCTCGACCCCAGTCCTCCCGCCAACCCAGATGGGGAACTCCCTATTCCTGAGCTGGAGGAATCAGTCGGAGGACTTGCAAGAGTTTGGGGCAAGTGACCTCACAGAGGTCTTTCGAAAATAACGCGATGAAAGGAGCCCATGGTTCTGTATATTTCTCGCCTTTCTGGTCTTGAACTAGAGAGAGGCATTCCATAGCTAGGGTCATCCAGAGTCTATGGAGCCATGTCGTGTGATCCAGGACAGTGACAGTACTCCAGTGAACTAATATCGCTTGGCGTGCCGCGAGTAATGCTAATGCCATCTGCCTGCCTCGTAATGACCGCAACGGGAAAGTGATTAGGTTCGAAAGTCCCAGAAGAGTGTAGGCCGGGAAGCGAGGAATCTTAGTCTCAAATGCTGTGTCAATATCATTGAGCACCTGCTCCCAGAATCTCTCCAGTCTCGGACAGTGCCAGGGGAGGTGTGCAAGGGAGCTCGTCAGCCAACAGCCCCGCCAACACCCCTCTGTGTGGTTCTTGTCCCATTGGTGGATACAAGTGGGCATAAGGTACCAATAGGATGCTACCTTGAACATGGATTCAGTTCCAGCGGTATTGTACGCCGTATGGTGGGCTCTGTAATGGATGTTGTCCCATTACTTGTCTGTAAAAGCCCGCCCTAATTCCGCCTCCCAGCGGAGTTGGCCTCTTGAGCGATTACCCTTCTGGTTTGGCGCAAGGAGGACATAAAGTTCCTCTATAAGATGCTTGTCATCTTTCTTGCTCGCTATCCATTTCTCGAAAGGGGTAAGTTTGCGAGAAACATCTGGTAAATAGACCCCAGAGGTAGCCCAGTGCAGGAGTTGTAGGTAATATAGAACTCGTCTGTTCGAGGAAGGTTGAGGTCTTAGCGAACCCGGCCGAAGGGAATAATACCGTCGAGGTCGAATAAGGGGCCCAGGCGCTTGCAGCCCGCCTCCCTCCATCGCTGGGCAACCTCAGACTTACATCCCGGGGGGAATTCAGGGTTATCAACCATCGGTGTCATTGGGGAGGGAAAGGTTGTAAGGCCTCTCGTAAGCGCCACCGCGTCCAATACTTTCATTGTTGCTGCAGTGACTGGGGAGGAGTAGAGAAACCACGATCTCGATCGACGAGGGAGACAGATTTCGCGCCAGACATTCGCTCCAGCTACCGCCTGATCTATGAAGGTCCAGTGCTTCTCGGAGAGGGGCGGTTTCACTCCAGCACATATCGAAGGTATGTGGCTTGCAGATATCTGTGGACCAGCGGCAGGTTCACCCCGCCGTCGCCTTTGGGGCGCGACAGTTGCATCACGGAGAGGCGTGCCTTCCTGTTGCCCCAGATAAATTTATTCATGCCTAGCTGCAGAGCCCGCAGTGCTTTAGGTGGAGGTACTAGAGGCAAAGTCTGGAACAGACACAGTATCCTTGGCAGGACCGTCATTTTTACTGCGGCGATGCGCCCGAACCAGGACAAGTTAAGTTTAGTCCATCTGTCCAGCGCCCTTCGAATCTGGTCCACCAGTGTTGAGTAGTTCACCACAAACGTGCGTGAGAGTGAGGGGGCTAGGAGAGTGCCCAATTAGGGCACGGGTCGCTAGACCAGTGCAGAGTGAGGGTCTGCCGGAGGGCTTCCACCTGTGCTTGGGGCAAGGACAAGTTGAGCACCTGGGATTTGCTAAGATTAACCTTAAAGCCAGAGAGTCTAGGACTCTAGTTCACCAACCAACCTGGGTAGGGAGGTGACTATAAAGAAATTGGTAGAATTTTCTAAACTTCTCCACGATCTGGGAGTCCAAGTGATTCTCCTCGACTGTAGACCACTTTAGGGAGGGGATGGTCCCAGCCATTGCTTTGGCGCGTAATCTCTGTGCCAGCATCCTCCCGCATCTATCACTGCCCAGATAAAACTTATGGCAGAGGCGGAGCAAAGCATATTCCGCCCTGTCAAGGTCTATACGTTTAAGAAGCATTTGCTTCTTTTCCAATGACCGCCAGACCCTCGGGCCCCGTGAGCTTATGTATCGCTTCTAGTTCTGCCACTTTGTGTTCTAGGCTCTGACGGGCTTCCCTACGCTTTTTGGTATCGGCGGAGGAGATCACTATAAGCTCCCCACGGATCACCACTTTAAGAGTTTCCCAGACGATTGCTAAAGAGGTATCGCCAGTGTCATTGTGTTGAAGGTAGTCCGATAGCCTGACACGTACGCTCTCTACGGTGCTAGGGGAATGTAAGAGTCCCACTCTCAGCCGCCATCTAGCAGGAATGTGTCCAACCCTCTCCGGTCGTATGTGAATGGAGATAGGTGCATGGTCAGAGAGGGAGCGTGTGGCTATTGCAGCATCGCTAATTCTGGGGAGAAGCATATTGGAGACAAAGAGCATGTCTAGACATGCATAGGATTTGTGAGCCGCAGAGTAATGGGTGAAGTCCCGCGTGGTCGGATGCTTAAGGCGCCAGACATCATGAAGGCCGTTATCGGCCAACCATTGCTTACCCTCCGGAGTGAGGGCACCCACCTGTGTGTAACACTGACCGGAACGGTCACAATTGTTGTCCATAACCAGGTTCAGGTCCCCACCCACCACCACAGCAGAGTCCGGGGAGGCCAGGCCTTCTGCAACATGCCTACGTAAAAATGTCTCTTGATGTGTGTTAGGTGCGTGAATATTAATCAAAGTGAGAAGCATGGTCCCCCATTGTATCAGGAGTGCTAGGACCCTGCCCTTGGACTCGTAAAAAGTGCATAATACCGTGCCCTCAAATTTTGCCCCCAGAAGAATGGCCACCCCGTTCTTTTTCGCTGTGCTTGAGGACCAATATTGGCTAGGGAATCGCCGCGTATGCATACGGTTAGTGACCTTAGCTAACAAGTGGGTCTCCTGCAGCAGACAGATATCCCCTCAAGAGTGCTCCAGTAAAGAAAGGATAGCAGTGCGCTTTGCAGGGTGATTCAGGCCCCGGACATTAAGACTTACAATCTTCAGGTCCCTAAACATTCAGAGTGGGGGTAAGAATGCGATGCGCAGACATTTTAGACAGGGGGAAAAAGCGCAGGTGGTGAGCTGGATCGAGTGAGGGTGTCACGTGGTTTTAGGCCACTCCCTATTTACAGTGCTAAGTTAGCTCAATCACGTTAGCTGTTGGAAAAACATCTTGTTGCTTTTGCTGCCTTTGCACCCGACACTGTTGTTACATGTTATTCATTTGAGAAATGCAGACTCGTCTCAAGTGAATGTTATTTATACATCCTTAACAGTTGCTAGTGCCCTTGGTCTGTACATCGAGTAAAGAACTGTTCTAGGACACTAGACGGTGCCGGCTGATTATGTTCAGGGTGATCGTACCACTGTTTAGTCACAACATGCACGCAGCCGCAAATACCAGAATGTCGTGGGCTTTAATATCACAGCGCAGCATATTGTTAGGGCATTCGATAGAAGAGCTGTTGCAGAGAACACTGAGCTGATCCTGTGATGTGATACACTTGAGCTGATCTATACGGTATGGGGTCCCCTATGCAAGCCTATGAGACCTTCTAATAGTCTAATAATATATTATTAGTTGCTAGAGAAAGGAGGGTGGTTGTTTTCCACTGTCATTATTAATATGATCGCTCCTTTCATTTTCTATGGTATTGTAACAATGCTAATGGTAATGATCTTAACCATTTGTCTGCTTATGTTAGCCAAAGTACTGTATAACAGGACTCGAGGTTTATGAATAAATTCTTTAAACTTTACTGTGTCTTAGTTATTCTGTTGTGGACTAATATATATGTGCAAACGGGTATTTCGGGTTCCCACCATTCCTGAGAATAACTAAGTCGCATGTTCTGGGTTGTCTATACATTGGGACCGCCAAGCTAAATCTCGGATAACGAATGTGACACTAAGCTAGTCGGATAAGGGGTTCTTAGTTCTGAGGGGAGTTTCTGGTACACCACAATTCTCTAAGGTTCTGGTTTCCTGCGCATAGTTCTGTGCATACGCAGAATCCCTACAACATGGCGCACCTAACGTTTGGTCTTAATATCTGAGATGCCTTAGTAGTGCTTTTTATTAGTCCATAACGCCCTCACTCTGGTTTCCGGATAACGGGAGTGACGGTTTAACCTACCTAGGTTTTAGGCTATAGGTTCTTTCAAGCTTGATAATAAAAAAGGTTACACTAATCTAAGCCCAAGTGCTACTAAAGATCCTCGTTGTATCTTCTTTTTCATCCTAATGGCGGTAGAAATTCCCGCTCATAGTAGGCTGTCTCTACGTGCTCATTTGAGGACGTACGGGGTGCCTGATGACGGGATGGCAGTGGTGTTTGTCGTGAGTGCAAGTGCCACTTACCCTTATGAGTTGTTTTACTCTTGGGTTACCTTTGAGGCTGTGGAAGATGTCGATAAAACGTTCCACAAATACACTGCCACGCCGGTGCCTCTACATTATACCCCATATATGGCTTTAGAAATTCCTATTTCAACCTGGCAGCACACTATTTGGTTTAATGGCGCCCTCCCCCACACGGTCACCCCGGCGAGACTGGGTCCTTTGTCTATTGAAGGAGCTACTTGGCCGGTGCTGGCCGGACATACACCTCATCCACGCTACCTGACGGTAGGAGTGGATAGCTTACGTATACTACACACGACCCTGATTACGGTCCATAGGGCGTTAGTGCAGTATGTGTCGCGCACTGTACAGGTGGGGGCACCTGCAGTTGCGGGACACGGGGCTGATCACCATCATGCGGTTGTGATCAGTCCTGTAATGGTAAACGCGGTTGTTGGCAAGCGCCCCCAGAATAAGGATGAGTATCCTTATTGGCTTGCAGAAAAATTCGATCAACTAGAAGCCGTGTTTCCTAACACTAGTCCTGTGGATAAACACAGGATACTCACTATTACTTTGCCGAAAGAACTAGTCCCAGACATTGTCGATTGTGACAATTGGGGCAAGGTCTTTGCCGCGACCTATTCGAAGTGCTTCGGCACTACGTCTATGTCGGTACTACCTTCCGTTATCAAGAAAGTCCAGGAGGACCATGGGGCGGAAGCAGCTATTGAATTAGGAATGCGGCTTATCGACAGCTTCGATATAGTGTGTTCCATGATAATGGGAAATCTCAAAGGAGATGCCATGCAGTTTCAAGTGGGAAACATGATGCCACTTATTGCGGATGACGATAAGCCGAGGGAGTTTGCAAAAGTTATTGCGAAAGCCTATAGGATGGTTGGACGTAGTGCCCTAGGCGTGAAACCCGTCATCAAAATTCCTGATGTAGTACAGCACACTAAAGTGAGTTCGTCTACAAAAGACGATAAACCCAACTTTCCAAAACAAAATTGGCGAGCTAAAAAACAAGATAAACAGCAACAGAAACAGGAGACTCGTCCTGAGTCCCCAGTTCAGGCTTATGTTGAACGCACTTATGATTTGCGTGATCGTTCTCGTATTAAGTCACCTGATAGGTTTCAGGTTCCTGACCAGCGCTCTCCTCGTTCTTCACAGGAAACAGCGGCTTCACACTTTGGTGGAGGAGACCGTGGGAGAGGCCGGGGTGCTCAAGGTCGAGACCAGCCCCGACAGGAGGACAGAAAAGGCAAGCAGGAGGATTCTGCACGTCCACGTCCTCCGTTTCAGAAAAAGAAGGTTGCTGCAATCTCAGCGAAGTATGCCTCAGATGGTACGGACACAGCTTCTGAACATGAAATGGGCGCTGACGCTGCTAGACAGCGCGGCGGAGGTTACAGTAGTGCGGGGAGCACTGCGTCCATTTCTGGAGGCGACAGCAACTAAAATCTATGTAACAGTAGAAACTGCTGATACTCGCGTAGCCCCCCCTGAGAGATTATTTGACATTGTCCTCAATATTGAGGGTGACATACAACGAAAAATTAACGCGGTATTGTGGGATAATCTAACGACCACCTATGATATACTATTGGCGGAGAAAGATTGGCCCCCGGCTTTCGTTATAAGCGCTCCATTTGGGGAAGAAGTCATTCTTCCTTCTTTTGGACACGTAGTGCCCTAGGAGGAGTCTAAGAAGTTGGCCGAGGAGTGGGCGCGGGTGCTTGCACCTGCGTTGTATCGTAATCAGGTGGGGTGGGATAAAAGTTCTACCCTCCACGAATTTCCATTGCGGTCCGACCCCCAGCCTCAGCCCCAATACCCTATGCGTCGTGAGGCTAGGTCTCACGTCGCGGCTATCCTTGAACAATTGGAATATCAGGGAGTAATTGAAACATGTGTGTCATCCATGAATAATCCTTTATTCACTGTAACGAAGCCTGACGGATCGTACCGCCTAGTTTTGGATTACCGGCACTTAAACTCGCACTGCCGGAATTGTGCGGTGCAAAATACCCATAGTTCAGCCCTCGTAGATAGTCTTGTGAGAAAAAGGTTCAAAACCACACTCGACTTGTCCAATGGTTTTTATTGCCATAACATATCCCCTCATAGTTATGAGTGGACCGCTTTTACTTCGGGTGGTAAACAAAAAGTGTTCAAAAGGCTCCCAATGGGCTATAAAAATAGTCCTGGGGTATTTGCTGCCCGTGTGGTCTCTCTCTTAGAGATGGTAGACCCGGAGGCGTACTCGTACGTTGATGACATCTACTTAACAGACGACGAGTTGCTTCCACACCTTGCTCGCGTGGACAACATAATTTGTATGTTTGCGGACTTTGGTTACAAGTTTAACTTTAAGAAGTCCCACATTGCCGAGTACACAGTTTTATTCTTGGGGTACGAACTCAACAATGAGGGCCGAGGCTTGGCTCCGCAGTTCCTTGAGAAATGCGCACGCCTTCGTATCCCTACGACACTGAAACAACTACAATCATTGCTGGGCTTTCTGAATTTCGGTCGTACCTACATTCCTGAATATGCCCAGCGTATCAAGACATTATATGCCTTGGTGCAACCAACTTTTACCAAATCTTGCTGGCTGCCAGAACATTCGGCTGCATTACACTCTTTGCAGTCTGACCTTCTTACTGCGAAATATTTACAAACTCGTGATAACCACACAAACCTGGTCATAAGAATTGTACCGGGTGTGGAGGGGTTCACGTACTTAACATACAATGAAGGCGACACTGTCCCCATTGCTTACAAATCTCATTTATATACTTCGGCTGAAATGCGTTTCTCCACTGTCGAAAAAGTTTTGACAGCAGTTCAGATGGCAATCCTGAAAGAACGAGCGCTATCACAGGGGAAGCGCATGATGGTGGTAACACCATTTCCTGCCCTAGAGGCAGTCACTAAAGCAAGTGTGCCGAATTCTAAAGCTTTGCATCCAAGGTGGATACAATGGGCGACCTCCTTAGCCTCGCCTGATGTCGAATACATTTTTGACGCAGGACTTCAGACTCAGGAGAGTTTGGAGTATGAATTAGTTCATCCGGCTCCACTTACATTGCGCCCGTTGGAGGAGTTCAATTGTGTCATATACACTGATGGGTCCGCGCAGCCCGCAACTGGATCAAGGCACGCTTATTCAGCGGCTTGCGCAATTGTTGTTGGTACTTTCGTGAATGGTGAATTCGTACAGGATGCGGTGCATACGCAGACTTTGGGTGATTGTACCGCACAATTGGCGGAGCTTAGAGCTCTGGTGCTTGCACTGGAGTTTGCTGATTACAGAGTCACAACTCTTATAGTGAGTGATTCTTACTATTGTGTTCAATCTTACAACGACAATCTGATGTTTTGGATTGCGAATGGATTTCGTGATTCAAAAGGTAGCACAGTGAAGCATAAAACGCTTTGGGCTAGGGTGGCTGAACTAAAATGCAGTCGACCCCTTGTGAATGTTATTCACACTCTTGGTCACCAACGAGTTGGCGTCCATGCTGTCGGTAACAGTTTGGCTGACGAGGCAGCTAAAACAGCAGTGGCAACATACTTAGTAGCAGCAGTTACAAGATCCAAAAGTAAGATCGATGATGACATCTTGGCAGCTATTGCTGCATCAGAGACTGGGACGGACTTCCCTAGAGGTTTCCCTTCTCGATACCATTATCACTTAAGTCCTGATAACGTCCCGTTAGTGAGGATTAATGATGTTGGGGATAGGGTTATTCCCAATTCGGACTGCAGGCCCGCATTGGTACAAGCTGCGCACGAGGGTGTTGCGTCTGCGCACGCCGGAGTGTCCGCAACTGTGTCACTGTTGCAACAGCGTTATTGGTGGTACGGTTTGTACAAACATACACGGACTTATGTCCTCAATTGTGGGATTTGCCAACAGATAAAGCCATCTACGGTGGCGCGTCCACCACAAACGCAGCTGCATATATCTAATCAACCACTAGCGTGTGTTTATTTAGATCACTGCGGTCCTTTTTCCTCGGACACTGCGTACAAGTATATCTTGGTTGCAGTAGATTCGTGCACACATTTTCTTTGGGTGTGGCCACACAGGTGTGCTGATGCCAGGACTGTCATCAAAGCATTGCGTGTCTTTATAGGGAGTTTTGCATGTGGCACCCTTCACTCTGATCAGGGCCCTGCGTTCGCCTCTAAGGCTTACAAAGAAGCTATGAGAAGTTTGGGGGTCCAAGTCAAATTTTCGTCTCCATACCGGCCTGAGGGCAATAGTGTTGTGGAACGAATGAACCGTGACCTAAAGCAATCATTGACAGCCAGGGTGTTAGGTACTGGCAAAAACTGGCTAGCCCATTTGTATGACGTCCAACGTGCACTTAATAATCTCCCTAGAAGGTCTCTGGGTGGGAGAACCCCGTACATGATGCTCTTCGGAGTTCGAATGTTTGTTCCTGACCTTGAGGGTCTCGACATGGCGGCGGCAGCCGCGCCTTTTGACTTAGATGACCACTGTACTGTCTTACAGAATCTTCAAGAAACAAGAGACACTCTAGCAAAAGAACACGTATCCTCTGCGACCGAAGCTGGACTTCAGATTCCGGTAGTCGGCTGGCTACCCAGAGTTGGTGATCTGGTCCGTGAGAAGGTGGAGAAGAAGAAGGAGTTTGGCCCCTCTTATCGTGCACCAGTGCCGGTGCTTGGAGTTGAGGGTACCCGCACAATTGTTTTGCCTCCACTTCCTGGTCACAGAGACAACAGGTACATTTCAGTTGACAATGTCAAGCTACACAGGGTGGCCGATACTCCATAGTCTGACACCTTCAGTTTCTTGCCCTTCGATGATGCGCAGTTCTGTAGTGGTTCCACCATCTGACATCGTGCCTGATGTTGCCATTGAAATGCAAGTGCTTTCTGATTCTGCTGTTTCACCTGCGGATGGTGCTTTGCCTGATGATGCTGAGTATTCTTATCCTGCTGACGTCCCTTTGTCCCTTTTGCATTCAACTGACATTGTCCAGTCTAATTCTTCCTTTGGAACTGAATCATTGACTTCCACTGCCCCTTCCAAATTTTCAAAATTTTTTGCCTGGTTCAAGCGACAATTTTTGGTTCCCCCCTGGATTTACATTTGGCTGGTGCTCATTTGCATTTTTTTGTTCATGTCCATTGGTTTTGTGGTAGTGTTTTTTAGGCTGATAAATGGACACTACCTGGATGAACGTTCTACAATTAGATTAATTAATGGAACTTTGGCCCCACATTCGTCATCGCACATCATGAAGAGGGACCTGGCTTTTGTAAATATCACCGCCTGGCCTGTCCGTGATGGAATAGCATGGGATGCAGTTAAATTTCAAATTCATGGGCCCACGGAAGTGATTAATGTGCCATCTGTATATCGTGTTTCTATGGGTGATGTGGTGAAGCAAGACATTCGATCTGATGATTGGGATGTTAAAACTATAGAGACACTGTTTTCTGATTTGAAATACTATGCCGCATTTGATGCTGAGGATTTGTATTTGAATAATGTAAACTATGCAGAACAGTTTTGTTATCAACATTATGGCACACATTTTCTTCATAGGGCAAACACATTTCGTAGTTTAGTCAACTTTACACAGTGGGAACATTGTCCAGCCCCGAAGATTGGTAGTTCAAAAACATTGATCGAAAATTTTTCGTATTTTTCGGATTTCAGTGTATCCAATAATGCATCTTTTTATTTTAAACTTAGAGACGAACCTATTTCAAAGGTGCGTTTGACCCACACTAAATTGTTGTTTTCTAAGTCCTTCATGGACGATTTGGCAGTTGGTGGGTATGACGTTTGGAAACATACTATTGATCTCAAATCGGTTTGGGGAATTAAATCTTGGCAAGTACAAGGTACAGAAGCTTTACATCGTGCCTGCCTCATCCCAAACCACATGTTATTTTTAAATTCTACAATTTTTCAGACAACCTGTTTAGGATTGGCTATTTCTAAAAAATTAAATTCCCCCTCGATCCCGGATCTGAGAGCTTACCCTGGTTGGGAGAATCACACAGATCTGTCCCTTACTATGTTGCAGTCTTTTATTTCCAATTCCACCTTCAATATTAGTGCATTAGACCCTAAAGGTTGGTTGGTATGGCAGAAAAGTTCGGATACCTGTCAACGTAGATTTTTGGGGTTAATTCCCGGGTATGTACAGGATAGAGTAGACCCACGTTTTCTGTCCTCACACACTGTCACTACCTACTCGGTAGGTAAATTGTGCCAGACATGGTTGCAACATTCCACATTAGATTCAGTTAAGATTCACTTGTCACGTTTGCATGACAAAATTGATTTGAATGATTTTGTTAAGGGTCCCGCATTGGGTAGATCCAAAAGATGGGTGTATGCTGTTTACAACGAGGTCTGGAAGTTGTCGCAGATTGAGGCTGCTTCCAGACTCCGTGCTATTGACCAAGCCAATATGGAAAAAGTATTGGCAGTAATAGATAATAGTATTAATACCTTATCTTCAAGAATATATACATTGGATAACATTGTTTCATCTGTTGTAGATATTGTCCAGGACGATGTGTCTGTATTGTATCATGGTCAAAATCAATTGCGTTCGATAATGCAATTTGCTTGGACTTTGCAGACGTTAAAGGCGGGGAAAGTGCCGTGGGATTACATGAATATTTCTTCTTTATTCCGCCCATTTAATCTGACATCAAAGCAGCAATTCATGTCCATGAAAGATGCTACATATTCACTACTGCATATAGAAAAGTTAGAACCTTTGCCTTTTTCTGTTGCTGAGTCGGATTATGCTGTGTGGCTTGTCCATGGGATGGTCACTCTGCCAATTTCTATGTATAGGTTTAGTTCATGCATGAAACATTATGCCTTAGGCAGATACGAAAAACTTGGTTCTGCATTCTTGCATGAGGTATGGTCTCTCCCATTTACATATCGATGTGAGAGAGACGGCAAAGAAGTTTATTTGAAAGGTGAGGAGTGTACGTCTGCTCCTGATCATTCTGTAGTATGTAGACATATCCAATTACATGGATCGTGTAATATGAATGCCCCTAATTTAGCTTGCGTATTGAAGGGCATTCCTGTGCCAGTTATAACACCGTCATTTACGCTGCTTGCTAATGGTAGTTATTTGCTTTTAAATAGTGAGGCTTGCTGTGGGATGTTAGCTGGAATTCCCTATATTGTTTCAGTTTCACGGAGAGTAATTTGCTGTAATAACGTGCTTTTCCCACCCCCGCAAGGCCGACTGGATATATCCATCTGGCCGACGATTCCGACCTTGAAAGCAGAGTTCAATAGGATGAGCAGAATAAGGGCTCTTTTGTCTCAAAAGGAGGTTGCGTTGACTTCGTCACGTGAAACATTTCTCCTTCAGGTGGCGAACGCTCGCACGGAAGTTCAAGCACTTTTGAATACTGACCTCCCCCTCCATTTTGGCACACTAATACACACTGTCTTCAATGCTTCTTCTACGACTGGTCTGGTCCATTTTTTTAAAATTGTAGGCTCTGGCCTTGTGACGTCTTTCCAGTCTATCTTTGGTATAATACCAGCTATTTTTCATTCTATTTTTTCTGGTGTTTTCGGAGGGTTTCCTCTGATACTCGCATTAATTGCTGGCATACTCCTGTTGGTCTGCGCACTACGCTATGGCTGCACAACTTGCGCTTCTCGACCACGGATTCAGCCTGTTCCATCTGCGTAGCCAGATGTGGGAATCTTATGGGACTTTACCGCTGGCTACCTTGAGTATCGCTTATGGATTATCCTTCCGGTTCCCGTATTTCACTTGTGTACAGCCTGTTTTTCACTGTCTCGAATGTCCGTTCCAATGGGCTCTGGATGTGTGTCTGTCAAACTTGGTGTCACCTGACCTGGATTTTGATCGACTGATGTATCCCTTAGTGGTTCATGAGTTTGACTGTTCTGGAGTCGGGTTTATGGCCTTGGGTGTGGCGCATGGAGTCCTTGGATTATGGGATATCGAGAAAGCAGCAGTTGACTTCCTGGCACGAAGTTACATCGAGATGCCTGCTTCTTGTCCACGAGGAGTGCTTGATGCTCATTTCCCGGTGGAACATGTGTGTTCTTTTTCGTTGCTGAATTGGATGACAGCCAATTTTGCGGATGACTCCAATGATTTTCTACTGGAAGCTGCAGCTACATATGCTGCTTATACCTTCTTAAATTGACTGCCGGATGGCGAGTTCAATGGAGTGAATTTTTTTCTATCTTCTCACAAACGATCGTTGGCCTCTATGGACGATGGATTGTGTTTTTACATTTTTTTTCTGTCTCTCTCTCTATTTCTTCGAGATTTTTTCTTCCTCTGATTTTTTCTTCCTCTGACTTTCTGAACTCACATTTCAAGTTCTTTGGTCTGCATCGTTGATCTTGAACTCTGCGTTCTGCTAAAATTATTCGCCCCTGGTTGTACAGTGGTTCGATCAAAGGGGGATGTCACGTGGTTTTAGGCCACTCCCTATTTACAGTGCTAAGTTAGCTCAATCACGTTAGCTGTTGGAAAAACATCTTGTTGCTTTTGCTGCCTTTGCACCCGACACTGTTGTTACATGTTATTCATTTGAGAAATGCAGACTCGTCTCAAGTGAATGTTATTTATACATCCTTAACAGTTGCTAGTGCCCTTGGTCTGTACATCGAGTAAAGAACTGTTCTAGGACACTAGACGGTGCCGGCTGATTATGTTCAGGGTGATCGTACCACTGTTTAGTCACAACATGCACGCAGCCGCAAATACCAGAATGTCGTGGGCTTTAATATCACAGCGCAGCATATTGTTAGGGCATTCGATAGAAGAGCTGTTGCAGAGAACACTGAGCTGATCCTGTGATGTGATACACTTGAGCTGATCTATACGGTATGGGGTCCCCTATGCAAGCCTATGAGACCTTCTAATAGTCTAATAATATATTATTAGTTGCTAGAGAAAGGAGGGTGGTTGTTTTCCACTGTCATTATTAATATGATCGCTCCTTTCATTTTCTATGGTATTGTAACAATGCTAATGGTAATGATCTTAACCATTTGTCTGCTTATGTTAGCCAAAGTACTGTATAACAGGACTCGAGGTTTATGAATAAATTCTTTAAACTTTACTGTGTCTTAGTTATTCTGTTGTGGACTAATATATATGTGCAAACGGGTATTTCGGGTTCCCACCATTCCTGAGAATAACTAAGTCGCATGTTCTGGGTTGTCTATACATTGGGACCGCCGAGCTAAATCTCGGATAACGAATGTGACACTAAGCTAGTCGGATAAGGGGTTCTTAGTTCTGAGGGGAGTTTCTGGTACACCACAATTCTCTAAGGTTCTGGTTTCCTGCGCATAGTTCTGTGCATACGCAGAATCCCTACAACAAGGGCCGATGTGAAGGAGATAGAAGCACATGTCCTGGCACGGAAATCCCACAGAAGGAAACAACAACATTCACAAATAATAAAACATCCCTCAGTAACTCTACCCCAAAAAGGAACAATAGACACAAGTTTGTCAACAAGTAAGGACCCCAGGGGTCATGACGTTGGCGGCAAGCAGCGGAGCAGTGTACCTGGTAGTCCAAGGGCTGCGGAGGGACATTCCACTGATCTGGGAGAAGGGGCAGTCCCAAATGTCCCCCCGGCTTCACACCATGACACCCATCCCCGTGGAACTGTGTGAGATGCTCAAGGGGAGTTCAGACGATCTTGAGGCTGAGAGAGGGAGGAGAGAACAGTCTCCCGTTCCTTAAACATCATGCTTCGCAGTGGATGCCGATTTACCGACAATTTGTCAATGTGGGAATATCCGTGCGGCCCGGTCTCTGGAGCCTTCCCTCCACTCTGCAGCCGTAGTGCTTTCCAGTCCCAGCAGGTCGAGAGCCTCAGCAAGGGAGCGAATCTGTCGCAATTACCCCTGATGTTTAAAAATAATGCGCAAGGGGTGGCTCTGATCCAGATCAGGGTATATAAATTCTCCCTACTTCCACAGATAGAGTAATTTCACAGATACACGCACATACATTCATCATACGCTTGGGCCCATTTCACTAACATACACTCAGATTACTCTATTAACACTGAACCTGTAAAGAAAAAACCTCCTAAACACCCTGCATCTGCACTAAGGTCGATAAGACCAAATTGACACTGTCTTGAGTCATGATTTAAAAAATAATAATCACAATAGAATACTCAATAATTGACAAGAAATAACCACCAACACTGTATTTAAAATAATGGTAATTTATCTAAAATTAGTTCAAAGAAAAATTCAATCAAAGCAAAATCATTATTCTCATAATTACCTATTCTAGCTAAATGTCATAAATGGGTCAGGACAGGTCTCTCAGTAGAAGTCTCCCAAGTCGCCGTCCTCACAGCATCGATCCTCACCAACGCAAGTTTGGGAAGAAGTGGCCTCAGACCCTCTCTAGGCTAACAATACTTATAGAAAATTTTACAAAATAAAGCAACATAAAATGTTTTAGATATCCGCTGAACCGCTGAGCAGAGCGAGCAGGAAAGGATGTAACATCGCTACATTTGGAAAATCTCCGCTCAGAAAAATCACAAAAATAAAAAGACGGAAGAAGGAAACTCGAGTTTTGCAAATGTTTCTTTCACGTTCACATTTCCTCGGAACCAGCATTGTAATCACAAAGTTCATTGTGGCTCCCTTGTCCTCCAAGGACACTTGGACTCTCGCCCAGAACTGCTGTCCTCACGGAAAACTTTTAAACCAGGCGATGACTGTGGTCAGATGACTCTCGACCATGTTCAGCAAGGCCCTCTCATCAAAATTCAGTCACTCGAGCGTAGGCTTTAAACGGCAGCCATTTTACGATAGGCCAAAACAGACCATCTTAATTAAAAGAGACAAAAACAACGTTACCACAGCATAGTGATTAAACAGTGTTAACCCCACTAATACCCTTATGTGTATGTAATTATCTAGCCTTTGCAACACAGTAAAGCATTAGTACACATTATTTCAAAAGCGTTTTGTGCTTTAAAACAAACAACACTTAGCAACATCCATTTAATAAAACCTGCACATTATTATTAAGCAACATGAATGCATTCCCACGTATAGTTTTCTCCTGTTAGTTCGTATTGGTTAATCAGAATTTCATACAATAACAAATAATTAATAGTTACAAATTAATAATTTTAATTCACAACATCTAAACAAACTGGAGCTTCAAAACCCGATAAATTTTCAACAGAAAACTCTGCTCCAGCAATCCCCCCTTTGGTGATTTTATCACCAAATAAACAACCCAAAAAAAAAAAATTTAGTAAAAAATTTAGTCCCATTTTAGGAGAAATTGGAAATGTCTTTTTCTCTTACACAACACTACACACCAGACTCCCTTTCATCATCCCTCTTTGTTTCCAAGTAAACACTCTCCCTCAAATCTTCTAATTCTATTTCTTGTGGATCTCTTTTTGACCTTTTATTTCTCTTTTCAATATTTCTTTTGATTAATTTCTTTTTCCCTCCCCTGTTTTTACAACACAAACACCCCAATCTTAATATCAATAAAGCAACAATTACACAAGTCAAAGGAAACAATATCTTACCTATAATAGTGCTACCTATTTTTGCAATAAAACTTTTAACTGCAACTATTTTATTAGCTATTTTGGTCCAGATACTTTCAGCTTCCAGTGGTACTAATTCTTCATGCAAATCAGTAATATTTTTAATATAGACCTTCAGGTCCTTGCTTTCATCTGGAATGTAAGTGCAACAATGTTGAACTTTCAGCATTCCACAGACCCCACCCTCCTTGGCTAATAGAATATCAAGGGCAAGTCGATTTTGCATAGACATGGCACGTACGGCAATCATCTCCGTATTCACCAAAACAAACCCTTCAGCGGTATTTGTCGATAAGCGATCCACCACTGTTGACAGTTTCCGAATTCCATATGCATTCAAAGAAATTCCCACTGCTGGAATTAAAGCTCCAAAGATATCACCTACAATTTCAGACCAACTTTCTCTCTTAAAACGCGTTAGTAAATTAATATGTTCTACATCTTCTATTCTATCTATATGAAAAATCTTTGGAAAGACCAGGCCCACATAACACGTGCCATACCAATGGTCAGGCAACCTGTAATAAGCCTTGTTCCCACAAACATAATACACTCCTGGGAAAACTGGATCCTCTCCTCCTTTGAAACCCCATCCTGTTGCAATGAAGTATGTATCATGACACTCACTAGTCCCAACAAAATATGTATCATATTGGGATTTCCTCCTTGTAATGCACAGCTTACCCTTCTGTGGTGCATCTAGAGCTAAAGTTGGACTAGCCCCATTTCTCAACTCTTTCCCTATTTCAATGTCCCAAATTGTCTCACTCACTTTATATTTTCCTGCCTTTTCATGCATGCTCATTCTCCTTTCCTCTACCATGTTTAGGAAAGCCTTCTCCTCTTCTTTCAAACTGCAAGTTAAATTATTCTTAAAAATGTAATCTAATGTTAATTCTTCTTTCTCAATATAAATCTCACCAAAAATGTTAGCTTCTTTAGCTGGATTCAGCTTTTTGTTCATAGGCAAGTGCCCAAAAATGTTATCTTTATTAGACATCACATAATCTATTTTCCCTAACAAATAAAAAACACTACTCAATACACTACATGAAATTCCACACGTAGCTGGTAAATGGTGATAAGTAACACCCTCTGAAACGGATGCAGGTAACTGCATACATACGTAGCAATCCCTTACTTCCATTGTCTTCACATATTCATACAATAATTTTGAAAAAACATTACTAGAAAAATCATGAATTGACCTATCTTTATGTATGTAAGTATTACTAATTCTAGTTGGAACTACTTTTTGTGAATCCTTCCCTACATTAGTCACATTTTCTGTATGCATCTCAAATGTACCTATGGTAACTCTAAAAGTAACTAATAAAGCTAAAACACCCCATAATAACATTAATAATCCAGTACAGCAGCAGCACATTCTACACCATCTTTTCAAAAAGGCACATCTACTTTGATTATTCTCTATGTTAGCCATTTTACTACTTTGACCTTGTCTTTTGACTTAGCCTCTACTACTCCACTACTGAAATTTCTTGAACTCTGGATTTTTCAAACAATTAATTTTCAGACTTTCTTCTTTTCACTTTCTCCCAAGTGATTTCTTCTGTTCACTCAATTTGGATATTCATCATTCTTCACTTCAACTTATTCAACATCAAATTGTATTAGATCTCCAACATCATCCTCAGTATCCGACTTTTCTCCAATGTCAGTCAAGATTACTTTCAGGATTTCACCTGTATCTTCCTCAACCACTTCACGTATGGCCTCCTCTGGATTTCCCTGACTTTCTGCCTCTTCACCTTCAGACAATGCCACGTACGTCCATTCCGGCGACCTATACTTCTGGTTAGGTTTTCTTATTCTTTTGATCTCCTCTGGTTCTTTTGACTCTTTTCGCTTTTCACCTTTTGCTGGATTCTGACTCGATACCTCATTCACTTGTTCAGCTTTCGAGGTATTTGCTCTTATCAGTCTGTATCTCAGCTTCTTTATTCTGTTGTTAGGCCAAAGATCTCCTCTTACAACCTTTTTCGGTCTTGTTTCTTTATTATTTCTTTCTCCAATCCAAGTTCTCTTTCTCAGAACTCGACCCTCTGATTTTTCATTCTCACTTTCATCCGATTCTGTTTCAAATACCTCTTGTTCTTCAGCAGTTTTCTTTCGCTCCACAGTCTTTTTCACCACTGTTTGAGACTTCCCTATTTCTGTCCCTCCTCGGGTCTCCGACACGCAATCTTCCTGCTGTCTACTTGTCCCTTCACCTAACTTATCAAAAATGTTCCCTACACCTCCTCGGGGGTCTTCCGCAATCTGTCCCTCTCTATCTTCTTCTGACCCTACTTCTTCAGGTATAATCTCAAGTGGTTCTTCCACCTCCTCATCTGATTCAGGAGTAATCTCTATGGAACTGGTCTTTTCTCTTCTTTCTTCTCCACTGCTTGTTAGAACTTCAGTCTCTCTCACAGAATCTGATCTCCCTTTTGAAATCTCAATGTTTCTCCTGAGCTTTCTCCTGGAAAGAAAGAATCACTTGACTCTCTTTCTCCTTCAGAATTCTGATTCCTTCTCACTGGGTCTGTTTCTTCATCATCACTGGAATCTGACTCTTCAAAATACTCCTTACCAGTCCCATCCTTTGGGTTTGGAACTCTCAGAGTATGACTTGCATGTACCCAGTTTTTCACACCAGCACACTTCACTGCAGTTGTCGTAGTCAGAATGACTTGTCTTGGCCTTCCCCACCTTGGAACCAAGCAATTTCTTCTTCTGTGTACTTTAATCCTCACCCAGTCCCCTGGATTCAGATCATGAGCTTGCTTCTTCTCAAGTGTGGTGGCGTCTTCTCCAACCTGGTGAAACACAGAATGAACTGCGTCAGCCAGGCCTTTACAGTAATCCAAAATCATGTCATCAGTTATTGTCATCAACTTATTGACAGGTAAAAATGCATGACGCATTGCACGTCCCATCAAGATCTCATGTGGACTCAAACCAGTAGTTCTATCTGGAGTAGATCTAATAGTCATTAGCACTAGAGGCAAGACATCAGGCCATTTCATTCCAGTGGCTAAACACATCTTACCAATTCTGTTCTTGATTGTGCCATTTATCTGCTCAACCACACCAGAAGCCTCTGGTCTGTAAGCACAATGTAGCTTCTGCTGTATGCTCAATGCTTCACAAATCAAACTCATGAGCTCATTATAGAAGTGTCCACCTCTATCAGACTCAATCGTTACTGGAAACCCGTACCTAGGAATCAACTCTCTTAACAGTAACTTTGCCACTGTTATTCCATCATTTCTCCTAGTCGGATAGGCCTCCACCCACCTTGAGAACAAACAGACTACCACTAGAACATACCTCAATCTGTTCACTTGGGGCATTTCAATGAAATCAATCTGCATTCTCGTGAAAGGACCACCTTCTCTGCCTATCGTACCCAGACTCACCACTGTCTTTTTCCCAGTGTTAAATTGCTGGCAAATCAAACATCTTTGACAAATGCTCTCTGCAATCGTCCTGAACTTTGCATTGTACCAAGTCTGTTTAAAAGACCTGATCATCGCATCCCTTCCCAAATGTCCCTGGCCATGATACATCCTTGCCATTGTCGACAACATAGAATTAGGCATGACTGGTCTACCATCTCTATAGACCCAAACATGGTCTGTTTCTCTTGGGGCACAACCTGCCTTGATCCAGTCTTTCTTTTCTTCCTTTCCTGCCTCATCCTGCAACTGTTTCACCTCATCCCACGTTTCTAGGACATTAGTAAACATCACAGAACAAAAAGACATTTCCCCTTCTCGTTCCCTGTTAATCGAGTGATTATTCTTAGCACAATACTGTGCAATGTCATTTGCAAATCTGTTTCCAAGTGTTACAAAATCATCTCCTTGTCCATGAGCAGCACATTTCACAACTGCTAATTCTTTAGGCAGCTGTATCGCCTCAAGCAATTTTCCAATCACTTCAGCATTCTTTATTGGAGTCCCACTCGACGTCAAGAAACCTCTCTGCAGCCAAAGCTGGCCAAAATCATGCACAACTCCAAATCCATACTGACTATCAGTCATCACAGTCACTCTCAGATCTTTCCCAATTTCGCAAGCTTTCGTCAATGCCACCAATTCAGCAACTTGTGCAGATTTCACTCCTTTCAATGGTGAAGCTTCCATCACTTCTGAAACCTTGCACACTGCATATGCTGCACTCAGCACACCATCATCATTTCTCAGACATGATCCATCCACAAACAGCACATGATCACTCTCAAGTAATGGAAGATCTCTTATGTCTGGTCTCGGTTTTGTACAGTAATCCAGCACATCCAAACAATTGTGATCATCTTCTGTCTTCACACCCACATTTTCAATATCCGGCAATAATGTCGCTGGATTCACATTCACACATCTCTCAAGAGTCACATTTGATGCTCCCAGAATGACTTTCTCATATTTAGTCAGCCGACTATGTGACATGTACTGAGTTCTGCTTCTTGTCAAAAGAATTGCCACATTATGAGGTACGAATACCCTTACAGGATATCCCATTATGATTCCCTCACTCTGTTCCAGACTTTTACATGTTGCAGCCACAGATTTCAAACAACCTGGTAAACCTACAGCTACAGGGTCAAGTGTCGATGAGAAGTATGCAATAGGCCTTCTCAGTAGTCCATGCTTCTGGATTAACACTGAAAGTGCACATCCATTTCTCTCACTGCAGTACAACTCAAACTCTTTTTCATAGTCTGGCATACCCAAAGCAGGGGCTTCACACATTCTGTTCTTCAGCTCCTCAAATGCTGCCATCTGTTCTCCATCTAGTTCCAATGGGTCTTTTACCTCACTTTTTGTCAGCTTAATCAGTGGTCTTGCTATCAGAGAAAAGTTACTAATCCACTGACGACAATAACCCACCATCCCCAGGAACATTCTCACTTCCCTCTGGGTCCTTGGGGCCTTCATTCCCCTGATGATTTTGATCCTGTCATCAGTCACCTTTCTCAAACCTTTTTCAATATTGTGTCCAAGATAATGCACCTCTTTCTTGCAAAATTGCAATTTGGCTGGAGATACCTTTAACCCTCCATCTGCCAGATGATTCAGTAAAGCTATGGTATCTACTTCACAAGCTTCACGTGTCTTTGATGCCACGAGTAGGTCATCAATATACTGCACTAGTACTGAGTTTTCAGGCATGATCAAACTCTCCAATGACTTTTTCAATAACTGATTGAATATTGAAGGACTCTCTGTGTACCCCTGTGGAATTCGACACCATGCTAAAATACGCTGGCCAAACCTAAATGCAAAAATCGGCTGGCTGTCATGATGCAATGGAATTGAAAAGAAAGCATGACACAAATCAATCACTGTGTACCACTCAGCATCATGTGGAATCTGATACAAAATCACTGACGGATTTGGCACAATCGGACAACATGCCACCACAATTTTGTTAACTTTTCTCAAATCCTGTACAATCCTGAACTTCCCATTGGGTTTCTTTAGCCCCATTATCGGTGAGTTACACGGACTACTCAGTAGTTCTCTCAAAACTCCTTGCTGAATCATTTTCTCAATAATAGGAGTTATTCCTTCAATTATTTCTGGTGTCATTTTGTACTGAGGAATGTTAGGATAAGTAATTCCCTCTTTCACTGAAATTTTCACAGGATCTACATTATTCATCAATCCCACATCCTCTCCAGTAAAATCCCAAACTGTTCTTTTCACTGTGTCTCTTAACTCTTGAGGCAAATCCTCCGGATCAAACACAGCATATGCACCAATCATCTCACTCTCTCTATTTTCTAGAGTCATTCGGTACAAAACATCCTCATCTGGTGTTTCAAAAGCTATTCCATCCGGCGTACAAAAAATTGTACAGTTCATTTTGCATAGCAAGTCCCTGCCTAACAAGTTCACTGGACTAGTGTCACAGACTACGAATCTGTGCATGTCTGAAAATTTCCCTATTTGTACCCTTACTGGTTCAGTAAGACGTGTCTTGATTTGTGTATTGGCTACACCAACTACTTGGATTGCTTCATCCGAGAGAGGAAGATTTCTAATATCTGCTGACCTGACAGTTGATCTTGTCTACTAAAAAAGTAACACTTTCTTCATTTATTTTCCCATCTACAAATGGTCCTGCCTGGTCTATTTCTAGAGTTGCACCAAGTATGCACTCTTCCTCCTCTCCTCGGCACCGTCAATAGTCACCTTCAGACTCACTCCCCTCATTCTTTAACAAGTACTGTTGTACCTGGTTAGAACGCCTTGGTTTGTTTACCTGCTCATCATTGTAGAATCCTGAATCCTGATTGTACTTTTGTGACCCTCTATTCTGCGGCAAGGGCGGTTTTGGCTCTTGGCTCTGCTGTCTCACAACCTTCTGTTGTTGCTGCTGTTGATTATTCCCCTCGTTCTGCACCTGTTGATTTAATGATTTACTCTCATTATTCGCTAATGGTGGATTGGTACATTCAGATCTCCAATGTCCCAGTTGGCCACAGTTGTGACAAGGAAACTTTTTCTTCGCTTCCTCAAGATTTCCCTTTCCTTTCCCTGCATATCTGGGCCTATTCCCTGGATTATTTGCCTGTTCCACCAACTGTGCTTCTTGTCTCTCCGCAACCTTCACTTGTGCCCACATTGCTTTCTCTTTCAGCTTTCTCTGTTTTGCTTCAATTTCATCACTGAAGTACTTTGCATGTCTCAGAATCTCATCTATTTTCTTACTCTGCCAGTCCACTGTATGCTCACGAATTCTCTCACTAATCTCAGGTCTCAGGCCATATACAAATCTGTATACAAAATGACTCAAATCTTTGTCACCCAGGTGTTCATCCCCACTGAATTGTTTAAAAGCCAGTATCAGCCTCTCATAAAAAGCATGAACTGATTATTTTGCTTCCTGGTGTGTTCGATCTATCTTAACCCAGTCTGTTTCTTTTGGAGGGACTTTACTTTTCAGGTATACAATCACCTGATCATACTTCCTCATTACCTCTGGATCTAGTGCTCCTGTTCTCTGATCTCTTGGATATTCCTCAGTAGGCCAACTTACAACTATTTTACACTCAACCCACAAGTCTGCTGGAACAATTATATCAAACAGACTATTCAGGTCAATCCACAGCACTTTTGACAATTTCACAAACCTGTCTACCTGCCTATACCACTCGACGGGCTTTTCTCTCAGTCGAGGGAAATCATTCGTAAATGATAAAATATCCTGTCTGGTCCATGGAACATGTACATATCCTCCTCCAGGTATTTCTCTCATGGGATAAGCATCCACTGTTTTCTCTTTTTCTCTCACAGGAAATGCTGAATAAGTCCTGTCCACTGATTCTTCCCTTTTCTTATACCACCTATCCTTCCACTTCTCTACGTCACCCCATTTTCGCAATAAGGCGATCATCTCTTTAATCTGTCCTGTTCTACCAGCACCATTCAGATTCTCAATGTCTTTGTCCGTAAAATCCATCCTGTAAGACCTCTGCAAGGCTTTCACCTTATCAATGTCAACTCCTTGTTCATTCGCTATTGCTCTTAACCTGTCATGTGTATTTTTAGCTCTCCAGGTTATGTTTTTACACATAAATAACAATTCTCCATCATGATGATTTTTGAGAATTTCTGTAGGAATTGTCCCTGCAACAAGCTCCTCTAATTCTACGCGTAACTTGGCCACATCAATTGCCTGTGAATCTTTATCCCTCTTTTGAAGAACTCTCATCCATTCATTCAAATCTTCAGCTGTTATTTCAGTAGATTTTCTCACTGGAACCACTTTCTTCTGTGGTTCTAAAGTTCTCTAATCTTTTCAGTCAGCTCCGATGTAGTTCTGGCTAATTCTCTCGTATTCTCATCACCACTTCTATTCTCTCTCTCTTTTTCCCTGAAAGGATTACTACTTCTTAACTCAGGTGTCACAATTTCTGTCTCAATGATACGCAATGTATCTCTTATCGGAGAAACAACTGGTGTGCTCTCTTCTGGTTCTGGTCTATATGGAGGTGGTCTTTTGTAAATCATGTCATTCAAAACCTCATCCTCATACTCATTAACTCCATATCTTTTCACTTCTGCCTCCGGAACCCTTTCTGTACCTTTCCTTTCTTCCCTTTCGTCAACTGTTCTCATAGGATATAATCCCTCTGACATACCAGCATCTCGCCATCTCTTCATTCGATCATGATGAGTTTCACGATCATGTTTCCTCCCAAACATGTATCTGTAGTTACCTCCAGACCTCTGTTTTTCTCGCTCATGTACTTCCTCTTCCCATTCCACTAAAGCCTCAAACTGTGTCGGCCTTGGTCTTGGGTCAAGACACAACATCTTTTCCCGTAAATTTCTCAACACGGCCAGGTTAAATGAACCATGTTCTGGGAATGCTAGAACACCATCTTCCTTAGTATACCTAACCCAATTCTCCAACCATATACAGGTATGATACCCATATCTCGCAGCCATAAAGGATGCAGGCGTTTTCATTGGAGGTAACAATTCACCTTCTCTTGTTTTAACATCTTTATCCTTGTCAAACCATCGTTTTATTTTTTCGAACAAAGATTTCTTCTTTTTCTCTTCTTGGTAATACATTTTAGCGTTTACCAAAACTTTCTAGTCCCTTCCGTAATACAACTGTACAATACAATTTTTTCATCCAATAACAGCGCGACTCACACCAACGCACCAATCCTGGAGCGTCTACGTCACCCTGTACCCCTTCCAATCCTTGCGCGGCTCACACCAACGCACCAATCTCAGCGCGAGCACTGTTCTGATCCACTACCCAATCAGAGCACGGTCTCAATGACGTCAACAGTCGCTGCAGTCGCTCCTACTCCTGTCTCCTGTCACTCGTCTACCCCTCCTTTACAAAACTTCTCAGTAGACTTCGTGTCAATTCTACAAAATCTATTAGTTACAACATATAAACATCTCCATTGTCTGCTTCGCTAACCACAGAATAGTAAAGAAAATCTATTTCACAAGAATCCCGTCTTTTCCCTGTAACAGCACTTACTCCTGCTCCACTACGGAATTAATACTCTCGTTGACACAGTAGGACATTCCTCTACTCTGCCCTTCTATCATGCATCCATTAACTGTTTCCTCTAGGACTGCTCCAAAGAGTCTTACAATCAACTAAATGCTCATACATTCACGCACTTTCATAAAATATAGTACATACACACAGAATCCTGCCTTCCCGAGAACAGCGAACAGTCTGCCCTACTACAGAATTATAACACACGTTAACCAAGCAGCGCTTACCTCTGCCCAGTCCTTCAGACAAGCTCAGAGAATACCTATTATTTCTCCCGCGATAAGCTTTAACGGCGAACCTTGCGGATCCCTGGGACTTAAGACCAGAGTTTCATAGATAACCCTTCGCTACCATACACACTCCTTTTATACCAGAAATATATCCCTAATAGTAACACACAACGATGTCACTGATTCCGAACCCAGACAATGTGATGCGCAACTTCAATTGTCACACGTTTTTCCTGCATACATACAGGACCAATAATCCCGTTTTTCCCGAGAGCAGTATATACTTCCCTCTGCCCTACTACGGAACTACTACCAGCTCCCAAGTTCCAGAAGCACTACATAAAACTCAACACGACGACTCCAACATATAGTATTAGTACATATACCAACATCAATCAATAATCAATTAATAAAAAAGCCAATGTACAAGCAATCTAATCAGATCAAGACAATAATCAAAACCATCAAATTCTGCTACCAGGAAATTGATCCAGATCAGGGTATATAAATTCTCCCTACTTCCACAGATAGAGTAATTTCACAGATACACGCACATACATTCATCATACGCTTGGGCCCATTTCACTAACATACACTCAGATTACTCTATTAACACTGAACCTGTAAAGAAAAAACCTCCTAAACACCCTGCATCTGCACTAAGGTCGATAAGACCAAATTGACACTGTCTTGAGTCATGATTTAAACAATAATAATCACAATAGAATACTCAATAATTGACAAGAAATAACCACCAACACTGTATTTAAAATAATGGTAATTTATCTAAAATGAGTTCAAAGAAAAATTCAATCAAAGCAAAATCATTATTCTCATAATTACCTATTCTAGCTAAATGTCATAAATGGGTCAGGACAGGTCTCTCAGTAGAAGTCTCCCAAGTCGCCGTCCTCACAGCATCGATCCTCACCAACGCAAGTTTGGGAAGAAGTGGCCTCAGACCCTCTCTAGGCTAACAATACTTATAGAAAATTTTACAAAATAAAGCAACATAAAATGTTTTAGATATCCGCTGAACCGCTGAGCAGAGCGAGCAGGAAAGGATGTAACATCGCTACATTTGGAAAATCTCCGCTCAGAAAAATCACAAAAATAAAAAGACGGAAGAAGGAAACTCGAGTTTTGCAAATGTTTCTTTCACATTCACATTTCCTCGGAACCAGCATTGTAATCACAAAGTTCATTGTGGCTCCCTTGTCCTCCAAGGACACTTGGACTCTCGCCCAGAACTGCTGTCCTCACGGAAAACTTTTAAACCAGGCGATGACTGTGGTCAGATGACTCTCGACCATGTTCAGCAAGGCCCTCTCATCAAAATTCAGTCACTCGAGCGTAGGCTTTAAACGGCAGGCATTTTACGATAGGCCAAAACAGACCATCTTAATTAAAAGAGACAAAAACAACGTTACCACAGCATAGTGATTAAACAGTGTTAACCCCACTAATACCCTTATGTGTATGTAATTATCTAGCCTTTGCAACACAGTAAAGCATTAGTACACATTATTTCAAAAGCGTTTTGTGCTTTAAAACAAACAACACTTAGCAAAATCCATTTAATAAAACCTGCACATTATTATTAAGCAACATGAATGCATTCCCACGTATAGTTTTCTCCTGTTAGTTCGTATTGGTTAATCAGAATTTCATACAATAACAAATAATTAATAGTTACAAATTAATAATTTTAATTCACAACATATAAACAAACTGGAGCTTCAAAACCCGATAAATTTTCAACAGAAAACTCTGCTCCAGCAGCTCCATGAATACGGAATTCCGTTGTCGCGGAGATGGGAAGTGACCACTTTGAATTCTCGCCTTGTGGTCAACGTGGACGCAGCAAGGTCTTGGAAGAGGGCCAGGGTGTGACCTCGAAACTGAATCGGTTGGGCTGCCCGGGCTTTGTGTAGGATTTGCTCCTTGAGTTGGAAGTCATGCACGCAGGCGAGGATGTCCGGTGGGGGGACCTTCTCTCCTCTGGGCAGGCCCACTCGATGAACCCGGTTCATCTGAATGTCTCAAGCGCCGTCTTCCCCCAACACTTGCTGAAAGAGAGCCAGGACGTAGGATCTGAGGTCATCTCCCTCCGCATGCCAGGGCACTGCTCGGATGCGTATATTGTTCCTCCGCGATCAGTTCTCGAGATCCTCTGTGTGGGCCTGTAGATCCAAGTTTGGGTCCTCTAGCCGGAGTACCTCCTGATGCAGTTGATGAAGGTCGTCTTCCCGGCTCAATTCGTTCTCCTCAAGGGTGGCCACCCTCTCGCCCACCTCGTCTATGTTCCGCCGGACATCTTTGAGATCAGCGGACAGCTGGCCCTTCAGGTCTAGAATGGCCTCTTTGATGGCGGAAAACAGCTCTGTTATGAAGGCTTTCGTAGCTGGGCCGTCCGTCCCCTCTATTGTCTCCGATTGTCCCGGGTCCCGGGGCACCGTGCCTGCTGTATCAGGGCCGCTCGACTGCTTAAGGAGCAGGTCTTTGAGGGACTTCTCCCTCTTCGATCGGGCCGAGGACATGGTGCTGTAGTGCGCCCGAAGGGCTAGCGGTAGGAGATCCGCGTGTGACGTAGCCTAATAGCACAGCTGGGGTGAAGGAGTCGGCAGCCCCACCGTGCGGGCCGAGGGCTGTGGACTTGTGCTGCGAGGCTGGTGTCCAGGTGACGTGCGCTTGTGTTGCATAGCAGGTGTGCGCCAAGGCTCGCTAGTTCTCTGTGATGGGGCTCCGCACGCTTCACGTGCCCCCACACTCCCCGGGGATCTCGGTGCTCACTCGGCAGGCTGGTATGTGGGTGGGCCTAGGTCAGCTTTATCTGGCCGCAGGGTGGGGGGTCCAGTGGAAGTGCAGGAAGTGCTGTGCGTCGCACGTTACTCCCGAGGGGCTCACTGTTGTCTTGTACCCACAAACACCAGCAGTTAACCACTTCTACCATGGGCCAGATCGGTGGGCCTCAAGGCCTTGCTCTCTGCCACCAGTGAGGAGCGCTCGGCGGGGGGTCATCGATGCTCAACTGGGCCACAACCCCAAGTTAAGGCCGGGCCAGCCAGGTAGCGGCTGCAGAGGAAGGACCCCAACCACGGGCAGGATCGAAGAGGCGCGCAGGCCCCCACTCACCGGGGATCCAGGTGGCAGACTTTCACTCAAGGCCCTACGTGTGGTGAAGAGGTCCGCAACTCTGTTGGGTGCCAACCCTCTGCGCCTGGAAAGACAGGCCACAGGTCAGAATGCACTCTGTGACCCCGGGATGTGGTGCTTGCAGGCCCCAGGCCGAGGTACATCGATAGCGCGATCTCAGCCAGGGCAGGGGAGGAGACAAAATGGAGGGCGATCCGCAGACCTCAAGCTGAGCGGCCGCAGCTTCCCAGCACCGGGTCGGAAGAGAGTCAACCGCGGGCCGGGACTACCCGCTCAGGTGCCGGCCGATCAGGCCAATGTCATGGGGGCTCGTCAACGAGGCGCCGTTCCAATCACCTCCCAAGTCAGTCAGCGTCCATGGTCGCCCACACTTCAGCCACGGCTCGGGCTCCGCTCAAGTCCGGCTAGGAACCGGGCCTGGATGGGCAGAGGAAGCCACCAACGACCTCCGCTCCAGCACCCGAGTGATCTTTCTCGGATTCCGGTCCCCGTGTGCTTATTTGAGGACCGGGGACGGGGCGAGAACAAAGCTGTGCAAAGGCAAAGCCGGATGGACGGAATCTCACGTCCTACCGTGCTGCCATCTTGGCCATGCCCCCACTCTTCCATTTTAGATGGTATGAGGATGGTTCAGTGAATCACACTGGGGCTGATTGACAAAAGCATTTTGTAAGCACAGGAAGTACTACTACAGGAGTGAGTACTCTTTAGTGTACTCCTCCATGCCCTTGTGAATCGATTCGAAAACTCCAACTCACTATTAGTAAAAGTGCAAAGAGGGCACAGTCCTTTCTATTTCTACAAATTGTATATGAAGACTCCATGAATATTATATTCCCGTTTAGATGTTTTGTGGACAATTCAAAGAGACAGTCCTAGTTTGTAAAGAGTACCACTTATGAACGGTGGCGAAACTCTATTCTGAACTACTGCTTCGCCACTTTTAAAAAGACTAGGATATGACACCCTAATTTCTTGTGGGAGTGAAACTTGTGGCCGAGAAATCCTGCTGCCTGCACTTTTAGAGGAGGAATGACTGAGAAAGTTAACTTACTGTCATTAGAAGAACCACCGTACCAGTTAGTATTTTCTCCAATCGACTGGACCTGATATGAGAATAGTTCATGAGCGAGATACTCCTTTATGGGACCCCATGTAGACTTTAGATCAGTGGCGTTGGAGGTTTGGAGAGAAAATTAGTCCAGCCACATTTGTATTGAAAATGCTATCGCTTTTTTCAAAGCGGTGCAAGATGGTTCTCAATCTTCAGGTAATATAAGTACTTTAGATTTACTCTGTGCCAGATGTTGTCTCATTGAAATTGCAGTGACCTGCCCAGGGACAATTTAAGGCATGTGCAAAGTGGGCAATTGGCTTGGGCCCCCACCTTCCAAGGCCCCTGTTAACATGGTTTTTATCTCAATCTATCTCACCTTGGTTGATTTCTCTATTGGAACCTCTTAAGGACTTTTGGGCCCCCAGACAAGATACATTTCAGCTATTTTTGTATGAAAGTTTAAAGTAACGCTGGCACTGCCAGAACTATTAGTTGAGTGGGAGTCATAAATAAATATATACCCACTATATATCAAGTGCTATACTGCATGACAATAATATCGTATACACTTCATCTACCTGAACACTACATCACAATTTAAGTCTAGGTCGGTAGATGTGGTGATGAGAATATCACATGCTTAGCTTGATGACGCAGTGGCAGGCAATGTATTGAATGTAATATTATTGTAGGTCAATATTAACGCCTTCACTATAGTGCCATGGAATCTGTATAGATTGATAGTGCCTAGCTTATTGAAACGCTCATTGGTCTTGCTGTCTCCATCCGTACAATCCTTATTAGCTTGTTTGTGTGCTGTCGATCTATTATGAGCTGAAATGGTGGTGTTTGTTGTCGAGCCTTTTCTTGTTAGTATTGTAGTGTGCTTCTATTTCGTGACTCGAAATTAAAGATTCCTGCTGGCCTGTGGCTCAGTGGTGTTGCCGGTACTGCCAGCCTGCAGGAGAGGGGCTATGCTTGTGTGCTGAAGGGCCGTTTCTGGTCGTTATTGTTGGTGCTACTGAATTGCAGCTGCATGTTTTTAGGGTGATGAGTAGGAAATTAGAATCTACATAACTTGCCTTGCAAGAATAACCTAAATGATTTAAGGGCTAAGAAAATAGGGGCATGGCTAGATACAAGGGAGAAAACAGATAGAGAATGCTACTATTTTGAGTTACTAGTGCTAAAAGCCATGTGTGAGCACAAGTTCAGTAGCTGAATAGAGGAACGGAACTTCTTTCACAAATAATGGTGTAGTAGTGCGCAAAGTGAACTGCCCTCCGATCCACTGACAGCACAGTAAAAGACAGCCATAATGTGGGTGCATTGGGCCACTAAAACCACTGGGTCCTGATGCCACTGCATCTGCTTCACTATTAGCAGCTATGCCCTTTTTCACAAAGCAGTAAAGGGTAACAAAATGTAATCATTTTCAACTTGTCTCTATTAAAATCACGACTTGCAGGGAGACAACGCTGGTCCTGAGCAGAGTCATACAGCACGAAAGTCCAGCACAGATCAAGGCGGATGTATTGTATGGTAATTTAACTTATGTGGATATCCTCACAATATGGCATGGATCCAACCCTCCTGGATGTACGTTAGAACCCCCACCCTAATGCCATCCAGTCCCCACATGACTCCACCATAGGCCATCTGCATAATATTGAAACCAAGAGTTTTCTTGGTCGGTGAAACTTAGGAAGCCTCAATAACACCTGCATGGATCTGCTCAATCCCACCTGCCTCCCAATGGTAACTCACCTGTGAGGCAACAGCACCATCTCTCTGCTGGTAAGTTTGTGTCTGCCAAATGGACTCTAAAACAGACTCTGGTGGCAGATCCATAAATTGATTTTCTTACCCTGGAGATGCTTCATTTTGGAATATTTTTGGGATAGGTACTTAGGAGCTGGACATGAAGAAACCCCCTGTCAAACGGATGCCCCCGCAGCCCTGCTGCCTTCTGCTCTGCTGCTACAATCGATTTCCACGTTGTGTTTCTCTGAACAGTTACACTAATATGTGTCCTGTACATGCACCTCCAACAATCTCTATATTGTCTCCGGGCTTTTATAGATTTGATCTGTAATCCGATCAAAACACGCGATAAGGTTGAAAACAGTGCTCAGAGAAATTGATTTAAAATGGGCAGGATCTCTTACCTGGAGATAACAATGGCAAGTTACAAAAGATATACCGTCCCGATCCGGGAGAATTAATACCTGACTGCACCTTAGGGAATCTTACGGCGGACTAATGAGTAATACCATCAATAAGAGAAATGGAGGAGGAAAAAGCAAAGTCCGAAGCAGCCTCTCTTGAATGAAGGACTTGCTTGCACATGTGCACTAAACTATGGGCCAGATATACAAACGCTTTTGTGGTCGCAAAACTTGCAATTCACAAAATTACAGTGCTTGTGACTGTAAAATGGCCTTTTCCATGTATTAAACCCATTTTGCGATTCGAAAAAACTTTCCAGCTTGCAAAATCGTTTTGCGATCCATTCTAAATCGCAATTAGGAGGGGGTATGAAAGGGGGCGTCTCTTGCAACTGGGAGTTGCAATGGTATGCATAAAAAGTGCAGTAGCAAAACAGTGCTGATCACTTACCCACACCTTAAAGAAGATGGTAAGTTCCTCCCCTCTAACCCCACCCCCCAATGTTTTCCCAAACTGAATCTTTTTTTTTCTTTTTTTTTTTAAGTAGCACAGGTTGAGGTTTCATGAAGGAACACGGACTGCTTAAAAAATCCAGTTTTAAAAAACAAGCACAAGATGGTTTACTTCTCCTTGCAGGTCACCATTCTAATGTTTGTAACCAATCACAGGCGGTCACAAATAGCGACCTGCCTTAATATTATTCACTAGGTAGCTCGTGCTGCGAGCCCTTGTCACTGGAAGCGACCTGTTAGTATATAGGTTGTATTTGCAAAATCAGAGGGGCAGGACTTTAAAAATTCAGCACGCGATCTGTGAATTGTCGGGCCCTATTCCTCTTACAGGACCACCATACATTGGCAAAACTGCAGGAATCAAGTTGTCAAAGCTGAATAATAAAAATGAACGTGAAGAGTGTGATCACATCTCCTTTTCAATTTAAGAGTAACCTAGACACAAGATTACTGTCAACAAAGGATATGATGTGAAATAAGATTAATGAAAATATGCACCTTTTATATAGCCCACATCACAAGCTTAAACTCCGTGATGCATTAATAATCATTGTTTCGATTAGCAACAAAATAGATCATAGCAATTTATTAACATCAGGAAGATGGAAGGCTGAGTTGGCCTTTCCAGAGGGCAAATTTGAGCCCTCTATGATGGCACAGACATCCACAGTGTTCACTCACGTTAACCACTGTGTGTTGGTACGATAGTCGGACCCTTAATTTGATGGGCCCAGAATTACAAATACTGCTGGCAAATTACCAGACAGATCGGAACTCACAAATTATGCAGGATTTTAAGCGCCTGCTATATTCCCTAGTCGCAAGAGGGCTACTCCCACATTTATTTTTAATGGGGACAAATCTTCCAGGTCCTACCTGGAGGATTATGTCTCTGTAAAAAGTCTGGAATTACAAGTTCACATGCAAGAATCACTGTGGAAGCATCCATTCCAGAGTGTTTTCTCTGTTCCATACAGGGCTACACAGGGTCCTATTGTAATACCAGAACAAATGCTCTCGCTACAGGTATTACTGCTCCTTAACTCCAGGTGACTCAAAATGGTGGTTTGGTGTGTAGCATTCTCCATGTAACAAAAAAGAGTTATTTTCCCTTTGGAATTGAGCAGCATTTAAAAGTAACCCTGGTCAGTGAACCCCGCTCTGCTCGCGGAGTTTGCCGTGTTTCCTGCACTCCGCGTTACGCGGAGTTCCGAAAAACTCCGCTTCATGTTGCATAGCGTAGTTTTTTTCCTCGCTCGCGTTCATCATCGTCAAGCTGGCGACCGTGAGCGAGGAAAATCAACCTCCCTGCGAGATTTTTCCTCGTTCGCGATCGTCAACATCAAGTTGGCGATCGCGAGCGTCGAAAATCAACATCCCGGCGAGATTTCTCAACGCGGGGGTCGGGTGTCTCATTGCGAGTGGTCACGTATGCTCGCGACAGCTCGCGTTGAGAAACTGCTTGTTCGCGTTGAGAAAGCTGCCGCTCGAGTAAAAATCGACTTGAGCGGCAGAAAAGGAAAGCAGGGACCGCTTGCACTGTGCATGGTGCCGTTCGCAATGATTGCACAGTGCAGACAAGCATCCGGCACTGTGCAATCACCGCGCACAGCATTTTTCTATCGTACTCCGCCACTCGCGTAGCTCTGCGTAGTGCAGCGGAGTTTTTTTTTGCACTTCACGCAGTGCCGCGTAGTGCAACTCCGCGAACTACACCCAGGGTTATTTAAAAAAGGGGGAAGATTCTAGGCTATGGAGCTATGGACTTATATAGTGTGTTTGATTCTAGTTCAGGAATGGTTGTTATGGTAATGTGTATTCTTTAAAGGAGCTGCTGTGGGAATGGCATTAAAAGACTAATGCATAATGCTAGAATCCAATCTTATAATTCAATTCTCTTCTGCCCACTAAATAAGAAACTTTTTGTCCCCATATCCGGTTATGGTGGTGTGTCATAGAAACAGTGATCTGCTGAAGAACCTTTGGGAAATTCATTGGCAGGAACATTTCTTACACTGACAACTTCTTGTGACCTGGGTACAAGGCTAACTCAAAAGGGGTTTATTAGCTTTCTGATGGCAGGTACTGCTAGACAAAATGAGCCATATGGCTATAGATTGTTTAGAGAGATCAGCAGGGGGGGCTTAGCTGAACTGCCAAACATGGTGGCTGCACTGAAGTTATGTTATATGTCATATTGTCATGTCATATTAAATTTATAAAGCGCTCATCTACTCAAAGTGTCCTGGCGCTTACTTCAGTAAGAAGGTGAACTACACATAAATCATGACCTAAAAGAGCAATGTTTTAAGCTTTTTTCTAAACAACAATGGATCATGAATGTCCCGAAGTACCAATGGTAACCCGTTCCAGGCCAGACCAGCTTTGTGAACAAACGAGTTCCCACCCACCCTCTGGCGCTTAAACCTAGGAATTTGCATCAGCAGCTGATCAGAGGAACGAAGTTGTCTACTAGGTCTGTAGAAAACAAATCTTTTTTGAAGATAGGAGGGACCTGACCCGTACAGGGCCCGATGTACAATGGATAACATCTTGAATTTCAGCCGAGAGTTGACTGGGAGCCAATGCAAATTGTATAGATGGCTCCGAACACTCTGTGTAGAAGAAAGGCCCAGCAGCAGTCTAGCGGCAGAGTTTTGAACTACTTGCAGCTTTTTAACCAAATAAGCAGGACAACCAACCAGAATGGCGTTGGCATAGTCCAAACGAGACAAAATCAATGCCTGGACCACAGTTTCCTTGGCACTAGTAGGCAAAAGAGGAAGAAACTTCCTCAAAATTGAAGTCAAGCTCCAACATACCTAAGCAGAATCCTGGTATAATCCTTGGCGGCAGGATTGCTGAAACATCCTCCCTGGCTGGATGTGGCTCCGGCTCACCCAAAGGACCATTGCTGCCACTATGTGGGGCTTTCTGGTGCCTGGCGCAGCCAGGAGCAAGTCCCATTAGCTGAAGCCTGCTAGATCGAGCCGGGAGTGTCTCGCAGTGTCAAGGTGTGGCGTAAGCATGGCCCCAGGAGATGACATGCTGCTGGGCTGCTGCTGGCCCCAGCAGGGGGCGAGGGTGCTGCTGTTGCGAAGCAGCCCAAAGCAGGAGCTGCCACTTCTGGCCTGCTGGGGTCAGGCCGTGGGAGCTGTGGCTGTGAGGGCACGAGGGGCCATTGGGTCCTGGGAAGTGCTGCCCACGATCATCTGCCCAGGAACGGATCATTTTCTGCTTCCAGGCAGTGAGTGAGGTGTCTTCCCCCCTCCCCAGTCGAGTGGAGTAGCGGGGGCGGCTAGCAAGAGTCGGATGTGGATGCATTAGGGGTCGCGGGACGGGTTGGCCCATCCGGGTCTGGAGAACCAATGTGGCATAGGCAGAGACCCCACATAAGGTGAGCTGCTAAGGGGATGCTACAGCCTCCCCCACTGCATTGTTCTGGGATTCAGTGGCAGGCGGGAAGCCTGGGATGAAAGTGGGCCCCGTGAGGAGATGGGGTAGGTGTAGCCTTGGTCATGCTGCGGCCCTACCTAGATGAAGAGTGCAACCTTCTCCCCCCCAGTGTTAGGATTTGGCTGGGGGGGTTGCCTTCGAAGGCCTAGGAGCCTAGGACTGAATCCACTGCCCTCTGGCGTGGCTGGGCTGCCTACCGGGACTGCGAATGCCTGGGACATTGTAGCCCCTGGCGGTTGCCCCCTGCTGGTGGATGGAGAGCACACAGAGGTGGGGCAGACCGGAGACTACCCACTTCGGGCAGCGACCAGGTTTGGAGTTGGCCTGACTCTATACCCGTGGTTGGTGCACTCCTCCGCTGACTAGGCTGGACTGTATCCCACAGAGTTGTGGAGGTCTGCTGGTGGTTGGGGCCAACCGTCTCTATTCCCTGAGCGGCTGCTCATGCTGCCCCATCCCGGTTCCTTGGTGGGGGCTGGTGGGTCATTTCTGCGCTGGCTCTGGAGGTCCCACAGAGATGACCAAAGGCAAACACCTGTCAATGAAGATGCAAGGTGCCCTCTAAAAATACACCCATGGGTGAGGCCCCTGGTCGTCCCGCCACCACGGGTGCCCCCCCTCAGCAACGTATATAGCCGCAATCATGGTGGCTGTCACTCAGTCTCAGGAGGTGTTGGAATCAAGTATTGGGGCAGTCCAATCGGATGTAATGCTGCTACGGCAGGACCCGCGGCAGGTGGTGGTTAGGGGTCTCTGATGTAGAGGATTTCATCAAAACTCGGCAAAAGTCCTTATTTAAAATGTCGGCGGCCACCAGGGAAGTGGTATACAGAGTAGAGGATGCTGAGGGGAGGGCCCCCAAGAACAACCTTCACTTTGTGGGTTTCCCAGAGGGTTTTGAGGGGTTGAAACTGCAAAAATTCCTGTATAACTGGCTAACCTCTGTCGTGCGAACGGACTCCCTGACCTCCTGTTTTGTCAGTGAGAGGGCCCACAGAGCTCTGTTCCAGTGGCTTCCAATGGGGCACCGTTCCGCCCCATCATCGCAAAGGTGTTGAACTATCATGATCGTGATGCAATCCTTCACTTTGCCTGCAGTCAGTCAGCAATTGGGTTTGAGTCACTCAAGATCTTGACTTTTCCTGTGACCTTCTTCAGGGGTCACTGTGAGCAAAGAAAATATATAACAATCAGTAAATTCCTGCTAGATGATATTCTAACATGTACTTAGAACAATAGCCGGAGCACTTTTTCTTGTGATGAGTCAAAGTACACGTTAGAATATCATCAAGCAGGAATGTATTGATTGTTATATATTTTCTTTGCTCACAGTGACCTCCGAAGAAGAGTCTCATGACCTGAAATGCATTGGGTGTTGTTTTAACCAGTAAAGAAACAAGATACTGCACAATTGTCTTTGGAAACCATGAATGTGATGACTTATCGTTTATGAACAATGTCGTGAAGCCAAGAAAAATATAAATTGGAAATCATTTTTTGTCTCTACATCGTTTTTTGTACTTTCAGTTTTAGCCAATATCTATTATCAATATTTGAGTGGTCTTACATTTCTTTATTGCAAGGATTTCAGTTGTTAACCACGTAGCCTCAGGGCGCAAAAGTGCACTCAGCATCCAGAGAAGTTGTTCTGGTCTCTATATTCTACCAATGCCAGAGACAGGGTGAAGCCCTGACAGCTTTGTGCACTTAAAAAACGCTTACGTTTGTCTACATTTTAGATACATAGTGTTCAATTTTATTGTGTGCATCACTATCTACTTCTCTTTGTTCTACAGCATTTAACGAATGCCACAGGCCTAGCGAGGGACTGCTTTATCAATGAAAACTCCAGCCTAACTTGGACGGGCGATGCAGATCTCAATAGCAGGAATGCTTGTTTATAAGACCTTATCATGATTGTGTCCAAGAGGCTGGCCTCTGCACCCATCATTATTTCCGCTCCATATGAGAGTGCAGGTATCAATTTCACCTTCATTACTGCGGCCAATGGCTGGAGCTTGTGCCCCCGGATGGATTTTGCTAAAGTTGTAAATGTGCAGTTGAGGGCTTGCGGTCTTTCCTTAATCGCCTCCCTTTCGGGTGTGAACGAAGTCCTTGAGTCCATCTTGACACCTAAGTATATGTATGCAGGGATCTCATCAATTGTAGATCCATTAAGATGCCATTTGCGCTGGTTTCAGATGCGGCGATTAAGCGAGATGTCTTCTTACGGTTTATTTCTAGCCCATTGTCCTCTGTGTATGATCCCAGACAGGCCTGTAATCTCTGGAAACCTGTTCTGGTGTTACTAAGCAGTAGCAAGTCATCTGCGTACAGGATGTTTGATAATGGCTGGCCATCATGGCTCAGAGCATGAGATGCCTTCCATTTAATTCTAGGGAAAGATCTGCAACATATAGTTAAAAAGAAGGGGTGCTAAAATGTGACCTTGTTTTAGTCCTGTCAATGGTTTAACTTTCCTTGACAGGTGGGTGCCATCCCCAGTCGTGATCTTGACCCAAGTGTCCGAGTATAGCAGCCTAATAGCCCTTGATATGTTGGTCGAGATTCCCCACTGTTGGAGTTTTGCACATAGCTTGCCACCTGGGACACGATCAAATGCTGCCTTAAAGTCGACAAAGCACATATAAAGCGGAGTGCCGCTGGCCTTTGCTCTGCTGAGGATGAGACCTACTGCTATAAGGTTGGTTAGGGTGCCTTGGTTCTTCGCGAACCTGGTCTGGTTTAGCGGAAGTCTGCTTGTGTCTGATGTCTTTGTTTCTAGGTCTTGAAAAAATACTTGAGATCTGCGTCCAGTAGCGTAATTAGGCAATAGTTACTTGGCAAAGATGCAGCACCTCCCTTGAAAATGGGGTGATGATGGAACCTTTCCAGCTTCCAGGGATAAGTCCTTCTTCTAGGATGGTGTTAAAGCTTCATCACCAGGAAGGTGGCCCACTGTGAGGTGGAGTGCTTAAAAAGAGCTTGTGGGATTCAATTTAGACCAGAGGCACAGTGAGACCGAGATTTTTAATTACCTTGGTTATCTCTGCAAAGGTATATACTGGCTGTACCGAAGAGTCGGTGGTCCAATTTTCTCCTTGGAGCCGCTCCAGACTGGGTGTGTCATGGATGCTTCCCTTAAACTGGAACTTCAAATGTTGACCCAACCATCTTCACTTATATTTGCATTGATGGCTGCCCTTGGGCCTTTCTCAATGTTATTAATCAGTTTCCAATGCTTTTTTTATCGTTTGACTTTGAAGAATACAGCAGTTGGGCCCACAGCGCTTCTTGTTTTGATCTTTTAAAGGCCCATATCTCCCTTTTCAGTAATCTCCTCTCCTCCCGCAGAGCTCATATTAGGTCTCCATCCTCAGGGGATCACTGTAATTGCCTGAGCATGCTCCCTTCTTTGGCTCTTCTCAAGTGGGCAGACCTTGGCAGGACTATGATCTTACTGTGCCAAAGTTGGGCTCCCTTATTCTCACTGCTGGCAGGATATCTATTTGTCAAATTCTCTGTAAAGGCTTTCCAGACAGAAATCAGGTTGGAATGTTCTACGGCCATGGACTCAAGAGTGACCATCGCTTCCTCTGTTTGGTCCTTAACCGAACTGGAGCTCCAATTCAGACATTTTAGATTGTCGGTACCAACATCTTCCTAAGGAGCTGTTACGACCTCATTCTTGCACAAAGTGGTCCCAAACATGGTTACCTATGGATGATTATCACTCTCTTGACAGTGAGATAATCTAAAGACCCTCACCTGATTGTATATTGGAAGGTTCACCAGCGTGTAGTCTAGGAAGGAGACTGACTTGCCAGATGCCCTAGTCCATGTTGGCGCACTGTCATGTGGCTTGTGGCCATTCATAGTCACTTTTTGGTTCCATGTTTCACTTGGGGACACTATGCACAAAGTTTTGCGCTTTTGATTTAAAGAAGTGTATATACTAATTGCTGTTTTTCTATAAAATATCATCTTGAATATACTGTGTGTAGAATAATTTTGCCCCCTGACATTATAGTCCTTTCAGATCTATTGCGATTGTGCAGATTTATTGCTTATATTATTTCCTTATTATCCACTGGAACCATTGTTTCTTTGTATATAACAAAATACCCTGGTTCCTTGTGAGTAGGGTTCCCCTGTTGTTTGTAGTGACTTGCGGCAATTCAGGGCAAAAAGGCCAACTAACTCCCATGCTTTGGGCTTGTTTGTCCCTGGTCTTGTCTTTTCATTTATAGTGCAGCATACTCTGGTCTTGGAGGGGCCCAATTACCTCTACATGCTACTCACTTGGAGAATGGAACAGACTGAGGTTGAAATCTCCGGAGGTTAGCCAGTATGGTGGATAGCACATGTCTTTCAACTGGAGCATGTGTGTGGTAAACTTGTCTGTGGTTGAGGATTTCCTCTTAGGATTAATATACACATTCATGAGTACCAGGGATTAGCATAGGTGCTTGGCCCAACTATCCATACGTAGGACCAGGAGCCATGGTCACTCTATGTTGAGCGTGAGTGGTGGGAGCAGCGCAACCTTGAGTGGAACCGACAGCTGGCCTGGGCAGGTGGAGGAGACTCTAGGATGGACACCGGGACACCCGCCTGGCATTTGTGCTCTGGAAGACGGGATGTGCTACGCTCAGGTGCGATGGACCGGGCAAGATCTGAGCCATGGGGTGGTAAGTCTCATAACACTCGACCTGAAGATGTGCCCCAGCTAAACCCTCATGTGTGACAGGAGGCACATGTGGAGGGTTTCCCACCCCCCAGTGAACGTATCACAGATATGTCTGCAGTCCTTTCCTCTCTGCCAACGTTTCCTTGTGTACTGTGATAGCATCATGTTATGGCACACATGCTTCTGGACGCTGCCAAGGATCATTGTCATGAGAGGTTGTAGGTGACTGTGCGATTTGGTCTCCCTCCCCAAATGTTTTGTTTCATGTGTGGGTTGTTGTGGATTCTGTTTCATTTCTGTTTGTTGACTTTTCTCCTTGCACTAATATTTTTACTTCCTTTGAGGGGTAGGGTGGGGGGTTGGAGGAGGTTGGACTGGGATTAGTTTGTGTGGTTCTGTTTAGGTTGGTCCTACCACTGCAATGTTGGTTTGTGTTCTGTTTGTCTAAAAGACTGCTTAACTTGGCCAATGTTTTTGCTGTACCTGTCACCTATAAGGATTCAGACATCACATGATGAGCCAGGTACATAGTGGGGCCATGGGGCTTATACTTTTATCTTGGAATGTCAATGGCGTCCTAGATTGAATAAAGAGAGGGGTGGTTTTGCGAGCTGCACGCAGATGTAATCCTGATATATTGCTGCTTCAGGAGATGCATTTGCTGGGCAATAGATTCCTCTTCCTTCCTTGCCCTGGCTTTGCATGGGTATACTATGCGTGGTTCATCTGGGGTTCCAGCGGAGTGGCCATTTTGATTCGCAGAGGGTTTCCTCTTCAGTTTACGCACACTTGGCATGATAAGTTGGGGAGATATGTGGTGCTCTCTGGCCTCCTGGACGGTGTCAGGATCTCAGTGGTCACTATTTAAGCTCCCCCTCTGTTATAGGCATCATTCCTGAGGGCGGTTGGCACTCTCCTAGTGGGACTCTCAGAGGGACCTAGGTTCCTGGGGGAGGGACTTCAATGGGGTGGAGGACATGGGGATCGACCGCTTGTGATGGTGAGAAGCCCCAGTTCAAATGACAAAATAATGAAGTAATACTTTCAGTAAATGGTGCACATTATGCCACATAATTTGGACCTCTCCTGTTGCCTTGAGATAAGCTGCTGATAGGCCTTCAAATATGCCACATCTACAAACAGTATGTAAAGATGACACAGATAACTCCCTTAGTACAGCTTACAAACATGTCAAACTGTGACCACAAAGATTTTTTGGGAAGACTGGCGGAAAAAAAGGCTTCCCTAAAAGATGGAAACACAGCCTGGAATTTAGGAGGAAGTAGCTACCATACAGAAGGTAGCTGCTCCTTGTCTCTCATCAGTACACATAATTCAGAGATTAAGTTGTAATCAATAAAAAAAGTATTTTCATCTTTGAAGGGGAGGAAATCAGTACGCTGATATAACAACAATGTTAAGCAATGTGGCGTACCTTACATTGGTGTTCAACCCCAAAAATATTGTTTATGGCTGGATAAATGTAGTCATTGCCCAGCTCAAGGTGCTCCTCCTCAGTACTCTGAAGGTTCCTTCATCTCCTACCAAACCAACACCAGCTCCAACGGTTTCCAATCTATCACAGAGCTCAAATGACGGAGTGCAAAAATGCTATAATTAATCAGCTATTACTATGAGACAGAACCCTGCTGAGGGGGCGATGTTGGTTGAAACCAACATTTAGGATAGTATGTACAAGACAATAGACACAGGATTCTTGTTTAAATTTGTCAGACAAACAGTAGGATACCTAGGCCAAAGTTGTTGACCCTGCCAGTGGGTGGTAAGAATATCTTTGTCCCTCTCAACAAAGTATTTTGGCAGTACAAAACACTGACATCCTTGGATAAATCATTGAATCCCTTCTAAGCATTTCTGGCCAGGAATCAAACCTGCATTGAGTCTGCCCAAGTTTTTCAATTCTTCAAGGAAAAGCGAATTTTTGCTTCATAACACTGCCAAATTCCTCTATTTCTTTCACATCCCAGGGCAAGAAAGTCCCTACACTAAAAATTTCAAAACTATAGCCGATCCTCAAAGGAAGCCAACAATATCAATCACCCTCCCATTGTACAGGCACCACCCACTTTTCCACCTTGGGAGCTGCATGCCCTTGCAGTGGGAGGCAAAAGAGGGATAGAGTCAGGGTAGGCTTTCTTTCCACAACTATAATTGGACTCAAGTCAGAAAAAGCTCTTGTGAGCTTTTGATAACCCTGTGGATCCCATCTTAAGACCATCTTTGCCTCAGCCCCACTCTCAGAAATGTTCTCAAGGAGAGCTTCTTACTCTAAATGGCCAGAGAAGTTTATTCTTCTGAAAACGGCAAATACATTATTCCTAATGGTTGTGGTGTAAAGGAAAGATACATATTTGGCAGATACTTGATGTGAGAACTGGTCATCCTACAAGTGCACTGTCCAACATAAATGTATCTCATTGCTGCATAATGTTACAAAAGTACAACTAGTTTTACTTAATCAAATATGATTTGTGCATTTAATGCCACCAGCACCAAAAGTCTGGCTGATAATCCTACATTTTTGTGCTGTTACTGAAAGATTCCATTGACTTAGGCAACAATATGTTCCCAGAAGGAGAAAGGTGTGTGACATCAGGTGAACGTATAATATGTTAGCAGACAGTTCACCAGGCTCTATGGAAACCTGCTGACCAAGATTTTCTCCATCTTGCTATTTGCATTGGTCTACAATAAAAAGCAAAAGAGGCATGTATTGTTGTAAGGGCAGTTCAAATGGAGAAGTTAAACAAGTAACTCAGTAACGGACCTCTTAAGAAGTTCACAGTAGATATTATCCACAGCTTAGGATGATCTACCCAACTCACATAGCCATCATAGTGATACAAAGCAAACAAGCAATATGCTGTCAGAAAAGTGGCCCAGTCTGAATCTACAATTATTTGTTATCATGTTAGATCAGGTCCTCTTAACTTTAAAGCTTAACTCAATAACATACCACACACCCATGCTTCTTTTTCAATATTGAACACTTTACTTTTGTAATTTGTGTCAGAAACTTTATATCCAATATGCACCACCAACTCCTGTGACCTAGCCCTCCCAGCACCTTAAAAGCCCACACAACTGCAGGTCTGACACACCAAAGGAATCACAAACCAACCTGGAAGCTGTTTTACAGTCACAATAAACAGTCTATTCACTATGTAATAGGTTCCCTATTTCATTCGGCACCAAGAGATATGCCACAGAGCCCGAAGGTCTGCTACCATTCAAGCATGTCAGTAGTCGGGGTTTCTATATTCAAGACCATTTCCAGCTCAATCCACTTCCGGGCATTTGAGGCAGTATCTTTTGGAACATTCTTTAAGGTTTCCAAGGCATTATCAGCAATATCCACAAGAGTTTAATTGAAGGTATGATTGTTCTTTATTGTTCTCACCTTAATGCATTGCTGAAAGTAATGAGTTGGTGGAACGTCCATGGCTGATCAGTCATTGTTTTCCAAAAGTTGGATCAGACAAAAAAAAAAATATTCTCCAACTTGCACTAATTGATGGCGTTCAGAATATTTTCTCCTTCAATAAACATTCAACAGTTTGATAAGAAAGACCGTAGGGTAACTGGTGACACTTTTGAGAGTTGAGCTAGAAGCTCTTGTCCTTACTGTATTTTGAAGTTAAAGCCCCACTCTGTTCCCTACAGAAAGGTACAGGTAAAGAGATGGACCATACTTTTAGAGTGGGACTGTCCTTGTGTCCCCTCCTGATTACCAAAGACTTACCCATCAATAATGGTTCTCCGGGTCTTTTAACTCCAATAGTACAATTTTTATTTGACTGGATAGTGCAATTACCGCATACGCACACTTGTTTTTTCTCCCAGCAGTCTACTGGCACTGACACCGGGTTATTAATCTTCTTAAGCAAATCTTCTGTGGTGTAGGAGCTCTGGAGGGTCAGAAATCCTGAAGGATTACTCTTGTTGGTTAATAATGCTCCTGCATCAGAGAAAACCGATATGTAGACTATTGATGCAACCTCTGGATAAGAGGAGGAAGATTCTCCTTGAAGTACTTTTTTTAACCCCCCCCCCATTGTTTGAGATAGGAAACAGTTTATCTGTGGCGAATTCCCAAAGTACTGATTCCTTTGCTGAAACTCCGATTGAAGTGACCCTACCATACCTTTTCTTTTTACTTGTGCTTAAGAAGACAGAAAAAAGTGGGGTGGGCTCAATTTTCAGTCTTTAGACCAAGCTTCTGAGAGTGAGAAAAATTATCATCACTAGTTAAAGTGTTTGTAAATGCTGAAAAACCTGTTATCTCCTATTTCGGTGCTACATTGATTATGGACCAATGTGAATAGATAGTGGCAGATGTGCCTTTCTTCTCTTGAGCTTTGTACAACTCCACGTGGGCAGAATACAATTGACAAGTTAATGATCAGTCAAAAGAAAACTCCCTTTTGTCAATTTAACTACTTGGCATGTTTTCAATTACCAATATTTTGGGCCGGCTTCCTAAAGGCCACACCTGCCTGAGGTACGAGAGAAGACAACAGACAAATTTTTTTGAGCCATAATGTTTTCTCATACCCACTACCCCATTTGCTTCAAGCCCTGCTGTGTTTGGCGTGTTGGTAATGGAGTCCTCCTCTGTGAATTGTGTACATGAGGAAGTGGCAGCAAACCAGAGCAGAAGATCTGGCAGGTAGAAGATTATGTTCCTCATGACTCTGACATAAAGAATCAGGAAATTACAACACTCTTAGCATATCTACACGTTACTTCTTCCCTCGTCATCAGCCGTGGTCTCTTAGAGTAATATCTGGTGTCTACTTGTGTACTATCACATGAATACTGTAACTCACCTAGAACTAGCCCCAAACGTAAATGTCGGTGTCAAGAAAGAAATCCTCTATGAGCATGGTGCTATTGCGTCCTATCTCAAGGACATAAAATTGAATGATGCAAATATAATTTGGAACCGATAGGTAGCTGCAATGTAAAAGCCAGCATGAGCCATCAAATTCATAGAGCAACGCAGGTGTTGGGTAACCATGATTTAAGAAAACATGACAAGAGTGAAAACATATTCCAGTTAACTGATTCAAGTAAGCAATAAAATAGCAAATAGGGTTGAAATTTGAGAACACACACAAACTAATGAGTTGTGTAATATTGATGAACAACCTCAATCAAGATTCCAAAATGATAAATGGAAGAGTATGAAACATTCATGGTAAAAGTGAAACATAATGTAAAATGAGCCACAAATGAAGTGAGAACTAGTACAAATTAAAAGTCTATAATGTGGGCTGTGATGTTGTGACCAAAATTACATGTGGATGAGGAATTGGTATGAAGGCATAAAAGAGACTTTCACAAACCGTTTGGCTGGTTGTGAATTAAGAAACAATTTCACAAGGCAAACTGCTAAAGAGGCATATTGACCTGAACTGGATAGCTAAAATCGACCTTAAGATAGCCTACGTAGTGTAACAAATAGTGATAAAAATACTTAAATATCAAAAAGGCATAATAAACTAGGTTGAAAATGCCAATCAACAACATACTCAGTGGTGGCTATTCAAATCACAAAGACACCCTAGTTTTACTCCCTAACTCGGTTTCTTCAGAACATTCACACATCAAGCTCACCAGAGCTACTCCCTTAAAAAGATGAAATTAAGTAGGCTTCTGTAGGTAAAGCCATTCATTTCAGGTTTTACCTATGCACACCGCTAACTGTTCCTGTCACTCAGGGAGGCAACAATATCACTCAATTATTGTGGGCACACTAACAATGGCACCATGTAGAGGGCATTCAGGAGCATGGAGTCAGGCATAAACATGACAGATAGCATCCAGATTCATACACTAATTCCCAAAACATGGAAAGGATTCCTCTACTGAGGAATGTCAAGTCAATCTATTGAAAACTCTCACCATGAAAGGAAGTCCTATCAAAAGCCTCACAAGCGTGTGAAGACAGATGCAAAGAAAGCCCATGGGAGTAATAACTATGTACATAAATATTACCCCCAGAAAATAGTTTATAATATAAACATGAAAATATTAAATGAATTGAGTGTAGCAAAATCTGCCTTAATAGACAACTTTTAAAAGAAATAAGAGATGAAAGGGGACAACTGTTTGATGAATGATGACAACTATTTGACAATTGATAATGAGGTAGTCTACTTTGTTAAAACAATAATGTCAAGCTCTGCATTGATGACACTACCATGTGTCTTTCCAAATACCTTGCATTTCATTTTACAAGGTGAACTTCATTAAATTCATTTGATTTTCTGTTCAATTCTATCTAGAGTAATACAAAGATAGGAAGAATAATTTACTTACCTTTGATAACATCTTTCCTGATAGAGAATTTTCCCAAGCACCAGACTGGATCAGGAAGATTTTCATAGCATCATGCACCAGTAGGTGGCATTGGGTCCATCCCGTCCGGAAAGTGACATTGGGGCCACTATATCTGCATGACTTCCTGATCCTGACATCAGTTTCTTTCTGGTCTCTCTCCGCACCCGTGAGACGAGGAGCATACAGAAATCAGAATATGACAGTGTACAGATCTCTAGATTGGAACCTTATTAATGGACTGTATGAATCCTTTCCACAGAACAGGCAGGATGGTGGGTCAGTGAGGAATCCGTGGTTAGAGAGTCTCTATTAGAAAAGGCGTGACCAAAGGTAAATAACTTGTTCTTCTGGTAGAGACTTCTAACCGTAGATTCCTCAGCTTGCGAATAGATACCAAAGAAGTACCTCTTCAGGTGGTGGGTCTGTGGAATGACTGAAAAAATGAAGGGCCTCGTAGGATCTGGACAGTGGAGCTGCTCATGTGTCTAGGAGGCATGAGATGGACTGTAGAAAGAAGGTAAGGTGTCTGCAGCATTTGCCAGCACAGGGCATGTCTTTAAGGAAGACTACAAAGCACAGTCTTTGTCCATGCCCTGGGCCAAGTACTCTAAGCCCTAATTTGCTAAAGGTTTTAGATTTCCAGACCACGCGGACCACCACTTTGGTTAAAAAAATGTCCTAAAATATGAATATCGGTCTGCGAACAAGGCCACCCACTCATGATCCCAATGGACAAATATAAATTTTGATTGTATACAGATTTTCCACCAATCTGGGGAGTGGCACGTCCCGTCCTGTGTGCAGAGTGTGACTATCCTAACCTCACATTGCCATAGAAATCGGTCCTGGTTTGTAAATGTCAAAATGACTAAAGAAATGTACAGCTGCTTGCAGGGAATCAAATAGCAATCTCAAATTGTAATTTCGGTCACGAACTCAAGTAGCAAATATTTGTACCCTTATTTTGCATTTCTTTTATATAAAGTGGAAGCCAGATTTTCACTATATCTAAAACATTTACACAAAATGTAACACACTTATTTTCATGCCACGCTCGATTCTCTGATCCATCAAACGTATCCTTAACTAACGTTTTACTATACGAATTAGGGGTGGGCGGAATTATCGCGAAAATTTTAAGAATCCCCGCAAACACGCGGAAATATCGCGAAGATGCAGAAGTTTTTTTCCCGCCCGTTCGCGGTATTTTTTGCGTGGTCGCGGCTCGCCAACTTACCCATGCGGTTGCTCGCGGGCGCGGCCATCTTGTTTTCACTCTTCTCGCGGTGCATGATCGCGAGAAGAAAGACGTGATCGCGCGACCAATGACATTACTGCGGGCGCGAACTGTCGCGAGACAGCGCAAATGGCTACCAACAATCCAACATCTTGTAGAGAACGCGACCGGATCGGGAAAACTTGTCGGCGAACGCGGGGATTCAGGTAAGGCGATCGCGCGCGCGCGAGAATGTATTATTTTACAGCTCGAGCAAGAAACAAATTATCGCTAAGCTGCGGAATGCGGAAATTTTGGCATTTTCGCGCTCTCCGCAGAACGCGAAAATGTCAAATTATCACAATTTCCGCGAGCGGAACGGAAATTTAGCCCAGGCCCAATACGAATTTGATTGGGAAAAGTAATTTAAGGGAACCCCTGATATTCTTCTCTTAACAATCTTCATTAAACTTTCACAGACTGAACTTAAGTGTATGCCTATTTGGTCACTGTAATTCAGCATTTGCCCTAGGATCCTAAGTTAAAAGCACATAAAAAAACGATTCTTCAAACGGAATAAACAAGTTTTTCTTAACTGTGGAGGTCTGAGACACAACAATGTGCACAGTGGTATACTTAGATCATATAACTATTTCATTTGTATTTATTGTTTATAGGAAAAGCTACAGAAGGTGTGAGGCGTGAACATTGCATCCCAAAAGACTGCATGTTTTGGTGGCAGGACACGCCCTTCAAGGACATTCAGTTTTGATGCAATCAAAAGGCCTTCTAGGACAGACAGACTTTCAGGGCTTTCCTGGTCCCAAAGGTCTGCTTTGCCCCAAAACATTTCTATCTTACTGAGTGATAGGAGAATTACCTGGCGATGGCAGTCTGATTTGCGTGGTCAACCTTAAGTGTGTCGAATGCATACAACTTGTAATTGGGCAATGTCTGTGAGCTTCAGGCCAAAAGTGAAACAGACAAAACCGTTTTGCACACTGCAGGTTTAACAAGCAGGCAAACACAGATTTAACTTCAGCAGTCGATCTTTGCAATGATGAGTGTCAAGACAAGAGAGATCCTTTGAGACAGGAGTCTGATGCACGATTCAGTGAAAAATAGGTAGGTGGTAGAAGGCATTGTTGGCTATGATGTTCACTATTTAAATCAGATACAGGATTACATGAAGGGTGACTCACATGTTGCTGAGTTTGAGAGGAAAGCAGTGGAAGATTCAACAAAATGTTGAAGTAATCAATGAAGAACTGCATTTAGAAGGCACACACTACCTTAAAAAAATTCTCTTGGTGCCGGTATTAGGGAGGATCTAAAAATAGAAGCTGGAAAATGCAGGTGATGCTGTAAGCTGGAATGTAAGGGGATTCCTTAATATAGGACATGCAACAGGTAAGGCTCTTAAACCTTAATTTTTTACCGTCCACCCGAGGACAATTAGTAAGGCTTTAGTTCAGCTATGTAAAGTGTGAGTTGGTATGTAATGAGAAATAGGATGGTTTAGTGCATCAGGACCTAGGAGATGGTAGCACCTGTACATCCAACAAACCAGTTTGAATCTAATCGCGCTGTAGACTAGAATTCAAGGTAACCACTTTCTAACCTCTGATACATAGTCTGTCCGCTTTAGGTCAACCCTCCACAAGATGCAGTAGTTTGGACCCTTATAACTGCACCATGAAAAGGAAGTATGGTAAACACTCCTTACATTGAGCAAGACACCTATCACAAACACTTCATACTTAGGAGGACCGTTTTACCAATATAAAAGCATCCAAGGACATATTGGGTTTAAAACAGAAACTCACATTTTTTACTGAAGTGAACAGTTTTCAGGTATGAAACCAGAGTATCAGGAGATCAACGTTCTTGGGTCCCAGAATGTTAGGGTCAACTCAGGTTTGGGTACATAAAAGTAAAAGATCTAAGTAACAGTTTTTCTTCATAGTGGAGATATTACTGTCATAGCCCAAAGTTCAGTTCAACTCAGTCTTTCTAGATAGGAGTTGTCTTCCTTCTACCATAGCATGAGTGCCTGTTCTTGGGGTCAGCCTCCAAAAGGTTATGTATAATTTATCTTCTTTTCCACAAAGCAGTATCTTGGCAGTTCTTATCACAGTTCTAGTATCAATCCCTGCTGGACTGTAGGTATATGGTCATTTACGAGAAAGCTGCTTGGCTCCGATACACCAGTAGAGGTGAATAAACGGCCTGAAATCAGGGAGGAGTCTCATCCTCCCTGCCTCCTCGCTTCTACAAGTTTCATATGGCCTTCTCAACTCACACTCTCAACACTTTCTCTGACTGAAGCCTCTCAGATTGGTTAGTATCATCAAAGACACTCCAATGTGAAAGGAGGTCGATTCTGTAATGGTTGTTTGGGTCAAGGCCCCTTCTTTAGCCCTTCCCACTTCAAATCCTTCCTTCACGTTTCTTTCCCTTTCCATTCTGTCATGGCACCCATCAACTGCAGACTTTGCGATTTTCCTCTGTTCCTCACACATGGCCAACAAGGATGGCTCACTATTCTCACAATTCTTAGCACTAAACTGATCACAGGAGCCATCCCAAGGGGACCACCACCAAGTATGCAAACAGTGGGCCATGCTTAATACAGTTCTGTGGCATCGGGATTAATGCAGGTAAGCATTTGGGATGGACATGTCTGTGTCAACTCTGTTTGAACTCGTAATCCCTTTTCCAAACAGGTCTGGGTGTTACCTTTTAATTCTACCCCTCTCTATATAGAACTACGGTGCCATTCTCTATGGAATACGATCGCATATGGTTCTCTTTTATATATATCCCCTCCCATAAGCCCTGATGTTTGGGTAGAAGCATAGCCAAAGCCCTAGAGAGAAAACCTACATTTGTTTGCAGGGAAGCTGCGTGGTATAACAAGGTAAATGGAAATAATTGAAACACAATACTCTGTGGTTGCTGCCTTTGTGTCGTGAAAGTCAGAAAAAAGGAGCATGGTCTCCAAGTATGGAAACATGTCTGGCCAAATAGTAATAATGGGGTGCATCAAGTGCCCATTTAATGGGCAAGCGTTCTTTCTCTATGGCAGCATAAGTAGTCTCATGACTCAATAGATCCCTGCTAATAAAAAGAACTGGATGCATTCTGTCCTCCTCATCCTCGGACAGCACTGCACTGAGGACAGTGCCAGAAGCATCGGTTTGCAGCCAGAAGGGACGAGAATAACCAATAAATGACACAGCAAAGAAACTCTAAAGAAGTTATTTCAGATTTTGTTTTTTTATGTTCTAAAACATAATGGACTAAATAGCATCTGACAAAAATATTGTAACCTGTATGGTTTACCAAGCGTTCGAACCATTGATGTGAATAGAAAATCTACATCCAATGGGATGATGCTTTTGTAACTAATATTTAAGGCACAATATTTATGTCACACACTATTATTAACAATGGCATTGTGACATACAATCGGCACAATAAAAATTGAAACAAGGACTCAAGAAGTTTGTTACGCTGCCTTACTATGCTACAAATTATAAAAAAGTAAGCAGATTACAATGGATTTGAGCACGCGACTCTGATTGAAGACCAAAATGTATCACCTCAATCCAGTACAGCAGTAGTTCCTAACCTTTTGACTTCTGTGGACCCCCTCTGGATCATTATTGGAATCTGGGGGCCCCCCACTGAGTAATTACTGGATGCCGGCGCCGGCCTAAGCATATTTGATCATCGGAACCGCAAAACAATACAGAAACAATACAAAACAAGCATTCATAAAATATACAAAGGATTATTTTATTTAATTCACAAACAAATATAAAAAATCTACATTTCAATTTAACGGGAAGGTTGAAGCTTTCCTAAATTCATTGATGTGACTCATCATCCATATGATATTCTGTTTCATGCACTAGTGCGGCTCCCATGAATCAATCTGAGGATGCTAACTTAATTTGAGCCTCCAATTACACATTTCTTCACATTCACAGAATGTTTTAAAATTGTCAGTTGCACGTTTTGCTTCTTTTTATTTATCTGCACCTTATTAATCTGTTGATTTCCTAAGCAGACCAGGACCCCTGAGTAGGCTTTTTTTTAAAATTCTTTTTATTGAATACAGGTTCATCTTTCCACAACATGATTACACAACATGACATTGTTGTTCCATGTACACTTCCCCATACCACTCATAGATCAAACTTAGTTTCTTCATTACTCCAATTATTAACACAGTGCACTGCCCAGAATTCTCTCGCTCTGTAGTCGATCAGCTAGAGTCTATTGTTGACTCACTTTGGGGTGGGCACATATATTTCCTCTAAAAGAGTTCCACTTTCCCCATATACGTTCCCATTTCTTCGGGCACCCCTGATGGATATGTGCCACCCCCTTTTGTACTGCCCTTTCAGCAACCATTACTGTGTCCATATCTCCACGCCACTCTCGGTGTGACGGTGTCAGTTGTGTCCCCAAGTGTTTAGCTATGTTGCGCTTGGCCATCATGATCCCTAGCGTCATCCAGTCTTGCGTTGCATGGTCAGGTCAGTAGGTTCCCAAATATTTATGAGACATCTCTTGGGGTCAGGGGTGACAGTCACTCCACAAACTTGTGTGATTTTGTGCATAGTTTCACCCCAGTAGTGCGTTATAACAGGGCAGTCCCACAGCGTATGATAAAAGGTGCCCAATTCACCGCATCGTCTTAAGCAGTATGGACTCCCTGCCTTTTCTATTTTATGCAGAATGTGTCTCGTATAGTAAATACGATGGAGTATTTTCAACTGGACTAATCTCAATTTTGAGGATATTGCTACGGTCCGGGGGAAGGAGAGGGCCTCTTGCCAGTCTGTTTCATCCAGTTCCCCAACGTCTATCGTCCATTTCTCACGGAGCATTGCAGTTGGGTCTGGCTGGTTATTGATAATTTTACGGTATGTTAAGGAAATGGCTTTCTTCTCCATACGTTCTGTTAGTAGCCTATCTTCTAATGGGGATGCCTCTGGGAGTGTCGTACCTGCTGGAATGGCTGTTGTGAGTGCATGCCGAATTTGGATATATCTAAACCGCTCTGTGAGTGTCATCTCGTATGTTCTTAAAGGTGTGCGAAGGTGACCACCTCCCCTTTCTTCCAGAGGTGTCCCACTGTAGAAATACCAATTGAATCCCAGTGTTTGATGCCTTTGCTAGAGCTTAGCCTACCCAATTTTGGAGTTTCCCAGAGCGGGGTCATTTGAGTGAGTAGACCCTCCCACCCCAGCTGTCTGAGTGCAGTGCGCCAAATTTGAACTGTGTGTGCCGTTGGTCCCAACAATTATGTTTTGTCAGTCTTATTGTAAAGTGCCCTCATTATTCCTCCCTCTCCCAATGTGTGTCTGGCAGAGCGGAACGCTGGGTCTGTTTGGGGGGCATGGAGCCATTGATTTAGTACAATCAGCTGAGAGGCCCAATAGTATATTTGTATATTCGGGAGAGCAATTCCACCGTCATACCTGCCCTTTGCTAATTTGGAAATCCCTGAGTAGGCTTGTGGATGCCCAGGGGTCCCCAGACCACACGTTAATAACCACTACTGTGCAGGGCAGGGAGAGAAGACTGATGAGGCTTTTTCACCCCAGTATTGAGCCCTCCTTTGGCTATTTGGGGTTCACGCTTAGGCCTCTATAACATTTTTCCCACATAAGGTTTAACCTGAAGGGGACGGAAAAAATAGCCTAAATATAGCTACATTTTGTTTTTTCTGGGAAAAAAATGCTCCAAAAAAGTATCTTTTTTTTCTTCTAAAAATGGCATTACCATAAGGTTTGCTGTGCTAAAATCACCATCTTCCCAGCTTCCAGGAACATGCAGAACTGTATGGAAAAACCTTTTGTTTACAACAGTTTTGGCGTTGTAAGAGGTAGCTAATTTTCTGGAATAATGGTACTATCAACCTAACACTTTCAGCTTGTGGGGAAAACGGTTGTGGAACCCATGGGTGATACAGGAAAGCTATATATTCCTGAAAAGTATACAAAATTATTAATTCAGCAAGGGGTCAGTAGTGTACATTCCTCAAGGTTTTCCCACAGAAAATAACTGTTGAAAGTTTTAAAATTATGAAAAATGGGTAGGGAAAAACAGCCATTTGTGACATACTTTTCATCTGCAACTTCCTATCACAATGGCCGATTCACAAAAGCAATACACTGGTATGTCTGCTGGATGCTTTTGGTCACAGACATATATAGGGTTTGTAGGTTCTCCAACAACCTGAGGTACCCAAAGACAACTCCCGAGCTGCACCTTACAATGGTTTTTCATTATGTACCAAGTAAAGAGCGATTCATATGAGAAAATATAAAGAGTGAAAAATGGGTATGAAGGAAACCTATGCATTTCTGAAATGTACGCCAGATACTGAGTTTAGAAGAGGCGGTTATTTGTACAACTCAGAATTTGTGGGTACACATACTAGCATTCAGAGGGCATTTTGCAAAATGTCTTCTTTCAAACAAATATAATTGGTAATAACAAATGTTCTACTATTTTGTGTTTTCACACGTCTCCTGATGCAAATGGTACCCCACTTGTGTGACTGGGTTAGCGGCTGCAACACAAAACAATCAAAAACGTTTTACCCAGCAGAATCCATGGTTTTTTTTGGTTTTTTTACAACATGGGTAGTTGTGGGTTTTACACCATGGCTCAGTCATAACCCGGAAAACCTAACATATCCAGACATTTCTGAACACTATTGTTACCACGAAATAGAGAGGTGGGGAAATAACCACCTATACGTTCCTCCGGCACACAACTCATATATCACATAAAAGTAGGGCGCCTGCAAAGGAGATTAAAGCATCACGAGGAAGAACACAGCCAAAATTATAGGAGAAGTCAGTCCACTACCGCTATACTAAGCGGGGGTCAGTTTAAAGCGGGAAAGCCATCCTTAATGGAAGAGGATTTCTCACACAAATAAAAGTGTCTAGCTTCATCATCGGCATCCTCTCCCCACCCTGGAAAGATTGTCCTACCAGCGTGGACTCAACATCCACGAAGACTTGGTGTTAGGAGGGAATTCTTCAATAAAAATACTGGAGAAGGCAGAATCCAGACAATCTAAAGATACCTTAGAGTTCCTTGGTTATCACTTTTAACTGTGAAGACCATAGGTATATCTAAACACTGATCTCGGCAGGTAAATAGAGCGCTATGGCTCCAACCCTTCTACTCCTCACTAACATGTTTCTGCCCTCAATAATTAGCCTGTCTGGTCTGAGGCATTCGTCAGGGCTAATGGATCCCTACAACAATAGCCTAAAAGCCTAGTTTATCCTATGTGGGGGGGGGGCTGTATCTCAGAAGGGACAGAACCCAGAATGTGTGAGCGCCAGGGTCAGACTGCATTATAGGGTAATTTGGCAAAGCCTGAAGAGCTGGCCTGGCAGGTAAGTATGTGGCCATTTGTATTGGCTGTTTGTATGGGGTGTCCACTAGCAGCAAACTATTTGAAGGAGGTATCACTGCAAAGGGGAGGTTCTCCCCTTTCCAACATTGCCTCCCTCAAACATTAAGAAGCATCAAGGCCCAAGAAAACCCCAACTGATGGCAGACAGAACACTCATCTATCTCCTCGCTCCTCCGTGGCCAGTGAGGATCTGTGACGTCAGTGTATCAGAGATGGGCAGAAAGCAGGAGGGGTGGCAGAGGCGATTCCGCTTCGCTGTCACCCAGTTTTACCAAAAATGAAATCTCCAGTAGAAGCACTAAAGGATTCCTTTAAACCCTCCCCAGCTTTGGCCAATTGACAACAGACACGCTGGGGAGGGAATGCGGGCATCAGCCGTTGGCCAGCACCTGCACTAAATGGGTTAATTGGCAGAGTATTTTACACAATACTGCCACACCATCCCTTATTCCAATTGATAGCTGCCTGTAAAATGGAAGTGAGACAGAATAGCATGCTCCTTGCAGTGAGGCATCACCTTGAATACGTTTAGAAAGTCATTATGAAGCAGCTAGTTTTGAATGTCTGTTAGTTGAGCCCATCACGTGCTAACAATCTGCAGGTTTAATGGGCATTAAAAATGTATATCTAGTTATTGTTGTGCATATGTCACAGCCCATTTCGAAACTGCTGCTATGTTTGCCAGGAGGACCACAAACGTACTAAAGAGATTTGGAGAGAACACCTCCCCTTGTGGGATCTTGCAGGCAATTTTGATTAAGGTGAACAAGTAGATTTATTTATTTACTTACAGTATTTATAAAGCACATGATTGGCCAGAAGCACCCTAGCACTGAAACCTGATGAGAATACTATGCCCTGCACTAAATTACACTTGAAAGAGACATGTTTTAAAGGTTTCCAAAAGTCAAATAGCGTGCCATCAAATGAAGATCCACAGGTTGTGAATTCCAGAGGTTTGCAACCTGACAAGAGAAGACACAAACACCTTAGCATTCCTTCCTAACTTTAGACACCACTAAAAGATAAACACTGACATAGCATAAGGAGTGGTTTGGTGTACCAATTATAAAGTTACTGAAGGGCCTTTGTTATGCATTTGCTTGAAGCAAAATGCAAAGTCGCTGAAACATAGAACGTTTTTCAATGCAAATCTTGTGCAGCCTTTTAAGTGTTCACAAATGGAAGACCTTCTGGAAGTTTAAAAAGAAAGCACGTTGTCACATTCCGACGAGAATGAACTATAGGCAAGAGTAGTCCCAAGTAGAGGGCATTGGCACTGTCAGCCGATAATAGCCTAAAGAATATTAAACTGAGTATGCTCAGGCAGGAAAGGAAGGTTTTTATTCAAGATTGAATAAAGCAGGAGGTGGACACCTTAGTCACTTGAGGGTTAAAAACAGTTTGTTATCCAAATAAACTGCAGAGGATTTCCCTGTTTGAGGGCGGTTTGGACAATGCCCAAGAGTTTGTCCACCAACCAGGTGACAAGACTGCTGAAGAGATACATTTCTAGTCATAAGCTTTTATTCGATATGCAAGATATCTTGTAAGCACATAAAAAATACAATTAATACGATAGATACATAAAAACACAAGCTACAAGAAGCCAGTAAGAATTTCATAAAAAGATAAAAAGGACATAAATTGCCCGTTCATAAATTAACTAAAAGAAGAATTAAACAGCTACTGACAATCTCTTACAACGAATAAGCCAAGACCACTTTAAAAATTTTGCAATTCCACACACTAAAGGGGGGGAAGTGTCCGTAGTTAGGATACGTAGGGCTTCGAGGTAGCTACGTGTGCCCATATTGCGACAAAGGGGTTTCAACCAGACACTCCTAGGCCTTGCATAGTCCGGGCAAACAAACAGGACATGTACAATGGTCTCGGCCTTGTTTCGGCAACACGCACAGTTGGGAGAAATACGGGCCACGGGTGACCAACTTGATACCACTGCGCCTAGGGGGAGGCATCCAACTCTAAATTTAAAGTAAAGGGCTCGATCAAGAGGGAGAGTTATCAAGTCCAGGTAGGGTTCAAAAGCCACAGTGTCTTTAATTTGCAAAAAGGCGACAGTCGACTTGCAGTGATTAGAGTTTGTGATTAAACGCTCCGCACACCAGTTCCAATAAAGCGCCTTGACATCTTCCTTTGGAGGGGCTGAACGTGATGACCAACAGCCTCCTAAACCGATATTCTCCAAAAGCTTTTTAGTATCTCTTAGCCACTTTATCTTAGCCCAACCCCCCAAGCTCATTATTTCCCCCAAGGCATCAGCGTAGGATTTTAGTTTTTCACCCCTCCAGATTCGTGTCCATAACAAAAGGGGGCGAAGCAGGGCCTGGTCTTTAATATTTTTACAGCCCATATCCAACCGGACAGGTACGGATGGAGTGCTCAGGGGCACGGAAATAAGGGATTTCAATAGCTTACTCTCCGCTGCCTCTAGGGAGTTCAAACAACAGTGGCCCCACAATTCTGCCCCATACAAGGCTGATGACACTACTTTAGCCTTGTAGATATCAACTACTGGGGTGAGTGATCTCCTTGGAGAGGCCCTGAACTCCCTCATTAGAGCACCTCCCACTCTCTTGTGGCTGAGGACCATTTTATCAATATGACTAGCCCAAGACAACCTATCCGTAATCCGAATACCGAGGTAATCGAATTCGGCTACTTTCTCTAGGGGGGTCGAGTTTAGTGTCGGTGGGCGGCCCAGTTTCTTAGGAGGATTTAGGACTAGATATTTTGTTTTGTCCACGTTTATTGTTAATCCTCTTGCACCACAGAACTCCTGAAATCGCGTTAATAATTTCTGGAGGCCTTGAGGGGTCTTCGAAATCAGGAGCGTATCGTCCGCAAAAAGCATGGTGGGGATACGGACTCCTCTGAGACAGGGGGCGTCGGCTGGTTCTTGTTGAAGATGTTTTACCACCCCATTCACATAAAGTGAAAATAGGGTGGGTGCCAAGACACAGCCCTGTCTTACGCCCCTAGAGACTGGAATCTTCTCAGTAAGTTCGCCGTTTTTACCCCAACGGACCTGAGCAAAAGTATGGGCGTGAAGGGTGATGAGAAGTGACAAGATGTAAGGGGGTAAACCCAGCTCATAAAGTACCCTCCAAAGGTCTTCCCGGGGGACTAGGTCAAAGGCAGTCTTCAGGTCTATAAAGGCCAAATAAAGGCTGCCCTTGCCCAGTTCCACCACCTTCCACCCCAATAATACCAACCTAAACACCTGCTCTATTGTCCCCATTCCAACCCGAAAACCTGCCTGGAAGTCTGAGAGAATTTTGTTCTCCTCCACCCAATGGAGAATCCTTCCAAGGATGGCTTTACCAGCTATCTTTTGGGTGGAGTCGATCAGACTTATGGGTCGGTAGTTCCCCGGGGTTTCCCTGCATCCTTTTTTATATATCGGGACCACCACCGCCCCTTTCCAGGATTCTGGTACTGCCCCTCCCATCATGATGTCATTAAGTAGTGCTGATATGACCCGTGCCCATTCCGCTGGATATGCCCTCATAAGGTCCCCCGGGAGGCCATCGGGGCCCGCAGCCTTACGAGGGGCTACCCACCCTATGACCCCCTCAATCTCTAGCGGGGTAAAGAGATCGTAAGCATGAGGTTCAGTTATTCGAGTGAGATTCAACCCCACATTACAATCCCCATCTGGAGGGAGGTATAGGGACCCGAAATGCTTTACCCAGCTTTGAGGCGGGATGTTACAGGGTCTCAGGAGAGCATCGGGATTTTTCCGTGCACTTATAAGGTGCCAAAATGCCCTCGAGTCCCTATTTTTACTGGCCTGGAGCAGGTCATCCCAATATTTGTCATCCCACTCCCTCCTGGCTAGTTTAAGGGACTTGCTATAGGCCTTCCTTGCTTCCTGTATCGCAGGACGGGACTTAGCTTTAATCGCCTCAACTAGCTTAACCTTGTAAACCCTACATGATTGGGTATACCAGCCATCGACGGGTTTTTTAGAGTGTTTGTTACCCAATTTGTTATGGTGCAAGGTAAAGACATTAGTTAAGGCATCTGTCAGGGAGACAAAGAGCCCACTCACTCTACCCACACCTTCCGTGGATGTTCCAAGGTTTAGTACCGTGAGGTTTAGGTGGAATTGTATTTCTTCTAGCTTCCCCTCTGATAAAACCAATTTGGCCCATTTAAATCGCCTACCACAAGGGGAGACTTCCGAGACCTCCGGTGGTGCTGCTACCCGATTCGTAGTATCCTTTCTTGAGTGTCGCCACCACTGAGCCATACTCAAAGAAAGCAGGTTGTGGTCACTTTCAGACGAGGGGACCACCTGCATGTCCTTTACATGGGGCCACAGACATACGTCTACTAAAAAATAATCTAACCTAGAGGTGTGTCCTGGCCTATTGTACGTGTGGGCGCCCAACCTATCCGAGGGTGTCCTCCCATTAGCAGCCCTTAGATTAAATTCAAGGCTCAGGGAATATAACTGAAGCGCCACTTCTGACCACCTTCTAATCGGTGGAATTTCCAGAGACGGAATCCCCCACCTTGTATCCTCCTCTTCTTGGTCGAGGGAGACGTCCGAGCCCAAGGGCTCGAACGTACAGTTCATATCACCAGCAACCAATATACGAGACTTATATGGGGTATTACTTAACAAAGTCTCAAGGAGAGATATTATGGGAGACTTTCTACCGCCCACAGTTCCCCGGGCATAAACAATATAAACATTCAAAACAACTCTCCCCCTTTGGTCTATTAGGGTGATGTTTTGAATGTCAGGAGAACCTGTGGGGAATTCCATAATTCTGCAATCTAGAGATGCCGCAACCCAAATAAGGAGGCCACCCGCTGGGCGACCCCTCCCTGAAGACGAAACCTGCGCAGGGGAAAAATAAGACGAAAAACCCGCCCTGTGGACCGGCACACAACTCCATGTCTCTTGGAAGAGGCACAGAGAGTGCTCGTCGACCGGAGCAATAAAGTCAGGCAGAGCCAGTTTTCCTGCGATCCCTGCGACATTCCAGCTGAAAACCTTAAAGCCAAGGTCCGCCACAGCTGGAGTGTCGCAGGGCGCCGGGATGCCCCCACCTGTAGAGCTCCTCGGGGAAACAAGAGGGGAGCGAGGGTCATGCAAGGTGAGTATAGGGTCATCTGTCCCACTTGTAGGATTACTTTTACTGAATGATAATACTTCCGCTGGATCTGCTCTGTGCCCAACTTCCAGTCAAATAGGTCCTGCTGGCCACAAATGTTTCTCCCTAATATCCCCTGGAGCCTCATCCCAGTTCAGGCCAAGGACAGGGGGACTTAAGCTTCCACCGGTAAAATCAACGATTTGCCTGGGGTAAAAGAAGGAAAGGTCTACCACTTTAACCCCCGGAGCCCCCATGTTGTGAATGGGGGTGCAAATCGATGGCACCACTCTTGGATCTCGGAAATTTATAATTATACAGTCCCCCTCCTGCGTTTTTTCCCCCTGACCAACCCAGTCCACTCTACGGACACTTAGAATGATGCCATCCACACCTGGCGGGATTGGCTTATTTGCCTTTAGCCAGTGGATACACTTATTCTTAAGTGATTCATGGTTTTCCAACTGGCCGTCCTTTAAATGGGGCACATTAACCATGACTGCCGCAAAGGGTTGACAGTCAGGTGGAAGGTTTACTGGAGGAATCCGTCGAACTTGCTTACTAGAGACCAGTGAGGGGGTAGGTATAATGGTGGGTTGGGGGCCGGGCCTAGGGGCTTTCTCGAGAGCTAACCTGTTAGAATTGGTGGATGCCCCTAGTTTTTTGGGGACTTCCAATATGCCGCTAACTTCCTGTTGCTGCTTTTGTTGGCAAGACTTAAGCTTATTTTTGTTGGGCTCTATGTGGGTTGGGGAACCCTTTTGCTGGGGTCCTGCTATGGGACTTGGGGGAGATGTGGAAGCTGAAATTGATGGACTATTGGAAACTCCCTTATCAGAACATATTGGGTGCTTAGGGACTCGCTGAGATAAAAGCACGCTCCCATTTGCAACCAAGTCCGTAGCTTTAGTCACTCTACTTATTTGTTTAACTACTGTTTTAAGTGAATGAAAGCCGTCAAGAGTTGATTGCTCGAGTTTGTCTATCCTTTCCCCAAGGCCTTTAACTTGAATTAGCAACGGGTTCAAGAGGCTATATACCTTCTCAAAAATATTTTCTGCCGTTGCTAAGTCAGGAAGCTTTAGAGGCTTCACAATGTTTACGTCAGGGTATAACTCCTCAGGAGGGTTCAAGACATCCCCAGCTATGTCCGATTTATTCACTATAGCTTTACCCCTAGTAGTTCTCATTCCTACTCCAAAAGGCTTTCTTAAACTTTGGTAAAGAGCGGCCTGTCTGGTTGGGCAGCCCTTTTTACGTTTTCGAGCCTTTTTACTTACGGGCCTAATCTCCTGTCTCATAATTGGAGTTTGGGGGTTTTTGGGGGGCCTAACTAACTCCCCTTCTGGTAGAGCCAAGGGCGAAGTGAACGATGTTAAGGGCTCCGGATCATTAATGACTTCACTTGGGGTATTAATGGGTGATGGCGAAGTCATTTTACCCAAGCCATCGGCCTCCACAATGACTGATGGAAAGAGAGCAGCCAAACTTTCTAACCTGCCTATACTTTGTTCAATGCCAACCAGCTGGGGTGGGTCTATAGAAGTACTAGACACACTAGGCAAAGTAGCTGCATGTACCTGGGTACTGGCCATTATGGACGATGATTGAGCGTCGACCCCCAGGGATGAACGTCTTGAGGGGAGGTAAACCTCAGACAGACGCCGCTCAGACATGGCAATCTCCTTTTCAATCACCGCCGCCACCCTGGTAATAAAGCGGTCCATAGTTCCAATAATGGGGCTTGCCGCATTTGGCCCCCTTGGGGCTTCATTCCTTAACAACTTGCCAGAACGGGTAGACATGGTTTTCTGGGTACAAAGCCGGGATATGTACTCACAGTTCTTGCAGAGGAAAAGGACGTGGCCCAGCCCAGCCTCCTTCAGCCCCTGACGGCCACAGACGGCTCGCCCTTTGTCCGGGCTTCGTCCGGCGCGTCCCGCGTAGCGGATGGCGCCTCCTCCTTTATGAGGGATGGTAGGGCTAGGTCGGGTGGGCGTGGAGCGAGCACAGGTGGTAGAGAGCACGGGATCCTGGGACACAGAGTCCCGCGTCGTGCTACAGCCCTCCTCGACTCCCTGCAAGCAACAACGGTGACAGGCAGCCCCTTCCTCGATGACAACGGGGGAAAGTACCTCCTCAGCGTCAAGCAACACACCAGGCGAAGCAGAGGATTATCCTTGCGAAAGCTCTCCACTGTATTAAAACAGTCCAGCCCAAGACAACCAGGGAAGTGAGCCGCTCACCCAGCCAGCACCAATCCCAGCCCCAGCTCAGGAGCGAGGTCGGCACGTAGGAAGCCCAACCCAGGGCCCAGCGGATAGCATGCAGGGTGAGTGGGCGCCAGCCAGTCCATACACAGTCGCCCCAACGTCCTTCAAATATGCCTGCAGTAACTGTCAGCACTCTTCTACACACGCTGACAACAGGGGCCTGCAGGCAGTGCGAAGCCTCCACACGTCACTCAGAGAGTACCTGTAGTGCAGTAGTAGGTGGCATCAGCGTCCGGGCAAGACTCTCATCAAAGGGGGACCGGCATGTGTACAACAATACCGCAGGGCGGCCAGTGCAGATTGCGTGGGTTTCACCGGAGGCCAACGGGCCGCAGCAGTGGAAACGGAGCAAGAATGCGCTGCATCCAGATCCTGCAGCTCAGTCTCAGGCGCTGACCAATTTCAAAGTGGAGCCGCCACAGAGCTGCAGCAGTCACCCTGTCTGCCAGACCGGGCAGCAGAGGAGCACCCAGCGGCTCGCCCGGTGACAGCCTCCGCGCCGCAAACCCAGACGCGGTCGCAGCCCACGCCCAGAGCCACACGCACCAGCGGCCACCCCAGACTCGCCGGAGACTCGCGGGCACTCCGGAGTACTCCACAGGGCCCCCGCTCAGCTCCACGCCTGTCGCCGTCTCACCTCAAAATGTTTAGGAGAGATCAAAAAGATGTGGAAGACTTAGAGGTAAGGGAAACACGATGAACACATTACTAACCAACATGGTTGGGAGGGCGTGTGAAGTGTGATTACACGCCAATACCCAGTAAGTGGAAAGAAGGCCACCAACCCAGATATTAAATTAATCAGTTCAATTTGGGTAAAATAATTTGTCCAGTGTACAATAAGGGTGACGGTGTCCATAAGACCTTTTGTCCAGTGCCTTCACAGGCAGCTATACATACTAACCTGGTTCACCCAGTCCAACTTGTCCTAAATATGCAGAAATTAAAAGATTCCAATGTGGAGGAGGAATCTATGACTTACCTCCCGATTGATGACAACTTCTGCAAGGTCATAGATGCCTCTATACTAGGGCGGTCTCTAAAGGCTTTGGCACCCTTGGATTAAAAGCTCCTTAGTATTGCAGCACAGCACCTAGAACACGTCGCCCCAAAGGAAGAACCCAAAGAATCATCCACCTTTGTGCCTACGGGCCAGCCAGAGGCGCTCCGGAAGTCTAAGAAAAAGTGCGATCATGACCAGGGTGTCGCTCTAGATAAATTTGACAGAGGGAAACGTGTTTTCTTGGGTCATAACATTCCCTCGGACCCTTTGGTAACCCTCCTCTTAGCCTATCACAAGTCCGGCAGCATCACCTGGCTCCCTCGTGCCAGACGGCAATGATTCCCCCACTGGCTCGGATTGGGATGTGGAGCCGGAAAGACCGTGGTATCCCTATTCAGAAGTCTGATGGTGGTATGAGAACAGTGGACTTAGACTGTGACATACTCAACCCACAGGACCTAATGCACCCACAGTCATCAGACTGGGTGCCTGCGGACAAAGTAGCCATGTATGTGGCGGGGAAACTGCACAAATCACTTACAAGGAGATCCATAACTGTCATAGGGCAAAGTGTCCCCGTCCATTACTGGAGGGCAAAGTAGCCCTAACTCCTGTAATAGATCCCCAAATGGTGACATTCCTCTCCAGGTACATACAGGACCCCAAGAAGGGCGTTGACTGCTCTTGGCTGTCCGGTCCAGACAAGCTCCTTGGCATAGCCGGCCAACTCAAAAAGATATTGGACATGGCAGAGGACGCCAAAACTTCCGGGTCCCTCATCTTCCCAGATATCCTCTTGGGTTGGGCACAAAGGGAGATCATATTCCTAGTCAACGCCAATTGTGCCCTTTCCATAGAGCGGCGCAGATCTCTACTCATAAAAATTGACCCGAAAGTGGGGGTTCTAGCCACCTTTGAAGTCTTCCTAGTTGCCCAAGAAGAACTTTTTGGTGATACTTCTATTAAGAAACTGAGTACATTCATGGCCACCTTCAATTCCCTCAATAAGGCCCTGTCATTGATCCACAAAATATATTTAATCCCCAGGTTTTCACCGGGGCCAGTCGTGGAAGGGGGCTTTTGGCCAGCCGCTTTCAACATCAGGCATCATTCCTCGGCCTCTAAACTTAAACAATGGCAGGATCAGACCACATTGTGGGCTTCTACCCCACCCGCGGATATCCCCGGCACATGAGCTCCAGAGGAGGATCCAGAGGCGGACATTCCCAGTGCTTCTCTCATGGTAAGTTTAATCCCTTTTTTCCCATGTAAGATTGGGGGCAGGTTGGCAGATTTTGCCCACAACTGGAGGTCCCTGAAATCCCATGCCTGAGTCTTGCAGACTATCCATGGGTTCAGGATAGAATTTTACCACTCCCCTGTCCAAACACATCCCCCTCCCCCGATACAATTTTACCATGAGGAGGCCACTTTGGTCAATTCAGAGGTTCAGAACCTTCACTCCAAAGGTGCCATAGCCCCTGCACACCCTCATCTTCATGGGTTTATCAGCCACTTCTTCATGGTGGACAAGTGCGATTGGGGTTAAAGACCCGTAATAAACCTCAAGGAATTCAACAAGTGCTTGGTCTTCCGCCTCTTCAAAATGGACAGTGTTCATCTCCTACGATATCTCCTCCTCTCCAATGATTAGCTGGCACGCCTGGATTTCAAGGATGTGTATCTCATGGTTCTGATCTTTCTGCAACACTGGCGCTTCCTGCAGTTTTTCTGGTGTCAACAAACATTCAAATTCATGATACTTCCATTTGAACTATCCTCGGCTCCTTGGTTCTTTACCAAGGTTCTCAAACCCACAGTGGATCCTCTCAGGGCACGGGGCGTCCACTTCATTGGCTACCCGGATGATATCCTTCTCATGGACCAATACCCGCAGACCCTGACGGCTCAACTCCAGTTGACAATCCCCCTACTCCAATCCTTGAGGTTTCTCATCAACAAGAAGAAATTGGTCTTATCCCCAAGGCAATCCCTCGTTTTTCTGGGCTTTGTAGTGGATTTGGTCTGAGCCACTCTGAATCTTCCATCATGGCAGAGAGCCAAGATCAGAAACGAGCCAAGAAGCACGTTGTCCAGCCCTTATACTTCCCTGAGGCAGAGCACGAGGGTGGTAGGCCTCCTCTCCTCGTCCATTCAGGCTATCTTTCACGGCCCCATACATTATTGAGCCCTACAACGGCTAAAGATATCCCACCTCCAAAAGGGCCTCACATGTTCTCAGAGCATACCTCTGTCAGATTAAGCGAAAGCAGAACTTCAATGGTGGCTAAACCACATGGAGGCATGGAAGAGGTGCACCATCTTCGTAACCCAACCGGACCTAGTGAAAGAATCCAATGCCAGTGGTGTTGGTTGGGAGGCACTTTGTGGAGAATTCTCCACAGGAGGAAAATGGTCCGAACAAGAGCCTGCTCTGCATATCATCTGTGTAGAGCTGATTGCTTGCTCGTTCACAGTGAAGTGTTGGACCAGAGAGAAAGATCAATGCTACATCCTCCAAGAGATGGGCAATGTGGCAGCATTCCGATACATCAACCATCTAAGAGGGACACGGTCCAAACCCCTTTGGACCTAGCTCAGAGCTTCTGGGAGTACTGCCTCGAGAACCAGATCTCGGCAGAACATCTTCCAGGCTCAGCCAACCAATTGACGGATTGGCAGTCAAGGTACCTTCAGGACCTCAGCTTGTGGCAAATGGTCCCTTCGGTGTTCGAGGCAATAGAATCCAGATGGAGCCTGTTCTCAGTGGACCTGTTTTCGTCCCAGTTAGACCATCAAGTGACCAGGTATTTCAGTTGGTGACCAGATCCAATGGCAGCCACGATGGATGCCTGCCAGCAAAACTGGGCATTGGAATCAGGATATGCCTTTCCCCCGTTCTCCATGATAATGCAGCTCTCAATCCAAGTCAGGAGACAACGGGCAAATGTAGTGACCATAACCCCCTTTTGGAGGTCTTAAGTCTGGCTTCCAATTCTGATGGAACTACCCCGTTTCCAACTCTCTTCAAAGATCCATCAGGAAACTCCCACCCTCTAGTTCTAGAGAGTTCTATGCGGCTTATGGCATGTATGATTACTGGGGATGGTCCCAAGACTCCCAAGACTTTCACACAAGGCAGCAGACTTACACTCCCAAGCATGGGCAGACAGCACAGTCAAGATATATAGATCGGCTTGGTCCCGATGGATGGGTTGGTGTCACCAGAGACACTTGGATCCTGTGGGGAAAGGACCAGTCAAAATCCTGTATTTCTTGCCATCCTTTGAAACTGAAGGTTTGACTTATAAGTCAGTGAATACCTTCTGTTCAGCAATCCCAGCGGGGCATACCCCGATTGAGGGCAATCCTGTTGGAGAGTATCCACTGGTCTGGAAATTACTGAGGTATCTGCTTATTGCTTCATCCTGAACCAAGATATTTTGTCTAATGGAATGTAAACGTGGTGCTAAATTTGTTTAGCTCATGGCCCCAAAACAAATATCTTTCTTGAAAACAACTGTCTGCCAAATTGGCATCTCTCTTATGTCTGATGGCTTGGAGAAGGGTATCTGATGTCAGGGCTTGTACATCACTGGAAGAGTGTTTATTCCAGAAGGAGTTACATTCCACATTTCACAACAAGGAAAAACCAACTCTCGTATAGTCTCATATCTGGCTTTTCCGGATTCTCCGAAGATGTGTGTAATGAGATGTATTAAGGCTTACGAGGCTATGTCAGAAGACCTTCATCCCCCAGGAAAGTGTCAACTCCTTATTGCTGTAATGAAGCCATACAAAGATGTGTCCTCGCCCACCATTGCCAGATGGGTATGGTGGGTAATGCAGGAAGCTGGCATCGACATAAAGATGTTTGGTGCACATTCTACCAGAGAAGCAATGGCATCTAAAACATTCTACTTGGGGGCATGATTAGAAGATATTAAAAACACTGCCGATTAGTCTTCAGACTCGATGTTTAAGCGTTTTTTTTTTTTTTAACAATTTTATTAACAGTTCGCTTATCGTTACAATGTCTTGTAGTACAATAATCGTTTACAGTGTACAAACAAAGATGAGATATTATATATAGAGTATTCTAGCTGTGAACATACATTAACAACTCGTCCATCTGTGTCAATGGGAATAAGAAATCAAGTATAACATTTCCAATATTATCATGTGTCAAGATGTGGTCATTCACTAATATCTGACCCAGACATATCTTGTGGAAGGGGTGGGGGGGGGGGGTTTCACATATATTTCTCCGATAGGTGTTCCATGTCCCCCATGCCCTTGTCCATTTTTGGGGCCCCCTCGGTGAACGTAGACTGACTTCTCAGCCACCATTGCCATGTCCATATCTTTGCACCATTGCCCTAGGGTAGGGTTGGGTCTGGAGCCCCAACGTTGCGCTATATTCCGTTTTGCCATTGTCATGCCCAGTGTTACCCAGTCTTGGGCTTTGTTATTTAAATCCGTGGGTTGCCAGATATTGAGAAGAAAACGTTTTGGTTCTGGGAGAATCGTGACTGCTGTAAATTGTGAGAGTGTACGCATCACCGCTCTCCAATAGCGCGCTATCTCTGGCCAAAGCCAGAGAGTGTGGTAAAATCTACCTGATTCTACACATTGCCTGAGACAAAGCGACGTGTCTGCTCGGTGTATTGTATGCAATAGTGTCCTAGTATAGTATGTGCAGTGTAGAATTTTTAATTGCACCAATCTAAGCCTTGATGGTATCGCTGACTCCCTAGGGGACGCCAATACCTCCCGCCAGTCTGCCTCATCTATGTCACCTGTGTCTATTTCCCATCTTGCATTCAATGCTGCCGTGGGGTCCGAGCTGTTATTGACAATTTTCCGATAGGTTTGTGAAATTGCCTTTATGTGAAGGTGATCTGTAAGAAGCCGATCTTCTAATGGCGAGGATTCTACAGGTCGTGTTCCTGGTGGGATCAAAGACTGGAGTGCGTGCCTAATCTGCATGTATCGGAATATTTCTGTCTGCGCTAATCCGTAGGTGGCCTGCAAATGAGCAAATGAAACAACCTCCCCTTTCTTCCAGAGGTCTCCAACTTTTGATATTCCTATCAGATCCCATTGGTTAAAGCCTTTAGTATTGCGTGGTGTGCCCAGCCTCTTTGTGTCCCATAGTGGCATAGCTTGTGTAATTACTCCCTCCCATCCTAGTGCTTTCTGTGCCTTGAACCAAACTTGTATCGTGTGTGCTGTTGGACCTGTGAGGGTGTACCGTCTCTTTCTGTTGTATAGTGTACCCATAATCCCCGGAGCTTCCAGTAGGTGCCTATCCATTCAGTACGCTGGGTCCTCTTGGGGTGTATGGAGCCATTGATTAATATCAACCAAACTGGGATGCCCAATAATATATTTTAATGTCAGGGAGTGCGATACCGCCATCGTACCAACTTCTCGTTAGTTTGTTCATAGCTATACGGGGAGTTTTCCCATCCCAGAGCAGAGTTGTTACTTCCGCGTTTATCGCTGTGAAGTATGTTGTGGGGACCGGGAACGGTGTATTTTGTAGTACATAAAGAAATCTAGGAAGTGCCACCATTTTGAAAAGGGCTGCCCATCCCAGCAGTGTCAGTGGCAGTGTACGCCAGTGTATGATGTTGCTCTTGAATCTTGTCAATGGCTGTGTCAGGTTTTGTGCAGTAAACTGTGTGTGGTCATGTGTTATGAATATCCCAAGATATTTAAAGCCATCCTCCGCCACCTGAAGTGAACATCCGCGTGGGAGCCGTGGCGTGGAACCGTGTAGGATATAGAGAAGTGACTTTGCCCAGTTTATCGTATATCCGGATACTTTCCCATAAGCCGTGCATATATCTAAGAGGCAGTTAATGGAGCGTGCTGGGGACGTTAAGTATAATAGTATGTCGTCCGCGTATAGCGAGATTCGGTCTTCCCAACCCAGTGCCCACCCCAGTCCACGTATCACTGGGTCTTGTCTTATCCAAGCTGCCAGGGGCTCAAGCACTATTGCGAACAGGAGTGGTGATAATGGGCAACCTTGCCTTGTTCCCCTTCCTAATGGAAAGTCAGTCGATATATGGCCGTTTACCACTACTTGAGCTAGTGGATGAGTATATAATAATTGGATCCATGCACAACATTTGGGCCTGAACCCCAAGTGGCTGAGGACTGCAAAAAGGAAGGGCTAAGTCGAACGCTATTCGTGCATCCAATGAGAGTATAACTGCGTCCTCTGCTATGGCGGATCTGCGCTCCATAACACTATGTAACCTCCTTAGATTGAGCGCAGTATTGCGGTTGGGCATAAATCCGGACTGATCCTACTGAATCACTGTGGAGAGGTGTGGTTGTAATCTGGTGGCCAGTGTCTTAGCTAAGATTTTGGCTTCCGCGTTTATCAGGTAAACCGGTCTATAGGACATACATTCCTGTGGCGGTTTGGCGGGTTTATGTATCGCGACTATGGTAGCCAGGCGCTGATCTCTAGGAATGATCCCCTTCTCTAAACTATCCTCGTACATGGCCAGTAAGTGTGGAACCAGCTGGGGTACTGCTTGCTTATAGAATTCCACCAGAATTCCGTTGGGCCCCACCGCCTTCCCCGTGTGTAGTGCACCTATTGCCTGTGTGAGTTCCTCCGGTGTTATGTCTACTTCCAGAGCTGCTGCTGCATCCGGAGCTAGTGTGGGCATGCGTATGTCTTGGAGGAATGCAAGATTGTCCTCCTTTGAGGTAGTGGTGGTTGGTGTATATATTATTTTATAATGTGCCGCCAACGCCTCGGTGATGTGTTGTGGTGCAGCTGTCAGCTGTCCATCATCTAAGCGGATCTGCGCCACCCATTTACTCGCACTTTCCTTCTTCTCCAACCAGGCCAGTAGCCTACCTGCGTTTTCGTAAGTGTAGTATTAGCCTCCTCCCATGTGTAGACGTTATATGCCTGTTGTGCAAGGCGTAGCTTATATGTCGTCTCCTCATTAGAGTCTGCTATATGCGCTGCCTCTGCTAGGGACATCTTCAGTTCTAAATTATCAACATGGCTCTGTCGTTCCCTTTTCTGCCCCACAATGAGGAGATTGCGTGTCCGCGTAGCACTGTCTTGTACACCTCCCACAGAGTCGTTGGAGAGGGAACCGAGTGCTGATTTTCCTCAAAATATCTCTTTGTTGCCTGTATGAGGTCTTTACTGATTTTATGATTTTTAAGGTATCCAGGGCGGATTGGGAACAGTCTTTGCCGTTGCGGGGCAAAGGCTGTATATGTAATGAGTATTGGTGAGTGGTCCGATATACCCCAGGATAGGTGCATAATTTCTGATATTCCTAGCATCCCTGTAGCTAAGGTGAAGATGTAGTCTAGTTTGGAGAGGCTATTATGTACTCCAGAGTGGAATGTATATTGCCTTTCTGTCGGGTATCTGGTCCTCAATACATCTACTAAGCCAAGAGCGTCTACGAATTCTATTAACTTGAGATTGGCACCACTGGTGTCCCTAGGGGGCTGTCAGTCTATGGATGCATTCATGGTGGTATTAAAATCACCCCCCATAATTAATTCTCCACGTGGGAGTGCAAGACAAAATTTCCCCAGATCTGGTAAGGCAGTCTGATGCAACGTCGGTGGGATGTACACTGACACTATGTTATATATTCTACCGTCCCATTTGCAAGTGATTGCTGCAAATCGTCCTTGATCGTCCTTGTGTGTTCCGATTATGATCAATGGGAAACGTCTATTTACTAGGATCCCCACCCCTCTGGAGCCGGAGGTGAAATCCGAGTGGACTACCATTTTGAAGCCCCTTCTATCTAGGGCTTTAACAGTCGTTCCCTGCATATGAGATTCCTGGAGGAGAGCAACCGCTGGATTTTTACGTCTGAGGTAGTGTAAGACAAGGCCCCGTTTAATTTTATCCCCAAACCATTGACATTCCAAGATATCACCCTCAACGGAAGGCCGGACCGTCGGGAGTTCTGTGTCTGGGAACCAGCGTTACTGATGTCCAAGTTTGTGGTCGGCATGATCGTCATCAATGTTTGGCCATCCTTGAGCCATTTGCAATGTATTTTCCTTATCGTCTTCTGATCTGATCCTTGTTGTAACACCTGTCGTCAAAAATACAACCATAACTAAAACAATCCGATTAACTGATCCCATCCCTCCTCCCCCCTCCCTGCACAGCAAATTTAAAACTACCCGCCATCCAACTCAGCAGAGTGCTTTAAACCCATAACTTTGTACTTGCATAAAGGGTGAGAGTCACTCCGTGTCCCCCGTTCATTCCCTTTGTGTCCATACGGTCTGTAGCGAACATTTTGCACCTTCCAACTATCTGACCCCAGCTCCAATTTTCAAACAGGCAGTCACGCATTGTCTGTGGTGTGCATCCCTTAGTCTATGGGGTCCCAAGTTGTCCCGCCGAACAGGCTCCTTATCTGTAGGTCGTTGCCATCATGTCACGACATGAAGTTATTTTCCAAGCGTGGCCACACCGCCTTGGGATATTTCCATTACCCTGAGTTTATCATACGAGGTATTATTCTATGTCACTGTTCGTCCTCATGCCGGCGTCTACCCTCGCTTCAGCCTCTGAATCCTTTGGTCGGGCTAGGCTAGTGAGGTGGTATTTTTGCCTTACCCCTTGTCTGTTATGCCCTTTGGCGGGGCGCCAGCCCTCCAGCCATTCTTGGGATTCCTCCAGCATCGCAAAGAACTCTTCCCTTCTGCTTCTACTCTCAGTTTTGCTGGGAAGAACATTGCGTATTTGAGTTCTCGATTGCTCAGCTCTCTTTTGACATCCAGGAAATGTTGTTGTTGCTTTGTCACGGCCGCTGTGTAGTCAGGGTATAGTGTTACATTACTATTGTCTACCCTCAAAGGGGGCGCAATTCAAGCCGCCAGCAGAATTGCGTCTCGGTCTCTGAAGTTAAATATTCGTGCCAGAATAGGGCGTGGGGGGGCTCCCGGCCTGGGTTGTCCTCCTGGTACTCGGTGGGCTCTTTCCACCAAAAAGAAGTTAGAGAGTATACGTGGCTGTAGTTGTGTTTGTACCAGTTGGTCCATGAAAAGATCCAACGCTGGCCCTTTGACGCTTTCCGGTACTCCCACCAGGCGAATGTTGTTGCGCCGGCAGCGCCCTTCTTGATCATCCAGCTTCTCTGCCATCTGTTTGGTCGCTAGCTCCAGGTGATGCACTTGCCGTTGCAACGCCGCATCCTGCAGCGTGATCTCTTTGGGCTTTGCTGTCTGCTGGTCACTACCAGTGCTAGGTGCAGGCCCCAACATGTCTGATTGTTCTTTAGTAAAAGCGTACTTATCCAGCCAGTTACTTTGTACCGTTCGCTGCCCTCTGCCTCCCATGACACCCATATCCCTGTGGGCTATGTCCGTTCAATTGGCGTGGGGGAGAACGTTTTTGCCGCTGCCTGCCAACATGGGATTATTCCCTTGTGCGGCCTACCAGTTTTCCTGGCCCGTTCTAACGCTAGTGTTGTCAATCTGTGTCAATGGAGACTGCTCTTGCCCCTAAGGGTCTGCTGGGGCTCTGCGCTTTGCGTCCCGCCAACTGTAGGTTGAGCGCTTCTTGTCTTGGGGGTGGGCGTCTGATATTCGTACCCTTAAAGTGCATGCGGCATGGTATGATTGTTTGTTCTCGTGCTACGTCCAGCACGGCCGACTGTCTCACCGCTGGTACCTCGACTTTTCTTCTCTGTGATGTGCTAGAAGTTTTCAGGGTGTAAACACCTGTCGGGCCTTATTGTGTGGTGTCTGAGGGCTCCTTAGGTGTCTTTTCATTCTGTTCCCTTGTCCGTGAACCTTCACGCATGCCTGTGCGGGTAAATGTCTTTGTCAGCAATGCATTCTATTACAGGCCTGTAGTATGTGGGCACCCACGCCCTCTCCACTGCACCCATTGCTCTATGCGGGTGAATCTGCCGCTTTCAGGGCGCTCTTCGCACTTTTCTCCCACCCACCGGTTGTCTCCGTAATCACGCTGTGTTATCGGGCTTGTGGTCGAACACGCATCAGCGCCAGCTATACATCGGGCGGGTCTTGTGCTATCTCTCGCTGCACTCACCGCCCATCTTGAGGCTCCGTCAGATTCTCCGTGTGACTGGCCGGTCTCGTTTTCTAGCTGAAATTGCAGCAGCTGCTGCCTGGGACGCAACGGTGCTCTGTCTCCATTTATGTACAGTACAGGTGCTGGATTGGTGTCAGAATTTGTGGGGAATGTCGGGCGAACGCCAGAGCTCCCTTAAGCTGCGGCCATCTTCGCCGGTCGCTAGCCACGCCCCCTCAACGTTTCTACTTTAAGCTGCTTCCCAGAGTGGCAGCTCTGGTGGTACAAAAGCTTTGAACTAGCATAATCCTCGCCTCAGTCTTAACATTTCCTAGCTTTGTAATGGAAAGTTTCATTCTATTAAGGATACGGAGGCAAAAATGATCCCTCCCGGGGTACAGGATTGACGTTAGCACCTGTTGTAGATGCTGATATTCATATTGCACATAGGTAATACATTTAATATTGAAAAGTTCTTGTATGCCAATGAAAGTTTGGTAGATGATGTATCATTATGGTTTATCATGGTTACGATTGCATAAATGCTTCCCTAAGTGTTAAGGATGTTGATTCAACATTGTTTATTGTTTGCAGGGACCTACTCGAACAAACAGTAATAGAGTATGAATGCCCGGCATGATGTACGAAGAAAGAGGAGGAAAGATCATGGACAGAGGAATGTGATTGTATGAACCGTTATGAACTATTCCCAAGTGTTCATGGGATTTGTAGTTTTTCTATAAATGTTATACTATTGCTGCTGTTAATAAAAGTGAAGAAAGCAAAGCATAATCCTCGCCTCCATGTCCTTAATAGAATTGAAACCTTCTGTTAGGAAATCAAGGCAATGTTATAGTCCACTGCACTGGTTTTATCTATGTTTAGTTGCAGACAGTTATAACTCATCTAGTCAACACCTGCCAGGCAGCAGGTAAGAAAAATGTTTTTATAAATTCAATTTTTCATTAATACATTACAAACATAGGTACACTCACATCATACATACTACATACTTATCTCATTTACAGGGTCTTTGTGTACATACTGTGTTTAGTTTACATACATTGTGTCACACTGTGGGGACCAGAAAGAAGCATATATCATGAGTACATCCTTCATTCGGAGACGTATCTGGTGGGTCTTCTCGTTGGTTTATCAATAGATATGTTGTGAAGGGTGCCCATATGTGTTTGGGCCTAGACAACACTGGGAGTTCCTTAACATAGTGAGCCAACTGATCTTTGCAATACGTTATGTCTTTTAACCAATGTGCAAATTGTGGTGCTCGTCTACCGCACCAGTTTGGGGCTACCTTCTGCTTTGCCAACAGGAGTGCAATCGCTACTAATTTCCAATTCTGTGGTCGCAGCTCTGCAACAAGACCTAGCAGGCACTTACGTGGGGTACATGCCACTTCTTCCATCATCCTATCCGATAGTGCTTTAGTAACCTATAGCCACAAATCCTGCACCTTCAAGCAGTACCAAGCTAGATGCATAAAACCAGCGTCTAATGTGCCATACCTTGTACAGTCAGCCTATCAACCCATATCTATGTAGCTGCACCGGGGTATAGTGTAGCTGTTGGAGATATTTAAAAAATTAATGATTCGCATGTTGCAGTTAGCTGTCAGGCGCAGCAATATTCCCAGTCTTTTCTTGTGATATGGGTGTCTAGTACTGTGTTCCACCTCTCCATGCTTCTGCTATATTGTGGGGCAGTCTCCGCTTGCAATGCATTATAAACCAGTCTGATCAGGTTGGAGCATAGTGTGGTAAAGAAAGAATGCTTTAGTCAGGTTGAGGGGGACATTGGTGAACAAATACAGAAATCTTGGGAGTACTACCATCTTTATAACTGCCACCCTGTCCGCTAGTATCAAGGGCAGTTTTATCCATCTAGTCACCTGGTCCTCCATAGCCAATAGCGCTCGGCCATAATTGTCGAGTACAATTCAGGGACTTTATGTATTCACACACCTAAGCACTAAGCACCATTCCAGCGGGTTTCCAGCGGGAAGTCCAGGTTATGTGGCATTGTTCTATCTGTTATGGGAAATATATTAGATTTTTCCCAATTTATGCTAAGACCAGAAAGAAAGCTTTTCATATTTGATGTACTCCCTTATCAGAGGACCTAGCCGCTCTTCTGGATTTCAGACATATAGTAACCATGCTGTCTGCGTACAATGATATAGCAAGTGGCCGCTCTCTGAACCTCAGTGCAGCATCCGCATGTTTCTGCCGAACTCTGCATGCCAAGGGCTCTAATGCTAGCACAAATATGATGGGGGATTATGGGATCCCTGCCGCGTTCCCCTACATACCTGTATTAGCGAGGAATGATTGTTGGTAATCTGCATTCTAGCAACCGGTTCAGTGTACAATAAGCTTATTCACTGTGTAAATGCTTGTGGTATGCCCATGCGGTGCAGCACAACAAACGTAAAGCTCCATTGTATTGAGTCGAAAGCCTTGGCTGCATCTAGCAGCACTGCTGCCGCTTTAACATCAGGATCCAATTGGTGCAGCTCAGCAAATATTGTTCTCAGATTATGCGTAGTGGATCACTCTGGGACGAATCCCAATTGATCCGGGAGCACAAGCACAGGCAGAAGAGGGTGCATCCTGATCGCTATGATTTTGGAAAGTATCTTCGTATCTATGTTTAGGAGTGAAAGCGGTCTATAGGTCTCGCATCTCGCTGGGTGTTTGCCAGGCTTCAATATGGTTATCATTTGGCCTCTCGTAACGTTGGGGGGAGTACCTCATACATTTCATGCAAGTGCCCTACTAGCAAGTCAGCAAATGCCTCCTAGAATTCACTAGATAACCCATTGCTCCCTGCCCCTTTGCCATTGGGCAGCAATTGAATGGCTGCTTTCACTTCATCTGCAGTAATTGGTTGCACCAAACATTCACGTTGTCCAGGGAATAGCGAAGCGAGGGCAAGCATGACCAGGTAGGCTACAGTCTCGTCCCTAGTAGATGTCTCACGGGGTCCGTCAAATTTTGCATAGTATTCCGCAAATTGGGTTAGTATTTCAGGGGAGCTGTAGCATTTTGTTCCATCTAGTTGATCCAGCACTGTGATATATATTTGTGTACATGGTGCCCTGATCTTGGAGGCCAGGCAGCGGCTGGGCCTCCGGCCCTCCCTATACGATCTGGCCACCCAGCGCCTAGACATGTGTTTTATTTCTTGATCAGCCGTCTTATTATATTCCGTGATCAAGTCTCTAATTTCTACCAGAGTGTCCATGCTCTGAGTCTCCTCATATTTCCTTTCCAGCCCCCCTAGTGTCTTTTCAATTGCCTGCATACCAGCTCATAAAGCTTTCAGCACCCCTGTCTGCAGACCTATACATGTACCGTATATTGTTTCTTTAAAAGCCTCCCTGAGTGTGCCTGCACTTTCTACAGATACCTGATTTTCCAGGAAATATTGTTTAATGGCCTCTCGTCCTCCATCTTTAAAGACTTGCAGACACCATTGAAAGGATTGTGGAGTAACTGTGGGAATTGCCAAGTCTAGCATCACTGGCGAATGATCTGATAGAGTTCTTGGTAGGTGGGCTACTTTTTTTACCCATGTGGTTGCCTGCTTGGAAATGAACCAATAATCTAGCCTGGACCATGTTTTGTGTACAGATGAAACATGAGTGCCCTCCCGGGCCAGGGGGTGTCTCGCCCTCCATATATCAACCAGCTTGTGTGTGTTCATGATTTCTTGTATCACGCGCACTGATCTTTTTCCCTGCCACTCTGTCGTTGCATTACGATCTAGGTTAGCGTCCAAATAGGTGTTTATGTCTCCACCCCATAGTATTGTGGGTTGTAGGACATATAGTTCGCTCTCTAGTTAGCGACAGCAATCAGGGTTGTCTATGTTTGGCCTATATGTGGTAAAAATAGTAAGTGATGTGCCATAGAGGTTGCCCTGTATTAGCATAAAGCGGCCCATTTCGTCAGACATAGTGTGAGTTAGTGTGAAGGGTGTGCACTTTTTCACCAGTATGAGAACCCCCCTGGAGAACAAGGAGTATGAGGACGCCTCCCTCACCATCGCCCATTTTGATCCCACTCGCATGCCTCCCAGGTTTGTAAGATGAGTCTCCTGTAGCAATACCAGTTGGACACGATACCTGTCAAGATAGGCAAATTGCTGCCAAATCTTTTTGGGGTTGTTCAATCCCCTGACATTCCAGGTCAAAAGTTTAAGCTCTTCCAGCATTGGTACTTCATGATATAATAACACAGTCGTTTGTGACACTGGTGTTCCAGCCACCCCATGTGTAGTTCATATCTTCATTTATGACTGTGATATACCTTATATAAAAAAGACAGCATCCCAATCATGCCAAAGACATTCCCAAATCAGCAGGTCAACAAACAATAATAGAAACATTGAGGTGTTACTAACCCTCCCCTTTACATAACCGTTCTTACTGTAGCTGTAGGGGGGACACCCTGGTGGGGACAGCCAGAGGCCAAAAAACCCACCCGCTTCATGGAGGTGGCCAGACAAAATATATTGGGCAAGTATCGACTTAGTGTGGTGTTGGAACCATGACAGTGCTTTTACACGACTTTTGGATTGGTGTGTGTCTGCTTTGCAGAAGAGTTCCCGCCCCACCCTGTTTAGTGTGCACCAGTAGGCTAGACTATATCTATGACCAACCCTTATTGCACCATTCATGGTGACCCTCTTGGGGTGACTGAGTGATATCACTGTGGTGAAGATCAATATACATTGCATTGCAGTTCTATATGCAAATATTTCTTCAGTTATCAGTCACAAAATTTAGGCTGCTGCCTCACCTACTACAGCTCCAGTCAGGCCTCAACGGGAAGTGGTTGGGCCGTCAGTGGCCTCCAGTTCGGGAGTGGAGTGTTATCATTCCAGGCAAGGACTGGGCCACAAAGTACCAACTATTTTTTACAGAAAGGAGTCTAGAGGCTTTGGTGCTGACCAGCAATCTCTGTTGCTAATCCGAGTGCGCTGAGGATATCGAGCGGGGTGAGCTGGAATGTTCACAATGTATTTGTTTCAGAAATTCTGTAGCCGCAGCAGGCATCGTGAAGAACCTGTTTTCCCTTGTAGGTATCTGGAGGCGTGCAGGATATAACATCGCATAGGGGATGTTTGCCATGCGAAGTTTCTTTTTCACTGTGACAAATTACTTGCAAGCTGCTTGGACTGCCATGGTGTAGTCTGGGTAAAAATGGCACCTCATTCCTTTGGTAGGTGATATTCTTTTTTTTTTCGCCAGACGTTAGACTAAATCGCTGTCCTGATAATTCAATAGCTGTGCTATGATGGGTCTCGGGGGGGCCCCCGGTGGTGGTCTGAAGACAAGTGATCTGTGCGCCCTCTCTATTATCAGAACCTGGGAGAGGTGCTCTGATCCAAAGATTTCTTTCAACATTGCTTTAACGTGGTCTCCAGGTGACATGTATTTGTGCTTTCTGGAATCCCCATAGTACTGAGGTTGTTGCGCCAGGAGCGCGCCTCCAAATCCTCATTTCTTGCTTTGATTACTTCCAAGATTTTCTCCATCCCTCTGCATTTACCAGCTGTTTCATCAGAGAGTCAATGTATCTATTTTCCCATCTATGGCCTGGAGGCTTTGCTGCATCGAGATCAATCTGGCCTCCAGCAGTGGCATCGCCGTCTGCCAGGCCTCCAGCTCTGTGTCGTAGTGCGCATTTGCTGGTCGCGCTGAGCGGCGCGAGGCAAAGTTTAGTCGCGATTGCTGCTTGTCTGACTAGCCCATGTTTACAATTTGCACGTTTTTATGTGCCAGTTGGAACCCAGGGGGGTAGTGGTCTATGATATTAAGATCCAGAGCTCACCAACTAATATGTATTCCCCCCCCCCCCCCCCCTGTGCGTCTGTTTATGAGCTGGGGCGTTACTGCTCTGGGTGATTCGCTGGTTCACCCAGTAATCCTCACTTCCTGGCCTCTTACCAACCAGTAGAACACACAGCCTAGTGTGATCCACCTGCACGCCGGTTTGTGCTTTCTTTACGGTGAGCATCATCAAGTTCCATCGATTTTGGCCCGTATGGCGCTGCTCCAGCAAGGCCTCCGTTCTAGCTTTTGCCCCACCGCTCTGCTAACCCCTTGTTTTATGCTCTGCGTGGGGTCCTCATGTAACCGCACCTGTTCCGGTCCCTGCACAGCCTATGCGGCCTCTGTAAATAGAGGGTGTTGGCGGCCTAAGCTCAATTGTGCTGATGAAGCTGGCCCGGGTATGGGCACCACCCATGTTACCACCGTCGCGCCGGGTCTCTCCCCGTGCTTTCATTGCACGGCACCCCTCAGCCCATTCGATTGCACGTTTGTTTCACCGGGAGGCCGGGGGCGAGGACAACCACCCAAAATTCTCCGCCTGGTTTATGGGGCACGCTGTTATTATTACTAATTGTCGGGGCGGCGGCTTGTCTCACCTCCTCCAATCATCCAGATCCACCGGTGTTGAGGCTGCACCTCCTTCAAGCGCCGCTGAAGGCCCGTAAGTCACTGCCGCTTATACCAGCCGATATCGTGTGTAGGCTCCCTGTAGCGCAGGCACGTCAGAGCGGTGCTTGCTTTATTTTGTTTTTGTCTTCGGGGCCGACGTGCAATTATCGGGTAAGCCAGCAGCCCTATCACTAATTTTTCCGTTAGCACTCAGAGTTGCCATCTTGCCTCGCCGTTTACAGACGCGTCTTGGACCCCTGTAGTTCTCCATTGCTTGTCGCCTTAAATGTTGCTTTTTTATGGATTTACGTCTCCTGTCCACTTGAGCACATGGTTCCATGTTTTAGGGGTTCAAATGTCTGCCCATTTCACGGTTTCCTGGCGGATTGCAGATGTTGCCGGCCGAGCTGCACTAAAGTGCGGATGTCTTGCCGTGGACCCTCTAGCGTCCCCCAAGTAAGAACATTATAACGCATTAGATCAGTGTATCTATCTAACCTCAGTACAAGCTTAGTGTCATCAGCATAGCAAGTTCAAGACATATTGAAGGATCTTATGAGCCTGGCAAATGCAGAATTGAACAATGTAACATAAGTAGGAGCCCTGGGGCACCCCACGGGACAGCTTAGTAAAGGACCAGTAGTAGAGAGGCATTATAGCTACCTCACTTTAATGTGATAGAAAAGAGGACATCAAAGTCAATGCCCTTCTTCTTAACCCAGTTCCTGCAGCTTACCTATAAGAACTGTGTTGGACAAAGTATGAAAGCCTACAGAGAGAGTTAGGAGGGTCAGCGCTGCCTTACCTCCACGATGCAAAATTATATGGAGCTCATTCTGAACAGCCACCAAGGCAACCTCAGTTAAATGCGATGGTCTGAATCCAGATATTGTAGACTCCAACAGAGAATTATCTTTAATAAAGTCAGAAATGTGTGTTCAATTCTCTCTCCATTATTTTGGGGAATAAACTGTAACAAGTATGTATGTCTATAAATACTTAAGTTGTTAGTGTTGAAGGATGTTTATCTCAACAGGGGAATCATACAAGCTGTCTTCAAATCTTGAAGATCCAAAGCTGGAGTAAAGGAAAAAGTAACCAAAGTGCATAGCTCTCATTCCACAGTAGGGACCACCACTTGTAAAATGCTAAAAAGACAGGGTTAAACCCGCCCCCGCTACCTGTGTCCTCTGCGAGGAATTTGGGTTTCAGGTTTGATTCCCAACTCACAGGCAAGGCACAAATTACACGTCTCCTCCCAGTGGTTTTGGAAACTTAAGGCTCTGCGTAGATTTCTTCACTTCCTGCCAATGGATTGCAGGAGGTCAGTGGTGTATGCCCTAATCACCTCCCAACTCGACTATGCTAATAGCCTATATATTGGTCTCCCAGAGTATCTGATGAGGAGACTACAGCGTATATTCAAAATGCAGCAGCCAGGCTGATCAGAAACGTGCCACTGCGATATCATATTACCCCCCATCTACGCAGCCTACACTGGCTTCCAGTGAGGAGAAGAGTTCAGTTTAAAGCTCTTGTATTGGCACATAGAGCAATAAGAGGGATAGGTCCTCATTATCTGAAGCGGAGGCTCCAGAAATACCATCAAGTGAGGGCACTCAGATCTAACAGTTGTAACCCCTTGGTCACTCCTCGCTTTAAGAAGGCAAGGACTGGCGGCCGTGCGTTCTCTGTCAAAACTGCTGCATTATGGAATACTATGCCCAATGATTTGAGAAATATAGAGGCGGAAATGCCTTTTAGGAAAGCTCTTAAGACTTGGCTTTTTGGTTTGCCCTAGATACAGTGACCCTCCCAGGTTTCTCTTCTTTAAGATAGGATGCTAGCGCCTGGACACTTCCGTTGGGAGTAGCCGTGCACTCTATAAGTCTTAATAATAATACTAGAAAGCCAGGTTTAACTGTTTCGATTAGCTTTATAGTATGGTTAGGTGTCAACGGCCTAAATTCAGTTACATTCTACAGTCTGAGGTAGTTTAAGGTATGGCTTTCAACAAACCATGTGGATTTGATTTTACCCTCAATCAAAAGTAGACAGAGATTCACAGAGGGAAGGGGAAGTACAAACTGTCTTTTGGGCACCCTGGGATTAGAAAACTCATGTGCTATTTTAAACATCTCCAGAGTAGGGTAACTAGCTGCTGCTAGAAGCAAGGAGTAGAACTGTGCCCCATATGATGTCCTAAGGCTTATGGGTATTTGGCCTTAGCAGCTGCAGAATAATCATGGTACCAGGCTCGCTCTAGTCGATGGGCAGCTTTACCTGTCGAGACTTATCTGACAGCAAGGAGGAGACCCATTGAAGGACTATTCCTCTAATACGGCAGATTGTTGAGAATCAGTGTACGATTATCTATGGTTGACCATGTTCAATACTGTTGAAAGGTCCAGGAGGATCAATTAACAGTCATGACCCTGACACAATGTGCTGATGCAATCATTTATAAGAGCAGCTATTCAAGGCACTGATAAATATTGTAATAAGGGGAAACAGGTTTGTAATTACCTTAAAGTGGCATAGCACTGTTTTCTGATACTACTACACACATCTAGGTACTGCACAGGTGAAAAGGCATAGAATGCAGCACAGCAGGGGACTTCTCCAGTGGTGATTGTTGCTGCAGTGATGGAGGCCAGAAACGTGCTGGCAGAGACATGTGGCAGAAGGTTTTTGGATGGTTGTTGGAATGTTGTCATCTGAGGAGATAGCAAAGGATTGGCTATAAACATGTGGTATACCCTAAAGAGTAGACACCTACATATACACAAGTTGGCAAGCAGTCTTTTTTGCCCGAGGTGTAAAATGTCAGTTAGAAGGAATATTTGATTTTCTCTTCTCTGGCATTTTAAGTGATCAAGGGCCTGATAAAGATCCTGGCAAACAACCCGCCATCCCTCCAGGTAACAGAGGTCATTTCCTCCACCACTCCAGCCAGACTGTCCATAGCCAAATTAAGAGATTACGGCCAACCCTGAAATTACCTCTGTGCCTTCAGAAGAGCAGCTGCCACAGTTACTCTTGTAAAAGCACAAATAGTGTGGTGCATCTCTGCCATTTTCTGAGAGACGTGCACCAAACTTTCGTTTTTCACAAACAAGCTCCCAAAGTCAGAAAAACAAAAGATGTACCCCCCACCTGCCCCCACACACTGGGAGTTTCTCCAGGGTGTCGGCCCCATTTTCTGTTCTTGACTGCAAAGTTGTACCTGGCAGTGATGACAAAAACAACAGGACATTGGACTGTTTACTATAAATAGGGTGGGCAGTGTGATACCCTTACTCCGACAGCCCCATCTCTGTCAGTCCATTAGAGTAACGTTTCCAATGGAGGAGTACGCAGGGGGCTCGCCAATTAAAACTGCTGACGGTCCAACCAACTCATAAGTAAGCAGGTGGACAGAGCACTTGGCAGACAGAGTACTTCATCACATTTTTGACAAAGTACTCTGTCTGCCAAACCCTAAATTAGATCTCTAGTTCTTCTGAGAACCATTCTATTTTAGTGATTTTTACTATGTGGGATTCCATTTAGTGCAAGGTGCCATTGGTGATTGATGGTGGCTGTAGGAGGCAGGCTCAGTATATAGTGTCCACCTATGGTGAGGCACTGAGCACTGAGTCCAGGCAACCCTTAGCGATAGTGTTTAGGTCCCTGAAAACCAAAGCTCTCAAGGGGTAGCTGCGGAGAGCAGCTAAGGCTTATCGAGGAGGGTGTAAGGCGGTTGCATGTACCACTATGTCGGTCAGTAAGCTTTCACACAAGAAAAAAACACACCAGGTGAGTAGAAAAATACTTTATATTTATTACTGCACACTAGACACTAACTTGGGATATCTCCTACTCAGAGATATCAATTACAAAGACTACTTAGAAAATATGTAAGTAGAACAGAAAAACACATAGAGAGCAAGCAACTGGGGGGGGCCAAACCATATACTAAAATAGTGGTATGCAAGGTGAGTACCAAAATAGGACTAGTACCCAAGGTTTGAGAACACCAGGGGAAGCAAGACACCACCCAAGGTGAGTAGCCAGGGACACCAAGGCGCCCGGGTGCAGAGTGGTTACATCGGGTCAGAAGTCCATAGGACAACAAAGGGTAAGCCGCGGCTGGAAAATTTAAGTTCTAGGATCCATCCTAAAGGACCCCAAAGGAACCACTTTGATCAAGGAAGGTTGGAGAGTCACCCCACCCATGGATACCAAGAAGATACAGATACATGCACCAGGGAGCCCGGGTGCATAGGGGTGAGGTGATGCCGGCAACTTCCGTAGATGAAGATGGAGGGTCGTAGAAGTACAGCAACTACAGCATTTCATGGATGGAACCAGGTTGAAGAGTCCACATGAGAAGAACCTGAAAGCAGAGGGGACAGAGTCCAAACCACCTGGAGGTGACCAGGAGGCGCAGGAGCACAATACCAGCCCTGGTTGAAGGTTCGTGGTGTAGCACAGAGCAGAAGAAATAGTAGATGTAGAGGCCAGGCGATGTTCTAAGAGCCCATGAGCCTTTCAGGAGCTGACCCACGCAGGCCGACGAGTGCCGGATGGTCAGTGGACGGCAGGACCACTAACAAGCCTTGGCAAACGCAAACAACGGTTCGCAGAAAAAGATGCTTGGTTGCAGACTAGCAAGCTCGGTGGGACTAACCCAGCAGGGGTAAGTGATGGCCGGTCCTCAGCACACAGGAGGAATCAATGGAGCCCCCTCGAGGACCCTCTGGCAGCAGGTAAAGGAGGCTGCAAGAAAGCCAAAGCAGCACACGGGAGACAAAGGCCCATGATGCAGAGGATACATGCAGGACAACATGCTTGGAGCTGTGCAGTCCTGAAGGGAGGGGCTACTTGGAGCTTAAAGATCTTCAGTGGATGGAGCCAGCAAGCCTTGGTAATGCCAAACAGACGCGAAGTACAGGGAGTCAGTCTACGTTGGCTCAAGAGGGATTACAGCCTCCCAACTCGCAGGGAAGACTGGTCAGGCCTCTAGAGAAGCAACAAACCACCACCTGTGTTGCAGAGCCGGGCAATGTCCGTGGGACAACAGGATCAGCAAACCGGTCGTCAACATTGAGGTGCCTGCAGATAAAAGGAAGTGACTCCCTCACTTCAAGGGAGATTCCTTCAGGCTAGGATACAGGCTGAGTCCTAGGTGACTAGGAGGATGCACGGCCACGGAGTTGCAGATCTTTGAAGAAGCACAGGGATGAAGATGCAGCAGGATTCTTCCTGCCAGGAGCAGTCTTGTGGTGGGTCCTGGCTTGAAGACCAGCAGAGTTCAAGTGCCCATACTCAGTGGAGCCCTTAAGTAACCCTAAAAAGGGGAAGGACCTCTTCTCTGGTGTTACACCTATCAGTGGGGGTCAGGGACGCTACTCAACAATCCTAGCCAGTCAGATGCTCCCAGGGGCCAAGATTCAACATGGTAGAATCAAGTGGCCACCTGGAGGTGCTCTGGGCACCTCCCTAGGGAGGAGCTGGATGTGGGGGTGGTCACTCCTCTGTCTTTTGTGTAGTTTTGCGCAAGAGCAGAAGCCAAGGGCTCCAAAACTGGGTGAAACTGGCTTATGCATGGAGGGCACCAAATGTGCCCTTCAATGTAGTTTGGTGGCACTCGGAAGTGCCCCCACCCTACCTAATTCTAAAGGAAAGGTGGTCACACCTCTCCTTCTCAGAAAACCCTTTGTTCAGCTTTCCCTGCCCGAGGGAAGCTCATCAGCAGGGGGACAACACTGTATAGGTTCGGCAGCAGCATGGGCTTGCAGTCACACCCTGTAAGGCTACACAGGTAGGTATTGGGGGCCATCTAAGGAGCCCCCCTAGTACATGGTATCTGCAACTAACACTGAAATTGGTGTAGTTTCATGATTCCAACATGTTTGATACCAAACATGACCAGGTTCGGGGCAGCTAATATGTAGTTAGACATCTAGACTTGCCAGTTTTGTTGGGGCACCTCTGCTCGAGCAGGAGTACTCACATACTTAGAACCCTGCCCTTGGACTGAGGGGCCTACCTTAGAAGTGACGTATATGTTTTAAGTACAGTGACCGGGATATAAGGAAAACCTTAAATTTGAAATGAAGGTTTCTTGCACCCTGTCACGCACACTGCAATGGCAGCTCTGCAGACACAGTTTGCATGGGCTCCTATGGGTGGCACAATACATGTTGCAGCCCATAGGAGACCCCTGGTGTAAACAATGTGCTGGGTATCTCAGTACCATATACTAGGGACTAATAATGGTGGCCCAGTATGCCAATTGTGGGGTGTAAAAAGTACTTACTAGTAAATTTAGAGGAGAGAGCACTGTCACTGGGATCCTGATTAGCAGGGATCCCAGTGTACTACAGTCAAAACACACTGACACCAGGCAAAAGGGGTATTTATGCCAGTAAGATACTACTTTCCTACATAACCCCCTCCCAAGCAAAAGAAGATAAGGCTAACCTTGCCCAGTTGAGTCTTCATTTTCTAAGTGGAAATATCTGGAATGTGGCCTTGGCTAGTTACTCCCAGGTCTATGTTCCACTGAAAAGTCCATCCTCTGTAGGGAAATGGACCACCTCAAAAGTTTGGGGGTTTCACCCTTCATCTGTTTTATCCATAAGAGGTGCTTATGGTCTGTCTGAACAATGAAGTGAGTGCCAAACAGGTATGGCCTCAACTTCTTCAAGGCCCTGACCCCAGCAAAGTCCTCCCTCTCAATGGCTGACCAACGGTTCTCTCTTGGGGTCAACCTTCAACTAATACAAGCAACTGGTTGATCCTGGCCCTCTTCATTAAGTTGTGACAACTATTTCTGCTCCTATTCCTATTTCAGAGGCATCTGTCTGGACAATAAATTGTTTGGAAAAGTCAGGAATCAGCAGGATGGGATCTGAGCACCTGGCCTTCTTGGCTTTCTTGATAGCTAACTGTCCAACTCACATTCTTAGACATCTTCTTAGAGGTGAGGTCATTAAGGGGAGTCACAATGAACCCACTGACCTGAGTCTGGGTAGTGGGAGCGACCCAATTCACAATGGTTTGGATTTTGCTCTCCAATGGCTGAACTTGACCTCCACCTACCAGGTGGCCCAAGTATACAACCTTACACTGCCCTATCTGTCTCTTACTGACCTTGACAGTGAGATCTGCCTACTGCAGATTTCTGAGGTGGACCAGGTGATACTGCCAGGTGGAGCTAAAGATAGCTATATCATCTAGATATGCTGCACTAAAATCTTCCAGACCTGACAGAACTTTATTCACCAACCTCTGAAACATAACAGGTGCATTTTTCATACCAAATGGCATTGAAGTAAACTGGAAGTGCCCTCCGGGGTTGAAAATGCTGTCTGAGGTTTTGCAGCATCTGTGAGTTTGATCTGCCAATAGCCTGCAGTCAGGTTGAAGGTGCTAAGATACTTGGCAGAAACCAGAGCATCCATCAAATCATCTGCCCTGGGGATTGGATGGGCATCAGTCTTAGTGACTACATTGCGGCTTCTGTAGTTTACACAAAACCTCATTTCTCTCTCTTTCCAGCCTGGGAATGAGGTTTTGGCACAAGGACTTCTGGACTAGCCCAATGACCCTAAACTCCAGCATATTTTGGATCTCTGTCCTGATGCAATCCCTGACATGGTCAGGTTGCCTGCAAATTTTACTCTTCACAGGTAGATTGTCACCTGTGTCTTTCTCATGTACACACCAGGTAGAATGACTGGGTGTAAGGAAAAAGAGTTCAGGTAAATGACTAAGAACCTGTCGGCAGTCAGCTTGTTGCTGGTCAATGAGGCTGTCTGCCAAGACCACTCCAACAACTGACCCATCAACAGGGTTATGTGAGAGGAGATCAGGGAGAGGGTCACTCTCTTCCCCCTGTCCCTTATCAGTAGCCATGAGCAAGCTCATGCCAGTCCTGTCGTATGAAGGTTTTAGGCAGTTCACATGAAGCACCCTGTGGGGGCTTCTATGAGTACCCAGGTCTCCAGATAGGTGACCCCACCTTTCTTCTCCAGGACAGTATGGGAGTCACTACATTTGTCTTAGAGTGCTCTTGGGGCCAAAGGCTCCAGGACCCATACTTTCTGCCCTGACTGGTAAACAGTCAGAACAGCGTTTTGGTCATGCCACAACTTCTGAAGTTGCTGGCTGGCCTCCAGGTTTTTGCTGGCCTTCTTCAAGTTCTCAGCCATGTGTGAACGCAGGCCTAGCACATAATCCATAATGTCTTGCTTAGGAGGTTTGAGAGGCTGCTCCCATCCCTCCTTCACTAGAGCAAGTGGACACCTAACTGGATGTTCAAACAGAAGGTCAAATGGGCTGTAGCCCACAGCCTTCTGTGAATGATGAACGCCTGTAGTGAAACCTCGCCACCCAGTCGCGCTGCTGACTCAGACAAGATTTTTAACCCTTTTAGGCCAGTAAATAAGAGCGACAAAAGCAATGGAGGAAGAAAAATAACAGAAAAGAAGGGACCCTACCCCTATCCAAACCTAAAACCCCCTAAAGCCCTAACCTCATCTCCTTTCCCCTAGAGAATGTCAGGAGCCCACATTCGGCCTATTCCCCAAAAGGAAAAAAAAAAAGAAGTAAAGGGAATCTAGACCTATAATTTCTTGATCATAACAATCGCTAGCTCAGCCCTTTCCTAGCCTTGATTTCACAGAGGTATTCTTGGGCTTTGATTTCTGACATAAAAGTATGTGGAAAGCCATTTACAATAATTTTCAATTTAGCAGGGTTCATAAGAAATACTTGTGCGCCCAACTGCTGAAAGGGTAAAATAGCTGGCAAAGGCGCCACCTTTGCTATACCGTAGAATGGCAGAAATCAGGCTTTGCAAAGAAAGACAACCCCTTGAAGCCCTTTTGAGAAGTTGGTCGAGCATGTTCGTAAACCATCTTTCTGAGTAAAAGATTTCTGAAGAACACAAAAAAGGCTCTAGGTTTCTCTCCAACATTAGCATGCTGCTTCTTCAGGGTGAAGGGGAAGCGATGGGCCCACTGTATTTCATGATCCCAATTCCACTCAGCATGATCGGGAAAAGCTCCCTTCAGAAGTTTCACGATGTACCGGCAGGGATCTTCGCCCTCCACTCCTTCAGGGATCCCTAACAGGCGGAGGTTGTTTTAACGCTGCCTGTTCTCCTGGTCTTCCATTTTCCACATGACATCTGCCATGCAAGCGCGTTGGGAGGAGCATAGATCTTTCAGGATGGTAACTTCAGCTTCCAAACTTTTGGTGCGGCCTTCCATCATAGTGACCCGCACTTCAATGTCTGAGCAGGTTTTATTCACCTTTCTAAGTCCCACTTGCATTTTTTCGGCTGCCCCTTTAGCTTGTCTATTGTCTGCTTGTACTTCCTCCTGAAACTGTTTAATCGACAATAAAATGGCAGTCAAGGAAGGTTCTTCTGAATAATCTGATGCACCTCTCATACTTTCAGAACCTGGAAACTTGCCAGATTCTTCACCATAGGGGAACGTGAGTTGTGATCCAGAGTCATCCCATTTTAGCTGACTGTGCTTTTCTGAGCATCTCCACTTTGGCTTACTGGGTGTGGTTTTCTGGCATTGGACCGTGCTGATATCTTTAGTGAAATGGCCACCATTGGTGTCAAATTGGTCCCCGTTGCTTGAGGTGAGTGAGCTCCCTTCAGCAGCGGAGTCCGAGCCATCCGAGAACGAAAATAAAATGCTTGCCTATCAGTTCGGGGACAGAACTCTCTGGGACACCTGTGCACCAGTAATGCTTTGATTCACAGAAGTGATAGTAGTGAAGCCACAAGTTTTCTGTTCTTTTCCATCATAGAAAGACCCAGCCTGGGCAATAGAATCCTCAGCAGGAGCGGCCAGAGAAAGAGCTACAGATTGAAAACCCTCTGTAGAGCTTGTGATACCAGAGGTTGATATCACCTGTCTATGGAGTTCCGCTGCTTGTGCTAACTCAAGACTTTCCGGAAGATGAAGGTCCTGCTCCTGCAAACCAAGTAGCCCCATGTAATCCGTGGACAATTCTATAGATTCAGTACCTCCATCGGGGCTTATCGTTATTTTTTCTTTGGGGGCTGAAGAGCTTATGACAGGAAACAGTTTTGCAATAGAGGGTTGGCAGCCCACACCATCTTTAAGCACCCCCCCTCAGCAGATCTCCCAATAGCTTTTTTTATTGCCCCAGTCTCCTGTTTACCTCTCAGCGCGGGGTCCAAATCAGAAGTCAGCACCCCCACGCTGGAGGGCCCGGTGTTACCTGGGGCAGTCCTTGTTTTCACCCCCCTTGCGCCACGGGCCACCATATTCTGCTGTAGATACCGATTAACCTCCTTCAAAACCCGCATGATATCACCGAGGACCGCGGAGTAGATCAAAAGAACAGCTGCGGACCAGAGCAAGAGAAAATCCAGCGCCGTGATCGAGGCCGTGGCAGTTTGCGAGGTACTCGTAGTAGTGCCGGCACCCGCCCCGTACTGGAAGCGACGGCAGCTTCCTCCAAGAAGAAGCAGAGGTCTGCAGAGCAACGTCCCGATTCAGGCGGCACAGCCGATGGCCGAAACTGACTCACGACGCGGGGGCGGTGTAGCAGAGTGTTACACAGGCGCCATCTTGCTCACCCAGGAAACCTGTGTTTCTTTGAACCTTTCAACTAACTTATTGCATTGTGGATGGTAAGGTGTGGTAAATTTGTAATTTACTCCACACTCTTCCCACTTGGCTGTCAGGTAGCTAGACATGAAGTATGTATCTCTGTCTTACACCACTTCCTTAGGAAAGCCTACTCTGGTAAAGATTCTCAGTAGGGCTTTGGCCACTACAGGAGCTGTAGTGGACCTAAGGGGAATAGCTTCTGGGTATCTGGTGGCATAGTCCACCACCACCCAGATATAACTGTTCTCAGATGCTGTAGGAGGGTCTAGGAGACCAACAATATTGATCCCTACCCTTTCAAAGGGAACACCACCCACGGGTAGTGGGATTGAGGGGGCCTCTGAAGTGCCTTATCACTGGCTTGACAGGTGACACTGGTGTGACAAAACTCCTTAGTGTCTTCAAACATATGGGGCCAGTGAAAGTGTGGGACAAGCTTGTCCTAGGTCTTACTTTGCCCAAAATGCCCTGCAAGGGGTATGTCATGTGCAAGGGTCAAGAGGAACTCCCTAAACTTCTGAGGAACAACTAACCTCCTGGTGGCACCAGGTTTGGGGTCCTTAGCCTCAGATTAGAGGAGTCCATCCTCCCGATAGAGCGTGTGGGTACCACTGACATCCCTGGCCTCTGCAGCAGCTTGCTGCTTAACGCTCTCAAGAGAGGGGCAGGATTGCTGCTCCAAGCCTAGTTCCTCCCAGGGGGTCCCCATCCTTCCAGTAGCTCTACCTAGTCAGGCCCAAGCTCTTCTGGGCAGTTCCCTCCCAAGGGGCAAGATCACCTTCCTTAGAAGACTGATCCTCACATGAATTCTAGGGGAAGGATACCTTTTTATCTTTCTTACCTCTCTTTTTAGCAGTCTGGGCCATTATTCCAGGCCCCACAGCTCATTGATCTTCCTGCTTCTTTGCCTGTGCTCTAGTCATCATAAACACTGCTTCAGAGATCCTAAGTATGGCTGCATGAGTCCTCAGCTCAACATCAGCCCATGCTGACGTTTCCAAATCATTGCCCATAAGATACTCCACAGAAATGTTAGATGATACCACAATCTTTTTTGGGCCAGTAACCCCCTCCCCGGCCCCCCACCAAGCTGAGATTGATCACTGCCATGGGGGTGCTATTAGTGATATTGTCTGTGTTGTTTTCTTGGTAAGTGTGCCCAAGTAAGTATTGCTTAGATAAAACCCAGTTTTTCAGTTACCATTGTGACACTGGCACCTGTGTCCCTGTAAGCTATTGCTTTCATACCATTTATATGGGGGAACTGCCTGTTTTCCCGATATTTGGAGGCCAGGCAACCAACATGGCAAGATCAATGCCACCCTTTGATATCAGGATAACATCAGTGACTTCTCTGACTAGTCCAGATCCCACTGTATTTCCCAAAGTGAACCTTGCTACACCTTGTGGAGGTTTATTGCTACTAGTGATATTGTTAGGGGCACTAGGGGGAGTAGTAGCAGTCTTGGTGCCTTTCTTAAGACAAATCGAGTAATTTGTCTTACTGCCTTTTTTATTACAAACAAAGCAACAAGGATGTTTGCTACTAGTGGAAGAAGAGGATTGTGACCCACCCCATATGTAGATTTTGTGGACCTGTAGCAGACTTTTTTTGTTTTCTTTAGGCTTCTCGCCCTCTTTTTCTTGGGCTTTAGATGTATATTTCTTTTTCTGGTCACCCCCATCATGAGACTTATCGCTCACCCTTGTGCAAACCCATTTGTCTGCCTTCTTTCCTAATTCTTGGGGAGAGATCTGATCAGGATCCATCAGGTATTGGCGAAGTTTCTCAGACATACAGTTATTAAGGATGTGCTCTCTCATGATCAAATTACAACGTCCATGACAGTCATGTAAATTAATACATGTAACCAGCCTTTCACAGTCTTAACTGCACAGTCTATTAAATCAATCCAGTTCTATGAAGTGGTCTTCAGGGCATCCCTGAACTTAATCCTGTATTCCTCACAAGTAAGTCCTAACCCTTCAATATGTGCCTCTTTCAAACCCTTATAGTTGTCCGTATCCTCTTCCCTTACTGCCATGGGCTTGTCTCTACATTTGTCTGCAAAGGAGAGCCACAGGATAGCTGCCCACAGCTTATGGGGGACCTTCTGGACTTTTCAGGCCCACTCCATAGCAGTAATTCACTAGTGGATATCACCACCAGTTTTAAAAAGGGGATGTCTAACAATATAGTGGCTGCACCGAAAACGGTCATGTTTGGTATCAATCATGTTGGAATCCTATCCCAATACCGATTCCAGTGTTGGGTTTAGGATCCCATGTACTGAGAGGCTCCTCTAGGGTGCTCCCCTGTATTGCCGGTACCAGCCTTATAGGGTCTAACAGCAAGCTAGTGCTGCTGCCGACCACAGACACGTTTCTGCCATTCTACTGCTGAGCTGAGCTCGAGCAGGGGAAGGCAGAACAATAAGTTTACTGTCAAAGGAAGGTGTGACCACGTACCAGACAGGACTCAGTGTATTGGGCTGGGGGCGCTTTCCAGCGCCACCAGACTGCTTTGAAGGGCACATTTGGTGCCCTCTGTGCATACTTCAGTTTGAGCCAGTTAGGGGAGCCCCTGGCTCCCGCTCTGGCATGAAACTGGACAAAAGACGTGGGAGTATCCTCCCCTCTGTCCAGCCTCTCCTCTGGGAGGGACCCCTGAATCGTTCCAAACCTTTTACTAGGGTACTTAATGGCTTACCTGTGGGTGGCTTTTCAGATTCATCGTGAGACAAGATTCAAACCTGAAATCACTTTAACTTTGATCGTCTGGACACCTGGACTTTGCCTGGAACCTAGACTGCACCAAGGAATGCTACTGCTGCTCCTGGTCTTGCTGTTCTGCAAGTCTTCTTCATTGTCTGTGCCTGTGCTTATTCCAGGTACCTCTCCAGGCATGTGGGCATCAAGGGTACCCAACGTAATCTCCCTTAGAGCGAAGGAGTCACTCCCCTGCATCTGAAGACACTGCATAGAGGCTGACCGGTCTGCTGCTCCTAAAGTCCCACGGATTCGAAAGGCTCATCAACACAGGTGGTGGTTCTGCAACTCCCTCGAGGCCTGACCTGTCCACTCTGCAAGTTTGAGGCCAGTACCCCTCATCGGAACCGCTGGAACAGAACCCCTGCGTCGACTTGCCATGGCCAAGGCTTTTTAGCTCTGTACTCCAGAGATCTTCAGGCTACAAGAAGCTCCAGCCTCCAGCATCTCTTCCTGCCAAGATCTTCGTCTTCATCACATCCTCTGCACTGTGGGTCTGCATCTTTGGTGAGCTGCTTGAGGTCCTCTTGCGACTCCTGTCCCTTCAGTCTGTGGGTTCTCTTGAGGATCTTCTTTAGCTTTAGTGAGCTCCCTGCTTGCTCGGGTATGCTCTGACTCTACTGCAATTGGTGAATCCCTTGTACCTTTCTGGTCCCACCATTGCTCCTGCTGCCGAGGCTTGTTGGTGCTCTCGCTGGACACCGACCCCCTGGTTCTCGATTTCCGACGTGGGACAGCTCGTGAATGGCTCCTGGTCTTTCACAGCTTCACCTGGTCTTCACAGTTGCAGCAACAAGGTAACCATCATCACTCCTGCATCCGCTGTCATCGGTGGTCATTCCGTGCCTCCTGGTCACCTACGAGTGGCATAGACTCTGTCCCCTCTGCTTGCAGGTTCTTCTCTTCAAGAATCCACCCTTGGATTTCACTGGATTCTTTCATATTCTTCGCAAGCGGCATCTTTCCTGAAGACCTCTATTGTGGTCTACAGCGGTTTCCAACATCATTTCGCACCCATGCACCTGGCTTCCCTGGTGTAGGTATCCTGGTTCTTGGGGTATCCATGGGTGGGGTGACTCTCCAACCTTCTGTCCTCCACGGGGTTTCTTCAGAGTCCACTGGGAAGGGTCCTTCTTCTTTAAAACTGCAACCGCAACATTCACTTTGACTTATATTGAGTACACAGCTGTTTCTCCACTCTGCCACAGCCTCCGTCGGGTTCCTGGGTACTTCCCTCGGGTGGTTGCTTGTGTCCCCAGCTCTTCTGAGTCTTCTGGTCCAGGTTCTGACTTCGATTGCAGTTTGCATTCCACTACTTTAGTATATGGTTTGGTCTTCCCCATGAGACCACTGTGTATTGAGCTCACTTACCTCTTGCAATTCAAGTACTCTTGTATATTTGTGTTAATATATCCAGGTAGGAGATATACCAATCTGTTAGTGAGTGCTGTGTAATAAATAGACCTATTTTTATCACTACACTGTGGGGTTCTTTTTCATTTAACCTACACTACATGATTAGACCTGGTAAAACAAGCTGCTTACCACACCTTCTGGACTGAGCCTGAAGGCTGCTCTCCACAGCTACAATTTAGAGAGCTTTCTATGGTTGTCTAATACCACTAAAATCACCCTAAGGGTTGTCTGGATTAGTGCAGGGCGCTACATTTAAATAAGTGTGCACCATATACTAAGCCAGCCTCCTACATTAGTGTGCAGCGTTTGAGATTTAAGCCTGCACTGCTTTACCAGCCAATTTAGGTTGGTTAGATGAAAAAATCACTAGTATTATTTTATTTCATTTATTTGAAGAGTTTTCTATAGCGCGAACAAGACCGCAGGGGGTATCAGAGTGCTTTACAGATGGATAGTTATGATGGTACAAATATAACATATTTTTGTAAGTTGTAAGATCTACTGAACTTTTAGATTGGTTTTTAAGGGCCTAGCACAACCATTTCTCCAATCGTTGTAAGTTTAGTTTCACTAGGGTAGCTAGATGCAACACCACACTACACCTAGACACTATGTCTTTGATAGGGGAACCTAGTGGGTCCCAACCCTTTAGATACAGTGGTCTTAAGTTCCAGGAACTAAGGACCCTGTGTGTCTCTAAAAGGATAAAGACAGGTAGCAACCCTAACACTAAGCAACTCTTAGAGCTGCTTCGGCGGGATGACCTTCAGAATCCTTATAGGTCAGAAGGGCAGGACAAAGTGGGTGGGGAAGCTCCAGAAGAAGGGTCGGGAAGGGTCCCCCAGAGTGACTTTAATTCTGAGCATGACCAGGAGTCTGATGACTCTACACTGGTGAACTCTACTCCATCAGGGAGTAGTACAGATGGTACAGAGGGAGCCCCTAGTGGTAGGTTCCCATTTATTTCTTCTGGGAGGGTGCAAAGAGTACAGGGGGGGGTGTAGATCCTCCTCTGTCCATTACAATACCTCAGACACATCCATAGGAACCTCCATTTCTGGCAAGAGGGAGTACCCCTTAGAGAGGGAATACCGCCTACTCAAACTTGACAGAGCCAAGTTTAAGCTCAAGCAAAAGCAGTTGGCCCTTGATAAGAAGACCTTGGAAGTCCAGAGGGCTAGGAAATATTTTAGACTAGAGTGCTATTATGGCACCACTAGTGTACTTAGAGTCAGGAAAACTTCCTTTGATACTAGGAAACTGAGCAAGATAGTCCCTACTTACCAGGAAGGGGATGATATCCATAAATAAATCAGTGTTTTGGAGAGGGCCTATAAAGCTCAGAAGGTCCCCCAAGAGTAGTGGGCACCTATCCTGAGGCTCTCCTTTGATAACAAAGGTAGAGACAAACTTCTCTCTGTCAGAGAGGAAGATGTTGACAACTACCCAGTCTTGAAGAGTGCCCTAGTAGATTGGTTTGGTTTAACCACTGAGCAATAGAGGGTTAGGTTTAGGGACACACAAAAGGCACACACCCAAGACTGGGTTGAGTTTGTAGACAGTGCTCTTAAGGTTCTGGGAGGTAGGCTTCATTGAAGTAATGTGCATGACTACATAGTACTGTACAATTTATTAATTAGGGAGCACATCCTTAATAAGTATCCAAATCAGCAACTGCACCAGTACCTGGTGGACTCTGATCTGACCTCTCCCCAAGAATTGGGAAAGAAGGCAGACAAATGGGTCCATACCAGGGTTAAGCAGAAAGCTCATGGTGGTGGTGACCAGAAGAAGCAAGATTCTTCTAAATCCCTAGAGAAGGGTGGGGAGAAGGGTAAAGACAAAAAGGAGGCTTCACAAGTTCCCTCAAAACCTTCCTCTGGGGGTGGGCCCCAATGCTCCTCTTTCTCTGGCATGAAACCTTGGCCTTACCTATGTAAGGAGAAAGGTCATAGAACAAAGGATGCCAATTGTTTTAAGGCTAACACCAAAGAAGCTACTACTACTGCCCTAAGGCAAGTAGCCTCCCTAGCACAAGTACAAGTAGTAGTACAGCCCCCAAGGGATTAGTAGGGTTAACCTTGGGTTCTGAAGTGGGTTCTGGCTGAGTCAGAACACCCACTCAAGGTGTCCTTGTCTATGGCAGTGGTATGGAACTTGCCACTTTACTTGTAAGTCCCACTAATTTGAGCAAGTACAGACAACAGACTTAGATCAATGGTCAAGAAGCTGTGGCTTACATGGGCCAGTGTCACCATGTTGATAGAGAAACTTGTGTCTCCTGAACAAATCATACTTGGTCAACTTTTCCAAGTGACCGTGGGGAGCTTGCCTGGCTCCAAGATGAACGGGAAGTAGATCAGTTCCGGTAACCCAACCTAAAATCCGACACAATCCTGCAAAAACACTGCATTGTTCTACCATTATCATCTGCTACCTTCATCCATAGGGATCCTTCTGTCGACCACCTAAAAAGCGGCGCTCGGCGAATGGAGGAAAGCAGTTAATCTGACCTGTGTACGTCAGCCCAGGAGCTGAGTGCGGCCTGCCGGATGCGGATGAGTGCGGCTGCGGAGTGGATTAAGGAAGCTATGATAACAGAGGACAGGCGATTTTGTAACAGCAGTGGGCAAGACACAATCTGGAGGCTTAAGAGAAGAGCGGAGATCGGGGATGAGACTCTGCTGAAGGTGAGGTCTCCTGCGGCTGCCGACTACAGGAGGTGAGGCCTGGACCCTACCCCAAGAACAAATCAACCACGAGACATGGCCTCCCTCCCTCCGATCATTGGAGGCAGCTGCCTGGACATATTCGAGTGAGTGGCACTGGGGCTGGGCCGTTGGAGTTCGCTGTGACCCGCGCGTTCTAGTCGACTTGGCGGAGCGCTTATGTTGCCCATCCCAGGTGGGCCCTCTGACAGCAATCCTCATTGCAATGCTTGGCGCGCAGGAGACACGGAGCGCTCTCCTCTGTTGGTGCCGGCTCCTAGGGATAGCACATAACGGCGAGGGGAGAAAATAAATTGACATCGTAGCTGGACCTCCATGCTGCCACACCTGAAGGGGAGAGGCCTGGGCCAATGCAACTCGTTGAAGAGGCAACAGATCCTGCTCTTCCCCATCTTGGATATAGTGATTAGGCAGTGGACGTACTGTGGTCCTGGGTCGGGACCTGGGGAGGCCTCAACGGGTGGCATATTGGCATATGAGCGTCGATGAGCACAGCTGCTGTCCGTCTTTCCAAGATTTGAGTAGGCAATCTGATATATATAACAAGTTATTGGACCACTATCCCCTCACTAATTAGGCATTGTGCAGGCTGTAACACTACACCATGAGGCGCACTGGTATATGTCGCTGGCGGCAGGCAGCCACCCAGCATAGTCAACAGACATGGGTAAAACAGACAAAGTGCAATCTAAGCTGTACTTTGAGTCCTGGAAGAGCCCCAGACAAAGAGAACCAGAAATGCAGGCAGCAGACTCGGAGCCAGAGTCCTAGGAATCCTCCACGGATTCTGAACTGAAGCAGATACTTACTGCCATGCATTGAAGCCTAAAGAAAATAGACGGCAAGATTGATGAACTAACATTTAGGATGGACTGAATGATGTAGCGCCTGGATAAGCACACCAAGAGGTTGGATACGGTAGAACAAAGAGTCTCCAACACGGAAGACACACTTATGGCTGAATCGACATAAGCCAAAAAAGTTGACAAGCTTCTACACACTGTGCACCTCAAAGAAGACCTGGAGGTGTGCTCTAGAAGAAATAATACCTGTATTGTAGGTTTTGGGGAATCCACCAACATAGAGAAATATTTGAAGAACCTGCTCTGTACATTATTGGGGAGAGGCATATTTTCGGAAATGTGTGTAGTGGTGCACACACACCGATCCTTGGCGCCGCGACGAAGAATAGCTTGACTCCTAAATTATAGGGACCGAGACGCAGCGCTACATAAAGCATGTGAAATGAAAACTCTCCCTCACGAGGGCTCCAAACTCTCCCTGTATCCAGATCTTACTTAACAAGTTCAGGATGTTCGTCGGCTCTTTCTGCCAGCCAAGATGCAACTGCGGGAACCCCAAATAGAATACAGCATGTCGTATCCCGCCAAACTACGAGTCATAGTAGAAGGGAAGGCTCACTACTTCACAGACACAAAGCAGGTTGCGCACTTCATTAAACAAAGGGAAAAATCAGAACTGCAGAGGAAATTTCCTTGACACAACAAGGCGGACAGAGATGCTCTTCAAGACACAGAAGAACAATAACTCATAATCCATAAACCTGGAATAGACAGGACCAATGGTCCAGTAGGTGACACGCTGCCAGTGTTCACCTAGGGGTCTCTCACTCCAGAGGATACATTGTGGAACAAACATTTCTAGGTGGAACATTTACCATTACCTATCCAGATGGGGATAGGAGTATGGTAAGATGGTTCCACTTTAAACTTAGTATGGCTGGGAATCTGTGCCTAGACATTAAAAACTGCGCAGAAAGCATTTACCCACAGAGTTCTGTGAGGTGAGTCTGTCACACTATTGTTACTACATGTAGGGGAGGTAATCTAGGTGTCAGATCTTTGGGACATACTTTGATCATTTTATTGGACTAATAGTATGCAGGTACAGTCAACTTTATGTGGTGTTGATGCAACCATTCGATACACGCTGTGAAGGAGCCCCAAGTCGGGGGACAGCCACCCCCATATGTTTACCACTGTATTTAAATTGTGGGTTTTGGTCAAGTCCCTTCAGGGGCTCACGGGGGAGGGTGGAGGAGGGACAACGTTCAGTTAAGCAGAATTTGTATGCTAATGGCGTGGGAGGGACATTTCAGGGAGTTTTTTATGTTTGTTATTACAAAAAATAAGTAAAAATATTACTGATTGAATCTAACCAGCATTTACACAATACGAAACGATGCAACAAGATATGGGGCATGACATAGAAAGACAACAGGCCACCACACAGATATGGCTTCTTACATGGAACATTAGAGGTCTTAATGACCAAAGAAAGGTCCTAAAGGTCTTGGCATATCTCAGAAGGCACTCGGTACAGGTAGCGTTACTTCAGGAGCCGCACTTAGCACACAACAGCAGCACGCTAACACTGCATCGACTAAGGGGTCGGTACTGCGCTGAGGAATTTACTTCACATGTCTGGGGCGTCTTAATATGGGTTGATGGCAGATTCAAAATAGAGATACAGGAAACGTTTGTGAATCCGGGGGCAGATACGTTATTGCCCGTTGTAACAAAGGTCAATGGGAAGCTGTGCTAGTGCGGGTGTATGGTCTGAATTATGATGACCTGCAATTTTATTGTGCACTCTGTTTGTGCCTCTTACACTGGAGCAACCTACCGAAAATTTGGGGTGGGGACTTCAATTGTATATTAGATCCCACGCCTGACCGGTCCAGGGGTCCACCTTGCTGCCCATCTGCCGCAGCCCATGCAATTAGCGACATGACAGAAACACTAGGTCTCATAGATATATGGAGACATCGTAACCCCAAAGAGCCGAATTCACGCATTACTCGGCAGCACACGATTTAGCCTGGGCGGAGTTCGCGGAGTTCCACATAGAGCAGCGGAGTTGCCGTTCGCTGTGATGTTCAGTGCCAGGTGCTTGTCCCCACTGTGCAATTATCGCTAACGGCACCATGCACAGAGCAAGCAGGCACTGCTTGCTTTCTGCCGCTTGAGTAGATTTTTATACGAGCGGCAGCTTTCGCAACGCGTACAGATGGTTTCTCAACACGAGCGGTCGCGAGCATATACGACCACTCGCAATGAGAAATCTGACCGCCCGCATTGAGAAATCTCACCGGGAGGTTGATTTTCCACGCTCGTGCTCGCCAAATTCAAGTGGATGATCGCGAAAGAGTAAAACTCTCACCAGGAGGTGGATTTTTCTCACTCGCGCTCACCAACTTGACTATGATGAACGCAAGCTCGCGTAACGAGAAGTGCGCAAATCTCCACAAACACTGCATGCGGAGTTCACAGCCCAGACTTACACATGATACACACACTTGTATAGACTACTGGCTGATATCCAAGTACTTAACATCGCGTGTCTCGAGATGCGAGCCTCAACCATGCACCTATTCTGATCAGTCACTCATAGTGCTCTACATAGAACTCCAAGAGCAAATGCGGCTTGATTCACCTGGAGGTTCCCCCCATTCACACTATTAGATCAGGTGTTCAAGGTGGTATTAGTGACGGCAATCGAAGCCTTCTTTATGAATATTGTAGGGACAGTAGAGAGCTTTCGCCACAGTAAGGGAAACATTTAAGGTATTCATTATGGGTATCACAATTTCCAAACATTCAGGGGTGTTAAGATCTCTAAGAGGAATACTTTCTCTCTTGGAAAGAGAGCTAGCGACACCAGAAGCAAGACACCAGAGCACAGGGGACAGCAAATTAATGGGGGAGCTCTAAACCAAAATAATAGAACACCACAACACAGCCAACAGTAAAGTGGTACATATGGGTAAATATGCAACAGCCCGTATATATGGGGAAAGAGAACACCCCGGGGCAACTCTAGCAGCCCTATGTGCCCCAGGCGAGACCTGGGAAGGCCCATAACACTACTAGATGAGCAAGGTTGATTGTCAATCAATCAATCAGGGGAGTTGTAAGCACGCTACTCACCCATGAGGGTCTCAAGGCGCTGGGGGGGGGGGGGGGCAGGGGTAAGCAGCTCCTGTTCAGTCGAAGAGCCAGGTCTTGAGAGTCCTCCTGAAGATGTTCACGGAGGTGACGTGTCTGATGTCGATCGGGAGCTCGTTACAGGTCTTGGCCGCGCTGTAGGAGAAGGTTCTTCCACCTGTTCTGGCTCTGCAGAAGCTTGGGGTTTCAGCGAGGGCGGCAGATCGGAGGTTTCTCTTGGGTACGTGGAAGGAGATTCTCTCGTTGAGGTATTGAGGTCCGGTGTAGTGGAGGCATTTGTGTGGGTGAGTATCTTGAAAGTGACTCTTTGTAGTCCAGTCTGCTGGTTATGAGTGTGTGGGTGATGGCCTTCCTTGATTCGGGGGGGGGATCCACTTGAAGGTCTTTCGGAGGATTCGGAGGGTGTTGAAGCAGCTGGAGGCAACGGCGTTGACCTGTCGGGTCAACGAGAGGGAGGAGTCAAGTACAATGGCGGTGTTTCGGGCGTGCTTAGTCGAGGTGGGGAGTCTACCGAGGGCAGTGAGCCACCCGGTGCTGTCCCATTCCCAAGGGGAGGGTTCGAGGACGAGGACTTCTATCTTCTCCGAGTTGAGTTTCAGGCAGTTTCTGCTCATCCAGGATGCAACTTCCTTCATTCCTTCCTGGAAGTTGAGTATGGTGGTGATTGGGTATTTGGTGAGTGGGAGGATAAGCTGGGTGTCGTCGGCGTAGGATTCTATGCTGAGTTCGTGCTGTCTGACAATGGCGGCGAGGGGTGCCATGTAGATGTTGAAGAGCGTGGGGCTGAGCGATGATCCTTGGGGCACTCCGCAGTTGATTTCCGTGGGTTCGGAGAGGAAAGGTGGCAGTCTGATTCTTTGGGTTCTACCGGTGAGGAACGGGCAGATCGAGTCGAGGGCAGTACCTTGTCTGCCGGCGTGAGTGTGCGGTGGGAGATGGAGTCGAACGCTGCAGAGAGGTCAAGTAGGTCAAGTAGGATCAGGGCAGCGGTGTGTCCTTGATCGAGGAGGGTGCAGATGTCGTCTGTGGCGACGAGTAGAGCATTCTCGGTGCTGTGGTTGCTGCGGAATCCAGATTGGGAGGGGTCGAGGATGGTGTTTTCTTCGATGAATTAGGTTAGTTGTACATTGACTATCTTCTCTGTGACTTTGGCTGCGAAGGGGAGGAGGGAGATGGGTCGGTAGCTCTTGAGGTCAATGGGGTCTGCTGAGAGCTTATTGAGCAGGGGCGTGACTTCTGCACGTTTCCAGTCGTCGGGAAAGATGCCGTTCTTGAAGGTGGCATTGATGGTGCATCATAGTTCGGGAGTGATGGCAGCTTTTTGGAAAATGTGTGGGGGCAGGGGTCAGTGGGGGCTCCTGAGTGGATGCCTTTCATGATGGAAGTGGTGTCTTCGGTGGTGACTGGGGTCCAGGAGGCAATGGTGGGCTGGATGGCGTTGCTGGAGAAGGAAGTGGTTTCGGAGTTGGGTGTCTGGTCGTTGAAGTTGTCGTAAAGTCCCTTGATTTTTAGATGGAGGTAGGATCCGAGCTTGTTGCAGAGGTCCCGGGAAGGTGTGATGTCCGTGGTTTTGCTGGGGGGCTTGGTAAATTCCTGGATGACGCTGAAGAGTTGCTTGGAGTTGCAGGCGTTGGCAAGGATCTTGTTTTGAATGAAAGTTCTTTTGGTGGATCTGATGCACTTGTGGTATTCCGTCATGGCGTATTTGTAGGGAGTTGCGATCTTCTGACGTTTTGCTGTTTCTCCAGTTCTTCTCGAGACGTCTGCAGGTGCGTCTGGATTCTTGGAAGTCGGCGGTGAACCAGGTGGCTTTCCTAGGGCACTGTCTGTCGGGGTTGCGTAGAGGTGCAAGCTTGTCTGTGCAGTTGGAGATCCATCTGTGGAGTCCTTTGGCTGCGAGGTTGGCGTCGGTCTAGGTGGTGGGGGCATTGCAGTTCAGGGTGGAGTCGAGTTGCTCCTCAGTGACTTTGCTCCAGTTTCTTCATGGAGGGCGAGGTGCAGGTTTGGGCGCCATGGGTTTGTCGACGTGGAAGTGTACGCAGTGGTGGTTGAGGGTGTGTCCTGCCTTGTGGGTGGGCGAGGTGACGAGCTGTTTCAGTCTGATGTTGGCGAGGTTGTTCAGGAGGGTGGTGGAGTTGGAGTCGCTGGGGTTGTCGAGGTTGAAGTTCAGGTCTCTGATGAGTATGTAGTCCATGGAGGCGATGGCGTGTGGTGCGATGAGGTTGGCGAGTGTAGTGGCGAATGAAGCGCAGGGTCCGGGGGGTCTGTAGGCGAGGGTACTGCGGAGTGTGGTTCTAGGGCTGGTCTGGATCTAGAAGTGAAGGTGTTCGGTGGTGGGGAGGAGTCCTTAGTGGTGGAGGTGGAGAGTCGGAGGGAGCTCTTGTGTACAATGGCGAGTCCTACACCTGGGTGGTTGGGGAGGTCCTTCCTCTGGATCTTGTATCCATTAGGGATGGCGGTGGCGATGTTGGGGGCGGAGGAGGCGTTGGTCCAGGTTTCTGTAAAGAAGGCGACGTCTGGCCAGAGGGTGTCGAGAAGGTCCCAGATCTCTACGGCATGTCTGTGCAGGGAGCGCACGTTGAGGAGGATGCATCTCAGGGCTTCGGTGGTGTTGGCGTTCGGTGCGGGGGCTGTGGTCGGAGGTGAGGGATTGGGGGCAGTGACGGCAGGTGAACTGACCGTGGGTGGTGTTCGGCGTAGACTGCTGCCAGTTGTTGTTCCTTCCGGGGTTGAGTGCGAGGAGGGCAGCAGAGTTGCAGCAGTGGGAGGTCCCAGATCCAGGGGTCATGGTGCTGGTTGCGGTCAGGTCGTGGACGGGCGCAGATGCCTGCCATTAAGTAGGGGAGGGGGGAAGGAAGCGCAGCTGGGAGGCAGGAAGACAGAAAAACGGGCACAGAAATGCAGAAAAATGGCACAAACACAGAGACAGACAACAGCGGCCAGCAGAAGAGCAAGGCTCTTCCACTAGCCCACCAGGGATGAGGCGCAGGCAGGAGCCTGAGGGTGGAGGAGGGCCTCAAACACCTACCTGCACAGGGGCAGCAGCAGCAACACAACCGCGGAGCTGCTGGGGGAGAGAGCAGGTCTCTGACCAGAAGGTTGTTGCAAGATGAGCCCACATAGCGGGGAGATTTCATGGCTATTATACAGACCTTTATAATATGGGAATAGCCCCGGACGAGTAAGCCACAAAAGATTACTTGGAGCATATAGCCATGACATTGCTCACTAACAAACATAGGGAGCACTTGATGGCTCCATTGAGTACAGTTGAAATAAGGGCAGCACTCGCAGGAATGCAGACTGGTAAGGCTCCGGGGACTGATGTTCTCACGGTCACCTTTTATAAGACTTATCAAGACCTTCTCATACCACATCTGACTACTCTTTTTGAAAAAATGGTAAATGCGGGCACTATGCCTCCCACTATGTGTGAAGCAGTGATCATCACTTTGCTAAACCGGGCAAGGATCCAACAGACTGTGCTTCATACAGACCCTTTTCTCTGTTAAAATGTAGACATTAAGTTATATGATAAAATACTGGTGAAAAGACTAGCTCCGTTATTACCTGGAGAGATAAAACAAGAGCAAGCTGGGTTTGTCACTAGGCGCAGCATTACATCTAATCTTCGCACTCTCTTTGGGGCTATGCAACAGATCATCCCTGAGGTAAAAGCCGCTTCTGTCTATCTGGATGCTGAGAAGGCCTTCGACACAGTCAAATGGGCATTAATGCACGCAGTGCTCCGGCTCATAGGAGTTGGGGAGTTTTTCCTGAGCCTAGTGGATATACTGTATTCGGACCCTGTGGCCAGGGTTCATATTGGGAACACTGTTTTGCCGCTTATTAAGATCTCAAGGGGCACCAGGCAAGGATGCCCTTTATCACCCTTACTATGTGCCTTGATAGCGGAACCATTGGCAAGTGTCATACGCGAATACCACAGCTACAGAGGTACATGCTTCCAGAATTACAATCTTATTATTTCAGCATATGCAGATGACACACTGATATATATTTGCGACCTAAAGAAGAATCTCATCCCGGTACTTAGAGAGGTGGTATGCTTCGGAGCCCTTTCGGGTCCCCGCATTAACTGGGGACAGTCCATGGTGTTCTCCCTCACTCCCACAAGGATCCAGTCCCCCTGGAGTTTCCACTAAATTGGACAACAGACTCGGTCCGATATTTGGGCCTACACATCCACACTGACCCCACAATGGTTATCAGAGACAATTATGGGAACGCAATAACTAAACTTGAAAAAGATGTTGATCATTGAACCAAACTCCCACTATCCTTAATGGGGCGCATTGCCATTATGAAAATGGTGGTCCTCCACAGATTCCTGTTTTTGTGTCAAAATATCCTGATCCTGTTTACGCGTGCCTTTTTCACCACATTTCGCTCCCTCATGATCAAATTAGCCTGGGCCGGGAAACAACCACGTGCAAAGTGGGAAACCTTTACCATGCCATATGACATGGGAGGGCTCAGTACACCGAACTTTGAACTATATTATAAGGCATCACAGAGCTCCTTTGCACACTATTGGATCCATGGCCCACAGGACTTACCACCTCTGTATATAGAAAGAGATGTGGCTACACCTGACACTCTCCCCCAGATTTTATTCTCCTCTCCGAAGAGGCTGTTATGACTCCTTAAACACCACTGTGCATTTCTGAAGGAACCTCTTGGAAAATCATGTGGGCTTACTATTGTACTCACCTCATACATTGATAGATTGGTGCGCGTGGTTCAAACTTGGAAGAGAGAGAGGGGTCGCTGAGGCCCTAAAATCCCTACAAATCACAAAAATGGGGGATTTATTTGCAGGGGGAACGGTGAAGAGTTGGGAAATGCTAAGCACTGAATTGAAATTATATTAGAGTTCGACACTCACTGTGTGCAATCTTAGAGATGACATGCTAGAGCCCCCAAACATGCCGGCACTATCTTCCCTTATAAATGAGAGGGTATCTATCAAACTGGTGACTAGACTCTACTCTTCTGCGCAAGAAGCTCGCACACCATCCATGACTAAGGCGAAACAAGACTGGCAGAGGGAGTTGGGTATAGTTATAAATGTCAGAATCTGGAGATATTGCTGTGCCAGGATCAAGGATAAATCACAACACGGAAGATATAGACTAATACAGTTCAAGTATATCAACAGGATATACTACACCCCCCAGAGGTTGCACAGATATGGGCTTCAAGACACAGCGGCATGTTGTAGATGTTCAGAGCAGTCAGCTAACTTCATACACGTTGCCTGGTACTGTCCTGTGGTGTTCGCCTTTTGGAGGACGGTCATTCAGAAACTAGAGCGCATAACTGGTGCCACATTAGTGATCGACCCTTTTATGGCCCTATTAATGTATACTGAAAAAGATTGAGAAAACACGCCGTAAATTGATAGCTGTACGCCTCTTACTAGCAAGACATTGAGTAGTGTAGAGGTGGGCTAAAGGCCCGGTGGAGATATGGTATACCAACATGATTTATTGAAACAAGCAATCTGAGGAATATAACAAATTACTCCCCCTACGGAATCGACCTAAGAAGATTTGGGAAACTTACTGTAGGAGAGTAGGATCTGCTCCATATAGTTACCCCCACTTTTTGCTGATATTTCACTGTTTTCGACTTAGTCTGGCTGAGATCCTGCTATCCAGGACCCCATCCTAGCTGCTTTCTCTCTAAATTGATTGCATGTACTTTAGGTACACTTCAAAGTGGATTCTGGGGTACCCTTATAAGTCCCTAGTATATGGTATACTATATACCCAGGGCATAGGTACCCCAGAGGCCTCTCAGGGGCTGCAGCATGTATTATGCCACCCCTGGGAGACCATTCAAATAGACACAACAGGTCTGCTACAGCAGCCTGTGTAAAGTGGTGCATGCACCCCTTACTTAGATATAGGTTTACTATATCTATCCATACCACTGCACATATAAACCTATCAGTCACCCATATGGCAGGCCTTATCAATCCTGAAGGCAGGGTGCTGGGTTTTATGTGAGAGGGTGCACCTGCATGAGCAGCCTTCGGAACCTCTATTCCGGGGCTGTCTGTGATGCAGCCATACCATATACTCTTAAGTGCATTATAACCTTGCGGTAAATGCTAACTTTAAAACGACTGCATGGAAACATGTCAGGTTTGGTGTAAAACACCTTGGAATCATACCTCCAAACCAGTAACTGGTGTGGGGGGTATGATTCCACCCTACTAGAGGGAGAAATATGACAGCACTGGTACACCCGGTGCCAGCTTTGCAAACCCTGGCATCACAAAATGGATGCTGCCAGCCACAGACATGAGTCTGCCCTCCTGCTGCTGGACGAAACTCCGTCAGGGGACAGCTGGACAATAGGTTTCCTGTCATAGGGAGGTGTGACCACCTCCCAGACAGGCTTTAGTGTATTGGGGCTGGGGGGGTGCACTCCAAGAGAGCTTTGATGTCTGCACTCGGGGCACATTTGGTATACCTGTGCATAGTCCAGCTCAAACCGGTTGCAGGGGCTATCAGCCCCTGCTCTGGTGCGAAACTGGACAAAGGACATGGGTATAGCCACCCCTCTGTCCTGACCCTTCCATAGGTGGGTCCCCAGAGTTTGTCCCACCCCTTCCTTGGGTATAAAGTAGGAACCCCTGGCTACAGGACTTTAGATTTACCTGGACAAAACTCTGCTACAGGATCCCAGAACTTCAACTATCTACACGACGTTGGATGACCGAAGAATCTCCCTTGGAGTAAAAGAGTTACTCCCCTGCAAGGCAGGCACCAAAGACGCATCTGTCTGGTTTGCAACTACGCAGCTCCCGAAGGACTCCGAAGATATTGCAACACAGGAGGTGGGTTTCCAAGCTTTCCCGAGGCCGATCCGTGCTCTCAGCAAACCTGAGATCCAAAGCCCTCAGGGGGACCGTGCAACCCGAACCCCTGGACACCGTGCACATTTGCAGGAGCATATGCTTTTTGGCAATCCCTGAGACTGTGCTTTGGGCTACTTGTAGTCCAGACCCAGAGCAGCGATTCCACCGAAGATTACTGGCCTACACTCCACGAGTGTCCTGTGAGCTTTAGTGATTCCTCTCGAGGTCCCTTCACGATCCCTTGTCCGTCGACTTGTGGGTCCCTGAGAAGGGTACTTGAACTTTCAGTGGGCTTACCTGGTTACTCCAGATGTGCCCTAACTCTCCAACGCTTGGGGAGTCCACAGGACCTTGCTGGTCCACACCGAAGCCTTTTTACTCTCATCGGGTGGGTTGCCGTTGACAAGGCTTGTTGGTCTCCAATCCGGACACCGACCCCCCCAGCACTCGACATCCTTCGTGGGACAGCTCGCCTGCGGACTTTGGTTGTCGTCTACGTCTCCTGGTCCCCGTGGCAGTGGAGTCAAGCTTCACCTCTTCGCACCTGAAACACCCAACATTGGTGGGCATTGGTCTACCATGCCCCTGGTCACCCTGAAGTGACCCAGACTCTGTCCCCTCTGCTCTCAGTGTCTTCTCAGCTCCAATGCAGGCTTGGATCACTCCGGACACTTTTCCTCTTCACGGCAGCAGCACTTTGCAGCATCTCGCCATAGAAAATGACGAAGATTTCGGACAGCATTTAACACCTAGGCACCCGGCTTCCCTGGGTTAGGTAACACGAGTACTCCGGTGCTCACATGGGTGCTGGCCCTAGAACCTTCCAAGTTTGAAAGGGTTTGCTTCAAGTCCTCTCCTAAGTGTCCTTAATCTTTAAAATTCCAACCGCGACTTTCCCATAGGATTGTAAAGAGCTTGTGGTAGTGTTCTCACACTGCACGCGTCCCCCGTGGGTCCCCTGTGTCACTACCTTGGGTGGTTCCTTGGGGTCCCAGCGATTCTACGTGTTCTAGGCACTGTGTCTAGTCAAGTCGTGGTTCTTATACCACTTTCTTAATATATGGTTTGGTCGCCCCCTGGGGCCCATTGTATATTGTGCTATTTACTGTGGTTCTAGTGCTTTAATATTGTGTATCTTGTTCTCTAATCTCATAAAGAGGTTAGTAGAAGATTGTTTAGTAATAAATACATATATTATATATAAACACCTTGTGTGGTTCTCCTTTAATTTGGTCATTCAAGAGGTTATAATCTGGTAAACCAAGCTGCTTTACATTCCTTCGAGACTTAGCCTGAAGGCTGCTCTCCATAGCTACCACTAGGATAGCTTTCAATAAATGTTGTCTTTAACGTAATCATCAATAAGGGTTGTTTGGACTGGTACAAGGTGCCCACTTTAATTAGTGGACAGCATATACCAGGCCAACTTCTCACACTTACCGCACATACTTAGTGGGGAAAGAGACTGGTGAGCCAGAGAGGGCAGAATTTCAGGCTACGTAAAAAGTGTCTGCAACGGTGAGGTATTGCCAATTATCCTGGGTACCTATGTAACAGAGACAAAGTTTATGATGTCTTGTAGCTAAAAACTCTCTGCAGTAATGGATCATTCCAACACGACCGAGTACAATGGACAGTATAATATTTGGGTACACTATGTAAGGTGGCCACAATATATGTGCTAAATGTGTAACAGCAAAATGATACCACAAGATATTTATGTCAAACGGTACATGTGAGGATATGTGATGCATGGATGTACAAGGATAATTGTATATTCTTGGGACCGTCCAGTCATTTGTCCCACATGATTAATTCACTAATAAAACAAATATAAAAAAAAGAATTTACCAAGAGACTTATGCAAGGAATGTCAGAACTGATCATTCCTTGACAGTAGGGAATCTCCGCTGGGGAGGGGTAACTAGCCCTAAAGAGTTGTGGTTTCCCCAAACCTACCCGTAGACTGTCTGTTGGGCAATGATTTAGAAAATTCAGCCTGGTCTGAAGTGGAGTTCAGGAAACATGCAGAGATGATGGGAATCTCTGCCAGTGCATCTGGTGTTACCAGGGCTCAGGCCAAACAGTTAGGCACTGAGGGAGAGCTCTGGATCCTTCAAGAATGGACAATCTAGCTTCTAAAAGGAGCAGCAGGAAGGGTAAAGAATTATCCTCCTCCCAAACTCCCAGTAAGAGTCAGTCTCCTGAGGGGGTGACCTCAGCCCCTATAAAAGAGCTGTCCCAGAGGAACCTGGGCCTGACCAGGCAGAGTTATTGGGGGCAGGGGGGGCCTTCCAGGGAAGACTTAAGTTTGGAGCAAAAATCCTGCCTCTATCTTGAACAACTCAGACAGCAAGCTGCTGCTAAGGAGGCAGGGAATGTCAGTGGGTCTAATAGGATCTATTGGGAAGATGGGCTTCTGTTTTCTGAGAGTAGAGACCCCAAGCCTGGTGCCTCAGAAGTTCAGGGGTTTTCTTCTATCCCTAGCACATGACATTCATCTTGCAGGACACCTTGGGCAAAGAAGACTTGAGACAGGCTTGTCCCTCACCTTCACTGGCCCCACATGTCTGAAGAAACCAAGGAGTTTTGTCGCTCCTGTGTCACTTGCCTAGCCGGTGGTAAGTCAGGTGGCACTACAAAGGCCCCCTTAAACCCACTTTTAGTGGTTGGGGATGCCTTTGAGAGGGTAGGGATAGACATTGTTGGTCCCTTAGACCCTCCAACAGCCTCTGGACACAGTTAAATAATAGTGGTGGTGGACCATGCCACAAGGTATCCAGAGGCTATACCACTTAGGACCTCTACAGCTCCTGTAGTGGCTAGGGCCCTTCTGGGAGTCTTTTTCAGAGTGGGGTTTCCTAAGGGGGTCTTGTCTGACAGAGTTACAAACTTCATGTCTAGCTACATCACTGCTATGTGGAAAGAGTGTGGTGTAAACCACAAGTTAACCAAACCCTATCATCCACATTGCAATGGGCTTGTTGAAAGGTTCAACAAGACCCTCAAGGGTAGTCCAGGCAAACATTGAGTGTCTTACTACCCTGCCTTGTCTTTGCCTACAGAGAGGTTCCTCAGAAGGGGGTAGGATACAGCCCATTTAAACTTCTGTTTAGACATCCATTTAAGGGTCCATTGTGTCTGGTTAAGGAGGGCAGGGAGCAGCCTCTCAAACCTTCTAAACAAGATATTGTGGACTATGTCCTTGGCCTGCGTTCTCGTAAGTCTGAGTACATAAAAAAGGCCAGCAAAAACCATGAGGCCAGCCATGAGCTTCACAAAGCTTGGCATGACCAAACGACTGTATAGACTGTTTACCAGCCAGGAAATAAAGTGTGGGTGTTGGAGGCTGTGGCCCCAGCAGCTCACCAGGACAAATGTAGTGGCCCCTACAACATCCTTGAGAAAAAAGGTAAGGTGACCTATTTGGTTGCAAATTACCAAGGAAGGGTATTCCTGCTGTTCCTCAATATACGAAAAAAGAGGAAGAAGAAGAGTCAAAGGAAGGGCTGGACCCAACTACATACAATGTGCGTTTAGAGTTGGTAATCCATTTGTTGGATAATAATGCCCTCACACACCCTTTCAGGTGTCATGCTTCATCATATGGGCTGCTCCTCGTCGGGCCGGCGGTGCAATGCCTAACGGGCTCCCTTAATAAGGGGCACTTTATCGTAGATCTTCAATCCAACTGCCGTATGGTGAAGTGTGGGTGTGGGGGCCTGGGTGGTGTAGATGTGAATAAGTGATATAAAACAGGGTTGAAAGTGCCAATTGGGAATTAATTTTATTCTGAGGGCCTCCTTCCCTGATTAAAAACGTGAAGGTGTAGCACTCAACAGAGTATAATGTCTCATGTAAGAGTGGCCTATGTTAGTATTTAATGGTCAACATGTTTCTCGCATGGAGTTATTGCACTCGCGATTCTTCAGGACCTAGAACAAAACTATCTACAAAATAGAGAGAATGTTATAATATTAATATTCTCAGTTGAAGTGGTATAAAGCGAGTCAATGTCTCCTAATTAAAATACCTGTTAGTGTCTGGTACTACCTGTAAAAGGGAAAGGTAGGCGATACCGGTTACAAAGGTACACAATAGACACGACAATTCAAAAACAGCCATGGAAGTGACTCTTCAATCGTTATTTACATAAAATGGTGGTGGTTTCTGATGTGTGAGAACGCTTCAGGACACATTTATTGGTGGTGAATCCCCACAGTGAACTACAGTGACTATTCACCTGTGTGGAATTCGTTAAAAAGCAGCAAGAAATAGTCTAGGATGACTCACCCTATTTAGTATAGATCCAGACCACAACAGTGCTCGGTGGATGTAACATGAGCAACAACTCTTCACAAAGTAGGACTGTATAAGGGACCAAAAAATGGAATGGGTAATACATGGATGAGGCATAAATGTAATAACAAGAATAATCAAACAAGTTAGCACAAACAAACAGCAGGTCAGTAGCTGTAGAAATAAGTCTCATATGTAAATGCGATGTTAAGCTAGTCAATATAGTCGATGTTAATCAATTGCAGTTGAAGAATACACCAAAGAAAACTGGTGAAATGTACAAAGACAGTAAGCAGCAGTCAGCTAGTTATCATGCTCGAGTGACACCATAAGGAGTCAAAAAGGCGTTCAAAAATGGTAAACTGAAAAAAAGGTGGGGGGGTGGGTGGTTGATAGTGATTTCCTCGTGTGGTCACAGAGAACAAAACAGTGACGGTAAAGACGAATGGGCCATACCGTATTAGTGTCCCAAAATTTTTAGACAAACTACGATAGAGGACTGTAGACCCCAGTAAGGATACAGGCCAGCAAGAGTTAACAAATGTCCGGTAACAGTGGCCTCTCGGCCGGTGAGACAGGGCAAAATGATGAAGAGAGCTCGCACTCTGTCAGAGCATGTATCACTAATTGGCAAACTAGCCTTCATATCAGCGACTTAAGGAGAACTCAAAGGTGGCTTAAACGTGAGATCGTATATTGTAAAGCCAGCTGATTTAGAGAAGGGCTGCTCAGCGGATTGTTGCGGGCGCTCGTAGTCCTATCTCTATGTGATGCACTCGCAGAGTTAAAAGGTTAGTCAAACGCTATTAAGAACATGCTCCGGGAAGAGCGCTGTTTTACTCACGTTTTTCGTGGCTCATGCCATGCAAGTTGACCTACCCTCGCCACCGAGTCCGGAAGGTGGCGTGTACAACAGTGAGGGAGGACTTATGCTGGAGGAATTGGCATGTGACCTAGGGTGGAGTCAGTACGCACACCTGAATGCGTTGTGGCTATAGATGGCAGACATCATGGGTTGGGAAAGAAAGTTGTCCGTTAGGCAAGTGGTGTTTGCTTCTATGGCGGCCATTTTAGAAAGGGGTAGATGCGAGACTCTTGTGGTATATGAAACAATCTAAACCAGAAGGGTTAACGAGCCCAGTATGTGGTCACTCATTACAATAGTAATTGTAATAGTAATCATAAGCGTCCCAATGGGGGCAGTGTAATTTATGGAGGTAGGATGTAAGTTAGTGTGTGAGACAGCCCTGAACAATATGCTAGTCCAAAGGTAGTGTGGTAGTAGGACTGCTGTATTGTGTGACATTTAGGGCAAGAAGTAAAATGTAGACTGGTTCAAGTTTTAATTGATCCCCATGGGATATCATCGTTCAGACCACCGACGTCGGAAGACAAGCGGTGTATCCATCTCTGTTCTCTCGCGAACAGACTTTGTTTGGTAAGATGGGGGTTGGCCTCTAAAATAAGCCATTTGACTGAGTCTGGTGAGTGTCTCTTCTCGAGAAAGTGCACACATAATTTGGTGTTGTTCTTATGGCAGCGGAAACTGCTGCGGTGTTCAGAAATGCGCAATTTGATAGGACGAGTCGTCATCCCCACGTAGTAGAGATCACAGGGACATGTCAAAAGATAGATACAATTGGCTGTATTGCAATTTGTGTGGGACCTCAATTCCCAAACAAAGGTAGTATTCAGTGTGACAGTCTTGTGTATCGATGTGAAAGTGCATGCACTGCACATACCACACGGATAGTGTCCTTTCACCGTAGGTAACTGCCAGAGCGTGCTTTGTGAGGACTTTGTCTTGGGTTTAGGTCTGGTTTGTATAAGCATATCTTTGATGTTCTTGGATCGCCTATAAGCAAACCGAGGCACTTCCAGGTTCATAGTCCCTGTATTGACAATGTTCCAGTGTTTTTTCAACACCTTAGTCAACTGATTAGAGGCCGGTGTAAAAGTAGTGACACAGGTCAGCGCCTCGGAACCAATTTGTTCTTCTCTATGGTCCAGAAGTCCTTCTCTATTGTTGTTCCGAGCCTGCTTTCTTGACTGAGTGATGCTCCTCTGTGGATAATGTCTCTCCCTAAGGTTACGGGCGAGGATCGCTGATTCACTCTTGTATGTGTCTAATGTGCTGCAATTTCTTCTCACTCTCAGAAATTGCCCAAAGGGTAGGTTTTCTTTGAGCGATCTAGGATGGTGGCTGTTAAAGTGTAACAAACTGTTACGATCAGTAGCCTTCCTGTACATAGTAGTGGAGAAGTTGCCTTGTGTGAGCTTGATGGTTAAGTCCAAAAAGGCAATCTGAGAAGGGGATGCTGTTATGGTGAAGTTCAGGTAGGGATTAAGGTTATTGATCCATGTGAAAAAGTTAGTGTAACTTTCACAATCTCCTGTCCAAAAGATGAGGATGTCATCAATAAAACGTTTCCATAGGCGGATATTGTGACGATATGGGTTAGTGTCACAAAAGATGTGTTCTCCCTCAAAAGATGCCATGTAAAGGCAGGCCACACTAGGAGCAAAGGTACTCCCCATGGAAGTACCTTGTGTCTGGTGGTAGAGTTGGCCCCTGAATTCGAAAAAGTTTTCGGTCAGTGCTAATGTGGCATAGTCTATAATGAAAGAAGGTGGGGTAAGTGACTCCCAGGGAATTGTATTTAAAACTTCCTCAATCACCTCCAGAGTAGCCCTCTGAGGGATGTTTGTATAGAGGGCTTCAACATCTAGAGTGATGAGGAAGTTGATGTCATTAGTGTCCCGGAACTGGTCCAGCAGACGTAGCACATCAGTGGTGTCTTGTATGTATGATGGTGTACATTTCACCAAGGGTTGTAAGAAATGGTCGCAAAATTGGGATAGAGGTTCGAGGATAGAGTCGATACCTGACACTATAGGGCGGCCTAGCACTGGTGTGACCCCCTCGTGAATTTTTGGTAAAATGTAGAAATAGGGGGTCTTAGGTTCTTTCTTGATGAGGAAGGAGGCCTCCTTCCCACTGAGCCACCCTTGACTCTCTGCTGAATCAACCAAACTAGTGATGGTTTTACTCAAGCGTTCTGTAGGATTCCTAGGGATAGGTGTATAGTATTTTCTATCTCCCAATTGTCGTAAGCATTCAATGTCATAGTCTGCAGTTGTCATTATGACAGTTGCGCCACCTTTATCGGCCTGTTTGATAGTGATGGTTGGATCATTGGCCAGTGTTTCAATAGCCAATCTCTCTTTCTTACTGATGTTGTTGAATTGTTTACGTCCTGGAATTGTTTTCACTTCCTTAAGTACTGCCTGTTCATAGGTCAGGACTTTATTTGGTACCATCCCGACATGCGGGGTGAAGGATGAAGGATTATGAAGACCCGAATCAGTGTCGGGTAAATTATCATTTCCTTCAAAGAAAAATCTGAGACGGATCTTGCGAAAAACTGATGTAGTTCGCAAGTTTGAGTGAAGAGATCAACTCTAGGGGGTCGGGACAAATCCTAATCCTTTTTGGAGGACGTCGTCTTCTATTTGTGTCAGTTGTCTGGGTGACAAGTTGACAACTAGGTTTGTTTTCTGCTGGTGTAACTCCTGGTCTCCATTCCCCGATGGGGAGGTTCCTCCCACTGTACTCTTTTCTCCTGCGGGGCCCCTCTTCTTCGCCCTCGCCCTCTGCCCCAACCTCTGCCTAAAAAAGGCTGGCTCATGCCTTGCGGTATGAATTGAGGCGGGCAATGAGGAGCGAATTGAGGGGGGCCTTGGGGGTACATTGGGTATTGCCAGAAGGCAGGTCCCTGATAGAGTGGTGGTGGGTAAGTATTGTACCCTTGTCTGCCCTTCTTCCCTCTATATTGATTAGGTCTTAAATTTTCAGTACTAGAGTCACTGTTAGTGGAAGACCCTCTTCTCGAAGAGTGGGTATCAGTATCGGTTCGACCTATTTGGTTGCTCTAGGTACTCCTAGAAGTCCCCACAGGGTACTTCATGTGAACCACCTAAAGCGTTTTGCTGACAGGGCTGACATGAGCTTACTCATGGCCCCTGATGAGGGACAGGAGGAAGAGAGTGATCCTCTCCCTGATTTCCTCTCTCAGGACCCTGTTGATGGGTCAGTAGATGGAGCAGCCTTGGCAGGTAGCCTCACTGACCATCAGCAAGGCCATCCCTATCATCTACCCTTGCCGAAATCGATTGACTGCATCAGCCTCCCCACTCATACACACCCCAGGCCCTAACACATTTATAGGTCCCCCACCATCTGGCAAAATTATTACCATCAGTAAACCCAAGGGCTGGTTTACAATTTACCAACTACATTCTACAGATTCACCTTGGCGAGGGAGTTGCCAACCATATCATAGATACTGCCACTTGTACCCATTTGCTGTCTCAGGAAGATGAGACCCAGGATGTCCATGTCCATTCTGATTTGCCACAGCCTATAGGTCCCCACCAGCTTAAACTGGTTTCATGGAACGTGGCTGGTGTAAGGAATAAGTTATGCCTGAATCAGTGGACCAAGCTTATTAACTCGCATGACATCTGCATATTGCAAGAAACCTGGAGCCTAACACCTACGTTCGTACCAGGTTCCGTGACATTTCACAAGCCGGCAGTAGTGTCTAAACATGGCCGGCCATCAGGAGGAATGCTGACCTTGATCAGCATTGTGCTAAATTGTAATATCAAAGAGCTTCCCACTAATAGCTCAGATATCCTAGTGGTCAGGCTAAGGGATAGATTAGGCAAGACTATAGACATCTATAATGTCTATGCGAGAGGCACCAGAGGAGGAAAATCTCCCACCTTACAAACCCTAGATGAGCTGCTGGATATGAGGTGATCTGCGTACCCATTAATCATAGGTGGTGATTTCAATGTAACTTTTGAGCCCCTAGACAGGGAGGATATCCATGATGTCAATGAGGAGGACAAACTATGATCAGTTCCATCTCTTGATCTCTCACCAATAAAGAAGTGGTCACACTCAGCATTACAAATGAATGCATTGACTTTAGAACACAGGCTGTGAGCTGCGAATGGAAGAACACTCTCAGATAGATGATCACAAAGGAGATAATACCCCCGAATGACAAACATCGCCTCAAATGGCCAATGGTTTTGGGGGATGAGTCTAAACTCAACACCATAAAGTAGAATCTTGAGTCCTATCTGGCCGTGTTTCAATCCCTGCAAGAGAATCTGAGATTAACAGAGAATATTAGTGCCCTGCATTCTAAGCATTTTGAAAATCTAGCCTGAAACATTGTTGACTACTCCTACCGTCTAAGTCCCAAACAAAGGGAAACAAACAAGGAGAACCCATGGTTCACACAGGTATGTAGGTCACTAAGGAAAAGATTGGCCAAAGCCATCAGACTTACCTATTTTTTAAAAGGGGAGTGGTACAGACACCAAACATTATAGGCATATTTGCCTCCTGGATATCTCACTAAAGATCTTCTCTAAGATTATTTTATCCAAACTAGAAGACTGGGCCCTTGAAACCAAGAGAATACCAATAGAACAGGTTTATTTTTTCGGGAGGGACACTCCACTATAGATCACTGTTTTGCATCATGGGCCATTATACAGGAGTCACTGGAGGTAAATCAAATGCTGTGCTGGTGTTTTATAGACTTCAGGACATCTTTTGACTCTGTGGATAGGGATATCCTTTGAGGGAAACTTGTCGCCTGGGAGCTTCCGTTAAACATCCTGAGTGAACTCCAATCCTTGCATTCTGATAATAGGGCTCAGGTGGAAATAGACAAGTCAGGTTGGTTATCCCAAAAAATATCTATCGAGAGTTGCCTTCAGCAAGGGTGCGTTTTAGCACCCGTGCTTTTTAGTTTATTTTTAGCTGACCTTCCCACCTTTATCTCCCAATCCAAGTCTTTTTCCCCCAAAGCTGGGAAACATCATATTGACTGCCTGCTATGCACAGATGATTTGGTATTACTGGATTGTGCTCCAATTGGTCTGCAGAGGAAATTAGATGCTTTAGCAACTTATAGTAGGCAAAACCAGCTTTGCATCAACCTGGAAAAGACCAACATTTTAGTTTTTGGGATAAAAGTGAAGAAATTCAGTTGGCATGTAGATACACGGGAGGTGGAGCAAGTTGACCAATATAAATATTTGGGTCTGACTTTTAGGAGGAACCTGAACTTGGACACACATAAGGATGAAATTAAGCAGATGGCCCTATTGCAAGCCAGTTGCCTTTCAAGATTTAATAGTAGTTTTGGGGGCTTTATCATACTCCACTACTAAAGGCTTAAGAAGGGAAGATTCCCCCGTTGGGTCTGTAAGTGGGGGGAGGTATTTCCCCTTGATCCGACATTTTCTTTTTAAACATAGTTTTATTGGTTTTCATAACAGTACAATTCTCATAGTCCACATTATTTGTCCTATACATTGCAAGGTACATCTAATGACAAAATCAAGAACTATAAAATCATCCAACTTCCCCCCAATCCCACCCCGGACTTAATATGCCATTGTGTACTTGCTTAGTGGTCTTCAGTACAATGGAATATCAAGCAGTTATTTACAATAGCAGACGAACATTTCAATACATGAGTACTACATAGAATTTATATCTTCCCACACCACACAGCTCTTATTGTTGGGACCGTGGCTTCACCATCTACCTATGTGTTCCCTTTCTATGTCTGCAGATCTATGCTCGCAAATTGTTCCATCATTGCATGCCGTTCTAGCGAAATGGGTATCTTTCGCAGCCCCCTTTGTTCCTCCCGCTGAAGCTCAGCTCCCTCCGCTCTACCCCTTCTGACCACCTCGTTATACCAATCTAAGGTGGAGGGTGATCTCGCTGCCTTCCATCTCATAGTGATATTCCTTTTATCTAATATCATCGCTAGGTGTGCAAATTTGCTAGCAGGGCAATCCTTTTTGCCTTTCGGCCCTAAACCTAGTAAACTATAGTCCAGCGTCCTAATATTCCATGTTGGGGCTACATTGTTCACTATTTTGTGCACAACCGACCAGTAATGGGTCAATCTTGGGCAGTCCCATACCATGTGCAATAATCCAGCATTTGAGGAGTGACATCGGGGGCAACTGCCCGGCACGTCCGGAAACATTAAGCTTAGTTTGTGTGGAGTCAGATACGCTCTGTGAACTATCATAAGCTGGCTAAACTTACATTTTGGATTTCTGGAGACCTTTCGCTAGTACTCCAGCAGTGTCCCACTCTCTATCCGTGAGCGCACGGCCAAGATCCATGTCCCATTTGTTTTGGGTTACCTGGAGTGACACTGAGGTGTGTGTTCGAATTCCCCGGTATACCCACTTTGTCAAATGTCTACCATTGCCCTTTAGATATTGCATGTGTGTTAAAGTGTGTGTTGTCGGCTCCTCCCTTTCTAGAGCCCATATCTTTCGTATGTAGCGAGATATATGCGCGTGGAACAAGAATAATCTAGCTGGCACTCCTGTTTCCCTCACAAATGCCTCATGATCCATTAAAATACCGTTGTTAAAAAGCGTGCCTAGCGTGGTCACCCCGGCCTCTTCCCATGTTGCAATATGTCTACCTGTCACCGTTCCTGATGGGAGAGGAATTCCCAGTAGAGGTATGTTGGGAGCATATGGTGCCACTTTCTTAGTGTACCGTGTTGCCCTCTTCCAATATAACAAGGCCACTCGTAGGAGTGGTGGCGCCTTCGAGGGAATTTTGCTGCCTGGAAACAACAGTGCGTGTAATTCCCCATTTTCGCATTCCCGGAGGGTCATAGGGATTTCTCTGAGGTTGCAGCCTACAAGCCAGTACGCTAACCATTGCAGCTGGCCCGCATAACAGTAGGCTCTCATATCCGGGGCTCCCAGTCCCCCTTGTTTAGAGGTCAGTTGTTGTTTAGGTAGACCTATGCGTCTACATCCCTGGCCCCATATCAATTCAATGAGAAGAGTGTCAAGTAGTTTAAACGTCTGGAGCAGGAGTATAATAGGCAGGGTTACAAAGTAGTATAGCAGCCTCGGTAACATTACCATTTTAGCAATGGCCACACGTCCCGGCACCAATATGGGCAATGATCTCCAAAATCGAACCTGTTTTCTAAGTGTTGTTATAGCCCTAGTCAAATTGCTATCCAGCATATCTTCTACAGCTCGATATATTTGAACACCCAGATACTTGAAGGTGGCAGTCGCAGTCTGAAATGTCCAGTTACCGAATTGAATTGGGTCAGTCCTGGTCGTGTCATTAAAAAAGTATACATACGATTTGTTTTCATTGATAGAGAGCCCTGAAAGCTTCTGGTACCTGGTAAAAAGAGTTGGAATTGGTTCGTAGTCGTCGTCCAGATTATTAAAGTATAGAATGAGGTCGTCGCATACGCCGACACGACATGCTGCACACCATTAATTTGTATTTTGTTATGATTCACCGAGACGCGGAGCTTGTGAAATAGAGGTTCCAGTGCTAGAATAAATAATAATGGCGAGAGTGGGTGTGAGAAGTTGGCTTGATAAATGCTGTCCACTAGTTATAGTGGGCACCCTGTATCAGTGCAAACAACCCCTTATGGTGAATAGGTTAAAGACAACCTTTATTGAAAGCTATCCTAGTGGTAGCTATTGAGAGCAGCCTTCAGGCTAAGTCTTGAAGGAATGTAAAGCAGCTTGTTTTACCAGTCTATAATCTCTTGAATGCTCAAATGAAAGGACAACCACACTAGGTATTTATTTAAAATATATGTATTTAAGATAAAACACAACCCTCTAGTCTCTTTATGAGACTGGAGTTCGAAGTACTTAAGTTACAAGTTAGCAATCAAAAGTAATAGCACAAATACACGTTTGGGCCCTGGGGGCGTACCAAACCATATACCAATAAAGTGGTATAAGAACCACGACTGAGCTAGACACAAGGTCTAGAGCCTGTAGAAGTGCTTGGACCACAAGAAACCACCCAAGGTAGTGACACAGGGGACGCACGGGGGATGCGTGCAGTGAGAGAACACAGCCGCGAATCGCCGTTTACTTCTATGGGGAATGTCGCGTTTGGAAATTTAGAGTTTAAGGACACTTAGAAGATATATACGAACGAACCCTTTTGGACTTAGAGGGGTGTAGGGCCAACACCCACGGGAGCACCGGAGTACTCGAGTTACCTCACCCAGGGAAGCCGGGTGCATAGGTGTCAAATGGGGCCAGGTCGCGTCGCCGTTTTCAATGGAAGCTACTCAGGAAGTGCTGCTGCCGTGAAGAGGAGAAGTGTCCGGAGAGATCCAAGCCTGGATCTAGGATGGAAGCCTGGATCTAAGATGGACAGAGTCTGGGTCACTTACCAGTGACCAAGGGCACGATAGACCAATGCCCACAGATCTCGGGTGCTTCAGATGAGTTGATGGGTGTCTTGACTCTTCAGCCACAAGGTCCAGGAGGCGCTGATGATGACCAGGAGCTGGATTCGAGCTGTCCCACGAAGTCTGTCGAGTGCTGCGGTGTCGGCGACCAGATTGGACCCAACAAGCCTTGGCAACAGCAAGTCAATTGGAATCAGAGAAAGGACGTCGGTGCAGACCAGCAAGGTCTGGGGGACTCACCCAGCGAGGGTAAGTCGAGGCACGTCTGGAGCAACCAGGAAAGTCCAATCAGAAGAGGAGTTGCCTTCGTGGGGACCTACTAGGCAACAGCCTAGCGATCGCGAATGAGCCTCGAGCGGTCGCACTGGAAACTGGCCCACGGGTCACTCGTGGAGTGGAAGCCAGAAATCTTCGGTGCAGAAAGTGCTCAAGGCTGGGGTTACTCGGAGCCCAAAGCACAACTTCGAGGAAGACCAGGAAGATGATGGATCAGCAAAAGATCACAGTGTCCAGGGGTCACGGATCCACGTCACCCACGATAGCCACGGGCCTCAGCTTTGCTGTGGACTCAGGGTAGCCTCGGGGAAGTCTGGAAATCCACCTCTGGTGATGCAAAGACTTCGGCGTCTGGCGGGAGCTTCAGCGATGCAGACCGGTCAGTTGCTTCTTTGGTGCCTGCCAAGCAAGGGAGTCACTGCTTGTCCCCAAGGGAGATTTCTTCAGTCTTCGAGGGAAAGTAAAACATTGAAGGTCCAGGATTTATGTTGCAGAGTTTCGTCCAGGGTAATGTAAAGTCGCAAGGACTGAGTTCCCATACTTATACAAAGTTTGGGGGTTGGACATACTCTAGGGATCCACCTAAGGGAGGGTTTGGAAAGAGGGGTGGTTACACCCATTTCCTTTCTCCAGTTTCGCGCCAGACCAGGGCCAGGTAGCCCCTGCAACCAGTTTGAACTGGACTATGCACAGGGACACCAAGTGTGCCCCCAGTGCAGGACTTCAAAGCACCAGAGAGTGCTCCCGCCCAGCCCCAATACACATCTGCCTGTCTAGGGAGGTGGTTACACCTCCCTGGGACAGGAAACCTATTGTCCAGGCCTGCCGGAGTTTCGGTCAGCAGCAGGAGGCCATGGAAATATACCTAATGTACATGGAAACCATTTTAGAGAGGAAGCAGCTAGGCTGGGGTCCTGATTAGCAGGGCCACAGCCAGACTAAGGTCGAAAAACAGTGAAACACCAGCAAAAAGTGGGGGTACCCATGTGAAGCAGATCCTACTCTCCTACAGTGGGCAGCCCTGTCTGGTGCCCCGTGCTATCTGATATTTCTGGGCGATGTGAGCCCCCGTACGCACCCGCGCTGTCGGGTTCGTGTATAGCAGGTGCACCCATTGTATAAATTCTGTCGGAATTCCAAACTGGGATAGCGTATTCCACATATACCTCCATTGCAGGGAGTCAAATGCTTGACGGAGGTCCAGGGAGATGCAGCCTCGTGGCCAAGCATCCGTGGGAGCATGAGACATTATCTGGTAAAGTCTCCTGATATTGAGAGATGTTCTTCTTCCCGGAACAAAGCCACAGTGATCTGCGTGTATCAGTCTAGGGCTATATTGCAATAGTCTGTTTGCCAGTAACTTTCTCAATATCTTATAATCGGTATTGAGAAGTGAAAGGGGTCTGTAACCTGTCATGTCTTTACTGTCCCTAAACAGTTTCGGAAGCGAGAGCACTGTGGCTTGTAGTGTGGTGAGCGGGAGGAGTCCCCCCTCAAATGCTGCTCGATACAGTTCCTGCAGATGAGGAACCAGCAATTCAGAATAAATGGCATAGAATTCTATGGGCAGTCCATCATTACCTGGTGATTTATTACGGGGTAGGTCTTTGATCGCTGCTTTAATTTCCATAGCGGTCACAGGCCTCTTTAGCTCAGACGTGTGGTCTCTAAGTAGCTGAGGAAGCTGCAGCCCCTCAAAGAATGTCTCAAATTCATCCTCCCCAGCCCCCTCCGAAGGCGCAAACAGCTGTTCATAATATCTACGAAAGGCAGTGTTTATTCCCATCTGTGTGCGCACTATATCAAGGTGTTTATTTCAAGAATGGGAGACACTGGTGGCGCATCTTTAATGATCCTGGCAAGTAATGGGCCCGCCCTATCTGCAGTTGTGTGCGGTTTCTGGGTCTATAAGCGATAATCAAGGATACAGAGCTCTTCTAGGAGTTCAGCGTATGTTATATGCATCTTTTGCAGCTCTAGTTATTGCCTCCTTTTCCAGTATACCCAGCTTATCTTCCGTTTCCTTAAGTTTATCAAGTAAAACTATGCGCGCTCCTACCTTTGTACTGATCGCCACCCCCCGTATCATTGTTTTAAAAGCGTCCCATTCGATTTGCCGTGTGCTGACAGTATCAGCATTTTCAGTGAAATAGTTAAGTATGGCCGTGGAGAGAGCAGTGCAAAACACCAAGTCTTCTAGTAATGTGGGGTGTAATCTCCAGGTTGGTATGGGTGTTGGGACCTTCCCCCAGGTTAACATGGCTTCTAGTGGATTATGATATGAGTATGTTTTGCCCAGGTACATAGTGTCTATAGCATTCACCATTAAATGTAGGGAGCAAAATATCCTGTCTATTCTGGTATGAAGCCCATGCGGTGCTGAAAAGAAGGAGTACTCTTTGTCATTGGGATGCATCCTGCCCCATACGTCTCCCACATTCCAACCCTCAGCCCATGTCTGAAGTGTATCTGCCTGTTTCTTACATCCCGTGCCCTGCAAGGGAGGGTGTGAACGATCCAGATCATTGTCCAGTACTGTCTCAAGATATTTATCCTGCTCAGTGTTCGGAGCATATTTACTTCCTATTACTACGTGCTCCCCATCTAACAATCCATGTATCAGTACATATCTACCATTTGTATCAACCTGTTGTTCTAAGAGCGCAAAGGGGGTGCCATTTTTGAGCCACATTGCTGCCTCACAGGCGAGGCGGAGTAGGAAGTGTAGTACAATTGGCCTCACCATTTGTTTTGGAGCTTAGAGGCCTCCGTATGTACTAGATGTGTTTCCTGGAGGAGTACTATGTGTGCCTTCCTGTGGTTTAATTGCGTTAAAATTCTATGCCTCTATGCATGGAGCCCAGTCCTTGTATATTCCAGGATATGTATTTATATCTACTGGATTGCGTCATTAAGTTCCCTCTAGATCCATCTGCTAGGGGGATAACTCCCCATGTATAGACCTCTTAGTATTTTACAGAAAGTTAAGTCCAAATTCCCCTTTAAACATCCCAATACAAGGTTCCCCCTTACAACTTTAGAGGACCAAACCATAAAGAAGAATACAACATGAACTTCACATTTACTACAATAAAGTGCAATCACCTGAGGGAAGGTGGCCAACATCCTTCTCATATCACACTGCATACAAAGTGAAATGCTTGCTTCCCATTGAGCTCCCCCCGAAGTCCCATCCTATCTATTGTTTTACAAGCAGCCAGATCATCCAATAAGAAAACATTCAGAGGCACCTATATTTCGAGCATATTTGGCATATTATGTCGCGATTCATACTCATCTGACAATACGGTATTGAGGTTCTGTAATTCTCGAGTCTGACTCCATTTTGTTCTGTGCCACCATTTTGTGTTGCCCTCACGTAGGCCTGTGAAGGTAGCCTGGTGAATAAAGTGGCCTGGCCTTCTTAGTTCATGTATACATTAACTAGGTTTCTTTTTGACTCTGAAATGAACTGTAAGAAACTGACCTCTGCACCTGAAACTGACCCCGCAAAGCCAATTTCCCTGATCGATCTTTCTCTGAGATTGCCAATCAATGTTCAGGACATCGTTAACTTTTAGTTTCCTTGCACATGCCTTATCTTGTTCAGTATCTGTTACCGTTTCTTTTTTTTATGTTTCTTCATTACATGGGTTATGCTTTCAATTATAGGTTTCTCCGGCTTGTGGAGATTGAATTTGGGACATTCCTAATAATTAACTTTTGGGTTGGGATACTGTAATTTGAGTTTTTGTTATGTGACACTTTGTTTGAAAATGTACTTTATTGGCTAGAATTTTGTGCAGTGGGTGTACATTTATAATGTGAATATTGGGTATAAAAGGATACGTCTCGCCTTAGTAAAATGAGCAGTCTCCTGTGAATTTACATTGTGATGTATTTCTAGGATCACTGTTACTAGCTGCAGCTAATAAACTTGGTCTCTGATGCCATCCAGAAGTATTCCGTGTCTCTGTATACCAAGACAGGTGAACTCGAAGATCTTAGGCGTGTCCCTGACGCCGCTGGGTTAAACCCCGGTTCTTCAACTGGCGCCCAACGTGGAGCGACTTCAGCGGTACTGGTCCAAGCCCGAAGATTGTGATGAGCCCCGTGAGGAAATTCTGGAGGACGGCCGCCACTTCATCGACCCCTGCATGTCGACGTGGACCGAAGTTTTTTTTCTGCGAGGCTTCCCCTTTCCGACGGCTGCGAAGGACTGCTGCCCTGACAGTCGCCCTGTCTTGGACCCTCTTGTGATGATTTGTAAGGCGAGATGTTAGACGGTCTTCTGGTGGCGTGACAGACATTTTGGTTAAGTATAACTGGGTCGCTCCCACGACTTTGTTTTGTTTCTGGGTTTTGATTCGGCCATTGCAATAGTCGAAGCCGGGGGTTCGTATATTTGCGGGTGTATCATTTTTGATAACCCCTTGAAATTTGAAGCAAGACTAGTGAGCTAAAAGATGCCTGGTTTTAGCAAATTTAGGAAATGGTTTTGTTGTAGTTGTAATAGGGATTCCCGATTGGAGGACTCGTGTCCGATACCTCCGGTTGAAACTCCAACTTATGAGCTCTATTCAAAGCATGGTGTAGGTCCCATTACCTTTAATGAAGTATGGGTCCGTTATACAAGGAAAGATGGTGTTTTACGATGGCCCCAACATGGTAGTTTTGAATCAGATGTTTTAGATAACCTAGGAGTTGCACTATTTAAGAAGAAAGCCCGGCCGGCGATGTTTGACTCTTTCCGCCTTTGGCGTAAGGAAGCCAAACAGCGAGAAATTAAGCAAGCTAAGAGAGATAGGAAGGAAAGGAATATATCGGTAATGCAAGCTGCTAGGCAGTTTAAGGAAGATGAAGAAAATCGTGCGATTGAAGTGTCAGATAGACAACATTGCATGGACATTGACAAATGTTACCCGGCTTTGCCATCTCCCCTTTCAAATGTGACTATAGACCCTGAAAAGGATCCTTTGATGTCACATTTACTGAGATTACCACCCCCTTATGTGCAGGGTGCTACTGCACCTCCGTTACCTCCAGTTGTTGCACCCCTTGTTGTCGTTCAACCCCCTGTTGTTGTTCAGCCACCCGTTGTTTCACAGGTGGTTCTTCCTCCCCCGGCGCAGCCCCCTCCAGGGTCGCCAGCCTTGCCACCAGCCTTGCCTCAAACTCCTTTGCCTTACACTCCTTTATCTTCGACTTCTCTTATTTCTGTCCCTACGTCTCTGTCACCTCAAAACACTTTGTCTCCTGTCCTCATGTCAACTTCTTCTCGGCAGCGAATGACTGAGACTGTCACTAGTCTTTTGTCTCCTTTCTTTGGGTCACTGAATATGACCCCTGTTTCTGAACGTAAGCAGAGATGTAGTCAGCTCCCTGGTCCCGAAGAGCAGGCAGTGTTAGATCTCCTTGCTCGTAGATGGGTTTCGAATACCTCCAAGTACAGTCCACAAGTGGTTATGGATATCTTCCTACAGTGGGAGGCACCAAAACAAAGGTATGTCATGTGTACCTTCCTTCGTCAGGAGTGGGAAGATAATGAGTTGGGTTCAATTCCACTGGAATTGCTTAATGTTCAGTCTGAATTTGCTAAAGGGACGATAGTGGGTTCCGATGTTGAGGAAGCGGTAGAGACACTACTCACTTTTAGGTCTAGACTTCCACCTCAGTCATTGTTCGAACCTGACCCTTCTATTAGGAGAAAAGTGAAGCAGTATCCTATGAGAGAGGTTCCCCCTGTATGGAGAGAGGCAGTTGTGGCTGATGCCGCTCATGGTATTGCGGCTGCACCGGCTCATTTTCAGCGAGTGTGGGTGCATGTCCCTTGGAAGAGAGCTGAGGTCCTAGCTCTTAAGCAGACTTTGCCTGACCCCCGTAAAAATCCTGCTGGTTATTATAAGGAGTTGTCTCAGACAGTTGATGCGTGTGTTATGAATTTAGCTGACATAGATATGTTGATGGGTATGTTGATGGGTAATGTAGTTCCTCAACCCTTGTGGGCGAAGATCCGTCATGAGGATCACGCGCCAGAGTTAGGAGATACGTGGGTTAATATTACTGCTGCAGATGGTCGGCAGGTAGGAGGTGCCAAACCTGAACCCTTAGTTGCAGAACTACCTGGTAGGATTATTAATTTAATTTAATGAAAACTATGATGCCTCCTCTGCGGGTGAATTGGGACAAGTTAGCAGCATGCAAACAAAAGAAAGACGAGAATGTGTCTGATTTCTTCACTAGGTTTGAGGAAACATTCATTGATCATAGTGGTCAGGATATGAGTACAGAAGGTGGTCAGAGGTTGTTTGTAGATAAGTTTTTTTTTAAATTTACTTCCTGAACTTTCTAATAAGTTAAAGGACTCTGAGAGTTCATGGGCTGTTTCTTCTTCGGCTCAGATATTGGCTACTGCACAATACTATGAGAATAGAGATAAAGATGAGAAGGATAAAGTAGAGAAGAAGACTAGAGAATTAAAAACGAAAGTTCTTCTGCAGCAGGCTTATCCGCCTCGCCCTAATCAGCGTCAGTTTCAGCAACCTTCCCAGTTTCAGCAACCCCCACAGTTTCAGAAACTGTTGCAGAAGCCTGAGTCTTTTACTTTGCGACTCCCGCTAGGCCCTAATCAGTGTGCTTATTGTAAGGAAGAAGGTCACTTCAAGAATAGTTGCCCGATCTTGCTACAGCGTGTGAATGGTATGTCTGGTCTGAGAGGTCGTGGTGGTTTCCAACAAGTAACTAGGGGTAGGGGACGTGGTATGTTTCCCCAGAATGAACATTCCTTTTCCCCTCAGAATTCTATGAATTATTTTGACCAACAGAATGTTCCGACCGTCCAGTCCGCTCAGTACTACACTGATGATTATTATGTTGGAAGTGAGAGTGCTGGTTTTAATGATAGTTAGGACAGCCATGGACAAAGGGAGGGAGTAGTGTCAGTTCCAGTAGACCAGAGTGGACCTTATGTTGAAGTGATTACATCAGGTGTGGCAGAACCTTTTCTTTTGGATACTGGTGCAGCAAAGAGTTCTATCATGCACTCTAAACTCCCCGGCGCACCTTTGTCTGGCTTGACCAATGTTTCAGTAGGATTTTCTGGCGCCCCAGTTCGTAATCCGGTTTCTTGTCCTTTGCCCCTTTCTATTGGTCCCTGTGAATTGGAGGCTCCCCTTATTCTAACGACGGGCTGTGGCGAGAATCTGTTGGGTTTGGACTTGTTGAAAAGATTGCATGCAACATTACATTGTTCTCCTTCGGGAGTACATCTTACGGTGGGTAAGAAAGTGATTTCCCCGATGTATCTGTCTAAGGATCGCCTTCCACTGGAACTGTGTTCTCTCCCTGATACACTTTGGGCTACAGGTCCCAATGATGTTGGTCTCTTGCAGATTCCACCCTACGTTGTTACCCTTAAGTTGACTGCTAAATTACCTCGCATTCCCCAGTACAAAGTTTTCAGTGATGGCGAAAGAGCTCTTTTAGCGATTATCTATGATTTGGTTGAGAAAGGTGTGGTTGAAGAAACGAGAGGTAATGTGTGTAACAGTCCTGTTCTGCCTGTCCTTAAGAGTACTGACTCTTCTCAGCCACCTGTGTATCGGTTTGTGATCGACCTTCGAGAGGTCAATAAGATCGTTGTGCCACAGTTTCCTGTTGTCCCGGACATTACTGCTTTATTGACTATGATCCCTGCCTCAGCTGCTTGGTTTTCTGTTATTGATCTGAAGAACGCTTTCTTCAGTATTCCGATTGCTGAGGAAAGTAGGGATATTTTTGGCTTCTCTTTAGGAGGCCGCAGTTTCCGGTTTAAGCGCGCTCCTCAAGGTTATTGTGAGAGTCCCTCCATTTACAGTCAGGCTTTGAAAACTCAGCTTGATACTCTTGCATTGCCTTCTGGTGTTACTCTTATCCAGTATGTTGATGATCTGTTGGTTGCTGCTGATGATGAAGAGATTTGTAAAGAAGTTACTCTTTCTTTGTTGCGACACCTGTCTGACCTTCATCATAAAGTGTCACCTTCGAAGTTGCAGTATTGCCGCCAAAAAGTGACCCACTTAGGTCATCTCTTGTCGAAGGAGGGAAGGAGGAATGTGTGAAGATACAACAGAAAGTGTGAAGCTGATTCAGGCAGAAGCTATCGAGAAAGAATTGAGTATGTGGAGAGAGAGTACGGGAATGTTGGATTCAACAGGCTGTTGCGTTGAGTTGTCAGAGCACAAGCGATGGTTGTTGCCGGATGCATATGTGCTTCCGGTGGTTACTATGGTTCATGGGTTGGCTCACATTAGTTCAAAAGGGATATGTAAGTTGTTGGCTCCGGTATGGCAGAATGGTGGAATTCCTAAGTGTGCTGAGAATTTGGTTAAACACTGCATGATTTGCTTGATGCATAATCCTGGAAAGGGAACCCCAACTCCAGCGGGTCATTTTGCTCCTCCAACGTATCCGTTCGAGGTGCTGCAGATAGACTATATTCATATGGAAAGATGCAATAACTTGAAGTATGTCCTTGTGGTTGTTTGTGCCTTTTCCAGATGGATAGAGGCCTACCCCCTAAAGGATAATACTGCCTTGTCTACAGCCAAGGTTTTGCTCAAAGAATTCTTTCCCAGATATGGCTTGCCGAGGATGGTATGGAGTGATAATGGAAGTGAATTCGTGGGCCAGATTATGAAGAAAGTATGTGCGGGTCTGGGTATTAAACAGAAATTTCACGCTGCGAATCACCCCCGTCAGCAGGCCTGGTCGAGTGCTACAATGGCACTCTGAAGCTGAAGTTGTCCAAGGTGCAAGCGAGCTCTGGTCTTACATGGCCCGATGCCTTACCATTGGCACTTTTGTCCACGAGAACGACAGTACAGTCTCACGTGGGACTTAGCCCATACAAGATTGTTTTTGGACGCCCGGCGAATGTCTGTGGTGTGCCGGGGCCTAAGAAGTACAGTGATATCGAGTACCCTATGTTGGTTGACTACTTACATGATTTGACTGCTAAATTGCGTGTTCTTCACCAACAGGTCCATGACACTTTGCCTTCAGTTTCTGTAGACGCAGGCCACACGATTCAACCTGGCGACTGGGTTCTAACCAAGAATTTCCAGAGGTCAAAGAACTTGGAACCAAGATGGACCGGTCCATACCAAGTCCTGTTATCAACTCGGACTGCTATTAAGGTGTTCGGCAAGAAAAACTGGGTACATGGTACCCTTGTAAGAAGATACCTTTGCCCTTACCGTACGATAAGTGGGTCCGGGAAGGTGTTGCCGATTCCGAGAGTGAAAGGGTTCCGAGATTTGTACCTTTTAGCGATGCTCATCTGGAATGGACTCAGTCAGAACGTGCGAATGATAAAGTCTTGTAAGAAGCTGTGCCGCCGTGTTTGAGACTTGATACTACGCACCCAGAGACACTCTTTCAGGATCAAACTGTGCCTGGTAAAGAACGCTACAACTTAAGGTCTAAAAAGGACAAATAAAATTTGAATTTTTTTGTGAATTACACTCTTTCAGACAAGAGACTATTTTTCTTTTTCTTTTTCGAACCACCATCCGGGTTCAGCTGCAGGGTCGCGGTATAAGAACTTAAGGGGTGGCCCGCGTATTGACGAAAGGTCTGCGGTTCTAGGGACGTCTAGGACGCCTGGACGCACACTTGAGTGAAGAAGGAAAATTGCCGCGAGCAGCACGTTAGAGGATGGAGTCTGTTGTAACTGAAAGAGATGTTGAGAGAATAGATCTTAAGATAAGATTTTGTACATTGATACATAGCAAATGTTTTATAATATTGTGCTTTTTGATGTTTTTAAGTATCACATTAGCTTGTGTGGGTTGGACTGTCTATGCTACACAACAGACATCTGCACCCACCTCCCAACCTATGCTTTCTTTCACTACTGTTTCTTTGCACCAGTTTTATACGTTGCCTGAACATGAACAGACAAGGAGATCAGAATTTGTCAACAACTCGTTTATACAGTTGTTGCATCAGTTAGTAGTAAATACCACTAATTGTTGGGTTTGTGGTCTTATGCCTCATACGACAGATAAAGGCATGCCATATTTGGTTTTGCCTTTTTCTTTTAATGGGTCTGTGTGGGCTTTTCAGACCATGTTTATCTATGCAAATGAGGTACGCCCCTTGCGTTCCCTTAAAGATAACTCGAGCAACAGTGCCTTAATAAGGGGAATAGTAGCTATGATCCGAGATATTGATGCATATAATGCTATCCCTAAGGATGAGGTGCAGGCTTACGTTGGTTGGAACGTGACTGGATATAGTACCAGTTTGACAGAGAAGGAGAGACGAAAAAGGTCTCCCCCTATTTGGATTGTACCCCACCAAGGCCACTTTTGTTTTCAAGGTAATGGTCGGAATCCGAAAGCTCAGCTAGGTAAGAGTGTGTGTGCTCAAACCTATGTCTATTCATCTCGGACTTCTCCACTGTTTGTGCCAGCTAAAGGCACATAATTTGTTTGTCATGACAGAGCCTACACATGGTTGCCACCTGATTTTTCAGGAACGTGTTATGTGGCGTTTCTACTTCCCCCTACATACACTACTGCTTCAGACTATCATAGAACGAGATATGGTAGAGGTGTCTTCAATAAGGAAGATACCGCAGCACACGAAGTAGGAGATTTCTTCAAGGGCTTCTTGCCCTTTTGGGGTCCTATGATCAATAGTAGGCATATTCGACAGCTTGTCCGCGTTGTTGAAGCTACTATTAATGAGACAGCAGGTGCTCTTAGTAATGTTACAGCTGAGCTTCAAGCGGACCGTCTTATGACTTTGCAGAACCATATGGTATTAGACATCATACTTGCAGATCGAGGAGGAGTATGTAAATTGATTGGATCTAGTTGCTGTGTTTACATACCAGATAATGCCCCTACAGTGTACCAAGCCATCTCTAGGTTGTATAAAATCTCTGAGTATATCCATGTAGACGAAGGAGACTGGTCATTGACGGGATGGTTTTGGGGACTGCTGTCCAAATGGGGATAAAAGATTTTGACATTCCTTGGTATGGTTTTAACCATCCTTTTCTCTTGTTGTCTTTGCATCCAGTGTGGTCCCGCCATTTGTAGTCTTTGTGCTACTATGTGTGTTCGGAGACCTGTCCTGAGAGAAGTAGAGAATAATAAGATGATGCTACAGCAACACCTTGATGACCTAATGAATATCGACATAGACCTAGATTCAGATTAACATGAGTCTTAGGTTATTGCCTACGTAATGGCAAAAGAAGGGTCTGAGGTTCTGTAATTCTCGAGTCTGACTCCATTTTGTTCTGTGCCACCATTTTGTATTGCCCTCACGTAGGCCTGTGAAGGTAGCCTGGTGAATAAAGTGGCCTGGCCTTCTTAGTTCATGTATACATTAACTAGGTTTCTTTTTGACTCTGAAATGAACTGTAAGAAACTGACCTCTGCACCTGAAACTGACCCCGCAAAGCCAATTTCCCTGATCGATCTTTGTCTGAGATTGCCAATCAATGTTCAGGACATCGTTAACTTTTAGTTTCCTTGCACATGCCTTATCTTGTTCAGTATCTGTTACCGTTTCTTTTTTTTATGTTTCTTCATTACATGGGTTATGCTTTCAATTATAGGTTTGTCCGGCTTGTGGAGATTGAATTTGGGGCATTCCTAATAATTAACTTTTGGGTTGGGATACTGTAAACTGAGTTTTTGTTATGTGACACTTTGTTTGAAAATGTACTTTATTGGCTAGAATATTGTGCAGTGGGTGTACATTTATAATGTGAATATTGGGTATAAAAGGAGATGTCTCGCCTTAGTAAAATGAGCAGTCTCCTGAGAATTTACATTGTGATGTATTTCTAGGATCACTGTTACTAGCTGCAGCTAATAAACTTGGTCTCTGATGCCATCCAGAAGTATTCTGTGTCTCTGTATACCAAGACAGGTGAACTCAAAGATCTTAGGCGTGTCCCTGACGCCGCTGGGTTAAACCCCGGTTCTTCAGTACCCCAGGTCAATAAGTTTTCTGTAGTCAACCCAAGTAGTCATTAGCAGTCTGCGGGGTGACCAAAGGAAAAAGCGCCACACTGCTCTCAGAGTCGGAGTGGACGCTAGCGTCTTCGGAATAGTCTACAGTTTTATGCCACTGATTGTGCAACATGTGCGGCTAGTGCCACCGCTGTCAGTAGAGTGTCTTTCCGGCTGTCCGAAATCTGCTCCTGTGATGGGCATCGTCCACTCCCGGATCCTGTTTGAGCCTTCTTGTCCAGCTTGTCGCGTCGCACTCGCTGAGTCCTTGGTTGTTGGCTTCTACTGGGTTGTGAAGAGCGCTGTGATGACGGTGTGGACAAAGTGATTAAAATCCAGTCCGTCGCCTCTTCTGGGCTGTCAAAGAACAGAGCCTTTTGATCATGCATGACTTTCAGGTGGGCTGGGAATAACAGCGCATATTTCAGGCTGTGGAGCAGTAGTTTCCTTTTAACGTCTTCAAACATTGCTCTCGCCCTCTGCACTGCCAGGGTAAAGTCCGGGTAGAGAGATGTTGTTTTATTTTCAAACATTATCGGGGTGTTCTCTCTGGCAGCCCTCAGGATCGTATCTCGGTCTTTGTAATTTAGGATCCGCGCTATAAGTGGCCTGGGCGGTGCCCCAGGAGAGGGAGGTAGAGATGTAACTCTGTGTTCGCGCTCCACACTATAATGTTCTTTGAGGCCTACTACAGCTACCTTGTCCCTCAGCCAATGTTCAACGAATTGGGTGGGATTAGATCCTTCGCTTTGTTCCGCTATGCCTAGTATGCGGACGTTGTTGCGTTGAGATCTTCCTTCCGCATCATGTACCCTATCTTGTAGCTCCTTCAGTTGACGCTGTAGTTGTTCCATCTGAGAGGTGTGCATCGTCTGTTGAGGTATTAGATCATATAGAGCAAGTCTATTAGATTTGACCTTGTCCGCTAATTTCGTGTAATCCGCTTTCAGCAGGGTAAGACTAGTGGTCAGCATTCCAATTTGGGTTTCAATTGCGGCCCGTGAGTCCTTTATTTCTTTTAGGATCAGATCTAGTTTGTTCACCTGAGGAGTAGGCTCCGTGGGCGGGACCACATCCACGTCAGGACTATGCATCTGGGAGTCCTGGTTCATGACATGGGTATCGTCCATGAGGAGGGGAGGGGGGATCCGATTGTTTGGTCTTGGGGCGTCCCATGTCGTCAAGGATCCGAGGCAATCGGTGCCACCTCACGTGCTCCGCAACAGCCCCCGCTGGGAAGTATGTGGTGGGTCACCAGTGCTCCCCGGTTGACCCCCTGCGTGTGGTAGATCTTCCAGTATAGAAATTGTCCTTATAGTCCTCCCCCACGTTAGTCCATTCCCGACCACTGAGCCACTCCAGTCACAGAAGCAGCCAGAATCCACGCCGTATTCCCCGTGGCCCATCTCTGCCCCAGCAGCAACAACACTGAGCCTTCGGGCACACGAGGATTATAGACCACGGGGGTGCCCAGCAACCCTTCCAGCATTTCTCAGTAGCCTCCGTGGCCAGCAATGGCACCAGCTAGTCAGGGTGTCGTTCCCAGGAAGTTGCAGTACAGCACAGCTCAGCCCAACCAGCTGTGGCTCTCCGCAGCGTGCTCCCATATACAGTCTTGGCTATTGAGGCCCAGCGTTCCGGTAAGACTCTCCCTCTGCCTGCTTAGGCCATGCGTTTCTCTACGGATTCAATTAGCTAGGCCCCATTTACAATCAGCACTCCACTCACCTCCGCTCGTCTCCGTGGCATTTGTCGGCAGCGCCGGGGGGACTCGTGTTACCTGGCTTGACGCAGCAGTCAGGCCACCTGCAGAATTCCGCCACCTTTCATGCTCCAAGTATCAGGCAGTGTACGATCCCACAGCAACCCTAGAAATCGTGCATGTAGTCAGGGGTAGGGGAGTCCCCAGAGAGCGTACTCAACCCCCTACCAACCGCCCCAGGGTTGGGTCGTCGTGTGTGCTCCGTCCGCCATCTTGGATCGCAACAGGTCTGCCGCGTTCCTCTGGATGTAGCTGCTCCTCAGAACTGAATGCCCCGTTCAGTTTGCAGCCGATATAGGGGCAGATATATCCTCGCCTCACTTCAGGGCGTGTTTTTACAGCGTCGGGTGTCCACTGCACGATGTCCGCCTCAGTGCCCTCGGATCACACCGGTGTCGTTCCGGTCTCTGCAGCATGCGACATCGGTCCAAAGTCTACGAAAATCAGCATCGGGCTGTTCATTTTCAGGGTCCTCGTGCTCTACAGACACTCTGGTGTCCAGTGCGCCGTTGTTATAGTGCGGATGGTCTATAACTAGCGGGATAATTGCCATGGTGTCGGGACTCGGTACGGAGCTCTTCTAACTCACGTCCGCCATGCTGGGCGGTTGGCCACGCCCCCCCCGTCCCTTGAGCCGATAAATGGCATAGATTAGCAGGGGCAGTTCTTAAAGGGCTTTTATCTCTTCCCCCCAGGGCACCATAGTACAAGCCATAAGGAGAGAGTGTAAGTTGGTTTCGTGGAACCTGATGGCCTTAACTCGGGCACTAAGATATTTTAATACACTCTCTGATGATGATGAAGTGTTCAAAGTTTCCAAATTGTGTTGGGAAGAGATTCAAGTTAGTGAAAGAAGGTGGGCAAAGGATGTAAGAACCAAATTAATTGCCCTTAGGAACCTCCATACAGATAGTGGTACAATTACATCCTGGTACCCCTTCCCAGGCAAGTAGGTATTGAAAGTCTCTGTTGCTTTGGTGTCTGAATCCAAGGACTTATCTTACCTGAACAAGAAACAATCTATCAGCTTTTCACTTTCTACTCTGAATCAGGACACTGTCTTTCCCTATTTGTTACAGTTACCAGATCCAGGGTTGCGAAATGAAATATTAAGGGTCATGGTGGGATGTAATCCACTTTATGTAATCCACTTTACTCATCCCGCCCAAACCGGGCATGAGTGCAGGACCATAGTGGCCTCTGCCCCTTGAATGTAAACTTTTCCTTGCTGCATATAATAATGGAATGAGTTTTGTATTCTGCAAATCAAATTAAGTTTTTAAGACCTATGTTTTTTTAAACATGGTACTCTCCATAGGGGAAAAGCTGTGGAGTGGTTATCAGCAATGAGTTATTTTGATGTGGCAGTTGGAATTGCTCAGTTTTTACAGTCAGTTAAATAGAATTTAATGTGAGGGGGTTGTTGGGTAGTAAGACGGGACCTTTTTATTGATTTTAATTGGAAATTGTGCTTTTTAGAACGTTTTATGGACAATTGTCTAAATAAACGTATTTTCTACCTACCTAGCCTGAAGGAATCCCTCTTGAAGTGAAGGAGTCAATTACCTGCATCTGCAGGCAACTCGACGTTGATGGCCAGTTTGCTGATCCTGTTGTCTCATGGACATTGCCCAGCTCTGCAACACAGGAGGTGGTATGTTGGTTCTTTAGAGACCTGACCAGTCTTTCCTGCAAGTTGGGAGACTGTAATCCCTCTCCAGCCAGCGTAGACTGCCACCCTGTGCACTGCATCTGTTTGGTGTTTGTTTACCACAAAAGAGCTGCTCCTAGTGTGATAAACCAAACGAGTTACAAGAACGTCGTGAGTGTGGGCATCTCACAAAAAGTTACGGACTGGTCTCACACACCACCTGGTGTCATGCTTCATCATTGACCAGTCCTCGCCCTCTAAAACCTTCGTTTGATAGAGGGCGGGCATATACTTGACGACAAGGATGCACTTCTAAATAACTAAGTGGGGGCCCGTGAAACAGTGAGTGGATTTAAAAATCATTATAGTAATCAGGAGTGTTTTTAATGTGACTGAAAACTATATGATATTAAAATATATGTGACGGTGATTGGGGTAATTAGTGTCCCCTGACGGTCTCGTGAATGGTCAACATGTTTCTGCCAAAGCGGCCCAGTTGGGTCCATGGCATTCATCAGGACCTAGTGATATCAAGGGGGCTCCGTTCTTACCAATCGCTGGTAAGATGTTACCACTGTGTGGGTGTGGCGTAGGCCACACTTCACTTCTAGATTGCTTCCAACGGTGAAGCCCTAATGACATTCGGGAGGACCGGGAGCGGACGCATAGGACCCAGGAACAATCCAACACTTGTCACAAGGTGACAAAAAACGGATTCCCTCCGCCCCTTCCCCCATGGGACAAGTAGTCCATAGAATTAGGGCTTCACCGTTGGAAGCAATCTAGGAAGTGAAGTGTGGCCTACGCCACACCCACACAGTGGTAACATCTTACCAACGATTGGTAAGAACGGAGCCCCCTTGATATCACTAGGTCCTGATGAATGCCATGGACCCAACTGGGCCGCTTTGGCAGAAACATGTTGACCATTCACGAGACGGTTAGGGGACACTAATTACCCCAATCACCGTCACATATATTTTAATATCATATAGTTTTCAGTCACATTAAAAACACTCCTGATTACTATAATGATTTTTAAATCCACTCACTGTTTCACGGGCCCCCACTTAGTTATTTAGAAGTGCATCCTTGTCGTCAAGTGTATGCCCGCCCTCTATCAAACGAAGGTTTTAGAGGGCGAGGACTGGTCAATGATGAAGCATGACACCAGGTGGTGTGTGAGACCAGTCCGTAAAATTTTGTGAGATGCCCACACTCACGACGTTCTTGTAACTCGTTTGGGTTATCACACTAGGAGCAGCTCTTTTGTGGTAAACATTTAATATTGGAGGCTGCTAGCTCCTAGAACCCCATGCCTCTTGTTCCCTTCTCCACATATATAGTGGGGTTCTTTTGTGATTTAATATCTGTTTGGTGTTTACCAAGGCTTGTTGGCTTACACCGAAAATCTTCAAGCAACAAGTAGTCCCTGCCTCCAGCTCTGCACAGCTCCAAGTACATTGTCCTACCTGCATCCTCTGCATTGTGGGCTTTTGTCTCTTGTGTGCTGCTGGGGCTTCCTTGCGATTTCCTGTGCCTGCTGCCAGAGGGTCCTCGAGGGGGCTCCATCGATTCCTGTTGGCTTCTCCTGCAAACTGTTGTTTGCATTTGCCAAGGCTTGTTGGTGGTCCTGCCTGCCACTGACATTTCTGCACTTTTCTACCAGTGTGGGACAGCTTGTGAAAGGCTTCTGGGCTCCTAGAACTTCGCCTGGTCTCCACAGCTGCTATTTTCTCTACTCCGTGCTACACCAAGAAGCTTCAACCAGGGCTGGTATTGTGCTCCTGTGCCTCCTGGTCACCTCTAGGTGGTTTGGACTCTGTTCCCTCTGCCTTCAGGTTCTTCTTGTCTGGATTTTTCATCCGGGTTCCACTGGCCTGGTCCACGAGATGCTGAAGCTGCTGTACTTCCATGATACTCTATTGGTGTCTACGGAGGTTTCTGACACCACTTCACTACTATGCACCTGGGCTCCCTGGTGCAGTTATCTGTATCTTCTGGGTATCCATGGGTGGGGTGACTCTCCAACCTTCCTTCTTCCAAAGGGTTCCTTTGAGAAGGGTCTTATAACTCTAATTTTCCAACCCCAACTTACCCTGTGTTGTCCTATGAATGTCTGACCCGGTCTAACCACTCTGCACCCGGGTGCCTTGGGGTCCCTGGCTAATCACCTTGGGTGGTTCCTTGCTTCCCCAGGGGGCCCCTAACCTTAGATACTAGTCCAGTTTTGCTAATCACCTCGCATCCCACTATTTTAGTATATGGTTCCGCCCTCCCCCAGTTGGATCCTATATGTTTTTCTATGCTAATTACCTCTTCCTAAGTATTCTTTGTGTGTAATTGATATCTCCGGGTATTAGATATACCAAGTTAGTGTCTAGTAATAAATATAAAGTATTTTTCTACTCACCAGGTGTGGTTCTTTCTTGTGTGAAAAGCTTACTGACCGACATAGTGGTACATGCAACTGCTTTACACCCTCCTTGATAAGCCATAGCTGCTCTCCACACCTACCCCTTGAGAGCTTTGGTTTTCAGGGACCTAAACACTATTACTAAGGGTTGCCTGGACTCAGTACACAGTGCCTCACCATAGGTGGATACTATATACTGAGTCCGCCTCCTACACCTCTGTCGTCCTCACTCTTTTCTCATCCACTTTCTCTTATGCTGCTATCCTTATGGGCTCCTTTTGAGAAGCTGGCCTGGTATATGATGTCCACTTATGTAAGTGGGCACCTTGCACCAGTCCAGACAACCCTTATGGTGATATAAGCGGTTTTAGACAACCTTAGAAAGCTCTCCAAGAGGTAGCTGTGGACAGCAGCCTTCAGGCTTAGTCCAGAAGGAGTGTAAAGCAGCTTGTTTTACCAGAATGCAATCTTATAGTATAGATTAAGTGAAAAACAACCACACATAGAATTTATAAAAATATGTATTTATTATATAATACTCTCTAGTACGTTCCAATATCTCCAATATGGAGATAAACACAATGCACACAATACGTTAGCAAAGAAACACAGTAAATAGCACGAAATACACAGTGGCTCCGGGAGGGGGCGTGGGGTTGGGACGACAAACCATATACTAAGAAAGTGGTATAAGAACCACGACTTGAGTCAAGACAGTGACAAGAGGACGTAGAAGTACTGGGGCCCAAAGGAACCACCAAGTTGAGTAGATAGGGACCCCACAGAGAGCGTGTGCAGTGTGGAAATATGACTGAGTACTCTCTACAACTCTATGTGCAAGTCCGGTTGGAATTTTAAAGATTAAGGACCCTTCCCAGTGGACCCTGAAGAAACCCTGTGGAAGACAGAATGTAGAAGAGCCGCCCCACCCGTGGATACCCTAGTACCCATGTTACCTACACCAGTAAAGCTGGGTGCATACGTGTAAAGTGGTGTTGGAAACCGCCGTTGAACCCAATGGAGGACTTCAGGAAAGTGCCGCTGGCGAAGAAGGAGAAAGTGTCTGGTGGAATACAAGGATGGATTCTTGGTGAGAGGTACCTGCAAGCAGAGGGGACAGAGTCTATGTCACTCAGGGGTGACCAGGAGACTTGGAAGACGAATGCCCTCCGATGTCGGGTGTTGCAGGAGGAATGACGATGATCTTGACTCTGCAGCTATGAGGACCAGGCGATGCTGAGGAGGACAGGAGCCGTGCACGAGCTGTCCCACGAAGGATATTGAGTGCTGAGGGGTCGGTGTCTGGTGGAAGCCCCAACAAGCCTTGGCAAACGCAAGCCACGCAGGAATCAAAGTAGGAGCAACATTGGGACCAGACAGGTCCAGGGGACTCACCAAAGGCACAGGAGTCAGGGCAGGCACCGGGCAATCAGCAGACCCAAAAGAAACAAGTGTGACCCTCAAGTGGACCCATAGGCAGAGGCACTGGAGTCGCAAGAGGACTCAAGCAGCTCAACAAAAGATGCAGGCCGTGATGCACATGATGCGGTGTGGCTGAAGACTCTGGTCACTGGAGGGGCTCGAGGTTGGGGCTACTTGGAGCCTGAAGATCTTCTTGCAAAAAAGCAACTGCAAGTTGGACGCTGTACACAGGGGTTTGATTATTGCAACCCCCACCAGGGATACTGGCCTCAAACTTGGTGAGAAGGCAGGGCAGGCCTCGGGAGCTGTAGAAAACCACCACATGTGTTGCAGAGCCCGTGGAGTCTGGAGGAGCTCAGGATCTGCAGACCAGTCAACTTAGTTGCGGTGCCTGCAAATGCAGGGGAGTGACTCATTCACTCCAAGGGAGATTACTTCAGGTGTCTTTGATGCTTCACAGGCCTTGGCAGGTTCCTGTATGATGCACAAGCAGAAACAATGCACCAGACTGGAAGGGAGACGAAGTCAGGCCCAAACAAAGTCCAGCGAAGTCCAGAGTGCCCAGACGGTAGAAGTGCAATGGTGTCTAATCTGAATCTTATCCCATGGCAAATCTAGGGACCTACACCCAGGTAAGCCCTTAAGTACCCTAGGGAAAGGGTTGGGAAGATTCAGGGAACCCTTTCAGGGGAGGGTCTGGACGGGGGGAGGTTACTCCCATGTCCTTTGTCCAGTTTTGCTTCAGAGCGGGAGCCAACGGCTCCCAGGACTGGTTTGAACTGGACTATGCACAGGGACACCAAATGTTCCCCTCATGCAGACTGAGTGGTGCTGGCAAGCGCCCCCACACCATTCCAATACACTAAATCCTGTCACGGAGGTGGTCACACCTCCCTGTGACAGGATACCTATAGTTCTGCCTTCCCCTGCTCTGGCTTGGCTCAGCAGCAGGAGGGCAGAATCGTGTCTCTGGGCGCTAGTAACCGTTTTGTGCTGTCTGGGTGAAGAAGGCGGGTACGGGGAACACTCAGATCCTAACGGAGGGCTCTTTCAGTGCTTGGAATCATACCTCCCACACAGTATACAGTGTGGGGGGTATGATTCCAACATGTTTGAAACCAACCATGATAGGATTCATTGCAGCCGTTTTCCAGATGGTCATCGCATAATTACGCGGTGCCCATCTATATAGTGTATGGCTGCTTCACTGACAACCCGGGAGAATAGACTCTGTAGGCTGCAGGGGTGTCCTGCACATGCAGGGGCACCCTCTAACTTAGAACCAATCACCCTGACTTCAGGAAAGGAAAGGCCTGCTATAGGGGTGACTTATAGATGACTTATAGGTTTTAAGTGTAGTGACCCTAGATATAGGAAACCTATATCTTAAGTAAGTGGTGCAAGCACCAACTTACACAGGCTGCAATGGCAGGTGCCTGTAGTCCCATTTTGCATGGTCTCTCATGAGTGGCATAATGCATGCTTTAGCCCATGAGAGGCATCTGTGGTACCTATGTCCTGGGTAGCTTAGTACCATATACTAGTGACTGATAAGGGTACCCCAGTATCTAATCTGGAATGCACCTAAGTACTCAACACAACAATTTTAGGGAGAAAGAAGATAGACTGGGGTCCTGATTAGCAGGATCCCAGTCAGACTAGTCAAAGTACAGTTTAGCACCAGGCAAAAAGTGGGGGTATCCATGCAGAAGGATCCTACCTTCCTACACTCCTCCTTTCTTCTTCCCCTTTTAACTGCTTTCTTACCCCAAGTACCATTCTAACTGACTCAGCCTTCTTTAGTCTTTCACAGGACCCTAAGTGGGATGAAAAAACTGGGAAGAGTGAGTCTTTGAAGGGGGCGTGGCCTATGTAATTAAGGGCATGGCTTAAACCTGGAACTAAACATCTGTGCTTCCCATAGTGCGCTGATCGGTTGATATTTTTCTGCTTCTCTGTGCTTACTGTTTCTGCTTGCAGATATATAACACAACAACCTACATACACCTAAAACAAGCCAGGACAATTGGCTCTTTATGTTGTTAGCTGTATGAGATAAATGGGTTAACAACAACGATTTTGTTGTATAGGATGCTGAAAATGTTTTATTCTGAAATTATGAGTCTATGAAATCAAAATTACTTAGGTCTGTGGAAGGAGTAGTGGTCTTCAGAGTGTCTCAATCCCTCCTATTCCTCCCTTTTTTTTTTTTTAGTTTTATATATTGCAAACTTGACCCAAAGGTATTGGAGCACTTTACATGAGCACCAGTTACATTACGCAAGTTTCATTATGTTTCCCTTCACACCACATTCCTCTGCAGTCTATGTTAGACATTAGTGCCTTTTTACTCTTGACATCTTTCTGAAATACTTAATCTGCTTATCTCATACCTTTACTCTTATGCATCGTCTTTTCATTCTGACCTGTACTTACTTCCTTGCATCTCGTTCACTTCACCACCCCATCATGCACCCACTCACCTCTAAGCGCTGCATTTTTTACTCCTTGTCAATATTTTTATCACTGTTTATCTCCTTCACAAACATTTACATAGAATTTCAGTTGCAACTGGCATATCTAACCATTACTTTATGTTCCCTGCAGAAAGGCTAAGGATTGCTGAGCACCTTTTTGACCTAGTAAAAAGCCATTGTGAGAAAGTAGCACTTCCTTTATCCTCAACTCTGGAAATCTCAGTCGTAGTCAATTATAAACACGTGGATGCAACTGAGTTGAAACTATTCACTATACAGAATTCATATGCTACACAAAAAACTACAGAAACATAACATCCAAGAAATAACAAAGACTCTTAGGAAATGGAAGATTAAGTAAAACGTGAAATATAAACGGAAATTCTATTATATCGTCAGACTCAGATGCAGGGGGAGGGACAGATAAAAAGGCAACAAAGGGAGAAAGAAAAAGAAAAAAAGGAGAGGAGAGGAAAACAGTGAGAAAGAGAAAAAAAGCAGTGATGAAAATAATTCCAGGAGACATAGGAAGTGTATCATGGAGAAAGATAGAGGTATAAGAAGGCGTGAAAAAAAATTGGCATCCTTTGTATTCAGGAAATCTGGCATTCACCAGTGCCAGCAACAAACCCCTAACTAAGAAAAAACGATGGTCCCCTTCACTTTTTTGATGAACAAATTAAGCACTACTCTCCATCGGTCTAACTTACACTTTGCCAAACACTCCGACTCACAACATTTCTCACGTTCATTCATTCTTCTCTGTCTGGCTTGCCTCAGCCAATTGCACATCAACATCCTCGCTCTCCTCACTCCTTTCTCTGTCTCTGCTGGCTTCCCCCTCTCTCTCTCCTTGCCTGAAGTAGAGAGCGAGGTTGTTTGGTATTCAAGGCCCGTACAACATGGCAGAGAGGAGAGAAAAATGCATGGGTTATTTTCATAATCTGATTTGCGGGCAGGCCTCCTCCCAAACTGCTGGGAATCATCCGACGCCAGGCAGGAAGCGCACAGCCCATCGGACGCAGGAACCTGAGGCAACAAAGAAAAGAGGCGAGCAGGCGATGGGAGCGTGCCGGCAGGACCTGTATTACCATATCAATTAAAGCCAAGCCTGGCGGAGGGCGGCCTCCCCCGGGGGACACGCGTGAGGACCATAGGATGGGGATCGGGGCGAGGGCAGCAAGGCGGGGGTTGAGGCACTCTCGCTGCCTCTCTTTATGTTTAATAGAGGTCACCCAGGCTGAAAAGCAGAAAAGGGGAAAAAAAACGAAATGAAAAGGCTCTTGGCTGTGGTTGATATAACGGGCGCAGGGCAGGGTCAGGCGGGGGCTCGGACGGCCTCATCAAAAATACATAACCAGACAGCATAATCATGTGTCTGCCCGTTAGCTGTGGAGTGGTGGGCCTGTGGAGAGAGGGGAATAGGAAATAAAAGACATCTGCATTTACAAGGCGTGTACAGCTCCTCCCGCAGCCTTCATACTCTGAGATTCAGCACCACCACCACAAATATACAGGTTGTTAATAGGGAGATCTTTCAAACCGAAAAAAACAGAGATGCTAAAAGACCAAGGACAACACTTGTGCAAAAAAATCAATAAACAGTAACGCTTGAGGATTGCGAAATAGGAGCGCGTCAAGCGGCAGATCGACTACTCCCTCAAGTTGTCCCTTGTGTTATGCACATGTAAGCATCTTTACAATCTGAAACTTGAACTCGTCGCTACCAGTACCTCCAGCACCAAGAGGAATAGGTTTGAAGGAGCTGTTCACAATAAACACAGGAAACCTCACTGGGTTTATTAAACATGTAACAAATTGGGGTGCCATCGGCAGCACCGGCATGTTGTGGCATAGTTGGCAGATTTTGCAACACGTTTGCAGTATCAATAAACACGATTGTACTGGCCTGAGGCAGCCTCTGTCTTGGTGAAGGAGTCAGGAAAATATCTCATACAGTGATACACACCTAAATAAGTCATGGAGCAGCACTAAATAATGACAAGACATCTCTTCCAAGTATCTCCCATATTCCTTCACATACATTTGCATAGAATCTCAGTTGCAACTGGCATATCTGACCATTGTTCGGTGTGCTCTGCAGAGAAGCCAAGGATTAGTTGACCAAGAATTCTCAGCACCTTTTTGACACAGTAACAGCGACTGTGAGAAACCCTCTCTCCCACCCTAGTACACGTGAAGTGCAACCTTGGAGTCCTATTGAATGCACAATTACAAATTCAAGGGACCATCAAATCTACAAACCACCGCTTATATGCCATATCTAAGATCAGCGCTCTCCTATCCATCCAAAATAAAAAACTATTGGTTCAAGAAGTTGTTCCATCAAGATTATACAACTGTATTCCAATATACCTAAACCTCCAGAACAACAATGCAAAACATCAACATGTTTAAAACAAAGCCATGCGGATCACTTTTGGACTGAAGAAAAATGACCATGTTTCTTCCTTTAGGACACAGCTATCTTGTTTAACAATTGCACACCAAATACAGGGTCCTCTGTCTTACGCGAAAAACAAGCAACACAAAAACTTCCAGAAAACTATCAGACCTCATATAGTTCCATCAAACATCAACAGTGCTATGCTCCAACTCTGAATGCAAGGTGATCATTTCAAAATGGAGATCAGCAAGAATCTCTAAACGTCCTTCTAACACTTCCTAAATAAACTGCTATATGACACAATAATTATCCATCAGTGCTATTTCAAAAAGACAAGTAACTCTAACTAGTCCTCCTACATCCTTTCAAACACACTCATGCCCATGAGATCTCAACCGTATGACCCCTCGGTCTCTCCAACTTTGTCTGCATAGAATAACATCCATCTAGTGATTATTAATAACTCTCAATCACCTTTTAATTCTGTTTGGACGTCCTAACACCCCTCTCATTCACCATCTATGCCTGCAGTTATCTCCTCTCTATCCCTGCGCTCCTTCCTTTAAACAGATTGCCACAATTACATTTGTATTGTTAGTCAATATTTAACTTAGAATGTTTACCTCCTCTCTGTCCATGCTCTTCGCTCTTTTAAAAAGATTGCTACAAGGATACTTGTATTGTTTATTATTGTCAATGTATATCTTGATACCATAAATGTTTTCTTTGTCAAATGTTTGTGCTGCACCTACAAGCCAGACCCCTGATATTTGCTGCACATTATTATTAATTTTTTTTTAAGGAGTTGGGATATCTATGTGGGTGGTGCTCATCTCATGCCAACCTTCCGGATACAATCAGAAGATGGAGGCTCCCGTTTCGTCATACCTAAAGACCTCCATGAAACCATGGATACCATGATCCAGCCTGGGATTTTCTTTACAAATCGTTATCGTCCAGTAATGCAGTTCTATTTGTTTCACTTGTGTGAATCAAGACTACAACTATCAGAATGCACTGGGCTATAAAATAAAGGGCCACGACTGGAGCATAGAGCATTTGATGACAAGGCCCTCTGGTAATATTATCAACTGCCCTCCTGTTAAGGTCTGATGGCATACCCCAGTACTAAAGCATCCCTTACCCTGCCTGCTCACTGCTATATGAATACCCACTACTGGTATCCTATTTTATTAGAGACAAGGCCCCTGCTGTGGCGAGACCTGCTTTAGAAGATGACTTATAATGGCACAGCTTCGCTTTGTTGCATCTCATTTGGTTTAATCTGGAGGCAGCCACAACAATACCGTCTGGTCACTACCAGAAATTATTAAAAAGAAGCAGCTCACCTACACTGGGCAACAACTATAATCTTTAGAAGATAAATGAGTCGCCAGCGTTAAAAATAATAACAGTAATAAGCATTTGCTCTGGATTCCTCACTCTACCCTCAGCAACAACGTTAAACTCAGAGGTGATGGGCAAATGTATCATGAGGGTGACGGAAGGAGGCCTTGGCAACCATAGTGCAGACTTCGGCAAAAGGACACTCTTGCTTTAAGACCAATCATAAATGGCAGCCCTAACCATAGCTGAAGTCTGGAGATGATCAGCCCCACCTCAGATTCCTCCTTTGGTGTGGTGCCCAGAAAAGGACAATAGATGACGTGCCAGCCACTTTGGAGTCATTCACTGACTAGATGTTGGTGCTCTATCGCTCCCTGAACGCGATTCAAAGGGGAGATAATATGTGTATTCTTCAGGATTTGTGACACCTCTTAGTGTGTGGGGAGACCTTAGTGTGGCTTTGTTCCTCTAGTGCCGAAAGCCGTATGCAACTGCATGAAGGCTAGAGGCTAATTTAGCACTGATTTTCTCACCCAATGAGAGAGGCTAAGAGAGGGGGTACCTCTCTTAAGGAGTGACAACGTTCTGAGAGTTTTAGTCCCAGAGTGAAACAGGACGTGGTCGCACATCTGAAGAGTGATACAGAGATACCAGATTAGCTACAGGAGTGTGAGACGCAAAACCGAAACATCACTTAAAACCAGTGCTGAGAAGAGGGGCAGCACTTCCATGCAATGAGATGCAGAGAAATATTGGCCATTCACATGGGGGAAATTCAAGAGGGGACCTGCAGTCCTTGGGAACAGAATTTTGCCGGGTGTGTCTTCGCTGTTTGGGGGGCTGGGGTAAGGGAGATCACTATAGGTTCCCTCCATGGTAATGCAGGTGTCAGGGTGGGGCCGGCCCTCACTCAATGCCCATAGTGTCGTTTCAACAGTCAGGTGCGCATCTGCAACTGGTGAAACTGGGTTCTGTGTCACCAGGGCCGGCACTATCGGGGTCTGGAGATTGGGGACCAAGGATTTTCGCCCAAGAATTAGCGCACCGTGTAATTCTAGGCCCACGGGCATCGTGCCACTCCGATCTGTGAGTGATAGTACATGCAGAGTTTGTTTTCAGAGTAGCGACTCGAAGGTAGCCAGAGGGTGACGCCCTGGGGCACGAGAGCAGAGCCGCAATTCTACGCAGAAGGGCATAGGCTTGATTCACAAACAACACTTCCATCATTAAGCAGCTTAATTCAAGTAAAAAGACTTTAAAAAGTCTTTACATTTTTCCTGACTTAAGACAAGAACTGATGTACTTATTTAAGATAGTCTTTTCCTGACTTTAGACAGGCTTAACACTAAAGAACAGAACAAAGCCCGTATAAATCCAGCCCTATGAGCATATTCTCACTCCGGAGGTAAGACTCGGAGAGCCACAGGGCTCAATTAACTTTTGAAGAATGGGACATAGAGGGGTAGTAAGACCTGCGTGAGGTACTCCGAACTGGGTCTGTCCAAGAGCCGGGCATCGGCCATCGCTGGTGGTGTACAGAGAGCAGCCTTAATCGTGAGGCATATACAGACAGCTGCAGGGTTTCTCGGTTGCTGTGACGACCCACTGAAAGTGAGTGGCCCAAGCTAAAAGTGGGATCAAGAGGCCGGGGTTCAAGTCACGTCTATGGCACTTGACCCACAAAGTGAGATTCTGGGGAAACACTTTTATTTCTCTCGCTTTATCAAATTGTAAATATGTGCCCTGTAAAGAAATAGGCGAAATAAAGACATGTGTAATGTAATAACTGACTGAACAATGTACTGCCTTACATTTTCACATCTCCATCGCAACGTTTTATATAATAATTTGAGGCTACGTACTACGCCGCTCATACATCCCATTACATGGCCTCTCAGAGGACGGTGAACCAGCAAAGGCAACTATGGTGAATTTGCGAAAACATAAGGCAACATGGTCAAGATTCACACAGCTATTGCAGGGTTTTAGTAAAACGCTAGTACCCCCTAGAGGTGGTTAAACGACTGACAGGGAATATTTATTTTCTTTCCCAGGAGTATAAATAAATGAATGCATTTGTCCCCAAAAGTGAAGTCGTTTTACCTCCACGCCATTTACACACACGTACAAAAATTGAATGACACTGATGCACGTGCACAAATATTAATACTCTAAGGGTTCTGACGTATACTAGTGAAAAGGGAAAAACGTGAAATGCAACGCCGCACTGTTAGGACTGCTTCATCTAACCAAACCGAAACAAGTTTGCGCCAACAAACCGAACTACAGATATTAGAGAACTGGCACTAGTGAAGTACATGCCACTGGCGGAAGCTCTGAAACGGAAAATGGGGGAGGAGGCAACTCGCTTTGCTTGAGCAAAACAAATACAGACAGTACAGCATTCTCAAGCAGGCACTGTCCTATTTGTCGTGGCCGCTGGACTTGGTCATACGAGGGAGAACGAACAGTCGTTTCTCTCGTCACACAAGAACAGGTTTTGCTGTCACTGTGGGAATGTCGCAAAGAGATGTGTTATGCTACTGCGGATAACGATGGACGCCTAGCAAGTCGTTTACTTTGTAGCACGGTTCCCTAATGTTCCTTACAGATGCACTTCCAGACACGTGACCTATGTATACCTAATCAGACGAGTAACGATCAGGGGGAAAGTTGCTACAAACGACTTCTCATTCAGTTACAACAGCACGCAATCCCTCGACATGCCATTTCTAGGCACGCTGAAAAAGAACCGTCCGTATAAGCCTTGTGCTCTTTACGGATGCAAGAAGGGCTCACAAGATTTTACAGCTAATGCGCATATATGACCTGTAAACATTGTGGTGAAAGGTAAGAAGAGCTGCAATGGCGCAAGCGGCACAAAGAACATCAATATGACCAGCACAGGTGTGTTGTGTCATATTAAATTACAGAATGACCCAACCAGACTGTACCATCTCACATGGCAGTCACGATAGTTCGGGCAACTGCTAATAAAATTGCTCCATTGTCACTGCTTTTTATGTCAAGGGGGGTCACAAAACACACCCCTAGACAATTCAATTCCGTAAGCATGTCTTTACAGGAGTCAGTGTTCTTCCTCTACAGTTAACGCAAGAAGACACACAGCACTATAAAAATAAAAGAATAAATATAAACAGAGTAGGCTGCTGTTTCTAGTGGGGCATGAATGCTGGTGGAAGGTATGACATTGGCTGGTGGTGAGGTAGTGTTGACCCCAGAATGTGAATGGAAAATGTCATGGGGATTTGTAGAGCGCACCATCACTCGGGAGAGTATGGTAGTGCCGAGCAGGTGTGGTGTAGCCTCGCCTAGGGCGGCTGTAGGAAGGGACTAATCAAAGAGCCAGGTCTTCAGCTTCTTGCGAAAGTCAAGAATGAACAGGAGGCTCTGATGTGTAACAGCAGGTCATTCTATGCTTTAGGAGCAATGCAGGAGAAGGTCCATGTTCTAGTTTTACATTTCTGTGTGTTTTGTAAGCCTGGGTGGTGAACTTCGTTCCGCTCACCGAGTTTGCAGAGTTTTCCGCAACCCGCATTATGCAGAGTTTTTTTCCTCGCTCGCTTTTGACAACGTCAAGTTGGCGAGCGCAAGCAGCAAAAATCCACCTCCCGGCGAGATTTTTCCTTGTTCGCAATCATCAACGTGAAGTTGGTGAGCGCAAGCGTGGAAAATCAACCTCCTGGCGAGATTTCTCAACGTGGGTGGTCAGATTTCTCATTGCAAGTGGTCACGTATGCTCGCACCGCTCGCTTTGAGAAACCACCGTTCACGTTGAGAAAGCTGTAACTCAAGTAAAAAATCTATTCCAACGGCAGAAAGGACCCATCGCCCGCTTGCGCTGTGCATGGTGCCATTCACGGTGATTGAGCAGTGCGGACAAACACCTGGTGCTGAAAATCACAGCAAACAGCCTTTATCTAGAGCACTCCGCCGCTTGCGGAGCTCCTCTTTTTTTGCACTTCACGTGTTTCGCTAACTCCGCCCAGGCTTAGTGTTTTGGATCAGAGATGTCAAGTGGGTTTGTGAAAGGAGAAACAGCTATTGAGGTATACCAGGCCAGTGCCAGTGTTGGTATGAGTGAGGTGTTTGAACTGAGCTAGTTTGTGTACAGGGAGCCAGTGGAGTACCTGGAGGTGCAGTGTGATATGCATGCAGCAGGGGAGGTTAAGAGTGATTCTGGCAGCCGAGTTCTAATGGCTTACAGTTTTCTGGTGAGCTGATTACTGCATACAGTGTTCCTATGACCTAGCTTGTTTGTGACGAGGGCATGAGTGACAGCCCACAAGTGTTGATCATGAGCCATTTGAAGATTTTCCTCAGCATCATCAAGGTGTAGAAGCAGGAGCCTGTTGTGCATTGGCTTGTGTGGTCATGTTGAGTGTGCTGTTTAGGATGATCCCAAGGTTCTTGGCGTGGGTGGTGGGTGTGGCTCCTACTTTCTCTCGCCACCAGGTGGGGTCCCATGGTTAGGTGTTATTGCCGAAGATCACAACTTCTCTATTGTCTGTGTTTGATTTGAGACAGTTGTTTTTCATCCAGTTGGTGACTTCGGTAATGCAGACTGTGACCTTGTTCCAGGTGCTGGGGGTTGTCAGAACCCCTTACAGAGGGCCATTAGGGCACCCAGGTGCTAGTGACCCAACCGGGGTGCTTGTGGCCTTTTACTCCTGATGTATTTGGGCCAAAGCTACTGTGGATCCTGATCAACTGGGCCAAGTACCCCTTCTGCACGTTACTCTCAGTGATAGCTGTGGACAAGTAGTCAATAGCTCCCTGGGGGCTGGGAAAGTGTAGATACAGGTTAGTGAACACGACTCATAACTCCAAGTATGCACAGTAATATCAATAAATCAATGTCCCGTCAAATACTTGCTTTTATAGGAAAAATAAATCTTTTATTTCTAACTCTATACATGCAAAGGAAAAACAACATTCATAAGCAACAACAGCAATTCCTTGTGGTTGGTGCTCTAGAGCTCATCAGTTAAATTCCTGTCCCACCGTCTTCCTTGAAATGTGGTTGGGGTTATTCCCCAGTCAAATTAAGCTTTTTTCGGTTGCTGAGAAAACATCCATAAAAGCACAATATATTTACATCTAGATTTAAAAAAAGAAAAAAAAAAAAGAAATAAACAACCGATTAACATTTTTCTCAAGAAACCGTACCTCCAGTAGGGTAACAGTCTAAACTCCAAATTTGCAAGCTACGACAATAGGAGTATAGTATGTTGTGTAAAAACATTTCAGAAAAACCTTTACGGAGGCATCAGATTCTAAGACATCAGCAATAGAAAGGCCATCATTCATGTCGAGAGAGATGGGTCCCGTTCTTACTCTAAGTTCTGCCTATGCTTAGCAACAAATTTCAAGAAAATTGATATCGATTTAGCAAAAGGTTCTGCATCTAGACACAGAAGGGCGAGAAATGCTGGTCGGCACCTGCGTAGGCCCATGACTTTCAAAATTGGAACAAGCCACTGTTTCCTCAAGTCTTGGTAAAATTTGCAAAACAAGATTGTATGAATCGTTGTTTGGGGGGAGCTATCATCACAAGAACAAGGTTGAGGAAATTTTTCCCAAGTATTCATCTTGGGGAAAGTGACCAGATGGTGAAAGATATTTAATCTAAGCCTAGTTAGCAAAAATCTTTCATAGCCCGAAAGATTAAAAGTTAAATAGGGCTGGACCATCATCGATGTTTGAATTTGTAGTGAGTGTTGAGCTGTAGGTTTAGAGACCTCGCTAGACAGTCGTAAAGATTCTAGATGGGCCAGGCATGACTTTTTAAAGCGTTTCCTCTGTATTGTTGCAATTGAGGGAGGGAAAGAATAGTACTGTGGCATGCCAAGGTCACTAAAGAATTTGCTTACGTACGCTATCCAGCTGATCTTTCGGGCTTTATCAAGAGATATACAATCCTCAATAAATTCCCGGCAAAGTGTTGTTTCATTGGTCTGTGGAAATTTAGCTTGCAAACTGAACATTATCTGCGCCATCTTGCCTCTCCCCAGCGCCACGCACAGCGAATGCACGGCCGCCATTTTAGGCACCCCACTCTCTCCCCGCTCATTTTCGATCACCAGCGCTTTTCCCTAGCGCTGCGAGCATCCCCCGCGCGCCGGCCACCCCCGCTCTCTCATACAGGCCATAAACCCTCTCCTTCTGCGCGACCCTGCTACGGAACCACATCCGACCGACATCCCATACATGGTCATGCCTCTCCTTTGATAACCCCCTTCCTCTGCGCCCCATTGTCTGAACTGGTCCCAGGCCATCACCTAGCCCTGCGGATGCAGTTTATTGCCCTTACTGTAAGGGAAACACCCCACATCAAAGGGATTACAGTAGATCAAAGCCCCTACTCCATGAGACCCGACCGGTCACACACACCCCCAGGAATTGGCGGAATACCCTGCTGCGCAATAGCCATCTCCTACTGTGGGTGGGGTGGGAACTTCTACTGTATCTATGTGTGGGATCGGATCTGAACCAGGGCTTCAGGGGATATTCCCCCATACATCAAGGGAATCTCAAGAATGTACTATGTGTAATAAAGCAATAAACCAGTGTATAAGAGACCAGGTCTCAGAGATGCAGTTAGAGCACCTCGTGACGATACCTTGCTGTCTGATCTGATGTGTTCTGCTCCGACGGAATACAACTTTGTTTCCTGCCTTCCAGTCTCCGGCGCCTGCCTCTTTTATTGGTAAATTATCGAGTGGTATGAGAGGCGATTACCGCCGGGCAAATACTTGAAAGGTTATCGACTGAAACTGCAGCTACCATTTAACAATTGGCGTCCCAAACGTGGGGCCCATCAGCGACACGTGGATCCAGTGGGAGAGGTCCCGACGACAGAGTGAACGACTGCAACGATCGGGAGAGCTCCTGCCCAATAGACCCTCGTCTGGCAGCCGATCATCCGAACTTCACTGGTTCCGAGCAGACCTCTCTCGAGTGATCTACGGTCCTGACTGGGAACCATCAGGAGTGCCGCGGAAAAATACGGAGAGTAGAGGACGATCGGGCGCTGGAGGCGGAAGACGAGAAACTGTCCACGCGGTCCGGGTAAGGTCGTGATACACGACAAATGGCGAAATAATTGATTGATTGTCCGAAACTTTTTGAATACTAGTATTGCTCATTGATTGTGCTCATTGATTGTTCTCTTTGAGATATTCGCTGTCTACAAACGGGGAGGAGTAGAAATACTCTCTCTCTCTCCCTTTGCAGATAGTGAAGGGTAGGTAACGCAGACTTTTGTCCCCGTTGAAACCCGTCGTGCCTATCTTTATCTCCCCACTGATTGATTGTCCGAACATTGATTGTTTTGAAGAATAGTGCTCTTTGAGATATTCTCTGTTTGCAAATAACGTAGAATAGAAATATTCTGTCTAGTCTTTGCAAATAGTGAAGGGTAGGTAATGCTGACTTTTGTCCCCGTTGAAACCCGTCATGCCTATCTTTATCTCCCATTGATTGATTGATTGATTGATTGTCCGAACACTAGTTGTTCGATATTGGTTCTTTGGAGGTATTCTCTGCTTACAAATAACGAAGAATAGAGATATTCTGTCTAGTCTTTGCAAGCAGTGAAAAGATAGGTAGTGCTGACTTTTGTCCCCGTTGAAACCCGTCATGCCTATCTTCTCCCCACTGATTGGTAGTTGGTTCTGCCCGGACCGCTTATTAGAGGTGAACCATCCGGCTCCACTGGAGGGCACCCCTAATAAGGACATGTTCACTAAATATGGACTAGTCTCCGTAGCTTATACCAAGCTATGGCATAAATATACAAAGAAGGACCCCGAGAGTCAGTGGCCACTGATGGGATCCTTCGACGACCATAAGATAGAAGTGCTAGAAATAGCCCTGCGTAGCAATAAGACCACGCCTACTATGCTTGACAGTATTGGCATGTGGCGCAAAGAAGCAACGCAACGGAAAAAGAGGGAAGAAGTAAAAGCAGAAAAGGAATTACGAAAGGCAGCTAACCTTGCCGCTAGAAAGTTAGAAGAAGAAATAAAGGAGAGAAGGGAAACTAAATTAAGACAGGAGCCCGAAACATCAGGACAGTACGCTGTTAGGACCCCTTCTTTGCTCTACCCTGAGTTGTCCTCCAAGCAGCGAACGAATGACGAATTACTGTTAGGTCCCCCGATCATTTACATGCCCCCTCCATATGCACCCTCCCAGTCAGTAGTGCAACACCCACAACCCCCGAACACGAGCGAAAGCAGTACAGGGGCCTCGGTCCTCACGGCCTCCGCGCCGGCCGAGCCTCCTGCGCTGAACACAACGTCGGCTATAACGTTAGACGACCTAGAGATGAGAAAGAAAGAGTCCACCAGAATGAATCGATTAACGAAGGATGAACGAGCAGGAATTGATAAGATAGTAGGGACACTGGTGGAGCGAAAGGAAAGTGAGGAGTATATAACAGACGTGTACAACTCGTATGCCGACAGCCGCAGACGACACTTTGTCGTACGGCTCTGTTGTCACGCCCTGAATGCATATGAGGATAGATACCACGATAAAGGTCCCGAAGGCTTAGCGGCCCTATATAGGAAGGTAGACATCGGAGAGAGAGGGCGACGTGACGAACCTCTTTACTCGTACACTCGAGGTCTACCGACACCTTAGAGAACATAGGCAGACCACCAAAGCAGAAACCCCCATAGCGACTAAGCCCCAGGAAGGAAGGGCTGAGGCCATGATGCCCATCAAAGAAGCTGCCCCCTACTGGGTCCCCCCACGAGGTCAGGGAACGCATGACGACATCAACCACCAAGATGCGAAGGGGAGGGTTGTATATAACTGGGTCTACCAGCCGTGGGACCGGCAAGATATTTTGACCTTTAGAAAAACTCTACCCGACTTGAGAAAGAACCCGACTGCCTTCTACACTGAACTGGGTACAGCCTTAGGTTCTACGATTATGACTTTAGCAGATATCGACTTGTTCTTTGGGCTATGTCTGCCGGCTGATGTGTGGAAACAAATCCGGAAAGTTGACCACGCTGAGCCGTTCGGATATACCTGGGTACAACTCGATACCATAGATAAGCAGCGAGAACCAGGACAGAAACCCCCAAAAGCCATATTAGAGCTCCCAGACAAGATTGTACTAAAACTGAAGACTCTAATCCCAGAAAGAAAGGTAGACTGGTCGATAGTAACGGCTTGCCGCCAGAAACCCCAGGAGGATGTGTCTGAATACTTCTCCCGATTCGAGACTGTGTTTTCCGATTACAGTGGCCAAGACATGACCACCGCAACCGGACATCACCTCTTTGTCCAGAATTATGTGAAGGGTCTGTCACAAGAAATTTCCCAGAAACTACAGACCAGCGAGAGTAGTTGGGCAGCCTCCAAACCCGCAGCAATTCTCCAGATGGCCCAATACTACGAAAATCAGAAAAACGAGAACGATAGGGCATCAGAGAAGAAGAAAAAGGAACTGAAGGAGAGGGTAATGATAGCACAGTTGCAAGGGGTGACCATAGGAAGGGAACCCCCGAAAGAGAATTACCACCCAACCGCCCCTAGAAAGCTACCCCCTAGAGACCATACACCTGCACCCTACAACGGACGGAGAGACTTAGATGGGAACCAATGTGTGTTCTGTAGAGGGTTCGGACACTGGAAATCCCAGTGCCCGGTCCTTCTGGAACTAAACAAAAATAGGGATCCCAGAGACACAGCATATGACCCCAGAAACAGAGGACAGGGACGAGGGCACACGAACGACGCAACCAACGTCAGGCCAGGCAAACCAAACACCTTTGACCGCCCCCGACAAAACCAGTGTCAGCAGTCCGACTATGAAAGCACCCATGACTTCGCATAGGACCGCCAGGGGCAAGGGAGGGATCCAGTCGAACTCCGTGTTGACCAGCAAGGCCCTTACGTCACTGCTAAGGTCTTGGGCACAAAATCTCCATTCCTGGTAGACACTGGGGCGACACGTAGTGCGTTATCCAAACGACTGATCCCTAGGGCACCCTTGTCTGGCTCACATGTAACCTCAATAGGCTTCGATGGAACGCCCTCCACTAACCCCTTATCAGCACCAATCTCCTTTGACTTAGAAGATAACACCACTGACACGACCTTTCTGCTCTCCTCCAACACCCCCGATGCTATTATGGGACTTGATTTGCTAAAACATTTTCGAGCTACCATCAGATGCTCCCCAGACGGAGTTCGAGTCATCCTACACGATAACCCAGATCTGTCCAGACCCTGTCACACACGGCGTATGCTCTCTATAACCGATGCTGACATGTCCCTACTCGACACATTACCTTCACATCTATGGGCTAAAACCGACTCAGATGTAGGGCGCATGGTGATCGACCCGGTACACATAACCGTCCGACCGGACGCAGTGCTCCCAAAGCTTCCACAGTATCGGATATCACCCGAAGGCGAGAAGGCATTGGTGGAAATCATCGAGTCCCTAGTCGAGGCAGGAGTGGTAGAAGAAGTAGTGAGTAATGTTTGCAACAGCCCTATCCTACCCATTGTAAAGAAGCAAGGCGAGGGGGATGAGAAAGCCTACCGTTTCATTGTTGATTTACGAGAGGTTAACAAAGTAGTCGTACCCCAGTACCCCGTGGTCTCAGACATCACCACCATCCTCACCCTGATTCCATCCACTGCCACCACCTTTACTGTTATTGATCTCAAAAACGCCTTCTTCTCCATCCCCATCCACCCAGACAGCCGTTACCTCTTCGGCTTCACCCTAAAAGCTCGTTCATACAGATTCTGTAGGGCACCCCAAGGCTACACTGAGAGTCCCAGCATTTATAGCCAAGCCCTCAAGAGACAGCTAGATGCAGTCCAACTACCCGATGGAGTGGTGTTGATACAGTACGTCGATGACATTCTTTTGGCGGCCGACACCACTCCACTTGCCATCACAGCCACCATTCACCTCCTCCGCTTCCTTGCGGAGAACGGTCACAAGGTCTCCAGAAAGAAATTGCAATTCTGCCAGCCCCAAGTAACGTATCTAGGCCACCTACTATCCAGGGACGGGAGGAAACTTACCCCTGACCGAATTCAGACCATTCTAGAAACCCCTGTTCCCAAAACTCAGAAGCAAGTGCGGTCCCTAGTGGGCCTCACCTCCTTTTGTCGACAGTGGTTGCCAAATTTCAGTCTTATCGTAAAACCTCTGCTTTCCCTGCTGGCTAAAGATACCCCCTTCCCCCTCCCCTGGACACCCGAATGTCAATCCTCCTTCAAAGAATTACGAGACGCCCTCTGCTCGGCCCCAGTCCTAGGAACCCCAGACTACACTAAACCTTTCTCCCTCTACACCCACGAAAGGGAGGGATGTGCGTTGTCTGTCCTAACCCAGTCCATAGGCCCTAAGCAACGCCCTTGTGCCTACTTCTCTGCCACTCTTGACCCCGTAGCCAGAGCTTTGCCCGCCTGCCTTCGAGCAGTAGCCGCCGCTGCTGTCTCTATCCGGCAAAGTGAGGGGATCGTGCTCTCGAACCCCCTCACAGTATTGGTACCCCATGCTGTTGATACCCTCCTGAACCAAACCAAGACTCAACACCTGACTAGCGCACGACTGACTGGTTATGAACTGACTCTGCTTGCACCCCACATCACATTGAAACGATGCACCACTCTGAATCCAGCTACTCTACTACCTCTCCCTGACGCTGACCCCAATGCATCCCCTATACATGATTGCGTGACCCTCACCGACGAACAAACCAAGAGTAGGGTTGACCTCCGGGATACTGCCTTCCCGGACCCTGACGGAGAACTGTGGGTGGATGGCTCATGCATCAAGCTCCCCGACGGCACCACCTCAGCTGCCTATGCAGTCACCACAGCTCGAACAGTTGTTGAGACAGCCCGCATCACACAGCGATCCGCACAGGCGGCGGAACTAATTGCCCTCACACGAGCCTGCATCCTGGCAGCAGGGACAACCGCAAACATTTACACAGACAGTCAGTACGCCTTTGGGGTAGTTCACCACTTTGGGCTCTTATGGAAAGAGAGGGGATTCTTGACTTCTCATGGCACACCCATCCTGCATGGAGATCTAGTCTCTGCCCTGACCGAAGCAGTCCTCCTCCCCACACGGTTAGCTGTGATCAAATGCCAGGCACACAAGAAGGTGACAGACATTATAGGACAGGGAAATGCACTAGCTGACATTACTGCCCGAACCACAGCCGAGAATAGGTCCACGACCCGCATGTACGTGACCAGGTCACAAACTGAGAAATGGAAGGATGCTAGGGAAACGATTAGGGATATCCAACTAGCCAGCACACCACACAAATTAACTGAATGGGCCTGGGTGGGATTGAAGGACGATGACGGTTGTTGGCGAACTAAAGACTCGAACAAATGGTTGCTACCCGACTCATACTTGATCCCCATGCTGACCATGGCACACTCCCCCGCACACATAGGGTCTGCCCCCATGATCGAACTCATCTCCAAAGTCTGGCACAACGACAGAATACCAGACTCAGCCAAACGTCTGGTCCAACAATGCCTAGTATGCCTCCAACACAACCCTGGGAAAGGAACTGCTGTACCCCGGGGAGGGTTTGGGGTCCCCAATCACCCCTTTGAAGTCCTACAAATGGACTATGTCCAGCTAGAAAGGTGCCAAGGTTTAAAGTATGTACTTGTCGTTGTGTGTGCCTTCAGCAAGTGGGTGGAAGCCTACCCAACCCATGACAACACCGCTATGACTACCGCAAAAGTACTACTGAAGGAATTCTTCCCCCGATACGGCCTTTGTCGAATTTTGTGGAGCGACAACGGCCCCCACTTCGTAGCCGAAGTTATCCAACTCATCTTAAAGGGGTTGGGTGTAAAACAGAAATTCCATGCGGTCTTCCATCCCCAATCTGCAGGCCTGGTTGAGCGACACAATGCCACATTGAAGCTTAAGATAGCAAAAATAGTCGCCACCACAGGACTAAGATGGCCAGACGCTCTCCCACTAGCATTGCTATCAATGCGTTCCACCCCCACCAAACACCACTTAACCCCCTACGAGGTCGTCTTTGGGCGGCCCATGAACCTTTGGACTGCACCAAAACCAACATCCATCCACGACGTCCCGGACGTCCTCATGTCTGACTATTTGTATAACCTAACTAAGACGTTGTCTGTTATCCATCAGCAGGTGCTGCACGCCATTCCCGATGTTTCCAGGGGCCCGGGACACGACATCCAACCCGGTGACTTCGTCTTAGTGCGTAACTTCCAGCGCACCAAGAGTCTGGAGCCCCGGTGGACGGGCCCCCTGCAAGTCCTGATCACCACCCGAACAGCTCTTCGAGTGGAGGGGAAACGCAATTGGCTGCATGCACACCACTGCAAGAAGGTATCACCGACCCTGACAACCACGGACAACATCACCGCCCAAGAGGAACTTCTGGACAAAGACCGACCATCCCTGAGCCGCTGCCCGGATACAGAGACACTTGAATTGATTAAATATCCCGATCCCACTGTGCAATCCAAAGAAGGGTATAACTTGCGACGAAAGGAGAGAACTTCGGCTAAGCAGACCACAGGCTGAGTGGAAATCTCAGAGCGGTAGCCTAGTCACCTCAAAGGCCACCAGGAGAGAAACTAAAACAAAGGCTGTGGTTCTGCCCGCTACCGAGTCTCTTGAAGGTGATGGAAGCGCCCGACATGAAGATGATGGAAGCAACCGGACGTCCGAAGATCCACTACAAAAACCCAAAGACTGACCGAATGCACAGCTTTAAGACAATAGCACTTTTTATTACCCTTCTCTTTTGCCTTCTCCTCGTGGTCACCTTCTGGATCATGGAGGAGAGCACACCCGCTCATAAGACATTGCTGACCACCGTTCAACCTACCACCACGAAAGAACACCATCTGATCTCACTTTCACCCCAACTCCGAGAAAGGCGTAAGGAGTTCTGGAATAACTCTTTTGTGCAGTTGCTCCACCAACACAATCTTGCCACCAACGCCACTAACTGCTGGATCTGTGGATTGCTACCACATGCCACTGGGCACTCAATCCCTTTCATCCCTTCACCTTTTTCTGTCCATGGTTCCTGCCTCGCCTGGCTGATCCTCCTGCAGGAGAGCTACAAGGACAATGCCACTTCCGGCAGAACCATGTCACACTTCTACCATGGGTTCTGGCTGAACAAAACTGGTAGAACTTCCGCCCTCTTCTGCCCTCTGAGATCGAACACTTCCTTTCACATGGACATCCCCGCCAAAGAACGAGTTGAAATGCAAGTGTTCAACAATCCAGCCAGACCCACCTTCTCTTACCTCCGAAAGCGGACGGCCGCCACCCTAACAGTGGCCCTGTCCGTCATCAACATCACTGGATCTGTATGCCTCGAAGGCCTGGGGGCACAGCTGGTGGGCCACAGCTCCTGCCTCATCACCCGAACATTGGACTCAGTTGACCCACCCTCCTTTGTTGCCTCCCCGAATATGTACTTCGTCTGTGGTACTAAGGCCTACACCTGGCTCCCGAAAGGTTGGGGAGGCACCTGCTACATCGCCTTCGTCCTTCCCCCGACATATGTGGCTCCAGCAAACCATCACCGACAGAAACGTGCCAAAGACATTGTACAAGCCGACTCCGCCGGAGCACAGTTCATGGACGCAGTAAAAGGTCTTGTTCCGCTCTGGGGTCCGATGGCAAACAGCCGTGCCATCCGCCACTTAACCCAGGCAGTCGAAACAGCAATGAACATTACAGCTGGCGCCCTCGCCAACAACACCGCTGAGCTTCAGGACGTCCGCCTGGTGGCTCTTCAGAACCGCCTTGTTCTAGATGTGGTTCTGGCTGATCGTGGAGGAGCATGCCGCATCATTGGGTCCAGCTGTTGTACCTACGTACCGGATAACTCACCCTCAGTCTACAAAGCAATTGAACACCTCCACAGACTGTCCACAGAGGTCCATCAGGAGCAAGAAGAATGGTCACTGGGGAGTTGGTTTTGGGACACTATTAAAGGTTGGGGATGGAGGCTGTTTTCATTTATCCTCATACCAATCGTGATACTATGTGGATGTTGCTTGGGGATTCAGTGTCTGCCACCTTTATGTTCGCTTTTTATGAACTGCATCTGCCCTAAGACTTTGGACTTTGAAACAGAGCGAATGAAAGCTCTGAATGAGGTGGAGGTACGGGGTATTATGGGGATAGACCCAAACTAGGCAAGCTGGCGAGATATGTTAAAAGGGAGGACTGTGGAAATTTAGCTTGCAAACTGAACATTATCTGCGCCATCTTGCCTCTCCCCAGCGCCACGCACAGCGAATGCACGGCCGCCATTTTAGGCACCCCACTCTCTCCCCGCTCATTTTCGATCACCAGCGCTTTTCCCTAGCGCTGCGAGCATCCCCCGCACGCCGGCCACCCCCGCTCTCTCATACAGGCCATAAACCCTCTCCTTCTGCGCGACCCTGCTACGGAACCACATCCGACCGACATCCCATACATGGTCATGCCTCTCCTTTGATAACCCCCTTCCTCTGCGCCCCATTGTCTGAACTGGTCCCAGGCCATCACCTAGCCCTGCGGATGCAGTTTATTGCCCTTACTGTAAGGGAAACACCCCACATCAAAGGGATTACAGTAGATCAAAGCCCCTACTCCATGAGACCCGACCGGTCACACACACCCCCAGGAATTGGCGGAATACCCTGCTGCGCAATAGCCATCTCCTACTGTGGGTGGGGTGGGAACTTCTACTGTATCTATGTGTGGGATCGGATCTGAACCAGGGCTTCAGGGGATATTCCCCCATACATCAAGGGAATCTCAAGAATGTACTATGTGTAATAAAGCAATAAACCAGTGTATAAGAGACCAGGTCTCAGAGATGCAGTTAGAGCACCTCGTGACGATACCTTGCTGTCTGATCTGATGTGTTCTGCTCCGACGGAATAAAACTTTGTTTCCTGCCTTCCAGTCTCCGGCGCCTGCCTCTTTTATTGGTAAATTATCGAGTGGTATGAGAGGCGATAACCGCCGGGCAAATACTTGAAAGGTTATCGACTGAAACTGCCGCTACCATTTAACAGGTCGACCATATGCGGTGCCACAAGAGAAGGGGTTGAATCTTTATCAAATCTGTAATGTATGTCAAACCCGTTTCCAGGTGGCATGCGTAGGTCGAAGTCCCCTGCGGGACTGTGAGAAGAAATCTTAAAAAACTGTTCTCCACCCTTTGCAGTTCCTCAACCTTGGTAAAACCCCATACCCCAGCCCCGTATATTGCACTAGAGACACATTTTGCTCTATATATCTCAAGGAGTTCAACAATGGGACGACTACCTAACTTGTTTGCGAAGTTAACCACAGCAGCTGTTGTCCTCTTGAAGGTAAGTTGCCTAGATTCAATAGCAGGCTTCCAAGAAGATTTGTGGTCAAAAACTACGCCCAAGTAGGGATAGGTGGTAGTGCGCTCTAATTTCTGGGTTTCAATATACATGGGCTTCATATTCTTCGCCCTTAGCCCTGCAGACATGACAAAAGTCTTTTTGATGTTTATCTTTAGGCCAAGATTGGCCATAAAAGTGTGGTACTTTGCTAGGGCGCGCTGCAACTCCATGGGGGTACGAGCTAGAATTACAGCGTCGTCCGCGTAGAGTAGAATCGGTATTGAGCGCTTCTTTATAGTGGGGAGGTCCTGGGACCCCGAAACCATGGCTTTTTCCAGGCTATTGGTATACAGGTTAAATAAAAAAGGTGCAGGGACACAACCCTGCCTTACCCCACGTTCCACTCTAAACGACTTTGTTAACTCACCCCCCACACCAAATCTGACTCTAGCTGTGGCATCTGAGTATAATTCACGCAGAAATGTTAAATGAGAGCTCTCGATACCCATGTCTTCTAAAATGGCCCACAAGTTAGTGTAATTAACGCAATCAAATGCCGCTGAGAGGTCAACGTATGCCATATAGAGTGCCCCCCCTTTGCGTTTACATATTTACTAATTAGTAGCGATAGATTAAGCGCTTGCTCTATAGTGCCCAAACCCTCGCGAAACCCACCCTGTAGGTCAGACAGAACTTTATTGTCTGATGCCGACTGCTGAAGTCGATCTAAGATAAAGCGACCGGCCACTTTCCCCAACGAGTCCAGCAAGGAGATAGGCCGGTAGCAGGATGGAGACTCGCGGTCCCCTTTTTTGGAATATAGGAACAAGAATAGATTGGGACCATGAGTCAATAAGACCCACATCACATGATGCCTGAAGGACCCTAGTTACGATTGGGGACCAGAGTTCCATATTAGATTTAAAGAAGTCAATTGGAACCCCGTCAGGGCCTGGGGCCTTACCAGTTTTGCTGGCCTTCAAAGCCAGTTCCACTTCCTTGTGTGTTATGTAGATAGGCAAGGGAAAGGGAGTTAGGTTTGGCTCAGATAAAGGCGATTGGGTTGCGGATGGAGGGAGGCTGAATATCCGCTCAAAATAGTCAACCCACACCTGTTCAGCAATCGCAACATCAAGGCTAGGATTCACCGTAGAATCTGCTAGAAAGGGTGATTTCACAACCTTCCAAAAAACAGCACTATCCCCCATGGAACATGAAGTATGTAATTGAGTCCAGAGATCTTTTTTCAACGTTTTTTCCCTAGTTTTTTGTGCCTGTTTGTACTTCTTCCTAAGAGCAGCAATTTCCGTGGGAGTTCTATCCTTTTTATTTAGTGCAACTTTTAAGTTCTGATAGGCTTTCGTACAAGCACTATCGAACGATCCCTTCCATCTAAAATTACCTGTTTTTGTGTGGACAAAGAGGATTTCGCTAATTGATGTATTCAGTAACAGAAAATTGGCCATAATTTCCTCGCTAGTAGCGTCTAAGTCAAGACATTTATCAAGAGCTGGTCTTAAGTTCGTAAGCAGTCTAGTAGTGATGGCCTGGGGATCCACCTTTTCCCACCTTAACGAATAACCATTAAGTCTATCTAATGTGAGGTTATTTTGGGTTAGATTAGTCGTGATTATACGACTCTCTCGGTCCTTGGTAAGTGTTAAAGTAACGCTAATTGGGTGGTGATCACTGATGATAATGTCATGGGTTTTACAGTTTAGTACGTCCTTCCCAGTTGTTACTGAAATGAAGATGAAATCAATTGCGTTCGACTTCCCTCTACCATTAAAGGTAGGTTTGACCGGAATGGGAGGGTTCGCCAGATCGTTAACAAGGCCAAGTTCTAGGCCACATAAGGTTTTGTTCAAACAGTGCCCGAATGGAGTGTGGGAAAAATGGGCTATTGGGTCACCATTTTCATCCACAATGCCGCAAACTATGTTAGTACTATGCTTGCAAAGGGTCTGATTAAAATCCCCACCCCAAATTATGGTCAAATCCTTCCGTACCTTGACTAATAATTCTTCAAGGGAGGAGTGTATTCATTTTATAGTTTTTATCAGCTCATCCATAGGAAGGTTATCATAGAAGTTGACAAGTACAGTGGCATTGGTATTACTCTGATGTAGAACGAGGATTTGGAAATTAACATCCAGCATTATAGGAACTATACTTGTAAATTGGAGGATGTTTGGTACAAAAATAATTAATCCACCCTTAGCTCTACCAGAGGAGGATGATAAGGCTGGGGAGAATAATGTTTTGTAACCCTCGATATGTAGTTCTAATAGCGCCCAAGTTTCTTGTAGGCATAACATGCCAAAGTCGTGGACAAAGTCTAACCAGGCGCCGTTTACATCCTTTGCACGAAGCCCTGCCACGTTACAAAATAAAATCTTCAATAGTGGGTCGCCCTTAGTTGACACGGGATCGACAGACGATCCAGTGGTTTCCTCCTGCAGCCTCACTTTCCCAGTATTTGCAGGGAACTCTTTGTTGATTGCGTCATCATATGGCATGGGAAATTTTTTCCTTGGGGAGATTAAAAAGTTAGTAGTACTACTTGTACAAGAGTCCCCATACTGAAGTCAGTCCACCCTTTCCAAATCGGAGAGTGCGTCAAAGTAATTAGAGATTGGAATATTGCATCCGATACCCCTTCTCTCCACCAGATCCAAGTATACGGGATCCCTTTGACTCATAAAAGATTGGCAAGAGAAATATTGAGGATAGAAAAAGCTCAGATCCTTGGTAAGAATTTTACTCTTGCCAAACATAAAGGGCCGATTACATATGTGATGGACTACCCGCCTGTCCCCGAAGTTGACGACGATACAGTCCCCTGGGAAATCCTTTCTCCTATGCCCCAGCCAGTTTATCCTTCTGGCAAATAATATTTGTCCGGATAAATCTGGCGGAAGTGGTCTGTTGTTATTCAACCAATAAACAACTTTATTTCTTAATTCAAGAAAGGACTCTACTCTTCCTTGGGGCAGTTACGGAACGCCAACTAGGACTACAGTATAAGGCAAAGATTGTGGAGGTAGATCAATGTGTGTGTACTGCCTCTTTGATCTAGATGGCAGGAAAAAAGCCTTAGCTGCACAAGAGTTATTATCCACCCGACCCGTGTATTCAGCATGTTCTACAGCCATTCCTAAAATACACCCCCCTCTGGTGATCTTACTAACTTCTTCTGGATTCCTCGAGGCCCTCTGCGCAAGGCTACCCGTGGTTTCTTTGAACTTCGATGTTTGAGAATCTTGAGACCTAAGATTGGATGGTGGCTGAGTAGTAGTACTGGGGCCGATTTGTTGTGATATATCGGGGAGTTGCTGACCAGCAGGCTTTGTGGTCGAGCTGTTCTTCAATAATTGCTCCAAATTGTCTAATTTTTCCCCTAGACGCTTTACCCTTTCCACAAGGGGAGCTATTAAAGATTTCATGAGGGTTTCTATTTTATCAAGAAGTCCCTCATTAGACGGGGGAGTAGATGAAAGAAGCGGAAAGCTGGTAGGCTTTTCGTTGTTTACAGCGTGAAACCGAGCGTCATTGGTTACTGTAGCCAATGTTATGGGCACGCTGTTATTGAGATTTTTCTCTTTCGGTGCAATGACTTTCGCAACAGTCTTCTTTTTTCTGGAACCCCCTGAAGGCTCCTTAGATTTTTTAACCTCTGGACCATGGGTATTAAAATGTTTCGTCTTATTCCTAGCCTTCTGCCCTCTAGTAGTTACTCGCGGGCCAACATTGTTAGCACTCTGGGAAGTAGGAGAGATCAGGATTGGGCTTGGTGGTGCTTCATGTGTCCCGCTTGGTATTGAGTCCTCTGGATGGGGGTCAGGGATAGGCTCGTTAAGGAAAGAATTGGGGGAGATAGATAGCCTAGTTGATAGAGACAATGACCCGTCAGGTGCATTGCTCATTCTTAAGGGAATATCTTGAGTTGTTGGGAGATTATATACCCCGGGAAGTGCAACGAAAGAAGGTGTCATTATTGAATCTTGGGAGTTTATAGTAAACATTGATATATTGGTAGAGGGCAAAAGGGGAAGAGAACCAGCTGGAAGCGAGAGGCGTCGTTCAGTGTGCTCTATAGCATTTGCCACCACCCCTATTGTTTTCTGCAGCATTCGATCTATTGCTGTCAAGGTGGGTAGTGGAGGATTTGGGGGTGGCTTATGTTTTGGGGCTGGTATAGATAACAGAGGATTATTCTTCCCCATAATTTTCCAATATCAGCGCAGTTTGGGCAGTAAGCACTGCAGAACACAGGAGGGAATATCAGTTTTTGTGAAACCAAGGGGGGTGGCCCAGCCCAGCCTCTGCCGGCCACTAACGGTCACAAACGGTCCCGCCCTTGTCCCGGCGTCACCCGCGCACGTCCCGGGACGCGGGGGCTCCGCTCTGATTTATGCGCCTCCGGGCGCGGTGAGGGCGGGGTCGGCTTCCGCCGCTAAGGATCCTGGATCTTGTGGTCCTCTACCCCACGCTGGCTGCTCTGTGTTGTGGGCTGCGGCGGCGCGAGGGAACCAGGGCAGGTACCGGCAGGGCGAGGTAAAAGGAAAGGGCAAGAAAAATATCCCCACAGGCAGGTTTTCTGTGCTCCCGCTCCACCGGGGCTCCGCTCTGATTTATGCGCCTCCGGGCGCGGTGAGGGCGGGGGCGGCTTCCGCCGCTAAGGATCCTGGATCTTGTGGTCCTCTACCCCACGCTGGCCGCGCTGTGTTGTTGTGGGCTGCGGCGGCGTTAGGGAACCAGGGCAGTTACCGGCAAGGCGAGGTAAAAGGAAAGGGCAAGAAAAATATCCCCACAGGCAGGTTTTCTGTGCTCCCGCTCCACCGGGGCTCCGCTTTGATTTATGCGCCTCCGGGCGCTGTGAGGGCGGGGGCAGCTTCCGCCGCTAAGGATCCTGGAACTTGTGGTCCTCTACCCCACGCTGACCGCGCTGTGCTGTTGTGGGCTGTGGCGGCGTGAGGGAACCAGGGCAGTTACCGGCAAGGCGAGGTAAAAGGAAAGGGCAAGAAAAATATCTCCACAGGCAGGTTTTCTGTGCTCCCCAGTCACTGGTGGCTTCATCCATGGAATGCTCACTAGTAGGTCATACTCAAATGTTCCTCTTTGACTCTTAGGAATTAGTCAAAAGTGTCTATGAAGCCGCAGCACCTTCAGCAGTGAGACCCCCGGTGCCCAACAGGCCTGATCCAAGTCCTACCCATTCCTTCAGCACAGAAGCCTTCAGTGTGTCAGTGGATGCTCTGACCGCGGGCCCTCTCAAGCTCTGATTTTCTGCGGCGCAGTTGGGCTGCTTGTGGTACACACAGCAGCACTTAGCAGGTGCAGGCTCTCTCCTGAGCAGTGCTGCCAGCTTTCCCCAGTGATTGGAGATGCTCCCAGTTTGCGTAGACACAGTCAGTCTGTCCCACACTGGGCGGGAGGGGGTAAGGGTTGGTCTCCCAGCCCCTAACCGGAGCCCAGTGGGGGTGCAACGTCTTCCTTGGTGTCCAGGGAGAGGATCAATCAGGGGCAGTTCTCGATGCTCAGGGCTCAACCTGCAGATCGCAGCCTCCCTCTTGTCCCAGGCAACGACCTGATCTCTTTGGTAACTTAGCACCTGCAGCACCTCCTGGCATATGTAGTTGATTTTTTTTTACCTCTGAACGCAACACAGACTCCTCTGATGCAATAGCCCCAGTCACGGCAGCCCTCTTGGTATACTGGGTTGCCGTTAAGATGTTTACGAGTCCTGGCGTGCTAGTCACACAAGTACTTCAAAGATGGCCAGTACTGGCATACTTGGTCACTGCAATGAGTCAGTACAGACTTGGCATTCCCCACACAGCGCTCAATGCATGGCCCAGTCCATGGTGGTCTTCTCCTGGCATATAGGGGTTGCCAAATCAATTCTGCAAACGGCAATGACCCAATAAGTGTGCAGCTGCATCCTCACACAGGAAGTCTTCTTGGTGGGGCTCCCCACTGGACCTCACACTCTCCAACACTCTGCTCTTTCTCACAGGGAACACTAGCCTTGACAAGCAAGCAGGCGCATGTGCTCCAGAGGAGGTGGCCTTGGTTTCCATGGGTGATGTCCCCTCACCCAATAGGAAGACTATTAGCACCCAGCTCTGATCACAGGAAGAAGTCTTGCAGAGCTTACCCTTCTCACACAGCTCGTCTGCTTGCTTGGCAGATGACACCTTTTGGAGACTCAACCTCCCCTTCTTATAGACCATTTCCTGACACCAAATGTGATTTAGAGTCTGGGTCGTTGAAGTTTTATTTTGGGGTTCTGTTTCATCTGAAGTTTACACCTTTCTCTCTCTGAAGCTGAGAGCCCCACAACCTAGGCCATGGGAGTGACTGGAGTTTGCACCAGTCAGCCACAGTAATATGTGCATCAAGAGGTTAAGCCTGGGCTCCCAGCCCTATTTTTATGGTTCCCTCATCAGCCCCATCTCCTTTCTGAGATGTGCCCAGGCCCTTATCACTGAATCAAAGAACCCCCATTGAAATATAAAGAAGGAGTTTCTCTTCCCCATGTTCAGTGTGTCCCACCCAGCTCACATGAATGCAACAATATACAAATCTGTCTGGGGGATTTTTCTACTGCTGATGTATTCATCAGGCAGGCCTAGACCTCCAGTAATGGAACCCAGAGTCCTCCATGTAATGTACTATTGCAGGCACACTTGCACTCTGTGAAGAAAACAAACTTGGACCCGCTGAACCCAGACAACTACAGCCTCATTACAAAGGGACCTTTCCTGGACAAACTGATAGAAAGAGCAGCGTTCGCCCAGATGTAACAATTCATTGACGAGAATGACATACTCTCAGACTTCCAAACAGGATTCCGTCCGGGAAGAGGCACTGAATCTGCCCTCCTTGCCATCTGGGATGACCTGAAGAATACAGTTGACCGCAACGGGGTTGTTGCGCTACTCCTCTTGGACCTCTCGGCTGCCTTTGACACGGTTGACCATGACACTCTGAAACAAAAACTCTATGAAGCCGGCATAGAGGGAAATGCTCTAGACTGGATCGCGTCCTACCTTCAAAACAGAACTAATGTCATCCATACCCCACCTTTCTCGTCCAAACCATACTCCACAAAAGCAGGGGTCCCTCAAGGTTCTATCATCTCGCCCATGCTTTTCAACATCTACGTGAAGTCATTACTGGTACTGATCAATCAATTTCACCTCACGTGCTATAACTATGCAGATGACACGCAAATACTTCTTCAACTGATATGCCCCAAAGACATTGGAAAATCCCCAATTTTCAGTTGTCTCAGAGCCGTGGATGACTTGGAGCCATCTCAAATTGAATGCTTCAAAAACGGAAATACTCACGTGTGGCGATTTGAAACATTACGACCCGCTTGCCGCCTGGCCTGATGAACTGGTATCATCGCCTAAAGTATGTAAGGAAGTAAGAAACCTCGGAATGACCATGGACTCCAAGCTGTCGATGAATTTCCAAGTGGACAAACTAGCAAGATCAAGCTTTGTCACTATAAAAACACTGGAACGAATTTTCCCTCATTTGGGATTTCCACACAAGTACAAGCTACCATCTCCCTTGCTCTGTCCAAACTCGATTACGCCGATAGGCTCTACCACGGATCACCTTTAACGACCATGAAAAGACTACAAAGGATTTAGAACTCGGCTGCCAGACTACTCTTGCATATCAAACCGTGAAACCACATCTCACCTGCCTTGAAAGCCCTGCAGTGGTTACCGGTTGCCAGAAGATCCACGTAAAACCCACAAAGCAATACATGGATGGGACCGCTCTTCATCAGGAATAAAATCACAAAACACATTCAACAAAGGAACCTACGCTCTAAAGGGGCATCACGCCTCAATCTCAAGATACAAGAAAAAAAAACATGAGTGGCACATCCTTCTCTGTTCAAGCAGCCAAACGATGGAACTCTTTACCCCCCCAACATAAGATCCAGCGACAACCACCTTATCTTCAGAAAACTACTCAAGAATTGGCTCTTCTCCACATAAGCGCTACACGCAAACAGAAATTTACAGCATATCCCTCTGTATATAAGCATTTATTTAAGCTATAGATATATACCTATCTTTGTGTATTGCTTTGTATAAACATGTAGGATAATTATGTTGTTGAAACAAATAAATACATAAATAAATAAAAATCATCTTTGGTCTACATTCACTTTCTTACATTGTGCACCTATGTACCTTCCATGTACTTGGATCTGTGTGTCTGTTACTTTTCTCCTGAAAAAGCATATCCAATGCACTACCCTATTTCTCATCCTGTACCTCTATAATAGCTTTAATCTACATATACTTACCTCCTTTATGCATCTATATACTTTCAATGCACTTATGGATCTATATATTTATCACTTTCTTCTAATTTAGCATTTCAAATGCACTACCCTATTTCTCAGCCTATACTTCTCTCAATATATCTTCTAGCCCAACCTTCTGACTCATCTCAAACTTCTTTCTACTACTCTTTCCAATGCACTACCCTATCTCTTGCCCTATACATCTATCAATATATCCTCTACAGCCCTGCCAAGTATCACGCATGAGGCGTGACTCTAACGCATTTCAGTGTGGTGTTCCGCATCACTGCACAGAAATGCTTTGTCACGCATCTTAAGGCCACTGACTCTCAGCTGTACCAGCGCTAAAGTACTGGCCGCGCCAGGCTGTTAGTGCGTGGCCACGTGCCAGTGGCCAGCGCTGGCTCTGCTGCTCCCCGCAGATTTGGGGTACAAAAGGGGGTGGTGATGGACGGAGTATCAGAACCAATCAAACACTCACACCCAGTCAACAGATCTGGGTTTGATCCATCACCGTTCTTTAGCCCACTCTGCCACCCCAGTTCAGACATGGCCATATGCAAATCAGTCTGACCCTGTACCTCATGGGAACCGTCCAGCCCGAACTGCCAAGCCATGCCAGATTTGCCGGCCTGGGCGCTGCCACCACCAGCATAGTACCCCCAGGGGCACCCCGCTGTCCTCCCTCCCCCAAATTAGGTTACCCAAAGAAACACACGAAACAGTTGTAAGTGGGTAACATTTTGCTGCAGGTTTATTACATAATTCCAGGTATGTAATGGGTGGGTTATCTTACGGGCGATCCAAGGGCAGGCAACCATCTGGGTCGCCTGCCCGCCTGATGAGCCGGGCAGCGCGGGAGCAATGCCCGCCGGTGCTGCCCTCCAGGTGATTCTTTCTACGATCACGTGCCGTTGGTAATTCTACTCACCCCCCCCTCTCGGGGCGGAGCGTCGCATAGCAAGCCCCCGGTTGTTCAGGCCCACAACCGCGCGCAGGACTAGCGGGGGGCCGACACGGCTTCCGGGACCTCTCTGGAGGCTCCTCGTTTTGGCTCAGGCACCCCCTTTGGTGCCGCGCAGAGGTACTCTTTGTACCGGCCTGCTTCCAGATCGCCCTGTAACTCCGCCTGCAACGAAAAAGAAATCATTACAACGCTCAGAACAACCCCCCCACCATGCCTACGCCGGGTAAGCGGTAGGGAGGGAAAAGGCGAGGTGGGCGACAAAAGAGGTCGCCAGTGGGGGTGGGGGAAGGCTAAATAGCCTCCCCCTCACCCCTGGGCCAGGAAGTGACACGCATTGCGCGTCACTTCCGGCCCTGCCAATGGAAGGGGGGGCTCTAGTCTGTGTCCCCGCCCCCCCGTAGGGAGGGGGTGGGGAGGGGTGACCGGGGCCCCGGAGCCACTAAGGCGCCGACCGCCGAGTGGCCCCCTGCGGGGGCCGCGGTCAGCGGCATAGTACCCCCAGGGGCACCCCGCTGTCCCCCCTCCCCCAAATTAGGTTACCCAAAGAAACACACGAAACAGTTGTAAGTGGGTAACATTTTGCTGCAGGTTTATTACATAATTCCGGGTAAGTAATGGGTGGGTTATCTTACGGGCGATCCAAGGGCAGGCAACCATCTGGGTCGCCTGCCCGCCTGATGAGCCGGGCAGCGCGGGAGCAATGCCCGCCAGTGCTGCCCTCCAGGTGATTCTTTCTACGATCACGTGCCGTTGGTAATTCTACTCACGCCCCCCCTCTCGGGGTGGAGCGTCGCATAGCAAGCCCCCGGTTGTTCAGGCCCACAACCGCCCGCAGGACTAGCGGGGCGCCGACACGGCTTCCGGGACCTCTCTGGAGGCTCCTCGTTTTGGCTCAGGCACCCCCTTTGGTGCCGCGCAGAGGTACTCTTTGTACCGGCCTGCTTCCAGATCGCCCTGTAACTCCGCCACAGCCCTGGAGGCGGCCCCCGTCGCCGCCAGGGCCCCCCACCAACCCGCTATAATCTTACCTGCCACCTCTCCTATCTAGGGCTTCCTGCAACTAGCTGGAAGGGAACCATCCTAGCAGAAAGAGGAGTTTGAAATTCTGCCACTTCATGACAGTGTGACAGCGCTAGCGGGACTCAAACCTTGTGAGATCCCTTATATCCACAGGCCCAAGACTTACCAGTGAGCTATAGCTCCAGGTGTTGTAGATGGCCCAATCTAAGCCCCCAAGGCCCGAGACGCTATCCTAATCGGAATCGGGTCTGCTGAAATAAAGGACCCGTTGGGCTTGGGGAGATGTGCCAAGAACTATTCACCCCCCATGCGGGCAGGTTACCCTCTTCACAATTCTGGGCCTGCCCTCTTAGGCTATGAAGGCGAGAAGGGGTTTACTTAACCTTTGGCCAGCCCCCTCTGATTGCTAAACCTGGAGCACAGGAGTGCTCCTAGCTGCCAGCGCGTGACCGTGGGCAAGGGGCGACTCCTGCCGCTGCCCACCATCCCCTATTCTTTATGGGAATTATGCCCCTACAGATCCCTCAGTGATGTAACCCCCTAGGTATACCAGCTTCGGGAATCTGTCTGGCTTAAACATTGCGCGCTGTCAGTAAAGTTCAAGCATTGAGGATTGACTAAGTCCTACTACGCCCCTCCCATCATGCTCCTCATGAAACCCAGAGCATCCCCAGCGGTGCCAAATACCTGCTCCGTTGAAGTGGAGATTTAGTGCACCCTTGGCGTGACAAATGTACTATTGACATTCTGTCCCCTTGCAATTGCCCCGCTGACACCCCAGTTACTGGGACAGCAGCACCCTATGTTTGCTGGCAGCGCCCCTAGCGCAGTAACGTGTCCGTAAACCCGGATCCCAGTCTACCGCAGCTGCGGTACGCGACCAGTGAATCCGGTGGGGGATACCCGCCATTCGCAATGGTCCTCTAAACATTAAGAAAAGCCCTATTTTACCTGGGCCTATCTCCAATGATGGTGGTTTCACCCAGCTGTAAGGCCCGAGGCCCGCAAATGGAGCCTATTTACTTGTTTTGCTACTCGGCCTCTTTATGGGTGGCCTCAGAATTAGGGCAACGCGCGTGCTCCCAGGGCACGGTGCTGCTGGAGAGCAGCTGTCTGTTACCCACACGCTGATACCCACACGCTGATACTTTATCTGTTGCTACATGCCCTACCGCTGGAAGCTTCCCAAGAACCGTAGACTTCGCGGTCCCACCTAGATTGATGGGGTGGGGGAAGGCTAAATAGCCTCCCCCTCACCCCTGGGCCAGGAAGTGACACGCATTGCGCGTCACTTCCGGCCCTGCCAATGGAAGGGGGGGCTCTAGTCTGTGTCCCTGCCCCCCCCCCCGTAGGGAGGGGGTGGGGAGGGGTGACCGGGGCCCCGGGGCCACTAAGGCGCCGACCTCCGAGTGGCCCCCTGCGGGGGCCGCGGTCAGCGGCACAGACTCTGTAATAGCTGCAACAATGTATCTTAATTCCCACCCGCAGCTCAGCAGAGTCACTCACTGACTACAGTCTGAGGCAGGCCTGACGTCCCCCGGCCGAGCCGGGTGGTGCCCAATACCGAGAGACAGGCTGCGGCGCGGCGGCGGATGTGACCTCATGCCCTCCTGGTCCTGGAAGTAAAAGTGAGGTCTGATTCAGAAAGCGCCGGGACTGCCTTTTTGGCGTGCGACGGCAGTTTACACAGTCCTGTCATCCCGCTGCATACAGTCAGTGAGTGTGCACTGGCCACAAAAAGAGTACTTCCGTCAGCATGATGATCAGCATGGTGCGTGAGAGGCCTAGGCGACGGTGCGGCACTAACGCCGGGACCGACGGACCGAACGTGCTCAGTGGAGGAGGAAGCATAAATATGCTGTGAGTCTGCGTTTTTAAAATGACAAACGGTTTGCTACCGAGTACACGCTGTACCGAGTACACGCTGTTCTCTTTGTTTGTGCAAGTAAGTGTAGTAGTCCTCTTCATTTAAAATGTGCTCTTAAGGTGACGCCATAGGGAGCAAAGAGAGGGGCAGGCAGAAGTGACCGCCAGAGACGGCTCACTATCTTGGTCAGTTCTGGACGTGGAGGGGAGATGACTGGGGCCGTCTGCCGTGAAAAAAATCCCTTTATCATTAATTGTCCAGCAAGAGGAGCTTGCAGGAAATAGGAAAGCGCATCAAAGAGTGCGTGTTTTTTAAACACCCTGAAAGGCTCTTTATTTCATCAGAGCGCGCCGGGCCCAAGGCCAAGTCAGCATATATGGCACTTGACAATACAGCTTTGTATATGTGGAGCTGACACTTTGGTCACTAGGAAGGATAGTACGTCAGGATAATTTCCTTTTTCATAAAAGTTTTTTTATGTTTCAAACCATTCTATACCGAATGATTAGAATGCAGCTTTTAATCTAATGTCTAAACGGTTTCATCTTTTTTGTTCACTGTAGCTGCACTTCATGTGTTTCTCCGAAAGTCATTGGGCGCGGTGACATCGTACATATCATTTTGTCCAGTAAAAATGGAGTTTATGCGGACACAGCATTACGTTGCACTCAGGCCCGGACTGGCCGTAGCGGGCACCGGGCAATACCCCGTGGGCCGCACGGGTTGGGGGCCGGTTTTGGTACCCTGGGGCCGTTTTGGTTGCAGGGCTGTTTTTGCAGCAAAATCGTCCCTGTAACAAGATCGGCCGAAAACCGGCCCTGGCAAAGAGCTTGGCAGCACCCCCAACCCCCCCCCCCCCCAACGAGGGGGGGGGGGGGACGGGCGGCCGAGCACTTTGCGGACAAGAGGGCGAGGAGGGGGCGGGGACAGAATATGTACCCCCCATAGCTCCTCCCCGCCGGAAGCAGCTACCTGTCTGGGGTCTCCCTAGGTCAAGCCCAGGGACACGACCTCCCACCCCTGTGCCTTCCTGTGGCACTAAGGCGGCCGCCCTCAAAGGGGCGGGCCGCTGCGCAACCCCCCCCCGGGCAGCCTTACATAGTGCCAATATCGGCAACCGTTATCACAGCACACATCAGTACATAATCATAATAAAACACATGACACTGAATGTAAGTGGAGAAATATTGCTGCAGGTTTATTGGCATAATAAATATGCAAACACGGTGGGTTATCTTACGGGCGATCCCAGGGCAGGCCAGCCCCATGCCGCCTGCCCGTCTGATAAGCCTAGAGTCACCATGGCAACGCCAATTGGTGTATACCAAATGTTGGGAGGGTCCCCCCCTCCCATCCGTGGACCTCCAGTCCACATGCTTCACACGCCCCCCCGTGATGGGTGGGCAGAGCATACATGGCAGCCCCCGGTTGCTCAGACCCACAACCGCCTGTCGGTTAGCGGGGCGCCGTAGGTCTTCCAGTGGACACGCTAAAAGATCTCTGGGTATCCTGGCTTAGCACCACACGGTGCTGCTGCATGCTATACCCCTTGGTATGTGCAAACCCTGGATCGCCCTGTAACTCCTCCACAGCCTTGGGAGTGGCCACCGTCACTACCAGGGCCCCCCCACCAAGACCCCTATTATTGGCAACCCGCAGCTGTCAGTGCTTCCCCTAGATCCAGTAAAAACAACTCCATGCCTAAATCCGAGAGGTGAACCCCATCGCCTTTGAGACATCCCGTTGATTTGGCATGCAGAAGGCCATGCCTGATGAAACCAAAGCCTCTCTGCTCAGTGAACTTGCGCATAGCGCTATTAACCTTTCTTCTAGATACCTCGATGGCGTCGCCTGAGCGAGCACCATGCCAAATCGTGCGTGGTGTCATCTCAGACCACCACAGTTCACACGGCCCCAACAACACGCTCAACTTGCAGAAAGTATCCCTCATGTCTTGTAGTAGAGCTCTCCTCCCTAGTGATGTGAGGTCATTCCCCCCCAGGTGAACCACCAAGAGGTTGGGCGGGAGCCACCCTCCCCGGAGTCTCTGCTTCACTTTCCGTAACAGGTCGCACCAGCGCAAGCCTGGGAAACCCAACCACGTGATGTCCGTGTTGGCAAAGCCATTCTGCCACTCTCTTGCCGCCGCCCAATGTGCCAGTCTTGCAATAATTGAGTGACCAATTACCCACACCTTCATACCTAATAAAGAGAAAATTGGTTTTGAGTATATGTTTATTAAGCGAAAAAAAAAAAAAAAACATAAGCAAAATCAGCACATCTACAGTCAAGGTATACGTCAATCAGGAAACCAGCGAAGGAGGGGAGGCCTAATAAGGTTGTAGGTCACGACTAGACAGCCCAACCAATGTGACCCACAGCCCCCCCCGGCCACCCCTAGGGCCGGATGTACCGCTTGAAGCAATGCGATTGCCAGCGCCCCACCATCATAATACCTTCTGCAGGCATTCCTGCCAGGAACGCTGTGGTGGCCGCACCTATGCGGAAAGAGTGGCTGCTGAATATTTTGCCCCTAACCTCATGGCCGGACAGCCTAAGGCAGGCCTTGAGGATGTGGTCCACTTGAAATCTAGTGACCGGGAGGCCATCCTGATGCACTAGCAGGTAACCCGCCCCACGCGGGCGAAGCAGCAGGTAGGTTCTGACACAAGCTACCGGGCAATATCTCTCATCCCCCAAGCCATGTAGCACCACTACCCTCCCTCGCCCTAGCTGGTCAGTTTTGGACTGTCTAATGACTATTTTCAAGCACCCCGGTTCAAGTTCTACGTCCTTTACGTTCAGAGCCACCCCCGAGGGGTCAGATTTTGAGCGGGCCACTAGTTCCCCTATCCTGAAGGCACCAAAGAAGGCTAGGGAAAAACAGGCCGAGAACAGTGTAGCTTCGTACCCTGAGTGAGTGGCCCTATCCATACAGTCCAACATTCCTTGTAGCAGTGAGAAAGTAATGGGGGACCTGGGATCCGGGGATCGCGGATCCAGTTTTGCCCACCCTCGCAAGGCTGCCTTGATCACAAAAGCCTTGGTGGGATCAGCCTGACCCCTCAGTCTGGCGTGGTGGCTGATGGCAGCGAGGTGGCCCGATATCCAGGAATGAGTTTTTCCCTCCCCTCTGGCCCACAGCAAGAATTGTTGGACTCTAAGTTCCAGGGCCACCTGATCCTCCTCCCAGCCCCCTGTAATTGCACAAAAGAGGGTGACACAACTCCCGTAGCGCTTCGCAGTTCTGGGGGCTAAGGACCGTTCTCCCAGCTCCCTCATCCGTGGTCCCACTTCAGCAGCCGCCACAAGTGCGGCGGGAAAGGGGTCCCCTCTTGACGTGCGCTCGGCCAGGCCTCCCGGAAGCGGTGCCACTGGAAACGAGACAAAGAGTCAGCGGCAACATTAGAAATCCCTGGAATGTGCCTTGCCCTGCACTCTACGTTGTTAAATAGGCAGGCCCTGGCAAGCTCTCGCAGTAGACACAGGACTAGGGGGCAGCTAGCAGACTGGGAGTTGATGGCCTGCACCACCGCCAGGTTGTCAGACCAGAAAAGCACCCGTTTGGCGGCCAGAGCCCTGGGCCAGAGATGAAAAGCAACCACAATTGGGAAGAGTTCCAGGACAGTGATCTTGGACGTGACCTTTTTCTTGTGCCAGGCGTTAGGCCACCTCTCTGCGCACCACTCCTTGTCCAAAATCACTCCGAACCCTTCCCGGCCAGACGCATCAGAAAAGAGGGCCAGCTCCCGGCTGTTGGCCCAGGGGTCGCGCCAGATGACAGCCCCATTAAAGTTGACTAGGAAGTCTGCCCACATGACTAGGTCTTCACGCATCCCCTTGTTCAGTTTAACCATGTGGTGCTTCCTGCTCACCGAGGCCGTAGCTCTAGCTAACCTTCGCGCAAATGCCCTGCCCGCGGGGATGACTCTGGCAGCAAAGTTTAGCTTCCCCAGAAGGCTCTGAATGGCAGCCAAGGAAACCTTCTCCCTCCCTACCACTCGGCTAATCTGATCTCTCAGGTCCCGCACCTTGTCAGCTGGCAGCCTGGCCTCCCCCGCCACTGTGTCCAGCTCGATCCCTAAGAAAGAGAGATCCTGAGCCGGGCCCTCCGTTTTCCTAGGGGCTAAGGGAACGCCAAAATGATGCATCAGGACCTGAAAATCAACCAGGGCTGCCCTACATTCCTGAGTGCCATCCCTCCCGATGAATAGGAAGTCATCTAAGTAATGGGAAACCCCAGAAACGCTGTAAGTGTGCTGGAAGGACCATTGAAGGAAAGAGCTGAAGGCCTCGAAGAAGGCACAGGAAACCGCGCACCCCATGGGCATGCACTTGTCAAAGTAGTACATGCCGTCCACCTTGAAACCCAGCAGGTGTTGGCTGCTGGGGTGCACTGGTAGTAACCGAAAGGCCGACTCAATGTCGGCCTTCGCCAACCAAGCTCCTTTGCCAGCCCTCCTTACCAAGTCAAGTGCGACGTCCAATGTACAATAAGACACCGAGCATGACCCCTCCTGAAGGCCGTGGTTTACTGAGCTCCCCTCTGGGTAAGACAAGTGGTGAATCAGTCTGAAAGACCCTGGTTCTTTTTTAGGGACCAAGCCAAGGGGGGAGACTACAAAGTTGTCTAACGGGGGCTCCCTGAAAGGACCCGCCACCCGCCCCAGCCTCAGTTCCTTCTGAACTTTGTCCTTTAAGACCTGTGGGAGGACCCTGGCAGATCTGAGGTTCTCCGCATCGCGGCCGGACAGGGGACCTACATAAGGGATGGTGAAGCCCAGCGAGAAGCCTTCAAGCAGGAGCGCACTGTCAGCGGAGAGGGGGTACAGTCTGAGTAACTCTAGCATGCGGTCCAGAAGGACCGGGGAAGGACCCTTGCTGGCCAGGGGCGCAGGAGTGCAGGCGACTAGGTCGGTGGGAGAGTGGTGGAGGGGTGGGGCCGCAGCTGGGGAAAGGAGTGGGGGCGACTCAAGCAGATGGTTTGGCGGAGTCAGCAGGCTTCTTGTCCTGTTTGGTTTGGCACGAGGCAGCGGGGTGACGCCCCCCGCACTTGCTGCATGAGTGCTGGAAACGGCACTTGACCCCCCAAGAGCAAGCGCCGGCATTGAAAAGGTTGCAAGTCCCAGGAGAGACCCGCTTGGCCCCTCCTCCCCTGCCACCTCCTCTACGCCCCCCCCGAAAGGACTGCCTCGCTTGCTTAGCATTGAACTGGGAGCTCCCTGTCTGTCCGCCACCTCCTCCAGACCCTTTGGGAAGCGAGGAAGGACTCTTGGATCCCCGAGACCCCATGTGGTCCATCCACAGCTGTACCTCTTTCTGGTCCCATTCCATCTCTGGGCAAATGGCCATCTTCTTTCTGAACTCCATGTCATAATTGAGCCACCCTTCCCCGCCCCACTTCTGCGCCTCTGTGTGAATTAGCCTCTGGTACAGTACCAAGGCCTGGCCCTGTTCAGGAAATTTTTCAAGTATAACCGATTGAAGAATGGAAAAGGCGGCTAGCCAGTTATCTATTGTTTTATCCGGCCACTGCTGGAACCTGACCTTCTTGTCGTCCTCCTTCCCCCCAAGCCTACGCGCGTCTTGCCCATGCTGGCCCAGCAGAAGTAGTGAAAAGATGTCTAAAAACTCACGCCTCCAGATGAATTCTTTTACTGCTAAGGGGACCTCCCAGATCAGCGAGCTATGGCCAGACAGGAGCGGGGCATGAGTAAACTCCTTCTTAGCTGGGACCTGCAGAGGTGAGCGTGGTACTGTAGCGCTAGCTAGTTGTGTGGACGCGCTGCCCCCCGGGGCGGGGGGGGGCGGCGATATCAATGGCGGCAGCAGACTGCCCGGTTAGCGGCTCACCTCCTGCTGGTTGACGCTGCTCACCCCCTGCCGGGATGGGCCCCGGAGCCGGGGGGCCAGCGGGAGCCGCCTTCTCCTGCCTGGCGGACATGACAGGCCCTGCCACCGCCGCCGGTTCTGCACTTCTGGGCAAGGAAATAGGCGGTGTGCACAGCACCGTGGACAGCTCGGGGGCCTGACGACATGTCCCTTGTGGTGCCCAAACAGCGGCAGCAGCGGAAGGGTTCCCTCCCGCACTGTCAGCAGTCGGCCGCCCCACAGCTGAGGCTGCCCGCGAGAAACCCGCCCTGACCTCTTCCATGAAATTTTTAAGGGTCTCATTGAGGTTGGCGAGATCCTCCCTGGATGCAAAGTTAGTGGCATGAGAGCTTGAACTGCTCGGTGGTGGCGGGCCAGCCGGGGACGACGGGGGCGGAAGCCCGGAGGAGCCCTTGACGGCGGGCACCGAGCGGACCCTGTGTGCAGTACCTTCAGCCGGGAAGTCTCTAACTGTGGCCCTGCGGATTCGTTTGGGGCGGGGGGGTCCCGCCTCCTCGTTCGACTCTTGTCCCGTCGTATGACCCCCAGAGATGACCCCAGAGTCATCAGGGCAGCTGGCCTTGAGGAGGTCTGCAGCCCAGGCCAGTCCTTTGGATTTGGCCATCTCAATAATTGCTGCTAACTGTGCGTCTTGCGAATTGCCCAGCTGGGTCTCATCAACCTGGGACGGCGTCGAGAAGAGCGCTGGGGTGCCCTCACTATCCATCTCGGACTGGGTCCTAACCTGAAAGAGAAATGAACGTAAGCATCGGCCAATACCACTTGAGACCGGCCCCTACCCACCCTTAACCAATCCGCGCCGTCACACACGCTCTTACTTACTCTCGCGGAAGCGAACGCACCTCCTTCAGCTCAGAGCGTATTGCTGTCCCAGATTTCCTGCATACAAAGAACAAAGCTGTTAAAACGCGCCCCAGGGCGATATTGTCCTTGGCCGAGCCAGCCAGGAGCCTACTCTCCCCTTCCTTCCCCACCATTTGGCACACTTACACCCCTTTTCCGGCAGCAAGCGTGATCGTCTGATACACCTAAAACCTTCGCACGAACCTTCGCACGATCTAGGAGGAAGAGAAGAGAGGATGAAACGACAATATCACTTCCCTGCTGCTCTGACCAACATGCATGGAGGTGAGGTGATCGCGCAGAATCATGGATGTAAGGCATTCATAACAGGCCTGCGTTTATCTCCCAGTTCCCCGGACACTACATCTCCTTCGCTACTGAAGATCGGGGTAACCGGGGAGAACGTGGAGAGTGCACTGCACAATAGTACGACCACGGTGTGAGATGCTACCTTTAGATGACGTATCATTAATATGTTGGTAATTTCCTGTCGTACAATGGCAAGCGACGAAGCACAGCCTTCACGTTATGTTGGTAGCGTGCGATACTGAAAGCCAGTCTCCCCAGCTCAATGGTACGCCGGAAGGTAACTAGGGCGGTTTGTGGCACTCGTGCAGAGACGCCCGGGTTGAACGGGCGCGTTGCCGCGCGCACAATGAATGTACAAGAGGACGGCACTATGAGGAGATGGACTGGGCTGTGCGCGGAGTACCATGCACACGATTACATGATGTGGACACGACATCGATGCTCGAACCCTGGTGTCCCGCACTAGAGGCGGCAGCGCATCCGACGGACCACTTCCTTCGCCTGGACGCGACCCCCGGGCTCAAGAAATACACGTTTGAGATAGTGCTGCGGGCGTACGAACATACGCCTTTTGCGGACATTGCGTAACCCCCGTAATCTACTGAGCCATCCTACCAGCGTTATTACTTTTCGACTGATTGCTAAGCTGAGTACAGAAATGCTGCGAAATAGGCGCAAGTGACAGGCCCAAGTCGAGCACAGTCGCATTCTGGTACATATCGTTTTAGTTCCCCGTTGTTAACGAAACGCTGACCCACCATAACTGTGGTTCTGCCCCTGTGAAGAACTATTGTGGGAGTGTGCAGAAGTTATTCTTTCGAAACCCTGTGAAGTCTTTTTCAGATGTAACTAATACGCAAACGTTCCTGAGCTTGCAGAGTTAAACACAAACGGCAGCAGACCCTCTTCGAAAAGAGGACTGGAACGTGTAAACACGCTACTTTACGTAAAAGGCTGCTGTTAGCAACGCACCTAAAACAGTATTTTTAACCGCAAACCAGTGCATTGTGCTTGCTTTCCTGTCCGCTTCGATGGACGGGTTGAAAGTTCACTCACTGACTATTGCAGGAAGAGCTGTCCCCCAGATACACGAGCGCCCCGAGGCGGCACTCTTGGCGCCCCGAGCAGTGCCCACTGTGGCCTGATCCTGTCCGCCTCGCGACGCACCTTCCCCCCCCCCCCCCGCGGGCCCCCAAACATGGCGGCTAGGGGGGGGGCAAGACGCGATTCGAGCGCATGGCGGGGACAGCTGTTGAGAACTTGCCGGCTCGCACATGCAGTTAACGTGCATGCTTCCCCAAACCCGCTAAACCCACGTACGAGGGCCCCACGGACCCAGGGCAGTCTGTTGTATGCCCCGTGAATCAGGGCCAGGACTCGTTGCCCAGAGTGAACCTGTGTGCACACCCGAAGGCAAGTGAGATACCCCCCCCCAGCCCCGCGATCCTCAGCATTTGTCGGAGCAGGGAAGGGAGTGGGAGGGTGAGCGTGGGCCGCCGACCGTGGTCTGAATCCGCCCCATCGACAACCTCCCATTACCGAGTCCGCAACCAGCTCATGTCCAGAACTCGTAACGAGTGCCAAGCCCGACTAACGATAAAAGGAGCCTGGCCCCAGGGTAACTTCCAATTAAGCACAAACGGCGCTTTCCCCTCAACGTGCACAAGATCCGGTCCCCCGCCACAACTCTCCCCCCGGCTAAAACACCAACACTGATCGCCCGAGCAACCAGGGAGAGTGAGGGAATCGGACGCTCCTAACCCGAGCGCGACCGAAGCCTCCCGCAGGAGCCGGCTCGATATTTACATAGCGATGTGGACATCAAAGGGGCACGGGGCACAGGGCCGGGGCACTAGCCCCCTCGCACTCTACTCGACCTCGTGACACGCGACCCACAGCATTCTGCCCTCAACGTACACACGATCCTGCCCCCTCACAAACTCTTTCCCCGAGCACGGCCCCCCCCCCGCCCATGGCACGCCGACCACAGGGCCCTGTCTCCTGGTACTGCCCAGGGACAAGGCCGGGGCGAGAGGGAAGTAACCGGCAGACTCACCGAAGTAAAGACGGGCGACACGACGGAGCACGACGGACTGCAGGCAAGGCGAACGAGCGGACAAGAGGGCGAGGAGGGGGCGGGGACAGAATATGTACCCCCCATAGCTCCTCCCCGCCGGAAGCAGCTACCTGTCTGGGGTCTCCCTAGGTCAAGCCCAGGGACACGACCTCCCACCCCTGTGCCTTCCTGTGGCACTAAGGCGGCCGCCCTCAAAGGGGCGGGCCGCTGCGCAACCCCCCCCCGGGCAGCCTTACAGAGTGCGTGTTTTTTAAACACCCTGAAAGGCTCTTTATTTCATCAGAGCGCGCCGGGCCCAAGGCCAAGTCAGCATATATGGCACTTGACAATACAGCTTTGTATATGTGGAGCTGACACTTTGGTCACTAGGAAGGATAGTACGTCAGGATAATTTCCTTTTTCATAAAAGTTTTTTTATGTTTCAAACCATTCTATACCGAATGATTAGAATGCAGCTTTTAATCTAATGTCTAAACGGTTTCATCTTTTTTGTTCACTGTAGCTGCACTTCATGTGTTTCTCCGAAAGTCATTGGGCGCGGTGACATCGTACATATCATTTTGTCCAGTAAAAATGGAGTTTATGCGGACACAGCATTACGTTGCACTCAGGCCCGGACTGGCCGTAGCGGGCACCGGGCAATACCCCGTGGGCCGCACGGGTTGGGGGCCGGTTTTGGTACCCTGGGGCCGTTTTGGTTGCAGGGCTGTTTTTGCAGCAAAATCGTCCCTGTAACAAGATCGGCCGAAAACCGGCCCTGGCAAAGAGCTTGGCAGCACCCCCAACCCCCCCCCCCCCCAACGAGGGGGGGGGGGGGACGGGCGGCCGAGCACTTTGCCAGGGCCGGTTGTGGTTCCCAGTCCGGCCCTGGTTGCACTGTCTGAGCATTTGTCGGGCAGGAGTGCGTGCTCATAGTATGCAGAGGAAGAGTAGGTATAACAAGTATTGGCAAAGCCAAAAGCTCTTCCTCCTGGGAGAGCTTTTGACTTTGTCAGCCAAGTGGGGGGTGGCTAATGGGGGAAGAGGGTTGGATAACTGAATGACTTGAAAAAAGCACTAGAAAGTGGAGAGTGCTGACTGCTTCATAGTGCTTTTAGGTCCAGATTGCAGAGACGGGGAAGGTGGGAGTGGGTGAGGAAGGCGGAATAAAAAGAGTACAAGGGAGGGAAATGAGACAGTGGGAAGGAGGGAAAAAGCAAGAAAGAAGACAAAAGGGGTGGAGGAGAGAAAGATCATGAACCACACATATATTTGAAAAACTGTTTTTGATGAGGATTAGCTTAGTGCCCTTCCATTTCTGGAGCTGTATAACAGTTGTAAGCTCTTATTAGGGTTTCTTGCTGCTCAAATGGGTTTCATTTCTTGTATTTATATATTTCCCTCTTCTTTATTGCATGATTTTGCTCGCGAGAAAGTGTCACTCATAGTCGTTGAATATCACTCATAATTACACTGAAATTATGAAAATGTCACACATAAGCAATCTGAAACCTTGGCAGCTATGCCTCTACATCAACTCTCTCAGTTATCCCAAACCCCATCCCCAAAATAACCCTTTCTAGACTCTCTCCTACTCTACCCCTCCTTGCATCATCTGACAACTCTTTTACTATACCGATCCCCCAAAACAAACCTTTCTAAACGCTTCCCTCTGACTCTTCCCCTCAAAAACCCCTTTTTACTCATCCAAAAGCCTCCTCCTACTGCTATGACCTAAAAAAAAAAAATCCTTCACTCTTCTATCCCTCCACTGTCCTTTTCAATCAAAATAACAGACTAACATGTTCACTTCTCAAATTCCATATTCCACAATACTAATTCACCACTAATCCTTTATGGGTTCCACAGTAGCGTGCTACTCTCCAATAAAGCGTTTCAAAACCCCATCAGGGTTACCAGCACTATATAAATACAAACCTTTTTCCCTTTTCTACCCCTCCCCAACCCTTCTCAATCCAAATAACTGACTAATATATCCACCACTCAAATTACTTTCATCTTTCAACATACTAATTCAACACTAATCCTTATGGGTTCCAGAGTAGCGTGCTACTCGCCAATAAAGCGCTTCAAAACTCCATCAGGGGTAGCAAGCGCTATATAAATACAAACCTCTTTCTCTCTTCTATACCGCAACCTACCCTTCTCTATCCAAATAACTGAATAACATATCCATCACTCAAATTGCTTCATACTTCACTATACTAATTTTCAACACTAATCCTTTATGGGTTCCGGAGTAGCGTCCTACTCGCCAGAAAAGCACTTCAACACCCATCAGGGGTAACAGGTGATAAATGAATGCAAACGTTTCTTCCCCTTTTATCCCTCCGCTATCCTTCTCACTCCAAATAACTGACTAATATCCACCACTCAAATTACTTTCATATTTCACCAAACTAATTCAGCACTAATTCTTTATAGGTTTCCGGAGTAGCGTGCTTCAACACCCCATCAGGGGTAACAAGCGCTATATCATTACAAACCTTTTTCTTTCCCCTCATCTATCCTTCTGCTATCCTTCTGAATCCAACTAACTGACTAACCTATCCACCACTTAAAATTTACTTGCATGTTTCACTATACTAATTCAACACTAATCCTCTAAGGGTCCCTGAGTAGCGTGCTACTCGCCGAAAAAGCGTATTGATGCCTCGTCAGGGGTAGTAAGCACTATGTAAATGCAATTACAATACAATACAATACATACAAAGCACACATACTGTCCAGCACTGTTACCTCCATGTATTGTGCCACCACAGACACACATACATTAAGCACACACATTCAATCTGTGAGCACTGTTCAGTACTGAAGCTTCGCTGTACTGTACCAAGGTGTGCTAGTTGCACACACAGCCAGTACACATACTCATCATGTGTGCACTGGAAAACACTTAACCCTTCATGTATTGTATTTCTTGCAAGCACACATACACCCAGTACATGCCTTCATTGCGCACGCACTGCACAGCACTACATCTCTCAAGTAATGTATTCCTTGCAGGCATACATACACTCTTTACACACACACTCACCACGCATGTACTGCACAGCACTGCTATATACCAGTACTTTTCCCAGGTACATATACATCCAGCACAGTCACTACTCTAGTGGCACAGGGTAAAAAAGACCCTTTCACCCGTATTGATCACTACAAAGTATGCTGCCACCTCCTCGCTCATGCTGCTTTACTCCTTGGTGAGATCGGTAGGCTTCCACCACTGTGACGGTAGCGCTTTAGGCACCCCTCCCATAATCCGTGAAACAGATCTATGTCATAGCGCACATGCATGATTCATGTTTGCCTATGACAACAAAAATCAGCCTGAGTGATCCAGACAGCAGTACAGTGGGACCCTCAGGATAGGGAGAGAGAGCATGAGATGAGTTTCTTTGGCACAGGAGAGGACATCAAGGTTGTGGGAGTGGATGAGTGGATGATGCTGGCCAGTGGGATTATGTATGTGTTGAAGAAGGGCAGGCTAGGAGAGGATTATTGGGGAATGCCACTGATGAGGTTGCGTGCATCTGACGAGAAGGGGGCAAGGTAGACTGACTATGTCTTGCCAGTCAGGAAGGAACAGATCCAGCAAAGGTTGGGTCCTTGGATTCCAATCTTGTGCAAGCGTAAAATGAAGATAAGGTGGGATTCATTGTTGAATGCTGCAGAGAGGTTCAAGAGGATAGGTAGACCATGTCACCTATGTCTAGGATCATGAGGATGTGCAAATCACAGAAGGGTTTGGCCTTTAATCAGTAAGGCCGGGCCGATAAACTAGAAATCAACAAAGAAAATGCCAATACTGATAATCATTCATTCATCCTTTCGTACCAAGATCATAAGACCTAATAATATGATCTGAAAAAAACTTTTTTTATTTTAATCACTTTTAGTTAATTTTGTTCTTTTTGAATTGTTTTGTGAAAAAATTATTTGTAAAAATGTTTCTGACATAAACCTTTTTACATATTAGACATACACTGAAAGCAACAACATAAGTCATTAAATAACATAGAACTGTCAATGTACAAATATTTCACATTACATTACAAACATATAAAGCACATTTTTAGCTCTGGTTCTGTATAACTTTTTTCTATCCACAGTTGCATAAACCACCAATACCTCTGAGCATTGTCTACATTGATTTTCAGCTTATTTCAGAGGAAATGGCCAAATGGTGACCCTACTCTGTTCACTTCATTGGTATAGCAATTAAAAAGCAAAGATGTGTTAGTTAATGACTTATGTTGTTGTGTTCTGAGTGTATATCTAATATGTAAAAAGGTATATGTAAGAAAAAAAATAAATCAAAAAGAACAAAATGAACTAAAAGTGATTGAAATAAAAAAACGTTTTTTCAGATCAGACTAATTAGGTCTTTTGATCTTGGTACGAAAGGATCATGCAGATGTCATCTGTCGCAGTGATGAGGTCTGTTTCTGTGTTGTGGTTAGGTTGGGAGCCGGACTGAGTCACGTTAAGGAGTTGGTGGTTGCTAAGGTGGTAAGAGAGGCGTCTGTTGATGAGTTTCTCTAGTACTTAGGCCGGGTACTGTGGCAGGGAAATCAGGTTCTAGCTGGTAAGTTTAGATGGGTTTACGGAGTGTTGCTTGAGCAGGTGAGGACTGTGGAGTGTTTCAATGTGGTCGGGAAGCTGGCTGTTAAGATGGAGGCATTCGAGATGGTGGTAAATGCTGCGCTGATGGGATGAAATTCTCTGGTAACGCTGTGGTGGGGGCAAGGGTCCGACAGGGTTCCTGGATGGATGGACTCCATGAAGGCGGCAGTTTTGCCCTTCGTGATGGTGGTCCATGTGGTCATAGTCGTTTCTTTGGTCGATATTGGGAGACTAGTACTGAATTCTGAATTTGTGAATACATTTGGACAATCACGTTTTTTTTAAAATATTTGTGTTTTTTGCTTTTTAAAAAGAAAGGAAAGAATAAAAAGAAACTTTGACCTTTTTTAATTATCCTCGCTGACTGTGTTGGAGGTTTGAGCAAATCTTTTGCATCTGCTTGATCCTGCGAGGGTCTGTTTCGGAGCGGAATCGCCATTTTGTTAGGTTAGCGGTCCAGCTTCTCTGGCCCACACCTGCATAAAGGAAACGCTGGCGCGAACGCGCAGCATTTGAGTGACAATTTCGAGGCTGTGTGGTTGGCTGACTTACGGGGAGCTGCTAACATTCGTTTTGCATTTTGCACTGCCTGGGGGGGTATTCTGAACTTGTGAATACATTTGGACAATCACAGGGTTCTTTAAATATTTGTGTTTTTTGCTTTTAAAAAGAAAGGAAAGAATAAAAAGAAACTTTAACCTTTTTTAATTATCCTCGCTGACTGTGTTGGAGGTTTGAGCAGCTCTTTTGCATCTGCTTGATCCTGCGGGGGTCCGTTTCTGAGCGGAACCGCCATTTTGTTAGGTTAGCGGTCCAGCTTCTCCGGCCCACACCTGCATAAAGGAAACGCTGGAGCGAATGCGCAGCAGGCGCGCCGATGGCGTGCCAAAGGTGCGCCTAAGGCAAGCCCGTCCGCGCTAAGGACGCGCTCAGCGCCAGCCATGCTGCCCCGTCGGAGGAAGGTTGGGATCCGGTGGAGACAGCCGATTTATAAGATACACCAGTATGGAATTATGTACCATTGGTGAGGCTGGAAGGGGTAAGGGTGAATATTTGAGCCGACTGCTTTCCCTATTTCAGGTTTTCAAAAACAGGGCATTTTTATCTGCGGGCTACTTAATGTGAGATCATTACCCAAGCATTGCATGGAAATTCAGTTGCTGCTGGAACTCCAAGAATTAGATGTATTATTCATGACAGAAACATGAACCCACTCAGAGTGTGAGGTAGATCCAGGTTGGGCTTGTCCACCTGGGTACAAAATTTTCCACAAACCTAGACTAAGTGGGAGGGGGGGAGGAGTTGGTGTGATCTACAAAGATTTCTAGAATTTGGTGACAATAGATATTATAACCACTAAAGCAACCTGGGTCTGGGGCTGAATCAAATAGACAAAACCAGGAGAAAGTATATCTACCTATTCCGACATCTCTTTAAGAGAGAACCCTTCTAGGACAGGACCCATCAATCACAGAAGGTGGTGAGTTTGTCATCATTTGGGTCTGTATATCTCAATGTAACGCACCAGGTCTTGGCATAACGACTCGGTAACGCTCAGAGAGAATGCAACAAAGGATGGTTGCTGTCAGATCTCAGAAAATGTCAAAAGCGACAGTATGCCCACAAGTTGTGAAGGGGATCCTAGAATAAGCAGCACTAAATAATAAAGGTGAAAATAAAAATGGCTAGAGGAACTCAAATGTTCTTTATTCGGTAGAGTGCCCCTGTCATGATTAAAAAGCAATATGGCAATTTAGCACAAATATTTTGTCATTATGCTAATGTCCATAGCAGTATGGTCGACATGTTTCTGCCCATTGTGATCTACGAGTATCAGGGCTTTCTTCAGGAACTTAAATGCTGCTGTGAATTAGTGAAAAACGTGACAAAGTAATTTTAAGTGAAAAAATACTTAGGTAAAAGAATCCTACTGCACCGGTCAATTCATAAGATATCGAAACCGGGTACCTAGGAAAACAAAAAGACGGTTGGTAATAACAATCAACCTGGTATTCCTAGATTCAGCAAAACGGTCATCTCTATTCAATGACTCTAAAAAAACATTCAATGATGCTTCAAAGCACTTAATTAATGAATTAAATTGCACTTACCCATAATTATTGGGTGATGCCCTCACCTCAACCTGGTCCTTACTCAGGGAAAGGGGCCCGCTCTATTTAAAAGGAAGAAAAAATTCAGGCTGCTAGTTATCATGCCTAAGATATATCCTCCCAATTAACGTGGCTAAAAACAACGAGACACAGTTCATGTACTGCAAAAAAGGGGGGATGGAAAACATGGTCGTGATCTCAACACTAAATATTCTTTAGCTATGTAGTATATTGGAGAAGCGGTTTATTTAATATGGTAGAACCACATTCACTGACTAGCAGTAATATTCATGGAATGCAGCGTTTAGAGTAGCCCACAATGGAGTAACAGCCTCTCTCACCACTGGTGACTAAGTTGTTTGCAAATGACCTTACAATCAGCCAAAAGCTAGCACTCTAAATAGTTGGAAAGAAGGAGGACTAGCGCTAAACTTACCTCTCCGTCGGTACCCCAGGGCGGTCTTTGAGTAAAGACCGGAGGTACCGGCGAGAAGGTCTTCGCGCTCTTTATGGCCGAAAAAACTCAATTGGTTGCAGGTTCGTCTATTGAAACAGGTGGCCAGGTTAGTGCCTGTTCCGAGTTCGAGTTCGGCACGCATGTGTAGAAAAAGACACTGATTTCTAAAAAAGACCTCGTTCTTGTGCGCATGTGCGGGACACAGCCGCTAGTCAGCAGCGGTATGTGAACCTCCGTGTTTCCTCAATAGAAAGCAAACGAAAACGCGCATGCGTGTAAGAGGAACACAATCTTATGTGAGCTAACCCTATGTCCTTAAAAATAGCTAGACCCTTCAGACAAAGAGTAATAGAGACAGAAGGGCCAGAACTGCAAAGGGGCGGCACAGGGTCAGGCTCTAACTGGTTGTCATACGCTCAAATAAGCGATGGATCTATAGGTAGGTAGATATACTTTCTCCTGGTTTTGTCTATTTGATTCAGCACCAGACCCAGGTTGCTTTAGTGGTTATTGTGTTGATAAGTGAGGGAAACACAACCTGCAGGTCTATTTAAAAAAAAAAAAATTCCCTTGGACCTCCCCCTAGTTTGATTTGTGTTACTGACAATAGATATTGACGTAATCAAAGGATTTGAATTACTCGGTTTTGCTTTTAAGGACGCTCATGGGCATATTTTAACGGGGGTTGTCTGTTATAGACCCACGGGGCGTTGAGTGTGCAGCAGCAGCAGTCACTGATGGAGACCATCACCAATCTGGCTGCCACTCACGCTAGATTAGTGCATCTGGGGGATTTTAATCTGTGGCTGAATGGTACCCTTGATTCTGGCTACAATAATGTCCTCTAGTCCGGCGAAGGCTTTGGCCTCTACCAGCGGGTGGCCAAGGCAACTCATAAAGGCGGACATATACTTGATTTAATCTTCTCAGGGGACCAAGTCCTTAATATCGTGGACAATCTGCCGTTGGACTGGTCTGATCATTTTTTGATTAAATTCCTAGTGCCTAGTCCTAGCCATAACACTCAGGTAGTTAGTACCGTGAGCAATTATGCCAGCAGGGACTGGAAGGCCCTCTTAAGAAAGAGAGGTCCAGCTCCTGTGTTTTATCTGGAAGAATGTTTTTCGCCAATTAAGCAAGTGGAGAAGAATTATGCTTCCCTCTGCTCACAGATTATCTCTGTATTAGACTCAACTGCCCCACTAAAAGATCATAAGAGAGGGGGCAGACCTTCAGCCCCCTGGTTTAATGATAAACTAAAAAAACTGAAACTTGATTGTGAACAGGCGGAGAGAAAGTGGAGAAGGGGATATGAGGAGAAGGATACATTTTCTTGGTAAAGTCTGATTGTGTGTTATAAGAAAGAAAGAAATATGGCCAAAGCAGACTATTATTCCAATACTATTCTGAATGCTCATAATCAACCGAGATGCATTTTTAAAATTTTGAATAATTTAATCAGTCCCGACTGCACTAAGAATCAGACTCCCCACTCACAAGATTTATGTGATAGTTTGGCAAGATTCTTTCATGACAAAATTAAAAATATTATTGCTGACCTGGGTGAGGATCCTCGGCACTCTGAGGTAGAAAGTCCAGAAGTCAACGGTCTTAGTGGCTGCTCTTTGGGTGGTAATGAAATCATACCTAGAGGCTCTGAGAGTCAGCCTTTTGATATTCTAACTGAGTTTGCGATACTCTCTGCAGAAGACTTTGGTAAGGTGGCCCTAGGGATTTCTTCAGGCTCACCTTTGGACCCCCTGCCTCAGAAACTTTGGAGGGAGTTTGATGTTGAGCTGTTTCCTACACTTCGGATGATCTGTAATCAATCTCTCCTTAGTGGTGTGATCCCGTCTCAGTGGAAACAGGCACTGGTGACTCCTCTGCTAAAGAAGCCCACTCTGGACCCTGCCAGTCCCAACAACTATCGACCTATCTTCCTCTTGCCTTTTCCGGCCAAAATTGTTGAAAGAGTGGTTGGTAGCTATCTATCAAAACACCTCGAAATAAATAACATCTTAGAGGATGTACAATTTGGCTTCCGGCCTGCGCATGGCACTGAGACGGCTTTGGTGACCGTGATGGACGAGCTGCGGATGCGGGCAGACAGAGGGCAGGCAGCAGTTCTTATTCTGCTTGATCTGTGTGAGAAGTTGGCCTGGTATATGATGTTCACTAGTTAAAGTGACCACCTTGTACCATGCCAAGCAACCCTTATGGTGTGGTTGTAAGTCAACCTTTTCGGACTAGCTGCCCTAGTGGTAGCGTAGGCTAAGCAGTCTTTGAGGCTAAACTCGTTAAAGCGTGTTAAGCAGGCTGTTTTACCATATGTAACCCCCCTTTATACCAATGAAAGGACACCACACAGATATATATTCAAAATATATATGCATTTATTACTCAAAGTATCCCCTAGACTCTTTATGAGCACAGGAGCACAAATCGTTAATCAAGAAAGTATTACAATATACAGAAGTTGCACTTTATATGGATAGGCCCTGGTGGCCAATCAAACCATATACTAAAATAGTGGTATAAGTACCACGAACAGGAAAGGGAAAAGGCCTAGGGCCTCTAGAATCGCTGGGCCTACAAGGAGCTAACTTTAGTTAGTGACCAGGAGGTCCACGGGTCGCGTGTGCAGTGAGGAAAGTTACACGCGGGCTCCCATAGGTTTTCAATGGGTGCGTAAAAGTTCAAATGTTACTGCTAGAAGGGTCTTCTGGATGGACTACGAACTTAAGACTTAAAACACAGACACTAGAGATGTTTCTCTACACTTGGGCACCGGAGTGCCAGCTTTACCTCACCCACAGGAAGCGGGTGCATAGGTCTCGAAGTGCGTCGGGTTTCGTCTATCTGTTCAATGGAGCCTGGTGACAAAGATGCTGCAGGCGGTCGGTCCAGAAGAGATGCGTTGGATCCAAGGGTGGATCGGAGTTGTAGAAGACCTGAAAGCAGAGGGGACGGGGTTCACAGTCACTAGCCAGTGACCAGCGTGGCACCAGGTAGGTACCAGGCGATGTCGGGTGCAAACAGGTGATGAGGTGTAGCTTGTCTCTGCAGCCACGTGGTCCCTGAAGGTCGACGACGTCCAGGAGTCGGTTCACGAGCTGTCCCACGCAGGCTCTCGCTGTCGGCGGTGTCGGCGACTCAAAGGAAGCAAACAAGCCTTGTCAAAGGCAGGAGTCGTGGAAAATGAAGACAGCTGATTGTTCTGACCAGCAAGGTCAGAGGGGCTGCTCCTTTGGAGGGCAGCAGGGGCCAGTCTGGAGCAACCAGACCAGCATCGTAGTTTTCAAAGTTCGTCGCCAAAATGGCCACTAGCCAACGGGCCAGGGACCGGGCAGGCGCGTCGAGATGCAAAATGCAGAGGGGCCCCACGCAGATCGTGGAGATGCTGGAGGGCTCACCTTTGGTGCAGATGCTGCTCGGATGTTGGGCTTCTCAGGACCCAAAGCACAACTTGGAGGGAGCCTCTGTTGTCGCGCTTGCAGCTTGTCGTGGGTCTTTCAAGATGGCTGGCTCCATGTGTCTCGGTGCCTCCACGGGTTCCTTCTTTTCAGGGACTGTGGATCGGGCGGTGAGAGGTCTGGAGGTCCAGGTCTTGTTGGGCCCTGGGCTCGGGCTCCGGCAGGAGGCGGCGGCAAAGCAGACGTCGAGTAGCTGGTTGGTGCTTGCGTTAGCAAGATGGTCACTCCCTGACCATAGGGGAGATTTCCTTCTGTCCTCTGTGCAGCAGAGCGTCGAAGTTCCCATCTTCTTCTTTGTAGTAAGTTGATTCCAGGATGTCTGAAGTCTTAGGACACAGCTCCTACCTTTAAGCGGATTCTAGGGGCAGGACTACCTGCTAGGTCCCTCCCTAAGGGTGGGACCAGGAAGGGGGGTGGTTACACCCCCAATCCTTTGTCCAGCTCGCCCCAGGTCCGGGGCTGGTGTGCCCCAGGACCGGTTTGAACTGGCATATGCACCGAGGCTCCTTGTGAGCCTCAGGCATGTCTGATTCCATTCAAGCCCTACCTGACCAATACACAAAATCCTGTCTGGGGTGGTGCTCGCACCTCCCCTGGCAGGAAACCCTTTGTCCACATCTCCCAAGCTGGAAGGACTCCCAGCAGCAGGAGGGCAGACTTGTGTCTGTGGTGGCAGCGTCCATTTTGTGGAGCTGAGGCTATGTCTGATTTTACCCGGGTTTCAGGTACTGGTCATGTCGTGTCCCTCTAGAAGGGTGGAATGCTAACCCCGTCACCAGAATTGGCGAGGGGTTAGTATTCCAATTCGTATGACACCTTACTCGACATGTTTTGATAAAGCCAAACCAAAGATAGCATTTAACAGCGAGGTTCATAATGCACTTTAGAGTTTATGGTATGGCGATATCTGGAAACGGTAGAAGGAAGTTGTTCCGACCACTGCAGACAGGCTCAGCTCATGCCAGAGCACCATCTCACATGGAACCAAGCACTCTGCCTTCAGGATTGTTAAAGCCTGCCATAGGAGTGACTTATAGGTTAACATGTGTCCCATTTAAGGTTAGGTATAGGTATACTACACCTAAGTAAGAGGTGGTTACACCAACTTACCCCAGCTGAGTGATCAGCCAGTTGTGTCAGATTGTTAGGCCAGGCCAGGGGTGGCACAATACATGCTTCAGCCCCTTGTAGGCCTTAGATACACCAATGCCCTGGTTACCTAGTGTACACTGGTACAGGGGCTCACAGGGTGATCCAATTCCAATTGGTTATGCACCTATAGTGCATAGTGTCAATTTAGTAGAGAGAACAGCAGGCTGGGGGTCTGATTAGCAGGCCCACAGCCTCAATATGTCAAAAACCAGTGAAGCAAAAAGCAAAAATGTGGGGTGACCATAGGAAAGCAGACCCTACTCTCCTACAATCTGTCTGCCGCATTCGACACGGTCAACCATGTCATCCTGTTGAGGAGGCTGAGGGAGGTTGGGGTGACTGGCCTCGCTTTGAGTTGGTTCCAATCTTTTCTTTCAGATAGGAGTCAAGCAGTGGCCCTCCCCCTTACCAATCTGCTTTTACAAACATCACGCATGGTGTACCTCAGGGTTCTGCAATTAGCCCTATTCTTTTTAATATTTACATGTTACCCCTGATCGCAGTCATTAGGGCGCACAATATTATTCTAGTAAATTATGCCGATGACACACAACTGATTCTCTCCTTAGAGGGAGATCAGTCGACTTCTTTGGAAGTGTTTCATAGCTGTGTGCGGGCCATGGCTCACTGGTTGAGGGGAAATTCTTTGCAATTTAATGCTGGAAAGACCGAGGTCCTCTATTATTCAGTTGGGAAGGTTCCTTCTGTGCTGCCTGTAAACATTTGGCCTTTAGATTCCCCTTCCGCATTACGACCGGTGGAGAAGGTTCGGAACCTGGGCGTTATGTTTAATAACAAACTAACGTTGGAGGTTCAGGTCAATCAAACAGTGGGAAGCTGCTTCGCCACTATTCGAATTCTGCGAAAGATCTTTCCCTTAATGCCTTCCCAGGCGCGAGCGCTAGTAGTACAAAGCACCATACTAAGCAGATTAGATTACTGCAATGCGCTGCTACTTGGGTCCCCGAAATATCTTTTAGATAGACTTCAGCGGATTCAGTCTACAGCAGCCAAGTTAGTATTAGGCTGGCCCAGAGATTCCTCATCCTCACTGGCTATGGCGGAGCTGCACTGCCTCCCAATTAGACAAAGAATCCAGTTTAAATCTCTCTGCTTGGTGTTCAAGGCCCTGCATGGGATCGGGCCCGTCTCCATGCAAAAAAAGTTTGAATGGTACACTCCAGGGAGATGCTTGCGTTCCTCCTCAGCTAGGCAGGTGAAAATACCTAGAGTCAAGAAAGTCAAATCAGGCGGCAGAGCCTTCGGTGTATCAGCTGCCAGACTATGGAATGAGCTTCCGCTGGAACTGAAACAAGTCAGAGACCTTTTCCGCTTTAGGAAGAGATTAAAAACCTGGCTCTTTCCCAATATCTAGTTGTTTTCAGCTCCTCGGGGTTCACCCACAATCTGTGTACTCGTGTTTGTCAGCGCCAGGATGCCTGCTAGGTGATAGTGCGCTTTATAAGTGAAATAAATAAATAATAAATAGTAGCGAGACCTATCAGGTACAGTTGGGCGGGGGGGGCAAAGTTGCTGAGTATTGAGGTTATCCTGCTGCAAAAGAACGGCAAGAGCTTGTTGATCATTTCATCATGGAAGTCAATGAAATGCTTGTTGAACAGACCTGACAATGACCTGAGCACCCCAATCTCAATGTAATGTAGAGGTATCTTAAGGTCTTGCATGCCATGCAGTCTGTCAATAAGTTACATGTCACACACCTGGCACAGCTGCATAGGCACCACAGGGTGTTGCTGAATCTGCAGAGGTGACATGATGAGAGTACATGTCTCCACCTGAGTGAGTTGCAATGATGGCCAAATGATTAGACTCTTTATTTGGGGATTCCTATTCTCCACCTTTGTTGCAGGCATGATGTCCAGTAGGGTCAGCGTGATCATCTTATCTGTCTTTAGTTCAGACATCTTGTTACCAAGTCAACTTCTGTGGGAGGCAAAGATGGAATGCAGATATGAAAATGGATATCGCTATTCGGTATGTAGCTGTTGTTTATACGGTGCACATCTCTTTTGTGTGGATGCACCACAAATCACAGTGCAATGTTGCTGTCTTATAGTGGTTTACTATTCGTGCATATGCATATATATATTACCCTTTTTTTTAAAAAAACTACGCCTCATAGAAAGCGCCAACAATCCTGTTACCTGAAATAATACCAAGTCAGCATAAGAGAATAGGGCTAAATACATTCCCAATCTGCAGTCCCTCAATTGTACGTCTCTGACAAAATTATCATCCTCACTGACAAGTAACTGTAGATTGGCTTCTAAATCTGCCTCACAGGCAACCATCAACTACATGCCTAGCCATGGTAACTTCAGGCGATACAGCAAACATACTCAATATCAACAGCACTTAAATTCTTTACAAACTCATACTCAGAAAGTCCTTCGTTCTGATCTATGATCCAAGAGTCATGCGCCTACTTCATACCCATTTTGAACTTCGCTTCCTGTCATGGGACGATCCAATCATTCTTCGTACACTCTCTACTCTACAAGGATGAATCAGACAAACTTGAAAACCTGAGCAAGCTAACAACATCTTTTTCCCCTTAATGTGGAGAAAAGCTGTTATCACACAGCTGCAGCCATGTTTTTGGCAGCCACCTCAAAAGGAAAATGTGACTTACCATGTAAGCATCTGTTCATGGCATATAGTGCTGTAGATTCACATGCTGTACATACTCCTGCCATCTAGAGTTGGGGCCGGATGTGTTCAAGTTATTTTTCTTTGAAGAAGTCTTCTCAAGTCACGAGGTAGTGTAACTCCACCTCTTCTTGGAGAGCCACTGGAGTGGAAACACTGAGAGCTCAAGGAGAGCAGTGAACCATGGCTGTCTGGCTCAAATGGGAGCCACCAGGATGCGAGTGAGAGACATCGGTCAAGGTCTTTGTATTACAGATGGAACGAGAGGAAGAGGAGGAAAAGCATTGGCAAACATCCCTGACCAGTTCATCCATAGTGCATTGCCCATGGATTGCGGGGGTGGGAACCTGGAGACGAAGTTTGGGCATTTTGTGCTTTGTGGCATGATATAGACGACCACGTCTGTAAATCCGCACAGCCAGAAGTACGTGAGGAGAACTCGTGGGTAGTTTCCACGCGTGGACTTGTTGCCGCATCCTGCTGAGGACATCTGCCAAGTCATTGTCAACCCCCGGCAGGCACTCTACCAGCAGATGAATCTTGTGGCACAGAGCCCACCACCAAATGATGTGGGCTAACTGCGAGAGTGAGTGCCACCCTGTTTCTGAAGGAAGTATATAGCTGTCATGTTGTCCTTCCCGACCGGGACTGCCTTGCCCACAATGTGGCCCTCAGCGTTAGGTGGACGGCTAACAGCTCCAGGTAACTGATGTGGAGACCATGGTGACTTTGTTCCCACTGACCTTGAACAGTCAGGTCCGGTAAATGTGACCCCACCCCATGAGTGAGGCACCCATTATAATGGTAATCTGCGGAACAGGGTGGAGAAATGCTCCTCCCTGCAACAAATGGTTAGTGTTCCACCACAGCAGAGAGTGATATGTGCGACTGCTGATCAACACTAGATTATTCCAGTGACCCTCCACTTGAGACCATTGATGCATTAAATATTCTTGCAGCAGGTGCATGTGTAAACTAGCATAGGAAATTATGGCAATGCAGGAGGCCATCATGCCACGGAACACCATGACTGTCTGGACTGTGACCTGTTGATTTGGCTGAAAAAGAGGGAGCATTGCATGGAAGGACTGCACTCTTGCATGGCTGGGATAGGCCCCAGCCTCTGAGTTGAGGACCACCCCTACTTAGGATTGGATCTGCAGGGGTCGGAGGTAGGATTTGGCAGCATTGGTAGTAAACTCCAGGCCATGAAAAAGTTTTATTGCGGCCTGAATGTGTGTGCAATGCTGTTGTTAAGTTGCACTCTTTATCAGCCAATCATCCAGGTAAGGGAATACATGAATGTCGTTCTGCCGCAGGTGTACGGCTACTACTGCTAGACAGTTTGTAAATATTCTGTGTGCGGCGGTGACACTAAAAGGCAACATCTTGAACTAATAGTGTTTGCCATTTACCAAAACCGGAGATAGCAACGGTGCACTGGATGAATTAGGATGTAGAAGTAGGAACCTTTGAGATCAAGGGCAGTCATGAAGTTGCCTCATTGTAGCAGTGTAATGATAACCTGCAGAGTGAGGATGTGGAAGTGTTTTGACAGGATGTATTTGTTGAAGGGCCTGAGGTTCAGAAAGACCAGTCTTTCTTGGGAATGAGTAAGTAGAGGGAGTACACCCCTGTGCTTTGTAGGTGTGATAGCAGTGGCTCTATGGCACTCTTGAGGATGAATGGATCTACCTATTCCTGAAGCAGGCATTGTTGTTGCAGGGAGAGGGCATGTCTGTGTGGTGGAATACTGGGAGGGTTGGAAGTGAGTTTGTTACAATAACCATGTTGGATGGTATCTAATACCCACTGGTCTGAGGTGACCTGTTACCAAGTGGGAAAGAAACCTTGAAGTCAACCCCGGCAGGTGTTGTGTGATTAGGGTGTAGGAGGGGCAAGTCACTGCTTTGCAGGGGCAGTTTCTTTGGAGGAACCACCTTTGCCTCTACATATGGAGCAGTACCCTCAGTAGGCGCTATGGAAGTAACCCCTATTGGAAGGCTGTTGAGACTGCAGGCGTTGGAAGGAGGTAGAAGCCTCAGGAGATACTGCTTTGGACACACCTCTGTAGGCTGACCGCTAACAGAACCCCATAAGGAGTTTTGGTTTTGGAGGCTGCCCGTGGCCTCTTTTTTGATTTTTTCCAGCATCTCATCAACTTGCTGGTCGAAGAGGTACTCTCCGTTGAAGGGCAGGTTGAGGAGATGCTGCTGGACATCTGGCTTGAAGCTGAAGACACAGAGTCAGGCGTGCCTACTGATAAGCACGCTGGTATTGATGCAGCGAGCTGCAGTATTAAAAGCATCAAGAGCATACCTAAAAATGGTGTTTGAGATGACCTTGCCCTCTGAGACTAACTCATATCCGCTCTTCCAAAACTCATCTGGGAGATGTTGGTGGAACTCCTTCATCTTGTCCCGATTAGCCCGGTCATATCGTGATAGCAAGGTGATGGAATTGGCAATATGCCACGTTTTTTTTGGACAGTGTGCACTATCAATGAGATTTGGCCCTTGATGTAGTCTGATTTACAGTGGGAAGCCTTATATTCTTTTGCCTCCCTAGGGGTGACCACCCAAGCTTTAATTGGATCTTTAAAAATATCTGATGCCGGATTAAACATCCCCTTCAACATAGGTAGGTACTGCATAGATTGTTGGGAAGAAGAGTTTCAAATAGGAAAGCTTCTTCAATGGGATCTTTGTGCATTTCCACTTTATGGAACAATGGCACCCTAGCAAGGTCCCATGGTAAAAGGTAGTGTCATCTGATGGGGAGGGCAGGGCAGCGTAGAGGTCAGGGTCCGTGTCACCTGGAGGGTCCACATCAAATGCATCCCAGGGATTGTTCTGTGAAGACATGCCATATGGGTCCCCTGTGCTGTGATCCCCAATGTCAGACAGTGGTGACCCCTGTGGCGTGTAAGGAAGGGGGTCAGAGGGAGAGAAGGTGGGAAGGGTGAGACCCCAGACCAGGGGGGAGTGTGGAGAGAGCAGATAGTTGGCTGATGCTCTGGGAGAGGGCTGGTATCCTTTTGGTGCTGTTTCCGCTTCTTGGGCGGTGGTGGAAGCTCAAGAGCTTCCTCAAAGCTGAGCTGCCTCTTAGATATCTGAGTGGTGGATGCCGGTGGCTGGGTCAGGATCCGACCAGTGAGGATGGATTGGGATGTGCTGCTGGCGGGTGCCAAGTTTATCCTGTAGCTTCAGGAGGACCAGTTCGAAGGAGCCAATGGTAGATATTGCTCTCGGTGTTGAGGGTTTCAGCACCAGCACCAATTTAGTCTTTGAGGCCGAAGGCTTCAGATCCGAGGAGTGTTTTACACCACGGCGGTTGGTTCTCAGTGCGTCAACTTCAAAATCTCCGGCGCTGGCGCTGGAAATGGTGTCCAAAGCGGATGTGCAATGCCAACCACGCTCAAATGGCAGTCGTGGCCCAGAAGCTTGTCTCAGAGCACCGAGAGCATCTGTCTGGCCTTGGAAGGGGGCCTGCTCGGAGTGAGATGGGGTGTTGAGAGGGACTGCATTCATGACCTGTTGAGCGAGTGGTAGGTCTTTGATCTCCAGGTCGGAGCTGGAACTTGGGCTGGGCAAGTAGGCCTCTTTCTCAGCAACCGAGGTCTATGGTTGAGGTTCCCCCTCGAGGTCTTGGGTACCAAAGATGTATAGGGTGTCATTTCTGCTTCCACCCAACATTTTGAGGTGAATAGCCCTTGAAGAGTCTTCTTCGAAAGGAAAAAGGGGCAGGCGTCACAGGAGGCATCATCATGCTTAGGCAACAGCAGAGGTTGCAGACTTGATGGAGATCGGCCCAGAGGTATTTGAGGCGACACTAAGGGCAATACCGAAATGGCAGTGATATTGTCCATAGGCATCTGAACCAGTCTGCCTTTGACAGAGGACGGGAAGGCTTTCAATGCCAAGTGGATGGCCTGCAATTCCAGTAGCTTGAAGTGGAGCCGGACCTCAGCCAGAGAGCAGATACATCTGATCTCTATCTCCTCAAGCCATAAGCAATGCATCTAGTACCACTGTCAGAGCTGACAGAATCACAGTCCAGCAGCCACCGCTGCCGAACCTTTGCAGTCTTCTCCGAAATCTGGATGTGATCGGTAAGGACCCCCTCATGCTATATCCACTGGAACTTCAGATCCCACTGCAGAGTCCGCATATGCCACCTGGCGTGCTTGACCAGCAGTATGCAGGATGTCATCAGTCCCAGCAGCACCAGAGTCATCTGCACTGAAATCCAGGACCGAGGTTGAAACACTGGGATCATAGCCCAAATATACTAGACTCTCCACTGGGGAGTAAGGAGGTAGAAGGTGCAAAACTGCACCACATCCAGAATGGCTCTAATGAGGGGCAGCATCTATGAAGGAATCGGGGGTGGGGGGGAGGTTGGGTAGATGGCGCAAAAGTGCACCGCATCCAGAATGGCTCCAATGAAGGGAAGCATCTGCAAAGGAATCAGATACGATTTCGGGCACATTGATAGTGAACCCCAACAATAGTCAGGAGGTGAGTGACAAGAGCCTGGGGCATGGCCGCCTTCAGCAACCAGTCGTTGAGGTAATGTGCTGCAAACACCACCATCACTTTTTTGGACACCTGAGCAGCACTAGTGAGGGCAAAGGGGAAAAAAGATAACTAAAAGCAGTCCTGCCCCACTGTGAACCGCAGATAGCACCTGTGGGCTTGCAGGACAGGCATGTGAAAATAAGCGTCCTGCAGGTCCAACACTATCATTCAGTCCCCTGGGTTGAGGGCAGAGAAGATCTCAGCTAGGGTGAGCATCTTGAGCTTGCCCTTCTGCAGAAAGGCACTGATAGAGAGAAGTTTTAAGACAGGACGCAGTCCCCTGTCCTCCTTTGGCACCATAAAATAGCAGGAGTAGCAACCAATGCTGCCTCTGATGCTAGCATCCACTCTATGGCTGTTTTGTCCATAAAGGCCAACACTTCCTGGAGCAAGACGAACAGGTGGTTCTCCGCAAGCCGTTCTGAGGGTAGTGGAAGATATGGCAGGGTGACTGAAAATGGTAGGGTAACCCTACCAAACAACTTACAGGACACACTTGTCTGAAGTTATTGGCAGATACTATCAGATTCTTCCTCCCAAAGGGGGTCTGTGTGCCTTAAAGGGAGCAGTCAAAGGGAGGTTTTGGAGATGCAGGAGCTGTAGGTGTGGTGTGCTGGGCCGCTTGATGCCTCTGTTGACAGCACTGCCTGGGGTAGCACAGCCTTGGCTATGAAACAGCGGCACAGTAACACCCAGACCCAGAGTAATTCCCAGTGGCTGAGATTAATTTAAGCATTCCATCCATCACTTACTTCAGTGTGACGCCCTAAGTGGGATGGGTATGCCCAGACATGGGTGCCATGCACACTGTGCAACAGGAACCAAGCTATAACCGACTGATGAGCCCTAACAAGGGTAAAATTGGTCTTGCTTTGCTTATGTTCTGGTTCAGGCAGGACCTGGACTGGCCTTTTATGCTGGACTGTTCCCACTGGGGCAGGGTCAAGACTGATTTGCCAATGGCTGGGCCCAAACTGAGGTGGCATGGTGTGCAAAATAACAATGGACTGGGATGTGACCCAAGTTACCAAAGGCTGAGATTATTTCATGCATTCAGTCCATCACTTTTAATGTATACTTCTTCCATGAGGTAGGGGCAATGTCTCAGAGTCTGGTTGCTGAAGGGCTGTAGCCCAGGTGGATCAGGGTGTGACTTTGTTTGAGGTTGAAGCAGTGCTAACTCTGAGTCGGAAAGCACTATGGGGTGCGTTTTGTCATCCAACGTCAGCATCGGCGTAGATGTACCAAGGTCTTTCAAAGGTTGTGATGCTAAAATGGGATTTGGCACTGACACCGATGCAGGGCCCACAGTGGGTCGAGAGGTTCCAACTGGTGCCAAGGGTGGACCCACTGGCAGGGGCCCAGGTGGAGGTCCTAGGGGCTTTGGAATCGGCTCCAAAGAGGAATCACTTTAGGAGTGAGACCTCAAAGCACAATGATGTTCTCAGGCCTCTGCAGTTCGAGAGTGGCGGTAAGAGGTCACGTCCCACTTGACTTCTAATGCTTTTTGTCTGGCTTATCCTAAGACTTCCACCACGACAACGATCTGCCGCTGGAACGACTTTACGAACAACTACACCTTCCCTTCAACTTCCACTAATCAGGGCGTGAAGGCTTAGGATGTTTAATGACATTGAATTTGGCTTTACAATGCCAGATCGCCTTCGGATGATTCAAGGAGCAGTCACAGCAGGCCTTAAGAGTTGTGGTCTGACCTGAAACACCAAAGGCAAACTTGATGGGGATCTTTCACAGACATTTTGTTTTCAACAACCCTTCAAGGTTTAAACCTTTTTGTTTTGCGTATTTTAAAGTTAACCCCTTTGGTGCCAAGGACGTAATGGTTACGTCCTCGGCAGCAGTGCTGCTGTGCCGAGGACACAACCATTACGTCCTGGCACTGGACCAAGGGGGAAGTGCTGGCGCCCCCCGTGGGGCACCCACCCACATGATTCCACTGGAGATGGCAGCAGAAGCGCTTCTGCTGCCACCCAGCCTCCCCCCCCCCCCCCCCCAAGGGATCTGATGACGTTGGCACGCTCACGGCACGTTGACATTATCAAGTGCAGTCGGGGATGCACTAGAAGCCATTTGCTTCTAGCTAGTGTGTTGAGGGAGAGGACCTGTTTGGCAAGTTACCAGAGTACAGACGCAAGGACAAACGACTTTCCCCCTGTGTCTGCACAGATTGGATTCCTGCTCCACGATCACGTGTGGGGCAGTGATCGTGGAGCATATATAATCTGTGTTTTGCCCCCCCCTCCCCCGGGAGGGTCGAAACCCACTAGGCACCAGGGTCTTATTTTAAATATATTTATACGGAAGCGACGACTTGGGCAAGGGTCACTGCCCTGGGTGCAGCATGTTTTACTGTGTTTCGGCCCCCTATTAGGCTAGATCAGCCATTTGTTTGCCGAGCAAGCCCCCAGGGGTGGGGGGCGAGGGGGGTTGAAACCCACTAGAAGCCAGGAATCTTGTGCATTATGTTTAGGAGGAGCGACCCCTTGGGCAAGAATTGCTCCCCTTTTGGAGCATTGATAATTTGGCCATTTCTGCCCTTTTGGTGCAGATTGACCTTATATTTTTAGGCCCATCTCGGGGGCAGAAGCCACTAGCCCACCAGGGATTTTATAATATATGGCGTGTAATGTATTAGGGAGCAGCCCCTTGTCCAAGGGTCGCTCCCCTTTTTGAGGTGAATATTTTGGCTGTTTCTTCCCCCACTGGGGGCAGATCAGCCATGTATTTTATGCCCATCTGCCCCCAAGGGGGGCAGGATCCACTAAACCACCAGGGATTTTATTATATATGGCACATACTAATTGGGGAGCGGCCACTTAGCCAAGGGTCACTCACCTTTTTGGGGTGAATATTTTGGCTCTTTTTGCCCCCACTGGAGGCAGATTGGCCATGTATTTTTAGGCCCATTAAGCCACTAGACCACCAGGCATTTTATTATATTTGGCACATAATGTTTTGGGGAGAGGCCCCTTGGCCAAGGCCGTTCCCCTTTTTGGGGTGAATGTTTTTGCTTTTTTCTGCCCCCCGGGGCATATTAGCCATACTTGCAGGCCCATTTGCCTCCAGGTGGGAAGAAGGCACTAAACCACCAGGGAAAGTTTGTGTGTGAATGTAGTTTGACCGATGAGTATTTTGGCGTTTGGCTGGCTGTGTGTGGACCGGCCCTTGGCTGGCAGTGTGTGTGGCTGGCATTAGGATGGTGATGGGCAGACTTCATAGTGTTTGATAAGGTTAACTGTTCTTTTTTGTCATCATTGGTGATTGTAATGTTTTTTTCTCCTATTTATTCTGGTGCAAAACTTTTGTTTTCCTCGTAGTTGCGGTTTTCTGCACTGGTAGATCTGCAGTTTGTGTAATTGGTAAGTCTTTGGTAAGAAATGTTTTTTTATACTGTTTACTCCAAATTAGTATCAATAACCTGCATGAATGTGTGTTTTGGAAATGCTGTAATAATAGCATCCTATTTAGCTTCTGTTTGAATGTATGTGGAATTTTCCTTGTAATTGTGCACAATGTGTATTGTGTTTCCTTGTGTGTAGTTTTCTTTTGTTTTTCAATTCTAGTGGGTTTTCGTTGGTGCTTGCTCTGTCTGTGCTGAGTAGGTGCTGGTGAATCTAGCTGTCTTTAACAAATGAGTGGTATTGTTTTATAGTATAAAGGTCTTTGTGTGCTTTGTATTGATTGACTTTACCTTGCAATTGCTATATGCCAATAGTTTTACTTTTTGTCCACACTTTGTTTATTACTTATTTTACACAGTGTTGAGTATTGATGACCTGTTTGTCAAGTTAGTTTTCTTGGTAAGGATTATGGCTAGTTGCAGGATGACTGCTCTGCAGGTCGTTCGTATGCTTTTCGAGTCTTCTTCTGACTATGATTATGGGCATCTGAGGCAGAGGAAGGCCAGGATTCTGGCAGTGAATTTTCTGTCTGAGTGGAATCATCTGATGATGAGGCTCTTCTCAGTGCAGAGGAGGACACTGATCTGCCGGTAATGCAGCAAGAGGCATCTGGATTGCAGCTCGGGGCTAAAAGGCTTCCCATTGGAAGTGCTGGACTCTGGGTTGACCCAAACATGATGCAGCTGGTATTGCCTGTCGTTAGTGGTGTTGCAGGGTGTAGAGTGAATTGTGACATTTTATTGCCTATGAATTTCGTTCAGTTGTTTATGGAAAATGTCTTTTTGACTGAGATTGTTGAGCAGACTAATTTGTATGGTGAACAGAATTTGAGGGACAGCAGTGTCAGTCTTAAGCCCCACTCTAGAGCTACCCAGTGGACTTCCACAAATCTGGATGAGCTGAAGAAGTTCTTGGGATTAACTTTTTTGATGGGCCTGATAAGGAAGCAATTGATGTCTTCATATTATTCTGCTAATCCCTTGATGGCAACGGCTATATTTCCTGCAACCATGAGTCGTAATCAGTATTTGGCTCTTCTTTGGATGTTGCTTTTTGTTAATAATGCTTTAGCGTTGCCATAAGACCATCCTGATTGTGACTGTCTTTTTAAGGTTCGGCCTATCCTTGATCACTTTGAAGATCAATTTATGTGCCAGGGAAAAAAATAGCTGCTAATGAGTCTTTGGTCCTGTTCAAGGGCCGATTGTTTTTTAGGCAGCACAATCCTAGCAAGAAGGCACATCATGGAATTAAGATGTATATGCTGTCTGAGAGTAGTATGGGATATGTCTATAATTTCAGGGTCCACACTGGCAGGGAGTCCAGTAATGACACCCCTACCCCTCCCCCCGGTTGTCTGTCCACTTTGGCGGTTACAGAGAAAAGTGTGTGGGAACTTGGTAGAGGACTTTTGGTTTACAAAGGTCACCATTTATATGAAGCTAACTTTTACCCTGGTGTGCTATTGTTCAGGGAATTGTTCAAAGTTAACGCTGTTGCTTGTGACACAATCCGCTCTAACCGTAAAGGTTAGCCAAAAAAGCTGGTTTGTAAAAAAAACTTGAGAAGGCGGTGCAGTGCGTTGTGTAGTGATGAACTTCTAGCTCTGAAATTTTCTGGCAGGAGAGATGTATATATACTGACTACCATCCATGATGAAAGTACTTCACCAGTGACTGTTTGGGGTCAGGTTGCTTAAGTGCCTAAATCTGTGTGTATTTTAGACTACAATAAGCACATGGGAAGTGTAGATCGAGTAGATCAGAGGTTGGAACCTTACACAGCTGTGCGTAAGGCATATGTTTAGTATAAGAAGTTGGATATCCATTTATTTCATTTAGCAAGCTACAATGCCTTTGTTGTATTTAAGGATTGTTCTCCAGAGTCAAAGATTACATTTGTTCAGTTTTAGCAGTCTCAGACAGGCAGCCTTAGTTTAGTGTAACAGACAGGAGTTCCTAGAGAAGCAGTGGTGGAGGCTGTGGCTAGATTAAAAGATCGCCACTTTCCTGATAACCTTCCTCCCACGGCCAGAAAAGACTTTTCCGCTAAGAAATGTAGAGTCTGTGCCCGAAGAGGTGTGCATAAGGAGAGTTATATGTACAGCCCCTATTGTCCTTCTAATCCTGGGCTGTGTGTGCCCACATGTTTTAAATTGTACAACACGCAACACAGTTTTTGGTTGCAATAGTGTGATGTATTTAGTAGAGCTGTTGTGCTTGTAGTTATAGTTTTGTATCTATTGCCAATTAGTTTATGTTTTCTTTTTTGCATAAAAAATGTGATGGCAGTGTGTGTGGACTTGCGCTTGGCTGGTGGTGTGCATGGACTGGCACTTGGCTGGTGGTGTGTGCGGATAGGCGCTTGGCTGGCAGTGTGTGTGGACTAGCGGTTGGCTGGTGGTGTGCATGGACTGGCGCTTGGCTGGCTGTGTGTGAGTAGTGACTTGCTGAGGTCACTACACACACTGCTAGCCAAATGCCAGTCCACACACTCCGTCAGCCAGTGTGGTTGCTGTGTCAGGCATGTGGGCGTATAAAAGTGATGAGCCCTTGAAAGGGTCTGCCTGTTGATGTGATTGTTGTAATGTGCTGGGCCCGCAGCTGGTAGTTTGAATGGTCATGTATGGGTCACAAATGAAGTGTGTGTAAATGGTCTATAAAGAGGTTGGTGCCTTGTTGTGGCTTTACAGTTCATGAGCTGTGAGTCATTGGTCCATCATTTTAAACTTTTTAATTATTAACAGTGCATTTCCTTTTTGTGAAATCACTTGTTAATAACATTTTATGCTCTGAACCTTCACTCACCCTTGTGCCAAATCCAACCAGTATGTGTGTGTACTTGAAGAATAGTTGGTTGTGAAGTCATACTTGTATTTTCTGGCTCTCTCTGCCAGAGTGTACATTGTCTCTAAATTGTCTTTTGATGTGAGTGTTGTATTGTGCTGGGCCCTTGGCTGGCACTGTGAATGGTCTTGTATGCATCACGTATGAAAGGTGTGTGAACGGCCTGTAAAGAGGTTGGTGCCATTCCGTGGCTTTAAAGCTCACAAGCTGTGAGTCATTGGTTCAGGTTTTTAACCTTTTAATAATTAACAGTGCATTTCCTTTTTAGGTCTTGCGACCTGTGTTGCACTGCGCAGCAGTGCTCGTGCAGGCGAGAGTCCTTTCGTCAGGGGTTCAGAAATGGACCATGGAATCGCACACGCTCGTGCGTGTGCGTTTTCTTTTCAGCTCCCCCATTGGCCTTTGCGTGCGTCTTATTCTAAAAGACTGCACACAATTGGCCCGAGGCGCGCGCATAGCTCCTCCCATAACCTATTGGTGTCTTTTACGCGCACCAAGCGCGTAATAGACACCAATAGGCCGTGGGAGGAGCTATGATCGTGCCCAGACACAGGCGTGATGCGCGCGCCACTTGTTTTTCTTTACTTTTGGTATAAGCGCAGCACCCGTGCTTTACTTTTGAAGTTATAAGTAAAGCGCGGGTGCCGCGATTATACCAAAGGTAAAGAAATAGAAAAAAACATCTATTTCTTTACTTTTGGTATAATCGCGGCACCTGCGCTTTACTTATAACATTAAAAGTAAAGCGCGAGTGCCACGATTATACCAAAAGTAAAGGAATAGAAAAAAACATCTATTTTTTTCTGTAGTCAAGTCCAAATCAAGCATGAGAACTTCTTTTTTTATCTTAATCATAATAACTTTTAAAACATGTATTTGCTTTTCCACGGGGCCTTAAACTGCCTTGTCAGGTTGAGCCGTTAATCTTGCGTCACTTTTCAAGCAAGGTCACAGAAGGGAGGGGTCCCCGAGCTCCGAGAGCCCTGTACAGTTCAAACAACAAAAAATAGGGAGGGTAGCATCCCAAACTTCTTTGGCCTTAAACAACAGCGATCTTGAAACTGTACGTCATGTTTGTCCCAGAGGGACACTAGGCTAGCAGCCGTTTGCTGAAGCAACAAGAAAGCTTGCTTGGAATGCAGCATTAGTGATAAGGGGAATCTTACGACATTCCAGAGACCCTTTAATCTTCACTATGTTTGTGTGTGTTTGTGAAGGGCGAGGGGCTCGAACATGCACTGTAGACATCACAGTAAAAAGAGATGAAACTACCAAATGGCCCGTAACATAGCTTGAGTTTGAAAGAGCGTTTTTACCCACGCAAATATTGGCGCTGAATAACAGAAGCTTATGTTTATCCAAATCTATTGTACTCATTTTATCAACCATGGGAGTTTGAAAGGCTGAGTGGGTGGACGATGATGGTCTGAATGCACTTGCCAGGGTGGTCACCACAGGGTCAAGCACAGATGCCTTCAGTGGATGCCTTAGTCTCCTTAACCTTCTGACCCTGTCACCCGGAGTGTTTCATGTCGAAGGTCTGCTAAGAACCGAATGCCGGAGTGTGCTTCCTCACTGTCTGTCTTTAGCCAGCACCTGTTTTCGTCCCACCAGAGGACTAGCTGATGTTCTCTAACAAGCATTTGCAATGCCATAGGTCTCGCAGTTGTGAGAGTTTGAGCTATTGGCATTGTTAATGGCAATGCCTTCTATTTACGTGTTGGTTTTTAAAACATAAATAAAAGGCATTGTCATTTACAATGCCAATAGCTTAAACTCTTGCAAATGCGAGGCCTATTGCATTGCAAATGCTTGTTGTGAAATCTCTTGTTAATAAAATTTGATGCTCTGAATCTTCACTCACCCTCGTGCCAAATACAACCATGTGTGTGTACTTGAGGAATAGTTGGCTTGAGGTAATTTTTATCTTTTCTGTCTTTCTCTGCCAAGGTGTACATTGTGTCTAGGGAAAATCTACCAATTCTCGATATTTTCGTAAACTAGAAACCCAGGGGAGTACTGGGTGGTGTCCCTCTTGTGGAGCCCAACACGTTTTCTTACCCAAAATGCCCTGCAAACCTCAAAATGTGGATACAGTCCTACAATTTCCTTGCATTACCGTGCCATGCCCTTCGAGAATCAGAAAGAAAACACATATTTCCTACCACCAAGTGTTCCCCTTGGTCTCCCGAGTAAAACGATACCTCACTTGTGTGGGTGGGCCAAGGGCCTGCGACTGGGAAGGATAAGTTACTTACCTGTAATCCTAGTTCTCTTCCAGGGGCATCCTCATTAAAGTCATAAGCACTGAATATTCCCACCCATGTGCGGGGACCCCGGAAATAATAAAAATTATATTATACATATCATTTTTTCTCATACCAATGCAGCCCCCATATAGGAGGCTAAACAATGCAATAATATGATAAATACATAATGAATATATGAACCACAGTAGGGCAAGTATTACTTGAACTCTTTTTAATGAGTACAACTCATGAAAAACTGCAAAGAGAGCAGACATTGTAAGCCTACAGGCTGCATTGTAAGCCAATAGCATAGAAAATGAAAGCAATAGTACAAAAACTGGCACAGTGCCTTTAAGGAAGCCATGACTCCTAGCTTCCATCCTGCCTCAGGGGTGACAGTTAGGTCAGTTGTTCTTTGCGAAGCCCAGAGATTAGGACACAAAGATAAAGCTTAACCAAACAAGGAAAAAAAACAGTCTCATTTGCCTGGGGAGGTGGGTGAGTTGCTTATGACTTTGATGAGGATACCTCTGGAAGAGAACTAGGATTACAGGTAAGTAACTTATCCTTCTCTTCCAGGGGATCATCAGCAATAGTCATAAGCACTGAATAGAATAGCAAGCCCATCTTCCACCTGCGGGCAAATGAGACAGAATGACCCAACAGACAACCATAATCATTAGTGATTGAACAGATTCATCAAGGAAGCCTGGCCTACTTGGGTGTCTGTTCTGGTATCTGAATCAAGACAATAATGTCTTGTAAATGTGTGCACAGATCTCCAGGTAGCTGATTTACAGATTTCAGAGATCGGTACATTATTGAGGAAAGCAGTTGTAGCCGCTTTTCCTCTAGTGGAATGAGCCTTGGGGGTAGCCCCAAGAGGCTTCTATGCTAATTGGTAAGCCAATTTGATACATTAAACTATCCACCTGGAGATGGAATGTTTGGAGGCTGGAAAACCTGTTCTGATCGAACTGTAATTAATGAATAGTTGATCGGATTTTCTTATCGTTTTGGACCTGTCCAAATAGAATTTTAAACCTCTCTTCAGGTCCGAGTGGAGTGACCTTTCAGCTGGAGTAGAGGGGTTAGGAAAAAAGGTCGGTAATGCAATGGTTTGGTTGACATGAGAATCTGACACCATCTTCGGAAGGAAGGAGGGGTGAGTTCTTAAAACCACTCTATTTAAGTGGAACACCGTGTAAGGCTATTTTGCGCAGAGAGCTTGAATCTCGCTCACCCTGCGAGCTGAGGAAATAGCCACTAGGAAGGCTACCTTCCATGTAAGGTGTTGAAGGGTTGCTTTGTGGATAGGCTCAAATGGGGGACCCATCAATTTAGACAGAACTAAGTTGAATTCCCAGGGAGGAAAAGAAGGCCTAGCAGGAGGATAGACCTTCTTAAGACCTTGTAAAAAATCCTTCAATACCTGTAGCTGAAAAAAAGATGGTTGAGAAGGAGAACGCCTGTATGCTGTAATGGCCGCCAGGTGCACCTTATTGGAGGGGAATTTAAGGCCTGCCTTGGCTAAATGAAGCAGATATGGTAAAATTACTTCCTCCTGCCCTTTGGTAGGATTACAATTATTTTGTACACACCATAAGAAAAAACGTTTCCATTTACAAGCATAGGAGTGCCTTGTGGAAGGCCTTCTAGCTTCTTTCAAAATGGTCATGCAGTCTTGAGGAAGTCCTAAATGACCATACTGGAGGACCTCAGGAGCCATGCTGCCAAGTTCAGTGAGAGAAGGTTGGTGTGATGAATCCTCCCGTTCATCTTGGACAGCAAGTCCGATCTGCACGGCAGTCTCCTGACAGGTACAGAAGGTACGGGTACCACCATTGCCTGGGCCAATTTGGAGCGATCAGAATCATCCTCATGTCTGAGTGTGAGAGCTTGGTCACCACCTTTAGGATGAGTGGAAGAGGTGGAAAGGCATACACAAATGCCCCTGACCAGCTGATCAAAAGGGCAATCCCCTTCGACCCTGGTTGGTAGTACCTTGAGGCGAAGTCTCAGCATTTTTTGTTTGTGTCGTCCGCGAACAGATCGATGCTTGGACGACCCCATTCTTGGAAAATGTCCTCGACAACTTTGTTGTTTAGAACCCAGTCCTGCTGGTCCTCGAAGTGCCGACTGAGAGCGTCTGCCCGTGAATTCTGCTCTCCCGGTAGGTGCACTGCTGTAATCGATAGATTTCTCACTAAGAACCAATGCCAGAGGGCCTGAGCTTCCAGCGACATAGTCCTCGATCGAGTCTTTCCCTGTTTGTTCAGGTAGTACACGGTGGTCGTATTGTCTGTCTGTTCTAGAATGGAATTGGTCTGAATCGAAGGGAGGAAAGCCTTGAGAGCCAGATGCACCGCTCGACTCCAGCATGTTGATGTGGTACAACTGTTCTTTTGTTGACCATTGACCTTGTGTCTGGAGAGAGCCTATGTGAGCTCCCCAACCCTGTAGGGAGGCGTCTGTGATCAAAGATTGGGAGGGAGGAGCATGATGGAATAGAACTCCTACCAGCAGTTTTTGCTGTCTCATCCACCATGGTATTGATGCTCTTGCTGCGTGCAACAGTTGTATCCTCCAGATCCTGTTGTAAGAGACGCATTCTCAATCTGCCATTGGGTACCAGAAAGACGCAGGATGCCATTGATCCTAGAAGAGATGCAACCTGGTGGACTGAAGGTAGGTTGTTGTGTAGGATCTGCTTGCCCTTCAGTGCGATTGAAAACAGTATCTCCTCCGAAGGAAACACGTTTCCTATTGCGGAGTCTAATGTTGCTCCCAGATAATGAATTCTCTGCGTGGGTTGCTGAGTCGATTTTTCGAAGTTTATGTGGAGACCCAGCTGCTGGCAAAGGTCTAGACATTGTTGAAAATTGTTCCTCACACTCTGGGGAGAGGGACCTTTCAGAAGCCAGTCATCGAGATAGGGATACACCAAGATGTCCCTGTGTCGTAGAGCGGCTGCTACTACTGCCGTGCACTTCGTGAACACTCGGGGAGCTGACTTCAACCAGAATAATGGGAGGACCCCACCAGGAAACGCAGGAACTTCCTGTGATGTAGATTTATTGGGACATGAAAGTACGCATCTTCCAGATCCAGCGAATACATCAAATCTCCCTGTTGTAGATGTGGATATATTTGATGAAGAGCCAACATGCAAAACCTTTCTTTTCTAATGGACTTGTTAAGTGTTCGAAGATCTAGAATAGGTCTAAAATCTGACTTTCGACCCTTTTTCTTTACTAGGAAGTATCTTGAGTATACTTCTTGACCTCGTTGTGATGCAGGGACTTTCTCGATGGCTGACTTTCTTAGAAGGATAGACGCCGCCCGCTGCAGTAGATTTATCTGGTGGCATGTTGTTTTCGCTGGTGGGATCGAGAGAGGCCGATGTCGAAAACATAGAGAGTACCCATTTTGCAGCGTAGTCAACACCTATTGCTCTTTTTTAATACTTTGCCACTCCTCCAGATGATTGGCAATACTTCCCCCTACTGAAGTGGAAAACAGTGATGGAGGAAGTGGACACTCACTGTTTAGTTGATGTTTATCCTGAGGTAGTCGACTGACGAAGGGTTCCTCTTCCTCTGGGGGTATGACGACCCTGGTACTGGGACTTCGATTGACCCTGCTGCTGCTGTTGCCTCTGCCAATGAGGGGTTTGAACCCTCTGACGGAAGGGTCGCCGATCGTAGAGCCTGTAACGGTGCTGGAACTCTTTCTTCTTCTCAAGCCCAACCGCCTTCAGGATATTGAGTTCTGACTTCATCCTCGACATTTCCTCATCAGTGTGAGTGCCAAACAAGGATGAGCCTGTGAAAGGGAGATTGAGAATCCCGGACTGCGCTTCGGGTTTAAGTGCAGTAAGACCGAGCCATGATGACCTTCTGGTGCTGATTCCATGAGCATAGGCATGCGTAGACAGCGTCGCTCCATCAGCTGCGGCACTGATCACCTGGTTTGCCACCAAGCTGTCTTCTTGCACAATTTCCTCAAAATCTCTGCGGTCTTCCCTTGGTAGCTTCTCTGTGAACCTCTGCAGAGAGTCCCACAGAGATCTGTCATAACGCCCCAACAAGGCCGAAGCGCTGGAGACTTTCATCATGGAGGCTGACGTGCCACAGACCTTTCTCCCCTATGCATCCTGTGCTCTGCTCTCCTTATCCGGTGGAACTGTAGATGAGGAAGCTACTGCGTGTGTCTTCTTGGCCGCAGCTATAATGGAATCTGGTGGAAGATCAGATCTGAGGAATAAAGGGTCTTCTTCAGGCAGCCTGTATTTTTTCACGATTCTCGCTGGTGCGGGCTTGAGAGTCGCTGGCGTTAAAAATATGTCCATTACAGGCTGGAGCAAACCCGGGACCAGAGGTAGCAATGGCTTGGCTGCTGATCTCTGATGCAAAGTCTCAAATATGACTGAGGACGAGCTTTGCTTAGTAGGCATAGAGATGTTTAACTTGTTTGCCCCTCTGGAGAGAAAATCGTGAAAAGTAATGACGTCATCCACCGGAGAGATTCTCGACGGTGGGCTGTCTGTGAGGGTCAGGGAGTAGTCCCTCTTCGAAGTATGTGTAGAAGAGGGTGAACTTGTTGGAGACCTGTGTCTTCTCCTTTGCTCTCGAGACCTGGATCTTCTTCTTGAAGAGCGAGCAGGAGTATGTGCGCGATCTCTACCCCTCGATGGAGTTGTAGGAGAGAAATCCGCTGCTTGCACGAGACAAATGCAAAAACAACAATTGATGGCCAGAATGCAGAACAATGTCATACATTCACCCCAGTACAGAGATCGGGGCCTAAATCCATCATTTTTTTGCTCACCATGCCATTCCAGTTTGAACCCAGCCATATGCAAATCAGTCTTGACCCTGTGCCTCATGGGAACAGTCCAGTCCGAACTGAAAGGCCAGGTCCTCCCTGGACAGGAAACAAACATCCTAGGACCGGTTTCTGGCTTTTAGCCCTCATCTGCCAGGATAGCTCGACTCCAGTGGCATGGAGAGCACGGGACCCACGTCTGGGCATACCCGTCCCACTCGGGGTGACAAATGTAAAAACAACAATTGATGGACAGAATGCAGAACAATGTCATACATTCACCCCAGTACAGATATCTGGGCCTAAATCCATAGTTTTTTTGCTCACCATGCCATTCCAGTTTGAACCCAGCCATATGCAAATCAGTCTTGGCCCTGTGCCTCATGGGAACAGTCCAGTCTGAACTGCCAGGCCAGGTCCTCCCTGGACTGAAAACAAGCATCCTAGGACCGGTTTCGGGCTTTCAGCCCTCATCAGCCAGAAAAGCTCGACTCCAGTGGCATGGAGAGCACGGGACCCACGTCTGGGCATACCCGTCCCACTCGGGGTGACAAATGCAAAAACAACAATTGATGGACAGAATGCAGAACAATGTCATACATTCACCCCAGTACAGAGATCTGGGCCTAAATCCATTGTTTTTGGCAGGGTATGCCCAGACGTGGGTCCCTTGCTCACTTTGCCACTGGATTCAAGATAGCCTGGCTGATGAGGGTTATGAATCCGAAACCGGTCCCAGGATGTTTGTTTCCGGTCCAGGGAAGACATGGCTTGGCAGTTCGGGCTGGACTGTTCGTTCCCATGAGGCACAGGGTCAGACTGATATGCATATGGCCATGTCTGAACTGGGGTGGTGGAGTGAGCTAAAGAATGATGATGGATTAAACCCAGATCAGTTGACTGGGGGTGAGTGTTTGATTTGCTCAAACGCTCTGTCCATCATCCCCTTTGGTATCGCTTTTTTCGCCCTAAGTTGGCAGGGTATGCCCAGACGTGGGTCCCTTGCTCACTTTGCCACTGGATTCAAGATAGCCTGGCTGATGAGGGTTATGAACCTGAAACCGGTCCCAGGATGCTTGTTTCCAGTCCGGGGAAGACATGGCTTGGCAGTTCGGGCTGGACTGTTCCCATGAGGCACAGGGTCAGACTGATTTGCATATGGCCATGTCTGAACTGGGGGGGTGGAGTGAGCTAAAAAATGATGATGGATTAAACTCAGATCAGTTGACTGGGGGTGAGTGTTTGATTTGCTCAAGCGCTCCATCCATCATCCCCTTTGGTATCGCTTTGTTCGCCGTAAGTTGGCAGGGTATGCCCAGACATGGGTCCCTTGCTCACTTTGCCACTGGATTCAAGATAGCCTGGCTGATGAGGGTTATGAACCCGAAACCGGTCCCAGGATGCTTGTTTCCGGTCCAGGGAAGATATGGCTTGGCAGTTTGGGCTGGACTGTTCCAATGAGGCACAGGGTCAGACTGATTTGCTAATGGCCATTTCTGAACTGTGGTGGTGGAGTGAGCTAAACAATGATATTGGATTAAATCAAGATCAGTTGACTGGGGGTGAGTGTTTGATTTGCTCAAGCGCTCTGTCCATCGTCCGCTTTGGTATCGCTTCGTTCGCCTTAAGTTGGCAGGGTATGCCCAGACGTGGGTCCCTTGCTCACTTTGCCACTGGATTCAAGATAGCCTGGCTGATGAGGGTTATGAACCTGAAACCGGTCCCAGGATGCTTGTTTCCGGTCCAGGGAAGACATGGCTTGGCAGTTCAGGCTGGACTGTTCCCATGAGGCACAGGGTCAGATTGATTTGCATATGGCCATGTCTGAACTGGGGTGGTGGAGTGAGCTAAAGAAAGATGATGGATTAAACCCAGATCAGTTGACTGGGTGTGAGTGTTTGATTTGCTCAAGCGCTCCGTCCATCGTCCCCTTTAGTATCGCTTGCACGAGACAGGCAAGAGGAGACCTGTGTAAAGGACTGGAATAGTCCTGAGCACCTCCTGTTTGTGGAGCGTCAGCTTTGCGCCAGTTATTTAGAGGTAACAACCATCTGGGAGAGAGATGTACTGATGGAGATTTGCGCCTCTCTTCCCGAGCAGGAGCTTCCTGCTAGCGTGAGCGGTGTGCAGAGTGAGATTTTTGCTTCTCCGTCCTTACAGGATCCTCAACTGGGTGGATTTGTACAGGTAAAGAAGCCTGGCTATGCAACGTTGAAATGACCACTGGTGATCTTGAGGAAGAGAAAGAAGACCGGCTTGACAACGTACGGTAAGATTCTGCTCTCGACGTCGGTGATGGCGACGAAGAACAACCCACAGAGTGAGAGCCCGTAACAGATCTGTGCTTCGACGTCCGAGCCTGGACGCCAACGGAGTTCTTTGTGTTGATGGTGAACGTCGTTGCTTCGACGTCGACGGAGACTGCTGTCTCGACATCGAACGTCTTAGTGGTATGGTCGACGGAGTCCTCTGCCTCGACGTCGACCGTCTTCGAGATGTCCTAGACGGAGACCTCTGCCTCGACGTTGACCGTCTTGTCGTCATCGGAGTATTCTGTCTCGAGGACGAGTGTCTCTGTGCTCACGTTGATAGAGACCTCTGCCTTGACGTTGAACGCCTGCGTGTCGAAGACTGGGGTCTCGACGACGAACTTCTGTGGGATGAATTCGACGGAATCCTCTGCCTCGACGCCGGAGACAGCGTTTTTTGCCTCGACGTCGATGATCTATGTACAGATCTTGATGGAGACTTGTGCCTCGATGTCGACCGCTCAAGAGTATGCGGAGACGGAGTGTCCTGTCTCCATGTCGAAGGTTTGGCCAATGCCGACAGAGACCTGTTCCTCGACGTTGATCGTCGCCTGGTTGATGCCAACAAAGGGTCTTTTACCTGACTCAAAGTTGAAGCCGCCGTCTTCGATCTTGGAGTTGAACGATGCATGTGCACCGCTGAAGACTTCGACAACGACATCTGATTCTTCGCCGGTGGATGATTCGACGTCGATCCCGACGACGAGGGTGAACAGATAGGTATCTTGCTCCTCGACGTCGATCGTGGTCTCTATTCCTTCTGCCTCACAGGAGACCTACCTCTTTCAGAGAGTTCATATAACCAAATTTTCCTCTATCCTTGAGAATTCTTCTGGACAATTTTTTACAATGTGGACAGTTCTCTGGAGAGTGAGAGTCAGGGAGGCAGAGGATACACGCAGAATGTGTGTCAGTCTTGGCCTTCTTCTTGCCAAAGGAGGGCAAGGGTCGAAACGTGAAGGCATTCTGCCAGAAATAAAAACACTTTCTGCCAAAGAAAAGGTCACACTTCACTCCAAAGACAAAAAGACATCGAATGAAAAGTAGAAAACCTCTAACAATGTTAACAAAAAAGTCAAAACGTACAGAGCTGTGGAATCCAGGGTCCTGACTGAAAGAGCCGGAAAGAACAACTGACCTAACTGTCACCCCTGAGGCATGATGGGAAGCTAGGAATCATGGCTGCCTTAAAGGCATGGTGCCAGTTTTTATACTATTGCTCTCATTTTCTATGCTATTGGCTTACAATGCAGCCTGTAGGCTAACAATGCCTGCTCTTTTTGCAGTTTTTCATGAGTTGTACTCAATAAAAGTAGGTCAAGTAATGAACAAATTACTTACCTTCGGTAACGATGTATCTGTAAGAAACATTAGTTAGTTAGATTCCTCACCTTAGAATATCCCCAGGCGTCAGCCTTGATCCGTAAAGATTTTTGTAGCAATACCCCTTGCGCGTCGGTAGGCGTCGTCTGCGACTCCGCGTCAGTCGTTGGCGTCGTGCCCCGGAATGACGTCGTCGGAGTACTTAGACGCCGCCCTCGCGCGCTGACGTCAGTTCTTGTACATGGCTTTCCGCGCCAGGAACGCAGAGCCATGCAAGAGACCGACACTGGTGCCAAAAAGTCTAGGGCCCTGAACAGGATGGCCTTAACCCTAGATGTCGGTTCGCAGAACGGGGAGGATGGGTGGGTCAGTGAGAAATCTAACTAACTAATGTTTCTTACAGATACATCGTTACCGAAGGTAAGTAACCTGTTCATCTGAAAGAAACACGTTAGTTAGATTCCTCACCTTAGAATAGATACCCCAGCAATACCAACCCCAGTGGTGGGTCTGCGAACCAAGATCACACCAGAAAGTCCTGGAGAACAGAACGGCCAAAGAAGCCGTCTCTCCGGACTTGGCTGTCCAGGCAATAGTGCTTGGCGAACGTGTGCAGTGAGGCCCACGTCGCCGCCTGACAGATGTCCTGCAAGGGAACTCCCCGTCCCAGGGCAGTTGTCGCTGCTGTGGCCCAGGTGGAATGGGCTCTCAGCCCAACAGGAGGGTCCTTTTTCGCCAAAGAGTAACAAACCTTTATACACAATACAACCCACCGTGAGATGGTCCGCTTGTGTACAGCCCTCCCCTTCTTAGCACCTACGTATCCAACAAAAAGTTGGTCGTCCACCCGGAACTGTCTGGTGCGGTCCAAATAAAAGGACAGCGCACGTTTGGGGTCCAGACGGTGGAGCCTCTCTTCCTCTTTCGAGGGATGCGGAGGCGGAAAGAAGGTGGGCAATGTGACAGATTGCTCGATGTGAAATGGGGTCACCACTTTTGGGAGAAAAGAAGGACGAGTCCAGAGGACAACCTTGTCCGGATGAACAGAAAGAAAAGGAGGCTTAGATGACAGAGCCTGGAGCTCACTCACCCGTCTAGCCGAGGTGATAGCTACCAGGAAAGCAGTCTTAAAAGTCAGAAGACGAAGGGGACAATTGTGAAGAGGCTCAAAGGGAGCGCACATCAGAAAGGTCAAGACAAGATTCAAATCCCACTGAGGCATTACGAAGGGGACAGGAGGGAACATGTGAGTAATGCCTTTAAGAAAACGCGAAACAACAGGGGATTTGAAAAGAGAAGGCTGATCAGGAAGCCGTAAGAAAGCAGAGATCGCAGAAAGATAACCTTTCAAGGTGCCCAGAGCAGAGCCCTGCTGGGCCAAGGAAAGAAGAAAGAGGAGAACCTCAGAAAGAGGGGCGGAAAGGGGATCCACAGCCTTTGCTGTGCACCATGCCACAAATTTGTTCCACCTGCAGGCGTATACCGATTTTGTGGAGGGACGCCTGGCTGCCAGAATCACATCACAGACTTCAGGAGGCAAGTCAAATGGCATCAACTGTTGCTGCTCAATCTCCAAGCATGGAGGTGGAGACTGGACAGGTTCGGGTGGAGGACCATCCCCTGCTGCTGCGACAGAAGGTCCTCCTGAAGAGGCAGTCGTACCGGACATACTGAGTAGCTCGGGATACCAGTACCTTCGTGCCCAATCCAGAGCCACTAAGATGACTTGGGCCCGGTCGCGCCTGATCTTCTTCAGCACTCTGGGCAGAAGTGGTATAGGCGGAAAGGCGTACAACAGACCGCAACTCCACTCGCGACGAAAAGCGTCTCCGAGCGAGTGCCGCCTTGGAAATTCCAACACGCAGAACTGCTGACATTGCGCGTTCTCTTTGGTGGCGAATAGATCTAACCAAGGCTCTCCCCACTGCAGAAAGAGACCTTGCGAGGTCCGAGTTCAGACGCCATTCGTGCACCGGCGGCTGAGTTCGTCTGCTCTGGCGTTCAGAGCCCGCCAGATGTTGAACCACCAGGATGATGCCCTGGTGTTCCAGCCATGTCCAGAGGTGCAGAGCCTCCTGACAAAGGGTCCACGACCGCACCCCGCCTTGTTTGTTGCAATACCACATGGCGGTGGTGTTGTCCGTGAACACCTGCACGACACTGCCACGGACAGAGGGAAGGAAGGCTTTCGGTGCAAGCCGGATCGCTCTCAGCTCCAACAAGTTGATATGGAGTTGAGACTCCGCCGGAGACCAGAGGCCTCTGATCTCCGCCTCTCCCATATGGCCCCCCCATCCCAGGAGAGACGCATCCGTCACTACTACGTGCTCCGGTTGGGGTAGGGAGAGGCATCTGCCCCTGACCCAATCGCGGTCCGTGAGCCACCACTGCAACTGTTTCGCAGTGCCCTCCGAGATCAAGACATGGTCGGACAGGATGCCGCGATGCTGGGCCCACTGAAACTTCAGGTCCCACTGCAGAGCCCGCATTCGCCACCTGGCGTAATGCACCAACAGGATGCAGGAGGCCATCAGCCCCAGAAGCCGCAGCACCAACCTGACCGAAACCCAGGATAGAGGCCGAAAGATGGGAATCAGAGCCTGAATATCCCGGACCCGCTGTTCCGGAGGATAGGCCCGGAACTGCGCCGAATCTAGAACCGCTCCGATGAAGAGGAGCTTCTGGGTGGGTCTCAGGTGTGACTTCGGCACATTGATGGAGAACCCCAGCAAATGCAGGAGGTCGGCCGTAGTCTGGAGGTGGGAGGCGACTGCCTGGGGCGAGCCCGCCTTCAACAGCCAGTCGTCGAGATAGGGGAAGACTGGAACCCCCGATCTGCGCAGATGAGCTGCGACCACCGCCATCACTTTCGTGAACACCCGAGGGGCACTGGTGAGGCCGAAGGGGAGCACGGTGAACTGAAAGTGCTCCTGACCCACCGTGAACCACAGGTAACGCCGGTGGGCCGGCAGGACGGGGATGTGAAAATAGGCGTCCTGCAAGTCCAACGCTACCATCCAGTCTCCAGGGTCGAGGGCAGCCAGAACCTGAGCTAAAGTGAGCATCTTGAACCGCTCCTTCCGGAGGAAGGCGTTGACGCTCCTGAGGTCCAAGATAGGGTGTAGGCCCCCTTTGCCCTTCTTGGGAACCAGAAAGTAGTGGGAATAGCAACCACGACCTACTTCTGGACCAGGAACGCGCTCGACGGCCTCTTTGGCCAAGAGGAGCGTAACTTCCTCCCGCAGAAGATTCAAGTGATCCCCCGACATAAGGTGGTACTGCGGTGGCATGGCTGGAGGGGTCGTCTCGAAGGGGAGGGAGTAGCCCCTTCGGACAATTTGCAGCACCCACCTGTCCAATGTGATGGATCGCCAGTGGAGCAGGTGATGGAGAACTCTGCCGCCCACTGGCGTGGAATGGGCCTGAAAGCTCGGACTAGGAGGGCTTTGAGGCGGATGCTGCCGGGGTGGATGTGGACTGACCGGCACGTTGTCCTCCAGTACCGCCTCGGCGGAATCCACGTCCGCGTGCAGGTTGGGTCTGCGGCCGGTGGCTAGGCGGACGTGAGAAGGTGCCCCTTCCTTGGCCACGAAAGGGACGAAAGGTGGAAGTTTGCTGCCGCGGGGCCGAGAGACCCAAGGACTTGGCCGTAGCCCGGGAGTCCTTCAAACGAGCCAGCGCACTATCCGCCTTCTCACCAAAAAGGCGAGTGCCATCAAAGGGCATATCCAGGAGGGTACTCTGGACATCCCCCGAGAAAGACGTGGACCGCAGCCAGGCGTGGCGCCGGAGCGCCACCGTGGTGGAAATCGCCCTACCCAGCGAGTCCGTGGTGTCTCGTCCACACCGTATGGCATGTCGTGTTGCATCTCGCCCGTCAGCAAGCGCCTGGGTGAGTTGTGTCCGGGCCTCCTCCGGGCACAGGGGCAGCACGTCCTCCACCGCCTCCCACAGAGAGTGGGAGAAACGGTCCAAGAGGCAAGCGGTGTTCAAAGACCGCAGGCCCAAACTCAGGGAAGAGAACAGCTTCTTTCTGAACTGTTCCAACCTCTTGGATTCCCGATCCAGAGGAGCGGACGGGAAGGAGGATTAAGAAGTTGAGGCCTGGATAACCAGACTCTCGGGGTGGGGTGTTATGACAGGAAACTGGGGTCGCCCGGAGCAGGGCGGTGGCACCGGGCCACGTTCCGATCCACAGGAGGAACTGTGGAGGGCTTGGACCAAGTGCCCTGCAGAGCGTCTATGAGGGCCTCATTGAACTGCAGCAGAGGCTCTGTGGAGCTTGCTGACGGTTGAAGCACCTCTGTGAGGATGTTAGTCCTCACGCCCACAGCAGGCAACTCGAGCTCCAGGGCTTCGGCCGCCTTGCGCAGCACCACTGAGAAAGCTGCACCTTCCTCCGAGGCCACAGTCGGAGGAGAGATGAAACCAGCGTCCGGGGAGGTGTCCAGACCACTGGCATCCCCCAGTTCGACTGCCCAGTCCTGTGAAAGTTGGGCCTGTCTGGCCACAGGGTCCTCAGACCCCTCCCAGTCGCCCCTGTCATCCGATTCCTGATAAACAGGTAGGAATGATCGGAGCCGGGCGGTAGATGAAAGGCACATCCATCGGCGTCGGGTGCGGCGTCGAGTGGTGCCGCGCCGGCGTCGGACCCGGACCGGGGCTAAACCGGGGAATGGCGTCGTCCGGGGACGGCGCCGGAGGCGGAACCGGTGTCGAGTGGTGCCGCGCGGGAGTCGGACCCGGACCGGGGCTAAACCGGGGAATGGCGTCGTCCGGGGACGGCGCCGGAGGCGGAACCGGTGTCGGTGCCGGCGGAGGAGGCGTCTTGAGGTCGACCGGCGCCGGCAGAGATCCAGGCCTGGATCCCTCGGGGACCTGCGGCGTCGGGACCGAAGTCGTCGACGGCGCCGGAGCCGCCGGCACGCGAGGTCGCCCAGTCGAGCCCGCGGAGCCAGGCCCCTCATGGCCGAGAGGAAAGCACTGACCTCCGCTGGAGTCGCGTCAGTCCCAGGGACCGGCGGGTATGGAGACAGACGCGGCTCCTGCGGCTCCGACGGAGCCGCGGGGGTGGGACCACCCTGACCCTCGGCCGAGTCGCGCGAGGGGAGTCCGAAGAGCGGTGTCGCCTCTTGGACTTCTTTGATCGCTTTGACTTACCCGAAGACTTCAAGCCCGACAAGCGATGATGGTGGCGAGTACAGAAGCTCGAGAAGCTTACGGGACCGCTCCCGCCTAGCTTTCGAGGTCAAGCCTGACAATCAAGGCATGACTCTGCGTCGTGGTCGACCCCCAGGCAGTAAAGGCACCGGCGATGGTGGTCCGTCACCGACATTAGTCGATGACAGGAGTCACAGGCTTTAAACCCAGGCATCCTACCGGCACCAGAGTCGAGTCGACAGAAGACCAAAAAGAGTCAAAAACGTTTAGTCAAAAAGTGACTAAGGGGTAAGCTGTTCCCGGATCGGCGCTGTCTGGCGCGGAAAAAAGAAGAACTGACGTCAGCGCGCGAGGGCGGCGTCTAAGTATTCCGACGACGTCATTCTGGCGTACGATGCCAACGACGGACGCGGAGCCGCAAACGACGCCTAGCGACGCGCAAGGGGTATTGCTACAAAATCTTTCCGGATCCAGCCTGACGCCTGGGGATATTCTAAGGTGAGGAATCTAACTAACGTGTTTCTTTCAGATACTTGCCATACTGTGGTTCATATATTCATTATGTATTTGCACAAGTATTTATCATATTATTGCATTGTATAGCCTCCTATATAGGGGCTGCATTGGTATGAGAAAAAATGATATATGTATTTATATATAAGAGCAGTATATATATATTTTTTCATATATAATTTTTAATATTTCGGGGGTCCCCGCACATGGGCGGGAATATTCAGTGCTTATGACTATTGATGAGGATCCCCTGGAAGAGAAAAGTTAAAAACATAAAGATTGAGGGGATAGCCCAGCGAACTCTAAGCGCTATATTTTTGTTTCTATACACTTATAGATTGACTCTGCATTGGACACCCACACAAGTGAGGTATCGTTTTTATCAGGAGACCAAGTAGAATGCTGAGGAGTAGGAAATTTGTGGCGGCACTGCCATTCCCCCACAGAAATGTCTGAAAATGTTTAGTTTTTTGCAAACTTTGAGGTTTACAGGGGAATCTGGGTAGGAAAACGTTGGGAGATCCACACAAGCCACACGTCCTTGGAATCCCCGGGTGTCTAGGTTTCAGAAATGTCTGGGTTTGGTTGGTTTCCATACATGGCCGTCAAGCCCAGGACCAAAAACACAGGTGACTCTGAGGCAAGACCAGGTCTTTTTGTGATCGATTATTTTCAAGTCTCCTCAGTTAGTTGATGTTTGCAAGGGATTCTGGGTAACATGAACTGGTGAGAGACACACAAATCACCCCATCCTGGATTCCCCTGGGTTTCTATTTTTCAGAAATGTACAGGTTTGCTAGGTTTCCCTATGTTCCGGGTGAGCTTGGGCCCAAAACACACAGCTAGGCACCTTGCAAAAAAAGGATCAGTTTATAGTGGAAAAATGTGATGTGTCCATGTTACGTTTTGGCCCGTTTCCTGTTGCACTCCCTAGGCCTATCCACACAAGTGAGGTACCATTTTTATCAAGCGACTAGGGGGAATGCTGGATGGGTAGAAGCTTGTGGCACCCCACAGATTCCAGACCTTTCAGTCACAGAAATGTTTGAGGCTTGCAAGGGATTCTGGGTAACAGAACCTGGTGAGAGCCACAAAAGACACCTCATCCTGGATTCCCCTGCGTGTCTAATATTAAAAAATGCACAGGTTTGCTAGGTTTCCCTAGGTGTTGGCTGAGCTAAGGTCCTAAATACACAGCTAGGCACATTGAAAAAAATGGTCTGATTTCTGTGGAAAAACGTGATGTGTCCACGTTGCATTTTGGGCCGTTTCCTGTTGTGGGCACTAGGTCTACCCTCACAAGTGAGGTACTATTTTTATTGGGAAACTAGGGGGAATGCTGGGTGGGTGAAAGTTTGTGGCTCCCCACAGATTCCAGAATTTTCCATCACAGAAATGTGAGCAAAATGTGTTTTTTTTTTTTTTTTACAAAGCTTGAGGTTTACTAGAAATTCTGGGTAAGAGAACCTGGTGAGAGCCACACAAGTCACCTCATCTTGGATTCCCCTTGGTGTCTAATTTTCCAAAATGTACAGGTTTGCTTGGTTGCCCTAGGTGCCGGCTGAGCGAGGACCCAAAATGCACAGCTAGGCACACTGCAAAAAAAGGGTACCTTTTCTGTGGAAAAATGTGATGTGTCCACGTTGCATTTTGGGCTGTTTCCTGTCATGGGCACTAGGCCTACCAGCACAAGTGATGTCCCATTTGTATCGGGCGATTTCAGGGAATACTGGGTAAGAGGAAGTGTGTGGCTCCCTACAGATTCCCGAACTTTCCATCACAGAAATGTGAGGAAAATGTGCTTTTTTCTTTACAGTTTTGAGGTTTGCTAGGGATTCTGGGTAACAGAACCTGGTGAGACTCACACAAGTCATCCCATACTGGATTCCCCTGGGACTCTAGTTTTCAAAAATGTACAGGTGTGCTTGGTTTCCCTAGGTGCCGGCTGAGCTAAGGTCCAAAATCCACAGCTAGGCACACTGCAATAAAAAGGGTTAGTTTTCTGTAGAAAAATGTGATATGTCCACATTGCGTTTTGGGCCATTTCCTGTCACAGGCACACGGCCTACCCACACAACTCAGGTACCATTTTTATTGGGAGACTTAGAAGAATGCTGGATGGGTAGAGGTTTATGGTTCTCAGTAGATTCCAGACCTTTCCATCACAGAAATATTAGGAAAATGTGTGTTTCTTGACAATGTTTGAGGTTTGCATTGGATTCTGGGTAACAGAACTTGGTGAGAGCCACACAAGACATCAGATACTGCATTCCCCTGGGAGTCTAGCTTTAAAAAATGTACAGGTGTGCTTGGTTTCCCTAGTTCCAAGATGAGCTAAGGTCCAAAATCCACAGCTAGGGACACTACAAAAAAGGGCCAGTTTTCTGTGGAAAAATGTGATGTGTACACATTGCCTTTTAGGGAGTTTCCTGTCACGGGCACTAGGCCTACATACACAAGTGAGGAACCATTTTTATAGGGACACTTGGGGAAATGCTGGGTAGGTGGAGGTTTGTGGCTCCCCGCAGATCCCAGAACTTTCTATCATAGAAATGTGAGGAAAATGTTTTTTTTTTTATTTACAAAGTAAGTTTGAGGTTTTCAAGGGATTCTGGGTAACAAAACCTGGTGAGACTCACACAAGTCACCCCATCCTGGATTCCCCTGGGTGTCTAGTTTTCAAATATGTACAGGTTTACTAGGTTTTCCTAGGTGCTAGCTGAGTTAGGCCCCAACATCCACAGCTAGGCACATTGCACAAAAAGGGTCAGTTTTCTGTGGAAAAATGTGTTGTGTCCACGTTGCTTTTTTGTCCATTTCCTGTTGCGGGCAAGAGGCTTACCCACACAAGTGAGGTAGAATTGTTTTCGAGAGACTTGGAGGCAAGCTGGGTGGTTGGAAGCTTGTGGCTCCTTGCAGAATTCAAAACTTTCCATCACAGAAATATGAGGAAAATTTTGTTTTTTTTAACAATGTTTGAGGTTTGCAGGGGATTCTGTTTAACAGAACCTGGTGAGAGCTACAGAAGTAACTCCATCTTGGATATCCCCGGGTGTCTAGTTTTGAAAAATGTACAGGTTTGCTAGGTTTTTTAGGTGCCGGCTGAGCTAAGGCCTAAAATCCACAGCTAGGCACGTTGCACTAAAAGGGTCAGTTTTCTGTGGAAAAATGTCATGTGTCCACGTTGCTTTTTTGCCCGTTTCCTGTCTGAGGCACTAGGCTTACCCACACAAGTGAGGTACCTTTTTCATTGGGAGATTTGGCGAAAATGCTCAGTGGATGGAAGCTTGTGGCTCCCGACAGATTCCAGACCTTTCCATCACAGAAATGTGAGGAAAATGTGTTTTTTTAACAAAGTTTGAGGTTTGCTTGGGATTCTGGGTACAAGAACCTGGTAAGAGCCACACAAGTCACCCCATCCTGGATTTCCCTGCGTATCTAGTTTTAAAAAATGTACAGGTTTGCTAGGTTTCCCATGGAGCCTACTGAGCTAAGGCCCAAAATCCATAGCTAGGCACGTGGAAAAAAAAGGGTCCATTTTCAGTGGAAAAATGTGATGTGTCCACGTTGCGTTTTGGGTCGTTTCCTGTGGGAGGTACTAGGCCTATCCACACAAGTGAGGTACTATTTTTATTGGGAGACTTGGGGAAATACTCGGTGTTTGGAAGTTTGTGTCTCCCTGCAGATTCCAGAACTTTCTATCATAGAAATGTGAGGAAATGTGTTTTTTATTTTTTTTGTTTTTTTTACAAAGTTTGAGATTTGCTAAGGATTCCAGGTAACAGAACCTGGTAAGAGCCACATACCTCACCCCATCCTGGATTCCCCAGGATATCTAGTTTAAAAGAATGTACAGGTTTGCCAGGTTTCCATAGGTGCCAGCTGAGCTAAGGCCCAAAATCCACAGCTAGGCACATTGCAAAAAAAGGGTCAGTTTTCTGTAGGAAAATGTGATGTGTCCACGCTGTATTTTGGGCAGTCTCCTGATGTGGGCACGAGGCCTACCCACACAAGTGAGGTAACATTCAAAACTTTCCATCACAGAAATATGAGGAAAATTTGTTTTTTTTAACAATGTTTGAGGTTTGCAGGGGATTCTGTTTAACAGAACCTGGTGAGAGCTACAGAAGTAACTCCATCTTGGATATCCCCGGGTGTCTAGTTTTGAAAAATGTACAGGTTTGCTAGGTTTTTTAGGTGCCGGCTGAGCTAAGGCCTAAAATCCACAGCTAGGCACGTTGCACTAAAAGGGTCAGTTTTCTGTGGAAAAATGTCATGTGTCCACGTTGCTTTTTTGCCCGTTTCCTGTCTGAGGCACTAGGCTTACCCACACAAGTGAGGTACCTTTTTCATTGGGAGATTTGGCGAAAATGCTCAGTGGATGGAAGCTTGTGGCTCCCGACAGATTCCAGACCTTTCCATCACAGAAATGTGAGGAAAATGTGTTTTTTTCACAAAGTTTGAGGTTTGCTTGGGATTCTGGGTACAAGAACCTGGTAAGAGCCACACAAGTTACCCCATCCTGGATTTCCCTGCGTATCTAGTTTTCAAAAATGTACAGGTTTGCTAGGTTTCCCATGGAGCCCACTGAGCTAAGGCCCAAAATCCATAGCTAGGCACATGGAAAAAAAAGGGTCCATTTTCAGTGGAAAAATGTGATGTGTCCACGTTGCGTTTTGGGTCGTTTCCTGTGGGAGGTACTAGGCCTATCCACACAAGTGAGGTACTATTTTTATTGGGAGACTTGGGGAAATACTCGGTGTTTGGAAGTTTGTGTCTCCCTGCAGATTCCAGAACTTTCTATCATAGAAATGTGAGGAAATGTGTTTCTTTTTTTTTTTTTTTTTTTACAAAGTTTGAGATTTGCTAAGGATTCCAGATAACAGAACCTGGTAAGAGCCACATACCTCACCCCATCCTGGATTCCCCAGGATATCTAGTTTAAAAGAATGTACAGGTTTGCCAGGTTTCCATAGGTGCCAGCTGAGCTAAGGCCCAAAATCCACAGCTAGGCACATTGCAAAAAAAGGGTCAGTTTTCTGTAGGAAAATGTGATGTGTCCACGCTGTATTTCGGGCCGTCTCCTGATGTGGGCACGAGGCCTACCCACACAAGTGAGGTAACATTCTTATTGGGAGACTGGGGTAAGCCTGGGCAAAGCACTACGCTACGCCCGCGTAGTTTGCGAAGCTCGCGCTACTTCGCACTACGCGAATTGCACGTAGCACAGTGCAAACACGCGTAGCGTAGTGTTGCGTAGTGCTGCGGTCATTTTTTGCTTGCTCGCGGTCCTCAACGTCAAGTTGGCGACCGCGAGCAAGCAAAATGACATCCCGGTGAGACTTTTTCCTTGTTCGCGATCAGCAACATCAAGTTGGCGATCGCGAGCATGGAAAATAAACCTCCCGGCGAGATTCCCAACGCGAGGAGGTCAGGTTTCTCATTGTGAGTGGTCGCGTATGCTCGCGACCGCTCGCGATGAGAAACTACCAGTTCGCGTTGAGAAAGCTGCCGCTCGAGTAAAAATCTACTCGAGCAGCAGAAAACTACAGCTCGCACTGTGCAAAATGCCATTTTCAATGATTGCACAGTGCCGGTTGCTTGTCCGCACTGTGCAATCATTGAAAATGACATCTGGCACAGTGCGAACAAGGTACTACGCAGTTCGCGAAGTGCTACGCGTAGCTCGCGTAGTGCGAAGTGCACTTTGCGTAGCTTCGCGAAGTGCTACTTCGCGAACTACGCCCAGGGTTACCCAGCAGGTGGCAGGTGCTTCAGTTCTTTTTGCTGAGATGTGACATTGTTAGATAGGTCCAATAATGGTCTCTGTCATCCCCACCAGGGAGGCGGGAGGGTTGCTTATGACTTCAAAGGAGATTCTCCTGCGACAGAACTGGAATTACAAGTAAAAAAGCATTCCTTCTTTCTAAAGGGATCTCTGTTGATACTCATAAGCACTGAACAGAATAGCAAGCCCATCCCCACCAAAGAGTGGTAGAAAAGACAGAGGAAACTATCAATCAACCAAATGAAGCAAATACATTTCTCAGGGCAGCGTGTCCTTCTTGACCATCTGTTCTAGCATTTGAATCCAAGCAATAATGTTTGGTTAAGCCGTGAACAAATCTCCATGTAGCCGCCTTACAAATCTCAGCTATTGGTACATTTCTTATTGAAGCCGCAGAAGCCGCTTTCCCTTTAGTGGAATGAGCTTTAGGTCTACCAGACAGAACCTTATTTGCCTCCTGATAGCATAATAGAATGCAAGATACTATCCATCAGGATGTGGACTGTTTGAGCGTGGCTAGACCTATATGGACTGGGATATCTATATATATATATATATATATATATATATATATATATATATATATATATATATATATATATATACATTTTAAATCTTTAGTTTGATTTTAAATCAACCATACAGAGGACAATAATATTTAAATCACAGACATGGTACTGATTGAGCAGATACTTACAGCACAGATGAATGAATGGCAAAATAAAAACATATAGTCATGGTGTCATATGTCCCATGCAGGTGCAGGTCCAGTGTAGTTTTCCCTATTTTGGCCTAAGTATGCTGCAGTCTTTACTTTGCACACGTTACTACATACGTATTTTGCTTTGTGCCACTCTGTACTTTCACACAGAACTCACTGTTATTTTTGTGTTCTGTATTTTCCTGGGATTTGAACACCGTAGACAAGGTCAAACAGCAATGCCCCTTGTTATTCTGTTTTGCTCAGTCTTTAGCACGTAGGCAAAACACATACATGCAGCTGTTGTTTGGGAACACGACCTCTTTGTCATATAGGTATGCACAAACAGGCAAATAGACAGAAGAGATCGCGACTACACCTGAGATGTAGAACCTTCATCTGTGCATGCTAAGGTACGGAGTACATCTTTTGATATATAATCACTTTGCTTCTGTAAAACGGGAGGGGGGTTAATTTACCCTGTCTTATATAATGACAACTATTTTCATGATTTATGGATTACTTACTATGCTGGCCGTATTTGTGTTAGGCATCTTTTTACTTATTATGGCACGTATACTGCATACTAGAGCACAATAGTTAAAATAAATATTTTAAACTTTCCTCGTTGCTCTGTCAGATCTTATTGTGGACAAGTACGAGTGTGAGAGCGAAAGTCTGTGTCATGTTATTGCGATTCCTAGGAGTGTCAAGAGTGTTGTGTTCTGGGGTGTCTAATCACGTGTTCCTCTGTGAGTGAGTAGGTGGGCAAGTGAGACACTATAGCTAGTCAGTCCCAGGCTCAAGGATACTCAGATGGTAGGATAACTCAGTCCCTGCCTACTAAGGTTCTATGGTCCCAAGCATAGTTTTGTTAATTCTCTGAATCCCTGCAACATGGCAAAACCCAAGGTTTGGTCTGGCACTTATTTGGACCCCTGAGTATCACTTTTGCTCGTCCACAATACCCCCGCAACATTGTCCAGAGACGTAAATGATGCGGGGGCTTTACCTCATCAGTTTGTAGGCACTTACTATTGCTGTAGGCTTTTTCAACTTGAAATGTAAAAGGTTACAACCCGTTTTTGGTCTGTTGTTTGAATCCCTTAGGTTTACATATGGCTCAACTGTTTGCAATCACAACTCATTGCCATGCAGTGGTTACTGAATACTTGTTACAGAATGGTGTCCCCAGTGTGGGGCCTACCATTGTATTTGTGGTCAAGGCGGACTCTGCGTACTGCTTCAAGGTATTTTACTCCTGGGTTACATTCCCCACTGTTGATGCGAATGATAATACTTTCCATTGTTATACAGTTGCTAACATTCCTGCGGTTTATCGCCCTTACGTGTTCATTGAGCTTCCTCTTACAGCCTGGGAGCACCAAATTTGGCTTAATGGCACCCTTGCCCATCCTCTTGCTTCTGTTCGCATGGGCCCCTTGAAAACTGACGGGCCACATGGCCAAATCTTGGCAGGCTATACTCCATATCCACATTATGCCACTGCTACTGTGACGGATGTACGTTTGTTTATATAGACGTTTGATTCTATGTCAGGACCAGAGGCTCTGATTATGCTTTTCTTTCTCCACTTTAATAAACATAACAATTTCACAGCAGCCATGAAAAGCAATAACAATATTTTTTCTCCTAATAATACAGGAAAATTATTTCAGGAACAGCAAAAGGATCGAAAAACCGAGAGCAGACTAAAACTCACATGATTCCAAAGGGGCTTGTGCCCAACAAGTCCTTCCTTAGTGTCTATCAAGTCCAGATATGCCCTCCATTTTGGCTGTCCCTCCTCTTTCTTTGCTGCTTCACAGCCAGTTAAGTTGATTTTTCTAAGTGTTCCAAAAAATATTTTTATTAGACGTGTTCTGACGTGTTTGCTCACCTTGCTAATTGTCACGACTTGTCTCCTTTTATAGTCGGGGCTTTGTTTATTGTTATTGTGCCTTTGATTGCTGATTTTTTCATTTACAGAGCCCTAACAGCCGCGGGAGCGTTACCGCTCCTTACGCGGCCACCGCCATTTGTCCCGTGGCGCTTGTACAGGCCGCTAGGGGGACTCGCACATCTCATTGCCCCCGCGTCGCAGTCTCCTCAGTTGAGGAGCCGCGCTGCGGGAGTCGGACTGTCGCGAGCCTTGTCCCCGCATACTGTCTCACCTGAACGCCCCTCTGGGGTCCGTATTTCCCAGCAAATTACAACTATTCACGCCCCGGCGGGGGTCCGTATTGCGGTTAGTACTGCGTTATCGCCTTCAGGCAGGATTGTTTTGGCACACGTTATTTGTTTGAATTTGCGGGGAGACAGTTGACCTGGTCAGTTTCTGAGGGCCTGCGCGTGCCGGGGGCTGGGGCCGCCTTCACTAGCAGACTTGTATCTGCATGTAAAAAAGTTGCAGTCCTTTGGTCTGCCTGTATCTCGTCACTGGGGTCCCCAGGCTGTAAACTCCCCGTAAGGTTAGCACCTGGGGGTATTTTCTTCCCTGCTAAATTAGGCAAGGCCTGTCAGGGCTTTGCACACCTGAGTTTTTCTGTTTAAATGGAGCAGGGTGATGTTTATGAGGAGGAGGTGTACCAGGAGTACCTCCCCAATGATGATGATTTTTTTGACGCAGTTGACTCCTCCATATACCGGTGTGTGAATGAGGTTATGGGGCCCATGGAACAGCGACTTTCGGATCGCATAGTTCAAATTGGCGCAAGCCCACTTCGCCCCGATCCCTGTTGCTACCCCAGCGCCCGGGGAGTGGCCTCCGTCCCCAAAGAAGAATTGTGCGGAGGGTGGTCCTGAGGAGGTGCAGGGGGTGCATAATGTAATGTAATGTAATGTAAAAAGAGCTTATAGAGCGCACTGCAACTCATCGAGCATCCTGGCGCTGAAGAGGGAAAAGACAGGACAGTTATTATATTATAAGCAGAGAGATGTTAGATTCTGGGAAAATAAGGGAGCGTTTGAACGCCTCAAAAGCCCTTTTTTGGCTGTCGGGGATTCGCCGGATGATACCGATGACGATGAGAGGTCTTCGTGGTCTTGGCACCCGGCTTCCACTTCCGCCGATCTGCCACAGGACAGTTCAGGCATGCTAGACCCGGATGAAATTATTCATCCTTGGTCAGCAGCCTGGGCTCCTGGGGATAAGGTGGCCAAGTTTCTGGCCAGCCGCCTCCGCAAGTCCCTGGAAAAGGAGGCTAGAGGGTGTTTGAGAGCAGAGTGTCCGCATCCCACGTTAGAGGGAAAAGTCGCCTTCACCCCGGAGTTGGACTCCAAGATGGCCACTTTTTTGGCCAAGTACATAAAAGATCCCCGGAAGGGTATTGATCGTTCTTGGCGTTCCTGTAAAGACAAGTTGCTAGACGCAGTAGGACCTCTTACAAAGATACTAGATATGGCGGAGGAGGCTAAGGTGATGGGGTCCACCATCTCGCCTGAAGTGCTCTCCAATTGGGCCCAATGGGCAATAATCTTTTTGGGTAATGCCAACTACGCCCTTTCGACGGAACGCCGTTGCTCTCTCTTGATCAAGTTGGACCCAAAGCTGGGCAACTTGGCCTCCTCGGAGGCCGGGGCAGTTGTGCAGGGGGTCCTCTTTGGGGACCCTTTCGTCAAGGAATTAGGGAAATTCGTTGCTACTTTTACCTCGTTGGACAGGGCCCAGTCCAACATTAAGAGGGTTTTACAGACCCGTTTTTCCCACGGGGTCGGTCATGGCAGGGGCCGCTCGACCGGCCGTGGTGGCCAACACAATCCCAACAGGGGACAAGGCTCCAGGCGGGGACAGTATAACTCCACCGCGAACTCCGCAAACTTTTACCCCACAAGAGGGCAACGGTTCCGAGGCCGTGGTGGCTTCAAAAACAACGGCGGCGGCGGAGGCTCTAATGGTAAGTGTACTGCCTGCTTCTCAAATTTGTATGGGGGCCATCTGGCAGCCTTCCACGACGCTTGGGCAGATATCACATCAGATGCGTGGGTCTTGCAGACCATCCGAGGTTTTCACAGTTTTACGACCACCCGCGCCAGCAGGTTGTCCCTCACCACATCGTTTTTTCTGTTGCCGATGCACAGCTGGTCGACGAGGAGGTCTCTGCGCTGCTTCACAATGGGACCATTTGTCATTCAACACTGCATCCCAACGGTTTCGTCAGCAACATTTTTTTGGTGGACGATACCGATGGGGGATGTCGGCCGGTAATTAACCTCAAAGAGTTCAACGGTTGGTTGGTGTACCGGCACTTCAAGATGGAGGGGATCCATCTCCTCCAAGATATTCTATTGCCATCCGATTGGATAGTGAGGCTGGACCTCAAGGACGCTTACCTGGTAGTCCCCATCCACCCACCGCATCCACAGTTTCTTCAGTTTTGCTGGCGGGCTCAAGTGTTCGAGTTCACCGCCCTTCCGTTCGGTCTTTCATCGGCGCCCTGGTGCTTCAAAAAGGTGCTTCATCCAGCGGTGGAATTCCTCCGAGCCCAGGGCATCCGCATGATTGTTTACCTGGACGACAGTTTGATCATGGCTCAGTGCCCCAAGAAGTTGTGAGTTCAGTTACAACAGACGGTGTCTGTCTTACAAGGACTGGATTTTGGCATCAACAAGGACAAATCAATCCTCAGTCCTACTCAGAGCGTGGTGTTTCTCGGTATCGTTGTGGACTCGGTCCGCTCAACCTTGAATTTGCCTTCCTGGAAAATGGCCAAGATTCGGCACAAGCTGAGACAGACCATCTTCAAGACTCACACCTCCCTCCGGCAGATTGCCCGGGTGGTGGGCCTTCTCTCCTCGTCCATCCAGGCAATCTTCCCAGGGCCCCTCCACTATCGGGCCTTGCAGCGCTTAAAAGCGTATCATCTGAGGAAGGGTTTGTCAAACGATCAGGCCGTTCCCCTCTCTCAAGAGGTGACAGAAGAGATGTCATGGTGGCTCACTCATAAGGAGGCGTGGACCGGCAGAGCGATTTTCGACTCGGTTCCCGACCTGGTCATAGAGTCCGATGGCAGCAGGTCAGGGCGGGCCACCTGCTGTGGGGAGTTCTCCACCAGAGGCGCCTGGTCGCTAGAAGAACAAGCATTGCACATAAATTGTTTGGAACTCCTAGCGGGGTCTTTTGTGGTCTGGTGCTGTGTCCTGTTGACAATGGACAATGTCTCGGCGGTCCGTTTTGTCAATCACCTGGGAGGTTCGCACTACCGAGCCTTGGCAAATCTGGAGAAGGATTTGGGGGATTTTTGCCTGGATCACCACATATCCGTGATGGCGGAGTATCTTCCGGGCCAAGCCAACCAGGTGGCGGACTGGCATTCCAGGCATCTAAAAGATTCCAGCCAGTGGAAGCTGGACGTCAAAATCTTCAGCTGGTTACTCCATCTATGGGGACCATTTTCAGTGGACCTTTTTGCGTCCCGTCTGGATCACCAGCTCCTGCGCTTCTTCAGCTGGAGGCCGGACCCCTTAGCGGAGGCTAAGGATGCATTTCTTCAAGACTGGGGTCCGGAGCAGGGATATGCCTTCCCTCTGTTTTCAATGATTCTGAGGAGGTGCTTTTGTGGTAATGGTGACGCCATATTGGAGGTCTCAAGTCTGGTTTCCGGTTCTTCTGGAACTTTCTTGGGATTCTCCAATCCTGCTCCCCCAGTTTCCTCATCTTTTTCGGAGTCCGAGCGGGGAGCAGCATTGTCTGCTTACCCAGGGGCCTCTCCACCTCATGGCATGGCGGCTTTCAAGCACCGATGGTCACTCCCAGGGCTTTCGCGACCGGCTCAAGTCTTGTTATAAAAGGCCTGGGCTGGCAGCACATCCAAACGATATCGTTCCGCCTGGACTAAGTGGATGCGTTGGTGTATTCAACGGGATTGGGATCCCTTGGTCGCAGGTGTCATTCCAGTTTTAAACTTTTTGGCAGAATTGGCATCGGCTGGCCTGGCGTACCGTTCTGTTAATGCGGTCCGTTGATATTGATATTCTTTTAGGAGAAAGGAGAGTGGTGCAATATGAGCAGCATAAGGGAAGACACTGGACCAAAACACAGCAGAATCAGGATCAACCTGAAATAGATTACCTTTTCAAGGATCTAACCCCATCACCAAACAAAGACCAGCTCTAATTCCCACTCTCCATTCCTTTCACGTTTTTTAGATTGTCTAAAATGTGTTGGGTAATATTTTTTCCCATATTCGTTATCCCGACTACACACTGGTCTCCTACTACTGCGCGCACACCACTGCTCTTAGCTAGAAGGAAATCAACAGCCTATTTAGTCTGCTCAGAATATATTTGCATACTTTCTAATTAGGTGGTGATGTCACAGAGAGCTGCCACTGTGGAATTTGACAGTATTTGTAGCTTACATCCAAAATATTCTCTAGCTCTTTCATCTCTAGCCATAGCAGTACCACCAAAGGTAATAATGAAGTAGAGAATATACCCAAAGGTGATACTATTACTATAATTATTGACTTCCAAATATGTCCCTCCTTCGGAGAAATCTGCTGTCAATGTTCTTTTTACCCACCGTATGTTTGGCTTACCATACTTACAAGGCTCACCTAAAGAGAGCACTATTCCTAAAGCAACATCATCGGTACCATTATGAACATTTGAGTAAGTACCATTAGACAAAAAATAAAATCCAGGGTGTGCATAAAGTGGACCTTGATGATCTACAGGGGCATATCTAGTATTCATCCCTACCGTACTTGGATCCTTCCTTTTTCTAGAGACATCGTATTTTTGAACAATATTATCCCAGATCAATTGACATACAAGAATGCATCAGTGCTGTTTACTATCAGACAACAGGCGGGATAATATCCAGCTTTTCGAATAACCGTTAGATCTTGATAATGTCAGCCCACCAAGGTAATGTTCTGCTCTCTCATATACAAATTATCACAATATCTATTATTGTCACAACCCGGATATCCCTTTCGTCGTGGCTTCCTGTAATATAGACAAGGACCAGGATACCCCAGTCCAAACTCACCCCTTACCTCTCCTAATCGGGCTGGGCGAGTATACGTATAATTGACCAACGACAATGGGTAAGCAGTAAATAAACTTGTAACAGATTCGGAGGGATAACAAGCTGTACCTTCTCCAAAGAATCTTTTATGTGTGTCTAGAAAGACATTACTCGGGGCTGTCCTTTTAGTGCGCATTGAAGAAACAACCTTCTTTTCAGTACATGACAGTACATCCTCATCACATTCCAAAACCCAGGACACCCCGCCCAAAATTAATAGTAGCAATACCGCACGAACAATACACAATATTTTTCTTTTTGTAGACCAGAATATACATACAGGAACAGGGGGAATCACTGGCTGCTCTTCATCAGCAACCATCCTACCAAAGGGATGCATGATAAATGATAAAGCGAAGGGACCAAAATGCCAGCAAGAAAACGATACAAGTTCCCAGTGTCAGCCTGAGCCTCACTGATACAGGCTCCTATTGTTCATCAAGAACGTTGGCGCTCTTGAGCGCCAGCGGTGGAGCTTGCTCTGTCCTAAGCTCGGGTTCCCACGTTGACCAGGATAAGGTACCCTCAGGGGGATATTTTTAATCTATCAATGTCCAAACAGTGCACAAATCCCTTCTCGCCCTAAACTAAATCTGTTGGTACTATGGCAAAGTACACCCTAACTTACACAGTCCATTCCTAACTAATCTGATTTCTCCTTTTGTGCACCATTCTTTAGCAGAGGGTGCAAATTATACCTAGTGGCTCCAGGCACAAAGGGATCAGTGAAAAGGGGCTCCTGGATAGCCCGTATTTCCGGAGGTACTGCTGCATTCAGCACTTCATCATTCTCCTCATCCGTTTTGGTCCAAGTCAACCTGGCGTCACTGAATGGGAAAAACTGAGGCACCGTCTCGCACTCAGAGTCCCCTACTCTATCTTTTGTCCACTAGTCATAGGGCAGAGGGAGAAGGACGCTCTTGCAGTGGGATGTATGAATTCAATTCTTACGACCAGAAACTTTGACAGCAGTGCAGGTTGCCAGCAAGACTTGGAGTGACCCCTTCCAACGTGGCTCCAAATTCTTCTTCCGCTGAAAATTTTGAACAAGTATGTAGTCACCGGGCTGAATGCCGTGTACCTTTTCCAGGATTGTGCATCATGCACACCATACAATACTACACTAACTGTGGCAGCAATCTTCGAAATGTTATCATTCTGCCACACAGGATCTAACAACTTGCGAATACCCTTAGCACTAATATGGGCTGGGCCATGGGCCATCGCAACTTCAAGGAGAACATATGCATCTGGCAACATCCATCTCTGCTTCCCTGAATTGTCAATCCAACATCCCTCATGGTTCAATTGTGCTGTACTTTCTTGCCAGAATGCCAATTCTTCTATTGTAGCCTCACTTTGTATCTCCTTCATATTCTCAAGTGTATCCTCAAACATAGTAACTTCAGGCACCCACCTAGTGGGACCTACTACAAACATTTTCATTTTAGTACCAGCTGTTTCCTTAGCTGTCTGATCGGCAAAAGCATTTCCCCTACCTACAACATCAGTGACTTTCTGATGGGCACTACACTTTACTATAATCAATTTCTTTGGGAGCGTCAAAGCAGACAGAGCCTCAATATGAGTAACCCGTGCTGAATCCTGGTGCTACGTGAAGTAAGAAACCCTCTCTCTGCCCAGAGTCGTCCAAAGTTATGTGCGACTCCAAAGGCGTATTGGCTGTCAGTATAAATATTGACAACCAATCCCTCACTCAATTCGCAAGCTCGTATCAGAGGAACAAGCTCAGCAGCTTGAGCCGATTGGTAAGGAACTTGTGATGTCTCAACTACTGTATGAAGCGTAGTAATAGTATATGCAGCAGTTGTAGTGCCATCTTGTAATTTTAAACAAGAGCCATCGACATATAGTTCCTCTTGGGGGTCAGATAAGGGAATGTCAGTCAAGTCTACCTGTCCTTTCGTCTGTTCTTCCGTCTGGAAGATACAATCATGGATCAATCTCATCACTCTCAGAAGGAGGGGCAGTAACGTGGCTGGATTCAGAGTGGCACATCTTTTAATCGTGATGTGTTTGGCAAATAACGTTAACTCATAGCCAGTTAGACGTGCACTGGTGAGGTATTGTGTCTTAGTTTTATTCGAAAGCGTGTCCACAGCATGGCGTACCATGACCCTGAGATCAGTATCAAGTACGAGTTCAGCTGATTGTCTGATAGAAACGGCCACAGTCGCGACCGCTCTTAGATAGCTCGGCAGGGCTCTTGCCACAGGGTCAAGAACAGCAGAGAAATAAGCACATGGCCGTTGCTTAACTCCAAATTGTTGTGTTAAAACAGAAAGAGCGCAGCCAGCCATCTCATGGACATATAACACAAACATTTTTTTATAATCAGGAGTGCCAAGTACCGGAGCCGAGCAAAGCGCAGTTTTCAATTGCTCAAAAGACTGCTGATAGTTGGGCGTCCAAGGCAGGGGCTCATGCAAATCTTCAGTGGTTAGAGCAAGCAAAGGTTTATTTAGTAAAGAGTAGTTAGGTATCCATTGCCGGCAATAGGAAGTGATACCTATAAAAGTGCGCACATCGAACGGGCATCTTAACAATGGTACTGATGCGCTCAGGAATCAATCTCCGGCCGTACCTTCGACAGTAGGTGACCTAAATAGGTGACCTCCGGTCGACAATATCGAAATTTAGAAAGAAACAACTTATGTCTGTGTCATGCCAAATGCAACAACAATTTAACTGTACTGTCTTTGCAACCTTGTTCTGTGTCAGAAGCAATGAGTAAGTCATCAACATAGGGCATCAATACATTACCTGAGGGAAGCGATAGGGAAACCAACTGATTTTATTAAAGATTGACTATAAATACTTGGACTTTGAGGAGCTCGACAGAACCTAAAACTCCTACCAGTTAGTGTAAACCCAAACAAATATTCACTATCCGGATGAGTAGGAATACTAAAGAAAGCATTTTTCAGATCAATGATGGAGACAAATTTAGCAGTAGAGGGAATCATTGTCAAAAGAGTAGTAATGTCTGGGACCACTGGCAACTGAGGGACCACTATTTTATTGACCTGGCGCAAGTCAATCACGAAACGATAAACATCTTCATGGTCATCAGGGGTACCTGAGGGCGTCCCTTTAAGAATTGGAAGAATAGGGCTATTGCAAATATTAGCAGTTGTCTCCTCCACCACTCCCTTCTTAATCAAATCCTGTATAATTTGCAATAAAGCTCTTTCTACTGACTGTGGCATTTTATGATGAGGGATGCAGGGCAAAATTGCACCATCCTTAACCTGTATCGAAACCGGCGATATCTGCAACATTCCCAAATCTGTGTCGCCTGTCGCCCACAGAGTGGGTGGCACATCTTTAAATTCAATAGGAAGGGGTGCATCTTTGGACAAGCACAGTTTAGCGCGCTCTACATCTGGACCCACCATCATATTAACAACTGCCGGAGAACAATGAATAGTTGCATGCAATTTCTTCAACAAATTTAATCCCATCAAATTTTCGTGACAATTAGATGTCAACTAGAATGGCGAGTCCACAGTGAAAGGACCAATAGTCAACGCAAGAGGTTTTGAAATGGGGCTCATAACCGGTACACCAGAAAACCCAACCGACATGTTATTATGGCCAGACAAAGCCGCCCCCAGGGACCATATTTCGAGAAACAGAACTTTTTGTCGGCCATGTGTCCACCAAAGATTTCTTAGTTTAACCTTGCACTTCTGCTGTTTCATAAGGACCACGCTGGTCTACAGGTGTCGGAACTGGTCCCTCACTCTGTCCCTGGCTGTCCTAACTGTAAGACATTCCTGTCACTTCCTCCTTGTCATAATCATCATGGAAATACTGTCCATCACGAGGGCCATCAAAGTAATTATTATCAGACCGACCCTGTGAGGCTACAGCATTCTGAGCCATCAGCCCCTTCTGTTCCATGACCCCGTCCACAAGAACCTTGTCCTCTGGGGACTGCTACCTTCTGCAAAAGCACAGGATATTCGCTACACCAATGTCCCTCCTCCTTACAATACGCACACTGATTCGGACCCAAAGGCATAGTTGTTGGCTGCCTACAAGTGCGTGGAAGCTATCGAGCAGGACCACCACGTCCTCTCCCATTCCCTCTAAAAGCCTGCTGTCAGTGGCGTAACGAAACTTGAGGGGGCCCCCCTGCAAAGTACATGGAGGGGGCCCCCTATTCTCCGTGCCAGTCAAGAGCTCTCAGGCCAGCGACCCGCCATACTGCCCATGAAACACATAAAAAACGTGCCTTCCTATGTCTTTAGTCGACCCTCTCTGAAAACCAGGACATGTGTTAAAATTGTTGAAATCTAATGGGACAGCTGGTGAAAAATCTGGGCTGTTCTGGTGAATCCAGGACACCTAGTCATCCTAGGCCCTCCAGAGGTTGGTGGCTTGTGCTCTTCTCTAGTAGTCAGTGCTAGCTGCGAGGCAGGGGCTCCTAGTGAGGCACTGCAGCAGAGGCAGGAGCCAATGAAAAGTACCAAGAGGATGCAGCCATGGACTATCATTTAGAAGTCGCCAGGGATCGCACCTGCGACACCTTGCTACCAATGGCACTCCCCTTGCAACCCATGGCACTCCCCTTGCTACTCATGGCAGGTAGATCAAAATAAAGAGCAGAAGGCAAACAGGATGCCAATAAGAACTGTTTACTTTCAGAAACTTCTTGTGTCAGCCGCTTTCTGTTTTGCGAAATAAATATATTCATCCTGGCAATGTACGCTCTGAAAAACTTTCCTCGGTTGTCTTGATTGCAAAGATTAATACAATATACGATCCTTAAAATGTAAAGCCTTTTTTCTCTATTCTGGCCAGATAGATAGATTACAAATTACAATGCTTTGTAAAAGGAATAGATGGCCCTGAATAGGGTGCCCCTGGTGACATGGCCTATCTGGTAAACATACCATACATTAATACCAGCCTAAGGGCCTGATGAAGAGGAGATTGTATAGCTGATAGATATTGAGAACAGAGCCAAACTTTGCAATTATAAAAACCTTTAAAAAATAAATTATGTGACACCCCCGCCAAGTCAGCTATACCAGGTTTGACAAACTCCAGACAGTCCTGACCTTCGAGCCAATAGCATGTTGCATTTTTGGAGATGTTATTCATCTCCCTCATGTATGAGGTAGGAAATACCACCATTCAGTGTGCTTAGCTGAAGAGCTGGAAATGGCAGAGGGTATCACACTTGCTATATATCAATCTCACATAGATGCACATATTCACTCCCTGCCTCTCTCTAGAGTACGCACAAGCACAGCCTGGCCATTTGGAACTTCATGATTCTGATTGTGCGGAGTCAAGGGATGCCTACCCGGGCTTGAGACTAGGCTACTATGCTTCACAGGTAGAAAAAGACAATGAGTAGACAGTGAGGCAAGGAAGAGGGCAAACACGTGCGGCAAATAAAGAGCATAAGGGAGAAGCTGAGTGAGACAGAGACAGAAGGACAAAGGATGGAATAGACAGGCAAAGAGAAAAAAATAGACTTATAGAGGGATATTGAGGAGAAAGAGAAAGTAAGTCAGACAACTAAACAGAGAGCCAGAGAGAGTATGAGAGAGATAGAGGAATATATATGGAAAGACAGAGAGGGCAAAGCAGAGCACGAAAGCGAGTCTGGGCTAAAGAACAAGAAAGTGGAAAAGATAGAAAAAGAACACAAGCATGAGAGAGAGGGGTACACGCATTCAGTTTCTAAGCGCTGTTATTAAGGTTCCAACTCAATGCCAGTATTCTTGATTCCGTTTTTTTAACTCTTTTGCTACAGTGCTGGCATTTCTAGGTGAAATAAGTGCATAACTTTTAGATGAGCAACAAGAACAAGCACACTGATACACATAAGAGGGTGTGTTTTCATTCTGGGCAATGAGGACCTACATGTTTTGTACATGACTGCAATCCCTTCCTTATTTTATGTTCATTGAGACCCTCAGCTCTCTCCGGCTGTGCACCTGATAACACTTAAATAAAGGGGCCCACGTGCTGCTTTCACGCTGAACAAGTTGAATCAAAAGAACTGGACACTCTGACAAGTCTGAATCAGAGCTTTGAGTACCAAGACATTAGTAAAAGAAAAGCAAATAGAGCACATTGTATGTGGGAGCTATTCTATCGCTGAAATCTACCATGTATCTGCAGAGGCGGTCAATAAAACCTTATTGATAATATTGTCCAAACTTGGACCCCGTGGACTCCTCAGGTCTGAAACAGACTCACGCATCCATGACATCACCAGCAGGTGGTTAGCCAAAGCAGAAGTGCACAACGATCTTAGGATCATCTGGTGACAGTGAGCTCATCCAATCATGTTGGACGAGTCCCTCGGGCGCTTGCTGAGATAGACGTCACAGGGGATTGACTCACGAGTGGCACAAGGTCTTGCTAGTGAAACTGCTCTTCAACACTTGCTTACATGCTTTCATTACTGACCACAGGGCAATGACTTCTAAAAGAGTTCCTGCTGTTATTATTTGTTTTGTAAATCATTTGTAGGTGTGGGTTTTTAACGTGGTGTGAAGTAAGCTTTTAGTTCTATTTACAATCATATATTGAAAACTGAATTTAAAAAAAACTAACTGGTCGAACATCTAATTTGGCTGGTAGGAGCCAGAACCCTGCCTGCTCGATGGTATGTCCCCCTCTTGTCCTTCTTCTATTTCTCTACACAGGCCTTCCGTCCCCACTCTTCAGTTTCCCCCTCTGCCTGACCCCTTCCCTTCCATCAGGTCTCTCGCATCTTCTGTTCCTAACCCTCCTGGCCTCTTGGTCCACTAGTGAGAGGGGGTCACCGGCCCTGGCACAGAGATGTGCCCTTTGGTCCATGAGCCCTGCAGGAGAGGCCTTACTGAGACACCCCCCGCTCACCCCTCTCTAGTGACCCTCATTTCAGGATCAACTGTTTACTCCTGTGTTTACATCTAGCCCGACAAAAGACGTTTAATGAAAAGTTCCAATTTGACCAGAATTGCATTATCAGGCAGCATGACAATACAGCTCTTCCTGCCTCAGTTCGGGTGTTTCTAAACGCTGTAAATAATGAGTGATGGCATTATCCAATGTCCTGATTCTCAATTTGCGGGCCTCGGAAGGATGTAGAGACAAGTGGGTCTCGCAAGGATTCAGGCTATGAACTGCAGGTCACTAAAGTACCATTGAGAATGTTCTTTTAAAAGTAGATATAATAAAACTTTGTTATAAAAATTGATACTTTTTAATTATTGTTGAACTTGTAGTCGGCTGTGTGATCTTTTAATTAAAAAAATAAAGCTAACAAAACATGGACAATGCCTCGGAAATATGACAAACAAACGTTTTCACTCTGGGTTTGTATGTGTCGTTTCCGAACTTTCAACATTTAGGCCTTGAATACGAATGCGTCATTATTTCGCGATCCCTGCGCAAACACCTGTTTGCAAACATTGAAGATACAAGAAATGTACCTCCGTTATGTTTCAGCAAATAAGACTTGTGGAAATGCAGCGGGTGGAAACAACATAGTGAATAACCACATGTGCAGATTTTGGTGCAGAAAGCTTCAAAATCCACAGTTATTTCCTTTTATTGGGGGAGAACTTTTAATAAGTGCTGTTTGTCACACCTGCTAAAATCAATCTTCAGGACCCAGTGGCTGTACTCACAGGTTGCCACTAGCACTGTCCCATTGCCATTGGGGTACTCACAGGCTGCAGACAGCACCCCTTCCCTCCCCTCCCTGTCCCCTAGCGGAAGCTGCACCCACAGTAGACCCACAGGACACCTTCCTTTATCCCCTGTCTGGGCCGTACTCACATGGCCCCTGCCTTCAGCCCCCCAGCCCGGGCAAAGCTTCTGTCTGTAACCACGTCGGAGCCAAAGTAGGGTTGTTGTGGGTACTCACAGGCAGGCAGTGTGCGTCCTCCTGGGCCCATGCCCCTATGTCCTGCTATGGAGCGGAGTACAGGACTGAGCGCACAGGTGCTCTCCAACAGGGGAAGAGAGGGCAGAGACTAATGCCTGGCATCGTGCAGAATAACTTGCCCTGTCTTGACGCAGAACGGAGTGAAACCTTCGGCATAATCAGTCTTCCACTGCAACATAATCCTGGTCCCCCCAAACCCTCCCCACGCCGCGCATAAAGGTCACTGGGTTAACATGCCTACTTACAGAGATCCCTTAGAGCAAACTTCTCACAGCTCTCTGCAGATGAGCTGAGGAGGCCCCCTTCATGTACTGAAGACTGGGGACCCGCATCACCGCCGGGGCTGCGGGGGTGTTTGTTACGCCCCTGCCTCTCACACATGCATTTCAATTGTTTAATATCAATACTCATACCAGTGTAGGATATCGGAGCACTTTACATCACATATATGTACAGAGACAATGAACCATACGTGTGTAAATCAGTCTATAGGAAATGTTAAATAACACAATGAGGATTAAAAAATGTAGGACTCGCGTCATCTATACTAGAAAGGAGTATATTTTAAGATTGTTTGGTCTGGAGAAGCACAAACTCAGGATTTATAATCTACCACATTGGTTGGGGTTGGCTTTACTAATAAGAATTTATTTCTACCCAAACGAACCATTTTTAGCTACATTAGGATAATTAAAGACTGGGGAAAAACATGCAATTTTAACCCATGCCATCCAGTTTGCAGGCAGCTCTGTTATGACAGTTAATAGGTCACTGTGCTATATTAGGACTGCAACTTATGAACTGCAAATAACACAAGGATCTCTGTGATAAAAGCAGGATCCCACTGAGCTATCCACATCAAATACAGCTCTGTGATTTGCATAGTACGTGTTCTTTCCAGCAAGCACATCAACCCTCTTCACTACTTTATGATGAGTCAAAACTGCCACTAGAGTAAAAATCCGGATCTCTCTAATCACCAGAGTTATTTTGACATTTGCCTGAAAACTGCTCCACACACCATGAACTCTGCAGCAGGTGTTTTTAAACCCATGTTATTTCTTAACACAGGCCCCCATCCACAGCTCAGTGCCAGGTGCAGCTGCACCAGTCGCTCTCCCTTAAAGTTGGCCCTGGTGCCAGCGCATGCCACTCAATAGCCACTGTATTTGGGCTCACCGCTTTATAACTGGCGCAAAGTCCTAGTAACCGAAGTGAGTAGCCCTGAGTGCAGCAAGTGTGGGTCCTAATGTCACTGTGCTGTAGGGCTGGGACTATTCGTCACCGATGAGGCTCACCCGGGCAGCACCGGATGTGAGCGTCACCACTGAGTGACATCCTGCTGGTTTAAACATCCCTAGGCCTTCGGGCTCAGCCGGCCCCCGCCTCGCGCCCATGATGCCCCTGTACAGTTCTTGACATTAAACGCCATGTAAAGACCCCCCTCTTGTTAGCCCATCTTCATCACACCCCGGGAACATCCGAATAACGGCGGGTATGAGTGCGTCACCCAGCATTATTTAGGACTTATGATAGTTCGTCAGCAGGGCTGGGTTCTCGTATCTGCTTCTCACCAAACACCTTCTTTGTGAAGAACGAAACTACAGCCCTACTGAGAGAGTCTGCAATTCTGTGCGCCCCCAGACCTCGTCGGCGTCATCCTGCCCACACCCCCCCTCTAAAGCAGCACCCCACTAGGACAGACACTCAGAACACTCCGCAGCCGAACTTTGCAGATACTTCGCTGGGCTCAGGCACCGGCTGGACTAAACCTCTAAACCTTGCTAACGTGTCCGGTTTTCTAACACTTTCTGCAGACCTGACCCACTCCTGGAGAACTGCAATAGTTGTCATATCTTGTTGAAGAATCGGACTTCGAACTCACAGGTTTCTTGGCAGCTTGCTGTCTGGCAGATGGTATGGGAAAATAGTTTTATGTTTAGCTATTGCACTGAGTATCGTGTTTCAACACACCATTGTCGTTGTAAATGATAACAAAAATATATAATGCTACTGCATTACTACAATAACGCTTCTATATCATGTCAGAAGATCAAGGTGGCATTTCGCTTACCTGGGGGTCTGAAAACAGCAGCCCTGTGTCCTCGTGGGCTGCAGCGTTTCCGGGGATGTTCCTCGCCAGCACGGGCACCCCTAGATCCATGGCATACACATGAGGTGGAGCAGATACAGAGATGAGAGATGTGTGCAAGCAGAGTGTCACACGTGTCACTTCTCTACATAGAGGAACCCCGGAAGACATGCTTTCTGCAGGGAAATCCTCCTGTGATGTATGGAGTCAGAAAGACCCATCTCCGTCTCATGCATATTTACTCTCAAACCAACTGACAAAATTTGGGCTGCACATTGGCACCAGGGCCCCCACCCCTCCCTTTTCCGGCCGGGCTCTGACTGAAGAGAAACAATGTAACTTGTTACTTTGTTTCTCTTCAGTCCTGGGTCCCGCGAGGATCTCAGGGCAGGCTGCAGACTGCTGCAGCTGCTTTAGTGAGTGAGACACACAGCTCCCGACCGAAGAGCTGAGGGGGCCCCCTTCACCTACTGAAGACAGGGGGCCCCCCCACACTGCGGGGGTGTTTGTTACACCACTGCCTGCTGTAACAACACCTGCATCTTTAAATCCTTATGTCTCTTCCCTGTCCTTTCCTTTCCCTCATTATCCCTATGCTCATAATATTGTGCCACATTCAGAGGGAGAAGAGGTGGACCAAGTACTCTCAGAAGCTTGCAATCGAGTTGCAATTTCAGAAAGCAAGTTAGAAACAAATCTATTGACAAACAACCAAACACCTCCCTCGACGGATAAATCCTGTGCACTATAATCCAACAATGTACCTTCAAATCGAGTGAAAAAATTCACACACACTTCCATCTTTCTTCTGTCGAAAAGCTGACAATTTATCCCAATCCACCTTTCTTGGTGGAATAAGAGAATGCATAAACGTAATTATGTGACCCGGCAACGCTAAAATTTCCGCTCAAGGCTAATCACCAGGCTTCCTTTCCTGATCCCATGCCTTAATTTGATCCCAAGTACCACCCAACTCCGTAACATGATCTTGAGTATGAATCTGGCTCCAAATATTGACAGGAACAAGAAGACCAAAGAACATTTCAATATCAGCAACAGTCATCACCGTGGAAGAAGCAGCTTCAGTCATTTCTTTATAATAAGCAGTGAGATTCTTCTTAGGATCTGGAAATTAGTTTTAAGAGATAAAACCTCACTTCTTTTCCACAGAGTATAAACCCATTGCTCCTGAAACCTGGATTCCACTGCTGCTTGAGTAACATTACCACGACCATTTGTCAATTCCGGTATCTCTGGTGAAATATGGGATGCATCTCTCTCATTGGAAACTGAGATACTGACCTGGTACTTTTTCATGTAGTCTTCCCCTATATGCAACTATTGTTGTAACATTAGCAAAAACCTGCTATGGCCCCAATTCACTAATATACACTCGATCTCTTATATCATGAAAGATTTGAGGTGCTTCCGCTTCAAAGTGCTGTTGCCAAAGACCAATCAAAGTAGTAGACATGTGTTTAAGGGCATGTTGCTATATAAAGGGCTCAAAATCTTTCATAGTAGCCAGACACCCTCTTCACTATAAATAAGATTACGGACCCACTGTGCAGCCTGATTAGCTATTACCCTCTTTTCTTCACCCCACACATCAGAGCTCACTAACGGTCCCATGCGCTCCTTAAATTTCTTCCAAACCCTGTCCTCAAATCAATGCACCAGTGTCCCACTACTTACTAATGTCGGAGGATGAAAAAACCACAGCGGGAGACGCAACAGAAGCAACAGGCACCATCGTCACTGGGGGCTGTGTCGTGGGGGAAAGAGCTGGCGGAAGGGTAGCTGAGACAATAGGTGCGACAGGAGTACTAACAGTCACAGTTGCCACAGACGGCAAAGAAACAGAAGGAGAAGGAGCCAAAGCCAGAGCCGTCGAGACAACAGTAGATGCAGGGACAGAGACAGTGGAAGCAACTGTAATAGGCGACTGGAGGGCATCGGAATAATGGGATATATTCTTTGCGGGGCATATGGAGGAGGGGGTTGGGCCTCTAATAATTCTTCAACAAAAGCGTCATCTTCTTCCTGAACCACATACAATTTATCAATGTGTAATCGAAACCTTCTATCTTCACATTCGACACCCTTCTCCTGTTTCTCCCTATCATATGCTACTGCCTTCTGAGTCAACGTCTGCATTCTTCCTTTATGGGCCTCTTTTTCTGCCATCAGCCGCTTTTGTCTAGCTGATTTCTGCCATGTTCTGAGGGAATCAAACATAGACTGCCTACTTCGCTTCTTAAACAACTGTTCCTGTAAATACTAATTTTTTTGTTCATTGAAAGTGCCCGTCAACTGCCACTGCAATTCGGCATTGTCACTCGTGCCATAATGTACTAAACATAATAGGGCTAAGACCATGCTTCACATACATATCAAAATTAGGAGTGCCTTCTGGAGGCGCCGGCTGACTTTCTTCCAATCGAGCATCAGTAGAACAACAGTGACAGCAAAAGAAAAACAATTTACTGAAACTAGGCATTCTCAAAAGAAAACAAGTTCACTATTTATGCCTAGCAAAACAATTGCAATTGCTTTTATCCTAAAGACGGTCCTTAGACCGTACCAAGTACAAACCAAAATGGTACCATATCCACAAAGAACCAAAACAAACTCACCTGGAATATGCAGGTCAAACAAATCTATTCTCCACTGCCGACTCTGCAGACCAAACGGTCAGATCCAAGGGTTTCGCCGTTCAGGACTCCAGTTGGGATGACCACTGGCCAAGGCACCGTCTGGCAGGACAGAAGGGGCAGCTGCGAGTATCAGGAACTTTTGGTGCAGCGATCCCTGATCGGTCCGTTCGACCCGACGATGGCCTCGACCTCCCCCCCGTCCACGGAAGGGGAAGGGTCACTCACCCAAAGGAGTCCCTGTTTGGGCACCAACTGAAGGAAGTGGCCCGATTAGGGTCACTCGGGTCACTCACGACCACCTCTCAGCCTTCCATATAAATGAAGAGTCAGTCAGACAGTAGAGAAAACAAACCAATATCTGTTTATTCTGAGTACGCTTAGAGCAGAGCCCTATCTGCCAAATCGCTAAGGAGTGCTGCAGAGCGACTGACATGAACAAGCATAACGATACATTATGTACATTTCAGACCCAATGAGGGCACGCCTACGATGGAATTTTCCACAGAGAGATGCAGCTGGACAGTAAATTATAAAGGAGTAAGTTTCGATTTTTAGGCGGGGCACACATTATCTATCTTTCAAGGTTACTCTGCTTGTGCCCGCCACTAGACAAGTGGGAGAGGGCTTACATCTAAGAAGAAAGGTATGCAATAATAAGAACAGTGCATTCATTAGAGTGGCAGAACCCAACCCCAAATAAACATAACCTAGAGTAGGCCGTTTTTTGGAAACAGCAAAAAAAAAATGTTTCGATCACAATACAAAATGGCGCCTATACACAGAATGGCGCAGCGAATGCTAACTTAAGTAAAACAATGCAGAAACAATTTTTATTCCAACACCGTGTTTGTTTGGCAGCTCCACCAGGGACTGCACCTCCGGTGCAGGCCCCAACAGGTGGAGGCCTTTTGATTAGCCCCTTTATTATAAACTCCGTTATGGGCAAACTACCCCTCAATCGTGAAGACTTTCCATTTTGGATTGCTCCAAAAATTGATCAGTTTGATTCTGTTTTCCCCTCACAGGTCCTGTGGAGAACTATAGGATCCTTACTATGCGTATGCCTACTGGTCTGGCCCCCTCCTTGCCCGACTGCAACACCTGGGGGACGGTGTGTGCTACAGTGTATACACTTTGTTATGGCACCCCCTCAATGAGCGTTCTTCCGAACGTTATCAAACAAGTACAGAATGAACATGGGGCAAGTCCTGCCCTAGACGTGGGGATAAAGCTAGTGGGTAATTTTCCCGTAGTCTCCGAAATGTTTCTTTCTAATGTTAGAGGTGAAACAGCATCCTTGATTATACGCCAGCAACTTATTGCTGCGGCTGCAGCCAATCGCGTGCATGAGTAGCCTGTAGTTATTTCTGATGTTTATGCATCTTTGGGAAGTAATAAGGGGTCCAGACCATCTGCACAATCTCTGGGTAAACCTCCTCCTGAAAAGGAAGGTCATCCGGTTTTTCCTAAGAAATCTTGGTATAAATCTAGACAACAACAACAGAAGGCCAGGTCTCGTGGCAGCTAACTGCCACCGGAGGCTTCTGAGCGACTATATGATTTGCATGATCACACTAAAATTAAAATTCAGAAGCGTTTTCAGGTTCCTGATCCACGTTTTCCTCGTTCCTTTCAGGAATCGTTTGATAAACAGTATGAAAGCGGCAGGCGACAGGATCACAATCAAGGCGAGTCCATGCAGCCTAAACGGAACACGCTGAGCTCTTCTGATGCAACTGCCTCCGTATAGAGCTCCTTTCCAAAAGAGGAAGGTTGCTGCTTTATTAGCAAAATATGTCCCAGATGGTGAGAACACTTCTCCTGAACAGGAGTTGGGCAGTGACCCTTCTCGACAGCGCAGCGGAAGTAACAGTAATGAGCCAGACATTCCGCCGCTTCCGGGAGGTGAGAGCAACTGAAACCTTTATCATGGTTGAGACAGCGAAAACCCTTGTGGCACATCCTGATAGACTTCATCATTTAGACATTCAGATTGAAGGTGATATTAAACGCTCCATTACTGCTATTTCTGGGGACAGTTTGACTTCTTCATATGAAATTTTATTGACGGAGGTCAATTGGCCTCCCTCCATTGTTCTTGCTTGTCCTATTAGGGAAGATATAATCCTCCCTTCTTTTTCACATTTCATCCCTGACGAGACGCAGTATTCTTATGCTTCTGAGGGGGCCCTTGCATTGGCTCCTGCCCTATACTGCAACCAGGTTGCTTAGGATGTGAACTCTCCGCAACATGTTATTCTGATTTGTTCCACTTCTCAACCCCAGCTTCAGTATCCTATTAAACGTAACGCGAAGGCGTCTGTTAAAGACATTCTTAGTCAGTTGGAATATCAGGGTGTTCTTGAGCCCTGTGTCTCTTCTATGAATAATCCTCATTTGCCGGTTTTGAAACCTGACAGTTCTCATCACAAAGTCTTGTATTAGAATAGTCATACACACACTTTTGCAGTGCAGAACACCCACAGTACGGCCCTGATTAACAATCTCGTCTGTAAAAGGTTTAAAGCTGCGTTCTTTTAGTCACTACTTGCCTCCAGAAAGCTATGATTGGTCCGCATTTAATGCTCTCAGTTCCCAGAGATGATACACTTGTTTACTAATGGGATATAAGAATAGCCCCTGTGTTTTTGCAGCACGTATCGTGTCCATTTTACATGATATGAATCCTAACGCTTTATCCTATGTCAATGACATATACCTTACAGATGATTAATTGAATTCACATTTGGCGAGAGTATATCGCATTATTACGGGATTCGCTGAACTTAGGTACAAGTTCAATTTTGCAAAGTCTCACATTGCATTTCTTGCAGTCCTTTTTCTAAGTTATGAAGTAACCCATGAGGGTAGAGGTTTGGCTCCCCATTTTTTGGAGAAGTGTTTACAATTGCAACCACCTTCTACCCTCAAGAAATCACAGTCTCTGCTTGGTTTTTTGAATTTCGTCAGGACTTAAATTCCTGAGTACACTCAGCGTATAAAACCTCTTTAAGCTTTGATCCACCCAACTTTTTCCGCTTCATCTTGGCTTCCAGAACATATTGAAGTATTACGTGACTTACAGTCTGATCTACTTGCTACTCAATTCTTAGAAACCAGGCTTAACATCACTAATTTGGTCGTCCAGATAGTATCTGGTGCAATTGGTTTTACTGATGTCATGTTCAATGAGGGTGACACTGTTCCCATTGCTTATAAATTGCATCCTTACAGTCCTGTTGAGAAGCGTTTTTCATCTACTAAAAGTTTATGGATTGCAGTGCAGATGGCCATCCTTAAAGAACAGCCTCTCGCTAAAGGTAAGCACATCTTTGTTGTTTCGACTATGCTTACCTTAGATGCGGTCACAAAAGCTAGCGTTCCCAATTCTAAGGAACCCTTCACTCGCATTAGATTCAATGGTCTACGTGTTTGATGTCTGTTGATGTTTCCTTCGTTTTTGACCCTTCGCTACAAACACAGGGGCTTCTTCAATATGCACATGTTCTTCCTCTGCCTTCTACGCTTCTTCCTCTTGATCAGTAAAAATATATCATTTATACTGATGGTTCGGCACAACCGGCCATTGGTTCTAAGCAGGCTTATTCTGTAGTTTGTGCTGTAGTAGTAGGCACTCGATCAATGGAGTTTTTCACTCCACTTTGATTTATACACAATCTTTAGGTGACTGTAAGGCACAGTTGGCCAAGCTGAAAGCATTTCTTTTGACTCTCGAGCCTTCTGATCCTGAGTCACTCACCCTTGTGGTGTGTTATTCTTTTTTCTGAGTACAATCTTACAATGACAATTTATATTTTTGGAAACAGAATTACTTTTGCGATTCCAAAGGCGGCACATTAAAGCATAAAGGTGCACATGCATTAAAAAAGCCGATTGCGATTCTTTAATTGCGATTATTAAGGAATCGCAATTAAAGAATTGCATTAGGCTATGCATGTAGGAATCGCAAAAAAAGTTGCAATTCCTACAAATTCCTTAATTGCGACTCACAAATTGCGTACCCAATAGGTACTCGCAAATTGAGCATGCAATTTCAAGGGTTCAAGGGTGCCAAAAGGACACCATTTATCCACATGTTGCACACACACATGCCCCAAGGGCATGTGTGTGTGTGTAACGTGGGACTTAAAAAATGCACTTTGGTGCATTTTTCAAAGAAATTGCAAATAACCATCAACTTTAGAGTTGGGCAGAGCTCTGGTCTTGGGGGTACCTGCTCCGGGTGGTCGTTGGCTGTAATTTGTGATTCAGATTTGCGAAATCGCATTTTTTGTGCTTTAATACCTTAAATTGGGATTTTTGCATTTGGGATGATGCATCTCAAATGCAAAAATATCGGTCACAAAGGGGCAGATTCTGTGAATCTGCCCGTTTGCGACCAGTTTTTTGGTTGATGCATGTGGCCAAACATTCTTTGGGTAAAGGTGGCTGATCTTAAAGATCGCCCTCCACTTACACATGTTGTACATACATTGGGCCATCAAAGTGCGGGAGCGCACGCTGTTGGGAATTCGATGGCTGATGAAGCAGTCAAATCTGGAGTAGCCACAACTAAAGTAGAAGTGATTACGCGTTTTATGACTAAAACTGAAAATGACATCTTGGTGGCTATAACAGCATGTCGGAAGGGAAGTGTCTTCCTCAAAGATTTCCTTCGAAGTATACTTATCAATTAACTACTGACAAGGTTCCCTTTGTAACAATTCCTGGGGTTGGTGATTGCCTGATACCAAACCTCGACCGCAGACACTCGTTAATAATGCCCACTCGAAGGCATAGCTTCTGCACATGCAGGAGTTGCCACCACTGTTTCTCTCTTACAACAGTGATACCGGTGGTGGGGTCTATACCAACACACTCGCCGTTATGTCTTATGTTGTGATGTTTGTCAACAGATTACATTTTCTACTGTGTTTCATCCACCTCAGACACACCTTTATATTTCAAATCAGTTGTTTGGCTGTGTTTATCTTGATCATTGGAGTCCCTTTGTTTCAGACAATGTATTCAAATATATTTTGGTTGCAGCTGATTCTTGCTCTAGGTTCCTCTGGGTCTCGCCACAGCGCTCGGCTGATGCTCAAACTGTTATTAAGGATTTGCAGCTTTCCATTAAGTAAATGTATCGCAAAACAATTTCTCTTGGATGAATTCAGTCATTCACAATATCTCTCACTCCATTGTTCATATACTTCACCCGGGTCCACATAATACTCTTAAAATAGGACCCATCAATCAATTAAAAAAATCTGTTTAATAACACATTTAATAAAAACTGTTGTACAATTGTGTAAAATACAAATTATATTTAAAAAAACAATTTATAATCAACAAAATCGTAAAATTAATCTCCAATTCTTTTAGGGTATAATCACAGAGGCATTAAAAAGAGAGACAATAGGGGGCGTGGCCAAAGAAGCCGACATGGCGGACGTGTGCTAGCGAGCTCCGTCCAGCCCGTCACATATCCGTCATTGATCCTGGCTCCCTAGGACAGCTTTCGAGTCCCAGGGGGAACGTAGCGGCTCTGGTGCCCTGCGGGAGGTGCCGGACGAGCGGAGGCGCCGATCGGAGGATTGCAGACCGTGTGCAGGCGGGCGCGCGCGGCGCGGCCTGGTAGCGGACGGCGCAGCCGGGGCCTGGAGTTGGCCGATCCCCGGGCGGATGTGGTGTGAGCGGCGGCCCTGGTGGGTCCGGAGAGGCAGCGGGCGCTGTGCGAGGCCCGGAGGTGGCAGAGATCCGGCGGGGGTGAGTCGGCCCCTTGATTGCCACGGGACTTTGGCTGCATCAGCGGTGGGGAGCGGAGGTGAGGAGGCGACGCCCCGGCCCACACGGATCGTGTGCAAGCAGCGGCCAGTGGTTCGGACCTTGGGCGGGCGCCAGCGGCGCCGTATGTGCAGTGGGCCCCCCGTGGCAGGAGCTGACTTCGGCGGGGCATAGTCGGCAGCAGGAGGTAAGAGCGGCGCCCCCCCTCGCGGCCCCCCCCTCTCTCTCCATAGCGGGGTTGGGCCTTGCCTTGGGGGTTCGGCGGCTGGATCGGGCCGCGGTGGTGGGGGCTGAGGGGTCCCTGCGGGAGAGGTCCAGAGGATCTGGACGTACGGACGTGGGGTGCTGCATGTGGCCATCGGGCCTGGAGGTGCCTTGACCCCTGGGGAACACAGGGCCACGGCGGAGACTCGAGGCGTCGGGGTATGCCTCATAGGGGGCGCCCTACTGCGACCACGAGGGAGACCATAGTCCGGCTGAGACGGTGGGCCCACGGAGATCCGGGGGTGCAACCGGGGGTCCGATGGCGGTGGAGGGCGCCCGGAGTGCGACAGTAGCTTGACAGGCCGGTGTGGAGCTCCGGGCAGTGGCTCTGGTGGGGCCGCTGAGGCCTATTACTGGTGAGGAGTGCGCGGTCCACTGGCTGGGCCTGGCGCCCTGGACACTTGATGGCCTTGTGCTGCGACATAGGGTGCGATTAACGTGCTGGAGCTCGCGGTGGTGAGTTACGGGCCCGGGGCTTCCTCTGCCGCAGACGCTACTCCGCGAGTCCGAGTTGGGCAGAGCTCTTGTCCTGGGGTACCTGCTCCGGGTGGTCGTTGGTGTGGGCGCCCCATCCGCATTCCTTGGGCGATCTCCGTGGCAGCACATCATGACGAGGGACAAGACCGGCGGGGGCTCCACGAAGCAGGGGCCGATTGATAAGTTCACGGGCCCGGGGGCGGCGAGTGGGCCTACTGGGGCCTCCCAGACTGCGGTGCCGGATAATGCTGCCCTGATGGCTGCGATCACCCAATCCCGGGATATGCTGGACGTGAAAATTGGAGCAGTGGGCGCGGATGTTACGCTACTGCGACAGGACCTCCGCAACGCAGAATCTCGTATCACGGAGGCGGAATCCCGCATTTCAGGGGTGGAGGATGATGTTGGGGTCCTCAAGCAGAAGGTGGCGGGCTTGGAGAGCATCCAGAAGGGTTTGGCGCTTCGGGTCGAGGATGCGGAGGGACGGGCCCGGAGGAACAACCTACGCTTTGTGGGGTTTCCGGAGGGATGTGAAGATGGAGGAATGGAGCGATTCCTTACGACGTGGCTGGAGAGCTGGATCCCTGCTGAGGCGCTGTCTCGGTGCTTTGTCGTGGAGCGGGCCCATAGAGCGCTCTTGCAGAAGCCCCCGGGGGGCACCCGTCCACGTCCAGTGATTGCTAGGCTCCTGAACTATCTGGACCGGGACACGGTGCTGAAGCAGGCCCGCGCCAAGGAACCCTTGCTGTATAATAATCACCGCATCCTGGTGTTTCCGGACTACACCCGACTGGTGCAACAACAACGCCAGTCGTTTATGGCGGCAAAGGCCAGGCTGAGAGACTTGAATTTGTCCTATGCCCTTCTTTATCCTGCCCGACTGCGAGTGGTTTTCCAATCCCGCACACACTTTTTCGATTCCCCGGAGGAGGTGTTTAAGTGGACGGATGAAATGGTGTGGGTGCGGGTGCACTCGCCGCCTGGGCGGCACTCTGACTCATCTCTAAGCGAGGGGCCTTCCAAGAATGAGCAGGGCCGGCGCCGGAGAGGTCATGGTCAATCTCGCTCCAGGAGGCGTTCCAAGTCGCGGGGGGCCAGGCCCTGGGAGATGCTGCTGTTCGGCCCCCTCCGTTGGTCCCCTGATTTGTGTGCGGAGTGTCTTGCCGCGCTGCCTTCCCCTTTAGACTCTGTGCCTATGTACTTATCTGGTTATTGTGGGAGCACTTAAATGGGGCTGTGTCCCTACCTGTTTAGGGTGGTGGGGGGTGGGCCTGGGTGACATGGGCGGTTTGATGGGGATCCATTGGTGTGTGCGATCTGTGCCTCGCCGTTGGGAGCCGGGTGCCGCTTACATCGCGACAGGTACTTCAGGGTTCTTGAGGTATGGGATGGGGCGATTGTGTTGGGGAAGGGAGTTAGTTGTGGGAACGAGTTGCGCTCTTTCATTGTGTTTATTTAGGCATGCCTACTTGCATCAGGGACCAACTATGTGTGTTTTGTTTCAACTGGGTGCCCCATGGCGGGGGGGAACGTAGGGGCTCCGGGGCCTTCGGGCACGCTCCGCATTATGAGTTGGAATGTCAGGGGGATCCTAGACAAAATTAAACGGGGGCAGTCCTACGCCACGCCAAGAGGGTGGGGGCGGACATCCTCCTCCTGCAGGATACGCATTTGATGGGCTCCAAGGCCCTATGCTTCCAGCGGTACGGCTTCCAGCTCGTTTATCATGCAGGGTTTATACAGGGATCCAGAGGGGTGGCGGTCCTGATACACCGTAGGGTTCCGTACGTGCATATAAAACAATGGCTTGACCCGCAGGGCCGGTACATATTTCTTCTGGGCAAGATAGGGGATGAGGTTATCCTACTTGGCTGTGTCTATGCTTTCCCCCCCTTGCAATGGTCCCTTGTGGAGCGGCTGCTCTCTGTATGGGCGGAGATGCCTGACGTGGCTGCGGTGGTTGGGGGTGATTGGAATGACGTCATGGACGTGGGGAGAGACCGTGACCGAGCCGGGGGTGGATTCGGGGACACACATTCCACGAAACTGGCATCTATGGTCCGAGGTCTTGATTGGGTGGACGCCTGGCGTCATGTTCATGGCGATCGGAGGGAGTTCACCTACCTTTCCGCGGTACACAAGTCCTTTTCCCGTCTAGATTATATTTTTGTGCCCCGGGATCTGGCACCGCGGATAGTCTCTGCGGAGATTCTCCCCAGGGGGTTATCCGATCACTCCCCAGTCTCGGTTGGGTTGCAGCTGGGCGGGAGGCGACAGCCATTTCGCTGGCGGTTGGCGATGTGGAACTTGCAGAACCCGGACTATGACCGATGTGGAACTTGCAGAACCCGGACTATGACCGTTGTATGAGGGAGGCGATCGCGGATTACTTGGTCCATAATGCAGGGTCGGTCTCCAGTGCGGTTTTTCTATGGGAGGCCCTGAAGCCCACCCTTCGGGGGGTGGATATTGCATGGTGCATTGCGGCCCGCAGAAAGCGCTGGGATGCTCTGGTCAGGGCGGAGGCTGAGGTAGAGGGACTTGAGCGTCAAGGCCGGGAGACTGAGAACGGCCCGGTTGTGCGACAGTTGTTGCTGGCGCGGCAGGTATATGCCTCCCTATTGATGGACGAGGCCCGCCAGGTGTGGTTGGCGACGCGTAGTCGTATCTATCAGTGGGGCGACAAGTCTAGCAAGATGTTACATCGGCTCTGCCAGGGGGCGCTCTCCCCACAAGCCCTTCCGGGGCTGCTCGATGAGCAGGGAGCGCCGATCATAGACCCGGTGGTTGTTGCTGAAAGCTTCGCAACCTACTATGCGCAATTATATGCCCCTACGGAATGCCTAGATGAGGCGACAGTGGTCAAATTTCTTGACGACCTTCCGCCCAGGGCGGTATCGGACGAGACGTGCCGGCGGCTGGAGCTCCCCCTGTCAGAGGGGGAACTTGGGGCGGTGTTGGGGGAACTCAATTCTGGGAAGGCGCAGGGACCCAATGGGTTCCCGTGCGAGTTCCATCGTCGCTACAGCCTGCAATTGGCATCACACTACCGGGCAGCGGTGGAGGAGGCTAGAGAGGCCGGTCGACTCCCGCGAGACTGGCGCCATGCTCAGGTGGTGGGGTTCCAAAAGCCGGGTCGGCCTCCGGAGCGCCATGCGTCTTATCGCCCCATCTCTCTCCTGAACGTCGAGGCCAAGGTCCTGGCCAAAACCCTGGCTAATCGCCTACTGCCCCACATCTCGACTCTGGTCCATCCGCACCAGGCTGGCTTTATGCTGCATAGGGCATAACATAAGGGGGGCTCACGCGGCCCTGGCGGCATTGCGGGGGACGGGGGTGCAGGCGGCGCTCTTGCTGGCGGACATGGACAGGGCGTTTGATTCCTTAAGTTGGACGTACTTGTTCGCCTTGCTCCACCGCCTTAACCTAGGCCCCCGGTTTCTGTCCTACGTGAAACTCTTATACACCGACCTGTCGGCTTCGGTCCGTGTGGCGGGGGCGCTATCTCCTAGTTTCCCTATTGGACGGGGTACGAGACAGGGGTGCCCCCTGTCGCCCTACCTGTTCGCCATTGCCATGGAGTCCTTGGCGGCCTGGGTACGTATGGATGCGCAGCTGCAGGGGTTTGAATGGGCCCCTGGATTATCTGACAGGGTGGCCCTATATGCCGATGACGTCCTATTTTTCCTAACGGCGTTGGACAGGTCGGGACCACGAATACTGGAAATAATGCGAATCTTTGGGGAAACGTCTGGGCTCTTTATGAATCCCAATAAGTCCACCCTGTGGGTTCTGGGGGGCAGGGGGGGAGTGGGCGTCCGCGCTCCAACGGGCCGACGGAGGACTCAAACACTTGGGTGTATATTTTTCTGAGGTGCCGGAGATATCCTGGGACTGCAATGTAGCGCCGGTTGGGAACGCGTCCGTGGAGACATTACGACTTGGTCCCGTATGCTGCTGACAATTTACGGTAGATCGGCGATCTTTAAAATGGTGGCACTCCCTCGGCTGTTGTATCAACTTCAAAATCACCCCTACCCGATAGCGATCCGCTGGTTTCGAATGGTGAACTCGGTGCTGGGCCGGTTTCTGTGGGGACAGGGGGCTGTGCGAGTAGCGCTGCGCACGTGCTTCCTGTCCACTTATTGTGGCGGGCTGGCGGCCGCTGACATACTCTCATATTATCAGGCATCGCACCTCCTGGTCCTCAATGAGTGGTGGTATGGCGATCGGGGGGACCCGGCATACGCGCTGGAGAGACACCTCATGGGACGACACACTCTCCACACTATTCTATATTCTCCGGCACTGCGGGGCTCGCTGCCGCTGGTGTCCAGGGTGGTCTTCCAGATATGGCGACAATCTCTGAAGAGAATGGGGTGGTGGAATAGGTTGACGGGGGAGACTCCCCTTTGGCACAATGGATGATTACCGGAGTTGGCGGCGTTACAGGGAATCGGCGGCTGGGATGATATCGGTATATCTACTCTGGGGGATGTGATGAGGGGTGGCTCCCTCAAGTCGTTCCAGGACCTGCGGGAGGAGTTTGGTATGCCCCGGACACAGTTCTTTCGCTACCTCCAGTTCCGCCATGCACTGGCCCCTAGCCTAGAGGGCCTGTAGGATATCCCTGAGTTCAGTCCACTGGAGGCGAAAGTCTTTATGGGGGATCTTACGGCTAAGAAAATCTCGCGGATCTACCAGTCCCTGGTTATCCATAGCGCGCCCACCTTGGATAGATTGCGGAAGGTATGGGAGGAGGATGTAGGCTCGCTGGAGGAGGAGGATTGGAGGGAGGCTCTTGCCGCCCCACGGGGCATGGCCATAGCAATGCGCCTCCGCCTGGTCCAATTCAAATACCTGCACCGGGTGTACTATACTCGGGCGCGCCTGTATCGTGCGGGTCTGATAGCCTCCCCGGAATGCCTCCGATGTGGCGGGGCGGAGGGTACATTCCTTCATACGGTTCGGCACTGCTCGTCGCTGGATCGCTTCTGGAGGGTTTTTTTTTCTTGTTTGTCCGAGGTTCTGGGGTGGCTGCTCCAGCGCACGCCACAGCTTGCGTTGTTGCATGTCATGGATGGCATTGGGGGTAATATCTATAAGCGGCACCTCATGCTACTGGGTTTTACGTTAGCGATACGGGACATCGCCAGGATGTGGAAAGCTGAGCGGGCCCCCTCGGTGGCCACCTGGAAGAATGGCCTTGACTTTTGTATGGGGCTGGAACTTCCCATTTTTGTGGCCCGGGGCTGTCCGCGAAAGCATTATAAGATCTGGAAGAGGTGGGCGGACTACCGGGCCTGTGGTTGGAGCCCCCTGTGGCGGCAGATGATCTCCCTGTGGGTTTGGGGTAGCCATACTATGCTGGAGTGTGTACCGTCTGGGGACGGCAGCACGGGTGGGCTAGGTGGTTTCGGGTGCGGTAGGCCCCTGCTGGGGCAGATAGTTTGTCATCTTTGTTCTCTTTCTGTGGTAACTGGGTGTTGGTTGGTCGGTGGTTTGCTAGGGAATCGAGCGCAACTAGTGGGGGGGGGGAGTGGGTGCTGGGGTGGTCGATCCGAAATTACACTTTAGCTTAAAATCTATGTTGGCTTGGTTTTGTTTTTTTCTGGGAGTTATGTTCCTTTGCAATGTAAAATGTCCTTTGCGATGTGGTACTGTATATTTCTATGCGGCAGTAGTGTCTGGGATACAGAGCCCTGCTTCTAATGTGCAAATGACAAATAAAATCTGTGGTTAAAAAAAAAAAGAGAGACAATAATCGTGACAAGCATATATCTTCACAGATATGTCAATTCAACTGAATTCATGTCACATAAGCCTGTAAACTCAGTTGTACATAGGCTTCAAAGTTCCTTGAATTTTCCAAGATACAACTAGAGAAGCGTTGACGTGTTTCGGTGGAAGAAATATTGTAGAGCCACCTTCTTCAGGACAACAAAATCTTAATGTCCCTCTCAAGCATAAAATAATAGAATATGTGCCTTGTGGTACTGATCCTCCAATTGAAATAAGGGATAAAAAATTACATCCCACTTGGGTTTACGCAATGTTTACTCAATAATGACCAGGGCAGAATTGGCACCCACTGTGCTACTTGAACGATATGTTCCAAGTTACGTACGAGTTGCTTTTTGGCATCAAGATGTATGTTCCAGATTTGATGGTCTAGACGTTGTACAGGCAGCCGCAACCTTTGAAGTAGATAATCACTGTGCTGTTTTGCAAGATCTACAGAGAAGTCGTGATAATCTGGCCAAAAGTCCTTTGCCTTCTTCTCTCCAATCGGATGCGGCTGTTCAGATTTCTGTTAACGGATGGCTTCCTAAAGTTGGTGATTTGGTTCGTGAAACGAGGGCGATCAAGAAAGAATTTGGTCCCTCCTACCGTGCTCCTGTTCCAGTCCTTGGTCTTCGGGGTAACCGAACAGTGATTTTACCTCCACTTTCCGGGTGCAAAGAAAATCATTTTGCTTTAATTGAACATATCAAGTTACACCATATGGCCAATCCTAAATAGTATGCCTCAAGGTGTTCTTACGCAGAATGTTTCGCTACAGCCCGTGAGCGCTATCCTTACTGATTCTCCCTTGCTGCGGAGAGAAATATCAAAGCTTCAGTTGACCTGATACCTGTTACACCTTCTACACACTCAGTAATGGAGATTGTGTAGTCTGATCCGCAAGTTGATGCCCTATCTGTGGTACAAGAACCAACTGTCCATCCAGAATCATAGCCTTCTCTATTTCAGATGAGTTTTTCTGGTTATTGCATCGATCAAGAAAATGTTTCTTCAGACAGTTGTTCGTTGTCTTCTGTTTTGTCTCTACCACTTGCACAGATTTGTATTTTCATCACCTGGTTGAAATGCATTTATCTGGTTCCGCCTTGGCTATATATCTGGATCGTATTTTCCATGGTATTTTTGTTCATGTGGATTGGGTTCATGACTGTTTTTTTCCTTTTGATCAACGGCTATTACCTGTCAGAATGTTCTGCTGCAGAACTGGCCGTCGGGGTGTTGGCCCCACATTCTTCTTTGCATAAAATGAAAAGAGATCAGTCCCTTGTTAAAATTTCCGCGGTCCTAATCATTCATGGAATTGTATGGGATAAAGTCCCATTCGATGTATTTGGTTCCTACGGAGACCCTGCAAATACCAAATGTGTTTCGAGTTTCCATAGGTGATATCATAGTACCTGGGTTGCACTCAGATGATTGGGATGATGATACTGTATTTGATGTTTTCTGAACTGCAATACTACACTGTCTTTGACTCTGAGGATTTGCATCTAAATTCTGCCAACTATGCTGCTTTGTTCTGTTATCAACATTATGGACACCATTTTTTGCATAGAACTAGTGGACAGAGTCCCTAATATAATTATACTCAATGGGAGCATTGCCCCATTCCACTTCAGGGTAACTCAAAAACACAAACAATGAAGTGTACATATTTCACAGGTTATAACGCATCTGACCCAAAATCATACTATTTTAAATTGGTTCCAATTCCTTTGAAGAAATATATGCTTACTCAAGCTAATCAATCAATCAATCAAAGGCATTTATAAAGCGCACTACTCACCCGGAGGGTCTCAAGGCGCTAGGGGGGGGGGGTCCGCTACTGCTCGAACAACCAGGTCTTGAGCTTCTTCCTGAAGGAGAGGTGGTCTTGGGTCAGGCGTAGTTCGGTGGGGAGGGCGTTCCAAGTCTTGGCGGCCAGGTGGGAGAAGGATCTACCTCCTGTTGTCGCTCTGTGGATGCGGGGGACGGCTGCGAGGGCGAGACTGGTCGAGCGGAGGTGGCGTTTGGGAGCGTAGAAGTTGAGGCGGCTGTTGAGGTAGGTCGGGCCTTGGTTGTGTAGGGCTTTGTGTGCGTGGGTGAGGAGCCGGAAGGTGATTCTTTTGTTGATCGGGAGCCAGTGCAGGTCTCTCAGGTGTCTGGAGATGTGAGTTCGTCTGGGGACGTCGAGGATGAGTCTCGCCGAGGCGTTCTGGATCCGCTGGAGTCTCTTCTGGAGCTTGGCGGTGGTACCGGCGTAGAGGGCGTTGCCGTAGTCCAGTCGACTGGTGACGAGGGCCTGGGTGACTGTTTTCCTGGTCTCGGTGGGGATCCACCGGAAGATCTTACGTAGCATGCGCAGGATGTTGAAACAGGACGAGGAGACGGCGTTGACTTGTCTGGTCATGGAGAGGGAGGAGTCCAGGATGAAGCCCAGGTTGCGTGCGTGGTCTGTCGGTTTTGGTGCGTTGCCCAGGGCAGGGGGCCACCAGGAGTCGTCCCAGGCGGAGGGTGAGGAGCCCAGGATGAGGACTTCCGTCTTGTCTGTGTTCAGTTTCAGGCGGCTGGTCGTCATCCACTCGGCCACGTTTTTCATCCCTTCGTGTAGGTTGGCTCTGGCGGTGGCGGGGTCGTTGGTCAGGGAGAGGATCAGCTGGGTGTCATCGGCGTAGGAGATGATGTTCAGGTTGTGTTGGCGTGCGATGGCCGCAAGGGGGCTCATGTAGACATTGAAGAGGGTGGGGCTGAGCGAGGAGCCCTGAGGGACGCCGCAGGTGACTTCCGTGGCTTCTGATCTGAACGGGGGCAGGCGGACTCTCTGTGTCCTTCCGGTGAGGAAGGAGATGATCCATTCCAGTGCCTTCTCCTTGATCCCGACGTTGCTGAGGCGCTGCACTAGGGTGCGGTGGCAGACAGTGTCGAATGCCGCGGAGAGGTCCAGGAGGATGAGGGCCGCTGTTTCTCCGTTGTCCAGCAGGGTTCGGATGTCGTCTGTGGCAGCGATGAGGGCGGTCTCGGTGCTGTGGTTGGCCCGGAAGCCTGACTGGGAAGGGTCGAGGGAACCAGTCGTCTCGAGGAAGGCTGCCAGTTGCTTGTTGATGGTCTTCTCGATGACTTTGGCTGGAAACGGGAGGAGCGAGATGGGGCGGTAGTTCTTTAGTTCGGTGGGGTCCGCCGTTGGTTTCTTTAGTAGAGCGCTGAGTTCGGCGTGCTTCCAGCTCTCAGGGAAGGTGGCGGTGTTGAGGGAGGTGTTGATGATGTCCCGCAGGTGGGGTGCGATGACAGCGTCGGCCTTGTTGAAGATGTGGTGAGGGCAGGGGTCGGTTGGGGAACCGGAGTGGATGGAGTTCATCGTGCTGATGGTGTCTTCGAGGTTGATCGGTGTCCAGGCGTTGAGGGTGGTGGTGGGGGACGTTGGTTTGGTCGTGGGGAGCGTTGGTTGTGTTCTGAAGCTGTTGTGTATGTCAGCGATCTTGTTGTGGAAGTAGGAGGCAAGGGAGTTGCAGAGGTCTTGCGATGGGGTGATGTCGTTGGTTCCGGCGTTGGGGTTGGAGAGCTCTCTGACGATGTTGAAGAGTTCCTTGCTGTTGTGTGCGTTGTTGTCCAACCGGTCCTTGAATGCTGTTTTCTTGGTGGCGTGGATCAGTTGATGGTGCCTTCGGGTGGCGAGCTTGAGGGTAGTCATGTTGTCCGGCGTTGGGTCTCTTCTCCATGATTTCTCGAGGGCTCGGCAGTTCTTCTTGGAGCTCTTGAGTTCGTCGGTGAACCAAGGGGCCTTCTTGCTTCCGGGTCTGCTGGGTGGGGTCCTCAGAGGGGCGAGCTCGTCCGCGCAGGTGGAGATCCATTTCGTGAGGTTGTCGGCGGCTTGGCTGGGGTTCGGTGAGCTGGCGGGAGGGTGCTGGCTCAGGGATGTGGTGAGTTGTTCGGCTGTGATCTTGTTCCAGCTTCTTCGTGCGGCCTGTTGCTGGTGGTGGTGGACCGTGGTTCTTTTGAAGGTGAAGTGGATGCAGCTGTGGTCCGTCCAGTGGAGTCCAGTGGCGTGGCTGAAGGAGATGTCTTTGCTGGACGAGAAGATGGCGTCGAGTGTGTGTCCGGCGAGGTGGGTGGGGGTGGTCACCAGCTGCTTGCTGGTTGCTGCCTTCCTTTATTGAAGAATTAGTCTTAAAGTGCTATGATTATTGGAAAGACAGTATCGACTTGAAATCAATTTGGGGTACTAGGTTCTGGCAGGAACAAGGCACAGAATCTTTATTTTGTGCATGGTTCATACCTTCATAAATAATTTTTCTAAATGATAGGGTCCAACAAACTAATTGTCTGGGACTGGCTAAAATTAAAGAATTGAATACTCCAACTATTCAATCCCTTGCACCTTTCAATGATTGGCAATCTTATACAAATTATACTTAAGATCAATTAAATGGCATGATACAAAATGGTACATTTAATTCTTCACTTACGGCTCCAGGAGGGTGGTTGATATGGCCAGTGGACACTAATATTCTCACACTTGTTTTTCAAAATCTACATCTGGATTCAAATAAAATAGACCTGATCCCCGATATTCACAATCCATGCAACATAACACTGGTACTACTTATTCCGTGGGTAAATTATGCCAACAATGGTTAATACATTCCACACTGTCTGCAGTGAAACAACATCTTTCACTCCTATCCGAAGACATGAATCTATCTAATTTCCTTTTGGGTCCAAAATCCCCACATTCTAAAAGATTTGTTTATGCTGCTTATAGTAAAATTTGGAAATTATCACAAATGAAAGCTGCAATACGTTTAAGCCACATTGATCAAGATATATTGGATAAAGTCCTTGCTGTGGTAGACAACAGTATAAATACTTTGGCATCTTACATTTATAGTTTGGATCATATTGTATTGTCTGTCACTGATACTGTGCAAAGTGATGTGTCTACATTATATCATGGTCAGACTCAACTTAGATCCATTATGCAATTTAGTTGGACTCTCCAAAAAATGAAGAACGGGCGCGTTCCTTGGCATTACTTTCATCCCACCATCTTGCTCTTACAATTTCACTTGACAGATAGACAGCAATGAAAGGCTATGAAAGACACTAGTTATGCTATGTTACACATTGAGAAAATTGAACAGCTTCCCTTTACAATAGCAGAAACACCGTCAGCCATCTAGTTAATACACAGATTTATCTTATCACCTATCTCTACTTTTGAGTCCACTGCTTGCAAGTAACACTTCCTGCTGGGTAGATACAAACCTTTTGGGGGCAGTTATATACACGAGTCCCTCCCATTTACATATACCTGTCAATGTGCTGGGAGAGAGGTTTTACCTATAGGGGAAGAATTTGACTCCACTGCCGGTCATTCTCTTATTTGTCAACATGTAAAGATTCATGGCACCTGTAATGTGTCTGCCCCTAATTTGTCTTGTTATTTAAAAGGAACTTCTGTTCCCTATTATTCCCACTCACACATTGCTTTCAAATGGAAGCTGTATTGTCCTGTTGCGGTTTGCGAGCAGAAATACCATATGTGGTGTCCGTTTCCCAGTTCGTTACTTGCTGCAACAACGTCCTGTTTCCTCCTCCACACAGGAGCGTTGACAGTTCAATCTGACCTTCCATTTCAACTTTGAAACCATATTTCAATAGGCTAAGCAGACTCAAAGCATTATTGTTTCAAAAAGAAGTGGCTATTACTTCAGCATCCAAAACCTTCGAATTGCAGGTGACGAGAACATCCAGTGAAATACAGTCATTGTTAAACACAAATCTCCCCCTACATTTTGGTGAACCGATTCATCAAATATTTAATGCTTCTGATACCACGGGCCTGGACCACTTTTTTTAAACGTGTGCACTCTGGCCTTCTGACCTAATTCCAAAATATATATGGAGTAATACCAGCTTTTATACATTCTATTTTTTCCAGTATGTTCTGTGGGTTCTCGCTGCTGCCTGTCTTGATTTTGGGTGTTGTAGTGTTGTTCCTGCTATTCTGCAATGGATGCTCCATTTGTATTCCTTCCAGGGCAGGAATCACTGCAGCTGTACCATGAGTGCATGCTATGACTCTTTGGAGTAGTGGGTCTGGATGCTTTGGATTCCGAGTTCTGTTTAACCTTCTGCTACACTTACTTTTCCTGCATGCAACCTGTATTTTATAGCATCAAGTGCCCCTTTCAATAGGCCCTGGACATCTGCCTGGCTACGCTGTCACAAGCTGTCTTTGATTTCAAACTGTTACTAAGTCTCTTAGTGGCCCATTACCAGTACTGCTCCTTGGGCATGCGACTTCTTCATAACCAGGCATTATGGCCAGTGGCAGGAAATCGCTCCTGTACCATGGCACAGGGTCTTCTGGACCTCAGTTTCATCGAAATCTACACAGGTTCCCCTACTCAGGAGCACGTTTGTTCCTTTGCCCTGTTCAACTGGAATGCTGATATGTCTCTCGGAAGGAGTGAATTTTATAATGGAATTGTTGGCCTCTCAGTTGGCATTACATGTTTTGAGGCCTAGCTGCATTTTCTGAAACATTACAATGATACCCCAAATTTGTTCGCAATTACTCATTACCATCAATCAATGAACCATTGACTGCACTGCTGTTCTAATGCTTTGGACTGCTTATCACCTGAATTCTGTTGTTATTATTGGTGCTACCATCCTGACCAAAGGGAGGGTGTCATATGTCCCATGGAGACCCATCACTGTTTTTCCTATGTTGGCATGATTATGCTGCAGTCTTTACTTTGCTTTGCACACATTACTACACACACGTATTTTGCTTTGTGCCACTCTGTACTTTCACACAGAACTTATTTTTGTGTTCTGTATTTTTCTGGGATTTAGTCTGATCACCGTAGACAAGGTCAAATAACAATTTACCTTGTTATTCTGTTTCAGTCAGGCTTTTGCACATAGACCAAACACACACATGCAGCTGTTGTTTGGGAACACTTACTCTTTGTTATATAGGTATGCACAGAAAGGCAAATAGACAGACGAGATCGCAACTACACCTGAGATGTAGAACCTTCATCTGAGAATGCTAAGGTACGAGGCCTGCTCCAAACACCCAGAGATCTTTTGATATATAATGACTTTGCTTCTGTAGAAGGGGAGGAGGGTTAGTTTACCCTGTCTTATATAATGACAGCTTCTTTTATGACTTATGGATTACTTACTATGCTGAACGTATTTGTGTTAGGCATCTTCTTACTCATTGTGGCACGTATACTGCATACTAGGGGCACCATAGTTAAAATAAATATTTTAAACTTTTCTTGTGTCTCTGTCAGATCTTATTGTGGACATGTATGAGTGTGAGAGCGAAAGGGTGTGTCCTGTTACCGCGATTCCTGGGAGGGTCGGGAGGGTTGTTTTCTTGGGTGTCTCATCACTTGATACTCTGTGAGTGAGTAGGAGGGCAAGTGAGACACTATAGCTAGTCGGTCCCGGGCTCATGAGTACTAAGGTGGTAGAATAAGTTAGTTCCTGCCTACTAAGGTTCTATGGTCCCAAGCATAGTTCTCTGATTTCGCAGAATCCCTGCAACAATGGTACAAAAATGCAGATAAATAGCGTGATAGTACAAACAACATAGATTTTGTGGGACAACCCCCACGGGGGTCACCCCCCTCTTCCCCAGTAAATTGAGCACATCGCTCCTCTGCAAGCACGGTCGAACAGCTGAACAGCCAGATAAAACCAGCACCACCCACGGCCTCACAACCAAGGGGGAAAGGCGCACACTAAGCAATTCCAACATTCTGCTGCACACTCTGGTAATCCGCCTAAGTGCTTGTCAGCTCGTCCTCACTCACTCTAGCTGCTGTCAGCTCACTAGGCAGAGCCAAAAATGCCTGATAAGACCCCCCCATGGACCAGTCCATAGCTTACAAACACCTTACTGGAATGAAAAACAGTGTATGATTCGCGAGAACAGAACGCCTGAATTTCACTAGCCCTAAGTGCTGATGTGATCGCTACGAGGAAAGCAGTTTTCCAAGAGAGATGTTGCAAGATGGGTTTCTAAATGGGCTCAAAAAGGGCCTGCATGAGAGGACTATATTGAGTTCCCAGGAAGGAGATGGACGCCTTATGAGACGGAAAACCATTTTCAAACGATGGATGCCTTATGAGACGGAAAACCATTTTCAAACCCTCTAAAAAAATCCTTGATAGCAGAGATTTTGAAAAAAGAGGTTTGTAAAGGACATTTTCTGTAGCCAGTAATTGCCTCAAATGAACTTTTATGGAAGAGAATTGTAAGTCTGATTAGGCCAGATGAAGTAAATATGGAAGAAGCTTATCTTCTTGGCAGGTTGTTAGATTCACGGTCTAGTCGGAACACCAAATACAGAATCTCTTCCATTTAAATGCATACGCTGAACGTGTTGAAGATAATTTAGCCTCCTTGAGAATGTTCATGCATTCAAGTGGAAGGTCCAAATGCCCATATTGAACTAGCTCAAGAGCCATGCTGCCAAATTCAAAGAGGGCAGGTTGGGGTAAACCATCTGGCCTCCAAATTTCATGGGAAGATCGGGTTTGTACAGCAGGTTCAGATGTCAACGCTCCAATATGTATAGACGGTCTGAGAACCACCATTGCCAGAACCACTACGGAGCAATCAAGATAATTTTGGCCCTTGAGTAAGACAGTTTGATGAGAAATGACGGGATCAGGATGATCAGAGGAAAGGTGTAGACAAATTTGCTGGTCCCTGGTTGGAAGTACCTCGAGGCGAAACCTGGGCATTTTTAGTTTTTAGTTTTCTGCAGTGGTGAATAAATCTATGTGGGGAGCACCCCACATTCTGAAAATGTTTTGCACAATGTTGTTGAGAAGGACCCGTTGTGGTGTTCCTGAAGGATACTGCTTGGAGAATCTGCTTGAACATTTTGAACACCCGGAAGATGAGTTGCAGTGATCCGCAGGTCTCTGGCTATTAACCAATTCCAAATTGTCTGGGCTTTGTGTGTCAATGGTCTGGACCTTGTTCCCTCTTACTTGTTGAGGTAGTACATAGCTGTTGTGTTTTCTGTCTGAACAAGCAGGGATTGCATCTTGAAGGACAGGAAATAAGCCTTCAATGCTAGGTGAACTGCTCGTAGCTCAAGGAGACTGATGTGGTGAGTCATATCTCTTGGAGACCACGTTCCCTGGATTTGATGGTGATCCATATGTGCTCCCCATCCTAGCAGAAAGGCATCTGTCATTATTGTCTGAGAGGGAACATCCTGATGAAATGGCATCCCTTGAAGCAGATTTGTCAGAGAGCACCACCATTTCAGACACTGCTTTGCTTTGGGAGAGAGTGTGATTTTGTCCTCCCAATTGCCTGAGTTTTGGTCCCACTGGTCCTCAAGACATTTTTTCAGATCTTTCATGTGGAGATACCTGGAATGTTGCGAACAATGAGGAGATCTGGAACAAGATAGTCCCGGAGAAATTAAAGGCCTCAAAGGAGGGGCTTACACAGGTTGTGTAAGAGATGCTTGCACTGGAGGTGGAAGAGGTGCCTGTGGAGAAGGGAGAGTCATAGGTAGAAAGGGTGGCAGAGGATTAGGAGAGTCTGACAGCAATATAGGCAACAAAGGAGAATATACCCTGGAGTAGTTGGAGTCAGGAGATGATGGTGGACAGTGTGGTCTTGTTTTTTTTACCTTTTCTGCAGGTCTGAATGTTCTCGACGTTGACAGACTCCTCGATGTTAATCTTCCCCTAAATCTCAACGTCTACATACTCCTCGGCCTCGAAATTCTAAGTCATTGTCTTCGACGTCGATCTAGCGCTCAATGGCGAACATGCAGGTACTGTACCTTGTCTCGACGTCCACCTGGAACTACATCGTTTTTGAAGTGGGCTTCTCGCTTTGGATCTCCCACAGCTGAAGCCCTCAGAGGAAGGTGGAAGAACCCTGGAGAAGGACTGACCATCTCCTCGCTCTCAGGATGTCCCACTTTCTGACTGCGCCTGTTGCCTGCATCGCTCCTCTGTACCATGGAGGTGAATATTCTCCCTTTCCCTCAGTGTGCGACTGGAAAACGTCCTGCAATGCGGACATCTGTTAGTAACAAGGCTCTCAGGAAGGCAGATGAGTCTGACTTAGCCTTATTTCTTACACAGGCAGGGCACTTGTCAAATAAAGATGGCATTTTATTTGACCAATAGAAAAAACCTTTCTGTCAGAAAAAGACAGAACTCAGAGAGAGATGAAATCCGTTGAGTGAAACAGCTGTTAAAACTTTCTTAGTGAGATTTTTGATTGAGGAAAAGCCAAAAATGCTGATATCAGTGCTCCAAGATCCTGTCACCAGGAGCCGGAAAAAAGCATTGAAGCAACTGCCACCTGCTGGGCATGATGGGATAATGGTGGTCTATGGCCCTTAAAGGCACAGACGCTGTATTAACATTTACATAATGGCAGCCTATAGAGCTACACTGTCCTCTTTTCCTTCATCTTTCTCCTTTTAAAAAGGGGTTGTAAAAGATATTTAAGTAATCAAATAACTTTTTACCAATTATTTGGCTTTGAATTTAAGTAAACATATGTTATTATTACCCTTTGTTAAATGCAATCTGAAGAAATTTGCCCTTATATTCTTATAGGCTGCACGATATTCATATCTTAAGTGTGTCTACAGGCCTTCCTGAACAAAAAGAGAACATCTACACTTAAGAAAACATATCATGAAAAGTTCTCCGGGATCCCCGCACGTGGGTGGCACTATTCAGTGGTTATGACTATCAATGGAGATCCCATGAGAAAGGAAGACTAGATTAGGCCTGGGCTAAAATTCCGTTCCGCTCGCGGAAATTGCGATAATTTGACATTTTCGCGTTCCGTGGAGAGCGCGAAAATGTCAAAATTTCCGCAATCCGCATTTTACCGGAAATTTTTTGCTTGCTCGCGCTGTAAAATAATACATTCTCGCGTGCGCGCGATCGCCTTACCTGAATCCTCCGGGTTCGCCGACAAGTTTTCCCGATCCGGTCGCGTTCTCCACAAGATATTGGATTGTTGGTAGCCATTTGCGCTGTCTCGCGACAGTTCGTCATTCGTCGTGCGATCACGTCTTTCTTCTCGCGATCATGCACCGCAAGACAAGTGAAAACAAGATGGCAGCGCCCGCGAGCAACCGCATGGGTAAGTTGGCGAGCCGCGACCACGCAGAAAATACCGCGAACGGGTGGGAAAAAACTTCTGCATCTTCGCGATATTTCCGCGTGTTTGCGGAGATTTTTAACATTTTCGCGATAATTTGCGAAAGTGAATTTTGCTAATTCCGCCCACCCCTAGACTAGATGTGGTATGTATGTCTGTGAAGGGGTTGATGAAAGCTTGGGAAAAGTCATAAATGGCGTTTGAATGAATCATTAACCCATGAGATTTCCTTTGCAGCGGGCACAACTAACTCCAATCCATCAGCCATAGAGGAGTAAAATCTTAGGAGGCAGAGTGAGAGGATTGGAAAGATAGAACTCCTCCTTTCTGCTTCATAAAGTGAACCTAGCTCCCTTACTAGAACTCAGTAGGGAACGCTTTGGAAGATCAGAAAGGTTAACCTGTAATTTTTTCCTTTTCAGGTCTCCTTCCCTGCTGTTCCTTTCCCAAACAACCTTTCCTTCCCTTGTTCACTCTAAACTTCTAAGCCATAACGGCAAGCAGTGTTGTTGTTGTCATGAGGTGGAACATTTTGAGGATCTCACTGATCCTTAGGCGCATCCGCCTGAAGCAGGCACCCGGTTGTAAGGTGGTGTTTGCTCACCTGTGTTCATTGCACCACCAGGAATACCCTCTTTAACCAGCCTTGCTGGTATTTTGGTTATGTGTGGTGCTCTTATGCCACAGTTGAGCTGGTGTGGGATTATAAAGGGATCTATTTCGCTGGCATGTTGGAGTTTTTTTGTGTGGGAAGTGAGACGACATTATAGGGGAGTTACAAACAGGCAGAGGTTACCTAATGGAACCATCTTTGTTGGCGGTGTTTTTTCACTGGTGTAATGCTGTAATGAGTAGAATGCAATTGTCTTACTAATGCATTTTGATTGGATGCAAACCGCAGGCAACTTTTTAATTTGTTAACTTGGAATTTGAGAGGGCTCACAAATCCTCAAAAAAATCAGGAAAATCTTGGCATGCCTGGTACCTGGATCGACATAGGATCAATGTGAAGCTTCTTCGAAAAACAGTTCTCACCAATTCAGCTATACCAAAGGCTGTGTCCAAGAGTTGTGCTTCCACCACATTTGCCACGAAATCTTCACATGCCAGGGGCACCACCCTTTTTATACAATGAGGAATCCAGTTAAAAATATTTCATGAAACAAATGATTCCCAAGGGTTAAACAATAAGGTATGGGGATGATCTATGGGAAACACATCACAATTGTAAATGTATATGGCCCAAATATAAATGACCTAGCCTTCATACACCACATATGGACCAGCTTCAGGAATTTTACACCACAATCTATATTGTGAGGTGGTGATTTTAACTTAGTACCTAACAACATAGATCGATCCCACACCACAGGCAGAGCCCATGACTTTGAAGCACAGACACTAACAGACATCATAGTCACATATGGTATGGAGGAATAGGCACCCAATCATGCGGGAGGTACATATATATCGTCAGTACACAGTTCATGGGCACATCTGGTTTACAAGGTGGACACATGGGACATTTGCACTTGGGCAACATTGATTTAACACCTACCATGCACCCTTTCAGATCACTCACGAGTCGGCTGGTTAGTGAGGTATCTGCCTTCCAACACATCCCTTTCGAATGGCGGTTATCACCTTTGGCACGTGTACACAGTTTCTGTGGAGCTGGTTAAGTTGAAGATTACTGCTTGTTTTCAGATCAACAACTCTTCAGTGGACTTACGGGGTATGCACTAAGAAGCCTTCAAGGTTTCCGTACAATGAATTTGCATAGCCAAACAACATGGTCTGAAAGAGCGCTCAGGGATCAATTAGATACATTTGGGCAGAAAATATGGGCACTTGAGATCGAATATGTGAGGTACAACTCCACTCGGGTACTGGCGGACATTAAGGCCATGCTATCCGAGTTCAATGAGTCAGCAGATAAAGAGGTAAAACATTTGAAGAAACACACAAGAGCATTAGCATACGGGGAAGGAGAGAGACACGGAAGAGCTCTTGCAGCGCTGATTCACAGCCCTTGGGCATCACATGATATTAAGCGGATAGAAGGGAAAGGTGGAGGGAATTTATACGAGACAGAGCACATTTTATCACAAGTTACCACTTATTATACTCAACTCTACTCCTCACGGGTCACCCCTTCCCAGGATGATTACGAAAAATACTTCAACCGCATTGCATTAGCTTGGATAAAAGAAGCACATCAACAATTTCTAGATGCCCCCATTACGCTTGAGATCACTACTGTGATTTCTGGCCTGCCCCCATGCAAGGCACTGGGTAATGATGCCCTCCCTACAGAGTTTTACAAGACATATCCCCATCTGTTGCCACAAGTGTGTGTACAATGAGGCGATTAAGTCAGGTATTCTCACCTATCTCTTAGAGAGACCTTGCACATTACTTTAATGAAGCAGCGAAAACCACTTGAGCAATGTTAATCATATAGGCCACTATCTCTTATCAATATTAGACAACAAGATCCGAATAGATTGATACTCCTACTTCCTGCCTTGGTCCTGCCAGACCAGTCAGGATTCATTCCAGGTAGATCAACTTCCATTAACTTGAAGACTCTCTTTGCGCAAATGCATCAGTTAAACCCGGATATGGAATCCATGACAATCTTCTCAGTTGCCAACAGAGGACTTCAATTTCCGTGAATGGCCCTTCCTATTCACATTGCTCATAGAATGGGACTACTGCTGAGTTTTATAAGTTGGATTCAGCTTCTATACCCAGCACCAACCACTTGAATTAGGCTTAATGACCTACTCTCCGGTTCTATTTCCATATGCAGAGGCACTCATCAAGGTTGACTATTGTCCTGTCTCCAGTAAGCCATGGTGTCGGAACAATTAGCCTGTGGGATCAGGCATCTTTACAGAAACAGGCACCTACAATTCACTGCCCTGAATATAATGTTTTCACTATATGTGGAGGATATCACCCTATGCCAGAATAACCTTGCTCAAAATCTTATTTCGGTCATCAGGGAATTCACATTATTCAACCTCTGGCATGCACCCTGTTACACTACAATTTGCCCCACCATGGTGCCAATCATTAAATAAATATCTTGAGGTTTGAATTAGTCATGCTAGTAAGACAATGATATCTGAAAATTATGGAGCAGTCATTTCTAAAATTAAAGACCTTCTTTTAGTACGGAAGGTGCTCTGGTGGAAGTATCGGAAGCTATTCGAGAGTGTCTCGATTTCGGCGGGAGAGCAGCCTTAGTGCTGCTCGACCTGTCGGCCGCCTTTGATACGACCCCCATCCCTCACTGCTGGACAGACTGGCGGAGATTGGTGTGGTTGGTTCAGCCTGGGGCTGGATTAAGTCCTTTTTGGAGGGTCGGTCTCAGCAAGTTTGGCTACCCCCGGCGGCTTCTTTACCTCAGCGGGTTTGCACAGGGGTTCCTCAGGGTTCATCCCTTAGCCCCCTTTTGTTTAACATCTACCTTACCCCTCTCGTTATGTTGGCGGAGGGTCAGGGGGCTAAGGTGATTGCCGACGCTGATGACACTCAGCTACTGTTTACATGGAATAAGAGCATGGCTACTGTGGCCCCTGTGCAATCGTGTCTTTCTGCAGTTTTCAAGTGGTTGGGGAAGGCCCAATTGAAATGCAATGAAGACAAGTCAGAGGTGCTGCTGTTTGGTGATTTTCCATCTGGGTTTAGAGACTTGATCTGGCCAGCTGAGTTTCCACCCCCTCTGTCCAGTAGCCAGATCGCTAAGAACCTGGGAGTTTGGTGTGATGGTAATCTTTCCTTCTTCAGCCAAGTGAAACGACTGGCGGGTTGCTGTTTTGGGCTCCTCAGAGTCCTGAGAAGATTTTTCCCGTTTCTTCCACAGGCGGCTCGCGAGTCCGTGGTGCGTGCGCTTATCTTGTCCCTTCTGGACTACGCTAACGCGCTCTATGTGGGGATTCCAGCCTACTCCCTCAATAGACTTCAAGTGATCCAGAATGCGGCCGCCCGCCTCCTGGGGGGGATCCCGCCCAGGGAGAGTGTGCGGGGTTACCTGCGTTCCCTGCGCTGGCTTCCGGTCAAGGCGCGAGTGGTGTTTAAATCCCTCACCATAGTCCATCGAGCACTCCACGGTTTAGGGCCGGGCTATCTGCAGAAACGATTCTCCTTTTATGTTCCGGGGAGGCATTTGCGCTCCTCATCCCTTAAACTGGCAAAGATCCCTGGTTTTCAGCGGCATCGTTTGGGAGGCGCTTCCTTGTCCGTTCTTGCGGCCCGTGCCTGGAACGCACATCCCTTGGCTCTTCGCTGTGTGGAAGATATTGCTGTTTTTAAAAAAAATTTAAAATCTCTTCTCTTAATTTAAAGTCAGGTTTTGTTCTGTTGCCCCTTGCTCGCGCCGGGACACTCCTTGGAGTAGCCATGCGCGCTATAAATTTAAATAACATAACATAACAAATATGGAAAGGCCTCCCCCACTCTTGCTGTGGGTAGGCTGGCACTGATGAGGATTATTATTTCGCCCAAATTACTTTAGCTCTTTTATAATATACCATTGACTGAACAATTCTTCAAAGATTTGAGGTGAAAGATGATCACTCTACCAAGGGCAAGTAAGCAACCCAGAATACAATGGGAAAGCCTAACATCGTATGAACAGGAAGGGCTAGCGGCTTCTGACTTCAAGCTATACTGCATGTGTGCTCTGGCTCAGTCTGCCTATTATTGGCTGCATCCAACTTCCTATATGACCCATTTGGCGGGAGAGTGAGATATGGAAGACCCAATTCCTCTGTGTGCACTGATTGGCCTGGCCCTTCAAAGCTACAGTTCAGAAATTAACCTCACTGCTAATACACAGTTGGTGTGGGAGGGATTCTGAAAAAGATTACTATGTCGTGTGTCAGAGGGTCTCCAACCTTTTCTGTAATTAGGACTACTTTTGTTTAATGAAACTCATTGAGAGCTGCTAATATTATTAGTGGTGTAAGATTGGCCACATCAGACAAGATTACATTAGTGGCCACTATATGCAACATTGCTACCAACAATCACCCCAGCCCATCAGACATAGTTGCAATCAGTAATATATAAAAAGCCTTGTCAATATGGAATTACTTTACATGGGAAATACATAACAGTCATAGCTGCATTGCCTCTGGCACCAAGGTAGTAACCTTTGTAAAAACGTTTTCCCAGTGCCACATGATTTATCACTCAAATATCAGCCTTGAATACATTTTGGAGCTGAGCCATTTGTCTTTATATATCATCTTATGAATTCTGAAAATAAACACAACTTCATCTCAACTAAAAACTCTAAATTTTTGTATACATATATAAATTTAACCAAGTGAAAGCTTCTAATTTAGTAGTCTAGGTTGTACACAGGTGAGCTATTTACATGTACTTGGAGAGCTACCAGTAGCTCATGAGTTACTATATGGCAGAGCCCATCCTATACTGTATGCCCAGGGACCATCACTTGTTCAGTACCCACTAGACCAACTTACCAGGGATAAACTTTTACTGCGTCTGCTGCGGAGCTGTGGTCTATCAACTGTTGGTGATTTACTTACAGATGGCTAATTTATTGGTAGAGAACATATCCTCCACCTACAGCGTGGATATCTGACACAGTGTACTATAATAAGCAACTGGAGGCCTGCTTATCTACTACACCACGAACAAGCAGAACCCAAAAGACATCTGGGGCCCGCTACCTAATGATTAAAGCTACAATGCCTTGATGACACAATGAACAGGACAGTTTGTGTTGGATGTCTCTGGAGAACTTGGGGTCGTTGATAACTTGTTCATAATGTGTGTCAGGTTGATTGGGTGCTTATATGTACTATATTGTGTACACACTCTAGAATACACTTTAGATGTGGACCCCTGCCTGAACCTTGCTGTGGTGGCCCGTTTCGGACTAGTAGGTTATACTATAAGTAGCAACAAGAGTTATTTGTTTTTACCAGGTCAACTGTTTCATTTTGACATGTAAATTTTATGGTTTTAAGAGCAAAATCTCAATAAAGGAATAATAAAGAAAACACCAACTGTCGACCTTAAACTGTGTTTGGAGGTCTTTGGGGTTCGTAATGAGCGCGCACATGTTTGTAAATAGGGCTGTTAAATAATATACATATGAAAACCGTAGCATATAGATGTGTGGTAAAGACAAACATTTTGTAAATGTAGGGAATGTTATTAATAGGCATGTGTTTTACATGGATATGTAAAAATTATATTTGTCAGAGGTAACACTCGCAGCCAGTCTGCACTTAAGCAGGTATGGACGGCGCGGGGTTTAATAAATGACTTTTTCTGTTTGGTCTAGTCCTTTTGCCATTTCACTGGGGGGAGTGCGAAATCAAGAATCTGAATTTATTTCCTTGAAATTTAACAAATACACAAAATGACTCAAATTGCGCAAAATATGGTCTGCTGTATCTCGAGTGAAATTTTCACATGAAGGCACACCTAATCCAAAATAAAACACACAAGAGATACCGACAGGAGAGAAGGAGGCTGGTTTGAGCAGAAAATGTTTCTGTGCTAGAAATTTTCTGTTCGAAGCAGTCTTCCACGACCCAAAGAATGACACAAAATGTAACAAAATTCAGAAGCGTAATAAAAAATACGTATGAGCCCAATTTCAACCTTGCATGGTCTGTAAACTGCTACCATCTAAATTGGAGTAGGAACATAATTAATCATTTTCATTTCTTCGATGCCCATGACAATGTTATTATTTGGCTACGTGAAAATTACCTCTTCCTCCTAACACTCAATGCTGAATGTTGCTCACCGTGAAAGCACAGAGAGATATCCAAAACTGAATGGAAACCCCATCCATCCTATTGACGCAGCAAACAGCACTTGCCCTGCCGCACACACCGACATGAGTGATTCCTACATCCCAGAATGAAATCAAAGTACCGGCAGATTCCCAGCTGAGAAACCTATTTGCAACCTTCCCTCCTGCTACCAGATAACCTCACAGCGAACTGCTAGGAAGACTAAATTAATTCCTTTGTCCTGGAAAGGTTACGCTGGGAAAGATTTGACCTGCAGGCTGACATGCGAATTGCCATTCATCAAAATTCATGCTTTCCATCCATTGCTATTGCTTTTCCCCTGACTCCACCCCCCTACACTGGCTCACCCGAGACATTACTGTAAATTGTGGCTCAAAAATGACCATTTCATTAAGAGTAAGCCACTCAAGGGACATTTTCGCTTTTTAAATTTTCTATCTTTTAAGGAAAATATTTTTACGTTTCCTGCCGTAAGTGCATGTTGTATCAATATTTTTTGAAGAAATGCTAAACCTCACAGTGTTCAAAGAGTCGATCGGTGTACTCCAGCAGGTTCCAGGAACTCTATAGATGATCATAGTCATATGAGTTCCTGAAATCATACTAAATGACAAGTGATTTTTTTTTATAAAGCGTTGCTTAATTTAACATACGTGTCACCTTTATAGATATAAAAGTAGGATAACATAGGGCTCGATTGCCAAAAGGTGGTAATACAGTGGAAATGTGCTCTCTATAGATTACTCTTACATTTGTAGCAAATTTCTGACATCAAAAGGATTTCCAAATGACCCCATCAATGCGTATGGATAACAGTGGCAGTTGTATCCCCTCATGTACCTATTAATTATGCCCAAGTAATTTGAGTGCAAAGTTTTGCATAGGTAAATTTCACAATAAAGTGCATTTTTATATTTTTTTGTGTTTCTCCAGGGCAAAAACATTTTCCCTCCCTGCATATATTCCTTTCAGTTTGGGAGGCTTGTTGCTCTATTAGCAACCTGGAGGCACGTTTACGTCTGGCTTGATAGGGGTACATTTACAAATGTTTGAAGGTGAAGGAAAATCTTCAAAGCATATGAGAATGACCAACTCCTAAGGAATCTGTAGATATTCACCTAAGTTTGCAGGTATGGCATCCTTAGAATTCACACAAACCTGTTCCAACCCTAAATTTGTGACTGAAAATTCCACCATGTTTGCAAACTTCCTGCCTATGCAAATCCCATTAGACAGGGAAAACTGTAAACATTTTGGTTCTATAAATCACAATTTTGGTTTCGCTCCTACAAACCTATTTATCTGGGCACCTAAACTGAACTTTGTTAATTGTGCCTGGTGCGAGGATAGGTGTTCTGTCGATTTGTCAGGGTTTAATGTATTTACAGACCTGTGGTTCCCTAACTTAATTTCTTGTCTAAACCTACACAATGGCAAAGAAAGCAAGCTCGTTTCTTGAGAATTACAAATCTATCACTACAACCTGGAAGTCTGAACAGGTGCTGTTTAGTTTAAATAACAACATGTGCCAGGGCTAATAAATATATTACCAATCTTGAGAAAGTGTCAAACATTTGCTTCGAAATTGGCTAGTCCTCTGTTATTCTGGGACTTTTCCAGGGGTAAGTGGGCATAAAGGATTTGTATGAACTTCAATTATTCGGCATTGTTGAGAAGGCACAGAACAAAGCAGAAATGTGGATGTTCAGAAACAAAAGAAAGAACATAGGTGATAAGACTGTCTAGTTTTTCTTTTAGAGTTTATTTATTATATTTGGTTTCTGTAATTATAAATCAAACTTTAACCTTAGTCTCGAGGCGACAGAAGACTAGTTTCCCTTTTATATCCTTTATGGAAAGCTAAGTGTTTGGGGGCTGGAGTGAGATTTAATTACGCACTTACAAATGGACCAGTGTGAACATAAGCGCTACAAATGTACGTTAAGATGAAAGAAGTAAATAAGGAGAGAAGACTAGAGAACGTCTTAGCTCATAAAAGCAAGCAACGGCGTCAAACATGCAAAAGAGAAATATATAAAGAGGAAACAGCAGGAAAAACGTAAACTGAGAAAATCTGTATTGTAGAACAAATTTTAAAAAACTGCAACAAAAAGGCAGCACATGTTTAAAAATGTTATTAGACAAGTGTGGTACACTTGGTAGAGCAGATTAATATAGGCCATTGCACTAGTTAAATTGGAATAAAAAATGTTTGGCTGTTGAATTAAGAGGTTCAGTGCTTGAAGGAACAAACTGTGGTATGTCTTCTCCTATGTTGCAGACTACGCTTACCAGCACACTAGCCACAGAATAAGAGCCTGCTTGCATATCTTGCACACTCCCCTTTCCAGCATACCAGCCAACAGAACATGGGCCTCTTCTCGTACCTAGCACGCTCCTCGTACGAGCACACCAGGAACAGTACACACGCCTGCTCTCGTATCTTACACACTCCCCTTGCCAGTACACCAGATCATGAGCCTGGTCTTGTATCTTGCATGCTCTCCTTTGCTTTCTACCTTCACACAACTCCTACCAGCACACCAGCCACAGAACACGGGCTTGCTCTCATATCTTGTACGGTCCCCAACCAACACACCAGCCACAGAATATGATCCTGCTCTCATGCCTGGCGCACTCACCTTATTAACATACCAGCCACAGTACACAATCATGCTCTTGTGTCGTGCACGCTCCCTATCCAGCATACCCGCCACAGAAAATGGGCAACATGAGGGGGAGAGGTCTCCAAGCAGCACACACCAATAAAACGTCACACTTGCTGTGCAATTTAATAACAGTATGATTAAAGCCGAGTAATTCTCTGCACTCCGATAAATACGTAGATACTGAAGGCAAGTAAGGACCCTTGGGGTAATTATGTTTGCTCATTTCTCTGCCTAGTGTAACACTGTGGAGTACTGCATCTCTCGCCCTCGACTTACTCTAACATTGATCCCAGGTGACTTCCCCAACCCTTCCTGGACTCTTTTACTGATATAGACCTGTTGGAAGGCTGTGGCGTGTATATACCATCTTTTATCACAGGAATGTCCGTATGTCATTCCTGAGTTTCCCCTCAAAGGCTTACTTCATGACCCCTTGTTTATGAAATATTCAAATATATAACTATCTTTTCTACTCCTCCCCTCAAGTACAACCGTACAGATTTAAGGTACTAATGCATGACAGCATACATGTTAGTAAATATGGGCCATAGTCTATTTATCTCTATTTACAAGATTATTTAAGAGGACCATGTAACAACTGAATCCTGTGTGTTAGTGGAGGAAAGGGATGCTTTCTGTTTTTACAGAATTTACCTCAGAACTACTGAACTGTAGATCCCCTCCTCCCATAGAACCTATGTAATCATGTGGCACTCACTATCTCCTTGTGCCTCACAATATCGTTATTTGTCAATTGGGAGCATCTCAAAGGTGATCCTCGGATTAGAAGAACCACTAATCTGATTATCAATTTAAAAACCTGCTATCTCCCTACTCTTTACTCCCTTCTCTAGTGCTGTTTTTTTTGTCTTTCATGCTAAAATATTTCATATTCACTACAAGATTCCACACAGAAAACATGTTTCTCTGGGAAACTGGCATTAATTATACATAGTGCTGTCTAGCCGAAGACTGCCAACTGAACACTAGTGTCTGTATCATCTTGCCTGCTTTACACAGATTCCCTGCCAGAACATAGGTACACTATTGGGTGGCATATGGAAGCAAATGCTGCAAAGACTTGTTTACAGGCAATTTCCATCCATTAATTGCTCGCCCTGCAAGTTGTCAAAATACATACATAGATTTTTTTTTGCAAATCGTAAACACCCTATAGACCACCCTTGAATGTGCCAATGAGCTGTGCCCTGTGTCCGCTGGAGCTACAACCCCTACAAGTCAGACGAAATGAGCCAGCCAAAGGGCCAAGGAATCCGCTCCCGCTGATTAGACAGTGAAAATACGGCAGGGCTCTCTCCTACATAAACCATCCACGCTGTCCCAGGCACAGTGTGACAGCAGCAATTTCTAATATCCCTCCATCTCATCCATCCTCCCGCTGGCTCCTATTCACACCGACAATCAGTCCATCCGTTCCTCTTTCCCCGCCTGCCCTCCATTTTATAATCATGTCTCGCTAGGCTGGTTTATGACTGATATAAGATGGCGTCAAGGAGTGTGTGTGTGAGGAGGGGAGAGGTGGGGGTAAATAAAGAGGGAGAATGCAATAAGAAAAAATATATTTTAGGAGATAAAAGGAGAACGCTTCCCCTTCAGTAACGGTGTGGGACATGAGGGTGAGCATGGGGGATGAGAAGGGCTGAGAGAGGCAGGAGAAATGTCAGAGCTCAATGCTGCCACTTGTTTATTTAAATTCAATGAAGCCAGGCTGGAGAATCTGGCAAATGGATGGGCGCATTATGAATTTCTGATCAGGTGGGGTGAGGTTATGAGAGGGGAGGTAATTCCATTGAGGGAGCATCACAGCACTCAAATACAAATATAAATACATATTCCTCGATGCATTGTTATGCAATGGATCGGTCCTTGGTTCGTCACTGGCCACCCTGCCACTCCAATCACAAACCCACATCAATTTAAAATACATTTTATAAACTGAAGAATAATGGGTTAAAAAAAATCAGGAAAAATTAAAATTCAGTAGACACACACACACAATACTGTCGCTAGCATATGGAAACATGGTGCTTGCTCCTTAGCGACAATTCTAAACACAGTCCGATAAAAAGACCCCTCAACACATGGCAACCATCGAAGCAGCGTGCTCCTAACAACCCTCGTCTGTCCCTTGGGCCATTTGGTTATAAACAAGAGGGAGGGCATTTCCGGACTGATCCCTCATCAGCTTTGAATCATATGCACACAGATACAAATGTTTTCATCTCATTTTATTCCCAACAGCCAAAGTGCTTTTACAGATAAAAGTATCATTAACCAGATCTGGGGTACTGATGAAATCCACACATATTTGGTCTAAATGACCCAAAAGCCACCTATACCGTTTCTTCTTGAACTAGCAAGTCTTTTAACCAAAGACTTCTCTTTATGTGCAAGGCCTTTTAATAGAGGAACCAAGTGATCCTCAACCAAGTTATATGTAACGTTGCTATTTCTTGTTGCTGCTCGCACCTACTGTTGCTCCAACGATATCTTAGAACTACGAGGTGATTCAAAGAGTTCTATGTGAAACACCATATTGCTCTGAGGTGCAGGGCAGCTATATTAAACGGTTGAAACATATGAAATAATTGGAGACATGCCTGGCACCGAATAAAGGGGATCCATGTGTTTAACCAACAAATTGGATCCATTACACCCTGGTAATTTTCTAAGAAAGCTCCTATGTTGTTATGCTTATTCATCGAGTGCAGAGGTGTTTATCAACAAAAAATCTCAAAATGGCAACTTGTTCAAATAAACCAAATGGATAAAGCACTTCCTCCAACATACTCGAGACACACTCCTATAAAGCAAGATGAGATATGCATATTGAAGGTAAACTACAGGGAATGCAGGATGACAAGAACAGGTGCAAAAAAGCCACTATTTATTTACACAGCCCTCTTCTAATAATTAGTAGAAAAATTATCAATACTCTCTGTATCGATTGGTACGTTGTGGCTGCATCAAAAAGCATTTCCTAAATAATATATTTAAATTACAACAACACATTTGAAAATGGAGTAAAAAGAAGAATATATTCAAGATTTTAAATAAAAAACATTTCTTTGGAATAAAGTTGAAAGAAATGACAAACATTTACTATTACAATCAAAATCAATAATTAGCAATCCTAAAAAGACTAGCACATACGTGCGGATTACCAGACACTGAGGTCCAGTCTATCATCTTTTCATCGCCTGTGCAGATGGCATGAACACGAATAGAACAATATAAAGGATAATGCTAAGATTTGGTATGTTAGCTGAGAAAGGGCTCAGAGAGACTAACGCCTGCAAACACAGGAAAAGGGCAACGCACATACTTCTTGTTCCCGAAATGTATTTGAAAACAATAGGTCAACACATATCAATGACTGTTTGAGTATTACCGTCTTTCCAGTGTAACATAATGATGTTTACTTATATTTTTACCTTTTGCTTGATGAAAATAGGAAGGTAAACCTTAAATGTCGTGTTTGTTTTTCTTTATGTCCACTAACACGAGAGTCTGGAAATAATACGGACAGATAAACGTAATTATTTTGTGGATTGGGTTCCATGTCCACACCAGGGGCCTGATTTAGAAAAGGGAGATACTGTAAAACCCTCTTAAAAAGCAGTACGAACACAATTTCATCCATGTGTGTATTTTTTTCCTCAGGATTCTCAATCGCAGGAGTTACTACAGTGGTAAATCCTCATGAAGAGAATCGCCCAGTGAAAATGACACTTATGGAGGACATTACATGCCACTGCTTTTCGATCTATAGGTTACCACTTGTCTGTAAATTAGTCCCTACTTATCTTTTCACAGTTGCTTTGCTTTCTACTGTCTGAACATCTTTGAGTTTTTGGCGAAGTAATTGTTTCCCAGTCTCTGTTTCGGCTTGAAACACATGTGCTTTTACATGATTTGTCCATTTCTAGCTTCTGAAAAGATGCGCATTGCGCAGAGGCTGCCTTCTCATTGGAGCAAGTAGCACAATCCAAATCTTTTCTAATATGAGATTAAGGCACTCATTTAGAGTTACCATGTGTGAAGTGCGATATTTATTACAACTGATAAATAACAATACTTTAGGGATTTATAATAATGGGGCCCAATAATCAGCACCTATTATGAGTTTTTGCCCTAAACCATGGAATAGGATAAGGCTTTAGGTGCTAACCACAGCAATATCCGCATTGACTATCGGCAAGTCTGACCTGCCGATATTATCCTAAAATGTGTTTTTGATTGCATCTAGTATTTACCAAGTGCCATAAAAATAAGGCAAAATCATAATTGCCATATGTGTGGTATCGGCTTTATCATAATGGTAATGTATGTGCCCACTCGTTAGGAGGGCCTAGAGCTGCACTTGCTGATAGCAGAATAAATCTTTCAGATAATGTGTGATACATTCCAGGATTATCAATCAGTCTAGCAAATCTTTAATGGAAAGTTTACCTCTATATAAATAAACACATTTGTGACATGTTTTAATTTCTACACCGTTTACAGGCAAGACATTGGTGAATTTTCTAATCTATTTAGGGTCAGATGTATGAAGACGGGTATTTTGTGTTGGCAAAACCTATCCTGGGAGACTATACTCACTGTTTCAAGAGCAGATAAAAACACATCCTCCGACGGACTTTCGCAGACAGAAGGTGTTATTTACACAGAATTCTGTGATTTTTGGGTGGCGCTGCTAATTCATCCATATCAAAATCACAGCACTGGTATCATCTTTGGTTTCATATTGCCCTACTTTGCGTTCATTTGCCGTGCCCTGTGTTTCAGTCGTGTCTTTTATTTCTGATTGTATCATTGCCCTGAAATAATATTTACATAATTAAAAACACAATTAAAGTAATAATGAAGGCCGGAGGCCTTACAAATGTTTGAAATATCACAAAAACACTTAAAATTGCTAATATCACAAGAAGCCTACCAGTTGATAACACAACCTGACACAACACTAGCTCAGTCTAGCTTTACAAAACAATTCGTGACATGACACACTTGTACAAAAACATGCAATAAGCTATACATGTGATATAACAAACTTCAGCCTCCAGGTGGCACAACGGCAAAGAGTTTTAGACATCATTCATACTCATCCTTAAACACATAATGCATATCCTTGCTACCAGCTGTCTATTCCTCCTATTCCATCCAGGCTATCTTTGACCTTTTCGGAAAGAATAAACGGCTGCAAAGTTATCAGGACTCCGGATTTTGGTTATCAACGTTAGGTTGCATGGATGCATTCTTGTTCCTCTTGGATTTTTTCGCACTGGCCTTAGTTAAATCGGCATTTTCGCACATAACAATATAAACAAAAGCCACTGTTGTTAAGTAGTCAGCCCCACATTTTGTTTTTAAGCAAAAGAGTGGTCTAATGCACGGTCCTAGTACCAGGCACTTCTCCAAGTAAGATGAAGCCTCATTTACAAAATGTTTTAACAGTCGCAAACCCTCAGATTCTGTAAACCTGTGGGTTTGCGACTGATTCGGACAAGGTTTTCTGAATGGTTAAATGGGTTAAGTAAAGATTGGAGAATAACAATTCAGAAGTGGTGCGTTAAGGGCGACCCTTCCAAATACCAATTACTTACGAGAATGGCTTAATGTTTAGCTACCAAAATCCAATCAAAAAACATTAATATTTTACCATCTATTTAAAACTGATGGAAAGCCATTTGCTGATGGAAAGGGGCCCACAGGACCCCTTCCCTTTTGGGAATGTTGACAAAAAAATGTTTTAGGAGTAGGCAGTGGTTCCGCAGCCTACTCCTAAAAAAGGGTTGCTTAACTTCTTTTTTTTTTTTTTTTTAATGATCCAGTTTTCCATTTAGAAAAAAAGCTGCATTTAAAAAATAAAACTTTTATTTAAAAGCAATTATATACATGGTGGTCTACTGACCCCAGCAGTCCACCATGCCTGTGACTCTAGCCAACCGCTGTGGTTCACAATTTGCGACATGCCTCATGCATATTAATGATGTAGGTCGAATTGCAACCCACTACGATTCAACATTTTTTGAACCGACCTATTAGTACATAGATCAGTTTACAAAATTCCTTACCAATTGCAAAAAGTCGGTGCGCAATTCGTGACCACTTTTTGCAAAGAGAACATTTGTAAATCAGGCTCCAATATACATGCACAGTTTCATCTTCATACTGTATCTCAACTTCAACCTCGTTGACCATGACTTTTTACTGTCTATTTACAATAGTTAATCTGCAGAAGCCTACGTGGTATGGCCATGTGAGCGCACAAAAGTCTGCAGGCATCATTGTACACAGTATCGTAGCTAGGTCTTATGCCGCCCATAGCGGCCCCTTCGATTGCCGTCCGCGGTGGCTGAATGTAAGAAAGGGGGGGTGGGAGTTGGGGTGCTGGCGATTCTTGCCTTTGCCACCATGTGATGGCCGCAGGTAACAGCGGGGGATGGGGCTGCTGTACCCAAAACCCATGACGCCTGGCGCGGACCGTCCCTGCTCCTTGCTGTGCCACGGGTTGAACAAAGCAAAAGACACACAATTGATGGACGGAATGCAGAACCAATCAAAACATTCACCCCCAGTCAAGAGATCTGGGTTAAATCCATCATTATTCTGCTCACCATGCCACCCCAGTTTAGGCCTAGCCATATGCAAATCAGTCTTAGCCCTGTGCCTCATGGAAACAGTCCAGCCCCAACTGCCAAGCCATGTCTTCCCTGGACTGGAGACAAGCATCCTAGGACCAGTTTCGGGGTTTCACTCCTCTTCAGCCAGGATAGCTTGAATCCAGTGGCACAGTGAGCCCGGGACTCATGTCTGGGCATACACGGCGCACTTAGGGCGAGAAAGCAAAAGACACACAATTGAAGGACGGAATGCAGAACCATTCAAAACATTCACCCCCAGTCAAGCGATCTGAGTTAAATCCATCATTTTGCTCACCATGCCACCCCAGTTTAGACCTGGCCATATGCAAATCAATCTTGGCCCTGTGCCTCATGGGAACAGTCCAGCCCGAACTGCCAAACGATGGATTTAGGCCCAGATCTCTGTACTGGGGTGAATGTATGACATTGTTCTGCATTCTGCCCATCAATTGTTCTTTTTGCATTTGTCACCCCGAGTGGGACGGGTATGCCCAGACGTGGGTCCTGTGCTCTCCATGCCACTGGAGTCAAGCTATCCTGGCTGATGAGGGCTGAAAGCCTGAAACCAGTCCTAGGATGCTTGTTTCCAGTCCAGGGAGGACCTGGCCTGGCAGTTCATGCTGGACTGTTCCCATTGGGCGCAAGGTCAAGACTGATTTGCATATGGCTGGGTCCAAACTGGAATGGCATGGTGAGCAAAAAAACTATGGATTTAGGCCCAGATCTCTGTATTGGGGTGAATGTATGACATTGTTCTGCATTCTGTCCATCAAGTGTTCTTTTGCATTTATCACCCCAAGTGGGAAGGGTATGGCCAGACGTAGGTCCCGTGCTCTCCATGCCACTGGAGTCAAGCTATCCTGGCTGATGAGGGCTGAAAGTCCAAAACCGGTCCTAGGATGCTTGTTTCCAGTACAGGGAGGACCTGGCCTGGCAGTTCGGGCAGGACTGTTCCCATTGGGTGCAGGGTCAAGACTGATTTGAATATGGCTGGGTCCAAACTGGAATGGCATGGTGAGCAAAAAAATGAAGGATTTAGGCCCAGATCTCTGTACTAGGGTGAATGTATGACATTGTTCTGCATTCTGTCCATCAATTGTTCTTTTTGCATTTGTCACCCCAAGTGGGACGGGTATGCCCAGACGTGGGTCCCGTGCTCTCCATGCTACTGGATTCAAGCTATCCTGGCTGATGAGGGCTGAAAGCCCGAAACCAGACCTAGGATGCTTGTTTCCAGTCCAGGGAGGACCTGGCCTGGCAGTTCGGGCAGGACCGTTCCCATTGGGCACAGGGTCAAGACTGATTTGCATATGGCTGGATCCAAACTGGAATGGCATGGTGAGCAAACAAACGATGGATTTAGGCCCAGATCTCTGTACTGGGGTGAATGTATGACATTGTTCTGCATTCTGTCCATCAATTGTTCTTTTTGCAATGGATTGAACAAAGACACGTACTCTAGCACATGTGCTTCAAGTGACGTGTACACTGCCAGTTCCACCAGTAAAGTACAATTATGAATATACACCGAACCAAAAATCAATTGTAATCCAAGCGCTTGTAATGAAAATGTAGAAGTGCTGGTACTCACTCTCCCACAGTACCAGTTTGTTCCGGAAAAGTGCTCGGATTCAATAGGATTTTCCATATGGTGAGAAGTACTGGCCCACTGTCATTGAACTTAAAGAAATGCCGTTAGTCAGTGCCCGACGGTGTCTGTTCATTTAAAGTCTACTGTAAACTCTCATTCCAATTTTATTCCCAAGGAGCAAACATTGAAACGGGTTACAGGCCAGTAAAAAAAACACTCTATAGCAACTTTACTTAAATAGTAATTTCGAAAACATTTCGGAATTTCAAAAACCCATTGGGAAATCCTTTAATATAACTGGTAGGCACATTTTGTACATAATGAGCATTGGAAATATAAAAGAAGAATTCTATGTAATAGAAAGGAGTTAGCTATGAGCAGTATGCCATCTTAAAAGATGTGCAGGATGTGTGAAGTGAAGGAAAAAACGAGAATTTAAAAAAAGCATCTATGGCAAAGGCACCTCCAGTGGCGTAACGAAACTTGAGGGGGCCCCCCTGCAAAGTACATGGAGGGGGCCCCCCATTCTCCTTGCCAGTCAAGAGCTCTCAGGCCAGCGGCCCGCCATACTGCAAGGGCTCACCCCAGCCATAAAAAAGGATTCTGGTTCCTCCATTGGCCACATCCGCCCTCTCATCGGGCGATTTACATATATCAGTAAATACTGCTGCTGCGCCCTCCAGCAAAGTTACATAACATTGCCTCCAGCCAGCCCACCAAACACATCCTCCTACTTGATGACCCCCCCTTTCAAGCGAAGCCCGCTTAGTTAACCACCTCCAAACATAGATCACTGTTTTCGTGCCTGCTACTAACGCATCCATTAACTCTACTTTCACCCCTACGAAACCCGCAGTTATGCTTTTCCGCCCGCCTTTAAAACCACCCCTCGGATGTCACTGTGAACCCGTGACCGCCACCCACTGCTCCCCTGTCCACCACCGGCAGAAAGACTGATGGCCAGTCCCCATCTAACCACTGCCTACCAGTAAAGACAGAGCCTTTCAGCTGCTGCCCTCCCCAATGCCACTGTAGTAGTTTAAAACATGTTAAACAATCTCTTCAACTGACTACCCCAAAACAGTTCTTCCTGCTAGCCTCTACGGCATCAAAGCCGTTCCCGCTACTTTCATCCTCTGCATGATACACACAATAATATTACATGTACAAAGGGTCCAATTTTTGTTTCCTCACGTCAACATTAATTTACACTATGTACCCACCAAAACTATACCTCCTGTCAAAGGCAAGCCTGATCCCATATGTAGCACCAGTCAGCAAGTACCCCAAGGACAAACACCAGAGAGAGTGCGCGATTCATGTAATGAAACCTATAGTGACAGCGTAGCATTTCCCCACCCACTGTCAGCCCAGCGAAGTCTGCAACCGCACAGTAGCCATCAATACCGGCAACTTCTAAAGCTCGTTTCCACTTCCTTTCAATGGCAGCTCCTGATACATATACCTATGACTTCTGGGCAGCATCTACCCCAGACCACAGCATTCTTTATCTCCCTTAGAATAACCGAATGCTGTCGGTGAACGCTTCTCTCCCCCCTTCCTTACTAATAACTAATGGACGATAACGGAAAAAATATATAGTACTTTCTTATGCAAATACCGTATCAAGCACTTGCTGCCCGCAGTCCTCACCAGATCCACACGTATCAATATTCTGCTATCGCACCATCCTGTCAACCCTATTATTATCTGGAGATGTTTTTTATCCCTTCCGTGAACTGGGAAAAGCAATACCTTGCACGAAAACAAGTCCCTTTAAATCCTTTGCTACTTACACAGACTCGTAAAGCACTTACTTGTTTTACTAACTGTCGTTGTAAAGCAAACAGGTAACTCATTATAGGATTGGAATTAAGGCTTAGAAGTGTGGAAGTTAATAATGAGACCTAGGATGATTTTTTGCATGTCTGCCAGACACTCATTCTTCCCTGCATGCGCACACAATGCAACAATACAATTTAGCTTAACAAATTGTTCAGAAATGTACCGGAAGGTAAAGAAACAGCCCATATTATTTTTACAAAGAAAAATAGACAAACACCAACGTCCACTTTATACCCCATGACATAAAAGCCTTAGTATGCACAGCTTGTCCAAATCCACGCTACCTAATTCAGCCCTGCCAAGCACCACGCATCTGGCGTTAAACTAACGCATTTCAGTGCGGTGATCCGCATCACCGCACTGAAATGCAAAATCACGCATAACAGGCATCGCGCCTCCTCGGATACCAGTGCCGCTAATCAATCCTGGTGTAGTATTATTTCCATGTGGCCGCCGTCTGTTTTCTGGTGCTTCCTGTAGGAAACTGGCTCTATATATACTACACCAAAATGAGGTATAGTGTGTATAGAGTCCAGATGACCCCAGAGGTAGGCAGAGGTTAGAGTTAGATAGAACCTTACTACCTATTTGTGGTAGCTTGGCCGAGCAGTAAGGCAGTATCAGAAGACAGTGTTAAGCATTTGATGTACACACTCAGTCAGCAAATGAATTCACACACTCAAGAACTGAACTCTAGGCCAATTGTTTTTGTATAAAAATATATACTGTTGTTTTATTTCTAGAACCAAGCAAGCCTGGTACAGGTAAGCATAAAATACTTTACAGTAATACGTTGCTAATTGTAGAACAGTTTGAAAATGCAAAAGGAATTGTACTTTGTTCGAATTACAGGGGATGCCGTCGGTTGCAATACTTAGTAAATACAGTACATTGAAATGAATAGGCTTTTTCAGTAAATTACATGTAAATTACTTTTTACGTTACTTTTCTAACTCAGTGCTGGATACCTAGATTCAGCACTGGGACATTTCCTGCAAGGAAATACGTTTTGGTTATTCATGTGACTTTTAAAGATTATTTTTAGATTTCAAAACTCCACACTTAGAAACTTTTTGGAAGAAAATTGTCAATGTTATCCTATGGAGGAAAAACAGGTTATCGGTTCACAGGTAAGTTATCGACTGTGGGAGTTCAGGTTCTGGGGTTAGACTCAGGGGTCCCCCAGGGTCAGTGATGCACTCTTGTTACACCCTCAGCAGCACTAGGGCGGCCGGGTGCAGATTGTTGAGGCTCAATGTTATCCCATGGGGGATAGGGGGCTTCCGGTTGGTGGCTGCTAGCAAGCAGGCCACTGGGTTGTGGGAGCAAAGCCCCTAGGGTTTAGGTCATGGTAAATGGGGAAACAAAGTAGCACAAAAGGTGCACCCTTAGCGGCACTGAGGCGGCCGGGTGCAGAGTGCTGTTTCGACGTCGGGCGCCCTGTTGTTTTCAATGGAGAACCTCCAGTTTGCAAAAGCACTGCAGGCAGGGAGACGAAGAACTTATGGTTGCGACCACCACTTCGAGAGGTAAGTTGGGATGTTAGGGGTTGGTTAGGCACCGTCGGTTTGGGCACACAAAGCTTTAGGGCATCGGGTGCAAGGGTGCCTTTTTGGGTCGGATCTTCTTACCAGCTCCTGGTCGCAGTTAGGGGGGCCTTCTGGATTTAGAATGCAGGCGTCAGCTGGAGGCTTGAGGCAGATCTGGGGTCGCCGGAACTTGGTTCAGGATCGCCGGGGTGACCACCTCGTGGTGTTTTTCCACTCGAGCTCGGGCCGGGTTCGGCGGGTGCAGAGTGAGCTGGATTCGCGGTCTCCTGCTGCTGCCAGAGGTTGCAGTTGAACAAATCTGGTGTTCGCGGGAGAAGCAGTCTTTGGAAGTGAAGGCAGGCAGGTCCTCCGGGTTTTTGAGGTTGCTCACTGCAGGACACACCGGGATTTTGCGCGAGCAAGTTCGAGGGGAGACAGGCCTGTAGGGCTGGGACCAAGTCAGTGAGCGTCTTCCTCTTGTTAGCTGGCTGCACGGCTGTTCTGCCCTTCTTCTTCTTTTCTTCTTGTCGTTTCTGGATCTGAAGAAGCAAGGTTCAGGGTGCCCCTAAATACTAGATTTAGGGGCGTTACAGGGAGGTAGATGGCAGGGACCAATGGGTCCCTTCCCTAGGGTACACCCCCTATTGTGCCACCCTCCAGTGGTAGGGGGGGCACAAGCCTGTCCCTGGTTGGCTGGGTCCCCCATCCTCAAGATGGCGAGGACTCGGAGTTGTGCTTCATCTCGCCTCCCCCACCTAAGGGGTGGAGTTGGCAGAGGTGGGCACACCTCTCTTCCTCACTTGTTTATCCCACCGGTTCTCCCGCCCAAAGTGGGGGGCAGAACCAGTGGGGACCAGTTGCTGAAAGCAGCAAGTGGTCTGGGGTAGCTCACAAAGGTGGCAAGCCTTTGAAGCTTCCCCTTCCTGAACCCTGCCCATCCTGGGGGAGGAGGCTTGGCACCTCGTCCCAGGATGTGCATTGTTTCAGGCCCCCAAGAGCAGCAAGCTCTCGACCCGGGGTCCAGAAAGATGTCTCTTGATAGCAACCTAAGCAGCCACTCAGTCGGGACACTAGAGGTGGGTTTGTTTTCAGGGGGCATCTCTGAGATGCCCTCTGTGTGCATTTTTCATTAAATCCCACACTGGCATCAGTGTGGGTTTAATGTGCTGAAAAGTTTGATAGCAAAGTTCTCAGTTTTCAGTGTAGCCATTATGGTGCTGTGGGGTTCGTAATGCCAAAATCCCAGCACCATATACTCTTAATGGCAGCACTGCACTTATAATGTCTAAGAATGGACTTAGACACTGTAGGGGTACAGGGCTCATGCACCTGTACCCTCGCCACTGGTAGAGTGCATCCAACTACAGGGGTGAGTGATCTATGCCAGGGCAGTGGGTTGTAGGCATGGCACACAGGGATGTGTGCCATGTCGACTCTTCACTTTGTTCTGCACCAAAACACGCAGCCTGCAAAGGCAGTGTGTGTGAAAAGGTGTAGGGCCTCTAAGGGTGGCACAATAAGTGCTGCAGCCCTTAGAGGCCTTCTCTGGTCACAGTGCCCTGGGTACCTGTGGTACCATTTACCAGGGGCTGACCTGTGGCCAGAGATTCCTATTGGGTTTGTTTTGGGGAAAGAACACAAGCCCTGGGGACCTGATTGGCAGGGACCCAGGCACACCAAGTAAAAGTGCATCAGTAGTCTGGCAAACAGTGGGGGGGTTACTGCAACAGGACCCCCTTTCCTACACTTCCCCTGTCTCCTAAACGCGATGTGGTAAATTTCGTTATGCAGTACAGCTGCCTGTGTGGTAGTCCTGTAATGAATGTCCCTTTTCTATGCCCACAACATGTTGCCGTATTTACGTAGTATGTCCATAAGTTAGGTCTCACGAGGATTTGTTGCAGGCGCGTGGCATGCATCGGCAGCCGTACGATGTCAGCCGTTTCAAGTGCGACATATGCAAGGACTGGTTCCTGATAGGAGTCAGGGGCTTGAGAAGGGCACTGGAGCTCTGGAGTGGGTGATGTGAACCGGGATAACCTCCGCCTCCTTGCGGGGAGCAATGTGCAAAAACGGCCGCTCTGCATGCAGGAGCAGGGATCTAAGATTCCAACACAATGATACCACAGCGCTGAAGTGCCCAATTTCATTGCTGTTTTGTTTTTGGGGGAACGGAAAAAACGATGAGTAAGTATTAAAGGAATAACATTCGGGAGTCTGTTTCCAGGCTGATTCCTACTTGTTTTCTTCGAAAATTTCACATGGCGGTAAAAGCTACTTTCAGCAGCAGACATACTGGAATGAAAAACAAAAACGTTAATTGTGAAGGTCCCGTAACTCCTGTGACCTAGGTGTATTGGTAACTCTTACCTGTGTCAGAGCGTTGATTTCTTCAGATGCAAGATAGATATATAGCTGCACTGATTATGTTATGTTATTTTAATTTATTAGGCGCAACAGCTACCCAAGAGGGTTTCCCGATGCCTGCCTGTAAGGAACAGAAGGGAATGAAAAGAAATTATTGGTTAAATAACCAGGTTTTTAGGCATTTACGGAAGTTGCTATAAAGAGTTTCAGTGCGAAGCGACACAGGGAGAGAGTTCCATAAGGAAGGCCCCAAGCAGGCAAAAGAGCGCCGCCCATGCATAATCGTCTAACTCTTGGGACCGAAAATTTCGCCTGAGAGGCAGAGCGGAGCGCGCGAGAGGGCAGGTAGGGATGAGCCAGAGCCCGCAAATATTGGGATTGTTACACTGAGTAATAGCTAAATGAGTGACAACGGTTTCCTAAAGCGTTACAGTACTCAGGTGACATTGTATTGATACCGCACATTACACTCTCAGAGTGCATAGACATAACCTCCCCTCCCCTTACTGCCATGAATTATTGCTCCTCAGAGGGTTAGCGCCTCCAGTCATCTCTCGTAGCTCCACCTGTTACTGTGGTCAGTCACCTCGCAGCCATCCAACGCCTGTTGGTCCTCCCACGGTCCTCAATGCTCCTCTTTTGACTAGAGTCCACCGAGAGGCATGCTCTAACAGTCCACTATATTGCCTCATCCAGCCTCTCAAGTTCAGGCCTCTGCCTGCTGGTCGCAGGCCCATGAGGCCCAATTTACACACACACAGAAGAGGCCTCAGGTCCCCCTGCGTCCAGCAGGTGTTGTATTAATGCACCTACAGACCTTGCTCCTCAGACGAGCTGACAGCGCCGAGGGTCTAGGTGCCTACCGTGGCGCAGGGAGCTGTGGCCTAACTCTAGTCTGGGAGCATCAGAGGCACCACTGCACACACTGCTTCATGCTCAGATTTCCCCTCCTCTCATACTCCTGGCTAAATGGACGAAACACTTCAGCCCAGGGCAGTCTAGACCACATAGTCCTAAAATATGTTAGATCCCAGTTGCACCCTACCTCAGACAGTAGATCCCTGAGGAGGCACTAGAGGGTAAGTCACAGGATCTTATTGTGATTTTAGCATCCGAGAAACGGACTGATTACTCATATATGAAAGCAGCTCTTTTTGGAAGGTTTAATTTGACCACAGATTAGCATTTAAAAACAACTTTGCAGCATTTCTTCGCAGAGTAACCAGACATTATGGGAGGCCTGATTGGACCTTGAATGAAGTGCCACTTTTAAAGTACTGGAGTAAGTGTAACCTGGCGTAGGCAAACCTCTGATTTCCGCAGAGAACATCCTATGTATTTATTTTGTAGAGTTACATTAACATGTAACTGATGGAAAACTGCTTGGTGCTTGCAAGTTTGCAAAGACACCTGGCAGACTGGTCAACACCAGGGTGCAGCGGAATACACCTCAATTAGAGCACATTTTCACACTGATTCACTCATAGATGCCAAGGTTTCAGATTGGTAAGTGCAACGTTTTCATAATTTAACTGTAATAATGGGTGACATTCACACAGTCTGACTCTGCTCAGTTTTCAGTAGCCTGGTGTTAGCGCACTTTAGTTCAGTGAGTTTCTAGTTGCTCAAATGGGCGTAATTTCTAATATTTATATGTTTCCCTCCTCTTCATTGCTTGACTTTGCTCTCGAGAAAGTGTCACTCATAGTCGTTGAAATGTCACTCATAATTACACTGAAATTATGAAAATGTCACACATCGCAATCTGAAACCTTGGCAGCTATGCTAAGTCTACCACACACAGCACATTTGAACATCTCATAATTCCATGCCACACAATTCTACTATAAATAATTTAACCCTACAACATTCCATACCACATAATTACAATCCTAAAAATTAAAAAACACATATTTACACTTCACTCCATACCACATAATTCCACATCACATAATAACATTCCACACAATTTAACACCACTCCAAACCACATAATTACACTCCACTCAACACAATTCAACTACACATAATTCCACTTCAAACTATATAATTATACTTCACACAACATATTTACAATCCACTCCAAAACACATAATTACCCTCCACAAAATACAACTCTGCAACATGCTGCATAATTCCACTCCACACAATTATACACCACACCATGCCACATAATTCCACACGTCACACAATTCCACAATTCATCCCCCCACAATACATCACACAACATAATTACACTCCACATAATACCACTCAGCACCACATAATTTACCTCTACATAATTATTCTCTACTCCATATTGCATAAATGCACTCCACATAAATCCAGTCTATGCCACGTAGCAACATTCCACATAACTACACTTCACACCATGCCTCATAATACTACTCAACATAATTTTTACTCACCAGTGCACACGTCTATTTCACACAAATTCAACTCTACACATTTCCATGCCACACCACATAATTCAACAACAAACTACATAATTCAAACCAACAACACAATTACACAACACACCACATACATCCAATTTATACCACATAATTCCACATCATGCTACAATATTTAACAGCACACCACATAAGTAAACTCCACTACATACCACTCCACAACACAAAATACCATTTCAGATAATCTCACTCCAAGACACACAATCCCACTCCATGACACACAATCCCACGCCACATAATTCCAGTACACTCAATACCACACAATTACTATCCATATAATTACACTACACAGGTCTAATCCACACAACACAATTCCACAACTAACAATTCCAATCCAAACCATATATGAGTTGCATATATGCAAATGCATATATTGCAAAACCACATATTGCAAATGCTTGTTTACCTTCAGGGTGTACCAGCAGATTCTATTCCTGGAGGGAGCTGCAATCCTTCTCCTGCCCCTGTCAGCTCTGTGCTGCCTCAGAGGAGCAGAGCCCTGTGGAGAATGCTGTCTCTAGGGCCCCAACCACATCCTTGTTCGGGGCCTGGCTCTGACTCTGACTGAAGAGAAACAATGTAAGTTGATACTTTGTTTCTCTTCAGTTCTGGGTAAGCAGGCTGCTTTAGAGGCACCTTTAGAGAGAGAGAGGCTTGCTTAAGAGCAATCCTCTCCCTCACACCTCTCACCAAAGAGCTGAGGGGGCCCCCTTCACTCACTGAAGACTGGGGGCCCTCCCGCACCGTGGGGGCTGCGGGGGTGTTTGTTACGGGGCGTAACAAACACCCCCGATGCATGCCGTGCGCCTGCAACAAATCCTCGTGAGACCTAACTTGTGGACATACTACGTAAATACGGCAAAATGTTGTGGGCATAGAAAAGGGACATTCATTACACGACTACCACACAGGCAGCTGTACTGCATAACGAAATTTACCGCATCGCGTTTAGGAGACAGGGGAAGTGTAGGAAAGTAGGTTTCTGTTGCAGTAACCCCCCCCCCACTGTTTGCCAGACTACTGATGCACTTTTACTTGGTGTGCCCTGTGTTCTTTCCCCAAAACAAACCCAATAGGCATCTCTGGCCACAGGTCAGCCCCTGGTAAATGGTACCACAGGTACCCAGGGCACTGTGACCAGAGAAGGCCTCTAAGGGCTGCAGCACTTATTGTGCCACCCTTAGAGGCCCTACACCTTTTCACACACACACACTGCCTTTGCAGGCTGCGTGTTTTGGTGCAGAACAAAGTGAAGAGTCGACATGGCACACATCCCTGTGTGCCATGCCTACAACCCACTGCCCTGGCATAGATCACTCACCCCTGTAGTTGGATGCAGTCTACCAGTGACGAGGGTACAGGTGCATGAGCCCTGTACTCCTACAGTGTCTAAGTCCATTCTTAGACATTATAAGTGCAGTGCTGCCATTAAGAGTATATGGTGCTGGGATTTTGGCATTACGAACCCCACAGCACCATAATGGCTACACTGAAAACTGAGAACTTTGGTATCAAACTTTTCAGCACATTAAACCCACACTGATGCCAGTGTGGGATTTAATGAAAAATGCACACAGAGGGCATCTCAGAGATGCCCCCTGAAAACAAACTCACCTCTAGTGTCCCGACTGAGTGGCTGCTTAGGTTGCTAACAAGTGACATGTTTCTGGACCACGGGTCGAGAGCTTGCTGCTCTCGGGGGCCTGAAACAATGCACATCCTGGGACGAGGTGCCATGCCTCCTCCCCTAGGATGGGCAGGGTTCAGGAAGGGGAAGCTTCAAAGGCTTGCCGCCTTTGTGAGCTACCCCAGACCACTTGCTGCTTTCAGCAACTGGTCCCCACTGGTTCTGCCCCCAACTTTGGGCGGGAGAACAGGTGGGAAAAACAAGTGAGGAAGAGAGGTGTGCCCACCTCTGCCAACTCCACCCCTCAGGTGGGGGAGGTGAGATGAAGCACAACTCCGAGTCCCCGCCATCTTGAGGATGGGGGACCCAGCCCACGAGGGACAGGCTTGTTCCCCCCCTACCACTGGAGGGTGGCACAATAGGGGGTGTACCCTAGGGAAGGGACCCATTGGTCCCTGCCATCTACCTACCTGTAACGCCACTAAATCTAGTATTTAGGGGGCACCCGGAACGTTGCTTCCTCAGATCCAGAAACGAAAAGAAGAAAAGAAGAAGAAGGGCAGAACAGCCGTGCAGCCAGCTAACAAGAGGAAGACGCTCACTGACTTGGTCCCAGCCCTACGGGCCTGTCTCCCCTCGAACTTGCTCGCACGAAATCCCGGTGTGTCCTGCAGTGAGCACAGTGGCGTAGCTAGAGCATATGGCGCCCGGGGCTATCCCTCAGATTGCCGCCCCCCCACCCCCAGGGGGGGGGGGAGGGCATGCACTTAAAAGAGGTCCGAGAGACACGTTGTATCGCCGCTAATATTTACGTTGATCACGCAACTTACATGCACATACATTACACGGTCCAAGGCTACACAGTTGAATACAGCGGTGACTGGCAGTACAAAAGAGAACACACAGACTGCATGATCTATCTGGGGACACAGAAAAACCGCATGTGACATCCATCAGAGAGCTGCGTGAACAATTACCTGGTAATCCCCTCAACACAATGCAAACATGCACATACATGACACTGTTCATCTAACCTTCATCTACAGCTGACATTAAATGACCATACATCTCTTCTTAGTCTTATAAGGACCAGTAAAACTCACTCTTTTCCAAATCTCTTTCTAAATATTATCACTTTCCATGTAAGGTTCCTTTGATGGGAAGAGGAGGTTTCTGAGGTGGGAGTATCAGGCAAGTGATACTACTCGGGCTCCATCTGTTCGAGTCTTCATGGAGGATCCCTCTTCATTACTACATCCACCTGACCCCGGACTCTGCAACGCACTCCCTTACAGGCTCCCTCTGTGCGAGCCTTCAGGGAGAATCCCTCTTCATTACTACCTCCACCTGACCCCGGACTCGGCAACGCTCTCCCTTACAGGCTTGATTATCCACTACTCCTCTTTCCAGTGCACCTTATCTCACAGCTGACCTTGGGCCCCAGCCCCATATCAGGCACCATCGGGCCCACTTTGCTTTTTCCCGGTAAAAACATTAGTAAAATTACCTTCAAACTTAAAACATTGAATATAGCAGTAAATATAATTAACATGCACTTTAAAGTATGTTCCACAGTAGCCCTTATGACCTGACTGCTAATTAAATAAACAAAAACAGAAAGGCCATGACAGGGCCGGCTTTAGCACTGATGCGAAAGTCTTTTTTGGCGCCACACTAATAACCTCTTTCTCCGTAAATACCTTTACTACCACCTTCCAACAGTGCCCCTCATTCCTCCATGGCCCCCCTAAGTGACCTCCTCCTCAGATTGCCTCACGCCACAAGTGCCCCTCATCTCCCCATAGCCCCCCCCCCTCATGACCTCCTCCTTGGACTCCCTCACTGCCACCATCCACCAGTGCCCCTTATCTCTCTGTAGCCTCTCCCCCTCATGACCTCCTCCTCGGACTCCCTCACTACCACCCTCCACCAGTGCTCCTCATCTCACCCTAGCTCCCCCTCCACACCATGACCTCTTCCTTAGATTCCCTCACTGTCACCCAGGGCACAAGTCCTAAAAAAAGAAGTGGTGGGACGCTGACGTCACAACAGCAAGTGATGTCACGAAAGGTGGCTTGCACCATCAGACTCATTGCCTCCCCTCGCTCACCCCTTAGATGCCATTGCATCAGAGAAGCCAGCGCATGAGCAGCGTTCTGAATGAGCTCCGATCTCGCCCCAGAGAGGCCAAAGAGTAAATGTGTGGCTCCATTTGCTCCAGTAATCGAGCTCCCGTTAAAATAAGTGAGGGGACGCCATCCACCCGCCTGGTACCTCGACTTGAGCCCTGCAGTCACCCTCCACCAGTGCCCCTCATCGCTCCACAGCCCCTCTCTCATATGCATTTGTTGTTTAGCGCTACTCATATCAGTGTAGTGTGTCAGCACTTTACACCACAAACACATTATACAGAGACAATGAATCATACAAGTATGTAAATCAGTCTACAGGGAATGTCACATAAGCCAATGAGGATTACAAGGTGTAGGAATCACATGTCATCCATACTGGTGGGCAGTATATTTTGAGAGGGTTTGGTCTGGGGAAACACAACCTTAGGATTTAAAAGAGTATTCCATGGGGGTCAGCTTTACTGATAAAAATGTATCTCTGCCCAAACATACTCATTTTAGCAACATTAGAATGATGAAAGACTGAGGAAGTTCTAACTATATCACAAAACAAATCTATACCATTCATGTTTGTATGCAGCTCTTTGGTGACTGTTCATTGGTCACTGCCCTATGTTAGGATTGTAACTTCTGAACTGCAAGTAACACAAGGATCTCTGTGGCAAAGGCAGCAACCCACTGAGCTTCCACACAAAATACAGTTCATCTGCATTTAAAAACTACTAACAGACAAATAATTGCTCTCCAGCGAATCATTAATCACCAGCGTTATTGGAGCATCTTTTATTGTCTTATTGTTGTCCTGCATCGGCCATGATAATGATAAAAACTATTTAAATGAAGCGCACACGAAGTACGTGTCCTGCTGGACCTGCGCATTTTTTTTAAAAGAAAAGAAGCACATTCTCTTACCTACTACTGCACTGAATTATCCACGGACGCAGCAGAGCACACTGCCCCAGGCCACAAGGTCCTCACGAGAGTGCGTAGTGGTGAAGCGCGTGACGCGTCACCGCTACGTTCTCATCGCGAGGGCCGGGCAAAAATGTAGCCCAGGGCCGTCATTGGGAGCGGTGGCGCGCGCTCTCCAAGATTGAAGGCCCTGGAGCAGGCTGGGAATGGATGGGACCAGTATACGCGGGCGGCGCCGTGCGGGCAGATTAACGGTCATCAACAATCATTATGGTTGCAATTTTGCAGCAGCAGGCGCTGATGCACTGGCGCACTACAACCAAGTAGGTCAGTGCGCGCAGTGTACAGCGCGCTGCTTGCACTCAAAGTGGGCCGCGCGCGCCGTTGCGGCCGCGGCGGACTTTATAATTTATTTAGTGACACTGTGTCCCTAAATAAATTATAAAAGCCGCCCTAAATATAGTGCCGCCTGGGGCGGTCCGCCCCCACCGCCCCCCCCCTAGCTACGCGCCTGAGTGAGCAACCTCAAAAATCCGGAGGACCTGCCTGCCTTCACTTCCAAAGACTGCTTCTCCCGTGAACACCAGATTTGTTCAACTGCAACCTCTGGCAGCAGCAGGAGACCGCAAATCCAGCTCACTCTGCACCCGCCGAACCCGGCCCGAGCTCGAGTGGAAAAACACCACGAGGAGGTCACCCCGGCGATCCTGAACCGAGTTCCGGCGACCCCTGATCTGCCTCAAGCCTCCAGCTGACGCCTGCATTCTAAATCCAGAAGGCCCCCCTAACAGCGACCAGGAGCTGGTAAGAAGATCCGACCCCAAAAGGCACCCCTGCACCCGACACCCCAAAGCTTTGTGTGCCCAAACTGATGGTGCCTAACCAACCCCTAACTTCCCAACTTACCTCTCGAAGTGGTGGTCGCAACCATAAGTCCTTCGTCTCCCTGCCTGCAGTGCTTTTGCAAACTGGAGGTTCTCCATTGAAAACAACAGGGCGCCCAACGTCAAAACAGCACTCTGCACCCGGCCGCCTCAGTGCCGCTAAGGGTGCACCTTTTATGCTACTTTGTTTCCCCATTTACCATGACCTAAACCCTAGGGGCTTTGCTCCCACAACCCAGTGGCCTGCTTGCTAGCAGCCACCAACCGGAAGCCCCCTATCCCCCATGGGATAACATTGAGCCTCAACACTCTGCACCCGGCCGCCTTAGTGCTGCTGAGGGTGTAACAAGAGTGCATCACTGACCCTGGGGGACCCCTGAGTCTAACCCCAGAACCTGAACTCCCACAGTCGATAACTTACCTGTGAACCGATAACCTGTTTTTCCTCCATAGGATAACATTGACAATTTTCTTCCAAAAAGTTTCTAAGTGTGGAGCTTTGAAATCTAAAAATAATCTTTAAAAGTCACATAAATAACCAAAACGTATTTACTTGAAGGAAATGTCCCAGTGCTAAATCTAGGTATCCAGCACTGAGTTAGTAAAGTAATGTAAAAAGTAACTTACATGTAATTTACTGAAAAAGCCTATTAATTTCAATGTACTGTATTTACTAAGTATTGCAACCGACGGCATCCCCTGTAATTCGAACAAAGTACAATTCCTTTTGCATTTTCAAACTGTTCTACAATTAGCAACGTATTACTGTAAAGTATTTTATGCTTACCTGTACCAGGCTTGCTTGGTTCTAGAAATAAAACAACAATATATATTTCTATACAAAAACAATTGGCCTAGAGTTCAGTTCTAGAGTGTGTGAATTCATTTGCTGACTGAGTGTGTACATCAAATGCTTAACACTATCTTCTGATACTGCCTTACTGCTCGGCCAAGCTACCACAAATAGGGAGTAAGGTTCTATCTAACTCTAACCTCTGCCTACCTCTGGGGTCATCTGGACTCTATACACACTATACCTCATTTTGGTGTAGTATATATAGAGCCAGTTTCCTACAGGAAGCACCAGAAAACAGACGGCGGCCACATGGAAATAATACTACACCAGCATTGATTAGCAGCACTGGTACCCGAGGAGGCGCGATGCCTGTTATGCGTGATTTTGCATTTCAGTGCGGTGATGCGGATCACCACACTGAAATGCGTTAGTCTAACGCCAGATGCGTGGTACTTGGCAGGGCTGAATTAGGTGGCGTGGATTTGGACAAGCTGTGCATGCTAAGGCTTTTATGTCATGTGGTATAAAGTGGACGTTGGTGTTTGTCTATTTTTCTTTGTAAAAATAATATGGGCTATTTCTTTACCTTCCGATACATTTCTGAACAATTTGTTAAGCAAAATTGTATTGTTGCATTGTGTGCGCATGCAGGGAAGAATGAGTGTCTGGCAGACATGCAAAAAATCATCCTAGGTCTCAGTATTAACTTCCACACTTTTAAGCCTTAATTCCAATCCTATAATGAGTTACCTGTTTGCTTTACAACGACAGTTAGTAAAACAAGTAAGTGCTTTACGAGTCTGTGTAAGTAGCAAAGGTTTTAAAGGGACTTGTTTTCGTGCAAGGTATTGCTTTTCCCAGTTCACGGAAGGGATAAAAAACATCTCCAGACAGCAGCGGTCCGTGGAGGGAGTTCCGTGGGGCGGAAAGGCGGGGCGGGGGAGGGGCAGGGTGGGGGGTACTAAACACCGGAACATGGATAATTGGAGGTAAGTAAACAATTAAATAAATAAAACGAATTTCGTAGCGCGCCGTGCATCACAAAATGCAGTGCAGCGCGCGCTACGAAATTCGTTTTATTTATTTAATTGTTTACTTACCTCCAATTATCCATATTCCGGTGTTTAGTACCCCCCACTCTGCCCCTCCCCCGCCCCGCCTTTTCGCCCCACGGAACTCCCTCCACGGACCGCTGCTGTCTCCAGATAATAATAGGGTTGACAGGAAGGTGCAATAGCAGAATATTGATACGTGTGGATCTGGTGAGGACTGCGGGCAGCAAGTGCTTGATACGCTATTTGCATCAGAAAGTACTATATATTTTTTCCGTTTTCGTCCATTAGTTATTAGTAAGGAAGGGGGGAGAGAAGCGTTCACCAACAGCATTCGATTATTCTAAGGGAGATAAAGAATGCTGTGGTCTGTGGTAGATGCTGCCCAGAAGTCATAGGTATATGTATCAGGAGCTGCCATTGAAAGGATGTGGAAACGCGCTTTAGAAGTTGCCGGTATTGATGGCTACTGTGCGGTTGCAGACTTCGCTGGGCTGACAGTGGGTGGGGAAATGCTACGCTGTCACTATAGGTTTCATTACATGAATCGCGCACTCTCTCTGATGTTTGTCCTTGGGGTACTTGCTGACTGTTGCTACATATGGGATCAGGCTTGCCTTTGACAGGAGGTATAGTTTTGGTGGGTACATAGTGTAAATTAATGTTGGCGTGAGGAAACAAAAATCGGACCCTTTGTACATGTAATGTTATTGTGTGTATCATGCAGAGGATGAAAGTAGCAGGAACGGCTTTGATGCCGTAGAGGCTAGCAAGAAGAACTGTTTTGGGGTAGTCAGTTGAAGAGATTGTTTAACATGTTTTAAACTACTACAGTGGCATTGGGGAGGGCAACAGCTGAAAGGCTCTATCTTTACTGGTAGGCAGTGGTTAGATGGGGACTGGTCATCAGTCTTTCTGACGGTGGTGGACAGGGGAGCAGTGGGCGGCGGTCACGGGTTCACAGTGAAATCCGAGGGGTGGTTTTAGAGGCGGGCGGAAAAGCATAACTGCGGGTTTCGTAGGGGTGAAAGTAGAGTTAATGGATGCGTTAGTAGCAGGCACGAAGACAGTGGTCTGTGTTTGGAGGTGGTTAACTGAGCGGGCTTCGCTTGAAGGGGGGTAATCAAGTAGGAGGATGTGTTTGGTGGGCTGGCTGGAGGCAGTATTATGTAACTTTGCTGGAGGGCGCAGCAGCAGTATTTACTGCTATATGTAAATCGCCCGATGAGAGGGCGGATGTGACCAATGGAGGAACCAGAATCCTTTTTTTATGGCTGGGGTGAGCCCTTGCAGTATGGCGGGCCGTTGGCCTGAGAGCTCTTGACTGGCAAGGAGAATGGGGGGCCCCCTCCATGTACTCTGCAGGGGGGCCCCCTCAAGTTTCGTTACGCCACTGTAGCACTAGTAAAACCTTTGGGAAGACAGGCAGATAACAAGGCTTTCTTCATCAATCCGCTAAGGTGGGAATGAAGGGGAGCAGGTAACAAGATAGTACAACAGTTACATAGAAAGAAGAAGCAGCCGGGTCACAGAAGACTGCACCACCAGAATCAGTCACTAGTAATGTAAAATATTGCCCACCTCAAACGTTCTGCTGCCTGTAGAACGTGAATAAATACTTGAAAACAAATTGGATGAGAGGCAATATAGTGGCACAAATAGCTCAAATACAACACAGAACAGATCAAAACAAGAGATGTGTTATATCTTCCGTCTTTTATTGTTCTTGTTGTACTTCGTACAAAAAGTCAGCCAACGCGTTTCGCCCAAACACGGGCTTCTTCAGGGCAAAATTATTAAGAGTGTAGGATATTTCTTTGATGATCAGCAAACAGAGAAACGTCAAATCCGTCAAGCCAATGTGTAACGACAATGAGACACAACGACCTCAGAGACCCAAGAGTAAGCGATCTTTGTCTGAGGTCTTAATTCGAACGGTGGTATTAGCCACGTCCAAAATAGGGTATCCGACGCAGTCTCCGTACTTCACGTCCCGTACCAAGACTGACAAGTAGTAAAGGAAGTGTTTTGCCACACAAGGGCTTTTAAAACCTCAAAAGTCTTTTGAGGTTTTAAAAGCTCTGCAGCCCATCGGAGGCCCCCTCCCGCCGCTTGCCTGGAAGCCGGAGGTGAGGCGGGGCCTCGCGCCGCAGAACAGGGAGACGCATCGCGGGGCATATGAGGAGCAGCCGGGCCCCACGAATGAAGGGATTAAAACCCTTTTTTGTACACGCCACTCGCAGAAGGAGTCTGTGAGCAAGGACACTACCATTCGGAGGCACAAATCCCTCCGTTAAAAACCAGCAAGTGAGCGAGCCTGGTAACCAGCTTCAATAACCGGAAAATCATTAAAATATCAGGCCAGCGTGTTTGAAGGAGCAGGCAGCTACCTTGCCTTTTTATTGAAGCAATGGCTGGGAGGCGCCGGCAGCTGGGAGAGACAAAAGACTGCCAGCACGCTTCAGGGAGTCACAGGGGGACAGCGAGGCCCCCCGAAGGGTCATTAAAGGCCACGTGTGGATTCCGGGCCAGAGCTAGACAAGGATCTAAAGGCATTGTTGGATAAAGCCAGGGCTTTGGTGGCCCTCAAAGGAAAATCCTGGATAGATGAGCATAATGGGGGACGGGGGGGGGGGCGGGCAACAAGAAGGGAAGAAAGCCAATGCAGGCACCGGCACCCGCCCCACCCCCCTAAGCGACCAGGAGGCAAGGGGCATGCAGCCAAAACAGCGGCCCGCGAAAGGCCAAGCAAAGCTGGAAAACATAGAGCATCACACCAGCCCAAGGTGCCACCTGGGGAAAAGGCAAAGAGCATCGGGTCCAGGAGCAGAGCCCAGGGCTGAGGTAGACCGGCATTTTTACCGGAGGTCCTGTCTGGATTGGACTCAGACGGGAGCAGCAGCAGCGATGAGGGGTCTGTGGCCAGCACGGCGGCCTCTCGGGAGTCTCGCAGTGGGCGGAGCTTTTTGTCAGACAGCATCATCGGTAAGCACCATCCAGAGAGCGAAGGGGGAGGGCAGCATGGTAAACAGCGTGCTGGTACAGCAAAAGGGAGGCCGGAGCAAATAGTAAATTTTGGGACACAGCTAGGGGTGAACAATCTAGCAATGTGGGGGGCGTGGTACCTCCAACCCCCCCCCCCCCAGCCAGGGAGGGGATCAGCAAGACTTCTAGGGCGAGGCATGGGGTCAAAGGCAGGCACACCCAGCAGCATGGGTGCCCTGGTGGCAATGGCCTGGGCCGGGATCCCCATTTGGGGGGAATCCCAATGGAATGCAGATAGCAGTGGTGAAAACCAGGGGCCTGAGCACAGATAAAGGGGGAGAAGTGACCTTAAGGAAACAGCAGGTGGGAGGCGAGAGACCCTACAACGAGAGAAAAGGAGTGAGGGGTTGGAGACCGAGGAGACCCCATGGGGGCGGGGGTGATGCCGGAAAGAAACCACCCAGTGAAGACTGGAGCAGGGCAGGGCCAGGACCCAGGGGGAAAACCGGTCAGCAAATACATACGCTCCTCCCCGGGAGACCTGCCGACCACCACAAAACTCCTGGGCCTGGCGAATCTCATCCCGCTAACAGTAAAGGAGAAGATTTGGAGGAAGGAATATATAGATATTTTTACATTGCTAGAGGTACGCCAAGCAGGCCTGGAACTAACAACACAAGACAAGAAAGATTAGGACAGGAGGGACAGACGCAAGCCCATGGTAGACAGGACTTTAGAAAATTGGTCATGGGCGTTCAGGACCCTGGCATGCGTGTTCATTGAAAAGTTCCCCAAAAGTGCAACAGCGTTAATTTTATACGAACAAAAAGTACATCATGCAAAACAAAAATACCAGGGTGACGCATGGTTGAAGTATGATGAGGGCTTTAGGGAAAAGATGCAGACATGGCCGGTGACGGAATGGGACTGCCAGGACATGAAAGGGTTCACGACACACATGGTGGCAGCCAGGGAAATGTTCAGCATGCGGAATCCAATTTTGGTCCCCATGGGTTCAAAGGGAAATACGAAGGACAGGGGCAGAATTTCAAAGGGAAAAGCCAGTATGGTAACAAGGTAGGAAAATCCCGTGTGGCAACATGTTGGAAGTACAACAAAGATGAGTGTAAATGGGGGAACGCCTGCAGAATTAAGCACAGCTGTGGGACCTGTGGGGGGAACCACCCTGCCATACAATGCAGACACGCACAAGGGTCAGGAGCCGGCAGAGAAAAGTGCAACACAAAGAAATAACAGACAGGGTATAACAACACGAGGGGAAGGAGGGGCAACCATGGGACATCTACTGCCCACACCCATAAAAACATGTAGACTGATCTCATTACTAAGTCATTATCCCAAATAGGCTGACAGACAACAATTAGTGGAAGATTTCACCGTGGCCTTTCCCATCCCCTACAAAGGACCGTTGGTGGCACGGGACAGCCGCAACCTGAAGTCAATACGAGACAACCCGGAAGCAGCTAGGCAAAAGGTGGAAAAAGAAGTCCAGCTGGGTATGGTAGCCGGCCGATTTCCTTCCACCCCACGACAAAACTTGATGGTTTCCCCATTGGGTGTGGTATTCAAAAAGGAAGCAGGCAAGTACAGGTTGATACACCATCTATCACACCCCCACAGGGATTTCATCAACGACTGGTTGGATCAAGGGAGCTGCTCAGTAGTATACGCATCAGTGGACGATGCAGTAGAACTTATCAGACAAGCAGGGAAGGGGACATTGTTGACAAAAACAGACATCGAGTTGGCTTTCCGGCTATTGCCAGTACACCCAGACAGCTACCACCTCCTCAGGTTCCAGCTAGATGGAGAATACTACTACGACAAATGTCTACCAATGGGCTGTTCCATATCCTGTGCGTACTTTGAGGCCTTTAGCGGGTTTTTGGACTGGAAGCTTGGAACACGTCACCCCGCAGGGGGGAGGGTCCACTACTTGGATGACTTCTTATTTATCGGTAGGGAGGCACAGGGGGATGTGCAAACCTCCTCCGCCTTTTTGTGGGCTTGGCGCAGGAATTGGGGGTCCCACTCGCACAGGAAAAAACTGAGGGCCCGACCACCAAACTACCATTCCTGGGAATAGAACTAGACTCAATAGCAGGAACTTGCATACTACTGCCAGAGAAGGTGGAGGAGTTACACCAAATCATTGGGAGGCTAAGGAGCAAAAGAAGGCAACGTTAGGTGAGATACAGCAGCTGCTGGGAAAATCAAACTTCGCCAGAAGAGTAGTCCCGATGGGGCGCCCCTTCGATTGGCTAATTAGGGGCATGACACAGAAACACCACAGGGTTCGCCAAACGCAGGGAGTAAAAGAGGACTTGGGGCAATGGGACACCTTCCTGGCCAAATTCAACGGTACCCTCATGTGGCGAGAGCCATGGGTGCACGCTGACCAACTTGAACTGTACACACTTTGGGGCCATCCTGGGGACAGCATGGGCAGCAGGGTCATGGACGGACAGCTGGCATCAGAAAGGAATTACGGGCAACATCTCCCTGCTGGAGCTGTTCCCCATCGTGGTAGCATTCACCGTATGGAGCCGCAAACTGGCCAACAAACAGATAATTCTATGGTCAGACAACCACGCGGTAGTACAGCAATCAACCTAGGGACAGCAAAATGCCCAGCAGTGGTCAACCTACTACAGAAGCTAGTAGACTGCCAGCTGAGGGCAAGGCACATCCCGGGGGTAGACAACTCAATACTGGATGCCATTTCTCGTTTAAAGTGGGGCAAATTCAGGGAGCTCGACCCGGACGCAGACCAGGTGATGACGCCAGTACCAGAAGAAGCATGGGCAATACACTGGCCCCCAAAACAGAGAACCACTACCGTAAGTGCTGGGCTAAATTTGCCGACATAACAGGTATCAAAGGGGGATGATTGGCAGGACAAGATGAGGTTATAGCGTTCCAGGAGTTGGCGTTTCAAAAGGGGAAACTATATCTTGGGCCCAAGCGCATCTGAGCGCTGTAGCATACTACACAAAAATGATATCAGGGATGGATCCTACGAGGTCCTTTCTATGCAAAAGGGCATTGAAAGGCTGGGGCAGGCTGCAGCAGAAAGGAGGGGATAGACGGCGGCCCATTGATTCTTCAGTCCTGAAACAGGTAATCTGTGCACTAGAGGGGTGTATGTGTCGGGTAACTGGAAGTTAAGCTATTTAAAGTGGCGTTCGTGCTGGCATTCTTTGGGGCTTACAGGGTCAGTGAGATAGTGACCCCCACGAAAGAGAACCCGGGTACTGCGTGCATACGCCGAGCAGACGTGAACATGGGTGCACGACACATGATTATCCACCTATGCCAGTCGAAAACGGACCAGGCAGGCATAGGGAAATGGACTAGGATCAAATGCATCAGGGACAAGACATGCTGTCCAGTATGCCTCATTCGCGACTACATGCTGTAGGGGGTGCCCGCGCTGGGGCCGTTACTACTACATCAGAACGGGTTGTATCTAAGCCGGTTCCAGTTCAATGTGGTGATGCAGGAAACACTGAAAAGGCTTGGGCTCCCAGCATGGGCATTCGGGTCCCGCTTGTTCCGCATAGAGGCGGCCACCACAGCGCCAGATCTAGGGTTAGGAACAGACCAGATCACGGTAATAAGGCGCTGGGCATCCGGCGCTTTCTAACGTTACATACGCCCCTCAGCTTACTGAGTCTGAGTTCTCGCCCCGCCACCATCTAGGTCCGTCGGAGCGGCTCAAAAAAGTCTGAATCGTGGGGCACTCATATGTAATGTGTGCACAATGGTGGGCGGCTGCGAGGTGCGAATTTGGTGGAATATAGCTCCGGAAGTGATCTGGCTGGGACAATCAGGGATGAAGTGGGACCAGCTGCTCCCTGCAGGGCAAAGGGCACCGGGGCAAGGGTGCAGGCCGGATGCGGTGGTGGTCCACCTGGGGGGAAACGACCTGGCAACCTTGGGGAGGATGGGCCTATTGGAAAGAATGTTCACAGGCCTTGCAGCTCTAGCAAAATAAGTCTGCCCGGCTGAGATAATTGTTCCTGAAATCATAGGGTGCAGGTCATGGAGGGGGGCCATAGACCAGGGGGCCGTGAAAAAATCCAGACATTAGTTAAACATTACCATGGCAAAAATATGCAGGGCCAACAGCTGGGGTTTTGTAAGATAGGGCTTCATCAACGTGAGATCCCTGGGTTATCATTTGTACGATGGGGTACACCTGACAGGGGTGGGTATGGACATGTTCATACTTAACATTGTAGGGGTCTTAAAACAAATGGGTTTCTCTTGAAAGAAAAAACGGGCTGGGGGAATGGGGGAGCTCCCTCCGATCGTCGAACTGTAGGTAGCGTGGAGGAAGAAACCTTAGAAAAGGTACACAAAAGAGAAAATTACTAGAGGTAGATGGATGGTTCACAAAGTGTCCTTGGGATGCCTCATGGCAGGGGCACTGAGGGAGCCAATGACAGCACACCACTACAGGCAGAGTAGATGAGATCCTCATGCACGGGTCCTCGGGATGCCACACGGCAGGGGCACTGAGGAGCAGGCGAGTGGCCAGCAAAGGGGCCAGGGCAGGCGGAACGGCACTTCAGCCTGCGCAAGTCCTAACGGACGCCCACAGAAATCGCTAGCAAGAGAAGCCTGGAACCGCAAACACAGAGGCCCGGCAAAAAGGGGTATCTCGAGCAAAGACTGTGCTGTCAGGAGGCGAACAACTACAAGTAATGTTGCAAGGACAATGGGGGTATGCAATGGCATGTATGATTATGAATGACAAAATAAAATTGCGAAATATACAACCATGTTATTTTTTAATAAACTTCGACCTTTCTATGCACCAAATCATATTGTCACTGGAGTGATTAAAGGAGAAAGGGATGCAATATGTGGACGCAGGGAGGGGTAGGAAGGCTCGCCCCTGGGAGGGGTTTTAGATTAGACATTTAAATTGAAAATTACCAATCCTAAACTAACAACAACAGGCGTTACAGTTTCTATTTGAGTGTCCAAATCCATCAAAACGAGTCAACATTCTACTCATTCTGGTTTTCTTGTTTGGTTTTGACCACATAAACTTTAGTTAATATCACGTACTGAGTGATAAGTATTATTACATTATTATTAGTTGCTGTTTACTAGAACAATGTGAAACGCTAACATGCACGAGGTTGTTCAGTCTTGGGACATTCTATTCGACATCACATAATCTTGACATACAAAGGCTTTACAGAGTTGAAAGCTCGTACCAACTTTGGCTCTTACCACCTCCTCTTTGAGGCTGAAGGGCTAGGCGAAGGATAACCCTGTTTGATTTCTGTTCCTGCTGCTGCCTTCTTAAGTGGTCGAAAAGACTGCAGGAGAGGTAACAAAGGACAATCCCAGGATAGCATCTGGTAAGCCAGGCTTCTCATTATTGACAACTGTTGAACCATTTCTTTCAACAAACACGTTTTTGGTGTGTGTGGAGAAGGAGGAGGAGAAGGAGAAGTTTCTCCTAGGAAAGTATCTTGTTATCAAATCTGACATAATTTAGTTAAGGTAAGCAGAAGTCATGGTGTGCCGTTCTGAGATCTTTAAATTAAACCCTTGGCCTGATACATGTCTAAAGCGGAGACACTAACCAAAGTGAATGTGATAGAAAAGTTACTGGTAATTACAGTTCTTTTTCAAGGGCATCTTGATGAAATTCATCAACATTTCGGTGCATTCAATCCAAGACTAATTTTTATTAAAGAAAATTTCTCTTTACAAAATCTGTTTTCACTACAAAATCTGTTTTCATTCTGCTCGAGTGAAAACACAGTTTTCTTTTTGTTCAACCAAATTCAAATTTAAACATAGTTTAAAAAAGTCACTGATCTTTTAGCCTTTTTCGACTTTAACTCTTACGTTGGCAAAATGAAAGAAATTGGGAGAGATGTGCAGAAATCTCCCTAAAGAGGGAGTTGACTCAACCACCTAACGCAAGCTAATTCAGATTCTTAGAGTTCAATGACCTGACAGCAGTGCTTAATTTGGGCCGGTGGTTTCCCGTGCTGGGCACTGGCACTTAATTGGTTTCGGTGCTTGGCACCGGCACTTAATTGTCATCACCACACTTATGATCTCTGCCACATGGTGACTCTGTTAATTTAACTTAAAGATGAGCAGAACAACGGATATTTATGAATACAATATTCATTAAAAATTTTAATACCTGCCTCCCCAGCCATTGATTTAGCTTTGGGGACGTGGAATAATCTGAACTGTCAAATTTGCAGGTGAAAGAGATGGTTAGTAGTTGTTTTGATATTGTCATTGGCAGCGATGACAGGGCAATGGGTGGTGCAAGCTGCAGTGGCCTACTGGTCAGGGCACTGAAACTTATTATTTTACTAATTAACTGTCTGTCAGTTAGCTTCAGTTCATTTATAGGCCTAAATTACAGCAAGGGCCATAATAACTATTCCCCAAACAATCGTACAGGATCGAGCTGAGAGGTCAGTAGGTAGTTTTATTAGGAGATCCCCAATCAGCGTCGAATTGGTAATGCGGGCACTCGGGCAATGCCCGAGAGGCCGGTGCCGAGTTCCAACTGTGGACAGTGGCGGTGAGTCCATTGGGGCGTTGCCCCACTAAGCCACATGGACCCATTCACCGACCATCACGCTGAAATATAATTGCCACCAACTTCAGTAAAAGTAAAACAAAGCCTCGCTGAATACGCTACCCGCTACTGGAACACGCCCGACTCGAGGCAATCGGACGGCGATGAAGGGGGTGGGGCTGCGGCAGCTTGAGTGACAGACTCAGCGCGTCACTCGTATTAGCGCAGCAGTAGCGCGCATGTCCGTTTTTGGGCTGGTCATTTTTATAACCAGCGCAAATATGCGCACACTAGTACCTTCCCCTTAGCAGAGCGACTGGTGAGGGACGCAAGGGTGCTTCATACAACAGCCCCCGGGTCTCATAATGGGCGGGGAGTAACCCTGCTCTTAGCCCAACCTGGCGCTGCTTGCAGCGCCTGGTTTGGCTGAGACACTGCGCAGCCTGAGCCTGAGGGCAGGCATAAGCAGTTTCGGGTGCCGCGCGTGGGTGGTGGCACTGCTGCAGCCGCACTTGTATGACCAATCACTGTGGCTTATGTGAAGCCATGCAGTAGTGATTGGCCTTTTCGTTCCTACGCTGTCGTCGCAGCGCACGCGCCACACGACACCACATAGACCTCGTGCCGGTGTCTACTGCTCATGGCTCGTGTGACGTACTCCGACTCCGAGATTGCGACGAGTCCGAGTCGTTCAGCCTTGGTTAAACTTGTGGCTCACTTGTTGTTGTTGGACCACCACATTCCGTTACCAAGATCCTGATCATTCATAGTTGAGAATAGTTTGTTGATGAAAAGTAAGAGTCGGGTGGGCCGGCGCAGCGCATCAGTATTTCGCAGGGGCTTGGGCCTCGGTCTCTGGCTGGCCGGCCCTCGAATATTATGTACACATAATGATTGTGTGTATGATTGACTTTGTGAGGTCCCAGTGTGGGGGTTATGTCTGATGTCCGGAGGCAGTGGGGTCCGGTGTACACTGAGTGTAACAGTATACAATTGGCGCGGCGGGGAGGAGAGGAGGCATTAAGGGCAAATAAAATAAACCCTCGGATGGGAGCTTGTCTTTACTCACTGTGGTATCGTATCGAAGCAGCACCTCGGTCCAGTCCGCTCCTATGCGCATGTGGCCACGAGGTGCTGCTTCGATACGATACCACAGTGAGTGAAGACAAGCTCCCATCAGAGGGTTATACGTGCCCTTAACGCCTCTCTCCTCCCCCCGCCGCGCCAATTGTATACACTACGTAACGCTTAGACCACGGATACTCATAGTACGGCCCGCAGGCCGCCAGCCGCCCGGCAAGCCTTCCTTGGCGGCCCGCGGACCTTGCAGACATCAAACCTGTGTTTTTTTATATCGCCGGTTGCAGCAGCGCGGAGCTATGGGGGCCGAGCGATTCTTTTAAAGACCATTCACTTGTTAATGAGGCTTTGTTGTATTTCACCTCTTCTTAGCGCCCCTGCATCTCCACTCTGATTGAGTGGAGATGCAGGGGCGCTAAGAAGAGGTGAAATACAACAAAGCCTTATTAACAAGTGAATGGCCTTTAAAAGACCTGTGAAGTACTAGGGTGCGGCGGCTGTGTGTGTTCCCGGGAAGCTGTCTCAGCGTGGGGTGAGATGACAGAGGGTGATGAGGACAGCAGGGTGAGGTGACGGAGGGCAGCAGGGAGTGAGAGCAGCGGGTGAGGTGACAGCGGGAAAAAGACAGAGTGCGACAGAGGGAGGGAGAGAGAGAGGGAGAGAGGGAAGACAGAGAGAGGGAAGACAGAGAGAGGGAGACAGAGAGAGGGAGAGACAGAGAGAGAGGGAGACAGACAGGGAGACAGAGGGGGAGGGAGAGGGAGGGAGACAGCAGGAGAGGGAAGGAGGGAGACAGAGGGAGAACAGAGGGAGAGGGAGGGAGGGAGACAGAGAAAGAGGGAGACAGAGTGAGTGAGACAGAGGGAGACAGAGAGAGAGAGAGGGAGACAGAGAGGGAGACAGAGAGAGGGAGGGAGACAGAGAGAGGAACAGAGACAGAGAGAAAGGGAGACAAACAGTGATTGGGACAGAGAGAGAGAGAGAGGGAGGGTGACGGAGAGAGAGAGGGGGAAGGAGGGAGAGGGAGGGAGGGAGAGAGAGGGAGGGAGACAGAGAGAGAGAGGGAGACAAACAGAGTGAGTGAGACAGAAGGAGACAGAGGGAGGGAGGGAGACAGATGGAGGGAGACAGACGGAGAGAGGGAGGGAGAGAGGGAGGGAGGCAAACGGAGAGAGGGAGGGAGAGAGAGAGAGAGGGAGGGAGACAGAGGGAGACGGAGACAGAGGGAGGGAGATGGAGAGAGAGGGAGGGAGACAGAGAGAGAGGGAGGGAGACAGAGAGAGAGAGAGAGAGAGAGAGAGAGAGAGAGAGGGAGGGAGACGGGAGGGAGAGAGAGAAGGGAGGGAGACAGAGAGAAAGGGAAACAAACACAGTGAGTGAGACAGAGGGAGACAGAGGGAGAGAGAGATAGAGAGAGGGAGGGAGAGAGAGAGAGAGGGAGACAGAGGGAGGGAGACAGACAGAGATAGACAAGAGGGAGACAGAGGGAGGGAGACAGAGGGAGGGAGACGGAGACAGAGGGAGGGAGACGGAGAGAGAGGGAGGGAGACAGAGAGAGGGAGGGAGACAGAGAGAGAGGGAGACACAGAGTGAGTGAGACAGAGAGAGAGAGGAAGACAGAGAGGGAGGGAGGGAGACAGAGAGAAAGGGAGACAAACAGAGTGAGGGAGACAGAGGGAGAGAGAGAGAGAGAGAGAGAGAGAGAGAGAGAGAGAGAGAGAGATAGAGAGAGGGAGGGAGACGGAGAGAGAGAGGGAGAGTGATAGAGAGAGAGAGGGAGAGTGATAGAAAGAGGGAGAGAGACAGAGGGAGGGAGGGACACAGAGCGAGAGCTAGATAGATAGATAGATAGATAGATAGATAGATAGATAGATAGATAGATAGATAGATAGATAGATAGATAGATAGATAGATAGATAGATAGATAGATAGATAGATAGATAGATAGATAGATAGATAGATAGATAGATAGATAGATAGATAGATAGAGATGTGTGAATGCCGGGTCTGGTGGCTCAGTGGACTAAGGCGTCCGCTGCAGGGGCCTGTGTTCAACCCCATGGTCATAGGTTTTTTTGTGCTCTAGCCCCGCCCCCTCCCCCACTGCCCCCGCCCCCACCGGTGCGGCCCTCAGCCACAAACCACACTGTAAATTTGGCCCCGAGAGAAAGTTTGTGAGTACCCGTGGCTTAGACCCTGATGTATTATGTATACCTCTACACACATGGCCCTCTGCCAGGCATTGTGCGGGCATCGTGGAAATGACAGCAACAACCTAATAAAAAAAAATTAAATGCTGAGGAGGCCTTGCAGGCCTGCGCCCAGTCCGTGCTTGCTAGTTGTGCCAGAAGTAACAGGTGCACGGCATAACTTCAGTCCTGTCACCCTTCGGCGTCGCTTTATGTTCTCTCAGCTGTGCTGAACTCACCATCTTTGAACATTCTTTCGCTTGAGGTCCAAACTCCCTCCCCCCACACCGGCACCCCTCCCCCACTCGGTGCATAACATCACAACAGACAGGGACTTAATTGTTGCTGAATCCATTCTATAAACATGATTATGCTTGCCAGCAGGTATAATAATTAATTATTTACTTTCCACAGTGGTAAACAGTATGCAAATGAATGGAGGTTTTGAAGATGCTCTCATGACTAGACATAACCGGAGCTGTTATTTTCTTCCAAGACAGTTTGCGCATCAAAGTGCAATTATTCCAGTGTTGTGCCCGTGGGTCTGAAATGCCATCAGAACACTAGGATAAAAATCTGGACCTCCAGTACGAGCTGTGTGCCATTGAATAAGTCACTGTGCTGAAATTGTATTGGCAGGCCTATTCAGATTCTTCTCGGCAGCTAAGCAACCGCTTACTCTCAATTCGGTTCAGACTTATTTTACTGCTAAGGATTTGTTTAACACGTGCTTTAAATGGTCCGTTTCCTGTCTCTGGGTGATCTGCTTTAACCACAAATGTTTCTCCTTTTTAGAGTGGACTACACTCTCGCCCCAGTATATTGCGCACAGTATTGCTTAGATTAAGCCGGTGGTTGCCAGTGGGGGCCACCAGCACCTATTTTTCCACATCAGATAATTAAAGAGGGCAAAGAGAGGAAAAAACTAATGGAAAAGAAAGAGCAAGAGAAAGACGGGAAAAGACGGCACAACGAGAGAAAGGAAGAACCTGCAAGATTTGAGATAAAGGGTTAGGGAGTGTCTGGTAGTGGATTACAGGGTTGAGGTTCATCAATTTAGAGTTCAGTGGCACACTTTACTCTATTGTGTTCAAGCTGTTGACAAGGTACTGCTCAAGCCGCTGAGAGAGACTTGGGAGCATGCCTTGCAAATATCTATTTTCCCTCAAGGTATTCTTGTTGATCATTACTCGTACAGTATGTCGCTGGTGTGATGTAAATTCATAATATTATAATAATCAAACTGGAGGGAGAAGGAAGAACTTCTGATCCACTCAGCTTCCTTGTCACAAGTATCCAAAAATCAAAAGGGAGTGGATCACTAGTCCCAAAGAACCAGGGTGTGCAAAAGGCAGTATAAGGTACTGTTAAAAACCCTCAATCACGTTATACAGAGATCGATGTTAGCGGTATATTTTCATTCTCCGCTTCGTTATTAGTAACGTGACAGCATCATCATTGGGTTTGTTGTAATGCTTTCTCCACCTGGAGAACGTACCACTGGTTATGTTGGTAGTGATCGTGGATAAAAAGAGAGTGAATTTTGGTGAAGTGTTAAGTGGTGAGAAGGATATATTTAAAAATCCCACAGAGCCAGTAAAAAATCTTTAATTGTACTGGATGTAGGAGGATTTTGTAGGTTCTTCGATGTGCACTCAGGGGTGAGTTAGGACCCTGTGCATTCTAAAAAAGTGTCCATAAAAAAGGTCGACATGTTTCAGCCCTTGTTATGCCCCGAAGGGTCAAACGGGCTTTCTTCAGGACCTAAGTAGTGAAAAAGACCTGAATATTCACAGGATCTTTGCGGTGAGGAGAGTTGGGTTAATTAGTCCCAAGAGTAACTGTTCATTTGAACCTATAATTATTGTTCCGAACAGTAGAGGTAGGGAAGAGAGTAGGGGGAAGAAAACAGACCTTGTTAAAACAGTGAAGATTTCATTGAGATAAAAAACAGAAAACAAACAGTCAAGCATTACTGGTTTCTCTTCAGACATTTTAAGTGTCTGCAACAACTAAAAAATGGCAATTCTTTCTTATATCGAGGTGAGACACTAAAGAGTGTCCTCGCTCTGTGTGGCAAAATTCGTCCCTCCTTTCGATACTAGTAAGAGAACACACATTCCATCTTGTCATACATGGTACAGAAAGTACTTGTTGTAATGGCAATATTTCCTTTTTACAGTGTAAGTTGGAAAGCGGGGGTGTGGGTAGGGGGGAGGGGGTAAGAGACTTGTAGGTACACATACATGAACATATCAACGTTATTAAGATAATTAGGCAGTATGGCTATCATGCGTATGAGAGGTCATTACTAGACATAGGGATAAAAATATATGACCCAGTATATTTACAAGGGTCAGAAATCGCTTACGCGCTTGAATGTAGCTTAACAGAAAAGGTAACGAGCTAGATTATAAAGACGCGTAATTTTTTTCAGCAGTTGAGAGCTCGTAGCAAAAAATGCGACCTAGTATGTTCTCGCACATGAAAATAGCATTGTAGTAATCGTAGCAGGCTAGATTTCAAAGACGCGTAATGTTTTACAGCTGTTGGGCGCTCGTGTCAACAGGCGTGGGCTGGATTAGAGGGACGCAGTACATTTTCAAACACTTTAAGATAATGCGGAAGAGAAGAACAACCGTACCTGTATCCCGTTATTGTGGGCAACAGCGGGTGTTTAGTAGGGCGGTCGCTCACGCTCTTAAAAATAGAGAAAGAGAGGGGAAAGAAAGTTTGTCAAGTATTTGACCAAGTTATACGTTACGGTTCTTCCGTGATGTTTTAGCCGCCATCCTTCTGACCTCTTCGGCGCCGAACGTTGGTTCTGTGCTGACTCTGCCCTTGATGACCCGGTACTACAAGGGGAGCCTGTGCACTCACGTTATAAGCGATGTAGGAGGCGTGGAAATAGAGGAGGGACTAACTAGGAATAACTTTGTGGAACGAAATTTCCATATCGGTGTGTAGTTGTCTCTAATAGTTTTTATAGTCTCATCAGATTGGTGAGGTAGAGGCTGGTTAGTTTTGAAAAAAGGGAGAATATTGGTCATAATACAATTAAGGGGGTGACGTTGTTTTTAGATAAAGTGAGACCATGATACTAACCAATAGTAATCTATACAGTCTCGTCAGATTAAAATGCTCTCTGATAAGAGAGCATGTGGTTTGTATGTAAAATAGGGAAAACGGAGGTAGTACAATGATTTAAGTGTACTGCCCCCTTGGGTGTCTCTAGGGTGATGTTTTGTCAACCAAGCCTAATGTGTAGGTGGTATCTATTTTGTATGTGTGCTTTGTCAATAAAGTTATACCAAGATTGGACTTCCATTATCTCAAGACGCTCAACCAGGGTATGTTATCATTCAGACCCTGAGTATTTGTGCAAAGCCGGTGGACCCATCTTTGTTCTTTTTCGAACAGCACCTTTTCAGCGTGGTTGTTCTTGATGGTGAGAGTTTCCAAGATTACCCAACGCAGATCATTGACAGTGTGTCCTAGCTCCAGATAATTATTGCTCATCTTGGTAGTGCTTCTCTTGCACTTGATGTTGCTGCGATGCTCGCAGAGTCTTTGTTTTACTTTCCTACAGGTCATTCCGATATAGCGCAAACCACATGGGCAAGTGATCATGTAGATAGCGTGGGTGGTATTACAATTAGCGTGGGTTCTCATGGTCCATTTTAGATTGGGTAACAGTTGTAGATTTTTTGTTGCCGTTGTTAGGTGGCAGACTGAACATGACCCGCATGGAAAATGTCCTGTAACAGGTGTATTGTGCCAAAGTCCCTGTTGGGTCTTCGTAGCTGGTTTTTCCAAGGGTCTTGTATGTACGAGTATGTCTTTAAGGTTTTTGGTCCTTTTGTTTGAAAATCTGGGTTTTGGCCATTTCAGGGTTCCTGAAGTTAGAATTCGCCAGTTCTTATTGATGATTTTTTTGACATCGTTTGTCACTGTGCTGTAAGTGCTCACACAGGTCATCAAATCCGTTGTGGGTTCTTTCGTTGTATTGCCTAGCAGGGTCTCCCTTTGTTGGTTCCTTGCCCTCTTCTGGCATTTTTTAATGATGTTCATGGGATAATCTCTGATTTGTAATCTCTCACTAAATTCCTTCGCTTGACTTTTATAGTCTGTGATGTTGCTACAATTCCGTCTGAGTCTAAGGAACTGTCCGTAAGGGAGGTTTTCCCTCAATGGGCGTGGATGGAAGCTTTTATAGGATAACAGGCTGTTCTTGGCCGTTGGTTTGAAGTAGGTCTTTGTCTGTAGTTTATCCCCTTCAATGAAGATAGTGACATCAAAGAAGTCCAGTTTATTTGAATTTGCTGTATATGTAAACTTCAAACATTCATCTCTGGTGTTGAGCCATTGATGGAACTCGCTCAAATCCTCATTATCTCCTTCCCATATCAAATCCTATAAAAGTCAAGCGAAGGAACTTAGTGAGAGATTACAAATCAGAGATTATCCCATGAACATCATTAAAAAATGCCAGAAGAGGGCAAGGAACCAACAAAGGGAGACCCTGCTAGGCAATACAACGAAAGAACCCACAACGGATTTGATGACCTGTGTGAGCACTTACAGCACAGTGACAAACGATGTCAAAAAAATCATCAATAAGAACTGGCGAAATCTAACTTCAGGAACCCTGAAATGGCCAAAACCCAGATTTTCAAACAAAAGGACCAAAAACCTTAAAGACACACTCGTACATACAAGACCCTTGGAAAAACCAGCTACGAAGACCCAACAGGGACTTTGGCACAATACACCTGTTACAGGACATTTTCCATGCGGGTCATGTTCAGTCTGCCACCTAACAACGGCAACAAAAAATCTACAACTGTTACCCAATCTAAAATGGACCATGAGAACCCACACTAATTGTAATACCACCCACGCTATCTACATGATCACTTGCCCATGTGGTTTGCGCTATATCGGAATGACCTGTAGGAAAGTAAAACAAAGACTCTGCGAGCATCGCAGCAACATCAAGTGCAAGAGAAGCACTACCAAGATGAGCAATCATTATCTGGAGCTAGGACACACTGTCAATGATCTGCGTTGGGTAATCTTGGAAACTCTCACCATCAAGAACAACCACGCTGAAAAGGTGCTGTTCGAAAAAGAACAAAGATGGGTCCACCGGCTTCGCACAAATACTCAGGGTCTGAATGATAACATACCCTGGTTGAGCGTCTTTAGATAATGGAAGTCCAATCTTGGTATAACTTTATTGACAAAGCACACATACAAAATAGATACCACCTACACATTAGGCTTGGTTGACAAAACATCACCCTAGAGACACCCAAGGGGGCAGTACACTTAAATCATTGTACTACCTCCGTTTTCCCTATTTTACATACAAACCACATGCTCTCTTATCAGAGAGCATTTTAATCTGACGAGACTGTATAGATTACTATTGGTTAGTATCATGGTCTCACTTTATCTAAAAACAACGTCACCCCCTTAATTGTATTATGACCAATATTCTCCCTTTTTTCAAAACTAACCTGCCTCTACCTCACCAATCTGATGAGACTATAAAAACTATTAGAGACAACTACACACCGATATGGAAATTTCGTTCCACAAAGTTATTCCTAGTTAGACCCTCCTCTATTTCCACGCCTCCTACATCGCTTATAACGTGAGTGCACAGGCTCCCCTTGTAGTACCGGGTCATCAAGGGCAGAGTCAGCACAGAACCAACGTTCGGCGCCGAAGAGGTCAGAAGGATGGCGGCTAAAATATCACGGAAGAACCGCAACGTATAACTTGGTCAAATACTTGACAAACTTTCTTTCCCCTCTCTTTCTCTATTTTTAAGAGCGTGAGCGACCGCCCTACTAAACACCCGCTGTTGCCCACAATAACGGGATACAGGTACGGTTGTTCTTCTCTTCCGCATTATCTTAACGTGTTTGAAAATGTACTGCGTCCCTCTAATCCAGCCCACGCCTGTTGACACGAGCGCCCTACAGCTGTAAAACATTACGCATCTTTAAAATCTAGCCTGCTACGATTACTACAATGCTATTTTCATGTGCGAGAACATACTAGGTCGCATTTTTTGCTACGAGCTCTCAACTGCTGAAAAAAATTACGCGTCTTTATAATCTAGCTCGTTACCTTTTCTGTTAAGCTACATTCAAGCGCGTAAGCGATTTCTGACCCTTGTAAATATACTGGGTCATATATTTTTATCCCTATGTCTAGTAATGACCTCTCATACGCATGATAGCCATACTGCCTAATTATCTTATAACGTTGATATGTTCATGTATGTGTACCTACAAGTCTCTTACCCCCTCCCCCCTACCCACACCCCCGCTTTCCAACTTACACTGTAAAAAGGAAATATTGCCATTACAACAAGTACTTTCTGTACCATGTATGACAAGATGGAATGTGTGTTCTCTTACTAGTATCGAAAGGAGGGACGAATTTTGCCACACAGAGCGAGGACACTCTTTAGTGTCTCACCTCGATATAAGAAAGAATTGCCATTTTTTAGTTGTTGCAGACACTTAAAATGTCTGAAGAGAAACCAGTAATGCTAGACTGTTTGTTTTCTGTTTTTTATCTCAATGAAATCTTCACTGTTTTAACAAGGTCTGTTTTCTTCCCCCTACTCTCTCCCCTACCTCTACTGTTCGGAACAATAATTATAGGTTCAAATGAACAGTTACTCTTGGGACTAATTAACCCAACTCTCCTCACCGCAAAGATCCTGTGAATATTCAGGTCTTTTTCACTACTTAGGTCCTGAAGAAAGCCCGTTTGACCCTTCGGGGCATAACAAGGGCTGAAACATGTCGACCTTTTTTATGGACACTTTTTTAGAATGCACAGGGTCCTAACTCACCCCTGAGTGCACATCGAAGAACCTACAAAATCCTCCTACATCCAGTACAATTAAAGATTTTTTACTGGCTCTGTGGGATTTTTAAATATATCCTTCTCACCACTTAACACTTCACCAAAATTCAGTCTCTTTTTATCCACGATCACTACCAACATAACCAGCGGTACGTTCTCCAGGTGGAGAAAGCATTACAACAAACCCAATGATGATGCTGTCACGTTACTAATAACGAAGCGGTAAATGAAAATATACCGCTAACATCGATATCTGTATAACGTGATTGAGGGTTTTTAACAGTACCTTATACTGCCTTTTGCACACCCTGGTTCTTTGGGACTAGTGATCCACTCCCTTTTGATTTGTGATGTAAATTCACTCAAACGCACAATAAGCTTATATGTTTCTGCTACGTGAACTTTACAAGTAGGATTTCTGTTGCGCAAATTCACAGTGAAAGTCTAGGAAACACCTGAAAGTCGTCTCTGCAAGCTTGTATTGCATTTAGCCATCAGAGACACTGCAAAGAAAAATTCATTAATCCCACAGAGGTCTAAATTACTGACAGCGCAATATCCAAAGTCACAAAAATACCCCCTTTTGCACTGACCCTTTTGAAAATAAAAAACAAAAGTGCCAGGAACAATGGGGGTACCGCAAAGAACACTTTAAAGCAGCGGAGTCTGGAACATCTTGGTTTTCATAACACATTTCCTGAATCAAGCATAAAAGCATAAACATACTGATAGCCATTGTCATGTCATGTCAATGAGAATTTATAAAGCGCACGTACACCGGGGAGGTTTCATGGCGCTGGTTTGGCAAAAATCTGGTTCAAAAGAAGAGTTAGAAGGCCTGTCGGAAAAACCAGGTCTTTAAAAGACTTCTGAAGATGAGGAGAGTGGAGGAGAGACGGATTTCAGAAGGGAGAGAGTTCCAAAACGTGGGGGCCAAGGTGGAGAACCTGGCTCCGCCGATGCGTTTGAGTCTGAAAGAGGGGGCCGAAAGGAAATTTTTACGAGCAGATCGCAGATGACGAGTGGGAACATATTTATTAATCATGTTATTGACAAATTTAGGGCTGGAACCATTGAGTGATTTAAAGATGAGACAACCGATTTTGAAAGCACTCCGCTGGGCGACAGGCAGCCAATGAAGATGCTTCAGAATGGGAGTAATATGATGATGCCTGGGTTGGTGAGAGATTGGACGCGCTGCCTGATTTTGGATTAACTGTAACCGTCTAGATAGATGAAGGGGGATACCAAAGTACAAGGAGTTGGCGTAGTCAACATGTGACATGACCATGGCAATGACTACTTGGATGCGGGCGTCATGAGTGAGGTATTTACAAATCTTTTTTATTTTCCGGAGTTGGAAGAAACAGGTGGATACCACAGAACTAATCTGGGGCTTTAGAGTGAGATCTTGACTGATAATCACCCCCAGGCTTTTAGCTGTGCCGGAGGGAGCGGGAAGCTGACCCAGTTCACTGGGCCAGAAGTGGGGTCCCCAGGGTTTTTTAGCAATACCACCAGTTAGTATGAGTTCCGTTTTGTCCGGATTAAGTTTCAGATGGTTCTTGTTCATCCATGTACTCATGAACAGCATGGTGGATTGAAATGCGTGAACTGACTCGGGGGTGTTGCTAATAGGAAAGATGAGTTGGAAATCATCGGCGTAGTTAAAGGTGCAGATTTTGCACTCCTGCAGTGTTGGGACAAGGGGAAGAAGGTAGAGGTTGAATAGCAAAGGTGAAAGAGAGGAGCCCTGAGGGACGCCACAGGAGATTTGAACGCTGGGGGCAGTGAACTGAGCCGTTCGGACTGCCTGAGATCGATCTTCCAAAAAGGAAATGATCCAGCTTAGGGCGGGGCCAGAGATTCCGGCTTCCCTGGCACGGTCGACCAAGAGGTGATGGTCGACCGTGTTGAAGGCAGCAGAGAGATCAAGTAGGACCAAAGCCAGAGGAGAGCCCTTGTCAGCCTCACCGCGGAAGGTATCCAAAACAGTAAGGATAACTGCTTCGGTGGAGTGTGCCGGGCGGAAGCCAGCTTGGTGGGGGTCGAGGAATTCAGATTCCTCCAGGAAGTCAGTGAGGCAGCTAGTGACATGGGCTTCCAGTAACTTGGCCAAAAAAGGAAGAAGGGAAATGGGGCGATAGTTAGTGAGTATTGCGGGGTCTGAGCCAATCTTCTTTAAGAGGGGTAAGACAATGGCCTCTTTGAAAGTGGCGGGGACGGTGCCTTGGAGAAGGGATTTATTTAAAAGATTGATAGCGGGCGTGGGAGTGTAGTGAAAATTTCTTTCAATATGCTAGGGGGGCAGCAATCAGTGGGCGAGCCAGATTTGATTTTTGAAAGAAGTTTAGCGAAAGTGTGATCCGTTAATAAGGGAAAGTGCGCAAAGGAGCTGGTGTTGGTGCTATATAGGGGAGGAGGAGACAGATTATGGAAAGCTGGGATGCTGGACTTAATTTTCTTAATTTTATCAATAAAGAAGGTGTTTAAGGCATTGCAGAAGGATTGAGAGGGAGGGGACCTATGTAGAGTTCTTTCAGGGTTAGAAAGCTCGTCAACAATGCAGAAGATCTCCTTAGAGCGGTTGGTTGCAGACAGGATTTTAGTAGAAAAGTAGGCGGCTTTGGCCGCTGAGATGGATTTTTTATAGGAGTTCAGAAAATTAAGATAGGACAGTTTGTCTTCAGGTTTATAGTTGCTGCGCCATTTCCGTTCTAATTGCCTGAGAGCTAGTTTAAGGAGTTTTAGTTCATTAGAGAACCATTTTTGAGTGTCATGAGGGCGGGGGGCGGCCGACTTCCTGAGGGGAGCAAACTTGTCACTGGCGGTCAAAAGCCAGCTGGTAAGCTGAGCATTGGCTAGGTCGAGAGTGAGGTTATCCAAAGGGCCTGAGTTAGTGAGGAAGTCGAGAATGGGTGATTTATCAAGTTTATTCCAGATTCTTCGAGCATGGATAGCTGAACCGGGAGTTTTGTTAATGGCGTCAGTAAAAATAGAAAAATGAATAAGATGGTGGTCGGATCAAGTGCAGGGTAATACGGAGGCAGTGGACAAAGAGATGTTCGTTGTCCAGATCTGGTCGAGAGTGTGTCCTTTGATATGAGTGGGCGTGGATATGTGTTGGGTAAGGTTGAGCTCGGTGAGTAGCTCGGTTAGCTCAGCCGATTTAGGGACGCCGAGAATGTCGTTGGCCCAGTAGTTGAAATCACCGATGAGCAAAACCCTTCCGTAGTTAGTAACCAGGTGGGCCATTGGTTCGGCCAGGGAGTGGGGAAAATGAGGCATGCCTTGAGGGGGCCTGTAGAGCAGGACACACACAAGTGGCGAAGCACCAGGTTCGAACTCAAATTTTATTACCAGGCTATCTACCAGGGGCAAGTCAAGTGGAGTGAGAGTCTTGTAGCTAAGGTTATAGCGAGTGATAATGGCTACTCCTCCACCCACTTTCCCCTGGGGACGGTTAGCCTGGGCAATGCAGTAGTCCGAGGGTAGTGCCACAAAGATATCAGGGGATGATTCTGGGGACAGCCAGGTTTCAGTGAGCAGGAGGAGGTCGGGCTGCTCACATTTGCGTAGTAGGAAGATATCAGACTGGTGTTTAACCAGTGAGCGAGTGTTGAGGTAAATGGCTGAGATTTTACGATCGTTATGGACCTGGCTATGTTGCATAGTGGAAGGACCATTTATATGAACCCCACATATTTCAGGGAAGGTAGTTCTGGATGCCAGGATTCCCTGTTCAAGAATGCTGGAATGAGTGAGGGGACTAAGTGCGAGGTGGGTCGAGGCTGTTTGAACAGCCAGCAACTCAGCAAAAGTATAGTTGAATCTCTGGGCATGGTAACAGGCCCAGGGCCCGGAAGTGCGTGGACGGGCTCAGACGGGCTTACCTTTGGCGCGCCAGCTGCTCACATTTGAGTAGTAGGAAGATATCAGACTGGTGTTTAACCAGTGAGCGAGTGTTGAGGTAAATGGCTGAGATTTTATGATCGTTATGGACCTGGCTATGTTGCATAGTGGAAGGACCATTTATATGAACCCCACATATTTCAGGGAAGGTAGTTCTGGATGCCAGGATTCCCTGTTCAAGAATGCTGGAATGAGTGAGGGGACTAAGTGCGAGGTGGGTCGAGGCTGTTTGAACAGCCAGCAACTCGGCAAAAGTATAGATGAATCTCTGGGCATGGTAACAGGCCCAGGGCCCGGAAGTGCGTGGACGGGTGCAGACGGGCTTACCTTTGGCGCGCCAGTGGCGCGCCGGTGGTGCGCCTGCTGCGCGTGTCCGCTGCGCTCCCGCCCTGCAGCCGGCATGAAATAGCCGGTGGCAGCCTTGGCTCCGCCCCCTTCGCGCTGGTAGGCTGAGGAGAGGGTGTAACAGCCAGCAGCTGTGGACCGGGGGAGAGCGCGCGGGTAGGTGAAGAGAGCGAGTAAGGTTCTTTTTTAAAAACACAGCAAAAGATCGCAAATACAGTACTTTCAAATTTTTTAAAAAGAGTGGCAAGCGAGTAGCTCCTAGCGCGACTTAGAAGCGCAGCGTTTCAACCAAACTGATGTCCCCGCGCTGCTGCCGGCATGAAATAGCCGGTGGCACTTGGCTCCGTTCCCCTTCGCGCTGGTAGGCTGAGGAGAGGGTGTAACAGCCAGCAGCTGCGGACCGGGGGAGAGCGCGCAGTTAGGTGAAGAGAGCGAGTAAGGTTCTTTTTTTAAAACACAGCAAAAGATCGCAAATACAGTACTTTCAAATGTTTTAAAAAGCCATTATTAAAGACTCTTTAATAATGGCTATCAGAAGACATTGCTGTTCCTGTAAGGTGCTAATAGAATTAAATGGCTGCGGTAATGAGCAGATGAGTAGCATAAAAAGTTAAACGCCAGATGAGATAGGCCAATTAACGGAAGAGCTCAGCATAATTAAAACATTTAAAATACATGCAGCTCTGTTCCGTGCCCTGTCACCTACTCACAAAACATGCTGTGCAAGTTACAATCTGCTGTGTGAGCGCAGGGAAGTACTCAGCTCCGAAGAACTTCCTCAACTTAAGTTATTGGCCGGAAACAACCTGGGGTAACTCGAGGCATTAAGTAATGTCCACTCAGCTTGTCATCCTTGCACACTCAAGCGTTCCATTAAGTTATGATGGCCCTTATTCAGCACTTTTTCTCAAAGCGCTTTAGCAAGCGGCCTCCTGACGAGAGACAAGAAAAATGTCACGATAACGCTGATGGTTAATGTTTTTCCTAGAGAGAGATCAGAGTTTTGTCTAGTGGAAGTTTTGACTCATGGAAGGTAGCACAGAAGGTTAATGTGCATGCTGCAAAGGACATGTACATGATGCAGATCACACAATGCACATGATGTAAATAGGTCAGTGAGTCACTGCTTTTGTCAGAGAGATCCTTTTGTTACTTGCAGTTTGTAAGTTGAAATCCTAAGATACAACAGTGAACTATTAACTGTCATCTAAGAACTGCATGCAAACTGTAAGGTAAAAATTGGAGCGTTATGTTTTTTCCTCCCAGTCTTTGTTTGATTACCCTAATGTTTCAAAAATAAATTTTTATATTTTTATTTTCAGCACCTGGTAAAGCCTGACAACCTGAACCATTACCTAATGTTTGGGCAATTTTTGGATGAAGAACAAGAGGCCCCAACCTCCTTTGCTGCTCTTTCACCCTGGCTATGACTAGGCCTGGGCAAAAATTTCGTTCCGTTCGCGGAAATTGCGATAATTTGACATTTTTGCGTTCCGCGGAGAGCGCGAAAATGTCAAAAATTCCGGTTTCCGCAGCTTGGCGATAATTTGTTTCTTGCTCGCGCTGTAAAATAATACATTCTCGCGCGCGCGCGATCGCCTTACCTGAATCCCTGCGTTCGCCGACAAGTTTTCTTGATCCGGTCGCGTTCTCCATGAGATGTTGTATTGTTTTTAGCCATTTGCGCTGTCTCGCGACAGTTCGCGCCCGCAGTGACGTCATGCGTCGCGCGATCACGTCTTTCTTCTCGCGATCATGCACCGCGAGAGCAACTCAAAACAAGATGGCCGCGCCCGCAAGCAACCACATGGGTAAGTTGGCGACCCGCAACCATGCAGAAAATCTCGCGAACATGCCGGAAAAAAACTTCCGCATCTTCGCGATATTTCTGCTTGTTTGCGATAATTTTAAACATTTTCGCGATAATTTGCGAAGGTTAATTCCGCAAATTCCGCCCACCCCTAGCTATGACCCAGCAAACACCAGTGTTAAAGGTAAGGAAACTGATGCTATTTTTTTTTTAGATTGGAGTTAGGGCTATGTATGTGGTCACTTTACATGGTGGTTGGGGTGGGTGCACATTCTGAACATTGTACCCTCAGTGGATGGAATTTACTAATAGCCTTAGCCCTGTGCTTTGGGCAATAACGGTTGTTAAAGGCACTATCTATTCCTTGCCTTGTTCAAGGCCCTCAAGCAGTGTCTGTTTGTGCCTTCAGCAACCACTACGGCACACAGAGGCCACAGGCAGTAAGGCTGTATTTTTAGCAGTCATGTTGTCCAAAGGGGAGCTGTTGGAGATATATTGCGATAATGCACAAGATATATGTATTTATATTGAAATTTGATATTATTGCACCAAACCTTATACGTTGTACTTTGACTATTGACAGGTTTCTTTAATATTGGTAAGGACAGCATCGGCATGATGAATGCAGTAGAACAGCTAATTACAATGTCATTCCATGCACGGCCACTAGAAGAGAAACTACATATAAAGCGATTAGGACCTGATCGGCCTGACCGACAACTAGAACAAGTTACCCAGGACAGAGGAAAATCTTACAAGCGTACATTCTCAAACACTGGTACAAAAAAACTGATTGGCTTACAGGGTGCCCGTCAAGACAAAAACTGTTCTGCTTCCCCTGCTTGCTGTTTAATGGTGACTTTTCTTGGACAAGAGAAGGAGTAAAAGACTTGAAGCATTTGTCTGAAAAAATAAAGAAGCATGCACACACAAGAAAGCATATCGAAAACCGGACGAGACTGGGAATGTTGGGGAGACACACCGATTGAGCAGCACATAAACGATGCATACCGCAAAACAATACAGAAACACAATGAAGCAGTTGATAGGAATAGACACATACTACCAAAAATAATTGATTGCATTCGTTTCTGTGGTGCTTTCGAACTGGCATTGCGAGGCCATGATGAATCAGAAGGTCCCACAAATCCTGGAATATTCAGAGGCCTTGTGGATTTAATAGCAAGCATAGACAAGGAAATGGAAGCACATTTAGCAAGTGCTACAGTCTTTAAGGGCACCTCTAAAAAGATACAAAATGAACTCCTTAAGTGTATGCTAGAAATTATGAGAAGCCATATTGTCCAAGAGTTGCAAAACACAAGACTTTGTGGCTATTCAGGCTGATGACACCCCTGATGTGGCCACAAAAACACAGTCTGTATTAGTCTTTTTGTACCTGGACAATGACAATAATGTTGTGGAGAGGTTCTATGGTTTCACACATTTAAGAGACTCTAGTGCAGAAACCATTACTGCAGCTATACTGCGTCAACTGAGTTGAATTTTTCCAGAGGTGCCTTAAAAAACAAAAACTTATCGCACAAAGCTATGATGGTGCGTTAGTAATGAGTGGAAGCCTCGGTGAAGTACAGAAAAAATTTGAGATGTGTACCCTAATGCTCATTATGTGCATTGTTACGCCCACCAACTTAATCTTATTTTGCAACAGGCAGTATCAAAGATCTCCGAGACACAAATTTTCTTTCAGGATGTAGGAGGCATGGCAGCATTCTTCTCACGTTCCCCCAAAAGAATGGAAGCACTTCAGGAGATTGTGGACAAAAGGGTTCCAAGGTGATCCTCAACTCGTTGGAACTTTAACATACGTACAGTCAAACTAATATATCAATATAGGGAGGACCTTGTGAAATGTTTTGACGCCATAGAAGCCAATGCTGACTTTGATTTCAAAACTCACAGTGAAGCCTGTGGCTTTGCTAGAACACTACAAGACAGAGTTTCAGTTCTTTCTGTTTTTATTTCATGAGTTAATGTTATCTGTCGACATATTATACAAGCAGTTACAAGCACGAGAGATAGATACTGTCTCTGTGAAAAGATATACCACTATGTTTGTCGAAAGCATAAGCCAAGTGAGAGATGAGGTTGACAATTTAGACAGCAAACTGCCAGAGGATTCTACTTTTTCAAACTGCAGGAAAAACATCACCAGTCTGGTCCGAATTGCAAAGGAGAAATGTGACATTGTAATTGTGCGTGCACAAGAACGTTTTTCTTCCACAAAACATTTTGTAAGTGCTGCATTATTGCAAAGTGAATACTTTGCAAAATATGATGAATCCTTCCCTGAGCATGCTCTGAATGAGGCAGTGGAAGCTTATCCTATGATCAACAAAGAGGACCTGAAAACTGAGTTGACTGTACTGTACGCAATGCCTGTGTACCGTAAGGCCAAAGCTGCCATTACTTTGCTGGCTTTAATTCATAAACTTAATATGGAAAAGTCACTTACAGAGACAGTGGCTTTACTAAAAAGTGTCATTACCACTCCTATGACAACATGAGAGTCAGAACGATGTTTTTCCACCTTAAAGAGGATTAAGACATTCCTGAGGAACACCATGCTTGAGGAAAAGACTGAATGCTTTGGCAATGCTCTCTATACGAGATCGAACTAGTGAAAAGAATCCCAGACTTTAACATTCAAATTATTGAAAAGTTTGCTCCTCTTAAAGACAGACATGCTGATTAAAGATACAAAAAGTAAACAATATGTTGAATGCTGATAGTTTGCGAGCTGTTCAGTTGTTTGTTAAATAAAAAACATCTGTGAGGTCCTCAGAAATGCATTATATCTCAAAATCTGTTATGAAGCTCTGTGGTTATACTGAATAAGCAGCTACCTATGTTAAATGACATCTCTTTATTAATGTAACAACTGCACTTTCACAATTGCTTTATTAACCTTCCTGCTTTCTCAAATTTGCTTGAAAATGCACAATTTTTCCACTTTTTTTTCAAAATTTTCTCGGGGGGAGAACCCCCACGAAAACCCCTTAGGTTGTTTGGGCTCGCTCGCTACGCTCGCTCGCTACGGGGCAGTTTGACAATCATTTTATGCCCCACCACTTTCAAATGTCACCATCTGCCACTGACTGTGGGCTGCTTTTTGGAGCAGTCTGGGGGCAGATTTGGGCGGTGTCACTGTTCGGATACAGCCAGCGGCCCAGTGGGTGTCTGAGTGGCCTTTCTGGAGGCAGATGGGCGCTCATTATCTCACGTTTAGCAACAGACAGAGGTGTCACTTTCTTTCTCTCGGAGGGCTGGCCCATTAATGTATCCATACATAGCAGGGCAGGGGGCCTGAGCAGAAGTAGCCTCACTTGTTTTCAGTCACCAGTGTAAACAAATCTGTGCATTTTTTTGTATCCCCCCTTTTTTAAATAACATTTAGCTGAAGCAGTGTTTTGAGGAAAGGCAATATGCAAAGGTGGGCCACTTTTTTTTAGTGTGCCCGGGCCGATTTGGAATACCAATCCAACCCTGTCCTCAATAGAAAGCTTATAAGATGTAATATAAAATAAGAATCATGTCAACAACACTACCATTTCAGTTGAGTATGTTCTGAAAAGAGTACTTACCAACTTTAGCACCTGCTCTACCGCACACAAATATCACTGATTGAGATAATGCTGTAATGGGCAACAGTTGCGTCCTGGGGAATAAGGGCTGTGCATGCATTCAAACTGAACAATTTTCCTGTGAGGCTCATTTCCTGGGGACACCTCATAGGTGCCTCTGAGTTACCCAAAAACAATTATATAAGTCAATTTGAACTTTCCATTGCAATAACTTGTTAAATAAGTACAGGACAAATGTTGTTTCTTTCAAAGATTTGTTAATCAAATTCATACAATGCAGGGTGTGAATTCTACAAAAGTGATCATAGTCCAGATGATGCCATGCTCAAGTAGTGACCATATTCACAAGATAAAAAACACAAAACACTGTATGTTTCGAAATTATTGAACAGTAATTTCTAATGGTTTACAAAAGAGTTAAGTGTCAAAATGTCCACGATATCCCTTAGGCTTTATATGGCCCTCATCAACCAAAAGGGAAGGTTTGTCCACGTTTCAACCCTATGTGACTGTTAGGGTGTCATTAGGACATTGTCAACTGAATACTACACCACCTCAAATAAGACTACTAAGTTATTTCCTGAGTTCGTCACTGAATCATCCCCAAGTCTGAATCACTTCTAACCACCTTCTACCAAAATCTTGCACTGTCAATAGTGGCACCAATATCTGCTGATATCGACACTCATCAATGAGTATGTAAATAAATTGACTGCTCGCTACATCGCTGTCATCATTGTAGAGCAATGCCTAGGCATCAAGAGTCCTGTAACCTGCTGGGAAGCCTGTCTGCCCTGAAGAAAATAACCTTGCCTTGCTGTTCAAGGGGGTATTGGTGGTCACCTTTACAGAAGGAAACTACCCGAGGAGTAGGTGAACAACCCAGTTGCTAAGTGACTAAGAAGCAGTGCAGGTATATCAATGCTACATGTGGACCACGTGGAGGATCAGCTCTGCAAACAAGTCTTTGGTTAGCTACCCTGACGCCGTGTGTACCCCTAGTAGCCACAACTGCCATCAGCATTACTATGATCCTGATTTAGATCTTGGTGGTCTTACCGCCATCCTGCTACGGCGTTGGTCCCAAGTACTTTGTCGAGTTGATAGCAGGCCTGTCTGCCATATTTAGATGTTGCTGCAATAGACAGGACACCGCAGTGGCAATGTTTTCCTCTGCTGGCTAGCTGTACTCCGTCAGCTGGCTAGATTGCGCCGACCCAGTTTAGTTGTTCCTGTTGTACTGGTGATGTCCTGGCGGCTGTTTCCTGATGCAGTGGGGCAATGGTGGTGTGGAGACAGGTAAGTACTACTTAAGCACATCTCAATACATATATATGTTGTGTATGTGTCAATGTGTACATGTAGGTAACGTGTGCTGGCCATTGTTTTTATACATAACATTGCACAACAACAACATACACACACCATTGACTTCCCACGCACACCCACCACAAAAGCCTACCTTAAGAGTCCAGCAACAACAGGGTGGCTGAGCATCGTGGTCAAGTGGCAGCAGCACATCAAGGACCTGGACAATAGCATTAAAGACGGAATATTGGTGGGACCCCAAAAAAGGGGAGTTTTCACCTCTTTTTCTTTGTTTCTACCAACCCGAGTTTGGAGGTTTTCCCGCCACAGTTGCCTGAAAAGAAAGGCACTTTGTGATCCTAATGGTAGGAATCTCGGCAGAACTCCCTCCAACAGCCACATCAGCCTCTGACGCCGTTGACGTGGGAGACAGGTCCTGGCGGAGTCGGCAGGACCGCAGAGCTCTTCTCTCCAATGCCAAGTCAACAACTAAATCGGGCAGGCAGATTGCCAAGGTGGCGGGTTTGAAGACTGCCAAAAAACGTGATCGTGGGACCAGTCGTGCCACGATTTGAATCAGGCCCTTAGTCCTCGGTCGTGGTTTAGAGGTCATCCCTGGGGTTATTGGGTGAAGCTTTTCTGGGTATAGAACCACAAACGACATAAAAATCCATGCAGTGGTTGAGGAGAGATTTCATATTGAGGCACCACTTTGTGGGAACTCTTTTGAACCCCCGCTGTGACGCCTGACTAACTGGGTGTTCCCCAGATAAGAAAAAAGTCAACCACATTCAACATTTTTTGGATAAGGACTCAGAAGTTCTGCACTATTACAATTTATAACCACGTTCAAGGTTTTAAAATGTATCTCCCACTTTCGCGTCTTCACTGCCACAGCTTCAGGGATTCCAATGAAGGCATTTAATCTCATCAGGTTCCTGCTCAACACCAACAACATAAAATAATACCCATTCTTATGTCGAGGACTGTGCCAGAGTAGGCTCTTCTGTCTGTTTGGGAGTGATGCTAAGATACAGCCCAAGGAAGATTGCCAGTAGTGGATGAATCATCATTAGGGTGGGATAGATTCTTGGCTGGGTAGGAGAGAAACTGGTGAAGTGAATGATTCTCCTACAGTGTAAAAGATTTAGAGGAGACCATTCTCCCCAACCCCCAGGATTAGAGCCACATTTGCTCTGTGCCACTGCAGTGGTGTTCTGTGTTGCCTACTCTTCTTTTTCGGAGTGTTCACATATGTAATGAATGTAATCAAGGACCCCAAATGAACTGTAGATTAAACATGTGAAGTTAGCTCTGCTTGCAAGGTTCAACAAAAAAATTAACTCTTATTTTACCATGATGCAAGCCCATGGGAAGGGGCTTTGAATAGAGGAGACCACCCTAAGTTAAACTTCATGCATAGAGGTTTTGTGCCAGGAAGTATGTCACGGGTACAGGTTACACTGGAGCGTAATACTCCAAATGTGCTTACGCCACATCATTTTCAGATAGAGAAAGCCTGGTAATCTCTACAGTGTCAGCTTTGTCATCTTGAGTTGCCGGGTATATCTTTCGTCCTATGCCATGGTGTCCTTGCTAGGTAATTGAGATAAAAAGTTGCTGCAGCAAGGACCTTGCTATATGGATTAAGGATTTCCGTTTGCAAAGAACAGTTTTAGAGTTTGTAGAAGGCCATTTTGGACTACAGAGAAGTATTCTGAAAATTAAGTAATGTTGAGAAAACAAGCTCTAAACTAGATTATTTGGCTTTGAGCATTGCTAAGGATGTTAAAGATTGTTTCATTTAAACGTGTGGTTTTGATCCCATGGCGGAAAGAAGGACTTATGTTGAGATAATGTTACACAAAATCGGGGCTACTTGCAAATGTAACTTACACTTGTAAGTATGTTACATATGTAAGTTTACTTATACACTTGAGTAACTTTGCTGCTTTTGCCTATTTACCATTTACGAGTGTAAAGTTACTCAAAAGTGTAGGCTGCCTGTCTCCACCCCCTAAAACAAAGGGTGGAGCCAAAGTTACATGTGTAGGTTACTACAGCCAAAAAGGAGCAGTAGGAAGACCAGAACCACACATGGTCAACCACTGATACTGCAACACCCATTCATACAAAATAATGATGGCAAGGATTTAAAACAGAACTGCACAGGAAATTAGGTTAAATTAGCCTATTTTGACTTAACAAAACCAAAATCATAAAATAAGTATGATGGTAAAACAATGTAAATATGATTTTTTTTAAATGATAAAATACTTTAATTACGTTTTACCTTTAGAAATAAATGTAACATTTTTTTCTTACATTTTGAAATTTATTTAAATGTTCAATTTTTTAAACCCAAAAATAAACGTTTTACTTTAGGTGGGATAATGTTATTTTAATATATTTAAATTGATTACATAGTAAATAGCACTAGAGCTTTTTTTATTTTGTGCTACATCTAAAATAAACATTTACATTCATATTTGTTTAAAAGTTTAATAACGTTTTTTTTTAACATTTTCCTCATTCTGTACCATAGGGAGATGTGCTTTATTTATAGATTTTTTTTTTTTTAAACCATGAAATTAACTCATTTTAACTTATTTACATAGCTTAACAATAGTTCCCATGGGCTTTTATTTCAAATCCTTACCTCCATTATTTTCTAGGGGGGGGGGGGCAAAGGGTTACATTACCAGTGGTTGGCCAATTATGGTGCTTAATTTACTCCACCTCTGAGTTGGAGTTATTTGTTTTCTCTTTTGGCTCCTTTTTTGTAGTAACTTTAGAAGTGCAGTTTGTGAAAAGGAGTCCCACCTTACTCTACCATAAACGCCTACCTTTGAGTCCCTCCCACATTTACTACTAAGTAGTAAACTTTCATGTGTGAGGATCTTCCATTAGAAAAGATAGAAGAGGTCGAGGTAGAGATTTACTCACAGGTTTGTGAATTGTCTTTTGTATTTAAGCAGTACTGCTGTAGGACTACTGTACATACTACAAAATGCAGTCTGTGACTCAGGACTGATATGTTTATACTATTATACAAAATCACCATTGCTCCTAGTCCTACTTGTCGTTGCCCCAGTAATTACAACGTGCCCTACCTTGCCTTGACTGGTCCAGCTGTCAACAAGAGACTTGGCATGTCAGGATGATGCTGGTAATGCCAGCCCGTTTTACAGCATTCAGTGTATGATGTGCTGGACTTTCATTGTAACAATTCTTTCCTTATGTTTTTATCTGTCTTAAAAAGGTGGGATACACTTCACAAGTAATGATTTGGATGAGGTCAAGTAGATTTGAAGCAATGAAGGTTATCAGAAAGTAAATGCTCCCCATTCAGTGATTAAGGAGAGTTGTGATCAAGAAATTGGTGTTCAAGGAGGATGTGGCCTGCAGCATGATGGAGTAGATTGCCATAGCAAATGATCCGACCTTAATCCAGCCGTCCTGGGATGGAACTGAAACTTGCTAAGTGGTCCTGTTGCGCAGAGATATGCTGCACAATGTCTAACCAACACCAGTTGGACTGCTTTCACCGGCTGAGCCACGGTGAACCACAGCGCGCCCAACCAAATGGTGGCCCGCCCAGCTTGAGTACCTCAAGAGCCTCGGCGTTCGGCGGCCAGGACTGTGGTGCCTAACTGGGCGACCTCTGTGGAGGAGAACTGGCCCCGGGGCCCTTGTGGCTGTGTTTCTGGCCTCACTCCTGGCGTCGATACCGCTGGGGGTGGAGGTCCTGCTGCAGAAACTGTGGGGTATTCTGGGGCTGCAATGTCTTCTTGGTGGCCCCTGAGGGGACAACGGATCCTGGTGTCCCCTGCCATCGTGCCTCCCCCTCCCCACCCGGTGTTTGGGGCCTCTGATTGCTGACGGGACCGCGTCACGGCGGACCAGGGAGACGCTAAGAGGAGGCCGACTGTGACACCCCATATAGACCCGGCAGGGGGATGAGCCTGGGGCTGATGTGTGGTTAGCAGCGGATACTGAGGAGTACCAGTGGTGACAGCGGCATAGTTGAGGAGCAGGAGGTCGAGAGCCGCTGGCTGACGCATCGGGCCTGAGTGGAAGACGGCCCACAGGGCCAGTGTAAGGCCCGTTGTCAGCCCCTGCGGGACGGGTGGAGCATGCAGGGGATGGCTGGCCTCCCCCCAACGCAAGGTAAAAGGTTGCGAGCTCGCGTACTGCCGCGCGTTTGAGAGGGGCTGCTCGGCAGGGTTTAAGTGCGGCTGCAGGGTCAAGTGGGGGAGGGGTTGAGGCCTCCACAAAGCAGAAGCAGGGGCCAGTGGAGTAGATACCAGGAGAACAGTCACGAAGACAAACCCTAGGAGGATGAATAGACCTGTCTGATCCTGGGGGTTGCAAACAACTGTGTGGGCAGCTGAAAGAGGGACAGGCCCTCCAGATAATAAAATGAGCACCTTTCCTGGCTGCTGGCGATTGAGGGCCCTGTACCTAGGGCCTAGAATGCTTGCTGAGGAGAGCATCTGCCGCCCCCCGGGGGAGACATAATCCATCAGATACCTTATCTGTGGGTGCTGCATGCGCAGCACCTCGAGTGGCTGTGGTGAGGGACAGCGAGGTGGAAGGGAAGCTGGTGACAGACAGGTACAGCTCGGGTCACAAACTGGCGGTGTCCACTGGCACTCGGTGTGGGGTAGTTTGTGTGGCTGGCTCCTGGTTGTTTGACCCTCATGAACCCTGGCAACCTAGCGGGAGGTCACGATCAACAAGTACTGGGAATACTGTCAGGCTATAATGATGGTAAAAGATAAGGAGCCCAAGCACCCTAGGCAGGGCAAGATGGACCGATTAACGAAAGCTATGGCCCATCAGACGCGGAGGCTGCACAACCCCTGCCAGACACGACAATATTGTTACAAGCAATACAATCCTCGAGAGTGGCGCTGGAGGGCAAGATAGGGGAGGTATGTTGGGAGGTCGCTCTCCTACTCCAGGACCTATGCAAGGTGTCGGAAAGAGTGATAGAGGCAAAGACTCAAGTCTCGGAGGTAGAAGATGTGGTGAGGGACCTATAAAAAGCAGTGGCGGAACTCAGCGACATGAATAAAGATGTACTATGGCACCTGGAGGATGCAGGAAACAAGACACGGAGGAACAACCCCTGCTTTGTGGACTTTCTGTAGGGAATAGAAGGGGCCAACGTGCCCACATTCCTGGCGACCTAAAAAGATATAATCTCACCGAACACTTCTCCGCCTGCTTCGTCATAGAGTGGGCACACAGGGCTCTCAGAGCTAGGCCACATCTGGGGGCCTCACTCAGACCGATTATAACTAAGTATCTCAACATCTTGGACAGGAACATGACCCTGCGAGAAGTGTGCCACAAAGGGGATGTTTGACACGCAAACTCCAGAATCCGAGTGCAGAGTACAGGATGTCAATGTTAGCTAATGGGGCATGAGAGCCAAATGCAATCCTATTGAGGTTGCTGGTTTGGGATTTTGGATGTAGGCTGGGTCCAGGAAGTCTTCCGGGAAGAACCAAAGCTGGGCAGGTAAACTGGAGGGCTCGGGGACGTAGGTGCACCTCAGGTGCTCTCCTCCAGGACGCACGGCAGCTGGATGCAGGGGTGCCTTTTGAGGTCGGATTTGACCTTATCGGGCTTCTCACGTTTCGGGAGGGTGTCTGTACAGAGGCTGCAGGCGATGTCCGGGAGTCCTGGAGGGGTCAACCCACGATGGACTCCGGTCTTTGTTGAAGGCAGCCATTCCTCCCATGGGTTCTGGAGGTCACTGGCTGCAGGACAAGTCAAATTTGGCACAGGATCTCCGGAAACTGCAGCTGGGCCGGTAGGGCTAGGGCCAAGTCAGCTCTTCTCTGTATTCTCTTCTGCTGTGCAACTTATTCAGTCCTTCTTCGTAGGTTGCAGGACTCTGAGGAGGCAAGGTTCAGGGTCACCCCTATATACTAATTTTCGCGTTGTTTACAGGGGTATGAAGGTTGGGTACACCCTCCTATTATGCCACCCTCCAGTGGGAGGGGGGCATGAGCCTCTCTCTAATTGGCTGGGTCCCCTCATCTTCAAGATGGAGGGGACTGAAATTTGTGTTTCAAGTCGACTCCCCCACCTGAAGGGTGGGGTTGGAAAAGGTGGGCACACTTATCGTCCGAACTAGGTTTTCCTGCTGATTCTTCCACCCAAAGAGGCAGTCAGAACCAGTGGGAGCCACTTGCTGGGGGCAGCAAAAGGCAGGGACAGCATACAAAGGCGGCAGACCTTTAAAGCTTTCCCTTCGTGAACCCAGCCCATCCTGGGAGAGGAGGCATGACACATCTGCTCAGGATAGACTTTGTTTCTGAAGTCAGAGAGCAGAGGCTCTCTACCCAGGGGTACAGAAGCCTGTCTGGTGGTGGCAAATGGTGGGCAGCCTATCATCTCAAAGATGCCCTCTGTGTGCATTTTACATTAAATCCTACACTGGCACCAGTGTGGGTTTAATGTGCTGAGAAGTTTGCTACCAAACATCTTAGATTTCAGTAATGCCATTATGGAGCTGTGGAGTTTGTAATGACCAACTCCCAGAATATATACTTACCTAGGACCCAGGTAGCGGGTTGCTGTGTGCAATGTCAACTCTTCCCGTTTCATTGCACCAAAGCATGCAGCCTGCAATGGCTGTGTATGGGTGTTAGGGTGTTAGGGTGCAGGGCCCCTAAGGGTGGCACAATAGGTGCTCCAGCCCTTAGAGGCCTTCCTTGTTCACAGTGCCCTTGGTACCCATGGGATCTTCACCAGTCTAGTTGTCAAGCAGCACGAGGACGCTGCGACCACTTGCCGTAACATCATTTAACATCTTGAGGTCCGCCACATCAGTAACATACTGGCCCCGCTACAATCAAGTAGATTGTAAGGTGGAGGTGCCGCCTGTTTCCTCTGCTTTACCCATAGTCATCATGCTATACGGGATTTTTCCATTCTGACTCATTATGATTTTGGTCTTGTAGAGTGTGACTACAAGTTTCCCCCATAACCAGAGGACACATGATGCGGGATTTTGGTGTCTTTTATGTATGTGGCGTGTTTTTTACATGTGTGGTGTGTTCTATGTATGTTTGCTCTTAAAGTCACAGAATTACATTTGGTACATTACAGGGCTGAATCGTTTTAAGGGGTAATCACTAGATGTGCCAACATTTGTGATCGTTTTCTAGTTTTATCATGTATTACTTCACCTATGAAGTGCACAATTATAGGAAAGTGCTTTTTATGGTTACCCCCACTTTTTGCCTGATGGGATGCTGTTTTTGGCTAGACTGACTGGTATCCTGCTATTCAGGACCCCAGTCTATCTGTGTTCTCCCTAAATTGGTAAGTTCAGTACTTAGGTACATTCCAGATTGGATACTGGGGTAGCCTGGTCAGTCCCTAGAATAAGGTACCCATGTACCCAGGGCCTAGGTACCTCAGATGTACCCCATGGGCTGAAGCATGTATTATGCCACCCATGGGAAACCATTCAAATTTGAACTACAGGCCTGCCATTGCAGCCTGTGTAGGTTGGTGCATTCACCACTTACGAAAGATATAGGTTTACTATATCTAAGGGTCACTGCACTTAAAACCTATAGACACCCCTTTAGCAGGCCTTTGCAATTCTGAGGGCAGGGTGCTTGGTTCTAAGTGAGAGGGTGTACCTACATGAGCAGGACGCCCCTGCAGCCTAAGGAGTCCATTCTCCCAGGTTGTCAGTGAAGCAGCCATATACTATGTAGAGGGGCACCACATAATTGCGCGATGACCATCCCGAAAACGTCTGCAACAAACCCTGTCATGTTAGGTATCAAACATGTTGAAATCATACCCCCACACTGTAAACGGTGTGGGAGTATGATTCCAAGCACTAGAAGAGTTCTCCATTAGGCTCTCAGTGTTCCCACTACCAGCCTTCTAGTACCGGACAGCACAAAATGGTTGCTGCCAACCCGAGACACATTTCTGCCCTCATGCCGCTGAGTCAAACTCGAGCAGAGGAAGGTAGAACAATAGGCATCCTGTCACAGGGAGGTGTGACCACCTTCCAGACAGGATTTAGTCTATTAGGGCTGGGTGGGTAGCTTGCCCGTGCTAGAAAGTCTGCATGAGGGGCACATTTGGTGTCCCTGTGCATAGTCCAGTTCATACCAGACCTGGTAGCCGTTGGCTCTTGCTCGGGCGTGAAACTGGCCAAAGGACATGGGAGTAACCTCCCCGTGTCCAGACCCTCCCCTGGGAGGGTCCCCTGAATCTTCTCAACCCTTTCCCTAGGGTACTTAAGGGCTTACCTGGGTGTATGTCCTCAGATTCGTCGTGGGATAAGATTCAGATTAGACCCTAGCACTTCTACCGTCTGGGCACTCTGGACTTTGCTGAACTTTGTTTGGGCCTGACTTCGTCTCCCTTTCAGTCTGCTGCATCGTCTGTGCATCATACAGGAACCTTCCAAGACCTGTGAAGCATCAAGTACAACTGAAGTAATGTCCATTGGAGTGAAGATGTCACTCCCCTGCATTCGCAGGCACCGCAACTAAGTCGACCAGTCTGAAGATCCTGAGCTCCTCCGGACTCTGTGGGCTCTGCAATCCAGGTGGTGGTTTTCCACAGCTCCCGAGGCCTGCTCTACCCTCTCCCCAAGTTTGAGGCCAGTAGTCCTCGTGGGGGTTGAAATAACTGAACCACTGAGTGCTGCGTCCCCTTTGAAGTTGCAAAGGCTTTGCAAGAAGATCTTTGGGCTCCAAGTAGCCCTAACCTCGGGCACCTCCAGTGACCAGAATCTTTGGCTAAACCGCATTGTTTGCATTGTGGCCTGCATCTTTTGGTGAGCTGCTTGAAGTCATCTCGCGATTCTTGTGCCTCCAGCCTATGGGTCCATTTGAGGGTCACCTTTGTTTTCCTTGGATTCCCCGGATTGCTCGGGGCCTGCCCTGACTCCCCTGCTTGTGGTGAGTCTCCTGGACCTTGCTGGTCCCAACCGTGCACCTTCTTGACTTCCTGCATAGGTTGCATTTGCCAAGGCTTGTCGGTGCTCCCGCCGGAGACCGACCCCTCAGCAATCGACATTCTTCGTGGGAGAACTCGTATTCGGGTCCTGGTTGTCCCCATAGGTCGCCTGGTCCGCGCAGCTGCAGAGTCAAGGTCATCTTCATCTTTCCTGAAGCACTCGACATTGGAGCGCATTCGTCTTCCAAGGCTCCTGGTCACTCCCAAGTGACAGACTCTGTCCCCTCTGCTTTCAGGTACTTCTCTTCAAGAATTCACATTTGGATTCCCACAGACACTTTCTCCTCTTCGAGCAGCGGCACTTTCCTGAAGTCCTCCTTTGGGTTTGACGGCATTTTCCAACGCCACTTCACACCTATGCACCCAGCTTCCCTGGGATAGGTAACTTGGGTACCATGGTATCCACGGGTGGGGTCGCTCTCCAACCTTCTGTCTTCCATGAGGTTTCTTCAGGGTCCACTGGGAAGGGTCCCTAATTTTTAAAAATCCCCCATGACTTGCACATAGACTTGTACAGAGCACGCAGTCGTGTTCACACACTGCACACACTCTGCGTGGCGTCCCTATCTTGTTACCTTGGGTAGTTCTGTATTAGTGCTATTTACTGTGATTTCTTTGCTAAAGTATTGTGTGCTTTGTGTCGATCTCCATGTGGGAGATGCTGTATGTAGTAGATAGTGTTATATAATAAATACATATTTTTATAAATAGTTTGTGTGGTTCTTTTTCATTTAATCTCAGTATCTGCCTGCAATATCGCCCCCCTGTAACTAAATGGGTGAAACCGGTTAGAGCAAACAGTTCGGCCGCAGCCCCCCTCCACCTCCAGGGGGCCCGGCCGAGCAGTTTGCCAGGGCCGGTTTCGGTGCCCAGTCCGGCCCTACCCCCACCACCCTCACCGACTTCAGGAGAGCGCTCGAGATATGGCTGTTCAACTAATAGACTAATCAGCACATTCTCAGCAGCTGGATACCCCCGGGGTGATAAGCAGCGCTCTACAAATCCTGATTGATTGAAAAGTTGTTTCTGAACTTCTAAATAAATGTACTCCCTGTCAGAGGCTGGCTTAGTATGTGGTGCACCGTGCACTAATCCAGGCAACCCTTATTGTGATTTTAGTGGTCTTTGATAACTATAAAAAGCTTTCAAAGTGGTAGCTGTGGAGAGCAGCCTTCAGGCTCATCTTAAAGGAGTGTTAGGCAGCTTGTTTTACCAGTTTACCCATATAGTGCAAGTTAAATGAGGAATAACCACACAGTGTATATATAAAAATATGTCTATTTATTACTCAACACTCATTAACACATTGGTATATCTCCTACACTGAGATATCAACAAAAATACACAACAATACTTCACTTGCAATCAGGTAAGTAAGCACAAAATACAATGGCATCCAGGGGGAGACCAAACCATGTACTAAAAAAGTGGAATGTGAACTACGACCGAAGTCGGGACTTGGGCTGGGAGACTCAGAGGAACTGGGGACATAAGGAACCATCCAAGGTAAGTACCAATGATTCCCAAGGAGGCTGTGTGCAGAGTGGAAACACAGCCACAAGTCCAATAGAAGTCAACGGGAAAATTGCAGTTGCAGTTTTTAAGAAGGACCCTTCCCAGTGGACCCTGAAGAAACCCAGTGGAAGACAGAAGGTTGGAGAGTCACCTCACCCGTGGATACTTAGGAACCAGGATACCTACACCAGGGAAGCCGGGTGCATAGTTGTGAAGTGATGTTGGAAACCTCCATAGATCACAATGGAGACTTCGAAGAAGATGCAGCTGGAGAAGACTGTGCAAGAGTCTGGTGGAATACAAGGGTGGATTCTTGAAGAGAGCAGAGAGGACAGAGTCTATGCCACACGGAGGTGCCAAGGAGGCACGGACGAGCAGTGCCCACTGATGTCGGACGGTTCAGAAGTGTTGACGGTGACCTTGTCGCTGCAGCTGTGAGGACCAGGTGATGCTGAGGAAGACTGGGATAGTTTCAGAAAACAATGGTTCATTCAAGGACAGCGGATCTCGATTGCGGTATTTTAAAATGTAAACACAATAGGTCCTATATAAGTTTAGGAGCTGGCTTTGTACAGTGTATTAAAGGCAAGTATGTAGCAGGATAAAAAGAAACATAATTAAGCAATTACTGTATTAATTGCACAGTATTATATGCTAAAAAGATTGCAGACATGAGGCTCACAGGTAAGTGAAAAAATGTGCTTGTGAAGGGTGAGAAGATATTAAAAACAAGAAACGAATTTAATAACAAAGAGAAAAACTCCTTTTGGGTAGTTTTTTTATATAATAAAAAAGGAGTGCAGTTGTTGAATGGTCGACGGTGTTTCGATCTCATCTACTCGAGATCATTATCAGGACAGGTGTGTGAGCACCTAGTATTTAAACAAGAGTATGTGGTTCGGGCAAGAATGGGGTGAGGTGCAATTGGCACATTCCATGTGTGGGATGGCTGGGAATACGGTGGAAGCAAAGAATTAGCAAGAAAAGACATGGAAGGATTTCTGTTCTGTTCATAACCCTCTGATTCAGATGAAGGATACACAAGCGTATCGATCGCTGTGTTATAAATCAATTGGACGCAAGGGAATTGTATTGAGTGGCCGGGCGGTGGCTCCAGAATCTTCGGATTACTGTTGCCTTTGTGTCAGGGATAAAAAACGAGTGGATTGCAGTTTATGATTCAATTAGGCGTGAGGTGATCAAATCACTGGACCGGGCAGGAGCTCCGGAGTCATCAGGAGAATGCCGCACCCAAAACAAGGAGCCAAGCAGGAGCTGTCCCACGTGGGACGTCAAGGTGCAGGGGGTTGGTTCCCGGTGGCAGCACAAGCCTTGGTAGATGCAACAGGCGTGGAGAGTGAAGAAGGAGCTACGTTGGGACCAGCAAGGTCCAAGGGACTCACCACAAGCAGGAGAGCCAGAGCAGGCCCAGAGCATGCAGGGGAGCCCACTGAAGCAGAAAAAGATTCTCGGCAGGACCCACAAGCCAAAGGCCCAGGAGTTGCAAGAGGACCTCGAACAGCTCACCAAGAAGGAAGGCCCACGGAGCAGGGGATGCGATAAGGACGCTATATTTGGCAAGAAGAGATGCTGGAGGCTGGAGCTATTTGTAGCCCAAAGAGTGCAGAGCCAAGAAGCCTTGGCAACGGCAAGTCGATGTGGTGCACAGGGGTTCTGTCCCAGTGGTTCCGACGGGGGATACTGGCCTCAAAATTGCAGAGGACAGGTCAGGCCTCGAGGAAGTTGCATAACCACCACCTGTGTTGCTGAACCTTTTGAAGTCTGTGGGACGCCAGGAGCAGCAAACCAATCAGCTTCACTGTGGTGACTCCTCCACTCCATGGGAGATTACTTTGAGTGTCCTTGATGCCCACAGGTCTGGTGAAATCCTGGAGTAAACACAGACAGACAACGAAAAAGAATTGCAGAACAGCGAGACCAGGAGCAGCAGGAGTCTTCCTTGGTGCAGTCTTGGTTTCAGGCGAAGTCATGCAACGTCCAGGTGTCCAGATGGTTGAAGAGTGACCTGATTTCAGGCTTGAGTCTAGTTCCATGACGAATCTGAAGAGCCACCCACATGTAAGCCCTTAAGTACCTATGGGAAAGGTTGGGAACGACTCAGGGTCCCTCTCAGAGGAGGGACTGGACAGAGGGGAGGATCCTCCCATGTCCGTTGTCCAGTTTCGTGCCCTAGTGGGAGCCAAGGGCTTCCTGAACTGAACTGGCTCAAACTGGAGTATGCAAGGAGGGCACCAAAAATGCCCTTCAAAGCAGTCTGCCGGCATTGGCAAGTGCTCTCACCACCAGCCCAGTACACAATGCAGAGTTGTGACTGGAAAGCACCCAGGCTCCCCAGAGCAAATCACAAAGCTGCAAAGCAGCATTGTGCTTTGTCTGTGTGCCGTGTTCCGGCGCCCAGCCAGGGAATAGGAGCCTGAGCATGATCTCCATGCACGCTGAAAATTCAAAGTGCGCATGAATGTTTGGCTGGCCCGAGAGGGCTGGCCAAGCAGTCATGCGCACTTTGGAGTGGGCAAACCACTCCTTCCCTGCTCCTCTGTCATCGGAGCAGCCCCGCCCGCAAACCTGCCGCAGCAGGAAAACATAAAATGGTAATAACCTCGAGTTATTATATTTTTTTATGTTTCCTTTCTTTCACTGCTTCAAAGCAGTGGGGCAACTGGCAGAATTGTGTCTGTGGTCGGCAGCAACATTAGCTTGTTACCAGTAGTACAGGGGGGTACCCCAAGGGAGCCTCCCAGTACATGGGATCATACTTCCAACACTGGTGTTGGTGTATGATTCCAACATGTTTAATACCAAACATGAACGGGTTTGGTGCAGCCACTAACTAGTTAGAGATCTCGTAATGACTGATGTCCACTATATGTATAAAAATGGCGAACTGCACTTACCAAAGCCTGTAGAATCAACTTTGGGGTTTGTAGAGGTGTCCTGCGAATGCAGGGGCACCCTCACACTTATAACCAAGCACTCTGCCCTCAGGACTGAAGAGCCTGCCTTAGGGGTGAATTATAGGTTTTAAGTGTAGTTACCCCAGATACAAGGAAACCTACATCTGTCGTGAGAGGTGCAAGCACCAACTCACACAGGCTGCAACGGCAGGCCTGTTGTCACAGTTTAATTTGGCTCCCATTGGTAGCACAATACATGTTGCAGCCCATGGGAGACCTCTGGTGTAGCTATGCCCTGGGTACCTCAGTACCATATACTAGGGACTTACAAGGGTACACCAGTACTTACCATGGTCAATTTAGGCAGAAAGCACAGTGACTGGGGTCCTGATTAGCAGGATCCCAGTCAGACAATTCAAAAATATACTGACACCAAGCAAAAAGTGGGGGTAACCATGAAAGCAGATCCTACTTTCCTACATTCCCACTGAGCTTTCTGGGTGAATAAATCTACTACTCTGAGTGGGCGTTATGTGCCAAAGGGTTAGACCGCTCTGGAAGTTTGTGAACACCCACAACGTACACATTTATCGATAATCACAAGCCATTTTCTGACCTTTTTCCACCGTGGCGAATGTTGGAAATTCACTCCAACATTGAAGAAGAAATCTCACCAAATTAGTTGGATGTGTAGGGGCAGCACTTTCTTCCACAGAAGAAAAATATTTTTTGCATGTATAGTACAGCATGAGGTAGAGAATTCACAAAACACTTCCAGTATTATGGCTGCAAGACTGCGACTGGCACGTTTCCAGTCATAACCTAGAAAATGTTTGTGAATTTAAAAAAGTCAAATCTGCATTAATATATTAGTAAACTTTTGAGTGCAGATTTGAGACTATTTTTGAGGGTGTGGTGTAGTAACTAAGTTAGCGATTTGTGGTATTGCAGCAGATTTTAAAGTTTGTTTTAAATGAAGGCCCTCATATTGAGCCCTTGTTCGAGGATATCAGGAGCAGAGACTGTTATGGCACCCACTGTACACATGCACGGCTGTTGTTGCTGCTACGCCATTTTAAGAGTTTGTAGCGGACAGTTTCTAACTGTTCGACATGATGCATTTTTACCTCCATAGAATTCTTGTATGATCATGTTTCACTCAGTCTTGGAGCGTTGTCCTGCATGCAATGGGAAGCTTGACTGTCAAATAAACAGATGTAACCTATTAATGACAGAACCTTTAGATACAGTGAATAACTTAATATATACAGAATTGCTATCCTACAGAAAAATCAAAAGATTTGTCAACATCTTGGTGTAACTGATAAGAACTATTGAAAAGCCAGATGTAAGGTTAATATGCAAACAACTGGTTTCGATTTCTCCGTATTAAGTAGTACATGGGAAAACTGCGCTAACGTCGCTGTAATAAATACATGACTCCACAACACTGTCTCGAATTATACAAATGTAGTACTGCTCAACACCAACAGAAACAACTGTGTTGCTGCATCAGCAGCGGTCCGTGGAGGGAGTTCCGTGGGGCGGAAAGGCGGGGCGCGGGAGTGGCAGGGTGGGGGGTACTAAACAACGGAATATGGATAATTGGAGGTAAGTAAACAATTAAATAAATAAAACGAATTTCATAGCGCGCGGTGCACCGCATTTTGTGATGCAGGGCGCGCTACGAAATTAGTTTTATTTATTTAATTGTTTACTTACCTCCAATTATCCATGTTCGGTGTTTAGTACCCCCCGCCCCACGGAACTCCCTCCACGGACCGCTGCTGTGCTGCATGCATTATTATGTCTTAAATGTTCGTTACCTGTATGATATATGTGAAAACCAATAAACAGATTAAACAAAAAGAAATTAAGAGTACATGGGAAGCCGGCCTTCACACCACTATGTCAGAAAAACAGTGGGCTCAAGTGTTAGCTTATACTAATCGAGTCACCCATAATTCCCATTGAGGGTTATACAACACAACCTCATGAACCGCTAGGGTGACCAACGGTCTGTAAATTTCACGGATGGTCTGTTATTTCGGTGTCTACTCCGTTATAATTTTTTTACGGATGCCTTTTTGTCCGTGATTCTGGGGTGGGATGCCCCCTTTGAGAAGCCTCAGGGGTTTCACAGCAGTCACTGTTGGGGACCAGCTCGCATTCCTTTCAAGTGACGAGGTTTCCACAGCTCCTCCCAGACTTGTCAATTAGCCCCATTGTCATTCTGTCTGTGCCGATTCTCTCATACAGAATGACAATGGGCCATGCTGCAGTTACAGCATGTGATGTGTCTGTGCCTGCACCGGCCTAGGGTAACATGGCAGGAATGCCTAAGCTTTAGGAGACAAACGGACCATGAACTTTAAAAAGAAGTGAATACAATATAGCTAGCCTGTATTTCAAATTAATAAAAAAATAGAATTTAAAAAGTACACTTTTAACCTACTTTGTAGTTTAAGAGAACAGAACTATTTTTAGGTAAATATGAACAATGGCTGTGATTTTATGCCATCGCTCACACTGAAGGGCGCAATGATAAATTGGGTTGACCTCTAGCCCCTTGCTGTATGCTGTGTTGGGCTGAAGCAAAGTGTAAATGTAAACAACCCCATCAGAGCATCTCTAAATGCTGCTACGAGACTCATCACGGGTTCCAAGAAGACCAACCACATCTCGCCGGACCTGAAATCACTCAACTGGCTTCCTTTTGAGGCAAGGATCCAACTAAAGATTGCTTGTATGACCCATAGACCTCTTCACTTTAATACCCCACTCTACCTGACAAACAAGCTGGAACTTTCTGGGGGCTGCCGGTCCACAAGGAGCACAGGCACCTTGCTGCTCAAGCCAAAGAAATTCAATAAGCTTAAAACCTACAATTGTACATTCTCAGGCATTGACCCTAGAATCTGGAACTCCCTTCCAGTGGAAAGAAGACTGATTCCATCCACATTTGCCTTCAAAAGAAAAGTGAAAGCTCTACTAATGAACAATGCACTGATCTAGAAGCTTTGCTCCTTTTTACCTCAAGACTGTTTAGCTATCTTAACTATTACATGTCATTTGTTGCGACCCACTGTCGCCTGCCATAATGTCATTTTGTTCTAGATGTATATTGCCCTAATTTTCTTTCTACCCTAGCCTTCTCCCATTGTCCACCATTATGTCATTTTTGCTCTTGTTGCACATTGTCCTACTTTTACCTTAATTTGTCTCCTTGAGCTGTGCTCTTATGTCTTCTTCAACTGTATGTAAAGCGCTCTGATACCCACTTGGGTCATGTTTGCGCTATATAAAACTTATAAATAAATAATTTACAATTTAACAGGCCAATGAATGATGCTGGCTCACCAAAGGCCCATTTATGTATTTATACTACTGCGCAAATTCCTCTGTTGTGCCTGTCAAAAAGCGTTTTTGTCGTGAATTTTGACCTTGAGTCCTGAATTTTTGTCCTGAATTTTGACCTTTTGTTCTGAATTTTTACACTCACCGTCCTGAATTTGCACCCATGCCAGTTGATCACCCTATGCACCGCATCTCCCTGATCCCCTTGCAACCACATATGATTTCCTCTCTAAGGTCATCCTCCTGCCCTTGATGCCATACCTTGGGGCAGGCCTCCACAACAGGTTTTGGGAATGTGCTACTGGATTTTAGACACACGTCATATCTACTACTATCATTATCATAACCGGTGTTACCATTGATACTGACTCTAAACTCTTTTAATTGGGGGTAATGTCACAGCCTAGCAAGCGCAAATTCAGGCAGCTTAGAATAATAGATCTGGCCCTGACTTTAGGCACTATAAATGTGCCTGTCCCTCTTTGTGTACCACATGGGATAGAAAACTCTATTACTGAACTGAGGCAGTGGGGCTGCTATTGCTTTTATTAATCCAATGGGACAAGATGATGCTGCTGCTGCTGCGGAAACCTGGTGGGGAGTCCCCACCTTCCTTAAAAAATTGCGTTCTCTACCGGCCACTACATGAACATTTTGGTTCCCCTCCAAGAGAGTGTACCCCCGCTTCAAAACGCAAACAAGTCTGGAACAACTTAGGGAACAGTTTCACTTCCAAACTTGCTTGTCAGCTGGACTACACGTGAAAGATGTTCCTATTATGTTGCCATACTATGCTATGTGATGTTGTTTCATACCTGCCAACTTGAAGAACTATCTCACCTTGTGAGGAGAGGGCAGGGCCTTGAAGGGGTGGGGCCTCGTTCCGAGAAGAACCTAGAAGGCGCTTATGAAAACCACCCCGCCCTGTCCCCTGCTCACAAAACAAGCATTGGCATAGCCAATAGGTCTCGCCTTGGGGATCTTATAAGTGTTTAGCCATGCAACGGTTGATGTTGATGCACCAAGGAAATTGTGCTGCATAACTAAATACTTATAAGGTCCCACAAGCAAGACCTTTTGGCTATGCCAAGGCTTGTTTTTTATAGTCTTCATCATACTAATACCCTCAACAGAGATGGTAGGGGCCACAGGAAGATTCAAATTGGTGTTGCATATCCTCCCATCATAACAAATAGCAACACATGCAGCGTTGCACAAGTAAGCTTCTGCCAAACAGCAGTTGCCCTGTAAGTCTCTGTGCATATCCATTAAGGGAATCACAATACTAGAACCGTCACCCACTTAAGTGGCATGCTTCATCATCGAGTGCAGCTCCTACGCTTGGCGGGTACTCCAATGCCTAGCTGGCCCTACTACCACCAAAAAGAGGAGAGGGCACATCTGGTGGGAGATCTTTTCTCTGTCCTATGTCGTGATCAGTGCAAAGGAAAAAAGTAGTGTAACGTTTTGTTTATTTGTCTATTCGGACAGCAATCAAAATGGGTTTTTAAGGCATGCTTATTCCACTGTTCTTGACGACTAACTGGTGTTTGAAGATAAAGCACAATGTTAATTTGAAAGCTGCAAAACAGATCGTGAAAATGTGTTCTATACATAAAATGTTCTGGCACCAACAACGAAGTACATAATCTTCCCATGGAGGCACCTTGTCAACAAAAGTAAAATAGAACACCTGATGTTGCAGAGAAGTCTTATGTTCGATAAGAAAAACTAGTCCGGTGGATCGTCTTATACGTTCCAATATTATAGGACTGTGGACTGAAAAAGCAAAAATGAAAGTCACCCTAGAGGGCCATTGGACAGAGCTGAGTTGAGTGTCATTAACCCCTTCGCTGCTAGGCCTTCCCCCCCCCCCTGTGCTAAGCCTTTTTTGGGCTATTTGGGGTAGTGCGCGCTTAGGCCCCTGTAACTTTTTGACCACATAAGGTATCCATGCCAAATTTGCGTCCTTTTCTTCCAACATCATGGGGATTCTAAAGGTACCCAGGGTTTGTGGATTCCCCTGGAGGGGTCCCAGAAATTAGCCAAAATACAACAACATTTTGTTTTTTGGGTGAAAAATGGGAAAAACGGGCTGCAAATGAAAGCGTCTGGGTTTTTCTCTGCAAATGGTATCAAACAAGGGTTTGTGGGGCTGAAATCACCATTTTCCCAGCTTTTAGGGAATGACAGACTTTTGTCAGAAAACCAACATTTTTTACACAGTTTTGGCATTTTTCTGGGACATAACCTTTTTGCTATTTTTTGTGGTTTCAACCTCCTTCCAGTTAATGGTAGAAATGGGTGTGAAAGCAATAATGGATCCTGGAAAGCTATACATTTTAGAAAAGTAGACTAAAATTCTGAATTCAGCAAGGGGTCATTTGTGTAGATCAATCAAGGTTTCTTTATGGAAACTAACAATTAAATATGGGAAAAATTGAAAATTTGTTAAAAAAAACAGCCTTTTGTGTCAGCGTTTTCACCTGTAACTTCTTCTAATTATGACAGCTGTTTGAAAGCAATATACCGTTACATCCGCTGGACCTTCCTGGTTGTGGGGCTGTATAGGACTTGTAGGTTCACCAAGAACCCTACGAACCTAGAGTCAAAAACTGAGCAGCAATTTGCAATGATTTTTTATTATGTTCCGGGTATATAGCAATTATTGTGGGAAAATGTATACATGGAAAAATCGGTATGAAAGACACCTATGTATTTCTGAAATGGGAACAAATTATGGAGTTTAGAAACTGATTGATGTCGCCTCACTACGTTTTGGGCCCTTGCCTGTCGCGGGTACTTGGGCCTCCCACACAAGTGAGGCACCATTTTTATCGGGAGACCTGGGGGAACGCTGGGTGGTGGGAAATTTGTGTGAGCCCGGTGATGCCACAACTTTCCCACACAAAAATGTGTGAGAAAAGTGATTTTTTCAGCTAAAATTGAGGTTTGTAGGGGATTCTGGGTAAGGAAACGTTGAGGGATCCACACAAGCCATACCTCCCTGGAAGCCCCCGGGTGTCTAGTTTTCAGAAATGTGTGGGTTTGGTAGGTTTCCCTAGATGGCCGCCAAGCATGGGGCCAAAAACCCAGGTGACGTCCCTTGCAAAACCAGGTGGTTTTGAGATAGGCAATTTTGATGTCGCCTCACTACGTTTTGGGACCTTGCCTGTCGCGGGTACTTGGGCCTCCCTCACAAGTGAGGCACCATTTTTACTGGGAGACCTGGAGGAACGCTGGGTGGTGGGAAATTTGTGTGAGCCCGGTGATGCCACAACTGTCCCACACAAAAATGTGTGAAAAAAGTGATTTTTTCAGCTAAAATTGAGGTTTGCAGGGGATTCTGGGAAAGGAAACTTTGGGGGATCCACGCAAGACATACTTCCCTGGAAGCCCCCGGGTGTCTACTTTTCAGAAATGTGTGGGTTAGGTAGGTTTCCCTAGATGGCCGCCGAGCCCCTGACCAAAAACTCATGGGACCCCCCTTGCAAAACCGGGTTGGTAATTTTGATGTCACATCAATAGGTTTTGGGCCCTTCCCTGCCGCGGGTACTTGGCCCACCCATACAAGTGAGGTACCATTTCTATTGGGATACTTGGAGAACCCACCCATACAAGTGAGGTACCATTTCTATTGGGATACTTGGAAAAATGCAGGGGGGTTGGAAATGTGTTGTTACTTTCCGCCGTGTGAAAATGTGGGCACAATAATGCAAGGAAAATGTCATAGTCACATTTTGAGGTTTGCACGACATTGTGGGTAAGATAACTTGTTGGGATCCACAAGAGAGACATCACCATGCACTCCCATGGGTGTTTAGTTTACGACAAAAACTACAGTTGTTAGGTTATTCTTAAATGAAATGTACAGCTTGGCAGAGAGACAAAACAGACAAAGATTACTGCACAGCCATCTATTCCTCAAGCACACACACATACTGGTTGGATTTGGCACGAGGGTGAGTGATGGTTCAGTATATAAAATTGTATTAACAAGAGATTTCACAAAAATGAAATGCACTGTCAATAACTGAATGGACAAAGAACTGAACCAGTGACTCGCAGTTCGTGAGCTGTAAAGCCACTTCAAGGCACCAACCGCTTTACAGGCCATTCACACACCTTTCATACATGCACACAACAATGAGGTATGAGGCAATTCTGTCTGCACTTATTATTTAGTGGGGTCAAGAGGATATTATATTAGCTTTTTAGGGTGCTAGGGATCTGAGATTCAATACCTCTAAGTCTCCAAAGGAGTCATGAACAAAAGCACTATGATCCAGCACAGCACAAAATTTGTATGTAATACGGTATTATAAATTCAAACAACATTGATCCATTCAGCAGGTCTTATTTCGAAATTCTTTATTCAATTTTCTTCTTTTAAAATCTGCGTAGCCAACGCGTTTCGTACTTACGGACTTCTTTAGGGCGTATTAAATTTCCTGGTGTAGTATTCTCAGTGTAAACCATATGGACCATGCGCTGGAAGGACTGCTCCTGAAATCTTGAAACTCTCAAATACTGAGTTTAGCCCCTACACGGGATAATTTACACTGAGAATACTACACCAGGAAATTTAATACGCCCTGAAGAAGTCCGTAAGGACGAAACGCATTGGCTACGCAGATTTTAAAAGAAGAAAATTGAATAAAGAATTTCGAAATAAGACCTGCTGAATGGATCAATGTTGTTTGAATTTATAATACCGTATTACATACAAATTTTGTGGTGTGCTGGATCATAGTGCTTTTGTTCATGACACCTTTCATACATGATACACATCAGACCATTTACACCACCAGGCACAAAACCAACACATTACAACATTCACAAAAAAGGACAAGGTACACCCTGCTTGACAAAAACAGAAAAGACACATTTTTATGCACAACCACCAATTCCTCAAGCACACATACATACTGGTTGGATTTGGCATGAGGGTGAGTGATTTTTCAGTATATACAGTTGTATTAACCGGAGATTTCACAAAAATGAAATGCACTGTTAATTGAAAGGACGAGAAACTGAACCATTGACTCACAGCTCGTGAGCTGTAAAGCCACAACAAGGCACCAACCTCTTTACAGGCCATTCATACACCTTTCATACGTGGGACACATACAAAACCATTCACAACGCCAGCTGCAGGCCCAGCACATTACAGCACTCACACCAGCAGACAGCACCATTCAAGGGCCCATCACTTTCAAACGCCCACATTCCTGACAAAGCAACCACACCAGCTCCCGGATTGCGTTGAGTGGCGTTTGGCTAGCAGTGTGTGTAGTGACCAGCAGCTAGGCACTACTCACACACCGCCAATCAAGCGCCAGTCCACGCACACCGCCAGTCAAGCACCAGTCCAAACACACCGCCAGCCAAGTGCCAGTCCATGCACACCACACTGTCAGCCATGCGCCAGTCCACGCATACCGCCAGCCAAGCGCCAGGCCATGCACACCACACCTCCAGCCAAGCGCCAGTCCACACATACCGCCAGCCAAGCGCCAGTCCACGCACACCACACTGTCAGCTATGCGCCAGTCCATGCGCAACACCAGCCAAGCGCCAGGCCATGCACACCACACCGCCAGCCAAGCGTCAGTCCACGCATAACGCCAGCCAAGCGCCAGTCCACGCACACCACACTGTCAGCCATGCACCAGTTCACGCACACCACCAGCCATGCGTCAGGCCATACACACCACACCGCCAGCCAAGCGCCAGTCCACGCACACCGCCAGCCAAGCGCCAGTACAAACACACCACCAGCCAAGCACCAGTCCAAACACACCGCCAGCCAAGTGCCAGTACAAAAACACACCGCCAGCCAAGTGCAAGTCCACGCACACCGCCAGCCAAGCGCCAGTCCACGCACACCTCCAGCCAAGCGCCTGTACAAACACACCGCCAGCCAAGCGCCAGTACAATCACACTGCCAGCCAAGCGCCAGTCCATGCACACCGCCAGCCAAGCGCCAGTCCATGCACACCACACCATCAGCCATGCGCCAGTCCACGCACACCACACCGCCAGCCAAGCGCCAGTTCACGCACACCACACCGCCAGTCAAGCGCCAGTCCACGCATACCGCCAGCCAAGCGCCAGTCCACGCACAACACAGTGTCAGCCATGCGCCAGTCCACGCACACCACACTGTCAGCCATGCGCCAGTCCACGCACACCGCCAGCCAAGTGCCAGGCCATACACATCACACCGCCAGCCAAGCGCCAGTCCACGCACACCGCCAGCCAAGCGCCAGTCCACGCACACCGCCAGCCAAGTGCCAGTCCACACACACCGCCAGCCAAGCACCAGTACAAACACACCGCCAGCCAAGCGCCAGTACAAACACACCACCAGCCAAGCGCCAGTCCATGCACACCGCCAGCCAAGCGCCAGTCCATGCACACCACACCGTCAGCCATGCGCCAGTCCACGCACACCACACCACCAGCCAAGTGCCAGTCCACGCACACCACACCGCTTTTAGGATTTTTTTTTATATAAATAAGAAAACACAAACAAATTGCAAATAGATACAAATCTACTAGCACAAAAACTGAAACTAAATATACTACACAAATGCCAACCTTGAAACTGAACAAAAAATATTAAACAATAGAGGCCAGGCAGGTCACTTTACCAATCATGGATGCTCCCAAAAATTATTTTGCGTGTGGTACATTCTAAAACAAGCAGGCACACACAGCCCAGGGTTAGAAGGACACTCGGGCAGTACATACGAGTCTCCTTCCGCATACCTATTCGCCAACAGACTCTACATCACCTACTGGGAAAGTCTTTTGAGGGTGTGTGAGGAATGTGATCAGGAAAGTGGCAATCTTTCAATCTAGCAACATCCTCCATGACACCAACTCTAGGAACCCTTGCCTGTTCCACTAAAATAAGGCTGCCTATTACAGACTCCTGAAACTTAGCAAAAGTCATCTTTGACTCAGGACAAGAATCCTGGAACATAACAAAAGCATTAAAGGTTGCCAAGTGGAAAAGATGGATAGCCAACTTCTTGTACCAAATGTAAGCCTTACGAAGAGCAGCGCAAGGTTCCAACCTCTGATCTACTCAGTCAACACCACCCATGTGCCTATTATAGTCTAAAATGCACACAGGTTTGCGCACTTCAGCAACCTGACCCCAAAAAGTCACAGGTGAAGTGCTTTCATCATGGATGATAGTCAGCATGTAGACATCTCTCCTGTCTGAAAACTTCACAGCTAGAAGCTCCTCGCAACGCAACGCACGGCACTGTCCCCGCACAAGCTTTTGACAAACAAGTTCTTTTGGGAAACCTTTAAGGTTTGAGCGGATTGTGCCACACGCAACAGTGTCCACTTTGGCCAATTCCCTGAACAACCGCACACCAGTGTAGAAGCTATCTACACATAAATGGTGGCCTTTGTTAAAAAATCCTCTACCAAGTTCCCACACAATTTTCTCAGTCACTCCAAAAGTGGACGGACAAACAGGGGGGTTAATCCTGGATTCCTTACCGGTGTACACCCTGAAATTAGAGACATATCTAGTCCTACTGTCACACAGCATATACAGCTTAATTCTATAGCATGCCCTCTCACTAGGAATGTAATGCCTATAAACCAAGCGGCCCTTGAACAACACCAAAGACTCATCCACTGCTATTTCTTTCCCTGGAGCATAGATCTCAGAAAATCGATCAACAAAGTGATCAAGGACAGGCCGAATCTTAAAAAGACGGTCACAATCAAGGTGATCTCGTGGCAACGCTAAACCATTATCGACAAAATGCATCATCCAAAGCAGAAGCAAATACCGATCACGACTCATGACGTCCGGAAATATAGCAGTTGCCATCAAGGGAATAGTAGACCAATATGAAGACATTGATGGCTTCCTTAGCAAGCCCATCAAACAAGTTAAACCCAAGAACTTCATCTCATCCAGATTTGTGGGAGTCCACCGGGTAGCTCTAGAGTGGGGCTTAAGGCTGGCACTGTTGCCCCTCAAAAACTGTTTGGCATACAAATTAGTCTGCTCAACAATCTCTGCCAAAAATACATCATCCATAAACAACTGAAAAAAATGTGTTGGCAAAAAGTTTTCAGTATTTACTCTACACCCTGGAACACCAGTAAAGTCTGGCAATGCTGGCTGCACCATCCCTGGGGCAACCCAGACATCAGCACTTTCAACGGGAAGCCTTGCAGCCCCAGGCTGCAGTCCAGATGCCTCTTGCCGCACTAAACCAACGGGAAGCCTTGCAGCACCAGGCTGCAGCCCAGATGCCTCTTGCCGCACTACACCAATGGAAAGCCTTGCAGCCCCAGGCTGTATCCCAGATGCCTCTTGCCGCACTATCGGCACATCAATGTCCTCCTCTAACACTGGCACTTCATCCGCACTAAGAGTAGCTTCATCCGCACTGAGAGTAGCTTCATCATCCGATGATGCCATGTGGAGAGAAAACTCACTGCCTGAATCTTCCCCTCCCACCTCTGCCTCAGAATCAGAGTCAGTCTCTGGACCATGGTCAGAGGAAGACTAAAAAAGCATACGAACAACCTGCTGAGCAGTAATCCTGCAGCTCGCCATTATCCTTACTAAGAACGAAAACTGCACAAACAAGTCAACAACAACCAACACTGTGCAAAATAAGTATGTAAAAAAATGTGTGCCTTTATCACAAAGATCAATACACTCAAAAACTATACTATTCACTTGCAAGAGACCACTACACTCACCAGCACCTACTCTGCAGAGAGACAGCAAAAACGATATCCCACTAGAAAGAAAAAAAACAAAAACAATTACTCACAAAAGAACAACATACACATCGAGCACAAATGCAAAAAGTTTTTGACTCTCAAAAAACAGAAGCCAAACATAATGCAATTCTTACATCATTTGCAAAAAAGACATTCATGCAGAGAAATGAAAAAGATTTACATTGTACAAAAAAAATTCTCTTACCAAACACAAGCAACTACACAAACAGCAGAATGAAAAGTAACAAAACCACAACCTGGAACAGTCTAAAGAGCAAAAGCTGTCAACTAGAACAAAAAGGGAGAAAAAAAGCATTACAATTGAAATTCACAAAAAATAAAAGAATTAACATTAGAACACACTGTCACTACCCACTTGGTCAATCTGCCAGATGGGCTTTCTAATAGGGCTGTGCAAAAATGGGGGTGAACTTGCCCAAGGGATCGGGTGAGCTTGTCTGAGGGTGGGGCAGAAAACAGCAGACAGAAATATGCCCCCCTTGCAAAGGAAATAAATCCCTGGTGCCTAGCAGGGTTTTCTGCCCCCCCTCCCGCCTAGGGCAAAAAGTCCACAAAAAAAGGGGCAGATCTGTCCACAGGAGGGGCAGAAATAACTAAATTTATAAAAAAAAATCTGCCCACTGGGAGCGACCCTTGCCCAAGGGGTCGCTTCCATTTCAATTTCAAATACGTGCTTGGTGTCTAGTGGGGTATTCTGCCCCCCCCCCCGGGGGCAGAAGCCAAATACACGGGCCGATCTGCCCCCAGGGGGGGAGCAGAATACACATTAAAAACAAAATGAGGCCCCTGGAAGCGACCCTTCCGCAAGGGGTCGCTTCCATTTTACAAAAAAAAGATCCCTGGCTCTAGTGGGCTTCTCTGCCCCCCCCCCAGCCCCGGGGCCAGAAACGCAAATAACCAAGGCAAACATTCCCCAGGGGGGGCAGAAAAGACTTTAAAACAATGTGCCCCCTAAGGAAGCGACCCTTGCCCAAGGGGTCGCTTTCTTTAGATAATAAAAGGACTCCCTGGTGTCTAGTGGGATATTCTGCCCCCCCCTGGGGGAAGAAAAGCCAAATACACAGGCTGATCTGCCCCAAGGAGGCGGCAGAGTACAAATTTAAAAGAAATTAGGTGCCTGGAAGCGACCCTTCCCCAAGGGGTCGCCTCCGTTTTTATAAATAAAAAATCCCTGGTTCTAGTGGGTTTTTCTGCCCCACCTGGGGCCAGAAACGCCAAAAAAGTTCCCGGGGGGGGAGGGGCAGAAAAGACTTTTAAAAAATGTGCCCCGTAAGGAAGCGAGCCTTGCCCAAGGGGTCGCTTCCTTCTGCTCAAAAAAGGCCTCCCTGGTGTCTAGTGGGGTATTCTGCCCCCCCGAAAGGCCAAAAATACGAGCCGATCCGCCCCCAGGGGGTGCAGAGTACACTTTTTTTTAAATGCAAGGGCTGGAAGCGACCCTTCCCCAAGGGGTCGCTTCCGTTTAAAAAAAATAAAAATCCCTGGCTCTAGTGGGCTTTTCTGCCCCCCCCTGGGGCCAGAAATGCCAAAAAAACGAGGCAATCTGGCCCTGGGGGGGCAGAAAAGTCTTTCAAATATTTTCCCCCTTAAGGAAGCGACCCTTGCCCTGTGTGCGATCGTGCTGCAGGAATGCCCTGTAATGCGACATCAGGGGAGAGGAAATACTCTTTCCTCTCCCCCGATGCCTCAATACTTTAAAAAATCCCCCCGCGGCCCCACCGGAGAGCAGAACTTACCTCCTCCTGCTGGGACACCTGGAAGCAAATGGCTTCCAGGCGTCCCAGCGCTTCCTGATGACGTCGGCGCGTGCTGTGCGCGCTGACGTCATGGGGAAACGTGGGGGGGGTCAGGGGTGGCAGCAGAAACTCTTCCGCTGCCATCCCCCTCTGTGGGGGCAAGATCGATGCCCCAGGGGGGAAGCGCCAGCCCTTCCCCCAGTGGTTGTGCTCAACCGATGCTCATGACGGAACCGCTCCGTCATGAGCATCTAAGGGGTTAATTAAACAACACTGGGTTGACTAACGCATTCCCTTGAAAAATGAGAGGCTGGTGTGACAAAGAGGTAATATTACTTTCCAAGAGTATACAACTCGTTGATTAAGCGACTGCTACTGAGTTCTCTGTGTAAACAGGCTCTCCTTCCTAGTTCAAGTAAGTGAATACCAATGAGTTGGCTTAAAGTGATACACGTTACACTAAAGAGAGTGAAAACTACAGCAGGTGCTATAGCCCAAAAAATGCAGCAGGGAATCCCAAACATCACCGACAATAGTGGGTAGAGGTAGTGCAAATTTAGCATCACGGTGTTGACAAGCACAGTAGGTTGGGAACCGAAACCTATGAACTCTAAATACGGAAGTAAACATGGACAACAGCACAGAACAATATAGGTGTCGCAAAAGAGCTGTGTAAAAGAATAAAACCCTCTGCTGGCATTTGTTCCCAACCTGCGTTTCAAGAGATCGAATCACCTGAGGGCAAAATATGATGTTCGTTTTTCTATCAATTGAGCTCTACAACTGAAACACCTGTTATTCGGATTGCTTAAAAACAGTAAGACTACCTTTAAAGTCACTCTGCATACAAGTTAGATGCTGAGTGCAAAGCTCTAGAGGTCTCGATTACCCTATGCCAGGAGTAAATAACCAAATATACTCTGTGTCGCCTACATTCTTCATGGTGTAAACCAGAACTGCAGGTTCATTCAAGATCGCAAAGATTATCAGTACTAAATAAGATAGGGACTAGCAAGAGACCTTTAAGTCTACAGAGGTTGCCGAGGGCTAAACAAACTGCCCTTTTTATATAAATTTTCAGTGCACAAGCTATCCAGCCTGTTGATGGGTGATAACAACAACCCGCTCCTGCGCTCGGTTTCCCGTTAAACGTTGCTCACACAGTACCTCGTGCACTGTGCTCTCCTGTCGCACAGCGAACTCCTCCTTGTCTTTTGGGGTCTTGACTGTGATTTTGATGGTTTCGGGGCTCGGGCCGGGCTGCGGACTGCCTTCGCTTTCGGACATGGCGCCGGCAACAGGGTAAAAGAAGCGCTGCGGAAGTTCATGTGGGGAAAGTGACTAGGACAGGCTCAGACCCTAGCTTGCGTGAAGCTCGGAAGGTAGCTGGAGTTGCTGCTCGCAGATCAGGAGGTAGTTCGGAGACGGCTGTGCATCTTCAGCCCCAGCTGCCCCATCACCACAGAGCAGAGCATTGGTGAGTAATCAACACAAAGAGAGGACCAGCTCGCGACCGACAGGCCGCCATCTTGGACAGGAGCTAGAGAGTAACACTCTGGCTCATAATAACTTATTCTGGATGCAGTTTATTCTGGCTTACAAAAAAACTCAAGCGACGTCCACACAATATAGTTCTGTTATTTCCGAAAAAGAAATTAGGTTTCTAATAAGTTTAATAACGAGTTAAGTTTTATGTCCGCAATACACAAGCCGACATGTTGACATTCCGTTAGCCTTTAATAAAGAAACTCCGAGAACTGTCCTTGTTTCTACTGTGAACGATTCACCCTTTATTATGGACTCCAGACTCAGTTTAATGTTTCCTAACATCGTATCGCGCCGATGCACTGCAAATCTGAAACTACATTGCGCATGCTGCACCCCTTCACGGCCGTCATAAGATTCTTTGCGAAGTGCAAAATGTAGAGACTGACCCATGGAAGTGGGGTGTTTGTGCCCAGGAATTGGTGAGTGGGTGCGCGGCCCCGCGGCCGCAAAAATTAAAGAGTACTCGTGCATGCAGAGCGTTTGCCTTGCGGGAGCGAGCAGCAAGGCGCGATAATTGCAAACAGATGGCGCCGCTGCTCGCTCCCGCAAGGCAAACGCTCTGCATGCACGAGTACTCATTGGAAACAGTGCAAAACATGCACAATTTTCCAAGAAAGTACAGACCGATTTCAAGAGGTCCCCTCCTAAGCAGGGCTTGCGCGCTGCACAGGCGAGACCTAAAAAAAGATTCCTGAGGCTGGTGACATATCCTGGGGTGTTTTCACACCCCTTAATAGACATCGGCAGTTCAAAGCCTCGGAAAACGAGCTGGAAAACCATTTACAGTTATTTTCAGCTCGTTTTCCTGCCAGTGTGATATCGGCTCCTCACCGGGTGTTCAAGTAATGGAAGCCGATATGGTGTATCACACGGTGGCTGGCAGATATGATGTTTGTGAATGACCGTACCCTGTGCATGTTTATATAGTTTTGCTTTTAATACTCAGATGTACACCTTATGACCTTTCATTATCCCCTCCCCGACCTACGACAAGATCTATGCCTGTCTATACATTGTACATAACCTAGAAATGTATCCTGTTGCAATGTCATATGTTTGTATAAATTACTAAACAAAAATTAAAAGTTAAGTTAAAATTCTGATAACCGCCGCTCTAGACTGACGTGACTGACAGACTCAGCTCACCTGACAATCTAGGTACCAGTCTCTCCCAATTCTTCTCCAAAGGGCAGCTCTCCGTTGCTCCCAGAGTGTTGTGTTGCCATTTTAATACCATGTGCGTAGGACATAAGCCAATCATGCATTACTCTCAGTTTTCCACACATGATGGGGTTTCCCTTAAAATGCTCTTAACTAAGCAATGTCAAATTTGGTCGCCTAGTATAATATCATTTTTATTATGATTTCTCCTCCCTCTCCAGTGTTATTACTGCAACTCGCCTCTGTTCAGATCCTTCATCCCCCATGCCTCTGCTGCACTGAGGCTCTCTTCAGCTCTGTCTCACTCCCCTGTTGTGCACCTGTTTGAATAGCTGACAACACTCGTCAGTTTGTGGTTGCTTTGCTTAGTATGCATGAGGCGAACCTTTGGTATTGGATGGGGTTCCCATCAGCATAAACCTATTGCTTCTCTGCCTGACTGACTGTCTCTCTACCATCTGGACTTTGAGGAGGGATACAGGTAGGCAGAGAAAAGTACAAAGTGGTCTGAGGCCACCACTAAATGGAATGTTGTGCTTTACAAAAATTACATATGAATTACAAAATTTCTGTAGAGAAGCCCTGGTAACATTTCATTTGTGAACATCATTCTCTAAGTCCCTAGCAGCAGTTGAGATATCAGTCAGTGATGGGCTTAGTATACATGCAAGTAGTCAAGAACAGATCATTATTTCTGTCAGTGATTGGCATATTGAACGTAAATATTCATGTCTTACACAGCAAACCTGCAATGTTTTGGCAATGATAGGGATCGTACAGCTTTAGGACTGAGGAAGAGCAAGCAGGAACAGATATTCTAGTCTTATACCTCAGATGACATGACTGTCTTTCCAGAATGCAGGGTGATGTTAGAAACTAGTGAACTAGCCGGCCGAAGGGACATTGTAGCAGAGTCCCAGGGATATCTTAAAGATTCTGGGCACTTCGGAACAAACTTGATTTGGGGCCCCCTGACCTGAACAATTCTGAATTTATTATCCATTTTCACCTCATTCAACCTCCCCGGAAAGTCCTCAGCGACTATGGTCGGATCATAGACAACCCTTTTCATTAGCCAGCCCATATCTGAGCCGAGCCCTGGAATTAACAGTCTTTCTCTGACTGGCCAGCGCCAGAGAAGCAGAAAAACAAGCGGCTTGAGCAAGCCTGCTGCATGTGGAGTAGGCTCGTACCTCAGCTTTTGAGCCTGTGCATATGGAGTCTTTTTGTTGTTGTTTTTGTTTACTGCGAGGAACAGGGATTCTGAGTCAGGTGAAAATGGGCTGGAATCGCAATGCCCAGCAGTGGATCCACACGGACAGCGCAAACGTGGAGCAAGCATATATTGCTGCTCTTCACTGTACATTGACATATGAACAATCATCATGCCCTACCTCGGCTCAAACTGTCTCCCGATGGATTGCGCCAGAAAAGAAGAAAGACTAGTGGTCAAACAAAGCCTTCTATCCACAAACAGTGGTGTAGCTAGTCTTTCAGCACCATATGGTGCTGGCTGGAGCTTTTGTTTATTGCACTACCTTTGCTGCATGGAACGGATATTCAGAGTCAGGCGGCAGCAGGCTATTATCACACTTATCTGGCGGCAGCTGTACCAGAATTACGCAGTGGTAGAGGGAGTACACAATCTTTACTAAGTAAGTGGCACATGCTATATAAAAACAAAGGCCTGTGCAGTTGAGATGGAGCCATTCACTTTAAAAGGTTAAAGCGCATGTCGAATCTAACCAGAATCTAATAGGTATTTTTCTTTATCTTTCACTATCCCTCAGGTGGGGGTCTTGCTCACTGGACAGGCCCGTGCTGGCTCAAATTATGAAAGCAAGTAAAACAAACTGGTTATTTTAGACAGTCTGGGACTGTTCCGAAAGCTTAAAGACATGCCCCCTAGAAAGGTGGGGGCACTGGGCTAGAGCCGACTTTGCCCATGGCTGAAAACACCTATGGCATGCTCCAGAGTAAGCTTCTACTACAAAGCATACAAAACAAATAGCAAGCCACAATGTTTATAGTATTGGCAATACCATGACAGATACGTATAAGGTGTCAGATAAGAAAACAGGTTTCTGCCCACATAAAATCACTAACCGGTACCAACTAAGATCAGGAGAATTGCCTACAAACTTTCTAAGTGCGAACCAGGGACCAAGGTCACTAAATAAGGCCCACAATCCTACATACGCAGAGTAGGAAGTTTAGTGTCTACCAAAAACCACACAGAGCTGAAATTATCCAGGAAAGTTAGAAACCAAAAGCTTTTAAAGCCTATTCAGTCCCTAAGATCAGTTTTCAGAACTGGCTGATATTCATAGCACTGTAGTAAGGGAAACTGGTAAAGCCCATGGTACAGAAACCAGACAGACCCTGAGAACTCCAGAAGAATGAGTGGCACACTGAAAGCAGGTTTCTGGGTTAACATGGTGGTATTCACTAATCTAATAGATATAGAATCTAGGCTGGAAACAATGGGAGGGAAGGTGACACAATCTGGCAACATCACATGAACTAGCAGATCAAGATGTCGAGAAAAAAAATCAGACAGAGCTCCAACCTAGTCTAGAATCTCAACCACCACATGAGCAGGGTAAAAGTGTCCTAGAGCCTATGTTAAGGGAAATCTCGCATGAAATCAAAAATAGGTTTGCTATCTCAGAGGGACTCCAGAAAGATATACAGGACACTTGTCAAATGCTAGGTGAAAAAATGGACAAGGTAGCCTGTAGAACCAGTGGCACAGGAGGAGGCAATGGCAAAAACCTTTATGGATGTACAAAGGAACATACATGAGTTAGTTCTCCTAACAACCCAGGTTAGGACTACATGAGAGAGAATTGGGAGCTTGGAAAGCCAGGCAATGAGGATTAGCATCAAGATCGTAAATGTTCCAGAAGGACAGAAGGTACCAACATTAAGAAATTTGTCAGCAGTCTAATTCAAGATGGGATTTGTGAAGGGGTGGCACAAGAGAATTTGGAGCAGAGGATACAAAGGGTACACAGGGACCCATTCAGATTACACCCAAATAGAAAAAGAACTAAAAAAATCTTGATAAATTTCCTATTTTGGGGTTAAAGGCTCAATTCTATCTATGACATGAAAGAGTAAATCTATTGCATTGAAAGACTTGTGTTCAATAAGATACAACTTGTGCCATGCAACCAAGGAAAGGCAGTGTATTCTTGGTAAGCCAATGGTTGAGATGCAGAGTTTGGGGGCAAAAGCTCAGCTAAAGTTTTCACCTCAATTAAAAGTCATGTGAAATAATAAAATGCACTATATATGAAGTGAAGACAAAGCAGATGTTCTCCTGATATAATGGCAGGCAATACTTTTTCAATATCAAGATCCTGTAGAAATGGTGGGGTATAAGGTAGTTCACAGATGATATAAGAATTAAGCTCAGAGCATGGAGGGGTAAGAACACTTAAATGAGTCAAAGAAACCCGAAAGTAGGCTGCAGAGTTCACATGGGAGGTTTTTCACTGGATGAGCTCATATGGGGCAAAGATTAAAAATAGTCCTCACAGAACTTATGTAAGCTGTGCACGGTTTGGGGTACAGGATAGGATTCTTTAGGTAGATCAAAATGGATAAAGTTTTAATAACTTCTTATCCTTGAATTTGAACGGAATGAGGTATAGGAAAAGACAGAGATGCATCTTGGAGTATCTAAGAGATAGTAGTGCCCAATTAATCATACTTCAAGATCCGCACTAGACTGAGTAGGAATGTAGAGCTTTGTTGAACAATCAGTGATGGATTTAATCAGTAATATGTACATCGCAGTCATGCTTTGTAAATGGTGTAGTCATTTTGCTTAGAAGAAACTCCGGAATTCAGGTACTATGTTCAGAGGTCAATGAGCAAGGGAGATTGGCTATTGCAGCATGACAAATAGGGTACAGTCACTCCACATGTGCCGGTATTACGGTCCAAATGTTGATGACCAAGAACCCCCTGAGGATGTTACTTATTAGACTATTAGAATATACAGCCCTAATATTATGGAGGAGAGATTTTAAAATGTTAATGAATAACACATTAGATAGATCCACTGTCCGGGCAAACACTAAAATCCCTAATGAGGGAAAGTGCCTTAAGAATCTTTTAGAAGATTTGGGACTCATAGATTTATGAAAAAGGAGGATGGGACGGTAAAAGTTTAATTAATTTCATAGTAAAAATAAATATGGTCATGGATCCAAATTACATTATTGGTTCATAGACCGTAGATATGCAGACTAAGTAAAACAGGTCAGATACAATCCAGCATTTATATCTGATCACACAACGCTCTGGTTGAAATTAGCAGTGGTTGGTAGATCTTCGGGTAATAAATGAACCATGGAGAGGTGACTGTTATTCTGAACAGATTTAATCAGGGAACATCAGTCAAAAACGGTAGAGTATATGAATTTACATGTAGGTTGCTGCTAGGAAAACAATGTGGGGGGATGCATATAAAGCCTACATAAGAGGTATAATCACAAGATGGTCTAAATCATTTTTCAAATCAAAGAAGGATGGGGAGAGATTTTTGCGAGAAGAAATGGGAAAACTAGAAAGGTTGTTGTCAAATCCTTGCCATGAGAGGGACTGTGCATAACTTAATTTGGACTTAGAAACTTGTCAGTATAATTCAACAACAGTAAGGGAGAAAAACTCAAACATAAGTGGGAAGCTGAAAACTTGCAATACATTGTGTATGGTGAGAAGGTGGGGAAAATACTTGCATGGAAAGGAAAGACACAAGCAATGATATATCATGCATTCAGGATAGTCAGGATGGCCCTTAGCTGACACAGTCTAAAGAAATTGGGAAAGTGTTTCAAAGGTTCTATAAGGATCATAGATCATAAGCTTCATTCTCTTGGTACAGAGAGATAAAATGTTTTAGTACAAGAAATAACAGATAAGGAAATATATTTTGTCCTATCAAGAATAAAAAAGGAACGGCTGGAGGTTCAGGTGGGATCCCAAGGGAAATTTACAAGTGTTTAGCCCAAATAATATTCCCGGCCTAAAGATTACTTTTTAATAATACTTTACACAAAGTTCAAAACCCCCCACAACATGAAGAGAAGCCATAATTGTAGTCTTCCTGAAGTCAAATAAGAATCCCAAAAAGTGTAAATCATACCGCCCCAATGTCCTTACTAAATGCAGACTATAAGATCTCTGCATGGTATTAGGAAAAAGACTGGCAGTAGTGGGAAAATAAGTCAATAAAGATCTGCAGGGCTTCCACCCTGGAAGACAATTGCATGACCTGCTACACTACTTGATTGGCATTATAGATTTGGCAACAACATTCATGTCTCCCCCTCTCAGCTGTAATGTTTGATGCCACAAAGAAATCCCACGAAGCCCATTGGCAGTATTTATGGGCTTATCACCTAAAGTATGGGATAGGAAAAAAAGAAAGAATCGAAGAATTCTGACCTTCTAGGTTTAGAGTTGCTCGAGAAAATCGTATCAACTGATTTGCATGGACCAGGAAGTTTACTTGCTACGATTATATCATTGTTCAATGTGATTAAATAACATTGAACCAATTTCTTTCCCAAGCACCAGTGTGATTTTGTTTTAACTGTTCTTCATGAGTACATGTACTTCACTGGAACCGCCCATTATTGTAAAGTAGTTATTTTGGGCGCCAAATATTCAGAGGTGATATGGACTAAAAATAAAAATTAAAAATTAAAAAAATAATATATATATACATATGAAGATGCAGTATATATGTATATGTATACGTATTTCATGAAACTTTTCTTTGAACACATTGTTAAGTCCTCTTTTGATGTTTGTTTAATGGAGCACCACATCACCAATCATTGCAAAGCTTGTGATTTAAATTATGCTGTCCCGGGACGCCGTGTAAAATTGACAAAGGCAGTCGCCGAAACGCGTCTTTTGTGTGATTTTTAGCCAAATAAACCTGGTTAAATAATTCCCCATGAGTGCTGTACTTCGTACCTTCGAGCAGTGTGATATATATATATATTATATATATATATATATATATATTATATATATATATATATATATATATTATATATATATACTATATATATATATATATATATATATATATATATATATATATATATATATATACAACACCACCACGGTAAGGCATTTACATGGTCGCAACTCTGGCCTAGTTGTGTCCTGTTCAATAGACTCACTCATGCTTTTTTTGTAAATTCAAATCGTGTTAGAGTATTGGAAGGTAGGACCTTTGTCATTACCCTGAAGTTCTGGAGTTTTTCATCACAGAAAAGGTAAGAAATTGTTATATTTCAAACTATACCATGATATTTGCAGTCAATTCTACGTAATAAAATGTATGGATACGTGCATTTGTGTGTATTGACTGTCTGGTTTTGGAGTGACAGGAGCAGGGGGTGTGCATTCATTGTAGACAGCTACTAGGGGGTTGACGTGTGTCCTGCCTTTCCTGGGTGCCTCATAGCTGAGCTGAATAGACCTTGGCTGCATTTAGAGTGGTGGGAGGAGTTTCACTTGCACGTGAATAGGCAGTGTCTCCTTTGCACAATGCTGTCTCCACCTCCTGTGGTCATGGTGCACCATAGAGGACAGAACTGGTTTGGACTGGGCTCAGAGACCCTGGTCACAAAGAGAACAAAGACAAACTGGGGTATGAGTATTGGACCTTAAACCCCAGAGAATTAGGTAACTTCTGGTCTCAAGAGGAACCTCTGCCAAGGAAAAGAGCTCGAGAGACCTAAGGAGGAGTACTGGCCCTTTGCAGTGTGTGCTTTGCTGGGTTGGCCTTCAGTGGCTGCTTCTGCCAAGGAGAGAACAAAGACTGGAACCTTGCTGTGAACCGGCTTGCAAGTGTTGGCCTCCTGTTCTGAAGTCTCATGAACACGAAGATTTCACTTACAAACCACTGACCAGCACCTGGACTCCTCTTCTGACTCCTGCATTCAAAAGGGTACCAATTCCAGTTCCTGGGCCCTGAGAATTGTGTGGTTGGTGCTGTAAAGCAAGAAAAACAACTCCGACGCCATCAGCGCCACCGCCAGTGACGTTGCGACCTGCACCGAGGCCTGGTGCACCGCTCAAGAAAGTTCATAACGCACCGCCCTGCCTGCACTGCAGCTCCAACGCCCTTCGACGCCTGCCGACATCGGCCTTCCCGACGCCAGCACTCACACCGATGCCATCACCAACAGCGCCTGCATCCCGTTATTACGGAGCCGATAACCGAAGAGGGAGTCTTCACTAACCCTTCGACTTCGCATCGCCTCACTGGAACTGATGCCTCACCGCCAACGCAGCCTAACTCCCCCTGTCTTGGATTCAACGCCATGCCTTATCACTGACTCAAATCCTCATCTCCCTCGTAGCAACCAGGGAATGGCCTAGACCTCGGCACTGACGCCTTACCTCCACAACACCGTGCATCGTCCATACACTTCATTTACCAAGTTACTGTTGTTTGGGGGTCCATGTGACCCTGTGCCCGACGCCACGCACCTCGTGGTCGGTGCCGTACTTTGGATTTATGCCTGTCACAACGTTGTAATAGCCCCAGTTGGATCTATTTTGTTTCTACAAGTTATATTTTTGAAATAACTGTTCTAAAGTCATAATTTGATACATGTATATCGGATTGTTGTCGTTTTGTTCTTGTTTGGTTTAGATAAAGATACTTTATTTTTCTAAACTGGTGTGGTGTCCATTTGTGGTGTTTTCACTTTTTTACTGTGTATTTTGAGTAAAAATACTTTACACATTGCTTTTGGGATAAGCCTGTCTGCTCGTGCCAAGCGGGTGAGCAGGGATTATCTAAAGTGTGTAACTCCCTTATCCTGACTAGAAGCAAGGGTCCCTACTTGGACAAGTGTGCCAATTAGAGACCCCCATTTCTAACATACCGGAATCCAGATATTCAGGGAAATAATTCCTTGGTTAGCGTTCTGGGATTTGAGTTTGTCTGTCCGTTAGAGAAATGCACCAAAATATTGAACAGATTTGTAAGCAAAATAAAATAAATCCACATTTGTAATTATTTCTTTAGACTGCAATGAGATATAAAGGCATGGTTTGCACCAATACATAGACTTGATGCAGGTGTTGGAAAAACAGTTTGGGTGCACAAAGAGACCAAAGAGATGCATGTGTATGAAGAATTAATGCAGATTTATTGAAAAAAAACCTACAGCACAGAGGTGTCAAACACCCAGATAATAAAAGGGTTCATAGTGTACCCAGTCCATTACTGTGGACAAAAGCCAGTCTTAGCAATAAGCATAATTGAAAGAAGATATAAACTTGCCCGTCAGTTTGGAGACTGCTTAATCACTCCATGCGATCCAGAAAGCCAATACCACTCCAGTTTGTAGGACTCGCCTAGCGTTGCAGCGTGCATGCGTTGCTCGCTCTGCGAGACATATTGTGGTAGAGGAGATTTCAGAAGGGGACTTGATGCCTCGCCCATCATTTTCATTGCCTGGCGTCATCGTTTATGGTAAACGGTGGCCTCTGATTGAAAATGAGGCTTTTTTGTTACCGCCCTGTCTCCTTTTCGGACAGCCCATCTGGACTGGATCGTTAGCTTGACGGCTGTTGTGACGGTATTTCTTATCTATAGGAGGCGTGTAGTGATGGATCATGTTTCTGAAGTCTTGTTTTCACATTAGCTTTATGTGTTATTTTGCCCTGGCCAATAGGACAGCAGAGGAGCGCTTGTTTATTTAATTACCTGGTGCCACTCGTCGCGAGGAGCCACGCGGACCGAGAGCCGCTGCAGCGGATCGAGTCCGGTATCGAGATGGCTGTCAGCGTGACACAGACAGGTAGAGATTAACGACTATCACTTTACCACCCCCTCCCCATCTCCCTGTGTACACCCCGCCTCCCCCCGGCCCGTCTCTCTCTAATGCGGTGACTTCATTTATCTCTGCACAGAATGTGTTCACATTTGCAAATGAAGACGCCGTCATTTCGGTTTAATTTGAAATTTCTTGTTTACCGTCGCTGCAGCCTAAATTAATTATGTTTTCAGGGAAAGGCTCCCAACCCCAGAATATTAATCAGGGGTTCGCGATGACAGACTTGCAAAGGCCAGAAAGTTCACTTCTCATTTCTGTCGAGATGAGGTTTCCGGCGTTGCCGTTTTCAGCGCGTTTTCGCATTTCTGCCACCAAGGGGGTTAAGAGAGCCCATAATTACTGTGGCTAATTTGACGCCTGACACCCTACACTGTCATAGGATCTGTAAGGGTCTTGCGGGCCTTCGCCACCTCAGTACGTCACGACTAGGCTCTGCCCCATGTCATGAGGGCGGTGCATTTTAGGAGGGGGTGTGAAGAGCGCACTTTGAGACTAGGCTCCCATGGTGGTAGGGTTCGAAGTGCCCTTCATTCCCGAGACCACCTCAGCTCTCTACCTCAGCTCTATACCTCACAGCCTAACCCTTATAGAGATGACAAAACGTTAAAACGGGGGTTACTGGAAGGAGGGGCGAGATTGGTATCGTTGAGGGCCTTTCAGCAGGGCGGAGTTGCCATTCTGGCATTTGAATGTAGGCTGCAAGCAAGGGGCTGCTTTCAGGGCCGGACACAGGCTTGAACGTGCTGAAACATAGTTTTCAAATATTTTTTTTAAGTGCTGTAATTTGCACCGTATGAACTTTTTTTTCTTTGGTGGTGGATGATGAGGTAGGGCAATCCTCATGGCCCAGCCAGGATGGACAACCTGGCTTTGCTCGCTGGTGTGCTGCAGTACGGGGCTGATTTTAATATGTTTGCCAGGGCTAGTAGGTTACTAGCCCAGTCCTGCTACTCTGTGGGCCTGGATGATCTCAGTGTAATGAATGACAAGTTAACCACGTCGAGGCCCTCCCGATCGTATGTCACAATACTGCAGTCAAACTATAAACGTAAAGGTACATTGAGGCCATATAATAGCCAGCCATCAGTATGGTGGATTTTTGAGTGCGATATTTTAGTACAACACCTTGTGGTTAGGTGACTACTGTTTAGGAAATTTCTTTTAATATTTTTCTCGTTTCTGGTCAGCCGATTTCACTCTGGCCTTTAAAAAAATGGGTTATCTAACCGAACCCTCTGGACACCTAACATTACATGCAAGGTAGCATTCCCTGAAGCGTATACCAGTGAATATGGCATGCATACTAGCAAAGTTTAATGTCAAACATAACATTACACAGCCATCTGAGTCTGGAGAATGGCAATTTTCTGACAAAGCACCTAATCTCACCAGAAAACCCACTGGTAAATGAGTTCCCCAGTCCCCTTTCTGCGTGGAAGGGATTATGCTATGGAAGATCGAGCAGCACCAGCAGAGGGGTATGTCTTCCCTATGCGCTATTAGTATTGTAAATAACAATGTCTTGTTTTTATGTTTTAAAACCCAAAACATAAATAGAAGGCATTGTCATTTCCAATGCCAATAGCTGAAAATCGTGTGAATGCGAGACCTATTGCATTGCAAATGCTTGTTCTTTATAGAAACAATCATAATCGAGAACTTGGGCCCAGCTGGTGCAACTGAGGTACATGGTCTAGAATTCCCAGATTGCATTGGGTAGCAGAAAAGTGTCCCTGATGAAATCTGATAACCTTAAACTCCCAACTACGGGGCGGCCTGCCATGGAGCAGGGTGTTAAGCGGCGTCCAGAGTGACTAGGGTTTCACAGCAGGAGAAATTAACTTTTTTTAACTCACTTCACTGTCTCTGAAAAACAATAGCGTTTTGGCAATGATCTTAGCAACACATGATTTCCAAAAGGCAAATATAAATATATTTACAATTGTATTTATTTTTTAAAAAAGATTATTAGGTTTTTATCAAACGTTGTAATTGTCTGCGTATGCATTATGTTTTGTTAATAATACTTGATAAAATAATGTCCGTTAATTTATCAAATATATATGAGACTGCAGGTACAACATATCGATTAACAGACAATTTTGGGGCAAAGGAAAGACAAGTCTCTTATAAATTTATAAATACCAGCTTAGTGTGGATTTGCTAAAACCTACTCCATGCTGATGACACCTGGAGATTGCCATTTGTGTAAAGCATGTCAAAATATATGACAATTAACTAAAGTGGTTTCTATATCTTCAGTGATACTTTCTTATGCTGGTAAATAGCTTTTGAGTGGAACTATATATCGTTAAGTCTAGATTTATTAGGTTATAAATGCGGTGTACATTTCCAATGTTTCGTTGCACGCCGCTGTGTATTTTAACCATTCTTGTACTTTCAGAGTCGGGCCTTAATCCAAACTTAAGCCAGCCCATGCTTTGCTAACAGCATTAGTAGGGCAGCTCTGCTCGGTACCTTTGCCACATACCCTAGAAGCAGTGTTTGAAGATTATTGTTTATTTGTTCAGAAAATATTTCTCCTATTGTGTAAGCAATATCGCTCGAGTAACTGGCGATCGGTGGACAGTTCCAGGCTAGATGCATGATATCAGCAAGGACATATGCACACCTACTACAGTGTGATCAGTTGAAGGATCTATCTTTTGCAGAAACGTAAGGGTGCAATAGAGCCTGCTTAGAAATTTGAAGAGTGAATTGTATTGGTTTATGTCTCTGGTTGATGAAGACCAACCTAGTGTGTTGGGAGCAAAATTGCTAGAATCTGGCGTGTATATCACACCTCACAACAGTTGCCTACTTTTTAGGGCAGCATAATCTACTGTAAATAGCGTGTTCAGTCTATACTTGCGTCAGCTGACATAGGCCGTCATGTACTAGACTAAACATTACAACTCTATCAAGTGTTGGCACCAAGAACGGGCTGCTAGTTAAGCTAAGAGCAGTAGAGTTAGGTATACATCTGACCCTCCACTTTGGCCATAATCCAGAACACTTAGTTTGCACATTTGACTATATAAGTGTGCTGGGTTTAGGCATACTGCAAGCCTAGACGGTTTTAAGGTCTCCCTTTTGTACTTAGTCTTTTTCTAATGGCAGATGTGGTGTTGTCCTTACCGGGTCCATCCAGTTCATTGTGAAGTGTGAATGTGCTGAACAGAAGTATCTTTCAAGATCAGAGACTGCACAGCCTCCCACCTCATATGGCAATGTCACAGTTTCCAGTTGGAGCCTAGGATTACTACCTTCCCAAGCCTAATGAATTGTGGGCGAAACTTGGCAAACAGTGCTGAGGGGTAATTGTATCCACCTATAATCTTGCCCTGTTAATTCATCCATTGAAGGCCTATAATTATTCCTGAGCACCAGCTCGTTAAATTAGTTAATGAAAATGCCCAAATATTTAACTGAGTTTTCTAGCCAAATTAGGGGGACTTAAGTGTTGGTTTGCCTGTCATCTCACTTACAACAATCCCAAAATTGGTCTGTGGATATCTAACAAAGAGCAGTATGTCATCAGCATTTAAGGATAGCAGAAGACTTAAGGATAGCAGATGACTATCAGTGGGGAAAGTGATGCCCGTCTTAATGGCAATCTCTGAGCTAGCAGGCTAGAGGTTCCGTTACAACAGCAAAAAGCAGAGCCAACAACAGGCATCCTTGCGTATGTCAAACGGGCTGGAGATATATCCATTCATTGGTACTCTGGTACTACAATCATCATACAACAGTTTAAATAAGGTTTGTAATATAATGGCTCCCACCAATTCTGGATCTCACCACTGTAAGGGAAGGCCACATAATTTCAATGTTTGAGGAGTCCAATATGGTAAGATAGGAGGTAACAACATCTATTTTTGTCAAGTTTTCTTGATATATATATATCCAGCAAAAGGCCTTAGTTGTTTCTATCACGGCGGGTGGCCAAACAATTTACTAGAGGCCCAGGCCTCTGATTTTCCTGGCCTGACAAATTTAGAGATCTCTGCCTGCCTGCCTGCCTGCCTGGGATCTCTGTGATGTAAGTGCTTCCACCACTAAGGTGGATGCACTTTTGTCACTGCTACTGCCAAGAAGGCTGCCGTGTTTCCGGCTCGCTAAGCATTTTTTTTTTTTAAACTAAGCCACAATCAAGGTTTGGTTCTGAAAAAGAAAAACTGGCCCAGGCGCATAGTTTTTATCACAGCACGTGGGAGTCATTGATTGTTTTCCTTGCAAGGCATGGCTGACAAGGGTAGGGAAAACCGTTGACAAACAACTGTCCAAAATAGAACGGTGTGGTTCCCACCATTGTGGCTAGCAGAGGCTCCTCTAGCAGAAACTCGGTGGGTCTACCACCTATAAATGGGTCAGAGGGACCCGAACGGTTTCCACAATGAGCATATGCTATTTTTTGGTTGATGCAGCTGCAAACTTCAAACGACCTCCATCCACTTTTGATTGTATTCATTCAAAATGCTCATCTTTGTTTCACCTGAAATATTCACCTCCCTTATTTGACTAGTTTGCAAAGATTACGTGGCAGACATTTCTTATGATAAATAAAAAAAACTGTTTTGTTATACATTTCTGAGAAGAAATATCCGGTCCACTGAAATGCTTTAACTTGCTTGCAGTATTTCTGTCTCCTTAATAAATGTGAGAAAGATTACTGTGCCAGTTTGGGAAGGGTGACTTGTTTAACGCAAGGGGGAGCTCGACATTACTCTCTTCAGGAAAAATAACGCCGTTAGGGACACCAATTAGGAAAATCCGGCCTTTCTATTTTTAACATGGCACCACAATGAAGTCGCACATCCACGCTGAACGTGTTTGTGCGAAGACATCGCCATCATGGTCACAAAAAGCAACGGCGAATTTTTATGCGAGTATCCAGGCCTGCTTCACGTCACAAACAATTTTCTAGTCGAGTCCCTGTGAGTCAGTTCTATCTTTCACAGGCGACAGAACAGCCTGAGCAAAAAAGCAATAAACTTCGGGCAATTTAAAAGCTAATCACATCCATACTGCAAAGTCTGCATGAAGCCGAGATCAGGCAGAGGTCAGCTTCCAGCGGGTTTCAATTTCTGGCTATCAGTTTAGCAATTCAGATGTCTGGGTCAAAAAGCTGGTTGGCAGGCACCCCTCCAAGCTCGCCTCGTGAAAAGCAGACACAAGCTGTCCTTCAAGCGTGTCTGCAGTGAAAAGCAGACTGGACCTATTCTCAAAAACAGTCTCGCGATACACTCCTATCAATTTTTTTTAATGATATTATATGAGTTATTCTCAAGGGTGTCTCATAAAAATATCTTTCCTCAACACTACACTGTAAAATTAGACAGAACTTCTTGCCAAGACTGTCTCATAGAAAACACACGCAAGCAGACTTATTTTTTTCAACACTATCTTGTAACAAGCATTTGCAATGCAATAGTTCTCACATTTACACCAGTTTGAGCTATTGACATTGTACAAATGCCTTTATTTTTGTTTTCGTTTTTAAAACATAAATAAAAGGCCAATAGCTTAACCCCTTCAGCGCTGCGCGGATTCCCCCGCGGTGCTGAAGGGTTCTAGCGCGGGCGTGGTCATGACGGAACGGTTCCGTCATGAGCACAGCTCAACCGATGCTCATGACGGAACCGTTCCGTCATGAGCATCGAAGGGGTTAAACACTCGTATACCGAACACGTAGGTATTCCATATATCCGCAGTGATAGTGATCTCACACCTATATCTGCAGTGATAGTGATCTCACACCAATATCTGCAGTGATGGTGATCTCACACCTATATATGCAGCAATAGTGATCTCACACCAATATCTGCAGTGATGGTGATCTCACACCTATATATGCAGTGATAGTGATCTCACACCTATATCTGCAGTGGTAGTGATCTCACACCAATATCTGCAGTAATGGTGATCTCACACCTATATATCGGCAGTGATAGTGATTTCACACCTATATCTGCAGTGATAGTGATCTCACACCTATATCTGAAGTGATGGAGATCTCACATCTATATCTGTAGTGACAGTGATCTCACACCTATATCTGAAGTAATGGCGATCTCACACCTATATCTGAAGTGATGGTCATCTCACACCTATATCTGCAGTGATAGTCATCTCACACCTATATCTGCAGTGATAGTGATCTCACACCTATATCTGAAGTGATGGTGATCTCACATCTATATCTGTAATGACAATGATCTCACACCTATATCTGCAGTAATAGTGATCTCACACCTATATCTGCAGTGATAGTGATCTCACGCCTATATCTGAAGTAATGGTGATCTCACACCTATATCTGCAGTGATAGTGATCTCATACCTATATCCGCAGTGATGGTGATCCCACACCTATATCTGCAGTGATAGTGATCTCACACCTATATCTGCAGTGGTAGTGATCTCACCCCAATATCTGCAGTAATGGTGATCTCACACCTATATATCAGCAGTGATAGTGATTTCACACCTATATCTGCAGTGATAGTGATTTCACACCTATATCCACAGTGATGGTGATCTCACATCTATATCTGTAGTGACGGTGATCTCACACCTATATCTGCAGTAATAGTGATCTCACACCTATATCAGCAGTGATAGTGATCTCACACCTATATCAGAAGTAATGGTGATCTCACACCTATATCCGCAGTGATAGTGATCTCACACCTATATCTGAAGTAATGGGGATCTCACACCCATATCTGAGGTAATGGTGATGTCACACCTACATCTGCAGTGATAGTGATCTCACACCAATATCTGCAGTGATGGTGATCTCACACCAATATCTACAGTGATAGAGATCTCACACCTATATCTGCAGTGATAGTGATCTCACACCTATATCTGCAGTGATAGTGATCGTCCATCTATATCTGAAGTGATAGTGATCTCAGTGATAGTGCTCTCACACCAATATCTGCAGTGATGGTGATCTCACACCTATATCTGCAGTGATAGTGATGTCACACCTATATCTGCAGTGATAGTGATCTCACACCTATATATGCATTGATAGGGATCTCACACCTATATGTGAAGTAATGGTGATCTCACACCTATATCTGCAGTGATAGTGATCTCAGTGATAGTGATCTTACACCAATATCTGCAGTGATGGTGATCTCACACCTATATCTGCAGTGATAGTGATCTCACACCAATATCTGAAGTAATGGTGATCTCACACCTATATCTGCAGTGATGGTGATCTCACACCTATATCTGCAGTGATAGTGATCTCACACCTATATCTTCCTTGATAGTGATCTCACACCTATATCTGCAGTGACGGTGATCTCACACCTATATCTGCAGTGATAGTGATCTCACACCTATATCTGCAGTGATAGTGATCTCACACCTATATCTGGAGTAACGGTGATCTCACACCTATAACTGCAGTGATATTGATCTCACACCTATATCTACAGTGATAGTGATCTCACACTTATATCTGCAGTGACGGTGATCTCACACCTATATCTGCAGTAATGGTGATCTCGCACCTATATCTGAAGTAATGGTGATCTCGCACCTATATCTGCAGTGATGGTGATCTCATACCAATATCTGCAGTGATGGTGATCTCTCACCTATATCTGCAGTGATAGTGACCTCACACCTATATCCGCAGTGATAGTGATCTCACACCTATATCTGAAGTAATGGTGATCTCAAACATATATCTGAAGTAATGGTGATCTCACACCTATATCTGCAGTGATGGTGATCTCACACCAATATGTGCAGTGATGGTGATCTCACACCTATATCTGCAGTGTTAGTGATCTCACACCTATATCTGCAGTGATGGTGATCTCACACCTTTTTACTGTTAGCACATCACTACAGCAAGGCCAAGCGAAAGGAGCTCCTTGGGCGTGAAGGGGCGCCTTGAGACCTCAATAAACAACAAAGGAAGGCTGGACTCTGGTGTTGAGCAGTAACTGGTTGAAGAGTTGAAGGGAGCCTTGGTGGCTGGCAGAGGGGGGGAGATGGTGCATACGTTTGCTCTGGAGGCAGAGGGGGGAGATGGTGTATGTAAATCAGCACAGAAATCTGTTTAAACTAAACATTAGGTTTAGGGTGAGGAAAAATACAATAGCGTGAACGTTTTATTTCAGTGTAGACTGTGCGCGGTGCTGTTTTGTAATGTCGTCATTGGCAGACATAATCAAACTTAGAAAAAAAAAACAGACTTCGGAAACATGATCCGTCACCACATGCCTCCTTTAGATAAGAAATTCCCTCACGACAGCTGTTAAGCAAACAATCCAGTCTGGATGGGCCGTCCCAAAAGGAGACAGGGCGGTAACAAAGAAGCCTCGTTTTCAATCGGAGGCCACCGTTTAGCATAAACGATGATGCCAGCCAATGAAAATGATGGGCGGGGCTTCAAGTCTCCTTCTGAAATCTCCTCTACCACAATAAGTCTCGCAGAGCGAGCAACGCATGCGCGCTGCAATGCTAGGTGAGACCTAAAAATTAGAAACGTCTTCTCACAACAGTGTAAAGTTTCCTTTAAACAATATGTCGAAGCTCTTCTTTCATTTGTATCATTCTTAAAAAATACATTTTGAGTGCTGTGGCAATGGAAAAATATTATAAACACCAGCCATTGTAATGTGCAATTAAAAAAAAACTCATAATCGGTAATCCAGCAGATACAAGTTTCATGTTTACCCTGAGAACTGCCTTCATGCATTAATCCATGCTTAGTGGGTCTCTGGGTCAGGGGACAATAGCCACTTCCCCCACTGGCTATTTTGCACCGTGAGTGGTGGCAGCTTTACTGATCACACTCGTACAGCCACCTGAAAAGTAGTGCATTAAGTGCAAGTGCATTGTGCCTGGGCTTCTAAGTATCTACTTTACTTTTGCCAAATTTTGTTGCATGTTTGCAAAAAAGAATAAAATAAAAACCTCTAAGCCTGTTAGATTTGCCAATGCGTGTTCTATTTTTTTATTCTTTCCTCTCTGTATAAGCTATATCTTTGTATCACTGCTATTCATAACCAATTGCACCTTATTTCACCATACAGCCTGTGCAGTTCTATTAAAATTACATGAGATGATTATTATTTTATATATTTGATATATTATTGCAAGCATATGCCTGCCATCTTATTTTTAAACCAGTTTTTATAGAGTTTTTAACAGTACAGGCACATATCAATGTGTAGCAATTGCTGATGTGGCACATTTGTTACGTCAAGTGCGTTGCTGCAGAATATTATCACATAAGTAGAAGAGAAGAGAGGTTACATGTATGATTAAACACTGCTTATATCAGAGAATCAGAAGGTAACAGCTGGCAGAATATGCAGGTATAGTGCCATGGGTTCAATAAATAATTGAGACTCAATCAACACTTTTTGCTCCAATTGATGGAACTAATTGCCCCCCATATTATCTCCACTAAACATTTCCTGTTATTAGAGTACTTCAATTTACATAGTGAGATTGCATCTAATTTGGAGACCTCTATGTTCCTCGCTGACCTGGCCACTTTAGGATTAGGAACAATCAACGAGGGTCCTACTCACCTAGCGGGACATACATTAGATCTTATCCTGACCAACTCCCCTAACTTCCTTTGTGAGGCTCCACGTCGATGGTCAGATCATTCTCAAATTGGCATCCAAACCGGGGGGGCCTAAGATCAACTCTGCCCCTTCCACAGCTCCCTATAGTTTTAGGAGACAGTGGCATAAAATCACACTGACCTTTTTATGAATACATTTCCGTTAACTGGTAACCAGGGAACATTGAGGATTGTTTAGCTAGCTACCATACCAAAGTAAAAACAGTCATAGATCCGCAGGCCCCACTGAAACAATACCCTCATTCGCCCAGACGATTACATGCAGTCTGGGAGAAATGGCTCTGTAAAAATTTGAAAAGACGTTGGCGTCACTCCCATGATTTAAAGACAAAGGGCCTCATGTACGTAGCCGAATACCGGTCGGTAACGGCCGATTTTCGGTAATTTTACCGTTACCGACCGGTATTTAGGCTTGTGACATGTAGGGGGCTCATTTCTGTATTCGGTAATTTACCGATTCGGTAAAATTACCGAATCGGTAATTTTACCGATTCTGTAAAATCCGAATACAGAAATGAGATGTAGGGGGAGTGTGTGGGTGTTGTTTGGAGTCGGTATTTACCACCAACTAATAGTTGGTGGTAAATAATGTATGGATGTGGAAATGCATTTCAGAGCGCCTAGACGTGTGCAATGTGGCAGACATACATGCCCTTAGGGCATGTATGTGTGCCACATGTGCACACATGGCCGTTTCAGGGGTGCAACAGGGTGTCAATGTGACACCCTGCCACCCTTGCATGTGTTCCCCCCATTACCGAATCGGTATTTACCGATTCGGTAATGAGGCATACCTTCCCATCAATGGGAAGGTATGCCTCATTACCGAATCGGTAAATACCGATTCGGTAATTACCGACTCACTCCGATTCGGTAACATTTACCGAATTTTTACCTACATACACTTTACCGATTCTAAAATACCGATTCGGTATGATTCGGTATTTTAGAATCGGTAAAGTGTATGCCACCTACATGAGGCCCAAAGAAAGGTATAAGACCTCTATAGTTCGTTACCACAAGAACGTAAAACAATACTTGTAAAGCCCATATTACGTCACAACTCAATCAGGCAGGGAATGCTCCTAAAGAATTATATCAAATCCTCAAATCTTTTACCAATCCGAAAGCCTGCAACAATGAAGTTTCTCCATCTCAAGGACTTTGCGATAAGATTGCTAATCAATTTGAACAGAAAATCAATTTCATCTATGATAAAATTACTAAAGACAGGAGCCCTTTGAATGACACTCTGTCCTCCCTCTTTGACCAACGGACACCTTCTGGAGAGTTTTACTCCTCTTATAGTAGATACAGGGAAGACACTGTTGAAAACGGCTAAATCTGGCTCACCATGGGATATTATTCCAGCTAAAATCTCCTCTCTATTCTACAAACAGTTGGCTCCGTCTATCTGTTCTATTCTTAACCTCTCTATGAGAGAGGGCCAACTACCATTAGAATGGAAGGCCGCACAATTAATTCCCAATGGAAAGAAAGCTAATGCCCCAGTGGAGGATCTATCTAATTACCACCCGATTTCTCTCTTGCCTCTGCTGGATAAACTATTGGAAAAACATATTAATTAACAACTTTCTGATTATATCGAATCCACTGGATGCCTTAACTTCTCACAGTATGGGATTAAGCCAATGTACAGCACGGAGTCAGCATTGATTGCAGTCACTGGTAATATAAGACACTCCCTCGACAACGGCCAGGAAGCACTATGAGGGCTGCAGGATTTGTCGGCGGCTTTCGACACGGTATCCCGTTCCATTCTTCTCAGGAGATTCAGTGAAATTGGGATTTGTGGACAAGCCTATCAATGGATTTCGTGTTTTCTTACCCACCGGACACAGACCATTAATCTCTGCTCTTTCCGCTCGCAGACTATGGATCTTTTCAAAGGAGTGCCTCAGGGATCTTGCCTTAGCCCAACTTTGTTCAATATTTATGTGGCTCCACTAGCAGGGTTACTTAGAAAGCTTGGTTTTACTCCAATTTCATATGTTGATGACACTCAGCTCTAACTGTCATTTGATAAAAACTCTAATAACACTCAGACTACTTTCTCAGAAGGCATGACTGCTATTGCTACCTGGATGAGGACAACTTCCTACAGCTAAATGCTGGGAAAATTGAGATCATGCTTTTCGGAGATGCACCTCTGCTCTGGTCTCCAGAATGGGGGCCACCTGTATTAGGCACTACCCCGTTCCCCAAAACTGTGGTCAAGAACCTAGGCATTGGTCTGGACCAGAAACTCACGATGAAAGAGCAAGTTACAACTACCGTGGGTTCATGCTTTCATATGTTAAGCCTCTTACGCAAGGTATTTCCCTTTCTCCCCCTTACTCATCCAAGCACTGGTGATAAGCCGCCTGGACTACTGCAATGCCCTTCTGATTGCGGCATGTGAGTAATCCCTAAATAGACTTCAGGTAGTTCAAAACACTGCAGCTCGTCTTGTCATAAACTTACCAGCCAGAACAGCTTCTTTCCTGCTATTACAACATCTGCATTGGCTACTGATACGTAAGCAGGTTAGATTTAAGATATGTTGTATTGTGCATAAAGCACTAAACGGTAAAGGTGCTGGCTATCTAGCAGAAAAACTCATTAAATACCAGCCACACAGACCCCTCTGCTCAGGAGCAAATTCCTTGCTCCTTGTCCCTCACTTCAAGAAATCTCGCATGGGTAGGAAGGCTTTTTTCCACAAAGCCCCCTATTACTGGAATCAACTCCCAATTCATTTCCGGAAATGCCCAGAATATCTTTCATTTACAAAGATTCTTAAAACTGAGATTTTCTAAATTGCCCGCATCTGATCTGCTCTGACTGCTGCACCTCCTCAGCGCAAAGATGCCCCTCTGGGGGTGATTCGGGGGCTTTACAAGTAAATAAATAAATTAAAACAACATAATTTTCACATAACTGTGCTGTCCTACTTATAACACTTCCGTGTCTACACTTTAAAGGTGTATGGGTAAGGATCTATTGAGACACTGGGGGAAGAGAGGATATAGGTCCCTGGTGGGGTCACAATGAACCACACTACTGTGGCAATTTTTGATAGTGGGTAGACGACCCCTCCCCCAATGGAGTGCAACTTCACGCTTGTCCAATGGTTAATTTGAGAAAAAATTTGTGGCGGGGATCTTGTCATGAGGCAGCTTGCACCAGCCCATTGCTCCTATTAGCGCCGCCTATAACAGAACTACCTACTAACCATGAAACCCTACAAGTGGGGAGAGGATGTGGTGTAACAGCCAGAGCTGCCGACTTTGGAGCTGGTGAACCAGGTTCCAGACTCAGCGTAGGCTCAACATCCTGTGATTCCGGGCAAATCAATCTCCCTGTCCCTACAAAAAAATGAATGTGTTCTTAACTGGTGCTCGTAAAAAGTGCTCCAATACCTTTGGGTTGACGAATAGGTGCTGAGCACTGGAAGCCACCAGCTCCAATTAAGCAGGAGAAGGGCCATCGCTACAAAGCGACAGACACCCATCAGGAGGACCTGCATGTAGCCAAGCAGTGCTAGGAGTGGATTTGGGTAGGGGTCAATGGCAGCATTGTTTAGGCAGCAGCATGTTTTCATTTTTATTTTTACTTTATGGCATATGTTTGCAATAAGTAATAAAAAGGAAGCACTGTACCAGATTGCCAAGGCCAGACCTATAAGCTTTGCCGATGCCTGTTCCATGGAGTGCTTCTAAAGCAGAATTCAGAGCGTAAAAAACAATACATAAAAAAACACAGATAAAGCTAGCCCTTTAAGGGGCGGGAAAATTACAGCCAGGAACTGAATTCGATGACGTTATCTAAAATAGCCCCACCATTAACCCATTCAGACACCATCCTTTAGATCGTTACAACAGTTTTAAGGTTATGAGCAATAAAAGCAAAAATATGAAAAATAAAACTACTGGAGTTAAAAAGGCTGCGTTCACACACTTTCACCACGTAAATGAGCACAACCCTTTCTACGTGCAGCTATGGAGTTGTAAGTTGATTGAAAACACTGTCCTGGTCATCCATACATGTCAGCCTCTGTGTTCCAGGTTCAGTCCTTTGTAGAAGAAACCAATTGTTACCCAAGTTTCGACTAACCAAAGTAAATATTATGCCCAGGAAACCCCAAATACATAAATGAATGATGTCTACATTGTAGCTGGTTACCGTTTCTTTGGAAATTACTTTCGATTCATTCCATAAATGGGACCACATAACGCCCCAGGCATAAGCAGCAAGGAAATCTGTGGTATTCACTTATATTATTTCTTAGAATGGTTTTCCTATTCTTTCTATTTAAAAGACTTATGTAAGCAGCTCTTGAATTAGAATGTGTTACTGCCTAGCTGCAAGGCTGCCTAGCGATCAGGTGCTCCAGAGTCAGTTGCTCCTGTGGTTAGGACGCTTTTACCTTGTACTTAAAATAAAGGAAGAACTTTCATCTTTACTCTGCCTCTTGTGGTACTTCAGTACACTGGCGACGACCGGAAGTGGACGGTACCCACGAAGATATTGAAGGATCTTCAAAGAAACTCTACAACCCTACTTTCGCAAGACATTGACACCTGGTGGATTCAACTTTTAATCAAGCGAAGCGTCCTAACACAGATAAGTGCATCTCACAAAAATTAAGGTACTGTGCTTGGCTTAATACTGCGCTTTTGCCGCCTCTTTCTAGTTTAGCGCAAGGACATTTCCATACATGTTGTCGTTTTCAACTCAAACGTTAAGTGAGACTCTCTTGATATCCCTTCCTCATCTCTTCACTTCAAGATTTATACAGCGTACGTCGTATATTGCTTCCGTTTATGCACTTAAACATATTAAATTTACTTTATACTTAAGTGCTTACAACGGCACGCTCACCTGCTGTATTTATTTAATTTTGACCTCGCGCTCCATATTTGTGTTCGGCTGCTAGAGTCTCTTCGTGTCACAGTCAGCCGTGTACCAGCGTCTTCATCACGTATTCAGGCTGCACGTCGCTCTGACTCGTCTCCTAGCAACGCGTCACAATCAGCCGTGTAGCAGCGTCTCCAACACGTCTTCACGCTGCACATCAAGATCTCCTTAGCAACGAGTTGACGCCAGTCTTACACGTCACAAAGGCAACGCTACAGCTTTACAAGCCTGCACTGCGCATTCATAAACGCGCTATTATGAGTTGCTTGTTATTCAAACAGCGCTGGCAAGCACAGCATACAACTTTACAAATCTGCAATGCACATTCTTAAATACTCTATTACGAGTTGCTTGTTGTTCAAAAAACGCTGACAAGAACAGCAGTTTACTTATTTAATGTGCATTTGTGTGTCAGCATTTCTTTTAGTTTTATTTTTCTACGCTGATGCACACAGCAATTTTAAATACTTCAAGTCAGCCATTCGCTGTTGCACACGGCACAAATTAATACAACGATATCTGCGCATTTGTGTATCAGCATTTCTTCAGTTTTCTTTTCTCCACGCTGATACACACAGCAATTTTAAATATTTCAAGTCTACTCTTCGCTGATACACACAGCTCAAGTTAATACTGTATTATTCAAGGTGTGCTTACTACGCTGATACACACAGCAAACTTTTCTCAACTTATTTAACTTTGGTATTAACCCTGTGAGTGAACAGTAACATTGGTTTTATTATTATTTACTTAAGTTCTATGTTTGCTTAATTCACTAACCTTCTTTTTTAGGTTAAAAGAAATAGTTTAAATTTAATAAATCATAAAACCATTACATCTGACCCCAACATGCAAAACGTAACACCACCACCCTTCTTGCAAGGGGCCTGTTGATGCTGTTCTTGTGAATGACTGTAACATTAGAATGCTCTTTGATTCAGGTGCTAAAATCTCTTATACCCAAAGATTTCTTTGATTTAAAACTACATGGTAAAGTGAAGGTGTATAAGCCAGACATCAGACCTTTAGCATATGGAGGGCAATCTGTAAAACTGTTTGGTTATTTTCTTGGCAATATTGAATATAAACAAAGGTTAACTACTGGGAAAATTTACATATCATGCAGAGGCGACAGCATTATCAGCTGGTTTGACCAGGCTGACTTGGGAGTTTCACTCGTTCCTGGTGCTGATCCTTGCATTGTCTTGAGAGACATCTCCTCGCTTTCTTCCACAAAAAATATTGATTCAGAGCAAGTTTGCAAGGATGTCTCAAGAGTGAGTGATTTCAGCTCTAAGCTATGAGCTGAATTCAAAGAGGTCTTTAACAAAAAGTTAGGTTGTTTCTCTCTCTAATAATGTTCACAAAATTACCCTAAAACCTGATTCTGTTCCTGTCACGTGCAAGGTACGAAATGTTTCTCTGGCCATGAAAGAATCTATGCGTTTAGAACTTGAAAAATTAAAGCTTCAGGAGAATAAATGTAAATTTAATCTAGCTGAAATAGATTATCTTGGCCATTGTTTGACACGCAATGGGGTCAGACCTAGGGGGCGTTTGGTAAAGATCATTGATGAACTAACCACTCCTCAATCTAGGGATGAACTAATAACTTTCCTAGATATGGCTGAATAAGTTTGTGCCACGTTTTGCCAGTCGTACTCACACTCTCAGGTCTCTCTTAAAAAAGGAGGTAACGTTCTTATGGTCACCACAGTGTCAATTGGAGTTTGAAGAAATTAAGAGCGCACTTAATTCAGCTCCTTCCTTGCAGAGCTTTGACTCTTCTGCTGACTCTGTTTTGGTCACCGACACAAGGTCTAAAGGATTGGGAGCTGCCCTTAAACAAATTAAAGATGGGAAAGAGGAAACCATTATGTTTCTTTCGAGAGCTCTTGTCGGTCCCGAATTGCAGTATTCTGTGATTGAAAAAGAAGCACTTTGTATTTTTTGGGCAATCAAAAAGCTTAAGAAGTTTCTCTGGGGCACCTCTTTTGTCGTGCACTCAGATCACAAGCCACTTAAAGATTTATTTTGCAAGAAAGATTTAGATTTGGTTTCATCTAGGATTTGTAGATGGGTTTTAGTGCTCCAAGATTTTGATTTTGTTGTAAAGTATATCCCAGGGATTGACAACAAAGTTACAGTTTGTCTTTCGTGTTTAATATCCAAAGACTCTACTTACCTTGACTCTGAAGACACATGGGAGATAGACAATTTCAAGGTGTGTGAGGTTGTTGAAGGCGTTGTATCTGAGATGGAATGGAGAGACTCCTTAAAAAATTACAAGGTATTGCTTGAGGTTTGCAAGTTAGTGTCTAGTGGGTGGACGGGTATTAAGTCCCTGTCTGATGATGTGCGGAAATTTTGGAATGTAAGCCATGAACTTTCAGTGTACAATGATCTCTTGTGGAGAGGAATGCGCCTTGTTCCTCCGTTTCCTCTTCACGAGAAAATCATCCATATGGCACACGATGGTCACCAAGGTATCTCCAAAACCAAGGAGAGAGTCTGTTTGCACTTCTGGTGGCCAGGTGTTGACATTCTGGTTGAACGCTTGGTCAGACACTGCTCTGAGTGTAGAATGACTGACAAAGTATACAAAACTAGAACTCAACCTATGATTATTCGTGAACCTCCATCTAGGTGTTGGCAAAATGTTGCCCATGATCTTTTGGGTCCTGTCTCTTCCAAATCTGGTCAGTTTTACGTTTTGGTACTTATTGACATGTTGTCTAGATGGCCAGAAGCAAAGGTTATTCAAGGTATTGAAACCAGAGATGTTTAAAATGCTTAGAAAACATTTTTTACAGGGAGGGTCTCCCCGAGACTCTCTTAACTGACAATGGTGTACAACTTGTCTCGAGCGAGATGGAGGATTTTTTTAGCTAAAAAAGGAATTGTTCATAAACGGTACTCTCTTTATCACCCAGAGTGTAATGGGATGGTTGAGAGATTCAACCGTGTCTTAAAAGAATCTATTCAGTCAGCCAAGGAGCAAGGTCGTGACTGGAGAAGCGCATTACTTGAGAAAGTTATGGCTTATCGCTTAACTCCTCATTCTACTACTGAGAAAGTTCCCTTTGAGTTGTTTAGGGGACACACACCCAGCACTCATTTATTTCAATCTTGGATGAGGGTGAACGGGGCTGATATTGGTCTTTCTGAGGATCCTCAGTGGAGGTCTCTCCAAGATTCCAAAGTCTAAAAAAATTAAAGCTAATTTTGATGCCAGACATGCAGTTGCTCGTACTGTAGTTAATATAGGGGATTGTGTCAGAGTGCGATTTCCACAGAAAATTAGAGGTACTAAGTTCTCTACACCACGTAAAGTGGTTAAGTTATTTCTTAATGCTGTTAAACTTGATGATGGCCGAATTTGGAATCGTAATAGAATTGCTCTCCTAAGTTCCTCTGCCCCACCTATTTCTCATACTCAACCTTCATCTTCAAAATGCATTCCTCCTCTGCGAAGGAGTACTCGTTCATGCTCAACTCCTGTGAAACTTCATGATTATGTCTGTAACTAGGTATATCAGATATTGTTCACAAATTTGTGTTTGGGGGAAGGTGTGTGGTATTCACTTATATTATTTCTTAGTATAGTTTTCCTATTCTTTCTATTTGAAAGACTTATGTAAGCAGCTCTAGAATTAGAAAGTGTTACTTCCTAGCTGCAAGGCTGCCTAGCGACCAGGTGCTCCAGAGTCAGTTGCTGCTGTGTGTCCTGTGGTTAGGACGCTTTTACCTTGTACTTAAAATAAAGGAAGAACTTTCATCTTTACTCTGCCTCCTGTGGTACTTCATTACAAACTCCTCTTTGGGGGAGAAGGCGCCATACATCCTTCCCCCAACGAGCAGAGAATTTCTGTCCAGGGCATCAGTGGCGCACCACAGTAAACACCCAACTAGGTGGAAGAACAGTCTTGTTTCTCTACCACCTACCTACTCGAGCATTACGGAATTATGTGCTGTAGTCTCTCACCACTTAGGCAACAAATGTAATTAAACTAACAATACATGGGATTTATTTTGAAATCCCTGTATAAACGGTAGTCTCCGATTTCTTTAAAATTGGTGGCTTGTGACGCACCTAGTCGCCGATTATAAAGAAAAGACGTCAGAACTCTACTATTATAAGTTATTACAGTCGTTTTCTGACATCACAATGCCTGCTGCTAGAGCCAGCAGCCGAGGTGAAAGGAAGGTCACAAGCACAATTGAAGCATCTGTTTATTAAAGCAAACAAAACTGAACATTGTTATTCTTTCTTTCATGCTATTTAATGCCTTACAATGTAAATTCCAGAGAATATGTTTATTTGTTACACTCCTTAGATAGTGAAAAGCTAGCATCTTTCTGGACGTCTCTATACATTCTGAACTACTGGATTTTTTTATTTTTTAAACTGACATGTATTGAATTGTTTTTGACATCTGGTTGCCACAAATATCTAACATGTTTTTGATGTGTTTAATGTTGCACTAGAGGTTTTATTTTTATTCTTCATGTTTGCAAACATGCCCTCTCTTATGAAAGAGCTACGTACCAAGGCTTCAAGTGGTTTGTGGGAAAGGTGATGGTATGACCATGTATTATATGGGATAAAGTACCCCTGGCGTACATGATGAGGATATTGCGAGTCACCTCGGAGTTCCATAACCTTATAAAGGAACTTGGACTTTGGTCCCGTTCTCCAGTATGGTTTTGAAACTCCTCGTTGACTCGCAATATCCTTATAATATACGGCAGGGATACTTTATCCATTATATCATACCAGAGTGCGCTTGAATACTTCCATTCTCGGGGTAGTGGTGGTTGCATCTTCCTTTTTTGATATCATTTTTATTACTTTTGCACTTTTAATTATGAAAGTTTAGATTTTAGCCTCTTTACAGATTAATAGCTTTCGATTAGCTTGTTTACAAAACATTATTTGTTACTTTTTTAGTGCAATGATGTATATCAATCAACCTTAAACAATTAGAACTAATACAACCTCACTCTTCTAGTTCCTTCACTTATTGTTCTACTTGTGTGTACCCATGTGGTCCCTCTCAACGCGCGTTCCTCTTATGATCTCCAATGGTCTGATACATGTCACATATAAGTCTTTTCTCCCTGCCCCTTTTCCAGAAGACTTTTCACTTCACTCTTCGGTAAATGCCAATTGGAGTGCTCTTCAGGTTCCATCTCTATGAAGCAAGGACTTTATAAAAGAGAATGTGCCACTGGATGGAAATCTTGACATCAGTGCTCAGTGAGATTGATGAGAAACTACCATTCACAAACAAATGGAAAGTAACCCTAGTACCAATGATTTTGTTTAAGACAACTCTTTTAGGATTCTAGCAGCCCTAGGTTAGACTTTTACCACAGATGAAGCAACAAGGAAGACAGAGAGGTGCCTTAAAAAGCTGGTCCTTCCAGCCTTGCATCAAGGTTCATCTTGAGATGCCCTGCAAACTAACACTAGAATGGACTCCAAGGTGCTCATGCAGCCTTACACTTGACTTCTACTGAGGGCATTTGTGGAGTAACAACAGGTGCCCCCGAATTGTCTTTGTACCTTTGATGTTTTGGCATTAGTAAATAAATTGCACTCATGAAGTTTCTGCCCTGATAACCTTTACATTTACCCCCTAAGGTGGAAACCCCTTGATGCTTGTACAATCATGCCAGGGACTCGAACCTCCAAATAATTGTTTGGCCTTGAATTTGAATTATTAAATGCCCACCTTTATTTTTGCTCAGTGGTTGATTGCATAGCCTTGAAAATGCACTTATCTCATGTATATTTCATTACATTACTATCACTGTGTGACCACTTTCTGAACACCAGGGTCTGTTCTATCTATTGATACTAAGAATATACAACTGCACATTTTGGAAGAATTGTTTGCTAGGTCCTTCTTCTTATGTGACATTTTTGGTTTGGTGACAAGTAACATGTCAAAAAGTGTCAAGCAGTGTTGAATGAATCCATAGTGGACCATTGTACTTATATAGCAAAATGAAAGCACAGCCTAAATTCAGATGTTTGCAGTGGAGGCTGCCACTGAGTAGCACGCGTGGGGCGGGGTGATTAAAAAATAAATTAGAGTGTGACTTACCCTGCTGGCGGACCGCCGCCTCGCGTCGTCCTCTGAAGCAGGAAGCACCCAGGCACACAGGCTCCCCTGAGTCAATCACAACACTGTAATGCAGCGTTGTGATTGGTCTGAGTGCCATGGATTGGCACTCAGACGGGGACAGGGAGCCTGTGCATGTTCCTCAGGAGGCTGAGCTTGGTGGGGAACATGCAAAGTGCACAGGACTGTTTGTCCTGACCAAGAGGACCGGCCAAACCGTCATGCTCACTCAAGTGCCCACCATACTTCCTCTTGCTGGATACAATGACAGCCAAGCCCCGCCCCGCAAAGCTGCATGACAAAGGGAAAATAACATGATAATAACAGTGTTATTATCATTTTATGTTTCCTTTTTCCACTCTAGAAAATGCAGTGGGGTGGCGCTCCTCTGGATGCCACTGCCACTGGATGTTTGTTCAAGACGCTCTGTCTTAGGCTAAGCCTACCACCAGCTACACTTTTTGTGCTAAAATCACAAAAAAGATTTTGATCCCCTCTCATCAGCAACTAAATATTACTTTACACAAGAACCAGGATCCAAAGCTAAACTGCTTTGTATATGCTTTACCTAGCTCCAGTACAGGCGCCATGTAGGAGACTGATATTAAAATAATGTTTACCTACACTTGAGCAGATCTTGGAAAGGGCCTTACGAAAGTAAGCAACCTTGGTTCTATTGCTCAAGACCTGCAACCATATTATTGCCGCTCTGTAATTGAGAAAGTCCCCACATTTCAGGACCAGCTCCACTAGTCATTTTAGAGATAGGCCTCCTTGGCCAACAACCTAGATTCCATCCTACAGTCAACTGAATCATCCAAAGATTCCCTAGAGATGAAGGTGTATGTCTGGTAATGAACTTGTCACAAAAGGGTGGTCGAGAGAGTCACAAACCAATACAAACGTTTTTCCCGCGGACTCATTAAAATCCTAACTTTTGCTATGTGAATGCCTAATTATCAACCTAAGAACAACAGATATAACTTCAATGTAAAAAATAACCATTTATACTCCAACCACAATACTTAGAATTTCATAAATATTTAATATAATACACAAAATACTAGTAACATTTGTTAATACACTTTATCTTCAACTGGACCAGATACATAATTAAAAACATTTGTTCCAAGAATAACAAAAAAACAGCAGTATACAATCCCTAAAATTAAAAAAATTATTGTGATAATTAGGCATCCAGATATCGAAAGTTTGGATTTTAACAAGTCCAGGGGGGAAAACGTTTTTATTGGTTTGGCTGAATGCTATTCCACGTGCCTTTATAAAAGGGGTTACTCTATAAACTGGAGAGAGCCACAAACTCAAAATAACATCTACCTAAATTACAGCCCCAATCTGAGGACCTTCAACAACAGGTGGGCAGAGGCATTAACTAATGGACAGGATCTGACTCCTTGAGGCAGGGCAGAGGATGCTGAGAGTCATTCCTGCTGCAGTAATGTCTGCATCGTCGGCCTCCTGGAGGGGGCTAACAGAGGCTACATGGATATCTTCCTAGAAGTTTGGCTGAGGTTGATACTGCCATCCCACAATCTCACAGATAAATTCTATATCGAGAGAGCCCATAGGGTCCAGCAAGTACCCCCCCCCCCCCGCCCACTCAGTGGGCGCTCCCCCAGACGAAGTGGTGGTGAAAATGCTTCATTATATGAACTGGAAGACAATCCTAAAATGTGTACGACAGCCTGATCCTATCATAGAGGAGAACCAACAAAAGATGATATTCCCCAACTATATGCCAGCAGTCCAGCATGCCTCTTTCCTCGCTGTCAAGAAAAAATTAAGGGAGCTGCGGATAAAGTATGCTTTACTCTTTCCGACCTAACTTAAAGTTACAATGAGCCCAACTGAAGCATGGGACTGAATTGAGGCTCAAGGTGGACCTCCGCAGGGGTCCTCTACTCTGGCCTTGACGTTGCCACCAGTGCCCCGCAGATGCACTAGTGCTGACCCTGCTTCCCTAGTGACTCAGTAACACGAACAGGTCTGCCATGGTAGGCATGCAGCACTGCATGCGGGTGCCGCCTTCTGGGATCCACTGATAGAACTCATTAGCTCTTTCACAGGGGTTTCAGACAAGGACGGTGGATCCTCCCCATTGTTTCCAGATGTAGATTCCCTACCAGAGGTCACCCTGAAGACCGCGGATGACCTGTGACAAATGCCACTCCAGGAAATCTTTTCTATGATCGTTATAGAACGACAAGGTTCTTTTGGATCCAACTTGTGGAGTCTCTCCTCTTCTTTGGTAGGATGAGGTGGCGCAAAGAAAGTAGGCAGTATGATTCCCTACCCAACGTAAAAAGGCAGTAACCACTTTCGGTAAGAAGGGGGCACAGGTCTTAAGGTCCAGCTTTTCCAGTAAAAAGATTATGTACGTGGAGGTGAACCAAAAGCGCCTGTAATTCACTAACCCTCCTTGCAGATAGAACACTCTTTTGATGGTAAGCAATCTAAGAGGGCAGCTGTGAAAGGGCTCAAAAGGTGAACACATGAGGAAAGTGAGAACTAAATTTATATGCAATTGGGCCATGATGAAAGGTGAAGGTGGAATCCTATGCAGTAAGCCTTTCAGGAAACACATCACAACCGGTAACTTGAACAGGGAGGGATGTTCCGGCAACTGTAGGAAGGCTGAAATGGCAGAAAGATATCATTTAAATGTGCCCTAAGCAAAAACATTGCCGGGGAAGGGATAAAACCAAAAGGACTACAGACAAGAGTGCAGACAGAAGATCAACGGATTTAGCAGCACACCAAGCCACACATTATTCTCATCGACAGCAATAAACCATTTTTATGGAGGGACGCCAGGCTGCTAGAATGACATCACATGCTTCGGGGAAGATCAAATACCCTCAACTGTACCTGCCTAATCGCCAAGCATTTAGATGGAGAGCGATCAAGGTGCAGGACCTTGCCCTGGTGCTGCAACAGGAGATCCTCTTAAAGGGGCAGCCTGAGATGAGGACAGATGCCCATGCTCAGGAGTTCAGGACTCTGGACTTTCCTTGCCCAATCCACTAAGATTACTTGTGGCCAGTTGTTCTTGATCTTCTTGAGAACTCTGGACAGGAGTGATATTGGCAGAAAGGTATACAGGAGTCCTGAGATCCACTCGAGACAAAATGTGTCTCAAAGCTAGAGCTGCCTTGGAAACCCCAGCACTCAGAATCGCTGACATTGAGCGTTTTCAGTGGTGGTGAATAGATCTAACCAAGGTTCTCATCAATCTCTGATGAGACCTTGCACCACCCCCTGATGGAGACGCTATTCATGATGCGCAAGGCATCAACAACCAAGTTTGTCTACTCTGGCGTTCCGATAGCCCGCCAGATGTTGAACCACCAGGAAAATACTCTGATGTTCCAGCCATTTCTAAAGACGCACGGCCTCTTGACACAACCACACCAAATGACAGTGCTGTTATCCGTGAATACCTGAACTACCTTTGCCTTGATGGAAGGAAGAAAAGCTTTCAATGCCAGGTGAATCGCTGCCTGTTCCTACATGTTGATGTGAAGCTGAGATTCTGCCAGACACCAGAGTCCTCTCATCTCCACCTCTCCCAGATGGCCATCCCAAACCAGAAGTGATGCATCTGCTACTACTGTGAGCTCTGGATGGGGAAGAGAGACGGTTCTCACGCTGACCCAATTGTGTACCATAAGCCACCACAGTTACCTCTGATATCAGGACCATGTCGGCGAGATTCCACTTGTGCTGTGACAACTGGGACTTCAGATGGCACTGCAGAGTCTGCATATGCCAATAGGCATGTTTTACCAGCAGGATGCAAGAGGCTATGAGACCCACCAACCCCAGAGTCAGTCTCTCCACAATCCACGGTATAGGCTGAAATGGAATCATAGCCTGAATATCCTGGATTTGCTTTCCGTAGGCCCAAAAGTGCACTGTCTCCAGAATAGCTTTGATGAAACGGTGCGTCTGAAAGGGAGTCAAGTGTGACTTTGGCATGTTGATAGTGAACTCAACTGAATGCAAGAAGTTCCCCTTAGACTGAAGGTGGGCAACAACTGCCTCGGTGATCCCGCCTTTAACAACCAGTTGTCAAGGTAGGGGAAGACTGGAGCCCCTGATCTCCGTAGATGTGCTGCAAACACCGCCATCACGTTAGTGAACACCCGAGGGGTACTGGTTAAGGCCAAATTGGAGCAAGGCGTACTGATAAAGCTCTTGTCCTACCGTGAACCACAGGAAATGCCTGTGGGCAGGGAGGACAGGGATATTGAAGTAGGTGTCCAGCAAGTCCATCAACACTATCCAGTTGCCAGTGTCAATGGCAGAGAGTACCTGAACCAAAGTGAGCATCTTGAATTTTTCCTTTTTCAGGAAGTAATTGAAAGGGCATAGGTCTAGGACAGGAAGGAGTCTTCTATCCTTTTTGGGCATCAGAAAACAGCGGGAATAGCAACCACAACCTATTTCTGATGCTGGCACTCTCTCGATGGCTCATTTGGTAAGAAGAGCCGGTACTTCCTGTCACAAATTCGAGAGGTGGTACTCTGTCAGCTGATTGTTGGCAAAGGTGGCAGGGTCTGTTGAAATGGTAGTGCATAGCCTCACTAGACAATCTGGAGCACTCGTTTGCAACAAAGGTGATTTCCCGCCTTGGGGGCAGGTGGTGCCGAATCAGGCCACCAATCGTGTGCCCATGATGGTGGGAGGACAAACTAAAGAGGCTTTGAGGTTACAGCTGCTGGGGGTAGAACGGATTGGGTCGATCTCTGGCTCTGGTTCCCACAAGGCCTGTGGGAGCTGCATCCGTGACCACCAAAGGACTGTGATGCCTGTTGGTCATGGTGGCTAAGGAGAAAGGGACGGACATGGATGATAGCCGCTATAGTAGCCACTGAAGGGGCGCAGAAGGTGGAATGCGACTGTCGTGGGGCCAGTGAGCCCCAATAACCTAGCGGTCGCCCTACTGTCTTTGAAACGCTCAAGCGTTGAATCTGTCTTGTTGCTGAAAAGAAACTGTGACAAGAGAGTTGTGGAAATATGGATTTTTCTGGTCAGTTATGTCCCCTATCTTGGACCCCAACGGTTCTATGTGCATGTTACAAGTACATGTATGTTCCCTCCAGTTCCAGTTATGAAGACGCAAATATATGTGCGTCCACCGTTAACATGTCCTCTGTCAGATCCGCCATGAATAGGCCGGATATTCCATTCCTAAGTACGAAAGGCCACCGCCTTTATATGGTTCACTTATGCCATTTTACAGTCCAGGCAAGTAGGCCCTGATTCTGTCATCAAGCTTTTCTTGCTTTCTGTCTCTGAAGCTCCAGTCCGAGCCTGCATCTGTGACCATGAACTTTGTCTCATTCCCTGCGCGGCTCACGAAGCCTGACATCAGCTTGCTGCCTGCCAAGAACTGTATTTCACCTTCGAAAATTATCTGCTCCGCTCCCTGCCCAATGCATTCCTGTCTAGTAGTTTAAGTAAACATTCTTCCAGCTACCAAGCAAAGGCCCGACTTCTCTGTCTTCATGCAAGTAATTCATAGCCCTGTTACTATGGAAGATTCCGCCCTCGCATCTAGTGTAGACACTTAGACGCTTGTACACGCACTAACAGTCAGTATAGTCAGTATAGAATAAGATTCTACTCTAAGAGACCTCTCTTTTGGATAACTTAGTTCTTTAAACATAGGATGTTAGATATGATTTGGGATTAGGTTGACTTGACCCTCCAGACTTCTGTCGCCACATGTAGAGCTAAATGTCAAGTCCCCTTCACCCCCTAGTTGCACGTCAATTACACGTCATGCTGCTGCGCGCGCATATCTGCCAAGTATTTCTGCTGACATTGCGAAATTCTTTCATGTAACCACCCTCTTATGACATCACATTTGATGACGTTCTTTCATCACTCCCAGTTACGCCTATTTTTGCTACGTATGAATATATTATCATCACTATCAATTGTTACGCCTCTTGTATTTGTCTCACTGTAATGCCTATTGTATAAAAGTAATTGATTGTTAATAATGTATGTACTTCACTTCCTGAACCTTCGTGGTGATGGAACCTGGAGCAACCGATTATAATCGACCATTGGAATAAAGCCCATTCCGAACCTCTAATACCACGGATTCTGCCTCTTATTTACTGAGCTATTTTATTATGTTTCTGTATCAAATTAAGTCCCGGTAATTAAATTATTTACCACATGAATGGCGCCCGAACAGGGACACTTTCTCATCTCACGCGCCGGTGGTGCGTTGCAGGCCCGGTCTCCTGCCACAGCTGGACGGACAATAACGCGTACCAGCAGGATTTCCTGTATCTCCCTCCGGTCAAGCGGGGGCGACTGAGGCTGCGATCAACACCCAGACGAGGCGGTGAGAAGTGCGAAGTATCTCGACCAGAGCCTAGCTGAGAGAGCAAGATCCGAGGTATACAGAGGCCCACCAGTTTTCCGAAGTCCCAAGTCGAGTCCAGTGTCCGAAGTGTTCGAGTCGAGTCCAGTCCGGTTCAAGTTCAGTTCAGTCTCCGAGGCCTTCCGTTCCGAGCTACCCGGTGAGTACCATTACTGGGGAGGCGTTCTGGCGTGCACATAAGTTGTGCCGGTCCAGACGGGTTTGGGTACACAAATCCGGTCTGCACCGTTTCAGCAGTGTATCTGTACTGTTTAGCAGTATATCTAGTATATCAAGTATATAAATTCAGAATAATTCAGTTCAAGTCGAGTATTATGTTTAGTGATTAAGTTTTTCTTAGATCATCGTTGCTCAGTTAAATGTTAAATGTTAAATGTTTTAAATACGTTCTGTATATTGTGGTATGAATGACTGTTCATTATTGTGTTTATTGTATTAAGTTTGTTCAAAATCTAGTATCAGATCAGTTCTCATTAAGTTTGTTCAAAATCAAGTATCAGATCAGTTTTCAATATGCCGCTCTTTTCGAAATTAAGACAGATCACAACAAGAAAAGGGGTACTCGAAGAAGCTGTTCCTATTCCTCCTAGGGACACTCCAGGGTACTTCATGTATCATAAACATGGCTTAGACGCTATATTATTTCTTGATTTATGGGTGGACTACACTAAGGAATTACCAGAAAGTCAGAGGTGGCCCGCAGCTGGGACCTGGGATGCAGAGTGCATCGTGAAAGTAGAGGAAGAGTTATGGAAAAAGAAAGCTAGACAATCACAGAAAAATGCCATTGAATTATGGCGTAAAGAATCGTATAGACGCACAGAAAAAGCACGTAGACAGGAAGAGAAGAGTAAAGAGAATTCAAATAAAGTTCAAGAAAACCTATTAATTGAAGAAGGTACACGAGTAAAATCAGAACAAGTAGACAGACAAAGACATGCCCTTATGAAGGGTATGTATCCCCTTCTGGCCGAGGGATTACCTAAGGCTACTGCGGGGATACCAAAAGACTTGCCACCCCCATTATTTCCAATAAAGGTACATCCTAAGGGGCATCCTAGAACAGCAGAAGATGTTTTTCTTTCCTCATATTTAGATGACGCAGCTCCCGAGTATGCTAATCCCGCCCCGCATAGATCACCTGCCAGGGATATTCAACGCCAAGACCCAGTACCCGTATCTTTACAGCAACAAGTTCTGACACAAGTTCCGGCAAGCACATCTGTTTCTGCATCTGTTCCTACAGCTACTTCGATAGCTGTGTCCACACCTATAGTTGCTGTATCACGTTCTACGAATCCTTTCACGCCCGATACCCCAGATGGGGCTACGGGAGGTGCTACCAATATTTTTTCTACGCCACCCAGAATAAATAAACTTACCTTTCAAGAGTCAGCACATTCACGTACCCCCAAACTCATAAATGCCCGTACGCTTAAGGAACTCCTTATAGATTGTAGATATGACCCTGTGCCCGGAAAAGAGGACGAAATGACCTTAGCATCATTACGTATCAGACGAGCCGCGGTGTATTTAGGGAAGTTACCAGGAATGACTGCACATCTAGATAATATATACCATTTTGTCCAAACAGGGCGAGATTCTGAATGTATTAACAGAGCTATGGAATACCAGAAAGTGGAAATACAGGGGGAACTGTTACGTTTCCTCATAAATTGTGTGATCAGAAATCAAGACCGACCGGGGGTAGACCCGGAAGCAATGCAGATTCTTACCAGATGGAGCCAGAATATATCAGAAGGGAGACATGATAAGCAAAACTGTATAATAGCCATGTGCCGAAAGATCCGTAAAGAAATAGAACGCCTACACGAAGAAAGATTAGCGGTAGACCAGTTCGAACAAAACGAGGAAGAAGCATCAGGACTGCTCACAGGACAGTCAGAAACTATAGCCTATGTAGGTAGAGGAAGATCTCGTAATAGTACTAGATGTCTTACTGATCCGATACGTCCGATATGTCTAGAAAATAACAGGAATTTTCAAACACCAATAATAAATATAAGGTCTAACGAGCATTCATTCCAAGCAGCTGATAAATTACTCCGAGAACGAAGGGGTTATCATTTTCTCGATTCTATGGATGAACAAGAATTAGCCAGGTCAGCTGTCCATTGGGTTGACAGTCCCGGGAAGTATAGTGATGATACAGTAGCACACACATTTTTGAATCTCACCCCAGATGAACAGCGTTTAGCTGGGATTTATATGATTCAACAACTTCTTATACTATATAAAAGCCAACATTCAGATCCGGGTCCCTTACCTGATATATTGACCGAATTACTCAAGAATAGATGGAGAGGTTCAGGTACTAAGTTAATTAAAGAGATACTAGAATCAAGAAAGCAGTACATTCTTTTTATATGCCCAGAACATGTCTCACTGCCCATCAAGGAAAGAACCACGTATTACATGGACAGACAGAATCCCTTACGAGAAGTGCACCCAATAAAGGGCGAGGACAATGAGTTTAAACGTGTATATGTATATACGCCCATATCGAAAATAGAATTGTTAGAAATGAAGAAAGTGGTACCCAGTCATGACAAAGACCCAGCGGGTTTCCACCGAGAAATTAAAGACATGTTACTCATGGGAGAGTATACCTATCCCGACATTATGACAATATTAAAGGTATTAATGCCTGCTGGCATTTATGAAAAACTCAAGGAAAAAGAGTGGGAGGTGGGAGACCAAAAGATAGATTGGACAGCATTAGAAAATGAAGAAAAGGCCCGAGGTCCAGGTTCAGGGCTTGGGGACAAAACTAAAGCACTACCAGGTCTACTAGTACAGGTACTGCCACGTTTATTAACCACGAAAAAGGAAGACTGGGGTGCAATTTCAGCCTGTAAACAAAAGCAAGATGAAGACACTAGTGATTTCTATGCCCGATTCGAAAAATGTTTTGGTATAAATAGTGGTATAAAAGCAAGTAGCGAGTCCTACCCACATCTGTTTGTGACAAAATTAGTTGAAAATTCCTTGCCCCAAGTGAAGAATAGAGTATTAAAATTCGAGAGTACCTGGCAAGGTAACACTCCATCACAAATGTTACAAATGTTACAGTATCATCACAATAGAATTAGAGAGGAACAAGATCATGAACAAAGACGCATGAAAGACACGAAAATGAAAATGCTAGTCTCCCAGACAGTTCCAGCTGAAGGACATAAAAAGGGTACGACACATTCTGGCGATTTAGCAGGACCTGTAAAAGGGACATGCAACTATTGTAAACAACTAGGTCATCATGTACACGATTGTCCAGTCCTGAAGCGTAATATCGCCACGGGTATCACAAAAGAAAGACCACGGCCACTTAGACAGGATCAGAATGAACGAGGAGCCTTGCAGCATGCACAGTCCATGCCAGCTCCACAACCGACTATACAGTTTGTGCCAGCTGCACCAGCGATGCCTGTTGCTGCCACGCAAACCACGACACGACAACTGTACCAGACCGCACAGTATGACTATCCTGATTATCAACGATATGCATGAACCAGCCTAGAGAGGGAAGTTGACTTACCCCTTATCGAGATCCCTGTAGATCAAGAAGGACCTTATGTACATAGTGAATTATTAGGCCAAGACAGAAAATTTTTACTCGATACAGGGGCAAGTCGAACAACTATAAAACGTAGTGAAGTTCCAGGGGCACCCCTCTCAGGCTCACAGAATATTTCCCTTGGTTTTTCAGGAAAACCTATTGTTAATGAAGTGTCACAACCTCTTCCACTTACGATAGGACCTTTGACCCAAACTACAGATTTATTGCTTACTAAATCATGTCCAGAAAACTTGTTAGGAATAAAGACATTGAAAGCTCTAGGAGCTATAATATGTTGTTCTCCGGAAGGAGTAAGATTGTTTTTACGTGATTTTAAAGGTCATTATGTGTCTAGAGACATGGATCCCCGATTGCAGACTTTACCTACCCATCTATGGGCACAAGGCCCTACTGATGTTGGTTGCATGAATATTACACCATATCGAGTTACACTAAAGGCAGGAGTGGTACTACCACGAATGCGACAATACAAGTTACCACCAGATGCTGTAGTGGCTTTACTACAAATCATTGACGAGCTCATTGCCCAAGGAGTGGTTGTAGAAACAGACTCCAATGTATGTAATTCACCGATAATTCCGATTCTCAAACGAACAGATCCGAAGGCCCCGCCAGTATATCGATTGGTTATAGATCTGCGCGAATTAAACAAGTGTATTGTGCCACAATTCCCTGTGGTCCCCGATATCTCATCATTACTGACAGCTATTGATTCCGAAGCAACATTCTTTACTGTAATTGATCTCAAAAATGCCTTTTTCAGCGTCCCAATAGATCCGGAAAGCCAATATTTGTTCGGATTTAGTTTAAATGGACGTAGCTTCAAATTCTCACGCGCACCTCAAGGATTTACAGAAAGCCCCAGCATCTATAGCCAAGCACTGAAACGAGAACTCGACAGTATTCACATGCCAGTTAACACTGCCTTGCTTCAATATGTCGACGATCTGCTGATCACCGCTAGAAGCGAACCCGAATGTGAGAAAGCATCACTGACAGTTTTACAATTTCTAGCCGAAAAGGGGCACAAGGTGTCCCCTTCTAAGCTGCAATTCTGTGTCCAGCGAGTTGTTTATCTTGGACACTCGCTGTCCAAGGAGGGAAGGCAGCTTACACCAGATCGCATTCAGTTAATAGCTAGCATGCCAATACCCAAGACACAAAAGGAGGTACGGGCTTTCATAGGCCTCACTTCATATTGTAGGCAGTGGATCCCTCAGTATGCATTTCTAGCAAAACCACTCATTCAGTTGACAACACAGGAGGCAGCCACATCGACTGTTCTCCCTTGGACTCAGGAACATACACAAGCTTTTGAAAGCTTAAAGAAAGCTCTATGCCAAGCACCTGTTTTAGCAACACCATGTTACAGTAAACAGTTTACACTCTTTATTACAGAACGCGAAGGTACTGCCTTGTCAGTACTCACACAGGAACAAGCAGGAGCACACAAACCATGTGCTTATTTTTCTAGTACATTAGATCCCGTAGCTCAGGCTCTGCCTGCGTGTCTGAAATCAGTGGCAGCGACAGCTTTAGCAATCAGACAAAGCGATGCCATAGTGTTAGGACATCCATTGACAGTACAAGTACCACATGCAGTGGAGGTTCTTGTGAATCGAACGCAAACACAACATTTGACTATAGCAAGACTTACAGGGTATGAACTAACACTGTTTCAGCCACATATAGAAATCAGACGTTGTAATACATTGAATCCTGCCACACTGTTACCAGTAAACGGAACAGACCCACTAGCCCATGACTGTATTGATGTTATTACAATCACGACGAAACCCAGACAAGATTTAACCGATGTCCCAATATCAGACCCAGACCTGACGTTGTATGTAGATGGTTCATGTATGAGAACAAGTACAGGAGAGTTAGTGGCCGCTTACGCAGTCACAACAGATACTGAAATTATTGAAACAAATTGCATAAATACCTTGTCCGCTCAAGCAGCAGAGCTCGTCGCTCTGACACAAGCCTGTATTCAAGCCACAAATAAAAAAGTCAACATATACACTGATTCACGTTATGCATTCGGAGTCGTACATGACTTCGGCGTGCTGTGGCGAGAGAGAGGTTATTTAACTTCTCACGGTGCCCACATTCAGCACGGACCCCTCATTCATGCCTTATTAGATGCAATACATTTACCCATTGCAATATCGATTATGAAATGCAAAGCACATACGAAAGTTACTGATATCATTTCTCAAGGCAATGATTTAGCTGACAGAACAGCTAAACAGACTGCCCAAACTCAAACATCCGACATGACAAAGACAACAGTCCCGACGCCAACACATTGTATGACGGTTAAAGATCCTACTCTTGATGTAATTGATATACAGACACATGCTACATCAGAAGAAATAAAGAAATGGACTGAATTAGGAGGGATCCAAACGGATCAAGGATGGTTGATGAAGGAAAAGTCTGTGTGGTTCCTTCCTGATTCAATGGTCCAAGTCATTATTAACACTATCCATAGTCCAGCGCATCTAGGAGAGAAAGCTATGCTAGACAGCATTCAACATATTTGGTTCAACAAGCATTTACGAGCAGCAGCGAAACAAAAAGTTCGTACCTGTATGATCTGTTGTCAGTTCAACCCAGGAAAAAGCGTTCCCGTAGAACAGGGTGGATTTCATCCTCCTGATCATCCTTTTGAAGTCCTCCAGATGGATTATATCCAGATGGAACGATGTCGAGGATTCAAATATGTTCTCGTAGTTGTGTGTGCTCTTTCCCGTTGGACGGAGGCATACCCGGTTTCAGATTACACTGCCCCGACTACTGCCAAACAGTTGGTTCGAGAATTCTTCCCACGATACGGTTTACCACGTGTTGTTCACTCAGATAACGGCCAGCCGTTCTCATCCGAATTAATGAAACACGTTTCACTTTTGTTAGGCTATCAGTGGAAATTCCACTGTGTCCGACACCCCGAAGCAGCAGGTCTCGTAGAAAGACATAATCAGACTCTGAAAATAAGATTATCCAAAATATGCAGAGAGAAAGGTGTCGACTGGGTAGTAGCATTACCAGTTGCACTCTTTTACACAAGAATGGTAGCACACTCTCGAACAGGGCTATCCCCGTATGAAGTGATCTTCGGCAGACCACCAAATATGTGGGGGACGCCTATACCACGCAAAATAACTGATATTGACTGTAACATGCTGACAGATTATTTAGCTTCCTTGATGTCTGCACTACAATCTTGTCGTTCACAGGTAGCCGCAGCTTTTCCTGACAACACTGAGGTGAAACCCCATGACGTGGTTCCGGGAGACTTGGTCCTCGTGAGGAACTTTGATCGAAAGACTCAGCTGGAACCTAGGTGGAGGTCACCTCAGCTGGTGTTGCTCACCACAAGAACAGCCGTGAAGATCGAAGGCAGAAAAGGATGGATTCATTCAAGTCATATCAAGAAATTTCATGGACTAAAATCAGATGTGAATACCACACCTTGTGTGTCTTCACCCATTGACTCAAAACTTCCTTTTGTGGAAAAAAGTGATTCCGAACTTTATAAATTAAAGCTCAGGCCCAATCAGTCGAGCAATTTGATTGTTTAAGTCCTCTCCAAGGTGAAGCGGTTGAATTGTCTCTGACATTTATCCCTTGGACCTGAATAGAGAAAGCACCCGAAAAATGTTGAAACGACAGGCGTACTGTAAATCACTGCGTAGTCATTGCATAGTGACGTTATTAATTTTGTTTTTCTCAAGTCTTTTAATAATTACTGCAAGTACATTGTTGCACATATATTATCCTATTTCTAGACATGTTTACAATGTTACTGCTGAACATTCTTTTAGTGAATTACCTTCGCTTGAATTGTCATACAGATTTGCGCTGCGCAATAACACTTTTATTAGTATGTTACATCATTCCCATCAGGTTAGCAATGCTACAAATTGTTGGATATGTGGCCGACTCCCTCCCTATCAGAACTATAAAGGAATTCTACCTCTTTTTCCATACCCGTTCACACACAACGGCTCCTGTGGAGCATGGTTTAGTTTAATTAATTCTCTAGATTCGAATTCTGCAATTTATCAAGACAACTGGGTATGGGGAAATTTGAATTTAGTTTTACTTAAGGTCTGCTATCCTAACAAGGAGGGATTTAAAAAAAAAAACAGGAACTGATCTAGAAAATGAAGTATATGGATTAGGTAATTTTACGCTTAATCTTATGATCCTAAATGTCGAATCCGAAGCTACTCCAATTTTGCCCGCTATGTCAATATTTCCAATAAAAGGTGAATTATGTGTAAGAAAGAATGGTTCCATACATATGGGCCATAGTAGATGCACCACTGTAGTAGAATTTAGTGATCAAGGCAAGTCTACATTTAGAGCTTCCCGCCATTCCTATTTTATATGTGGTCAGACGGCATATGTACGTTTGCCTCTAGATTGGGATGGTACCTGCTACATTGGATTCCTTTTGCCACCTGTTTTTCTAGCTCCTCCTGATTATCACAGAAATACTCATTTAGTACACAATAGAGAAAGGAGAGATCTCCCAATAGTCGATTACACTGAAACGGCATGGGAAAAATACACAGATTTCAATAAAGGTCTCTTTCCCTATATAGGTACCGTTACTAATAGTAAGCTGATACGTAGATTAACTAGAACCCTTGAAGCAGTAGTGAACGAAACTATTTCCGCCATAGGCAATTTAACCGAAGAACAGTCTGCTATGCGGATTGTTGTGCTTCAAAATCGTCTTGTCCTTGACGTCATCCTGGCCGATAGGGGCGGAGCTTGTAGGGTCATCGGATCAAGCTGTTGCATTTTCATACCAGAAAATTCACCATCTGTATATAAAGCCATAACTCGCCTTCATAAGATTGTAAGCCAGATACACCAGAATCCAGGCACCTGGACTTGGTCCGGTTGGTTTTGGAGCGTGTTATCAGCCTGGGGATGGAGAGTCCTATCCTTCCTAGGTATTGGCCTTCTCATACTATTCAGTTGCTGCTTATGCCTGCAATGTGGACCAGCGATTTGTGGTCTGTGTGCCACATCGTGCATTCCACATCAAGATTTTCATTCAAAATCCCGGAAGAAGAAAGAAGAACAAATGATGCTATATGAACAGATCAATGGATTAATGAAGATCGATATCTCTTGACGGGCAAGTAGGGGACAAGGAGGGAATGTGGAAATATGGATTTTTCTGGTCAGTTATGTCCCCTATCTTGGACCCCAACGGTTCTATGTGCATGTTACAAGTACATGTATGTTCCCTCCAGTTCCAGTTATGAAGACGCAAATATATGTGCGTCCACCGTTAACATGTCCTCTGTCAGATCCGCCATGAATAGGCCGGATATTCCATTCCTAAGTACGAAAGGCCACCGCCTTTATATGGTTCACTTATGCCATTTTACAGTCCAGGCAAGTAGGCCCTGATTCTGTCATCAAGCTTTTCTTGCTTTCTGTCTCTGAAGCTCCAGTCCGAGCCTGCATCTGTGACCATGAACTTTGTCTCATTCCCTGCGCGGCTCACGAAGCCTGACATCAGCTTGCTGCCTGCCAAGAACTGTATTTCACCTTCGAAAATTATCTGCTCCGCTCCCTGCCCAATGCATTCCTGTCTAGTAGTTTAAGTAAACATTCTTCCAGCTACCAAGCAAAGGCCCGACTTCTCTGTCTTCATGCAAGTAATTCATAGCCCTGTTACTATGGAAGATTCCGCCCTCGCATCTAGTGTAGACACTTAGACGCTTGTACACGCACTAACAGTCAGTATAGTCAGTATAGAATAAGATTCTACTCTAAGAGACCTCTCTTTTGGATAACTTAGTTCTTTAAACATAGGATGTTAGATATGATTTGGGATTAGGTTGACTTGACCCTCCAGACTTCTGTCGCCACATGTAGAGCTAAATGTCAAGTCCCCTTCACCCCCTAGTTGCACGTCAATTACACGTCATGCTGCTGCGCGCGCATATCTGCCAAGTATTTCTGCTGACATTGCGAAATTCTTTCATGTAACCACCCTCTTATGACATCACATTTGATGACGTTCTTTCATCACTCCCAGTTACGCCTATTTTTGCTACGTATGAATATATTATCATCACTATCAATTGTTACGCCTCTTGTATTTGTCTCACTGTAATGCCTATTGTATAAAAGTAATTGATTGTTAATAATGTATGTACTTCACTTCCTGAACCTTCGTGGTGATGGAACCTGGAGCAACCGATTATAATCGACCATTGGAATAAAGCCCATTCCGAACCTCTAATACCACGGATTCTGCCTCTTATTTACTGAGCTATTTTATTATGTTTCTGTATCAAATTAAGTCCCGGTAATTAAATTATTTACCACAGAGTCACCGTGGAAGCAATGGCTCTGCCCAGCATGTCGGTGATATCCAATCTGCATCTGATCATTTACTTTGCGGCATCTCTCCTTTTGGAGGGTGGCTTAGTAAATGGTGCATACTTATTCAAGTGGTGCACCTTGCAATAATCCAGGAAACCCTTATGGTGGTTTTAGTGGTCTTTGATAACCATAGACAACTCACAAAGTGGTAGCTGTGGAGAATAGTCTTCAGGCTTAGCTTGAAGGAGTGTTAAGGAGCATGTTTTACCAGCTTAATCCATAGTGTAAGTTAAAAGAAAAAGAACCACACAGTGTTTATATAAAAATATTTATATTTATTATTCAATACTCACAAACACATTGGTATATCTCCTACCCGGAGTTATCAACACAATCCACAAGAATACTTCAAATGCAACCAGGTAAGCAGCACAAAATACAGTGGTCTCCAGGGGGAGACCAAAACATATACTAAAAAAGTGGAATGCCAACTGCAAGGGAGAATGGGACTTGGACCAAAAGACCCAGATCAGCCAGGGACACAAGGAACCACCCAAGGTAAGTACTCAGGAACCCCACGGACGTTGTGTGCAGAGTGGAAATACAGCTCCGTGCCCTATGGAAGTCTACGAAGACCCTTCCCTGAGGACCCCGTAGAAACCCTTTGGAGGACGGAAGGTTGGAGAGCCACCCCACCCGTGGATGCCCCGGAAACCAGGTTACCTACACCAGGGAAGCCAGGTGCATAGAGATTAAGAGACGTCGGAAACCTCTGTATATGACATTGGAAGACTTAGAAGAAAATGCCTCTGGAGAAGACGGTAAAGAAGTACGGTGGGGGGCTTGGCTTGGCGCGCGGCAAGATGGCCGCACTGTAGTGCAGCTCTGCCGGCCGCCGTTATTATCCTCTCAATATCCTGCCTCTCTGGGAGCCATCGTCGCCACTTTTTAACTGGTGGTGCGTGCCTGTGCATAGGGCAATTGACTGGTGCGCTCTGGTGACTGTCGGAGTCCCCGGGGTGCCTGCGGTGATACCGCTGGGGCATGAGCCCAGGAGCAAGATGGCGGCCGTGCTGGTATAGGAGACGGAGGTCACGATGCAGTAGTTGGCCAATTAATACAATGCACACCTGCCACTGATTGAGACGTCTCCCGTAGCTGGAACTACCGACACTGGTGAGCTGCTGCCTACTGCGCCCTAGCCGGAACACATGTGTGTGTGGGGGCCGGCCTGCATTGCCTAATTGCGAAACGCTTCAGCCGCTGGTTCTCTCCGTCAGGCTGATCTGGGGCCCGCGCCCCACTTCCTGCAACTCTCTAGCAGTGGCCGGATACGCCGAGTGCTGTGGCTGTTCCAGACTGTGTGACTAGCCGACAGCGCGACCTATATTTCTCTAGGGGCGTTGGAGGACTCGTGGGACCACCACCCGGCCCTGCTCACAACCGGAGTGACGAGCGTGCTTCCCCTTCCGATTGAACAGCCATACGAGCGCGGAGACTGAAGGAATTGGTACAGTGCATTTGCTTCCCGTTAGTTCATCCGCCAACACAGTGAGTAAATTGTGTGGACATCGCGCCTTGCTCTGTGGTGGAGCCTGATTGCTGATGCTCGGTCTGACAAATTGTATTGCTGGAGACCCGCTATACGCCCGTACTTAGACGCCCTGCGGAGCTGGGTTCCTACCGCATCTGCACTGATTGACATTTCGGATTTCTGCTTTGGTTTTGTGGCGCTTCCACAATTTAGTGTGCTACTGCTGCGTTGCCTGTTCTGCCACTCTAACGTGCGGAGATATACCATTGTATTGTCACAAGGCCCACCACGGTGACGGCGGGTGTTAAAAAAGTGGTAGTGTTCCGCCCTTCACTGTACATGCGGGTGTTGTCTGAATGTGCGTTCTTACAATTGTTCATGGCATTGCACGCAACGCTCCCACGTGATCACATCTATTGTGAGCTGTGTTAGATTGTTTTATCCTCCTCACACTGGCCTCACTAATCGGCACCTATCTCTCCATGTAAAGGTGTTATAATAGCTGGAACTTTGTGTACTCTGTGTGTTTTTACTCCCGGCCTTCTTGCATCTCGTACATCATGGGTAAGCCCGAAAAAAATCTACGCGTATCAATTTCGAAACACGCAAGTCTGGCAAATCACCGCAGTCTGCGACCTCCGACTCCAAACTGGATTCCATCTCTCCGGCCCCCACTGCTTTGGAAAAAACTCTCAAGGCCATCCATGCTAGCCTGCAATCCATCGATGGCAACATCAAAGCTATCATCGATCGCATGGACCATATGTCTTCCAAACTAGATAACCAGTCTGTTCGACTCGACGAGGCGGAACAACGCATCTCTACCAATGAAGATAGCCTGCAACAAGTCACAACCAAGACCACTGATATCGAAAAAATATTAGCCGTCATTCAGGCCAAGAATGAGGACCTAGAGGCGCGCTCAAGGTGCAATAATATACGCATTCTTGGACCAGCCGGAGTCTACAAATGTGGGCCGATTGGAAAAATATGTTGAGACTATGCTCCGCGACATATGTGGTGCTGATAATCTGTCCGCTCTGCTGATTGTAGAACGGGCCCACAGATCTCTAGCAGCCAGACCTCCCCCTGGCACCACACCAAGGCCAATCATTGCGCGCTTACTCAATTTTAGGGATCGAGATTCAGTGCTACGCATTACTCGGGGAAAAAAGCACCATCACTTACCAGGGTAATGTACTGTCCTTTTATCCAGATTTCACGACCGCCGTCCAATTGGCATGAAAAGAATTCCAAAATGTTAAAAAATTGCTACTCACTGAACAAATTCCATATGCCATGCTATATCCAGCCCGGCTTCGGATTGGGACGAATGATAAGGCATACATTTTCACCAATCTCGGACTACCCATGGACTTTACTAAATCTTTGCGCCATAAAAAGCAAGCCCCTCCGACACATCAGACATTGACGATTGAAAGACCTGAGTTAAACACTTAATATGAGTATTCCAACTCAATTTTAGATATTGGTGTTATCTTGTATTCCACAATTGTGAACAATTGCAATATTCACTATGATTTACCAGGTTAACACTTACCCCGCACATGCTGTGCGCTTCGGCTGTCTTTTTGTGGGTGCTGTATTGGCTACGGGGACACCAGGCTGTAAGTTGTTATTTCTTTGGGGTGCACGATATAGCTTTGATTTGCTAGGCCCTACATCACCATACGACTAGGTCTCCCAATGTTGTGGTTTCTCCACAGGAGGTCGATACTCTATATGGCGGCCCCCTCCCTGTCTTAATCGGGAGTGGACTACGCCGCTACGTCTCCCATTGGGTGTACCCCATACTGCTAGTTGCAGATATTGTAACTTTATGAGGAAGTTTGAACTGTTGGGATATGGCTTTGGCAAATTGGGGTTGCTAAAGTGGGTGGGGGTAGGGGGTTCTTCTATGTTTTTTAAGAGTTTGTTCAATGCGATTGGACCATCATTTCAGCTGCACTGTCTAAACATCTATGCAAATGTTTGTGTTTTGACTCACGACCTGATTGCATTTGTTCTTGTCATGTTAGAATATGGGAGATAAATATACCTGTTTAACCTGGAACATTCGTGGATTAAATTCTCCCCAAAAAATCCGCCAGGTATTTGCCTATCTAGATAGATATGGGGTCAATATAGCTCTTTTACAGGAGACTCACTTGACTCAAATAACAGAATCTAAAATAGCACGTAAATGGGCGGGTTACAAACTAGCGTCGTCATTCTCCAACTACGCTAGTGGGGTACTCATTTTATTCAAAAGAGGCGTTCCCTTCACACCTCTCAACACTTATACCGATGGTGAGGGACACTGGGCCATGGTCCATGGGAAATTAGGAATGTCGATGGTAACTATTGTCAATATTTCTGGACCGGTAGTAGAAGACCCACAGACCTTTATACAAATGCTTAACATCCTGCGTACCTGGCCAGAGGCAGCCATCATATGGGGGGTGACTTTAATACACATTTGGACCCGAGTATGGACAAATCGAATCCACTTGGCGCACGCACTATTAAGGTAGCCCAGTGCATCAGGGACGCTATGTCAGAAATGGGGCTGGTGGATGTATGGCGTGTGACGAATGCTAACACTAAAGAGGGCACACACGTCACCCCAGCCTATAATAGCTGGTCTAGACTTGATTATTGGTTGCTAAACGAAGAAGCCAACGGATGGGTTACACACGTTCACAATTTATCACGTACCCTATCTGACCATAATCCTGTACGCTTGGATCTTCACATTCCTACAGGCCTACATCGCCCCTTCACATGGCACTTCCGGGCTGAAGCCCTACTGGATCCCACATATGTTGACACTCTTAGACAGGCAATTACACAATATTTCGAGTTAAATGTGGGGTCGGTAAAAAGTGCGGCCACGCTTTGGGAAGCTTTTAAGGTTACGGTGAGGGGGGTTTGCATAAGTACATCAGCGGGCATATTACAAGATATTAGGGGTCAGCTTTCCAAGACAGAGGCAGCGCTAAGCGATCTTGATAAGCAATACTCGAACACCCCATCTGTCTCCATTCTCGTTCGCATTCATGAACTCCTTGCGGACTATGACACATTAGCAGAATCATAAGCTCGTTACATATCACGTCGACATGTTGCTAGAGCCTATGGAGAGGGCGGGCGCCCAGGTAGACACTTAGTATCTCGATTAAAGTTCAGAACCGATCATCACCAAATCACTAAGATTGTCAACACTCATGGGAAGGAACATTTCACACCCCAAGAAATAGTTGACCAGTTTACGGACTACTATACGGATATGTATACTTCGCGCGGGAGCATGGATGAAGGTGCCTTAAATGATTACCTATCTGATGTAGCCTGCGCGTGGCTGTCGGACGGACACGGTGAATATCTTAGCCAACCTATAGACGAAGCCGATATTAAAGCGGCAATACTCTCTCTCCCCAACAACAAAGCCCCGGGACCGGATGGACTTACGCCGGAATTTTACAAGATGTATGTGGATCGTCTCACCCCTTACATACTGGAGATGTATGCAGAGGCCCATGATTTGGTCATACTGCCCCCTTCCCTTAGACAGGCCTTAATCATCACACTCCTTTCCTGTGTGAGTCATACCGCCCTTTGTTGTTGATCAACCTGGATGTGAAGATATTGGCAAAGATTCTTGCTACCAAAATTCAACCCTTGATGCCCCGTCAGGTACTACCTGACCAATCCGGATTTATACCGGAACGCTCCACCTCCCATAACCTCAGGACCATATTTGCCATGTTTCACATGCTGAACCCTACATCGCTGGTGGCGGCGATCATGCTAGACGCGGCCAAAGCCTTCGACTCTATTGAGTGGAGCTATATGTTCCACATTTTAAACTGAATGGGGTTCCCAGGCATCTTATTACGATGGGTGCAGATTTTGTACACAGACTCTTCAGCGCGGGTGCAAGTAGGTGGTCTCACCTCGGGCCCTTTTTACATAGAATGAGGCACACGGCAGGGATGCCTCCTATCGCCTCTTCTGTTTGCTCTCATGCTGGAGCCATTGCCATGTATAATTAGACAGTGGCACAGGGAATCAGCACTCAATTTCAAGCATCGTCCCGTCGGCATTTCCCTATATGCAGACGACATGGTCCTCTTTATTCGCGAACCGCAACATCTCTCCCCTATTGTACAGGAATACATCCGATTCGGCCTATTCTCCGGCTTAACGATTAATTGGGATAAGTCGGTCATGATCCCTCTGACAACTGTCACCGCTCCCCCACATATGGAATACCCATTGATATGGACAACTGACCCAGTAAAATACCTTGGGTATGGGTGCACCATGATCTGGGGGCCGTGGTCAGGGAGAACTATGGCCGAGCACACACTGCCCTCGAAAACCAAATGGATAAAAGGTTACATCTTCCGTTGTCCTTAGCTGACCGCATCACTGTCATAAAAATGGTAATGTGTCCTCGCTTTTTATATCTCTTCTGCAACATCCCCAGAAAACTTTCACAACACTTTTTCGCAACAGTACGAACTCAATTGCTCAGATTTATATGGGGGGGCAAACACTAAACATCTGGTAAATGTCCTCCAGGATGTCACATACAATCCAGAACACAATATTTTTGTGTGTCTGGATGTAGAAGCACTATACACTAGCAGGACGAGAGCATCAGAGTGATTGAAACACTTCTACATCAGAAGGAATGGACCTGGGACGCACCAATCAGTTGGGTTGTCACACTTATGAGCCTGGCATTGAAAGAGAACTTTTTCAGATTTGAGGACCAACTGTACCTGCAAATACACGGTACATCTAGGGGGAGCACATTCGCGCCCAGTATAGCATGTTTGTACGTAGGACAACTGGAAGAGGAACACGTGTGGGCCACGAACCCTTATACCAATAACATCAAAGGGTGGTGGCGGTACATAGACGACATCCTGGTGATTTGGGAAGGTGACACAGGCACACTGACCAACTTCTACACATGGGTTAATCAACTCAACCCACACTTGAAGTTCACCATGACATCTAACCAGGAACAGATGTCTTTCTTGGATGTTAAATTGAGCGCAAGAAATGGGGGGATTACCAGCTCCTTGTTCTCTAAACCAACTGACAAAAACAGTTTACTCCACTTCAACAGCGCACATCCCCGGGCACTTAGGGAAAATCTCCCGGTAGGTCAATTTTTGCGAATCCGCAGAAACTGCGCAGACCTGGGAGAATACAAGATGGAAGCAGAAAATCTGGCCAGGAAGTTACAGGAAAGATCTTACCCAAAGAAGATTATTGAAAAAGCTAAGAAACGATCTCGTAACACACTCAGAGAGGCCCTACTAGAAACATATCAAAAAGAAGAACAGGACGCTCTCATATGTGTTACCACTTTTAATGCATCATCAAATGCGATTAAGACGATCATTAATAAAAAGTGCACAGTCCTTACTTCAAACCAACTCAAATTTGAGAAACCAATGTTCTCTTTCAAACGGAACCAAAGTCTGAGGGATTCCCTCATACACACTGATTTCAGGAAACCAAAAATACAATCTACACATCAAGTAACACTATGGAATTTACCAATGGTCACCAGCCATTACCCATGCGGGTCTTGCGTGGTGTGTCCATTCACAGAACATACTAAAGAAATAGACCTTGGTATGCGGTACGCGTGGGAACAGCGATCACATACAAACTGCAACACAGAGAAGGTCATTTACCTCATCAAATGCCCCTGCCAACTTATGTATGTAGGAATGACAGGGAGGAAAGTCAAAGTACGCATATGTGAGCATAGAAGCACGATCAGAAGGGCTATTTCATCCACGAAACTGACAGCACACTATATTGAGTACAAACACACAGATACAGACTTGTGGTGGACAATCATTGAGAAAGTGAGCGGGGAGGGTGACATGTCCAGAATCCTACTAGAACGCGAACAACGATGGGTATATAGACTCAAAACCCACATTGTCGGACTAAACGATTCGATACCATGGAACCAACTCAATAAGAAGTAATTCTCGTGAGGATTAAAAGACAGGAATATAAACGAATACTTCTGAGAATCCCGACCCCATAATAATTCTCCTAGGCATGTGGTCATGTCTGACCTAAAATCAACTAAGAATATCAAGTTCAAAAGAGGTGAGAATTTTTTCGAAGGATATAAACCTCATTTAGGGCCTCATGTAGGAAGCCAAATACCGATCGGTAACGGCCGAAAGTCGGTAAATATCCCGTTACCGACCGGTATTTAGGCATTTGCGATGTAGGGGGCTGATTTCTGGATTCGGTATTTACCGAATCGGAAATTAAGAAATCGGTAAAATACCGATTCGGTAAATACCGAATCCTGAAATCAGATGTAGGGAGCACTCTAAAGAGTGAAAATTAGTATTAGAAATTCGTTATTTACCACCAAATAAAGGTTGGTGATAAATAACGAATACCTTGCAAAAAGTAATTTTTTGCAGATTTAAGAGTGCCATGTGGCAGACATACATGCCCTTAGGGCATGTATGTGCGCCACATGTGCACACATGCAAGATTCAGGGGTGCAACAGGGTGTCAATGTGACACCCTGCCACCCTTGAATATGCTCCCCCATTACCGAATCGGTATTTACCGAATCGGTAATGAGGCACACCTTCCCATTGATTCCTATGGGCCTCCAGGCCCATAGGAATCAATGGGAAGGTATGCCTCATTACCGAATCGGTAAATACCGATTCATATTTACTGAATTTTTCCGATTCGGTAAAATTTACCGAATGATTACCTACATCACATTTACCGATTCATAAATACCGAATCGGTAAAATTCTGTATTTATGAATCGGTAAATGTGATGCTACCTACATATGGCCCTTAATGTCTTAATATAGCTACCAGTTTTCAAAAGTCAATGAGACCTTCTCAAAGTCTAAATAAGAGAACACGCACACTTGACACTCAGTCCAACAAGTGATCATATAACAGCCTAGTCACTGATTTGTCCTGTATAAAGGTATAATCTAGAAAACGTCGTAATACTTCCCCCAAAAAAATGTTTGGTGATCGATACTGTGTATGTATTACTCCATAACATAGATGAGTAGCCATATGACACAGCCGGTTTAGGACATTACTGGCAGGTCTTTGCAATATACGGTATTACTATACCGACACGCCTGATTATAACTGACCCCCCCTGTCCTTACCGGTATTACATTGGCTAGTACAACCAGATCGCTAATAAACACAGTCTATAACAACTAACTGGATCAGATGTGTGGCTGACGGGTGTTTTCTGACACCGTGTTTAATAAAGCTCAGTTTTTAAAAAAAAAACCTGCAAGCAGAGAGGGACGCGTCGTCAGTTTTACACTACATTTCCCATGATTCACACCGGGGCCTCGTTCACGCCGGATACGGGATGCGGAAGTAGGCGGCTTAACATCCAATTAGAAACGGTCTATTTATAACGTAACAACGAGATGAAGAAGTACCCCAAGCAGTGGAACCACCTCCGAATAGGATGATACGAGGGGCAGGACCCTTGATGGCGTGAGTAATGCTGGAACTTTACTACGGACATAAGGTATGAGGAAGAAGCTGGCCCATTTTGGGATCCAGCATTAAGCACAACTCTCACGGACATTGTTCTGTGTTTATGTCTCTGTATGTTTGTCTCTCTATATGTGTGCTTTTTTATCTTGATGGGGCCCTCTTCCATTACTATGGAACAACAATTCGGGATACTCGAATCTCGTGGGTGTGATGACAAAACGCTTACGAACATGAAGTGTCTGACTACAGGGCTACCCCACAAAAGTTGGTTTTCCACTTGGAGTCGATACCCCTCCCAGAATGGGGTAAGAATGAATGTATAAAATGATTATACGTATACATGAGCGTGAAAGGTGAATATGCAGTTACGCGATCATGTTATTTTAAAAGCAAATCACGGCGATTATTTTCATAGTAGTAGTGTTTGACCACGTGGGAATTACACGGGTGTAGGATCAATATGTATAGACACACACCTAAGAGCAAAAGGTGATAGGATGCGGCGCAATGCCGCCACCAAGCCGGGCAGTACACAGATAGGAGCGTGTGATAAACTAAGTGTGTTTTTTCACCCGCCACCTCTGTATGTCTGGTGGAGTTTGTTTCACCATCAATAAGTTGAGACGTACGCCTGTAGAGATGAACATTCCTGGATCTCCATATATAAAAATGTGTGGTCTCTTCTCTCATTTTCTTTTTCTTTTCGTTTCTCTACATAGATGGAGTGACATGTAAGACTAATTAGTCTACGTAAACTAATAAGGAGCGTTAGTTGTCCTTATCACCAGTAGCGTAGGGAAATCCCCTTCACTACCCATACCAGGGGGCAATCTATTCCGCCCTGAAGAAAGTCCAGCACCCTTTATGGGGCTTAATAGGACTGAAACATGTTGGCTATAGGGTCTTAGGACCATAATATCCCCATTGACCCATAAACTTTATTATATTATCACCCCCAGCAGGTCCAAGAATAAAAGGGATACTGGGATCTGCTGCCGGGCTTTTAATCTTTATCCCCCTGGCCAAAAACATCTTCTTAAGAGCTCCCTGAAATATGGTCGAGCCCACCTCGACTTGTAGGCGTCGAGGTGTCCCAATGATGAAGCATGACACCACTAGGGTGTGTGAGGGAATATAAAACAAAAGGAGTTGCCTCCTTCCCCACTTATTAGTGGTGGTCTTCTCTGACTTCACTTAGGGACCTCAATACCTGGGAGCTCTAGGACTGTTCAAATACACTTAGCAACCTAATTGCAAGTTGATAGTGGGGAGTACTTTTGGTAAAACGGGGCAAACAAGCCAGAATAAGCTGGGACACTTTAACACTGAGTTATACAAGGAGGGGGGGGGGGGGGGGGGGCTTCTGTGCGCCAGATTTTTATGTATACTATCTTTGCGCACAGTACGCCTATTATTGGTATTGTCCTCACGAATTTACTCCTCATATTGCAGTGGAAGACGGGGAGGCATATCCGATCCCGCTGGCTGGTGTGTTAACACACACCCACAGAGGCACACCTAAAGCTGAAATCAATACCATAGACAGTACAATTGCGGCCTGGCAGGCTATTGGCAAAATTACAGACAAATTACCTATCTATGCTCCGGCTCTGCCTCTGGCGCATCACGCGGCTTTATCTGTTACACAGGAAGCAGGTCCCTTGCGTTCTCTTACAGAAGTTGGTTTGGTTCATATGCAAGATATATATCCAGAAGGACATTTTATCACTAAAGACGATCTTACATACATCACTAATCCCACCGCGTTCTTTCAATTTACATGCCATCGCCTAAAATCGGTTATCAGGGATCATTACATGACCTTTCCCGCGGAACCCCCTCCTCTCAACTCCTACAGCTATTATTAATGGTCCCAACCAGGCGGCAGCTAATTACCAAACTATACAAAACAGTGAATGACGAAATGGTCATACCAGCGGATAAAAGCTTAGAGCGATGGAATGTAATATTAGACCCCCCATTAACACTGCCTGAATGGGAACAAATATGCACACTAACTGGAAAACTCACGCCCAATGGCAACCTCCGAATCATTCACTTCAAAACAATTCACCAAGGGGGCGTGGTCTCGCCGGGCATGGAGTGAAACGCGCGTTGCTACTGCTCCGGGCTGCCGCAGCGATAATTTGCCTCGAAAAGCGGTGTGGTGGCGGCGGCGGAGCCCGGACCGGCGCCCATGTAGGGCGGAAAGCTGAGGGCTCTTACCGGAGGGCTTGGTGTTGGCCGGGGACGACTGCAGGCGATACATCGCGCCACGGCGAGTGAGAAGGGCCTGGGGACTGCCGCGCTGCCCGCCATCTTGATTGCCTCCCGTCTGCGTTCCAGGCGCCTGGCGACACTCGGGCGGGGGAGAGCCTGCGACTGCGAGCGGTGGGCTGAGGTCGCCTGGAGAGCCCTCTACCGCCGCGGACCTCGAGCTGCCTGATCATCGACCCTGGAGCTCCGGGGGCGGAGCGGCGGCCGCCATTTTCCCCCTGCCCGGACTTGGTGAGCCGGGAGCTGCCGGGAGCGCTGAGACGCGGCTGCAAGCTGAGGAGGTGGCACTGGTCGGTAAGAGGTGGCGGCAGACGCGGCTGGGTGGAGGAGGCTGGCAGACTCAGGCTGTGGACCCCGGGCGGCGCTACCTAGCACTGTGGAGAGGGTGCTGACCGCCATTTTATGTACTGGTCGCGGCTGGGGCCGGGTGGCAAGGTCAAACCCAGTAGCGGCTCCGGGTGAGAGGTGGCTGGAGAGGACTGTCTGCCTGCGACCTGCTCGCCGTACGCATTGTGCCTGGTGAAGGAGGCGAGCTTTGCCCTGGGACGCCCTGCTTCTGCCCTCTGCCGTGGAGCGATGGACCGCTCTTAGACAGCTGGGGGCCTACCTCCCTGTGCATCGCCGGTGGAAGTGACTGGGGGGAGTGGACACTGGCGACCTGTGGGGGCCTGGGGGACCTGGGTTGCGGCTAACTGCTGCTGCTCCTCCTACGCTGCCTCATAGACTGGTTGGAGCCTGGCAAGTGCCTGTGGAGGGCCGGGGACAGCGTTAAAGGAGACGATATCTTCGGGGCAGTGGGTTGACCCCCGGGGGTGGTCTGCGGGCCCCTCAATCGACAGCCACGTTGCCTGGTTGGAGGCCTGTCTTGTGGTGCGGTGGGCCCAGGCGAGGGGGCGCGTGGCTCTGTGGCGCTCTTGGCCTGGCTGGCTAGGGAGCTGAGGCGCCTATGTGGGCCTTCGGGAGCTGAAAGGGACCTGACACTGTGCGGTGTGGAGACTACAGTGGCGGGGGAGAGTGGCACAGAGGCTGGTGGGGAGACCTACGCGGGAGTGTATTTGCTGGCCCTGAACTTCTGGTTTTTCGCTTGGGCCATATACGACCTGCTGCAGCCGTCGGGGGGGGGGCCTGGGTCTTCGGGAGGGGAGCAACATTGGCACCTTTGAAGCATGACTCGCACGAAGCCAGGGAAGGAGCCACCGGTGGCCTCAAAGGATGCCTCGGTCATCGACCTCTGGAGCAAGCCAGGCGCTGCGCTGATGGGCGCCACGCCGCCGGGAGCGGGAGCCTCTGCCGAGCCGGTCACTCAGTCCTTCATGGCGCTGTTCATGCAGGAGCTCAAGTCGGAAATTGGGTCACTCCGTACTGAAGTTCAAGCGTGTGTCAAGGACCTACGGAGAGACGTGGGGGAACTGGGAGGTCGAGTGGACGACATGGAGAAGACTCTGGATGCTCGCACGGAGGACCAGGAACACCTATGGCAGCGGCTGGCGACTTTGGAGGAACAGCATGTCGAGTTCCGGATTAAACAGGAGGATTTGGAAAATAGGGGGCGCCCGAACAACATACGCATCAGGGGTGTTCCAATTGGGGCGGAAGGCACAGAGATCATGGCGTTTGTGGCGGACCTGCTCCATGATATTCGCGGGGACGACGATGCCTCGCCGCCGGCTCTGGATCGAGCACACAGGGTCTCGGGACCACATGGGAGGCCTGGACTCATCCCCGGCATCCTGACACGGGTCCACTTCTTTGTCGAAAAAGAAGCAATCCTCAAAGCGGCTAGAGATAAGTCCGAACTACTTTACAAAGGCAAACCTGTCCAGCTGTTCCAAGACTTGGCCCCCACGGCTCTCCGATGCAGACGGGACTTTCGACCCGTCACTGACAAGCTGCGGGATCTCAACATCCGCTACCAATGGGGCCACCCCTTCGCCCTCATTTTTCAGTGGGAATCCAAGCGCCGAGTGCTACGTTCCTATCGAGAGGCGGCCCAGCTACTCCAAATTCAAGACTCCCCGCCGGCCAGCCCCTCGTGGCGGCCTGCGGCTCTCAGACCGCCACGTAGACCACTGAAGCCGCAGTGGTCTACGGTACGCCGCTCCCGACACCCTTCCTCCCCTGATGGCAGCAGAACATCGCGAGACAAGCAAGATATCATACAACATATAAAATCCTTGGAAGGTGGCACGTCGCTGTCTGGCTTGCAGGCGTCTCTCCTCAAATGAGCCCTCACGAGATGGAAAGTCCTTCATGAAGATAATCTCAGAGTTGTACAGCCTTCTGGCTTGATTCGCCTGTACTCGCCTCGGAGGCTTCCCCCTTAATGTCCTCGGCGCCCAATCTGGAGGCGCGCTTCTGCCCGTTCTTCAGCGCACCACCCACTCTGCTGAAGCTGCGGCCCGGAGCGGGCCTTTGGTGATTTAGACTCATAGACTGGCGACGACGGACCCCCACGCCTATCTCTGGGAGAGTGACATCTCCGGGACAGCTTGTGCCGTTGTGCCTGGCTACTCCCTAGACTGGAATAGGCTATGTTGGCCATGTTGGCCGTTTACGTATATTTGTTGTTCCACCTGTTCTTCCCCACCCTTCCTCCTCCCCCTTCCTTCACTACCCTCTTGGCGGGGGGGGACATGCTAGCGCGTGGAAGATTTTTGTGGGAATAGCCTTCCGAGTGGACCTGGGATAATGACCACTGAACCTTGCTGTAAGATCCTTTCCCTTAATGTGAAGGGGCTCAACTCGCCCAACAAGCGCCGCCAAATATGGCGGTATTTGCTACTCCAGAACCCCGATATAATCTTCCTTCAGGAGACCCACCTTCTTAGGGCTGACGTGGCCCGTATGGCCCATCCACGTTTCCCTCGGCAGTTTTGGGCCTCTGCGGCCACGAAGACAGCAGGGGTGGCTATTCTCTGCAGGGCGGGGTTAGCTCAAGGGGCTAATAAAGTGTTCAGTGATAGTGAGGGTCGGTTCTTGAAGGTTGAGGTCAGGAGAGGACATCGCACGCTCACCCTGTGTAACGTTTATGCCCCCAACCAGGGTCAGGATGCCTTCTTACGCAAGCTGATTAGGGAACACCTCGAGCCGGTGAATACGGACCTCATAGTTGGAGTCGACTTCAACTTGGTGTGGGATGCGGAGCTGGATCGCTGTGGGGGTGCCTTTCATGGGGTAGGGGCTATGTCTGCGGCTGTGAAGAACTCCCTGGGTGCTTTAAATTTAGTCGATATCTGGCGCTACCACTCCCCGGGCCTACGAGACTATACTTACTATTCGCATGCGCACCACTCTTACTCTCGTATAGACCTGCTGCTTGTCTCACACTCTCTGCTCAAAGACACCATATCGGCGACACATTCTAATATTTCAATCTCCGATCATGCCCACGTGGAGTTGAGTTTACGCGAGCGCCTCACCCACCCTCCTATGGTCGTGCCGCTGGCGATTCCCGGACCACGTCCTTCGAGACCCGGTGGATAGGGAGGAAATTCAGGCCGCTATCCTGGCATACTTTGAAGCAAATGACCTTCCAGGGACCCCCCTTCCCCTTTTGTGGGACGCGTTCAAGGCTACCATACGAGGTACCCTCACGGCTATAGCTGCTGCGAGAGGGCGTGAGGCGCAGCTTTATGAGAACAAGCTTACGCGGGAAGTCAAGACGCTTGAGAAGATGGACCAAGAGCGTCCGCTGGCGGCACACAAACGACGCCTGGCCGTCCTTAGAGGCCAGCTTTGGGCGCATAGAACGAACAAAGCGGAGCGTGCTCTGCTTGCGCTCAAGCAGCGTTATTATGCAGGAGGCGACAAGGTGGGCTCTGTCCTGGCACGGCGCCTGCGTACACGGGCAGCCAAGGCCCACATCGCAAAGCTGCAAAAGGCAGATGGGTCATGGGCCACCACGGAATCGGCAAAGCTCCAAACGTTTCGCGATTTTTATGCGACTTTATATACAGACGACCCGCCTGCGGCGGATCTGATATCGTCTACCCTGGGCGCCTGTGATTGGGAACCACTAAGCGAGCGCCAGTCCGGGCTTCTGGAGGCCTCCATCACCTCGGCAGAAATAGCTGGCGCCCTGCGCGACCTTCCGTTGGGTAAAACGCCAGGGCCGGATGGGTTGCCGGTATCCTTCTATCGCGCTTTTTTGCCGCAATTACAACCATATCTTCTCCGTCTTTTTAACTCGTTTGATGAGTTGGTTGGACCCTCGCCGGACATGGCAATGGCCAAAATAGCCCTCATCCCAAAACCCGGGAAGGATCATACCCTTTGCTCCTCTTATAGGACCATCGCCCTGTTAAATACGGATCTTAAGCTGTACACTAAACTTCTTGCTAAACGGCTCAGTGTCCATCTGCCCAATCTCATAGAGCCAGACCAGGTGGGGTTTATCCAACATCGCCAAGGTGCAGACAATGTACGCCGAATAGCGCACATAGTCGGGAAGGCTAAACATTGGGGTATCCCAGCCTGCTTGTTATTGCTTGACGCTGAAAAAGCGTTCGATCGGGTGGGCTGGTCGTTCCTTCGTGCGGTCTTATGGAAGGTAGGTCTGGGCCCGAAGATGGTGGCGCGCATAATGGCTCCATATATCTCGCCGGTGGCTAGAGTGCGCGTAAATGGTCAGCTCACGCAGCCTTTTCCCATCTGTAGGGGCACCCGACAGGGCTGTCCCCTGTCACCCCTGCTGTTCGCCCTTGTGGTGGAACCCCTTGCCATCATGATTCGTCGGTCCCCCGACGTCCGCGGTATCTCGGTGGAGCATAAGATCGCCCTTTTCGCGGACGACCTCCTTCTCACTCTATCTGACCCGCTGCACTTATTGCCGGCAGTGCACTTGCTGCTTCAGGATTATGAAAGCGCCTCTGGGCTTAAAATCAACCACACGAAATCCTGGGCCCTCAATATTACGATCCCGGACGAGGAACTTGTGTCGTTACAGGCCTGGGTTCTTTATCAATGGGCGTCCCGGTCGGTGCGATACCTGGGCCTCAACTTGACCCCCGACCTGGCCACCTGGACGCAGGCTAACTGGCAGGAGTATAAACACTCGGTCCTGGCCGACTTGCGTGCGTGGAAAGCTTTACCACTCTCTTGGCTTGGTCGGCTCAACACGGTGAAAATGTCTATACTGCCGAAGATCCTTTATCTCTTTCAAACGCTGCCGACCCCTATTCCGGAGCACCAGATACAGGGGCTCCAACGGGAGCTTGTTGCCTTTATCTGGGGTGGAAAGAAACCGCGCTTCTCTAACAAAATTTTGAAGCTCCCTCGGGATAGGGGCGGACTTGCCTGCCCCAACCTACTTGACTACTATTGGGCGTCGCATCTCCCCTATGTACTGGAATGGGGAGCATGGGAGAGTGAAAAGGTGTGGTTTCACATGGATTGGGCAGTCACCTGCCGCCCACTGTGGGACCACGCCTGGCTGCCTCGAGAGGCGCGCCATCGCAGCGCCTACCTGGCTGTCCCCACTAAAACGGTCCTTGAGATCTGGGACAAGGTGGCAGTTCACAGGGGCCTTACCACCTTCCCGTCCCCTCACACTCCAATTGCGCGCAATCCACAGTTCCCTCCGGCGTGTCGTCCACCCTATTTTGCGAACTGGACAGAAACCGGTTGCATGACGATAGGGAACCTATTTACAGGAGAGAATTTTAAATCCTTTGCTCAATGCAAGCAAGAATTTGGGCTAACAGAGAAGGACAAATTCCAGTACATCCAGCTCCGTCATTGGATTCAGGGCTTCTCCTTGATGCAGGCGGCCACGCGGCCCTACACCCCATTCGAACAGCTAGCGCGTACATTCGGCACCTATAAGGGGCTGATCTCCCGTATATATAAGGTGCTGCAGCATGCACAGCGCCCGGATCCCCACCCATACCAACTGCGATGGCAAAACGTCTCCGGCTCAGGTGTTACCCCTTCTCAATGGGCAAGGCTTTGGAGAGACATCCCTAAAACTTTACGTAGCATCCCCCAACAGGAGTCAGCTTACAAGGTAATGACCCAATGGTACTACACCCCCGTTCAACTTCAAAAGATGTTTCCTAGGACATCTCCCCTATGCTGGCGTTGTACTCAGGCGCTGGGAGACTTCATACACATTTGGTGGACATGCCCCTTTCTGGCTTTCTATTGGAAAGAGGTCCTCAGCCATATCAAAAAGGTTCTGGGGTACCCCCTGCCCGAGGATCCGCTTGTAGTCATCTTAGGCCTTAGACCAGCGACTATACGAGCTATGACGGGTCGTGATCGGCACCTTAGCCTCCACATGCTGTGTGCTGCCAAACAGACTGTGGCGCTATACTCGTCCGCCGCCATACCAAGGTAAAGCTGGATTGCTCTACTGCCTGTTTTCCTATTGACATGTCTAGCCTAATAGATGTTGAGCCACTTCATGCCCTGCGCGTCATTGGCAAACGATATTGTGCTTCCATAGAACTACGCTCCTGCCACTGTGACTTACTCAGGGGTACCTCTGATGAAGAATGGGATAGGGGCATGGTAAAGAGGTCCTCCTGGCACTGTCTGCCTGGTTGGACGCTGACTGTGGGGATGCGTTGCTCGATCTGTTCATGTGCTGCTGCATCTAGGGCGGCATGGACTCAGGTCCTGCTGGAATTACAGTGAGAAGGGTTTGGAAACCAGGAGACCGCCCTAGCGCCATGCACCGTACAGGGCATATGGCCCTCTTAGGGCGCGGGCGGCGCCTTTTGCATCTGCTATTGCTTATTGGTACTCCCGCACTTGTCTGATATTGTTCATAAGACGTGCCGATTAGGCTGGATATAGAGCTTCTAGGGCGGGGGATTCTGTTCAATTGGGCGATTGTATCTAGACCTGTTCTTGGGTTATAGCATGACCTCATTGTCTCTTAGGCCCCTGCATTTCACTATCTGAGTTTTTTGGCTGCCGGCCTATAAGGTTGTAGGCGAACAAGCTGTGTATTGGTTTTGGTGGGAACCTTAAAAATCAATAAAAAGTTGTTATATAAAACAATTCACCAAATATATCACACCCCTCTCAAACTCTATAAAATAGGTCTCCGAGATTCAAGCAAATGTAAACGTTGCGGTCAGATGAGCGCTGATTTTTATCACCTAGCATGGAGCTGTAGGCTTGTTTTAACGTACTGGTAAGAAGTGTTAAAATGTATACACCCCATGACGGAATCCTCTTTGCAATGTACACCCATTGTCTGTTTGCTTGGATATGTACCACAGGTAAAAGGTGCAATGGGGAAATTTGTGAGGATTTCTCTGTTACTGGCAAAAAGACGCATATCGTTGACATGGGAGAGTAAACTAGCTCCACGGGCTGAGGGTTGAATCAAGTATCTGGTATACTGCAGAGAAAAGTTGGAATTATATGCAGAGGAATTACCAACAAAGTCAAGACCTAAAGATATTTGGGAACCCCTAAGACAATATCTATCACTCCAAGCCCAAAATGACACCACGCAGAATTGATGAATATGTGTAAGGTTCTGTAAATGTCTTATTTAGTGCACGACTTGGTCTTGTATTGCAAGAATTTGAATGCTAACATTGTATGTAATGTCCAATCACAAATGTTGTTTTTATGTTATGTCTTTGCTTGCTACAATGCCCTGCGTGGCAGTTTTGGTGATTGTCTATTCTGAAAACCCAATAAAAAGAAATAAAAGGAAAAAAAGAAGTCCGTGGAATCTAAGGGTAGATTCTGGAAGTAAAGAACCTCCAAGCAAAGGGGACAGAGTCTATTCCACTCAGAATTGTCCAGGAGGCACGAAGACACAATGCCCACTGATGACAGGAGGTTCAGGAGAGTCGAAAGTGACCTTGTCGCTGCAGCTGTGAGGACCAGGCGATGCTGAGGAAGACCAGGAGCCGTGAACGTGCTGTCCCACTTCAGATATCGATGACTAGGTGGGATCCCCAACAAGTCTTGGTAGATGCAACTGCCATGGAAGATGAAGAAGGAGCAATGTTGGGACCATCAAGGTCCAAGCGACTCACCAACAGCATGAGAGTCAGAGCAGGCCCTGAGCAAGCAGTGGAGCCCACTGAAGCAGTAAAAGACCGCAGGAAGACCAACAGGCCAAAGGCACAGGAGTCGCAAGAGGACCTCGAGCAGCTCACCAAGGTTGAAGGCCCACGGTGCAGAGGATGTGCTGAGAACACTGATCTTGGAGGGAAGAGGCGCTGGAGGTTGGAGCTTCTTGCAGCCTGAAGATCTCTGAAGTACAGAGCGAACAAGGCTTTGCAGCGGCAAGTCGACGCGGTGCACGGAGGTTTGGTCCCAGCGTTCAAATGAGGGATACTGACCTCAAAATTGCAGAGAGGACAGGTCAAGCCCCGAGGGAGTTGCAGATCCACCACCTGTGTTGCTGAGCCTCGGGAAGTCTGTAGACTTGAGGAGCAGCAGACCTGTCAGCTTTGTTGCAGTGCCTGCAGATGCAGGGGAGTGACACCTTCACTCTAAGGGAGATTTCTTCGGATGTCCTTGATGCCCACAGGTATGATGAAGAACCTGGCAGAAGAACAGACACAAACGATGAAGAAGACTTGAAGAACAGCAAAACAGGAGCAGCAGGAGTCTTCCTTGATGCCATCTCGGTTCCAGTCGAAGTCCAACGAAGACCAAGTGACCAGACAGTTGAAGAGCGACGTAGTTTCAGGCTTGAGTCTTGTCCCACGACGAGTCTGAGGAATCACCCACAGGTAAGCCCTTAAGTACGCAAGGGAAAGGGTTGGAACTACTCAGGGGTCCCTCCCAGAGGAGTAGCTGGACAGAGGGGAGGATACTCCTATTTCCTTTGTCCAGTTTCGTGCCAAGGGCTCTCTGAAGTGGCTCAAACTGGAGTATGCAAGGAGGGCACCAAATGTGCCCTTCAAAGCAGTCTGGTGGCGCTGGTTAGCTCTCCCACCCCAATACACTAAGTCCTGTCTGGGAGGTGGTCACACCTCTCCGTGTCAGGAAACGTGTCAGGAAACCGATTGTTCTACCTGCACATGGTTGCATGTAGACCCTGAAAGGGTGTTACCAGGAGTGCAGGGGGTACCCTAGGGAGCCCCCAATACATGAGATCATACTTCCAACTCTGGAATCAGTGTTGGTGTATGATTCCAACATGTTTAATATCAAACATGACCGGGTTCGGTGCAGGCACTATATAGTTAGACATCTTGTGATGATTGATGACCACTAGATGTATTAAAATAGCTGACTGCACTTACAAAGCCTGGAGAATCGACTCCAGGGTTTGTAGGGGTGTTCTGCTCATGCAGACACACCTATAACCAAGCACCCTGCCCTCAGGACTGAAGAGCCTGCCATGGAGGGGGGGGGGGTGAATTCTAGGTTTTAAGTGCAGTGACGTCAGATATAAGGAAACGTATACCTGTCGGAGAGCTGCAAAGCACCAACTCACACAGGCTGCAGTGGCACGCCTGTAGTCACAGTTTAAGTGGACTCCCATGGGTGGCACAATAAATGCTGCATGCCATGGAGACCCCTGGTGTACCTATGCCCTGGGTACCTTAGTAACATTTACTAGGGACTTACAAGGGTACACCAGTAGCCAATTGTGGAGGTAAAAAAGTACTTACTTAACATAGTCAATTTAAGGGGGAAAGCGCAGTGACTGGGTTCCTGATTAGCAGAATCCCAGTCAGATTTGGTCAAAAACACACTGACACCAGGTAAACAGTGGGGGTAACCATGCTAGAAGGATTCTACCTTCTAACATCTCCCATCAGCAATAGCTTGGTAGAGTATGGTTCAGGCCTCTTCTGAGATCATAGACAGCGCTTGTGTTACTGTATGTCATACACTATGGGAATAACAGCCAATAAGCATGCGGTGTTTACTGACTGCAGTGCCAGGCTGGTGGAAGAGAAAATTCTCTTTCCAAAGGTATGTACTCCCTTGGTCACTCTATCCGGCGGTGTGGGAGGGAAGGCACCGGAAATTATCTTGGAAGTTGAGGCCTAGACCACCTGGGGTGGGATGTTTGGAGAAGAAGGGTCCCCGGGCGATTTTGGGGTGAGATAGTCATATGCACAGGAGTGCCTGTGCAGAGCTTAGCCCAGTCCCCGAGCAGGACATTAGTGAGGGCTTCATTAAAAGGGAGCAGGGATTCAAGACATTGGTGTGATCTCAACCATGGGCAGTTGAAGGTCCAGGACGCATGTCTGTTGAGGTGTCCAAACCACTGGAGTCGGGCAGGTCCTCATACCAGGTGTCATCGAACATGGACTCTACTTCAGATCCCCTTCATTCGTATTCCTCAGAGGGACTTTCAGGGAAATAGGACTCCTTCTCCAATTCAGGCCATGTCAGGTGAGTCAGGAATCACGATGAGTTTGGTGCTGCAGATGGACAGCAGCAGAACCGGCACCAGCCCCCAGATGAGGTTGCCAAGTCACGGACGGGGCTGATCCATCAATGGATCTTAATGGCCCAACTGGCGCAGGGGCGGACCCACCGGCAGAGCCCAAGTCAGAGTCCCTCCAAACCCATGGGCCCTAAAGGAGCCTATGTGTTCGGACCCAATGTCAGACACCGGCTACACAGTAACAACCTGAGAGAGGGGCCTGGATTTTTGGCGTCATTCCCTTGCGTCATCTGATGAAAAGGAGCAACTCAGAGAAGTTAAAGAGAGCTTCCACTTCTTCTCGTGGGATTTACCTGAAGTAATCCGGGATCGCAACGATGACCAGTGCAGTGGCGTAGGAAGGGGGGTGTGGTGGGTGCGGTGGGTGCGGTCCGCCCCAGGTGTCATCACTGAGGGGGGTGACAAAATGGCAAAAATATGTGTTTCCAACACATATTTTTGCCATTTTGTCAAACCGGGTGTGACAAGTGTCATCACTGAGGGGGGTGACAAAATGGCAAAATTATGTGTTTTAAACACACATTTTTGCCATGTTGTCAAGCCGGGGGTGACAAGAAATTTTCCGCATCGGGTTCCACCGGACCTTGCTACACCACTGGACCAGTGCAAGTGACTCCAGGAAGGGTCCTGAGAACTCCCTTGCAAATTGGACCTGGAGCGGCATGGATTTGCTTGGTGAGCAGCCAGAAGCTTGATACCAGACTTGCGGATGGCCTTTCGATTCAATGTCCTGCATTCCACGAAGGCTGTGGAGTTGTGGTCCCATTCCAGCCATTCCAGGTCACTCACTGTTGTTGCTCCCGAGTTGCTTATATGTGCCAGCTCCCCACCAATGAGCTACCTGGCTGCCTTAATGGGTGACAATTATAGTGCGCACGGACTTGGGCAGGCACCAACTACATGCTTCCCACTCACGTCCTTTACTTTACTTTTGTTACCCAACTGTGAGAGCAGCTCTGAACATAATAGAGCCACTAGACACTCTCTAGAACACATTAACATATACTTTTTGGCCTCTTACCTCGCTCTAAGGATTCTCTTTTCTTCTTTTTCCCTCTTTTCTAGGATTGCAACATGGGCTAGAGACCCTTCCGCCCCTTAAGCCCCATTCCAAGAAGGGCTGAGGTGTGACACCCTACGATAGTGGGTAAGCCTTCCTCGGTATAAAAAACCTGTATTTTGATTGTGGTTTATAGGATATTGACCATGAGTTACACCCCCAATTAATTGGGGTTGCTTTGTGGACAGAAACCATTGAACAAAGTAAGGCTATGGGTCCAGGTGACCTCAGATTGGTCTAATTTGAGACTGGTCATTCACACTTCAATTGTCTTATCCACCCATGCGTATCGAATGTGACATATTGCTCATATCTGTGGAATAACCACTATGTCCTAGCTAGCACTTTTAGAAATATACCTTTTCTATTCATGTTCCTTACAGGTACCGCCAGTGTATCCATCACCCCTGAACATTCCAAGGGATCACTGGAGGGTTTTGTATATATGATTATATCGTTTTTTGTTTTTGAGCACTTTTCTAGCAGAAACACTCTTAGGTCCTGAAGAAAGCCACAACATCTTCGGGGTCACTGGCTGAAATATGTCGATTTGTGACACATGAGCAAGTTTAATATTTCCCGCTCTGCCATACTGTTTTTAACCCTAGCCCAGGGTTACCTGAATAAAGGTATGCAGCGAACCCTGTAGTTCGTTCTAATCACTTTGTTCCATATTGCATTGCACCCTTCATTGGGTATTTAGTATATACCTCCATTTAGCATGAAAACCATCTCACTACTCCTCCCTCTCAGTGAGGGGATTGTAGCCCGTACCATGACTAGGCATTATAATAAGAGGATGTTCCCCAATGATGAAGCATGCCACCTCTGGTGGGTAAGGGAAACCATCTTATAAAAAGAGGCCTTCTAGGTAGGTGTGTTTTCACCAGCTCGGCTTACGGTTCTTGAACCTAAGGGTTCATTTTGTGCTTGGTCTTATGAATCAGGGGAGTCAACCCTTGTTGGTCTTTAAACCTCCAATAGCTCATGTTTGTGAATCAATCACCCATTACAGGCACCACAGGCATACCCAGTGGGGGCCTGTCACATACATTTGTCTGTAACAGGTGCCACAAAGTTTGAAACCAGTAGGTTTCTTCAAGGACATGTGTCCAAAAAGTAGGTAAAAAGGCACACTGGCTGAGTTTGACAAAATGGGTGGAAAAAGTTTGTAAAAATTGATTGAGGGGAAAGGAGCTTGTCTTGAATTGTAATGATGGTGCAGAAACAAAGAAACTGAGGTCAGCGCGCTGGGGAGGCGCCTATACAGGCACCTTGTACGCCACTTCCGACATGGAAGACACCACCCGTAGTAGAATTACACCACGTACTAGCACGCAAGGGGACTCCTCAAAACATTTCTGGATCCATTCTGATGCCTGGTGAATATTCTAAGGTAAGGAATCGGCTGCTAGAAATCTTTATCAGTTTCCACTCATATTTGAAGCTCAAAGTGGCCCATATCACACTGCTGTGGGAGTCGTCTCACATCACAAGAATAAAGGAGGAGAGATTTCAGTGGAGACCGAGGACACAGGATTACACTGTGAACTACTCAGCCTTCACTAGGGGTGCTCTACTTTGGGTTAAGACGGGCAGACCCCTCACGGTCCAATCCGATGACCTTGACCCCTAGGGCCGCTTTGTCCGGTGGGAGGTCAGGCTAGATGGCTCCCACTTGGTGCTAGGTAGTATTTGCGCCCCCAATATCTGAACAACCCAGATTCCTTGAACATCTCTTCCCACCTGGCTAAATCGCCACACATTCTATGGCAAATAGGAGAGGATTTCAGTAGCATCATTGATGTGCGTTGGATAGATATCACCACCCCACTCCCTAGGGCACTCGTGGTCTCCAATTTGTGCACACTTCTTGGCTCCAGCAGTGGGCTCTCTGCTATGTGTGGCATCACCTTAATCCTCGGCTATGGCCCTTCTCCTTCCCTGGTTTACAACCTCTATGTCCAACTTGATAGGACAGTCTGCTCAGCCCCATATGTACGGCTGTCGATGCCTGATCACCTTGGGAGGTAGCTATCTGACTACAACCCATTACTACTCAGCCTCTCCTGGGGTAGAACGGCCGCCCCTACTCCCACCTGGCACTTATAGCCTATTGCTTTGGAAGACACAGTGTTCCAGGTCTTCCCAGATGGCACCAATGAGTATTTAAAAAATACCACCAGAACCGCCTCCTCCACCTCTGTGTGATGGGAAGCCTTTAAAGTGGTGATCTGTGGGATCAGTATTCAGGCCTCCGTAGGGGGTCGCAAATCTATTCTTCGAGATCTAGACAATGTCAAAAACAATTACACCGATATGGAAAGATGCGTGGATAATGACCTGGTGCTCAAGGACTCTCTACTTCGGCTCAGTGAAAGCATAGTGGTCCTCACAGAATGACGGTGTTCCCTCGATTGCTCTACCTACTCTGCCCTAGCACACTCGGAGGGGGACAAATCAGGCCACTTATTTGCGTGGCTACTCAAATCCAAAGCACAATCGACACAGGGGACGGCACTATGAAGCTCAGATTGGGCACTACATTACTCCCAACAAACGATCCTCTGCACATTCTTTCATTATTACCAAGATCTCTATGACTCACCCCCTAATGTCACCTTGCCCAACATAGTCCCATTTCTGGACGGCATATCATTTATTCGGCTGCCGCAGACTGACTGTGATGAGACTAATGTTCCCATCACCGTCCAGGATATTAGCGGGCGATTGTTGTCCTAGCTGTTGGTAAAGACAGCAGAGTTTTATAAAATCTTTGCCCACACCCTAGCACTTAAGCTTGTTGAGATATATAATGAAGCCCTGGAGGCTGATTGCCTTCCCACTTCCCTCTGGGAGGATATTCTGGCCTAGATATTAAAACTGAACCCAGACCCTACCAATGCTGACTCCTATCATTCCCTTGCCATTATGAATATGAACTATACAATCAGCAGTACATTTCTGGCTACTAGAATTCCACACCTAGTACATGCCAACCAGAATAGATGTGTTACCAGGAGGAACACTTCCCTGAACATTCAACGACGCTACACAATTATGGAGGCAGTGCACCCAACCTGTCCAAGAGTGACTGCCCTTGTGCTAGACTTGGAAAAAGTGTTCAACATGCCACACTGAGACTACCTTTTCCTGATTTTGTACTGTTTTGAATTTGAGCCTGCACATTAAGAATGGTCCAGCTCCTATGCACACTCAACAATCTGGATCCGTTTCCAGGGGCACATGTCAGGGCCTATTCTGGTGCACAGGGGCACCCAACAGGGTTGACTCATTTCCCCCCTCCTGTTTGCACTTGTCATGGAGCTTCTAGCAATCCAGGCGCACATGAGTGGAGGAAGCTGGGGTTTCCCCTTCCCGGAAAGATTTCACGTAATCTTGTTGAACGCAGACGACAAATTATTTTACCTCAAAGACGTTGCTTGCTACCATTCTTATATTGCCCTCATTCTTGCAATGTTCAGAGCGGATCAGGCCCTAGAGTCAGCTGGAAGAAGTCCTGTTTGTTCCCATCCAATATAGGGACTCATCTGAGACTTTACCCTGGAAAACAAACAGATTTGTTGTGAAGGAGATTCCTTCCGCTACCTAGGCATCAATATCTTTCACTCTGACTCTGCTCTCTTAGACAAGGACCTGGCTTCAGTGGTTGCATCCCTCCAAGCACAAGTAGCATTCTGGCAAATGCTCCCGCTGTCAGCCATGTGGTGCATCAAGATGGTGATGCTGCCTTGGCTCATATACCACTTTACCAGTCTCCCTGTGTTTCTTCCCCAAAAGGTTTTCTAACCTTTAGATTGACTCCTTTGGAAATAAATTAGGAATGGGTCTCGCTGACGCATCCCTTTGTCCAAGCTGCTCCTTCCAGTAAAGCAGAGTGGGTTTGGTGCCCCTAGCTTTAAATAATATTATCTGGATGACCAGCTCCAGTGATTGGCTTGCTGGATGGTGGGGGTAAATTTGGTGAATCGTGAGTTATCACTCAGGGACCGGGCTGGTATAACAACACTAGGTGACCTATAAGAGGATGGGCACTTTTCACAGTTCCCCGATTTGGTGGAACACTGTGGCCTCCATGTGGTTCACTTCCTTATTTATGCCATGATACGAAATGCCCTCAGACGGATCTGGTCCACAGCGAGCACAGAACCACCCACACACGAACTGATAAACTCCTTACACACCATGGGAATGGGTCGTAAGCTTGTCAGTTAGCTAAATAGGGCTTTGGTTAATCACACACCGGTTCCACTGCAAGCCACGCAGGAAACCTAGGAGGGTGATTTTGGCAGGGCCCTTCAAAAGAAGGAATGGGCTTGGGCACTAGAAAAGAAATCTCTAGTAACACCTGAATGAAGCATATACAATATTATGTCCTGCAGATGGCTTACCTTTCACCTACACGTATTAGTAGGATAATCCACAAGCATGGTACTCCTTCCCTAGAGATGCCTCACCAGAAGCTGATTCCAAACACATTCTCTGGGATTGTCCCTCTCTCCACAACTACCTGCCAGAGGTGCTGGGCCAACGTAAGGCAAGCAGTGGGCTGCCGCAGTTGGACTCTTGGGAAGTGGTTACATTAGCCACATACTGTTGTACGAAGAAACACAAGGCAGCCTCCAGCTCCTTAACTTGGTTCTGGTGAAAAAAAGACTACCACTCACTGGAAGAACCCTTGTCTCCCCCTTAGCCTCACTTGGTACTGGTATCTCAAGGTATGGGCTGAGGCAGAAAGTGTACCCTTCCACAGGGAGGAATCCAGAGAGTTGCTCAAGCAGTGTATAGCCACCAACTGGGATTTCTTGATTCAAGTTGATTGACAGAACTGCAGATGTGGACTCCTACGCCTGATCCCCTTTTCCTAACCTGAGGTTCAACGACCCATATCACGAGCTTGATTATCCCTATTTAGACCACCACTGTATAACAATACAACTTGGTGCATAGCTTAGCATGCCCTTGTTCGCTAGTCACCTTGCCATGTGGTGGATCGAGACCACCCCTCCTTACAACTTATGGTCTGGCTTTGTTTTCTTTACCCATTGTTACTCCCTCATTGTTGCCCTCTCAGGTTAATACACTCAGTTATCACATTTCCTAAGATCTGGTGCTCTAAGACTTGCACTAGGCCTTTAGACTCTGAGGGCTGAGGAAACTCCTCCTGCAGGAGTTTCCTCCTGACTGGGGGTTAAACCAAACTCAGTCCCTGACCATTGGCACCAACCACACTCACTGCACCCTGCGACTTGTGCATCTACACTAATCATTTGTAACCCAAAAGATTGTGCCTCATGCTTTGCTGTATGCTGTTATTCTAAAATGCTAATAAAAATGTTTTTTTTTATTAGAAATGATGCCTGGTCACGCAACAAGGAAGAAAGGCCCCACGTTATTGATAATGGGAAAGAGACAGGATGAAGGAGATTCCTAATATACTTTCAAGTGCCAAAAACATAGAAAAAGGGAGGATACTAGCTGGAGGGGGAAATAGGGGAAAGGGTGGCATATTCTGCTCCCTTGGTCACTGAAGACCAGGCCATTTGGCCAGTTAAAGACCGTGTAGCCTTTTAACAAAATCTACATGTCTATAAAGTCCAAGAGGTTAAGATCCTTAGGTTACACTGAAGATCTCTAAGAGCTGGTTAGAATTGTCTGAGGATGGCCAAGGATGATTGAGAGCTACCTAGGTATATCTAATACGAGACAAAGGGTTTTAAGGGCATCACTGAGGAATTCTCAAGGGCTTTTTGTGAGTGTTTATGTGAGCCTAGGAGCCAACAGATGTTGAGGGATCAGCTCAGTGTGTCTCTACGAGTACTGAGGGCCTCTCATAGGTGATAACAATGTCTAAGGTTCTTTTGAAAGTCATTAAAAGCTGTTTGGTATCTTTGAAGCTCTCTAAGGGGAGAATGGTGGTGGGGTTTTAAAAAAACATTTTATTAGAATTTTGATTCAATAAATTGATATAATCATAAAGAAAATTTCCACAAATCACCACCACCACCCACACGGTATCCCGTACCCATTCTTACTTACGAACACACTTGATCATGAATCGTCACCTCCATGTGACCACCCCCTCCATGTCTACTGCCCCTATTGACTCTGCAACTTGCTGGCTGGACTGTTGAACAGTGTATTTTGCTCTCTCCCCCCTTTTTCCTCAGGCCCTTCACTGTGGCTAGGGCCAGCTGGCCACCCCCCATCCTCCCCCTCCTCTAGGATATCTTTTCTCTGGTGTGCAGAACTTGGCAGGCTGTGCATTCTCTTCATGGACCCTAGATTTTGTTGTACTTGTGGGGGCAGCCTCTTGATCAGTAGAATGATTCTTCTGCTAGGGAACAGTGGTTCATTCCTTTTAACCACCTCGAGACCGGGGGAACTTTGCTAGATTTCCAATGGGCAGCAATGTCGTGTTTGGCCAGCATGCAACCAATCCCAACCAATAACTTCTGTCCTTTGTTCATGTCCCACCCTGGAAACACTACTAGGAGTGCCAGTTTGAGGTCTTGCTCAATCAGGAATCCTATCACCCTTTCTAAGTGTTGAAATATCATATACCAGTATCTCAACAACCATTTCCACACCACATGTATCAGGGTTCCCCAAGCCCGGCCTCAGCAGAGGCAGTCGAGTCCCTCACCCCGTCCCATCTTCCACAGTCTGTCGGGAGTGTAATACATTCTGTGAAAATATTTAAACGGTATCAGTCTCAGACAGATGGGAATCGACAATTCTCAGGATGCCATTTTAGCTTATGTCCAGTCTTCTTCGTTCAACGGCCCCAGGTCAGACTATCACTGCTCACACAGCCTGGTCAGCGGGTTGGGGATGTTCGTAACTAGTGTCTATACCAGATATATCCTTCCCTTCAATGACTGACATCATTAGACCTCCAGTGTGGGTACTCCGGCAGAGCCACTGCTTGGGCCTTATGTTTATCTAGTGCATGGCGGGTTGCAAATAGAGGAAGAACTGCAGGGCCGGACTGGGAACCCCAGGAGCCCTGGCAATTTTCTCAGACCAACCCCTGGGGAAGCACTATCCGGCCCTAGGAGGCTGAAAACGTGTGCTTGCTGCTTTTGTTACTGGGGGCTGATATTACAGCACTGCTGCAAAACCGGCCCACAGTAACAAAACTGGCCTCCACTGCTACAAAACCAGCCCCCACCCTTCCAACCTCCTGGGGAAACGCCCAGTGCCCGATACGGCCAGTTCCGCCCTGAAGAACTGTGATTTGTGCAAGTAGTATTTGGCAACCAGTTGCTCATACAACTTCATGTGGTTTGTCTGCCAGACATCTCCCAACTTGGAGATCCCCAGTGTGTCTCAGTTTTGAAAGCCTTGGTCACTGTTTCACCAGCCATGCTCTCGTCCACAGCAGCTTTTCCTCGGTGAGCGCCCCTCCACCCTCCTCCACTTTAGCGCTTCTCTCCAAGTGATAATAGGGATGGTCGTGAGAGACAGGAGGTCAGACAGGAGGGCTCCCACATATATCCAGACCCCATGGTACTAGCCAAACTAAACTGGTTCGCTCCAGTCTCGTAGTCGGATCATCTTGGTAGCCAAAAATCATTAAAAGGGAGCAACTCTGCTGCCCAATGATAGTCTTAAGTCCTCTGCCCCCAGTCCACTGTCATAAGAAGACTGCCTGCATTTCTTGTGGGAGATCCTAGGAGCCAACCCCCCCAAATATAACTATTGATGCTCACCTGCAAGGTTGCAAACCTCAGCGTGGATATCTTGAAATGGTAGTGTTGCAATACGTAGAACATCTGTGGTAGTGCCACCATTTTTAGCAGGGCTATGCACCCTAACATGTTCATGGGAAGGGAGTCCCAACGTGTCATGAGCTCCTAGAGATTACCAAATAGAAGAGTTATGTTACTTTCCCAGTATTCTACTGGTTCCCTGGATACATGCATACCCAGATATTTGATGGCACTCATTACGTACCTAATTTCCAGGGATTTGGATGACAGATCCGGCAGTTCGCCTACTTCTGGGATTATAGCCTGTTATGTAATCCAGTTAGGCCTAATAGGAAACTTTGCTATTTTTGCATGTACACAGATCTTTCCTAAAGTTGCCTTCACTTTTCAAATTGGCTTTTGACACACATTTGCGACACTTTGGGTTAGTTTCCTGGAAACACCAACCTTGCTTATACGAATCAACTTCACAAGAACACTATTCTATAGTGCCAAATCAAAGTATTGTCTTGGCATTGGATATATGGCCTACACAAATGTGTGCAAATGTGTTTGTTATTTACGCCCATATGGCAACACAGCTATCTGTAGAACAAGAACAATGGCAGCTTGATCACAATCCCGGCCCAAGACAAGGATATCTTTTTTTCTATATATAAACATCTGTTTTCGGGTATAGTCAGAGGAAGCACTTCTGCTGACTTCAAAAATACCATACATGCTGAAGCTTTCGCCCAGCAACTCACTGACATCTCCACGAGGAGTGTCCAGCTCGTGACCAATAAGGGGTCCTACATTCTTACCCATCTGGGGTAATTAGGTAATAGGGTTATATCATCCAGTAAGGGGTTTCTTGGAAGAACATACACATACATACTAGACACATAGGTTAGGGTCTGCATAGAAGTACGCCAGATTGTTATATTATTTCATATGCTCAAATATATATGCAGTATCAGCACAATGGTGGAAGGATTAGTTTCTTACTTGAAACTCCAGTACTTTGGTAGGGGATTTCCTGTTGAAGTCATAAGCTTTTGAATAGTTCTGCCCACATGCAGGATGTGGGATCCTGGAGCACTTCTTCATAGAAGATCTTATCAAGTGTAGATGTTCACCTTACTTCAGCAAGGCCTGTAGAAACACCTAAGAAAGAACAGAATGCGCAGACTAGAACACAAGCTATATTGAAGGAATCCTTCAGAGAAGTGAAAATTTCATAACATAGCATAAATCTAATTCACAAACCTTCTTTTTTTAAAGGTAAAAGACGAAGGACAGAAAGACAGTGTAGCCTTTAGGCTGCCATTATGTGAGTGCTAAAACAGGGACTGTGCCTTTAAGGACCTACAGACCACGAGTAACCCATCATGCTTAGCATGTGGCAGTTATCTCAGGAAATAACCATAAGACATCCTCTGTTATACCCACCAGGGAGGTGGGTGGGTCGCTTATGACTTCAATAGAGATTCCCCTACCAGAGAAATGGAGCTACAGGTAAGAAACAAATCCTTCTCTGGTAGGGGATCTCTGTTGATAGTCATAAGCTTTTGAAGATACTCGCATGTGCATCCCCACCAAGGGTGGTGGAAAACAACAGAGGAAGAGAACAGGGCTTGAATCAAGCAAATACATTTCTGAGAGAGGATTGTCTTACTTAAGCATCTCCTCGCGCATCCAAATCCAAACAGTAATGCTTGGTGAATGAGTGAATAGACCTCCAGGTTGCTGCCTTGCAGATGTCCGCAATAGGGACATTCCTCATTAAAGCCACAGTAGAAGCTTTACCCCTGTTAGAGTGAGCTTCTGATCTGGCTGATAAGGTTTTGTTAGGTTTCTGATAGCATAAGAGAATACAAGATTCAATCCATTGAGTGATGGAATGTTTGGAAGGGGCCAGACTTGTACGGAGAGGGCATGATTTTATGGCAAGGCCCGGAGGCCAATATTATGCACAAGCCTTTATTGCCCTAAAACAAAGCAGCAACATCAAAAGCTAGAATTAGAACACCTATAAACTCTAGAACACTAAACATGCATATAACATCAGAACAGGCAGCCATCTTCCTCTTTTGTTGCTGCTCAAGCACAGATACATCCATTCATATCTCATGAATTTTATATTAATGTCTGGGGTATGATCTGTATATAAGAATATATTTTTAAATTGGGAGCGAGTTGTTTTGACTTGTGTGTGATAGTAATTAGAGATTAAGGGCCATATGTATCACAATGTTCTTTTGCAATTCTCAAATAGCGATTTTTTTGCGAATCGCTATTTGAGAATCGCAAAATGCTATGTATGTAGGATTTGCAAATATTTTTGCCAATCCTACATATTCCTTAATTGCGATTCGCAATTTAGGAATACCTCCCCATTCATTCCTATGGGCCTAGAGGCCCACAGGAATGAATGGGAAGACATTCTCAATTTGCGATTCTCAATTAGAGAATCGCAAATTGAGAATGCAATTTCAAGGGTGCCAGGGTGTCAAAAGGACACCCTGTTGCACCCCTGAAATGTGCATGTGTGCACATGTGGCACACATACATGCCCTAAAGGCATGTTTGTGCGCCACATGGCACTTTGAAAAATGCAAAAAAGTGCATTTTTCAAAGAAATCGCAAATTACCACCAACTTGAGGTTGGTGGTAATTTGCGATTCCTGAAGGCCGAATTGCACTTTTTCTGTGCTTCTTACATTGCATTTAAGGAATCACAATTTGCGATTCTTTAAATGCAATCGCAAATTAGGGAATTGCAAATTTTGCGATTCCTTTTTTTATGAGGTAGTTTTTCTTTAATACATACCAGTAAGCCCAAATGCGATGGCAAACACCGAAATTCTGCGAATTTCGGCATTTGCGATTGCAATTTGGAATGATACATATGGCCCTTAGTTTAGAGATTAGGCAGTTTATTTTACATTTCATTAATTTGTATGATTAGTGTAATTTAATATAAAAGTATTGTGTTATTTTAAATTTGGCAAATAGATTATGCAGAAGCATGTTTTAAGTTTGCGCGCGTTATGAAATTGACTTGTTTGTCATGATTTAAGTTGAACTTACAGTTGCGGACATGCGGTTTGAAATTGACAGCACGCTCTTGAGCGCGTGCTGGGGATGGCGTTCAGGAGGCAGCACTTGAGACTGTAATACGCTCGAGAGCAGGAAAGCATTGTGGCTTTGTTGCTCGAGCGCATCAGTTCCCTCTGGCGTCTCCAGAGTTTTGGAGCGCGAGGAGAGGGTTTGGAATAGAGTTTTGGTGAAAGAAGGCCGCCGTACTTATGTTATGTACGGCGGTCATCTTAGTTCATTGGGATAATAGATATTGACTGAATTACACGGTGGTCGGCCATATTTTGGGACAATACCACGATCGGAAACTGGCAGAAGTTTGTCAGTTTCTGTCAGAGATTTTTTTGGGGGCAAAAGTCAAATGGAGTTCTTTTGCACGGGGAGATATACCTAGGTATTTAGAATATTTTCGAGTGTGGAAAAGGAAGTTATCGTTTGTTGGGTTATTTGAGAGGAGTGTTTAATGGTGTTTAGAGTATTAATAATTTAAGATTTTAAAATGGAAAATAGTGAAAGTGCAGGTTTTGAGGAAAGGATGAAGCAGTATATGGAAAGGATGTTTGGTGAAATGACGGCAACTATTGACAGAAAGATCAAAAGTAGTGTTGAGAAAGGTTTACAGGCTAAGGACTGTAGGAAGAGGTCTACTGAGGAATAAAATCTTTGGACAACGGAAGAAGTAGAGTTCCAGCCCTCCTCTTCGCTGACGACACTCTTTTAATTGCAAAATCTCCCCAAGGTCTACAGCAGCTTTTAAATGATTTTATTCTGTTTTGCGAGGAACGAGGCCTGGTGTTAAATGAAACTAAAACAAAATACATGATTTTTAGGAAGGGTAAGGACAAACGAGGCAAAAGACAGGTCCTCGCTGGCAGTAGCAAGCTAGAGCGTGTGGAGTTTTTTGATTATCTGGGCATGCGTTTAACTCCCACATTGAGGTGGGATCAACACATTGATAAGGTAAAGTTGAAACTTATCCTTCAAACCGCAAATCTGGCAAAAATACACAGAAATACTTTTACAAGGCAGTTAGCACCAGCATTGGAAATTTATAATATGAAAATCTTGGGGGGTTCACTTTATGGAGCAGAACTTTGGGGCTCTGGTATAACTGCTCCCTTGTCATTTGTTGAAAATCGTTTTCTTAGATCTTTGACTAATCTTCCAGTAAGCACGCCTCTAGTCCCCCTTTATTTTGACTTGGCACACAGACAGCTGGCCCATAAAATTAGTTATAAGCACTTGATGTTTTGGCACAGACTGTGGACTGTGGAGGAATTGCGCCCATACCGGGAGCTACTTTGTGAGCTTATGAAATTTCCTATTATTAAATCTGTCCCCTAGTTTAGAGCTCTGAGGGCTCTCCTAGAGATGCTTGGAATGATGGGGTACTGGTTTGACCCAGGAAATATGGTTACCATCTCGAGTGCTGTACTGAAGGAACGGTATTGGGAAGCAACATCCCTACAAATTGCACTTGACGCCAAGGGTAGCTTGACCATCATTTTTTTAAAAATTTTAAATGTGTACCTCGCTTTGAAGACTCATTGGATGAAATTGTCCCTCCCCTGGCTCGGAAGTTGTTTTTTCAGTTCTGCTATAAAACACTCCCGCTTAAAACGTTTTGCAAAAACTGGAGGTCAGACTCTGAGAATAACGATCAATGTCCTGCTTGTAATGCTAGTGCTGAATCTATTATTCATCTCCTATTTTTCTGCCCGATATATAAATTGCTGAGGGCCAAGTGGATTTTTCCACTTTGTAAAATTGTTGGCTCCGGCCACTATCTGGAGGTGCTTAGATTGCTTAGCACGGACACAAGCAGACTTGTGGTTTTTGGTTTATCTAGATACTGGCATGCCTTATGGCTGAAAAGGACCAAATGATTGATGTGATGGTCATTGTTGTGAGCTGGATTAACTTTTATGCACTTTAGTATGGTAGTTACTTATGATTACCAAATTGATTCACATGATTTCTTGCTTGACCTTCTTGTTCCCATCGACTGTACTGATTGTTATTCCTATCTCTGTAACTTATTCTTATTTTTATATTGAATTATACCATATTGTCTATTTTATATCTGTTTTTAAAATGTGCTCTTTTACCAAGTTGTGTCTACTTTTATGACTTTGTGGTCGAAATAAAGTAATCTTTGACTTTGATTGTTGCTAGTGGTTCTAGTAAAGGAGTTAAAAGGACACAAAAAAGGAAAAATGTGGAGAAAAAGAGGATGGAAAAGGTAGCTGAACGGAAGGTTCAGAAAAATGATGATGCTATAAATGCAGAGTGGCGCTATAAAGGCGCAAAAGAGAGGCCACAGTGTTGTGGCTTGTGATTCGTCCTCTGCCAGTGGGGATGTAGAGTTGACTTGCTCTACAAGTTTTGACGAATTGGAAATGCGTCAATGGGTGCAGAGGGCGATTTGCCTACAAGGAAATTCTAATGCAGCCCTGTGTGTGGAGAGACGTAAAAGTATCCTGTTTAAAATTGACCCTAAGCTGGTAGATTTGGCTAGCAAAGAATATGGAGAGCAAAGCGAGGGTATGCTCTTCGGAGATGAATTTGTGAAGGATATGTCAAGATATGTTGGTACCTTTAATTCTTTACAGAAGGCTCAAAAAGATATCCAAAGGGTTTTTGGAATGGCCTGGAGAATGCGGGGTCGATTCCCCGGCCATGGTCAAGGGATTACCAGAGGATCTTTTGGTAGAGGATTTAGGCCCACATGCATCAAAAATGTGTTTGGAATTCCTTAATAGCGAAAAATAAGGAATCGCTATTACGGAATCGCAAAACCAAATGCAGCAATGAAATCAGTAAATATTTGCGATTCGGTAAAGTTCGCAAATATCATTACCGATTCAGTTTTTTCCGAATCTGTTATTGCGAATTCGCTATTACAGAATCGGAAATTGCGAATTACCCATATTGCCCCATTGCGATGACATCACAACCAGGAAGTGCTTCACTGATTCCACACACCTGTACACAGAGAGAGGAGGAAGAGGAGGAAGACTGGTAAAGCACACTGTGGAGGAACTGTTTCTGAATAGGAGTTGTGAGAAAAACACACCACGGCCACTGAAAAAGCACAAAGAGAAGGAGAAGGCAGGAAGAGAAAGATCAAGTTCAGTGACAAGGAACTTGAAATCCTCACTGATACAAGCCAAGGTAAATGCTGTGGGGGTGACACACCGTGACATACCTAACCTGCAGAAGAGATGGTATTACCTGTGCAGCCGAGCAAAAGAGAGGGTGGCAGACAGGCTAGCCGAAGCCAAAAAAACAGGAGGGGGACCATCTAGCGAGCATCCAAACACCCCACTGGAGGACATGATGGAATCCACTTTGCAGCCAGAGGCAGTTGTTGGTGTGACACAGATCGACACCTCAGGACATGCGGGCACCTCCCAAGGTAAGAGCACAGCTAAACATGTTTGTATGTCAAATGTAATCACAAACTGCCCCAAATGCATACCCTGCGTAGTGAAGCACACCTGAGTCCAGTCCACCTTTTACTTGCAACACCCTAATGCATTGTGGGATTTGTATGCAGACAAATGTAAGGGCAAGGCATGGAGGGACTAACAAAGCTCTAGTGCAGCAAAGTACAGCAAGGAAGTGACAACAGTAGACTTTTTACATTACAGAAGTAGGTTTTATATAACTGCGCAGGCGCAATGTTACAAACAAGTGCAAACAAAAACTAACTGAACTTGCACTGTTCCAAACACAGATGCAGCACAGGACAGAGACTTGGCTGACGACCACGAGTCCGAAGGACACATGGAACAGCATGATGAGGGACAAGAAATTCCAGCATCCTCACCAATACCTGCTCCCACTCACAGCAGGAGAAGAGTACAACCACTCCCTGATTTGGAGAGTGATGAGGCCAGCAACACAGGAGCTCACACACAGCAGCCTGCACATACACTACCATCACCACCACCAGAGCCAACAATGTGGCGCCGTTCCGTGCAGTTCCGCAGGCGAAGGCCCAGGGCAATCCTCACGCCTACTGAAACGATGGCGAACCCACCGCAAGTGTTCTAGAGTCCAAGATGCTGAAGGTCCAGCACCTGCAAGGGAAGAACATCCGTATCATGCAGGGCCAACTGGGAACAATGTCAAGACACATGGGTGGTATTCATGACTGCCTGAGGGAGCTAACTACTGCAGTAGTTGAAGGGTACTGGGCGAACAGTGAGAGACTAGACCGTGTTGCGACTGCCATTGAGGATATGTTCAGGGTCATCCAGGCTGAGCATGTCTCAAATGGCAGGAGGCATCAGACTTCAATGGGTCGCATGCAAAGTTACACCAGGGCCATAAAAAGGCTGAGTCATACTACTGCTCAGCTTTCAAGGCGTTAAGTCAGCATGCACGTGGAGATGACCCACTGCTGCGGGGATGTGGCCAGGGACCTCATCCAGATCACCACTGTTTTGGAAGGACTACAGACTGCAGCAGCTAGTGGAAGCCTCATGCGTGCTGGGGGGTGACAGTGAGGAGGGCTCCAGCCTGAGCAGCCTACTGGTACATGTGTCACATGGTAGGAGGCGCAGTACCAGGAGTCAAGCCGGCACAGAGGGGTCAATGACGGGGGTAACAGAGCCTACTGACAGGGCCACAGGAGTGCGTGGCAGGAGGAAGTAGACAATTGCACATGTACCAATCTGGTGACGTAACCAGAAATATGTATCCTGTCCACACTGACGTTGCAGTGCCAAGACAATTACATTTGATTGTCTGCACCCACACTGCACTTGTCTGACAATGGTATGTGTGCATCAACACAACTACCCACCTAACAAAATAATCCTTTACGCAAATACTGTGTTGTATTGTGATTACTCACCTTAGAAGTAATGTTGCGTGATTTCCGCCCGTCTCCGTCTCCACTCTGCTGCATTTGGACCGCATGCTGCGTGGTGTGATTGTCTTGGCTGGATGTCTAGTTCTGGTTCGCTATCAGAGTCTTCCAGGGGAATGCCCTTATTAGTGGCAACGTTGTGCAACATAGCACATGTAGCAAAGATTTTACAGCATGTCTCCGGCCTATACTGTAAAGCCCCCCGGTTTTGTGGAGGATGCGAAACTTGGATTTGAGTACACCAAATGTCCTCTCAATCACATTGCGCGTCGCAATGTGTGCATGATTGTATCACTGCTCCCTTTGGGTCATAGGATTCAGATAGGGAGTGAGGATGAAAGACCTCACAGCGTATGCACTATCACCTACAGGATGTGAAAAATAGATATACATTAGTTACTGCTATGTGTCACCATGGCGGACAGGTGTGCGAGACAGTATTACATCTGTTTCCCCTGCAAATATCCTTCTCCAAATTCACCCGCCAGCAGACGTCTGTGTATGCCACTATGCCGGAAGATGTAGGAGTCATGTGCACTACCAGGGTAACTTGCCACTATGTCTGTCATTATTGTTTTTGAATTGCAGATTACTTGACTGTTCAGTGAATGGTATGATTTCCGGTTCCGGTAGATATGCTCATTCACTGATGGGGGACATATGGGTACATGCGTCCCATCAATGCAACCAATGACATGTGGAAATTGTGCAACCTGATAAAAATCTAATTTAGTTTGCAGCAATTACTGTGGTGTTGTGGGGAATCTAATGTGGTGGTGTATCCCCTGCAACATGGCATTTAGGAAAGCGTTGAAAAAGCATGAAAGGGCACTTTAAGAGACACCGCCAGCTGCTGCAATTACTCCCTGGAAGGTCCCTGAAGCTAGGAGATGCAGAGAGCATAGGACCTGCACATGAGTGGGGATGGCATGTGTCCTGCGAGTCTGACGCTGCAGTATTGGGTCTAACTCAGCAATGAGATCTAAGATTGCGGCCGCATTCAGCCTGTATTTATCATAAATCTCTTCCTCCGTCTGCCCTAGCAAAGTGACGCGCACGCTGAAGATTCTCTCCTGTATCCTCCTTCTTCTCTGTGCTGCTGCTCTTAGCCTCAACCTCCTTGCCATGATCTAGATCGCTGCCATTGTGAGACACTCTGATGCATTCTGGGACTGTTTAAGTAGTTTTCTGATGATTTACACCTGATTTGTTGTATGTGAGATTATTACCACCTGATATGATTTGTTCTTATTTAGCAGATGCAATTTGAGATTCTTGACTAATTCTGTATTTGCGAATTCTTGTTGCATAGGAGTTTGCGATTTCTTATTTGCGATTCCATATTACAGAATCTCTATTACAGATTCAGAAATTTAGAATTCGCTAATTTTGCGAAAAGTAAGGTTTTCTGCGAATTTGCTTCATGCATAGGAAGAAGCTATTTTGCGATCGCAAGTAGGCTTTTTTTGCGATTCGCAACGTCTGCGATCGCAAATTAGCTTAATGCATGTGGGCCTTAGACCCTATGGTTTGAATTATGGATATGGTTTCATGAGGACGGAAAAGGGTAGTTTCTACCCACAGAGGGAAAGATCAAGGTCGAGAGGAATGCGGACAGAGAGAAAGAAAAGAGGTGCATCAGGTAAGATGTTTAACAGACCCTATTTCTATCCATGTAAAATTGGGCGGCAGACTAGCCCAGTTTGTTTCAAGGTGGATAGAAATAACTCAAGGTCCATGGGTCTTGAAATCAGTGGCAGGTTATCATATAGATTTTATAGAGATGCAAGTACAAAGGAGCAGTCCCGCTGTTTTACGGATCTCAAAGGAAATGGAGGATCATGTTACAAAGGACAACGGAGAAACAGCGGCCCTCATCCTCCTAGACCTCTCCGCGGCATTCGACACTGTCTGCCACCGCACTCTAGTACAGCGCCTCAGCAACGTCGGAATCCAGGACAAGGCTCTGGAATGGATCATCTCCTTCCACGACGGAAGAACACAGAGAGTCCGCCTACCACCGTACAAGTCAGAGGCCACCGAAGTCATCTGCGGCGTCCCCCAAGGATCCTCGCTGAGCCCCACCCTCTTCAACGTCTACATGAGCCCCCTCGCGGCCATCGCACGCCAACACAACCTCAGCATAATCTCCTACGCCGACGACACCCAGCTGATCCTCTCCCTGACCAACGACCCCGCCGCCGCAAGAGCCAACCTGCACGAAGGGATGAAAGAGGTAGGCGAGTGGATGACGACCAGCCGCCTGAAACTGAACTCAGACAAGACGGAGGTCCTCATCCTGGGCTCTTCACCCTCCGCCTGGGACGACTCCTGGTGGCCTCCCGCCCTGGGCACCGCACCCAAACCGACAGACCATGCACGCAACCTGGGCTTCATCCTGGACTCCTCCCTCTCCATGACCAGACAAGTCAACAACGTCTCCTCGGCGTGCTTCAATATCCTACGCATGCTACGGAAGATCTTCTGGTGGATCCCCACCGAGACCAGGAAGACCGTCACCCAGGCCCTCGTCACTAGCCGACTGGACTACGGCAACGCCCTCTACGCCGGTACCACCGCCTAGCTCCAGAAGAGACTCCAGCGGATCCAGAACGCCTCAGCCAGACTCATCCTCAACATCCCACGAACCAGCCACATCTCCGGACATCTGAGAGACCTACACTGGCTCCCCGTCAACAAAAGAATCACCTTCCGCCTCAGCACCCACGCACACAAAGCCCTACACGACCAAGGCCCGAGCTACCTCAACAGCCGAATCAACTTCTACGCTCCCAAACGCCACCTCCGTTCAGCCAACCACGCCCTCGCCGCGGTCCCCCGCATCCGAAGAGCGACTACAGGAGGAAGGTCCTTCTCCTACCTGGCCGCCAAGACCTGGAACTCCCTCCCGACCGACCTGCGCCTGACCCAAGACCACCTCTCCTTCAGGAAGAAGCTGAAGACCTGGCTGTTCGAGCAGTAGCGGCACCCCCCCCTACCCCCAGCGCCTTGAGACCCTACGGGTATGTAGTGCGCTCTAGAAATGTCTTTGATTGATTGATTGATTGAGAAGCATTGGAAGCAAAAAAAGGCAATAGAGATTGCAAGGATGGTTCCAGGGTGTTTCGTGAGCAATTTATTTTTAGTGGAAAAAGAGGAGAAGAGTATGAGACCTGTAATAAACCTAAGAGAGTTGAACGATTGGGTATGCTACAACCATTTCAAAATGGAAGGAATTCATATGTTAAGGGATTTGCTAAGGAGTGGTTGACCCGGTTAGATTTGAAGGATGCTTATCTGACTGTTCCGGTGTGTGTTGTGCAAAGGGGTTACCTTCAGTTCAGATGGAAAGGAGTGCGATGGAGGTTCAAAAGTCTCCCGTTCAGGTTGACGTCAGTCCCTTGGTGTTTTACCAAAGCAATGAGGCCAGTAGTAGCGTGGTTGAGGTCCAGGGGAAATTAGATTAATTGTTTATCCGGACGACATTTTAATTATGGCAGAGGAAAGGAGTTTGGCAAAAGAGCAGACAGACTTTGCAATGAAAGTTATGGAGGATCTAGAATTTGTGGTGAACAGGGAAAAGTTGTGTGTGGAGCCCGAGCAAGTGATGCAGTTTCTAGGTTTTCAGATTCAGACATTGTAATGTGTGTTGAGATTACCAATGGAGAAGGTGAAGAAAATTCAGAAAGAGGTAAAGAGAGTGAAGAATGCGGAGTGGATCACATTGCGGCAGTTGGCATGACTGCTGGGTCTATCATCAGCGTCTATTCAAGCGATTTTCCGCTCCCCTTCATTACAGAGCATTGCAGTGATTGAAGGCTTTTCATTTGAGGCAGGAGGCGAAATACTCACAGAAAGTGAAGATGAATCAGGAGACTCAGGAGGAGTTGGATTGGTGGTTAATGAGTCTGGAAGCATGGAATGGAAGAGCAATATTTGGAGAAGTTCCGGAGACAGAGATAGAGTCGGATGCGAGTCTGCACGGTTGGGGAGCAAGGTGTGGCACATTGTCGACTGGGGGACAGTGGTCCAAGGAGGAAAGGGAGCTTCACATAAATTGTCTGGAGCTCCTGGCAGGTTCATTTGCGATCAAGAGTTTCATGAAGGATCAATTGAAATGTTGTGTTCTGTTAAAGATGGACAACATTTCAGCAGTGTGTTATGTGAACACGCTGGGGGGTCCACGATCGAGGGGGCTAGCGGAGTTGCCAAAAGAGTTTTGGAGGTTCTCTTTGGAGAAAGAGATTATGGTTCAGGCCCAGTATATTCCGGGGTTGAGCAACGTAGAAGCAGATTGGCATTCAAGGTATCTCAAGGATCTGAGCATTTGAAGATTGGACAGGGGACTTTTCCTGAGGTTACAGCAGAGGTGGAGTCCTCTGCAGGTGGATTTATTTGCGGACAGATTGAATACGCAGCTGATGGATTTTTACAGTTGGGAGACCGGATCTGGAAGCGAAGGGAATAGATGCTTTTCTTCAGGAGTGGAGTGTGGGGAGCCTTTATGCCTTTCCGCCGTTCTCCATGATTCAGAGAGTGTTGATGAAAGTAAGGAGGGAGAGGAGTTGGCCTAACGGCTAGGGCGGTCGACCTCCAATCTGGGGAGCTGGGTTCGAGTCTCGGCAATGACGCTGAACATCGTGTGATTCTAGGCAAATCACTTAATCTCCTCGTGCCTAACAAAAAAAAAAAAAAAATGAATGTGTCCTCATGTAATGCAACTGGTACTATGTAAAGCGCTCTGATACAATATTTGGGTCAAGTTTGCAATATATAAAACTCTGTAAAATAAAAATAAAAATAAGGCAGAGTTAGTTCTGGTGACGCCGTTTTGGCAGGCCCAAGTGTGGTTCCCAGATGTGATGAGTTTGTTAATGGAGGATCCTGTTTTGTTGCCGAATTTCCAAGAGGTAATTTGGGATGCACAGGGGAATGTGCACAAGTTGGTGGTGACAGGTCAGTTGAGGCTTATGGCTTGGCTGATTTCAGGAGAGTCTGGCAAGTGTATGGTTATTAAAGGAGGCTTCGGATCTCATCGCAAGTTCATGGGCTACAGGAACAACAAGGGTCTACAAGTCAGCTTGGAGAAAATGGTGTGGCTGGTGTGTTGAGAGGGGTTTGGATCCCGTATCACCTCCTCTAGTGGAGGTTGTGAATTATTTATCAGATCAATATAAAAGCAGTTTGGCTTACAATTCAGTGAATGTAAGCAGGTCTGAGATTTCGGCTGGGCATGTTTTGGTGCATGGTGTGCCCGTGGGACAGCATGCTTTGGTTAAAAGTGTTTGGTTAGAATTGCCACCTAGGGCAAAGTATACTGTTCTTTGGGATGTTTCAATTGTTCTAAAGGAATTCGACAGTTGGGGTGCAAATTCGTCTTTGAATCTGAAGTTTTTGTCTTGGAAGTTGGCAATGCTTTTGTGTTTGGTCTCTTTTAGGAGGGTTTCAGATATTAGAGCTTTAGAAGTGAATTCCAGAAGTTATCAACCGGAGGGTGTGTGTTTTGAGTTGCAAAAAAGGACGAAAACTATGTCTAGGACTATTTTTTATCCTCTTTTAGAGGGGCATAGTAATTTGTGTGTGGTTCGTTGTTTAGGAGAGTATGAGTTGAGAACAATTGGATTAAGGGAGTGTGGTTGTTTTCAGTTGTTAATTTCTTACAAAAAATAAAAATAAACAGAGTGCCCCTAACTTTACTTTTAGCTGTCTCCCACCCAACACTTCAAATCTGGAAGCATCTGTCACCCTGAAAACAAACATAAACTTGTACAACATTGTAGTCTTAGATTGCAGAGGTTAGTGTTCCCCGTGCCAGCCTCACAAACAAGGCTCTGTGTGCCCCACCTTTGACAGCCCACAGGATAAGAGTATATAAGGCCAATAAGGGAGGAGAAGGTGGTTATGTCCATTCCGTCCTCCCAAAGCATGCACATCCTCATCCACTGGTCGGGTCCCCCATTCTGCCTGTCATAGATCCCTTTGAAAATGATGTGTTCCACTGAATCTCTAGCTTCAGCCCCTGAATATTATGTCACCGCCTACTGCATCTCCTCCGGCTCATGTTTCTCCTCGTGTGTAGTGATTTTCCTCACTCAATCCCTGGGGTTATCACTGGTTCCTATATCGTTTTTGGCAGCATTTTCTTTTCTGCTGCCCAGTCCCAAGCTTCCTCAGAGTTTTCGAAGAACAGAGATTTCTTTTCATACAGTACGTTCAATTTGGCCGGGTACATTAGCATATACTGTATGCTCAAGGCACTTAATTTCTTTTTAATGTCCAAGAAGGATTATTGGAGGAGTTGTACCTTAGCCCTGTAATATGGAAATAGCATAACTTTGGTGCTGCACACCGGATGTCTGGGAAGAAACGTGTATGCCTCAGGATGATGTCCCTGTCCACAAAGTTAAGCACCCGGATGATGAAGGGTCTGGGAGGAGCCCTAGTAGGAGGTCGCTGAGCCAGTGCTCGGTGGCCCCTTTCTAATATGATTAAGCAACTAGGAGGGGTTTGGCCCGTAATCATTAATGCTAGGCCTATTTAATATCCAAGAACACCACATATGCCAGTACTGATAACTCTTCACATTCTTACTTCCTGATCACACCACACACTTGATATGATCAAAATGAATTTCTTTATGTTTTGTTTTTTGACATTGAATTTTCAAAACATTTTTATCTTTTCAAAAATCAAGACAATCCTTTCATTCTCAACGTTGTACACCATGAAGACAAAAAAACATGAAAACATTACAAAAAATATTACGAATCTCCAAAACACCTAGTCATTGACAATACAAACATAAATGACAAAAAACTACATGTAAAGAAGGTTTTTTGAATAGCTCTGGTTCTGCGATATTTACAAAACAGTAAAAAAGCAATAGAAAAATGAAATTAAACTGACTTGCCCTGCTTCCCTACTCAAGAAGCATGAGCAACAATCAAACAGTGTTCCAATTCGGCACAATCCATATTATTACTTATATTTGCTTGATTTCTTTATAATAAGCCACCTTGGTATAGATCTATAATGCTACACTTGTTTGAAGAGATCAACGGTCTACGGGTTTCAAACCCATATACTTTTGTTTTGTGTTCTCCTCAGAAGCTTCAACACCATGACAGACCCGGGCACTTACTTCTAATGATCCAGAATGCTACAGGAATGTCTTAAGAGATCCCACTAAAGAATTATTGCTTATGTTAAAAAAAGGGTTTGAAGACGGAGTCCTTGGCCCCAAGGAATTTGAATACCTTTCAAAAAAGAACCCAAGAATCCCCCTGATATATATGTTGCCGAAGGTGCACAGAAGTGAGGTGGAACCTCCTGGCCGCCCAAGAGTCTCTGGATGTGAATCGGTTTTAGAACCCATCTCCAAATATGTCGATGTTTTTCTCAAACCATTCCTGTGTGAGGTTCCGTCATACTTAAGAGACACCACAGATTTTCTTTTTCTAAAATTGAAACAAGTGAATTTTCTCCAGCAAACCAGGTTCTAGTCACTCTTGACGTAGTATCATTATAAAATTGAAATACCGCAAGAAAATGGTTTAGGAGCAATAGAACTGTTCTTATCTACAAGACCAAAACCAGAATGAGTACCTACTCAGTTTAGTCTCAGCCTAGCTAGTTCTGCTCTTTGAAAAAACGATTTCAAGTTCAGTGACAGCTTCTACTTTCAAATCAAGGGAACCGCAATGAAATGTCCATTTGCGCCAGAGCTGGCCGTACTGTACATGGCGAAATTCAAAGAAAAATATATCTATAACAATAACCCTTTTGTACATCACGTTTCTCATTGAATGCAATATCTTGATGATATATTTTTCATTTGGACTGGACAAATTGACACACTGATACAATTTTTCAATTGGGTTAATGACAGAACACCAGAGATCAAATTCAGTGCACACTACGACTGTAAGAGAACAACTTTCTTGGATGTGGAAGTATACGCTGCAGATGGACTTTTGATGACTACACTTTATATAAAACCAACAGATAGGAACAAAGCTCTCCACTACACCAGCCATCACCCCTGCAGCCTCCGGGATAATTTACAGTTCGGGCAATTTTTAAGGATTAGAAGAAATTATTCCAACAAATCTGATTACAACTTACATGCTACAAATTTGATTGATAAACTGCTGCACGAGGTTACCCCAAAAACTTCTCAAACATTCCAAGACGAGGGCTTGGTGGACACCTCGAGAAGAACTTTTATTGCAGAAAGACAAAAAGCTTGGAGAGCATCTAGTATGTGTCACAACATTTTGCACAAAAACGACAGTTGAAGAAGATCATAAATCACAACTGGCATCTGCTTGAAAACTTAGATGCATCCTTCACTAGACCTTTGTTTGCACTCAAAAGAGGCAAAAGTATAGCAAAACAAGTAGTTAGGGCAGCCCTTCCTAAATCATTGGTTAAAACTACACTACATGAACAACTGAACTTACCACCAATTTTGGGACACCATAAATGTGGCACATGTGTGTGCTGCAACCAAAGGATTAAAGGTCAAGTATTCACCCACAAGAACATCAATTGGAAACACACATCCTTTTTCAAAATGTAAATCTAAAAATGTTGTATATGGAATACTGTGCTCTTGTCAAAAGTTTTACATCGGCAAAGGGGGGGCGTGGCCAGCCGGGCAACATGGCGGACGCGAGCGACTGAGGCTCCGACCGTTACCTCCCGGACATCCTGCCGATCATCCTGAGGAGGGGGCAGATCGTGGTCGCTGGACGTGGGCCCGATGTGGGGCAGTGCAGAGCAGCTGGTGTGGCCCCGCGAGCGGTGACTGAGGGGTGCTATGGCCCGGCGGAGCTTGTGCGGTGAGGAGGCGCGCGGCGGCCTGTGAGGCGGGGCCTGCTGCGAGACCCTGCGAGGACGCCGAGAGACGGAGCGGGAGACGGCGCTGAAAGCGAGGTTGTTCCCCTGGCGGCTGCGGTGCCTCGGCGGCTGGGAGCTGCTATCACTGGCGGTCGCAGACCGGTGGGAGCCCTGACGGGGGCTGCGGAGCTGCGGAGCTGCGGAGACGTGGAGTGGAGCGTGGCGTCCGGGCCCTGCAGGTTGAGAGATCGCCACACATCGCGAAGGGCGGTGGAGGACGGAGGAGCGGCGACCCCCCGGCAAGACTGGAGACCGGGGGAGCCAGTGGACCCGAGTGGTGAGGCGTGAAGGGCTGTGCCGGGGGCCTGCAGCGGTGAGTCCGGAGTCCGGAGTGCATGGGAGTGAGCTGCGTGTGGCGGAGGACCCTGAGCTGGAGTGGCCTGTGCGGCGGAGCCTGTACTGGGGCGGCCGGGAAAGGACAGTTGCTGCGCGGGAGAGCCCGGAGGCAGTGGAGCGGGCACTGAGGCCTGGGGCTGACGCCCTTACCTGCGAGGCGCCACACTGCGAGTGGCCGCGGCGGAGGACGGCGCGCTAGCCATTGAGGGGGCCGCCTGGAGCAGCACATTGAAGAGGCGAGACGCCCTCGCCCGGGGCACTGGACGCTGCGCCGCCGGGAGCGAGACCCCGGATGTGGTGCTGGCCGGCGGGGGCCTTAGCGCCTGGGTGCATCTAGCAGGGCCAGCACGGGCCTAGGCTGACCGCCGGCTACCTGGAGCATTGGTGAGGGGGCGCGGTGGTGCGGAGCCCTGAAGGGAACTGGAGGACTGCTGCCGGTTGGGCCCACCCTACTGGGGCCGGTTGCCGTTGCGGGCTGTGGGGTGCCCCCGATCCTCCCCCCCCTACAGACTTCGGCCCGGCAGCTGGGCCTCGGGGTCCGAGTAGGGGCCGGGTGACAGAGCGGAGCGGGGAGCCGGCGTGGATTGGAGGGCCCGCGATGGGTCGAGTGCACGGCGCCTGGCAACAACCTGTGAATGCCGACCGCCCAACAGTACGCGATGGGCCGACTACGCGACAAGACGCAGCAGGGTCAGCCGCGGGCTGGGACTGCGGATCCCGCGCAGAGCCGGACGGGGGGGGACGCGGAGTCGCAAGCGGCGGCCCTCTCGACCAAAATGGATACCATGCTAGCGGCAGTGGAGAGGCTCGGCGCCACCCTGGATCAGACGCGGGCGTCACTGGAAACAAGGATGGACAAGGTCACGTCTGATTTCACCCTCCTCCATGCTGACCACCGCAAACTGGCCGAGAGAGTGGAGTCGCACGGTCAGACGCTCCAAGAACTACAACCTACTGTGCGGAGCCATGGCGCGGCGCTGCAGGATGTACTGGACCTGGTCCATGCGCTCGAAGACAGGGTTGATGATGCGGAAGGACGCTCGAGGCGCAATAACATCCGCGCAGTGGGTCTCCCGGAGGGAGTGGAGGGCAGGCACCCAGAGCAATACGTGGAGAGCTGGCTGAGGGGCCTCCTGCCCCAGGGGGTGTTATCTCAACACTTTGTGGTGGAAAGGGCGCACAGGGTGCCGGCGCAGAGACCCCAGCCGGGGGCCCGGCCCCGACCGTTCCTATTCAAGCTCCTAAACTACCGGGACAGAGACGCGATCCTCAGCGAAACTCGAAGAACTGGTGACCTGACCGTGGGCAGTAGCCGAGTTATGCTCTTTCCCGACTACACCGCAGCCGTCCAGCAGCGACGAAGCAACTACATGGCGGTGAAGCGCCAGCTGCGGGAGTAGGCTCTGCCTTACTCCCTGCTGTTCCCGGCCCGCCTGCGAGTGGTGGCAAAAGAAGGGGCCCGTTTCTTCGACTCCCCGGAGGACGTGTGGGACTGACTGGAAGAGTCGGGACAGTGGACGGGGGCGAGGCCTGCTGGTTCGGAGGTCGACGGCTGCCCGGGGAGGCGATCCAGAAGACGAGGGCGCCGAGGGGCCCGGCGGCTGGCGCGGCTGGGACCGGTGGCACCTAGCCCGGAGAGGATCCGGATGGAGCGGCGGGGGGCGTTGGAGGCGGTGGCGACGCTTGGGACGCCGCCCGCCAGTGACCGCATGGAGGCCTGCACGCCCAGCGGGGCGGGAGCGAGTGGGGCGTCGTCCCCGTCCACAGTGGTCTCGGAGGACTTGCTCCTGCCAGTGGTGACCCCGCAGACGGCGGACCTGATTGTGTGACCAGATGTCAGGATGCCGAAGGTTGGACAACAGCTGCAGGCACTGAACTGGGGTCGCGCGACTGCCTTGGCGCTGTACTGGACGGATTCGGGACCCTGGGCCCACTCGGGGGGCAGAGGGCCCAGAACTGGGAGCGCCTGGCCCTGCGGGGGCGGGCTGGGTGATGCGAACGTCACCTAACATTGCATCTGTGGAAGCCTCCCGCTGGGGGCTCACATTGGACCTGCACGGCAGTTCAGCTCCGGACCTGATGCTGCTCCTTACTCTTCCAGTTGGGATAGGGGAGGGGTACTGGGTCCGAAGGTTGCTATGATTGCACGAACCCCATTTGTTACCACACTGCAATAGCCTAATATTACTTGGCGTTACTGAGGTTTGGACGGATGCCCTGTTGGGAATACGCCCTGTTTGTTACACTGTTCATAATGGTTCTACTGTTTACATGGCAGCGCGTTAACATGCTCCCCCCTGACTGTGGCCCCCCCCCTTTCCCTGGCGAGGGCGCCCTGGCCCCAACCCGGCTTGCTCACCTGGACTTGCAATGGCGCACACTAACATGGTGACCTGGAACATACGGGGCATGCACACACCGTCCAAGCGCTACGCCATCTTCTCCTATCTGCAGCGACATTCAGTCGGGATTGCCCTCCTACAGGAGATGCACATGTCCTCGACGGAACTGGGCAGGCTCTCTAGGCGCTGGAGGGGACACACGTACGGCACCGTTTACTCGGCGCACGCGCGGGGTACGCTCATCTGGGTGCGAGCAGGCGTTCCTTTCGACTGCACGGAGGTGGTAGTGGACCGGGAGGGGAGGTACACCTTAGTGCGGGGGAAGCTGAACGGCCAAGAGCTGTTGCTGGGCTCGTTGTATGCGCCCAACGTGGACCAGGCCTCTTTTTTGGCGCGATTGACGCAGCTCCTACATCCTTATGCTGGGCTCCCCTGGCTGCTGGGAGGGGACTTTAACATGGTACTGGACGTCCAATTGGACAGATCCTTCCCACCCCTCCGTGCCACGGTGGTGGAATCTAACGCCCGGGCGCTGGGAGACTGGCTCACGCACTGGTCGCTGCAGGACTTGTGGCGTACACTTCACCCGACGGACCGGCTATATTCTTACTACTCGGCGGTCCATGATCTCCATGTACGGCTGGACAGGATAGTGGGGACCCAATCGTTGCTCCCGCTTATCGAACAGTCGGAATATCTGGGGCGGACGCATTCCGACCACAACCCCTTATGGCTTCAGATTGGCTGGGTGGCGGACCGCTCGCCGGTGCCCACCTGGCGACTTCAGCCGAGCGCTCTGGAGGACCCGGAGTTCCGTTCCTCCCTTGGTACGGCCGTCCTGGCCTATTTTGATGCCAACGAGGGGACGGCGAGCAGTGCCTTGGTGGAGTGGGACGCCCACAAGGTGGCCATTCGAGGGCACTGCCTGGGGACCCAGTGGAACATACGAAAGGCCCTCTCGGACTCCCTGGCGCGCCTTGAAAACGACCTCCTGCAATATGAGAGGGAAGGAGAAGGAGGGGGCAGGCACTCACGCAGCCTGGAGGATCTTCGCGGGCAACACGCGGAGCTCCTGGAGCGGCTCCGCTGCCACAATTATGCGGCGCACACCGCCAGAACGCACGCCAGGGCGGACAGGGCGGGCCGCCTGCTGGCCTGGCTAATCCGGCAGGAGGATCGCAGGACCCCGATCGGAGCAATCCGTGGGGAGGACGGAGTGATGGTACACACACAGCGTGAAATACATAGGGCCTTCGTAGGCCACTACAAACGCTTGTACGCGGCTCAGGGGACGGGCTCCCGGCACCTTCTTGGGGAGTTCCTCGCTTCCATTCACCTACCTGCGGCTACCAGGGAGCATAACGCGGCACTCAGTGGCCCCCTTTCCCTAGAGGAAATTGGGGAGGCGATCCAATCATTGGCGACGGGCAAAACTCCGGGGCCGGACGGATTGCCCGCGGAGTATTATAAGGCATACCGCGAGACCCTGATGCCGCTGCTGCGCGAGCTTTACAGCAAATCGCTGGAACAGGGGTCGCTCCCACCCTCCATGCGGGAGGCGTTCCTGGTCTCCCTACCTAAGCCGGACCGCGACCCCACGGCCCTGGGCTCCTACCGCCCTTTGGCGATGCTCAACGTCGACTACAAAATACTGGCGAAGGCCCTAGCGGATCGGTTAGCGCCGGTGGTCCCGCACCTGGTGCACTCTGACCAGAACGGGTTTGTCCCTGCGAGGTCCACGTCGCTCAATCTCAGACGATACTCTAGGGTGGCCGGTGAGGCAGTGCACAGATGGCCCAGAGCGGGGTGCCTCCTCCTAGACTTGGAGAAGGCGTTTGATTGCTTGGAGTGGGGCTATCTGTCCACGGTGCTGTTGCAGTACGGGCTGGATGGGGACTTCCTCCGGATGGTTGACCTACTCTACAGGAACCCCACGGTCCGTGTTCGGTTGGGCCCCCATGTCTCGGAGGCGGTGCCGGTGGGCCGGGGCACCCGACAGGGATGTCCCTTGTCCCCGTTGCTGTTCGCCCTGGCAATGGAGCCCCTGGCGGAGGCTCTTCGGACGACCCTGGGCGATGGTATACCACTGGGAGACGCGGTTCACCAGGTGTCGCTTTACGCGGACGACCTGCTGGTGTACGTTAGAGACGTAGGTAGTATGCCGGAGCGGCTGGCCCCATTACTGCGGTCCTTTGCCACTGTTTCGGGGCTCCGCGTGAACGCAGGTAAATCTTGTCTGTACGCTTTCAGCAAGGAGACTGCGGACCCGGGTTACAGCCTGAATGGCACGCCGGTACAGTGGAGGGGCGGCACCTTTCGATACCTGGGGATACACATTTACCGATGCCCAACTGACTTGTTTGATGGCAACTTGGGGAGGGCGGTCACGGCGCTTGGGTCGCAGGTGGCCTTTTGGAACACGCTCCCGCTAACAACCACGGGCAGGGTGGCGCTCGCCAAAATGGTCATGCTCCCTCGTCTACTGTACTACTTTGTCAACCTACCACTGTACGTCCCACCCGCCTTTTTTGGCAGGCTCAACCGGATGCTGCGGGATTTTGTCTGGGGCAACGCCAGGCACAGGTTAGCGCTAGCAAAGCTCTTCCTCCCGACGGACAGGGGTGGTCTGGCGGCGCCCTGCTTTGAGCATTACTATCTGGCGGCACAGCTGCAATGGATCGCCCGCTGGCTGGCCGACAGGGGCAGGGATGACACAGCCACGGTGCCCCCTACTCGCTGGAACGTGTGACCGAGCTTTTCCACCCCTTGGCTGCGGTGGCGGGACCGCTGCCGCTCCTCCTAGCTGTGGCGCACAGGTGCTTTAGGAGGGCCTTGTACCTCACGCGCGCAGTAGTGCCATATGCGCCGGTGATACCCCTAGAGGGTTCTCCTGGAGGTGGGGGGGTGCTTGCGGCCCCCGTGCTGACGGGCTGGTGGGCGGCAGACGTGCACACGCTGGGGGACCTATACAGGGATGGTGAGCTGATACCGTACGAGACATTGGTGTCGGAGGACGGGCTCCCACCCGGCGGATTCCTCTCGCACCGCTCACTGCTGGCGAGCTTGACCGCCAAATGGGGGAGCATGGCCACAGAGCCTGCCCAACACCTAACCATGCAATATCTGCATGTCATGGGAAGGGGCGGGCACTTGGTCCGCTGGTTCGCCGCCTCGTTGCGGGAGCACACGGCGGTTGATCTGGGCCCACTCCGCGGCAAGTGGGAGCTGGACCTGGGGAGGCCGCTGACGGACAGGGAGTGGGAGAGGGTACTCAAGAGCCCAGTGCGTATCCCCCGCAATATGCGGTTCCGTCAAATCCAGCTGTTCATAGTCCACAGGGCCTACCTCACACCTGAGCTGATTAATAGGTACTTCCACCGCACTGATGCGCTCTGCCCTCGGTGCCGTGAGCTAGGGGCGGGGCTGCTACACATGCTGTGGGGCTGCCCTGTGCTACACGCCTATTGGAGGGCGGTTAGTGGGCAGCTGCAGGGGAGTGTGGGGCGCAGCGTTCCCTTTGACTGGCCCGAATACATCTTACACCAATTTACCAGATCGCCCAAAGACAAGGTAGTGTCCAGATTCCTGGACCTGGGGCTCGTGGTGGCGAAGCGCCTCATTACCAGGAGATGGAAGGCACCCGACCCTCCGCACGCGAGGGCCTGGAGTTCATCATTTCAGACATGGGCCAGAGCGGAGGGGACGGCCATCCGCAGGGAAGATACACTGGGGCTGCGGAGGGAGCCCATGGCGGACCGCTGGGAACAGTTGCTTGCTGAGTTTCGGCGCTCGGTGGGGGAGGGTACCACAGGCTGCACGGGTGAGGCCAGACAGGATGGCAATGGCGCAAGCGGCGGCGCAGTGTAGGCAGCCTCGCTGACGAGATAGCATAGCCCCCATTATCACTGGCCCATTGATGGGGCGTCTGGGAACATTTGGGGATATTTGCGCCCATTGGGGCTTGGAGGGGTGCTCCTGGAGTTCGGGGGGGGTCGGGGTGGGCAGGGGGTAGGAACACACCATGCGCATCACTGTAAACGCTGCCTTTGTTATGGGTTCTCCCTTTTGTATTGCATGTAACCTTTTCGACTTTATTGATGCCTCAGTTGTGTAGGCGAGCTTAGTTTCCTTGTACGGCTCAATGGCTGGTGGGTGGTGGTGTTGGCCCCTCCTCAAGAGATGGCATCGGAACTGCTAAGGGTGAAGTGACTGGATCTCAGGAGGGTGGCGGTGGGCGCGCTAACAGACACCAGGTTGTCCCCCCTCTTGACAGTTGGCATGATTTACCAGCCTGTATAAGTTTCTGTCTTAATGTATGTGAAACATGATGCCGTACGATATACTCCTGTACTACAATTTAAACTTAATAAAAACAGATTTGCAAAAAGTGAGGGACCGAATTTCCCAACATAAATCCAGAATTCGAAAAAACGTTCTTACGGCTCCTTTGGTGAGCCATTGGAGTGATTTAAATCACGTTGAGAGTGATCTACAATGGACTGTATTATCTGTAATTGAGCTAGGCATCTGAGGGGGTGACCTAGAGAAACGATTGATTGAGAGAGAGGTATTGCTCATAGTTAAATTCAATTCTGTGATCGATGGTTTAAACGAAATGACAGAATTGCAAAACTTGCGAGCTCATTACACTTGATGGTGGAATCTGAGACCAAACTGTACCGTGCCACCCAAGTCAGTGTTTACAGCGGTTTTTTAACCGTGTATAACTGTTAAGATCTTGGTGCTCCAATTCCCAGGGGTTCAGTGACTAAATATCGAGGGACATAATATAGAATGCCCAAAATATCGACGCCAAAATATAGAAGGACAGAATATCGACTCCCTATCTACAAACAGGTAAGTACTAAAATATCGATTCCAAAATATAGAATGTTAAAATATAGTTAGCTAAAATATCGATTTTTTTAAATGTATTAAAAATAACATAAAAGTAATTAAATTAAAAACAATTTAAAAAAACATACATAATATAATATAAAAAGCTTAAAATGTAAACATAATAAAAGTAAGGTACAAAAAGTAGAGCTTTTGTTGGATAGTGAGAGCGTAAAAATTACTATTTCCACTCCAGTGAGTGAAACAGTAGGGAAAACATTGGATAGCATAGGGGTAAAAATTACTATTCTCACTCCAGTGAGTGCAACAGTAGGAAAAGCGTTGGATAGCGGGAGGGTAAAAATTACTATTCCCACTCCAGAGAGTGCAACAGAAGGGAAAGCGTTGGATAGCGGGAATGGAAACATTACTATTCCCACTCCAGTGAGTGCAACAGTAGGGAAAGCGTTGGATAGCGTAGGGGTAAAAATTACTATTCCCACTCCAGTGAGTGCAACAGTAGGGAAAACGTTGGACAGCGTAGGGGTAAAAATTGCTATTCCCACTCCAAAGAGTGCAACAGTAGGGAAAGAATTGGATAGCGTAGGGCTAAAAATTACTATTCCCACTCCAGAGAGTGCAACAGTACAGAAAGCATTGGATAGCAGGAAGAGAAAAATTACTATTCACACTCCAATGAGTGCAACAGTAGGGAAAGCGTTGGATAGCGTAGGGGTAAAAATTACTATTCCCACTCCAGTGACTGCAACAGTAGGGAAAACGTTGGATAGCGTAGGGGTAAAAATTACTATTCCCACTCCAAAGAGTGCAACAGTAGGGAAAGCGTTGGATAGCGGGAGGATAAAATGTACTATTCCCACTCCAGAGAGTGCAACAGTAGGGAAAGAGTTGGATAGCGGGAAGGGAAAAATTACTATTCCCACTCCAGTGAGTGCAACAGTAGGGAAAGCGTTGGAAAGCGTAGGGGTACAAAATACTATTCCCACTCCAGTGAATGCAACAGTAGGGAAAACGCTGGATAGTGTAGGGGTAAAAATTACTATTCCCACTCCAAAGAGTGTAACAGTAGGGAAAGCGTTGGATGGCAGGAGGGTAAAAATTACTATTCCCACTCCAGTGAGTGCAACAGTAGGGAAAGAGTTGGATAGCGGAGGGTAAAAAATACTATTCCCACTCCTGTGAGTGCAAAAGTAGGGAAAGTAATGATTTAAATTTAAAATAAGATTACATTAATTATCAATACCAATAAAAAGTTAATTAAAAATAATTACCATTAATAACATTTAATTACCATTGAAAAATATTAATTAGCAATTAATAAACATTAATTACCAATTAATACAAACTAATTACCAATTAATAATTAATTATCAATTATCAATACACATAAATTAAATAATGTTTTTTTACTTTATTACAATTAAATTACTTCCCACCCAATTCCCCTACAAACCCACAACCCGCTCCTAATAATAAAAAATACAATTAACATAATTATCAATTAATCAATTAATATAAATTAATTACCAATTAATAAAAATTAATTACCAATTAATAATTAATTATCAATCAATTAATTATCAAAACATATACATATAATTAATATTTAATTAACCATAATTAAATTCATTCCCACCCTATTCCCCTATAAACCCACAACCCGCTACGTTCTATGGACCAGCAAGTACAATTCGTGCCTACGTCACTCCGCACGGATCATTTTCTACGGCAGCTAAAAACTCCCGGGAAAGTGAGGACGAAGAGAAAAAGGAGCTGCGGGACGCGACGGACAGCCATGGACCCCATCCTACGTGTCATCCCGGCCCTCCTAGCCTACGACCTGGTGCACAGAAACCGACGCAGACGCCGCAAAAGGTCAGCACAACACCCAGGGGCAAAGGGGGGGGCGAGGGGCAGGAAACATAACCTCCACCAATTTTGTAAAATACCATATACTGTCCTAACATTACCTCCAGGGTCTGGTCACTTCAGGGTGCGTGTCCACCAATCCCCGCGTACGCGTACCCGTCACCACTCCAATGGTGGTACGGGCTGTACCCACGCTCTGAGGGCGTGGTTACGGGCCGTACCACCATTGGAGTGGTGATGTAGGGGTACGCGTGGTACGCGCCGTACCCACGCCCTCAGAGCGTGGGTACGGCCCGTACCACTATTGGAGTGGCGATGTAGGGGCACGTGTGGTACGCGCCGTACCCACGCCCTCAGAGCGTGGGTACGGCCCGTACCACCATTGGAATAGTGATGTAGGGGTACGCGTGGTACGGGCCGTACCCACGCCCTCAGAGCGTGGGTACGGCCCGTACCACCATTGGAGTGGTGATGTAGGGGTACGCGCCGTACCCACGCCCTCAGAGCATGGGTATGGCCCGTACCACCATTGGAGTGGTGATGTAGGGGTACGCGTGGTACGCACCGTACCCATGCCCTCAGAGCGTGGGTACGGCCCGTACCACCATTGGAGTGGTGATGTAGGGGTACGCGCCGTACCCACGCCCTCAGAGCGTGGGTACGGCCCGTACCACGCTCTGAGGGCGTGGGTACTGCCAGATACCATGGTCCACCCCATTAGCATCAGACGACAACTTTCTCCTGACACATAACACATTACCACCACCCCAACTCCGGGATCATCAGCACCCACATCAATACCTGAAATGCAAATGTGTTCAAACGGAAAACAAAATACTTTATTCAGCAATAAAAGAAAAAGTAGTTAACGACGCTATTAACAAAGGCACATGGCCACTCCAGATATGAAGACCTTGGGGGAGACACATGGCCACGCGTCTCCCCTAGCTTGCCTGCACATTAGAACCCGCAGGTTCCTCGACTGGGGGGGGGGGCATCATGTGGGGAAGGACCAGGCACCGCAGGGACAGGAGGTGGAAGGGTAGGTGTGGTGGGTGCAGGGACGGACGCCTCCACCACAGGGGGTGGGGCAGCGCCAAAGGTGGAGGTCAGCTCGGCGCTGCACACTGCTGCCAGGTCGTCAAGCGTCTCCCCTTCACCCGAAGACAACACAGCCTCAAAGGAGGGGGCGGTCGGAGTGATGGGGTGCAGCGCTACTGGGGGAGGGGGGCTCAACTCCCCTACCCGTGGAGTGCCGTTCCCGTTTGCCCGCTGGAGAGACAGAGGGGCTGAGGCCCAGCACAGCCAAGTAGGCCTCTTTCTCTGGAGGTGTGGTAGGGGAGCCGAGGGGAGTGCCTTTGGAGGGACTGGTTAGTGCGCCATGCGGCCTCGGACTGTGGCTGCGTGTATGCCTGTGTGCCCCAGACCCAGTGGGTGTGCCCTTATCCCCCTGTGTGCGCGAGCCAGGAGGAGTGCGCTTGCCCTTACGTGGTGGTGTGCTGGCTGTGTCTGGTGGGGTGCGTGCTTGTGAATGTCTGTGTGTGCTTGGGACAGGTATGGGAGTGGGAAGTGTGGATGGTGCAGGGGTAGGGGGGGGACGAAGCGCTGCAGGAGACTCCCTGCTGCCGTCAGTGAAGTGTCCATGGACCTTAGCAACATCCGTTGGTCAGACATCGCTGATGACATGCCCTCCATGTACGACACCATCTGCGTCATCATTCGGGTCTGGCCATGGAGGACATTCAGCAGCGATGTCTGTCCAACCTGCAACTGTCACAGAATGTCCACAGACTCTGCAGTGAGTGCAGCAGAGGGGACAGGGGCAGGGGGTGCGGTGCCTGGCACGAAGGAGACACGGTATTGCCTAGCACGGACAGAAGGGACCGGAGCAACTGGGAGGGCGGTGATGGGAATGGAGGGGGCGGTGACAGATGTAGTGCTGCTGCCAGGTGTCATAGCAGCCTCCGCCCCCTGGAGGAGTTCAGCATCGGACCCGTCTTCGTTGTAGTCAGTGTAGTCACTAGACAGGTCCTCCGCCTGACTCCCCTCGCCCTTCGTGCCACTTGCTCCCGCAGACTCCACAGCAGTGGTGGCAGCGGTGCTGGATCCCTCCTCCACGTCCGTGCAGGTGTCTCCCTCGGTGTCCTCCGATGATGCTGTGGGCAAGGTGAAGAGACAGAAAATAATCAGTCACCTGTATACAACAGACACATGAGTCACAATTAAAATGTCACAGTGCATATCAGGAAATGCATCATGAGTAACATCTAGAATAGTCCGCACATATGTAACCCTGCACTCCCCAGTTGGTTGACCCACCGTGACACTTGGAAACAATGGAGATCATGACACAACAGCAAATAACTTGATATCGAATTATACTGAGAAGCTAGTGTCTGGGGACAGTTGAGCACAGCAAGAATATTCATCCATGCCACCTCTTGTTCACTGTGAACGAAACAGTATTGGTGCACCCAAGGCCAAATAACACACCTCAATACTGAAGGTGTCCCCACATTCTGAGACCTGCGAGTACTTAGGAAACCACAGCCAAAAACATTGCAAACCCTTGGGACTCACAACACTTTACACAATGTATGTTAGAAAGGGTAGACGGGCCGGGAGGGTCGGCCGGGGTCAGGAGGAGAGGTCTCCGGGGAGAGCCGTCTCCAGCGTTCGTACAGACAAGTAACTTCCCCCCCCCCACAGACAGATACCACACACGGATAAGGTTCAGTGTTCTTTATAAGCACTTCTTAAGGTACGGTTGAATGGTACAAGGAGGTCTGGACTCAGGGGTCCCCTCGATTCAAGTCTCTCAATGCAGGGTAAGGGGGAGTGGGACAGTCTGTTTACCAGTCAGGTAGTTCGGATGAGATGATGACTAGCTCACAATCCTCGAGCTTGGTGGTTTAGTTGGTACGGGCCGCGGCAGCGCCAGCAGGTCCCGGTCGAGATGGTCGGTACACGGTCCGCGGCAGCGCCAGCAGGTCCCGGAAAGATGGTCGATGTACGGTCCGCGGCAGCGCCAGCAGGTCCCGGTGAGGATGGTCGTTACAACGGGCCGCGGCAGCGCCAGCAGGTCCCGACGAGGATGGATGTTGCAGAAGGCCGCGGCAGCGCCAGCAGGCAGGACGATGGTTCACAAGAGCGGGCTACGGCAGCGCCAGTAGTCCGTCAAGGCTGAGTTCTCTCGGTGTCTCTCGACTCCAGGATACAACTGCCTTCCTGCTCCGGAGTTGCCCCAGTTATAGGGCAGGCGCCCTTTGATGTCCGGACCCTCGCACTTGGAGGTCGGAGGGCCCGGGATGAAGGTGTCCAGACACCCAGCAGGGGGTGGAGCCAGCGCCTGGGGGAGCTGGAGGCGATCGGCAGCTGGCGGGGGAAGAGCTCTTGACACTTCGTCCTCCCATTGACCTGCCAAGTGGTCCGCTCACCTCCTGGGTGGATGGTGGTGCCGGGATGTCGGGGCCGGCCAGGCCCGGGGTTAGGGTCGGGGCGAGGCCACGCGGCCTCGTGGTGCAGGGCCCAAGATGGCGGCTTGAACCGGCCGGGGGAGCCGGTGGGGCTGGGCCCCGTGATGAGTAGAGGTCCGAGGGCAGAAGATCCGTCGGGAGACGGGGTACAGGTGCTTTTCGTGGGTTATGCCTGGTGGGCCGGAGCTCGGGCCCTGTCGTGCGGGGAGGGAGCAAGCCCTTCGTGTGGCCTGTCCAACATGCGTCCCCCCCAGCTGAAGGCGGGGAGAGTCACCCATCTCCTTGGGGACTCTTCGTCGAGGCGGAAAAAGCGGGACAGGCCATCCGCGTTGGCGTGGTCCTGGCCGGGTCGGTGCTCCACAGTGAAGTCCATTCCCTGCAGGGAAATGGACCAGCGCAAGAGTTTTGGGTTCTCCCCCCGCATCTGCATCAGCCACTGCAGGGGTCGATGGTCGGTTTGTACCCGGAAGTGGGTACCGAAGAGATAGGGCCGGAGCTTTTTGAGGGCCCACACCACTGCGAAGGCCTCCCTCTCGATGGTGCTCCAGCGCTGTTCTCGGGCCAGGAGACGTCGACTGATGAAGGCCACCGGCTGGTCATGACCTTCGGGGTTTAACTGAGAAAGGACGGCTCCGATGCCGTGGTCGGAGGCGTCGGTCTGTACCACGAATTCCCGACTGTAATCGGGGGCCTGGAGCACAGGGGCGGTGCACAGGGCGGCCTTCAGTTTCTCTAAGGCCGCTTGACAATCGGGGGTCCAGTTAATCCGCTTCGGTTGGTTCTTGGACGTGAGACCCGTGAGGGGCCCCACGATGCTGCCATAGTCCTTCACGAACCGCCGGTAGTAGCCGGTGAGCCCCAAGAAGGCTCGGACCTCGGTCTGGGTGACGGGGGGCTGCCAGGACTGGATGGCAGCAATCTTAAGTTGTAGCGGGGCCACCAGCCCGCTTCCCACTTGGTGCCCAAGGTAGGTCACAGACCCTTGGCCAATTTGGCACTTGCCGGCCTTAATTGTGAGGCCGGCCCGCTGGAGGGCCTGTAGGACCTCTTGGAGGTGACGGAGGTGGTCGGGCCAGTGGCGGCTGTATACAGCGATATCGTCAAGGTAGGCAGCGCTGAACTCTTCGAGCCCCGCCAAGACCTGGTTCACGAGGCGTTGAAACGTGGCGGGGGCATTCTTCATGCCGAAGGGCATGACCTTGAATTGGTAGTGGCCATCGGGGGTAGAGAAGGCTGACCGTTCCTGAGCCCTGGGTGTGAGGCCGATCTGCCAGTAGCCCGCTGTTAGGTCGAAGATACTGAGGTAGCGGGCGGCCCCCAGCCGGTCGATCAGCTCGTCTGCTCGGGGGATCGGATGAGCGTCGGTCCGGGTGACAGCGTTCAAGCCCCGGTAGTCGACGCAGAATCTCAGTTCAGGTGCGGTGCCGGGGGCAGCGGCTTTGGGAACCAATACAACCGGACTGGCCCAGGGACTGTCCGAGGGCTCGATGACCCCGATTGTGAGCATCTTGGCCACTTCCTCCTGTATGCAGGCCCGTACCCGATCTGGTACGCGGTAGGCCCGGTGTCGGACAGGGGGACTGTCCCCGGTGTCCACGTCGTGCAAACACCAAGGGGTGACCCCGGGGATGAGGGAGAACAGGGTAGCGAACTGCAGCAGGAGGTTCCGGCAGCCCTGGCGTTGCTCCGAAGTGAGGGCGTCAGAGAGCCGGACCCCGTCCACGGAGCCGTCATTCTCCTGAGTCTTCAGAAGATCCGGGAGGGGTTCGGAGTCTTCCTCTGCCCCACTGTCCGTAGCCATCAGGAGGCTGAGTTCTGAGCGCACAAAGTGTGGTTTGAGTCGGTTGGTGTGGAGGACCCGAAGGGGGTTCCGGGAGGTCCCCAGGTCGATGAGGTAAGTGACGGGGCTTTTGCGCTCGACCACTTTGAAGGGCCCCGTCCACTTATCTTGCAAGGCACATGGTTCGGTGGGGGACATCACCCATACTTGTTGTCCAGGCTCGAACTCAACGGAGGAGGCATTGTGATCATACCACCTCTTCATGTCCTCCTGGCTGGCCTCGAGGTTCGCCTTGGCCATCTCTCTGAAGCGCCGGGTCTGATTGCGTAGGGCCAGGAGGTATTTGAAGACGTCTGGAGGGGTCTTTAGGGGGGCCATCTCCCAACCTTCTTTTACTAGGCTGAGGGGCCCTCGCACAGGGTGCCCGTACAGGAGTTCGAAAGGGCTAAAACCGAGGGACTTCTGGGGAACTTCTCGGTAGGCGAAGAGGAGGCACGGGAGTAGTACATCCCACTGGCGACGGAGGGGCTCTTCCAATTCCCCAATCATCCCCTTGAGAGTGCGGTTAAAACGCTCCACTAGTCCGTTCCCTTGGGGGTGATAGGGGGTCCTGAATCTGTAGGCGACCCCGCATTGTTGCCAGAGGGACTTCATGTATTTGGATATAAAGTTCGTGCCTCGGTCGCTGACGACTTCTCGGGGGAAGCCTACCCGGGAGAAGATCCCCATTAGGGCCCGGCCAACCACCGGAGCTGTCACGGTCCGTAGGGGCACCGCCTCGGGGTAGCGGGTGGCATGGTCCACCAGTACTAAGATGAACCTGTGTCCTTGTGCCGTGCGGGGGTCCAGAGGTCCCACAATGTCTATCCCCACCCTCTCGAACGGGGTGGTGACCACAGGGAAGGGTTGCAGAGGGGCTTTCAGCTTCCGACCACTCTTCCCGCTGGCTTGGCATGTGGGGCAAGATCGGCAGTGGTTCAGGACGTCGTTCCTCATTTTCGGCCAGAAAAAGTGGGTCACTAGGCGGCTGTACGTTTTGTCCTGGCCCAGGTGTCCAGCCAGGGGGACATCGTGGGCCATGTTGAGCAGAAAGTCTCTGAAGCGGAGAGGTACCACCAGTACTCGACCGGCCCCCAGCTCGGCGATTCTTTGCTCGCTGTATAGCAGGTCGTTATCCCAGTAGACCCAGTGAGTTCCGGTGGAGTCCCCTGCGTTCTGGGCGCGGGCTTGTTGGCGGAGTCCCTCGAGGGAGGGACAGGTCTTTTGTTCCTGGCGGAACTGTTCTTGGGTGGGCCCCCCTTCTTGACGCCACTGAGCCAGGTCAGGAAGGTCCTGGGGTTGCGCGTCCCCTTCGGTCGTCGGGTCTGGGAGGCTGGCCTCGTCGTTGTCTTCTACTGGGGCGACCGGGGGCGGAGGTGCTGGCCATTCCGGTTCTTCTGATCGGGGGACGGCACGGGCGGCCATGGACCGGGTGGTTATGCAGGCCCAGTCCGGGAGGCCCAGCATCCCCAGGTGCTCTCTTCTCTCAACGGTGGCCCACGGGGAACTCTCGAGGTCATTCCCCAGGAGGCAGTCCACGGGGGCATCGTCCCGGACCGTCACCTTCAACAGGCCGGAGACCCCTCCCCATTCGAATGGGACGCAGGCCATTTGACACATACTCTCAGAGTTGTCTGCCGAGCGGACGGGGCAGAGAATGTTCGGCAGGATCTGCTCGGGCTTCACCAGGTGACAGCGGACGGCCGTCACACTGGCGCCTGTGTCACGCAAGGCCTCGGCTCGCTGTCCATTAATGGTCACCCACTGACCGTATTTCCTGGTGTTAGCGGGTAGGGGAGCCCGTGGGACCATGTCTCTTCCTCCTAAGCACGCCAGGACCATGGCGGCCGGTTCCCACTCTTGCTGGGCCGGCTCATACTCTTCTGGTTCCTCCGATAGTCGCTCTTCCCCCAGGGCGGCGGCAGCTACCTGGCGGGGCTTGGGTGTTTGGTTCTGCGGGCAGCTCGGGTCATTGGCGTAGTGGCCGACTCGCTGGCATCGGTGGCACGTGACGTTGGCTCGGAACCCAGGACGCCACGGGGGGTTGCCCCGGCCGGCCGGAGGCGGGGTGCTGGCCACGGGTGTTGCTGGCAAGGCGTCTCTCCCTCGCCCCTGGCCCCCTCCTCCTCCCCGAGGACAGTGCTGGCCTTGGTTGCTTCTGTTCTGTTCGTGTGGCCCCCTCCGGCCCACTCGGGTGCTTTCCCATCGGTCAGCTTCGGCGGCGAGCTGCCGGGGGTCAGTCAGCTTACTGTCGAGGAGGTGCTGCCTGAGCTCGACGAAACAGTTGTTCGACAGGTGCTCCCATACCATTAGGTTAAAGAGTTGTTCGTAGGTGGTGACATGGCTCCCCTTGATCCAACCCTCGAAGGCACGGCTGAAATAGTTCACGTATTCTACCCAAGTTGTACCTGGGATCCGGGTGCAATCTCTGAACCTCTGGCGGTACATCTCGGGTGTGAGGCCGTAGCGGGTGAGGAGGGCAGCCTTCATGTGGTCGTAGGACGACATTTGGTGATCTGGGAGCTGCAGTAGGGCATCGCGACCCTCGTTGACAAACCTCCCCCAAAGTCCGGCTCCCCAATCACTCCGGTCGATCCGGTGGGAGGTCATGGCGATCTCGTAGGCTTTAAACCACTGTTGTATGTCGTCTTCTCGGACATACTCGCGGACAACATCCTTGGGGATGTGGACTTTTTTCTCGATTGGCCCCGGGGTGTGTGGTCGCTCAGGCACCCCCAGTTCTTTATTCTGTTTCCGAAGTTCTATCTCCGCTAGTTGGCGCTCGTGCTCGAGCGTTATTTTTTTCTCCTCCAGCTCTCTCTGTCTCTGCTTCTCTTCTCGTTCTTCTCGGAGCCGCATATGCTCGAGGTTGAGTTTCTGTTCAGCTAACTTGAGTTCCCCATCCATCTTGAGTCGTGCCATTTCCAACTCGTGCAATCTGGTTCTTTCTCTTTCTCGGATCTCCTCCTGCGAGAGGCCCGTTCCCCGCTCCTCGGGAGTCGTGGCGTTCCCCTCTGGTGTGATGCTGCTTTGGTCGGAGGGTCCGGCGACCCCAGTTTCTGTCCACGACTCTAGGGCGTGCTTTAGATCATCCTTGGTACTCAGGCCGGTGGTAGCAATGCCAAGTTCTATGCAGAATTGTCTCAGTTCGCGGTGGTTGTATTCTTCTAACTTATCCATTTGGAATTTCTCGGTGGAGCTGCTATCTTTGGCTGACATCGTGTTTTTGTCGTGGGGTGAGCTACTCTCTGTACGATTACGCGTTGATTCGGATCGCGCCGCTGGCCACCAATGTTAGAAAGGGTAGACGGGCCGGGAGGGTCGGCCGGGGTCAGGAGGAGAGGTCTCCGGGGAGAGCCGTCTCCAGCGTTCGTACAGACAAGTAACTTCCCCCCCCCCACAGACAGATACCACATACGGATAAGGTTCAGTGTTCTTTATAAGCACTTCTTAAGGTACGGTTGAATGGTACAAGGAGGTCTGGACTCAGGGGTCCCCTCGATTCAAGTCTCTCAATGCAGGGTAAGGGGGAGCGGGACAGTCTGTTTACCAGTCAGGTAGTTCGGATGAGATGATGACTAGCTCACAATCCTCGAGCTTGGTGGTTTAGTTGGTACGGGCCGCGGCAGCGCCAGCAGGTCCCGGTCGAGATGGTCGGTACACGGTCCGCGGCAGCGCCAGCAGGTCCCGGAAAGATGGTCGATGTACGGTCCGCGGCAGCGCCAGCAGGTCCTGGTGAGGATGGTCGTTACAACGGGCCGCGGCAGCGCCAGCAGGTCCCGACGAGGATGGATGTTGCAGAAGGCCGCGGCAGCGCCAGCAGGCAGGACGATGGTTCACAAGAGCGGGCTACGGCAGCGCCAGTAGTCCGTCAAGGCTGAGTTCTCTCGGTGTCTCTCGACTCCAGGATACAACTGCCTTCCTGCTCCGGAGTTGCCCCAGTTATAGGGCAGGCGCCCTTTGATGTCCGGACCCTCGCACTTGGAGGTCGGAGGGCCCGGGATGAAGGTGTCCAGACACCCAGCAGGGGGTGGAGCCAGCGCCTGGGGGAGCTGGAGGCGATCGGCAGCTGGCGGGGGAAGAGCTCTTGACACTTCGTCCTCCCATTGACCTGCCAAGTGGTCCGCTCACCTCCTGGGTGGATGGTGGTGCCGGGATGTCGGGGCCGGCCAGGCCCGGGGTTAGGGTCGGGGCGAGGCCACGCGGCCTCGTGGTGCAGGGCCCAAGATGGCGGCTTGAACCGGCCGGGGGAGCCGGTGGGGCTGGGCCCCGTGATGAGTAGAGGTCCGAGGGCAGAAGATCCGTCGGGAGACGGGGTACAGGTGCTTTTCGTGGGTTATGCCTGGTGGGCCGGAGCTCGGGCCCTGTCGTGCGGGGAGGGAGCAAGCCCTTCGTGTGGCCTGTCCAACAATGTACATGTTTAGAATGTGTGAATGTGCCACTTTGTGAACAGAAGACACATCTGCCTGCATGACAGAAGTCACACAATGATGTGCACACAAAAATACTTTTACACAGTCATTGTATGAGCTGGCAGCCGAATTCTAAAAAGCCACTGTAAATAATAAATGGTGTAGAAGTAAGTACATATACATGGCACCACGGTGGTCTGGATGACTTGACACTCGTAAGTTCGTATCAGCAACAACCAAGGACTTACACACATGCAAACACACTGTGTGAACATGGATATGTATATTCAGAAGACAAGTGGTAATCAAACTGTGCCTTCCAGTGAAATGTGCCTGCGTGTCCACGGAAAGTGTAAAAGTACTTTCTTTTGCACTTCCCTGGGAGACATCTGTCATGCAGGCACAATATTGTCCTTCACAACCAACTAGCAAAAAGAAGCATAGGAAAAATGCAGACATGTTGACAAGTGTAGTCAGTGCCAAGGTACAATACTTATTGACAGAAAACTTGAATCATGCCACCTGTCACATGGCCATCCGTACCATGATGACACAGTTGGCAGCACATCTGACCCACTGCCTGTCATGTGGAGTGGCACACATGTCCAAACACAGGACAATGCATTAGCTAATGGGCCTGCAATGTGTCTGGATAAGGAGCACCTGCACTGAGGAGACACCCTCATGGCAAGCAAGAATGTCCACACAGATGTCAGCACACACAGACCAAAGTACATAGCATCTCGACCACACACTGGTGGCAAAAATGGATGAGCATGAGCCATGTATTTCCATTGTTGACACATGCTGCAAATCACAAACATTAAACCCAGCAAAACCTGACTGGGTCACTGCATGTTGAGTGTCTGTCCAGACAATTATCACACACAGGTCAGACACGGCAAGAAGACATAAGGTTTGGACATGTATGCCTTGCCCGCACAAACCCCCCATACCTGAGACAATGTGATTGAGACAGATCAAGAAGTGACACCTCTTATTCTGGGTTTACTCCAATGTGCATCACAAATTCCTAAATGTACTCCACATCACCTCGTGAGGCTGCCAACACATATTTGTGACCAACAACCATCAACAGATAGTTGTACATAGACACACAGGCACTGCCCAGTGTGAGGATGCACACGCTAAATGGGGTTAGCATGTACAATGGGCACATGTAGCACACTTCAGAGAAATACAAATGAGGGCAGGGAACTATGCCACAGAGGCCAAACTATGCTGAACACACAGAGAATGGGCACAGTGTTGGATGACATACATGATTCAGAGGCAAGGGTGTTTTAGGGGACTGTAGTGGGAACACAGCTCCATTGTCCTGGAATTATCTGACTGTAACCCGAGCTACCGTCCCTGCACTATGCATATCTCCCACTCATGCACATCATGTCTGAGGGCACAACATTGTTAATGCATGCTGCAAGTCTGTTCATTTGAAAACTCACACTCCTATGTTGAGACTCAGCATCAGTGCCAACTAACATGGACACCCAAATGACTGTACAGGACAGGGGACAGGCAAGGTAACAACACATGTCTCAGACCCCCCCCCCCCCCCACATGATGCAGAAAGCAATGTGCACTTGGATTAACTGGCAGCCTAGATGACCATGTGCAATAGTGATTACACACAGACCAGGGAACACATGTCATTTAGGGGAAGGGAGGAGGAACAGCCCCGTTTGACTTTGGGGAACATGATATGCACTGCACAAATTAACCCTCGCTGTGTATCCAGGCAACTGAGCACTTACAAAAGCTGGTGACACACAACAAACACACATGTACCTACCCCCTTCCTGCTGCTGCAACTCCTGTAACCGCCTATCCAACTCAGGGAAGACCACCGCCAGGACACGCTTCATCTGTTGGGTCAGTCGTCGGCCCCCGCCGTGCTTGTGTGGAGGTGAGTCCTTAAGCTGCCACCGGGCGATCCTCCGGGTCCAGCACCGGATGTCCTGCCAGCGTTTCCTCACCTGGGCGAGGCGCCGACTGCGACCCTCCACAGTTCTCACGGCCCTGGCGGCCTGCTTCCATATCTCCCCCTTGGCGTAGGCGGTTACCTGTGAGGATGACAAAGTGAGACAACATCACTACACCTGCTCCATGTCACAGAGACACACATTTGAACATGTTTGAGCTTTAGAACAGGGCATATTATGCTGGCAACCAATTGCACCTTTCTCATAGGGACATTAGCCTATGTGGAAGCCCCAAAGCAGGACATGGCATTGAAATTACACATGTGGCATGAGGGGTGCAACACACTCCATGATCATGGCACACGCTGTGCATCACATGCAACACCAGGCTGATGGATAGCACCTCCAAGCAGTCACATGCCGCAGGCCACTGACGCAACCTCAGCAGAGTACACAGACACACACAGGCACAGATCAATCACCTGCCATTGGCACCAGCGGATACAAACCTCACTCTGCACATGTGCCACTTGCTTGTGGGGTGTCACAGGTGTGGTGCTAGCTCAGCAAGTCAGACACTCTGCACGGCATACTTAAACCCCTCAGATGGGTGGAGCTGTTGCCTCCTCCATGCAGCTGGGGTGCAAAACTCCACATAGACACTCACCCACATGACAAGGAACATTCACACACATCAATGTCCAGGGGGCGTACACATCATTTGGACACTCAGCACAGCTCCACTCAACTCACACACATCTGTGCGTACAGTCACCTGTCACACCGGGGGGGCCAGGGAATCAGCTCTGGACAATAGGACAAAATTCGGCATAAGGATTGGGTAGGCTGAATGTGCCATGCACTATGCAGTGAATGTCACAGTAAGCACAATGCAAGTGAGGAGTGCACACAGGAACTACATCATGCTCTGCATGGGAGACATAAGCCATTCCCCCCCCTGGGACCCACGCTAAAAACCATTGCATGTCTGTCACACCTGGACACAATGCCAGAAGTGACAGTCACAAAAAAGGGGCACAGTCAAAGCTAGTGGAGTCAGCACTCACCTGCTCAACCTGGTCTCCCATACAGGCTGGTGTACTGTGGGAGGATGACATCAAGCAATGCCTCATTCTCCTCATGGCTGAAAGGCTGGGCCCTCTCCACAGTCCCTGACATGTTCCCAGAGGAATCACAAGCAGCAGCAGTGGTGTTGAGTGTAAGGTAGTGCAGGCAAGTGCCCTCTCATGGGTTCTGGCTGACTTATATCTGCTTTGCTGGGCTGTTTCATTTACAGGAGTACAGAGTGATTGGTCAGTCTCATTTGCATCCTACGTTTCCTCCAATCCCTTTAAACATACCCCAGTGAGAGCCTTTGCATGGTTCAAAATTTGAGCATGATGTGAAGTCAACAACCACTTTGCAACATTGTATTTAGTTGCCAACTGCCTATTCCAGGCCACATGATCGAAAATTTGAACTTGAAAATCGGTATCCATGACAACCAGCATGCATTTAGGCCCCAATACTTGTCCCTCATGTGTCCCTACGTAATTTAGCTATCCACACACAGGCACGGTGCGTTTCACATGTACTCCTACCGCACCAGTTGCACATTGCGTTAGCCACGTACGTGTACGACCATTGTGTACACGTACGTGTACGCCCTGGTAGTCCACGTACGTGTACACACTGGTAGTCCATGTACGTGTACACACTGGTCGCACACGTAGGTGTACGCCCTGGTAGTCCACGTACGTGTACACACTGGTCGTCCACGTACGTGCACGCCCTGGTAGTCCACGTACGTGTACACACTGGTAGTCCACGTACGTGTACGGCCAGTGTGTACACGTACGTGGACTACCAGGGCGTACACGTACGTGTATGACCAGTGTGAACACGTACGTGGACTACCAGGGCGTACACGTACGTGTATGACCAGTGTGTACACGTACGTGTACGACCAGTGTGAACACATACGTGGACTACCAGGGCATACACATATGTGGACGACCAGTGTGTACACGTACGTGGACTACCAGTGTGTACACGTACGTGGACTACCAGGGCGTACACGTACGTGAACGACCAGGGCGTTCACCTACGTGTGCGACCAGTGTGTACACGTACGTGGCCTACCAGGGCGTACACGTACGTGTACACACTGGTAGTCCACGTACGTGTACACACTGGTCGTGCACGTACGTGGACGACCAGTGTGTACACATACGTGGACTACCAGGGCGTAAACGTACGTGTGTACACTGGTCGTACACGTACGTGTGTACGGTCCGTACACACACCCGTACTCCGGCGGGAACAACAGTGTGATGATACGGACCGTTCACACGTCCTCAGAGCCTGTGTACGGTGCGCTTCACAGCTTACACAGGTGATAGGAGGCGCACACAAATGGAATGGAGGTGTCAGACTAGTGCACGGCTGTACATCAAGTCATAGTCATTCCAGTCCTACATGTGCAGGGCGTAGGTGTGTCAGGCAGTGATGTGGCACATGTCTCCTCATGTTTTAGCACAATAGATGTGTGATGACCTGTGTACACATGTCATGTGTGATGGGGCAGTATGTGGCACACTTCCCCTTCCCACAATGCACATGTGTGCATGTAGTACAAACGTGTCAAGCACTGCATCACTGGTATGGCACAGTCACCAACACCCGCAAATGTTCCCTGATGCCAGGGCCAGGGCCAGGGCCACTAACACCTGACATCTAAGTAACAGCGTGCCCCGATGTGAACAAGTCCTGTGTGTGTCATGTGTTCCCATGAGCTTGCTGGTGTTGTTCCGTCAAATGCATCTGCTGTTGCTGCATCCAACATGTGTCTGTGTGTAGATGGGCATGGCACACATATACGCACAACATGCCACATGTGGATTCACAGGTTACGTGTGTCTGGATGCTTCAAAGATGATTTTATGACATGAGGACATATCTGCGCCGTATCCATGTCTGTGTTTTCGTGTTTCACGTGTACCCCTTCATTGCTATGTGTATGATCTGTACATTTCCAATGACATGTGCGTCTAGCTTGCCGCCAGCAGTCTGTATGAGATGACATCCTTCCAGTGCAGATTTGTGGATGTATGTCACTCCTGTGATGTTTCTGGCTGTTCACTTACACTGGCCCACAGCTAGTTCCGGGCCATGTCATGTAGAACGTGACTATCAACGGGTGTAGCTGGCTTGTCGTAGGAGTATCACCTGGCTGCCATACGTGTCCTGGATGTGTAGCACAGACCTGACTGTATTTCGCTGATGTGTATTAGCAGTTGAGAATGTGCTCAGTTCATTGACATTGATGTTGTCAGGTACTCACTCTTCGTTCTTCCTTCCAATTATCTGCAGGGCACCGCCTCTCCCTCGACCAATGCCAGACTTGGCTGCCATGAGGGAACGTGACTGCCTAAGACGTTACCGCTTTTCGCAACAGTTGATTGAGGACTTCACCGCAAAGCTTGAACAACACCTCCAACCGTGACACAGGTATCCTACTGCGCTGACCCCCAAGATGAAGGTGATGGCAGCCCTACATTTTTTGGCCACCGGTACCTTTCAATTCACCATAGCTGATGTGGGTGGCATGTCCTAGACCATGTTCAGCCGTGTCCTGCATGATGTTTTAGAAGCCATGTTGGAGCACCTGGATGATTTCATCCATTTTCCAACTCCTGAGCAGTTGACAGGTATCAAGGGTGAGTTCTATGCCCTGGGAAGGATGCCCCATGTAATTGGGTCCATTGATGGGACACATGTGGCTTTGGTACCACCACAGGCACAGGAGGTAGCCTATCGAAACCGAAAACATTATCACTCCATCAGTGCCCTTGTGGTGTGTCTTGCTAACATGCTGATTTCCCATGTCTGTGCATGTTTTCCACGGTCAGCACACGATGCCTACATCATGTGGCGTAGCAGGGTGCCAGAAATGATGCTGCGGCTGCACAACGAACGAGCATGTCTTGTTGGTGGGTATACTCTGTTTGTCCTGTATTTTGCGGTATCTTTGTATGATACGGCATCTCCTGACCCACTTCTTTACATGATGTTTCCATGTAGGGGACTCTGGCTATCCCAACATGCCATGGCTGGTGACGCCTCTCCGCAACCCCAGAACAGCTGCAGATCACCGTTACAACAACGCCCATGGGCAGACCAGGCGAGTGATTGAGAGGACGTTTGGCCTCCTGAAGAGGTGCCTCCACAAGACAGGCGGGTCGCTCCCATATGCACCGGTGAAGGTCTGCAAAATCTTCCTTGTGTGCTGCATGCTGCACAACATGGCAGTGGAGAAAGCTGTGCCACTCATCCTGGATCCCGATGAGCAGGAACATCCACCCGTGGAGGATGAAGGCCTTGGTCACGAGGCAGGTGAGGAGGAGGAGGAGGAGGAGGAGGAGGATGACATCCGGAGTCAGCTCATACGCAACTTCTTCTCTTAATGGTGAGTCCCTGGGTCTGAGTGTGCACGCTTGGAGCCTTGTGCGGCATGTGTTGCAATGTGTGTGTCCAGCTGACTGTATGCTAAGTGACTTAGAGGTGTGTTCTGATGTGTCACTCGAGTGATGATGTCATTCCACACATTTTAGCTGACACACTCAGTTTTCAACTAGCATGGTGTCAACCTTATTCATGTAGAGTACATGACCATGCATGCGGATGACTATCTTTTTCCTGACTTCTTGTGTGTCTGTCATCCCCAGGTACTTGCGCATGCTGTCTGCTCGTGGCATCGTTGTGCTCCTGCTATTCCTCATGAGTATTGCAACGTGTGCTGAATCAGCGTTACATGCACGGACATGGTGAAATGTCTCCTTTGGGTAAGGATTGCAGCAAGCCATTTTGGGTGTGGTAGTTGTTTGGAATGTGTGGGCACTGCTCCTGTGCAGGTTTTGTCACTATGCATACATGTCGACTCACCATGGGGCACATGACATGTAGCATGACTCACATGAATTGATAGTCACACTTCGTGACAGTCATCTGTAATGGGATTGTGGATTGTGAAGAAGGCATCAATGTGTGTAAAACTTCCCTATGAAACATACAGGATGCTACGGGTGGACATAGTGTGGGACATCCCCATAAGAGGCTCAATGGGGAATTGCAGCCTCTCCGTGTGCAGCAGGGGATGTTTGGCTCACCCCCTTCACTTGTGTGCCAGTCCAATGGATTTACAGCATCTGTGGTGCGAAGGGGTGTCCAGTGTAGGTCCCACATGTTCATCCAAAAGACCTGTGTGTCTGTTCATATTGATGCTTTTCCATAGGTGTGAGGCTGAGTAATAAAGGTGTTCCTCACCCTCCAAGGTGCCTCATCTCTGTCAATGCATGTCTCTTGCCACTGTGCATGCAGCCTCTCTGGCATAGTTGTCAAAGATTGTGCATATGAGTCTATGTGTAGATTAGCAACCTGCATGCTGTTCTTCATGTATTTGATTCTCTATTGTGCATGGAGTCCATGGCTGTGTATGTGTTTTGGCATGTTGGTCCCCACAACGGGCCGTCAACACCTGCTGAGGGTGTGTTTCCTGTGCGCAGCTCGCCCTTCAGTTTCATGATCCGGTGTCAGTCATCTTTGGTGATTGTGCATCCTTTGTCTCTGGGTGTGCCATGGAAAACCGGACACTCCTTTACATACACCTGTTGCAGTGGTCCTTTCTGACATCCTAGTCTGTGGGTGGAACTTGTGGCATAGTTTCCAGGACATGCCGCCTGCTGTTGCTGCCCCTGCAGCAAGGGCACACGAAGTTTCCGGATTTGGCAACACACACACATCAAAGATGCTCCTCCCTTCCTCCCTCAACCCATTCTTTTGGCTGTCACCAGCTTGTCTGTGCCACAGTTGCGGCCACGCAGTGCCAAAGGCTGAACCGTCTGCACATGCAACATGCACATTGCATGACCCTCAGGTCCTTTCATGACCCACATCACACTACAGTGTGATGTTGCAGACACCCTCCACGCAATGTCCATCCACAAAACTCCCGCCTGCTCTCAGGCATACACTAAGCGCACACACAACACCTTTGCATGATGAGTGTGCAACTCCGACTGCCTACACAGCGCAGCCACGCCTTCCAGGCCCTGTCACACCAACCAGGTCATGTCCCTCCTACTCCCCACCGGCTCTGTACCCCAGCAAGGGCATGGGAGTGGGACTCAAGGCTTCAGCATGTAGTATGGTGTCATCGTCTGGGACATGGCACAGGTATCATCTCTCAGCATGTCAATCTACAGAGTGTCCAGGACCCCCCTCTCCACCATCACATGCGCACACAACCTCATCATCAACTAGTATGCCATTGACAGCCAGGTGCTCCTCACCCTCACCAAGGACGCAGACATTGCCAGTTCCAATATTCAAGATTGCATGAGATCCATTGATGAATGGCAGAACATCAGCCACCTGAGGCAGGACTTGTACAGGACTGAGGTCAACATCTGAGGATTGTCCCCTTACAGCTGGGTCAACTGCTTGTGTCCCACCCGCAAAAGCCCTGCACAAGCACCCAGTGTCCACGCACACAAGAGGGTGTGCATCATGGATTGCTTGCTCACATTTGCCATGGTAATCACCAGCATCTGTGCCTCAGACTGCAACACCCTCTAAATTATGCACATGATCCCCAGATAGATCCACTCCAAGGAAAGACGGACCATCCCCCAGGTCCACGACAACATCCGTGTCAAATACTGCCCTGCCCTCTACGGAGCAGCCACATCCAAACTCCCGGGAAACTTGTCCACATCCAGGGTGCATCTGCACACCTCAGCTGCAACTTCCCGCGCCCCAGCCACATCACCGTCCAGCAGAGATAGCTGCAATGGATCACTGTGTGCTGCAGGATGACCTTCAGACTCCCCACCCACACTCAGGAGGCAGGCCACAACCCCGACCCAAAACCAACCTTGTACCACTGTCATCCGAGACCCCGTAGTGCCATCTCCGTGCATCCAACCTTGACCTGGCCACCATTCTTCAGATCCACCGTACTCCAGCATGCAGGACATAGTTCTCCCACCTGGGAACACATACCTGGGACTCCCTCCCCGGGAACCTCCGAATGAGGCATGACCTCTACGCCTTAATGATACTCTTACAAATAGGTCTGTCCGCACAGTATTGCAAGCCCCCCCTCAGCAGCTTGAGGCCATCACAGGTGAGTATTGTGCTCCATGTCTGCATTGAATGATACATTGTGACCCATGTGTGTCCTGTACCAGACTCAGATCACAGGGTATGAATGGGTGGAGTTAGTTCAACACTCAGGCATAGTTTGACATTTACACACACATATGTTGTGGACTAATGCAAAATGACAGCAACATCTCATGACAAAATAAAGTTTTTATTTATGGTGGGGTACGTCTTTTGGTAGATGAACTAAGGTGCTCTACCGGGTGCATAGAATCCAAAATTCACAGGGGGAGATGGTATCCTTTGCTTTGGAAGTCATCAGAGTCCAGAACACAGTGTTGGTCATCATTGGTCAGACTGTGACCAGCAAGTCCATGTGGCAGAGAATGTCATTGGATGAGGTACTGCTGTTGCGCCAGAGGGCCAGGTGCCAGGCCAGGGGACCTGGGTGATGTGGATGGTCCGCTGACTCTCACGGTCTTTTCCGTGGACGACCCACCTTCCTGGGGGGACCCTCAGATGCAGGCCTTGACGATGTCTGTGATGCTCCGTCAGATGAATCCTCCTCCTCCTCCTCCCTCCCTGTGGCTGGTGGTGGTCTTCGCCTGGTGGCACAGAGAGGGTGACGGCACATGTCCGATTGCACCGCCAGGAGCTCAGCCAGTCTTGCCTCCATCCGTCCTTGGTGTTGTTGTTGACTGGCATGTTGTTCGGCCTGCAGGTTCTTCATCTCGTCGAGGGTCCCCTTCATCTCTGTGAGGCTCGACACTACCTGGCTGATGCCCCTGGTGTCACGCCGGTATGTGTCCAGGATGTGGCGTATGTGTGACATACCGGTTCCCTCAGCTGCCTGGTCAGGTTCTCGCCTCCGCCTGCCTCCACTCCCACCACCCATGCCCACACGAGCCTGGCCTGCCGTTGTGGGCACATCGGGTCTACGGGAAACCTGAGGGATGGCATTTGCAGGGTTGTCTGCCTCCTCCTGGGTGCCCGGAGAACCTTGTCCCTCCTGGTCAGACTGGCTTGGGCACCAGAGGGGCCAGGTTTGTCGGGGTCATTCATGGAGTGGTGAGAGTCGTCGCTGCCGGTGGGATCATCTTCACGCTGAGCCTGGGACTGTGATGGTTCCCCCCCATTGTTGGGGGGAGGTCGATGACGTTGCCCTGTGTGTGAGAGAGAGACAATGTTAATGCTGTTTCATACCACATCCATGTTTCATACATATTCAAGTGGTCACAGTTCCTCCAGGTAGTTGGATGTGCCTAGCATTCCTCTCAATGTACACTTGGGGATGGGTATGTTGCAGGGGACAGATTGATATGTTCTCCTGAGTGTTTGACCAGTAGAATTTTGGCTAGGATGCTTATTTGGCTATGGATTGGTCTTGTTGTGTCACATGTCCATTGTGAGAGTGGGTAAATCCGTTGCCTGCCCCGGGGGTGTGTGCTTGTGTAAGGGGGGGTGTGTGACCGGGCCTGCTGTTGCGTGTAGTGTGATTTGTCATTGGGTCTCCCAGGTGATGTGTCTGTCCCCTCATCGTGCATGCTGGCATGACAGTGAGTGTGAGTTCCTGTGCTAGATATCTGAGCTTGTGGAGTTGGTGTTTGAGTGTACATTGGTCACAGGAGGGCCTTGTGCTGCATACAGCAGGGCCAAGTGTCAGCTACCTTGTCAGTACTTTGCCAGTCCCTGTGCATTGGGCATGGTGCATGGGTATGTACCTAGGCCATAGGGGCTGAGGGCATTGGTGTCTGCTTCTGAGTTGCACAATGTGTTGTGTGAGCCCCACCCTCCCAGCATCCCGGATATCCAGTCTTGGGTTTGTGGTTGGTGTGGCCTGGGACATGGCATTGCCTTTATTTGTGAATGGGGCATGGAGACGTTAGTGGCATGAGCGTGGTTTTTGAGTGTGGTTGTGTGCGGTGAGGGCTTGGGGGAAGTTACGTGCATTTGGTGTATTTGTGGTGTGGATGCCATTCCCCCCATGTTACTTGAGTTGTTTGTGTACTCACCAGGCTCTGCGACTCCTTCGACTCCGTGTACTCCCACCGGCGGAAGCATGGCCATCACCTTCTCCTCCCAGGGATGGTAATGTACGGGTCTGCAGGGCAGCCCACCTCCAGTGATGTTACTCTGGGCGTATTCCTCGTTCATTTTCCTCTTGACTGCCCTGCGCCGATCGTACCTGGCTTGGCATTCATGCCTGGTCCTTCGGATGGGCGCAACAGCATTCACCTTATCGACGATCCTCTGCCACAGGCTAGTTTTTTGGGCTATGCTGGTCTGTCTGACCAATGTTCCAAACAGCTGTGGCTCGACTCTGATGGATTCGTTGACAAGGAGGTCCAGCTGCGCCCTTGTGAACTTTGGATTCTTGTCTGTGGGCATGGTGTGGGGTGTGGGTGTGGATGGTTGTGGGTGTGTGGGTGTGAATGTGACAGTGTGTGTGAATGTGAAGAGGGGGTGTTTGTGAAGGAGGTTGTGTGAAGGTGTGTAAGTTAAGGTGTAGTTAAGGTGTAAGTAAGGTGCAGTTGTTTGTCTGTGGGGTCTGTCAGCAGTGGGTCTGTTGCAAAGGCTCATGGGTTGTGTGTGTGGGCCCTTTTTATTGGTCCATTTGTGGGTGTGTCTGTGTTTGAAATTTTGGTGGGTGTGTTATAAGAGGTGGTTGTGATTTAGGGCCTCTGTTTGCCTGTTTGGATGTGCCAGGTCAGTCATTGAGATGTATTTTGTCATGTAGACGTGTTTTGTGGTGTTGTGCGAGTCGAATTGACCCTCCTTGTGCTGTTTTACAGTGTCCTGGTTCTGTACGAGTCTTTTTCGCGTAGGTAAGGTCCGTACATATGTGATGCTGGGTGAGGGTGTTGGGGTACGGTGCGTACAGGTACGGGGCTGGGGTACGGGCCTGGGGTGCGGCGCGTACAGGTGGGGGGCTGGGGTACGGTGTTGGGGTACGGTGCGTACAGGTGCAGGGCTGGGCTACGGTGTTGGGGTACGGTGCGTACAGGTACGGGGCTGGGGTACGGGCCTGGAGTGCGGCGCGTACATGTGGGGGGCTGGGGTACGGTCCTGGGGTACGGTGCGTACAGGTACGGGGCTGGGGTACGCGCCTGGGGTGCGGCACGTACAGGTGGGGGGCTGGGGTACGGTCCTGGGGTACGGGGCTGGGGTACGCGCCTGGGGTGCGGCGCGTACAGGTGGGGGGCTGAGGTACAGGCCTGGGGTACGGTGCGTACAGGTGGGGGCAGGGAGACGGGCCTGGGGTACGGTGCGTACAGGTGCGGGGCTTGGGTACGGTGTTGGGGTACGGTGCGTACAGGTACGGGGCTGGGGTACGCGCCTGGGGTGCGGCGCATGCAGGTGGGGGGCTGAGGTACAGGCCTGGGGTACGGTGCGTACAGGTGGGGGCAGGGAGACGGGCCTGGGGTACGGTGCGTACAGGTGCGGGGCTTGGGTACGGTGTTGGGGTATGGTGCGTACAGGTACGGGGCTGGGGTACGCGCCTGGGGTGCGGTGCGTACAGGTGGGGGGCTGGGGTACAGGCCTGGGGTACGGTGTGTACAGGTGCGGGGTTGGGAGACGGGCCTGGGGTGCGGCGTGTACAGGTGCGGGGCTGGGGTACGGTCCTGGGGTACGGTGCGTACAGGTACGGGGCTGGGGTACGCGCCTGGGGTGCGGTGCGTACAGATTGGGGGCTGGGGTATTGGCCTGGTGTATGGTGCGTACAGGTGCGGGGCTGGGAGACGGGCCTGGGGTGCGGCGCGTACAGGTACGGGGCTGGGGTATGCGCCTGGGGTGCGGCGCGTACAGGTGGGGGGCTGGGGTACGGGCCTGGGGTACGGTGCGTACAGGTGCGGGGCTGGGAGACGGGCCTGGGGTGCGGTGCGTACAGGTGCGGGGCTGGGGTACGGTCCTGGGGTACGGTACGTACAGGTACGGGGCTGGGGTACGCGCCTGGGGTGCGGCGCGTACAGGTGGGGGGCTGGGGTACAGGCCTGGGGTACGGTGCGTACAGGTGCGGGGCTGGGGTACGCGCCTGGGGTGCAGCACGTACAGGTGGGGGGCTGGGGTACGGGCCTGGGGTACAGTGCGTACAGGTGCGGGGCTGGGGTACGGTCCTGGGGTACGGTGCGTACAGGTACGGGGCTGGGGTACGCGCCTGGGGTGCGGCGCGTACAGGTGGGGGGCTGGGGTACGGGCCTGGGGTACGGTCCGTACAGGTGGGGGACTGGGAGACGGGCCTGGGGTACGGTGTGTACAGGTGCGGGGCTGGTGTACGGTCTTTGGGTACGGTGCGTACAGGTACGGGGCTGGGGTACGCGCCTGAAGTGCGGCGTGTAAAGGTGGGGGGCTGGGGTACGGTCCTGGGGTACGGTGCGTACAGGTACGGGGCTGGGGTACGTGCCTGTGGTGCGGCGCGTACAGTGGGGTGCTGGGGTACGGGCCTTGGGTGCGGTGCGTACAGGTGGGGGGGCTGGGGTACGGTCCTGGGGTACGGTGCGTACAGGTACGGGGCTGGGGTACGCGCCTGGGGTGCGGCGCGTACAGGTGGGGGGCTGGGGTACGGGCCTGGGGTACGGTCCGTACAGGTGGGGGACTGGGAGACGGGCCTGGGGTACGGTGCATACAGGTGCGGGGCCGGGGTACGGTTTTTGGGTACGGTGCGTACAGGTACGGGGCTGGGGTACGCGCCTGGGGTGCGGCGCGTACAGGTGGGGGGCTGGGGTACGGTCCTGGGGTACGGTGCGTACAGGTACGGGGCTGGGGTACGTGCCTGTGGTGCGGCGCGTACAGTGGGGGCTGGGGTACGGGCCTGGGGTGCAGTGCGTACAGGTGGGGGGCTGGGAGACGGGCCTGGGGTACGGTGCGTACAGGTGCGGGGCTGGGGTACGGTGTTGGGGTACGGTGTGTACAGGTACGGCGCTGGGGTACGCGCCTGGGGTGTGGCGCTTACAGGTGGGGGGCTGGGGTACGGTGCGTACAGGTGCGGGGCTGGGAGACAGGCCTGGGGTGCGGCGCGTACAGGTGCGGGGCTGGGGTACGGTCCTGGGGTACGGTGCGTACAGGTACGGGGCTGGGGTACGCACCTGGGGTGCAGCGCGTACAGGTGGGGGGCTGGGGTACGGGCCTGGGGTACGGTGCGTACAGGTGCGGGGCTGGGAGACGGGCCTGGGGTGTGGCGCGTACAGGTGCGGGGCTGGGGTACGGTGCGTACAGGTACGGGGCTGGGGTACGCACCTGGGGTGCAACGCGTACAGGTGGGGGGCTGGGGTACGGGCCTGGGGTACGGTGCGTACAGGTGGGGGGCTGGGAGACGGGCCTGGGGTACGGTGCGTACAGGTGCGGGGCTGGGGTACGGTCCTGGGGTACGGTGCGTACAGGTACGGGGCTGGGGTATGCGCCTGGGGTGCGGCGCGTACAGGTGGGGGGCTGGGGTACGGGCCTGGGGTACGGTGCGTACAGGTGCGGGGCTGGGAGATGGGCCTGGGGTGCAGCGCGTACAGGTGCGGGGCTGGGGTACGGTCCTGGGGTACGGTGCGTACAGGTACGGGGCTGGGGTACGCACCTAGGGTGCGGCGTGTACAGGTGGGGGGCTGGGGTACGGGCCTGGGGTACGGTGCGTACAGGTGCGGGGCTAGGAGACGGGCCTGGGGTGCGGCGCGTACAGGTGCGGGGCTGGGGTACGGTCCTGGGGTACGGTGCGGAGGGGGGGGTACGGTGCTGACATACGGGGGTACGGTGCTGACATATGCAGGGGGAGGGGGGGCTGTACGACTCGTATCCGGGCAAGAGTTTACCCGTGTACATGTGTGCTACAGCGTTCGCTCCGTACGGGGCCTTTTACATGCGGTTGTGTATTCGGACGGGCTGTACAGATCATACTTGCGCGCTCGGACTTCTGTTTTACGATTTGCATGTAAAAATGTCCGGCTCCCTATCGTACACTTTTCCCGACGCTATTCGGACGTAAAAATTTCTGCCTCCCTCTCGTATCCTTTTCCCGACGCAATTCGTATGTATTTTTCACGTACGAATCGTACTTCGCAGTTTGTACGGTACTTGTACGATTCGTACGTGAAAATATTTTGGCCGGATCGGAATCGGCACCATAATGTCAAAAAACAAAAAATAAAGTAATTAATTTTGGTCATATCAAGTGTGTTGTGTGATCAGAAAGTAAGAATGTGAAGAGTTATCAGTACTGGCATGTGTGTTGTTCTTGGATCTTTCTAATATGAAGCATGGGGATAGGTCCATGTTAGTAATTCATAATTTGAACCAGTCCGTCAGGAATTGCCCTGGACGCAGGCCTTCTGTACTCTCCGTCAATCCCATGAGTCAAAATTATTCCTGGGGGACCTGCCCTCCGCATCATTCACTCGATGTTCAAGGATAGCTTTCAGCCCCTGCAGCTGCCTGATTTCTTTGCTGCATATGCCCGCTACATCCTCGAGGAAAGAGACATGTTCCTCCACCTCTGTAGTGTGGGCAGCCAGGTTATAAAGGTCCTGGCCGAGGAGGGACACCTACAGTCCAACCCCTCCAATTTTACATTCAGGTCCTTGTGAGAGTCTTTTATTGCTTGGAGAATTACGACTGGAGAAAGCCCTTCTTCCTGTGTCTTGGAGGGGGGGCCGGTGACCTCCCTCCTCTAGTACTGCTGAGGTCATTGTCTTGTTTACTTACAAATTTGCCCCAGCCCCGTGGTGCTCAATCCTTCACCATCCTGTGGGATCCGAGCAATGCCACTGTGCTGCCATCACCCTGTCTGAACCCCGAGCGCCGCATTCATGGATGCCGTCTAAAGAGACCGATTCCCCTGTGATTAATTTCACTCAACTCACCGATCTACGTCACGGCGTGTTATGATGGAGTAATCAATCCCTCCTTTGCGATTTTATCAATACTAGTGCCCGTCACTCTCACCCGTTTTTGGAGCCTACCAGCCCTTGCGCCTTTGGACGCCAAGCGGACACTGACCAGATGTCCGTTCTCTAACATGGTGCCTACCCTTCCTGTCTCACCGTCCTCTTTGTCCTGAGGAAGACCCCGCCCGTAAGGACTAAATCAACCTACCCTTGCCGAGGGGTCGAAACGTCGACATTTGACTATGCCAGTACTTTCAATGGTGCAATGAGCACTGTGTTCCTTCACTTGTATATGGTTTTTGGCAAAACATTCAATCTTGTAAATGAATGAATTTCATCCTGACTATTTGGCACGATATTAATGTGCCCAGCAATTGATTTGTACTACTGTTATAAATATATGTATGTCACTTATCCTATTACCCTACCCAACTCGTCACTCCCTCCCCTTCCCCGTGGCACCCTGCACTTTTTGGATTAATGTAAATTTACATACACATTCATGTGTTCGATCCAGGTGTGATTAAATAACACTTCGATATGCCTTAATTGTTGCAATATTTATTTTATTGATCTTGTTCAGGTTTTAAAAGTTTGCATGTTCTGGGACCATTTCCTTTCTGCCATCACCCTATTGTCAGTCTGAATAAGCGTCCGTAGTTAGTCAGGAGACAGACTAGATATGCTCCCACTGGGTGGTAAACACTGCTGTAGTGGCGACTATACCCCCAGGAAGGCCAGGGACGTAATCGGAAGGGCCCCCCAGGGGTGCTTCCAGGGCCCCCTTGGGCCGAGGCTCGCCCGCACACCCTCTTCTGGGCCTCTCAACTCTTCATACTCAAAACTTGGCAGGCGAATGGGGGTCCAACCCCAATCAGGTCTGGCTGTTGATTTCTCCTCTCACTCGCAGCACACGCGTCCCTGGGAGAGGGACCAAATGATGAGACAGCGAGCTGGTTCCTCTCCAGGTGGATCGGCTCCCGCTCCCCAGGAGCCACGGGGTAATGCAAAGCGGCCTCGGGGTGAGGAAGAAGAAGAAGGCCTCCCTGAGAATGGTGGTGTTTAAGGACCAGCTGAGGTGCCTGACGCAGAACCTTTGTGAAAGGGAATGGGGACAGTATTATCATTTTCACCATGTCAGCGCACCGGAAGGCCAAAAACTGATTGTCAGAAGTAGAAGGGCATCAAGAGGTTACAAAATCATTATACCTCTCTTTCTCCTGTGTGGAAGCCCTAGTTTCCAGAAGCTCCACAGCTATTCCTCTGAGATATGTTTGTGATTTTCCATGAGGTACAGAATTCTCTAATTTAGTTCGATAACGTAATTTTATTTTTTAGCACAATATTTCAGTGACATTAGAGAGTGCATGTTTAAATTATTTATGTGATTCAATGTGGTGTCCAATACGCCCCTTTACTTCTGCTTTTCATAATTTGATCACAATTCATTCTTTTTATTGAATATTTTGGTTCTCAGTTTTATATACTAATAGCCCTAATTTAGGTCAGAGACTCACTTTCTTTTTGCTAAAAAAAATTATTTTTATTTTCTTCCTCTTGAAACGCCCTCAACTGAAATGCAGGTCAATGGGAGAATTCAATTCTTCTATCTTATTCCCTAAGTTTCCCTCTCGGGAGTTACCAAATGACAACACTTTTACTTGTGTGGTGAGGACCTAACCTGCTTTGATTTGGGTTCAGTATCTGTTGCTCTATTGAAACAAGACTTTGCAATGCAATAGATCTTGAAATTGCGAGATTTTGAGCTATTGGTATTGTAAATGGCAATGCCTTTTCTAATAATAAAAGGCATTGTTATTTACAACACCAACAGGTCAAAGTTTTGAAATAGTGAGACCTATCGTATTACAGAGAGCGCGGTGTCCCTGAAGAGGGTGCCACGCTCACCGCTGAAGTTAAAAAAAAATTTAACAAAGCGCGGTGTACATGAAGCTGGAGCCACGCTCACTATTAACATTTTAAGAAATATTGAAACAGAGCATGGTGTCCCTGAAGCGGACGCAGCGCTCATCATTAAAGGTAAAAAAAAAAAAAAAATGAAACAGAGCGCGGTGACCCTGAAACAAGTGCCGCGCCCACCATTAACCCCTTCAGTGCCCGCCCCTTTCCCCGCCCAGTGCCGGCCGTTGCATTAGCGGGCGGGGTCTATGACGAGCTGGACTCGTCATGGGCACAGCGCCACCGCGGCCCATGACGAGTCCAGCTCGTCATGGGCACTGAAGGGGTTAAAGTAAAAACAAATATATTAAACAGAGCGTGCTGTCGTACTGTTTATAGTAGTTTATTGTTCGATTACTTAAAATCATGACAATTTAGAATAAAACAAGCAAAAAAATACGTTTCATCTAAAATGCAACAAGACAAAGTTAAAATTGTTAAAAAGATACTGTGGTGTGAAATAAATACATATATATATACATAGACACACATATATATATATATATATATATATATATATATATATATATATATATATATATATATATATATATATATATATACTTTTTTTTTTTTTAAAGAAAGAAGCGACTAAAGGCTGTTTAAAAACATAATGACCTTGTTGATGAGTTTAAAACCCACCCCCAGCTTTCAGTAAAACATGCAAAGGCTCCACCAGTAAAAGTCTTGGAGTTTGATAGGGAACGCGGGGTTCCCAGATCGGTCATGGATTTAAAGATTGTGGCGATGGTTCCTGCAAACCTACGGAGTTAAGTTTTTTTGCAGTTTGGAAAACAAATTTTGTAAACTTATCATTGAGCATCGTGTTGTTGGGGTTCATTGCTGATATAATGGCTTGCCGGCATGATCGAACGCCGTGCTTGATCCATTCACCTCGCAACAACCGCCTTCTATCCTTGAGAAATGCAGGGCAAACGCACACCACGTGCTCAATAGTTTCTGAGTGATGACCCCAGCCCCTACAATTAATGTCCTTATTTGAGCGACGCCATGCAGGCAAATGTTTTTAAAAAGGCCATTCGCCCATCCTCAGTGCCATAAATCTTTTCTTCCAGGCAGCTGCATAAGTGCTCGAAAGATATGGGACCTCTGATCTGGGTTTGAGCTCAGTGATTATAGACCAGGAGTGTTTTCTTTTAGCCAATTGTGCCCTGTCCCGATGGAAAGACCAGAGGCGAACACTTCTTTTAATGGACAGTTTTAGTACCTGCTGGGGCGGATTACTTCCCCAATAGTCCACGACATCGAGCAGATTCAAGGAGTGTTCAAGGAATTGTCGGTGTTTTTGGCTGGATTGACCTACTGATATTTCTTGCCACAACTTGGCCTTCAGGCTTCCTTCCCTTGAATTACGCAGTTTGTGACATAACCTGATGAATGCACCGGCTCCGACACCCTCATGGTTCAGAAGGCCAAACTCGAGCCTGATCTGAGCCGGAGATGCCGATTTCTGAAGGTGCCAGGCTCGTTTGTAGATTCTAATTGTTGTTTTATTCAGCATTGATGAGTTACTCCCCAACATTATTTCTTGACCGTAGGTTAAACAGTTTGCAACCTTTGCCTTCATGACTGTCAGGAGGGGGGATAAGCTTGGGCCAAGTAGCTGTGCCAAAAGTTTCATTGTTGCTGCTTCGAGGGACAATGCTTTTGCTTTGACCGCTTCTTTCTGTTTTGCAAAAGAGCCCTTGGAATCCATGTGAATGCCCAGATATTTATACGATGTCACAGTTTCAATTTTTTTGCCACCAAAGAACCACCCACCGGTTTGCTGTTTCCGATTCCCGAAGGTGATAGCTTTCGTTTTTGAAAGATTTAATTCCAGAGCTTTACTTGATGTGAAAGAAAGCAGCTGGCCAAGAAGTCTCTGTAAACCGACCCTCGTGTGGCTGAATAAAACAAGATAGTCGGCGTAAAGCAAATTACTAATTCGGGATCCACCAAGTGACGGGGGATGAGAGTTGACCTTGTCCAATAGATGGGATAAATCAGAAATGAAAAGATTGAACAAAAGAGGGGCCAACACACACCCTTGTTTGACCCCACAGAAAGTCGGTATTTTTCTTGAGACGTGTGACCCGTCACCCAACTTGATGCGGATCCAGGTGTTTGAATGAAGTTGGATTATTCATTTTAACAGGTCACTCGGGATTCCCCATTTTTGTAATTTGTGCCATAACAGGGCCCTAGACACCCGATTGAAGGCCGCTTTAAAGTCAACAAAGCATCAGTGTAATGACATTTTTAAGAATGCTGCTTTCTCCGTAAGTACGGATAGGGCCAGTAGGTTGCTAGTAGTACCCGATTTGGCCACAAAGCCAGTCTGGTTAAATGGCAGCCGCTGAGTTTTTTGCACCCAGGATGATAGATCTTCCAACAGGAGGCTAGCGTAATATTTGGAGTCTATATCGAGGAGTGCTATCATCCTATAGTTTTTAGGATCAGCTCTTCTGCCTCCTTTAGAACCTTGGTTTTGCTTTGTTTGCCCTAAGTTGGCAGGGTATGCCCAGACGTGGGTCCCTTGCTCACTTTGCCACTTGATTCAAGCTAGCCTGGCTGATGACGGCTGATTAGTCAGAAACCGGTCCCAGGATGCTTGTTTCCAGTCCAGGGAAGACATGGCTTGGCAGTTCGGGCTGGACTGTTCCCATGAGGCAAAGCGTCAGACTGATTTGCATATGGCCATGTCTGAACTGGGGTGGCGGAGTGAGCCAAAGAATGATGATGGATTAAACCCAGATCAGTTGACTGGGGGTGAGTGCTTGCAATGTTCAACACTCCGTCCATCATCCCCTTTGGTTTTGCTTTGTTCGCCCTAAGTTGGCAGGGTATGCCCAGACGTGGGTCCCTTGCTCAGTTTGCCACTGGATTCAAGCTAGCCTGGCTGATGACGGCTGATTAGCCAGTAACCAGTCTCAGGATGCTTGTTTCCGGTCCAGGGAAGACATGGCTTGGGAGTTCAGGCTGGACTGTTCCCATGAGGCACATAGTCAGACTGATTAGCATATGGCCATGTCTGAACTGGGGTGGCGGAGTGAGCTAAAGAATGATGATGGATTAAACCCACATCAGTTGACTGGGGCTGAGTGCTTGCAATGTTCAACACTCCGTCCATCATCCCCTTTGGTTTTGCCTAGGACGCATCAATGCCATTAAAATTAATACGCTTCCTAGGTTGCTTTACCTCTTCCAGGGCCTTCCGATACCGGTGGAAAGGGCTCTATTTGTTGACCTGAAAAAGATGATCACTAAATTCATTTGGCAGGGGCAAAGGGCATGGTTATCCTACCGTCTGCTCATCAAGGTGAGAGTGGAAGGGGGATTAGCACTCCCGGACTTCTTGGGCTATTATAGGGCGGCGCAACTCCGGGTGATCACAGAATGGTCCATTTGTGAATCGGAAAAACTCTGGCTCTATATGAACTGGCAAATAGTGGGTAGAACGATCTGAGACCTCCTCTGGAAGTCAAAACAAAATCGGCCATTAAATGCTTATATTAGCACCCCTACGGCTACCTCTCTGCGAGTATGGGATGACCTTAACAGATCAATACCCCTGATCTCCTTCTCTTCTCCCTACACCCCCATTCATTTTAATCACAAGTTCCCACCGGCGCATCCAGAGGGTCTGTTCGAAGCCTGGCGGGACGGAGGTTGCCTTATGATCTCAGATCTCTTTAAGGGGGGAGAAGATGTTGACCTTTGAAGAATGCACCAAAACTTTTAAGCTTCAGAAACATTCCACTACTACTGGGTACAACAACCTCAGATCTGACTAGCCGCAACCAGAGACTTACTCCCAATTGAAAAATGTGCGCAATCGGGGGCATCCTCGAGGGGGACCATCTCTTTCCTCTACTCACTCATACGGACGCTGAGTCCCCGCTCCACCCCTAGACACCAAAGATACTGGGATTCTCTTCTCACTACTCCACTGGGGGAAAAACAATGAGGCTCCTTGTATAAGGACATCTCCAAATACAATCGCTCCATGTTTCTAAGAGAGGCTCACCATAAAATTAGGCACGAGTGGTACTTGCACCTCCAGAAGTTGAGCAAAATATTCCCTAACACCTCCGATAGATGTTGGAGAGGTTGCGGTGTCCTTGGAGATTTTAAGCATATACGGTGGGATTGTCCCTTAATTCAGCCCTTCTGGAAAGAAATGTTATCCCAAATTAAGACGATACTGGGTTATCCAATTCCTGCTACAATGGAACACACTCTCTTGGGGATTAGGGACTGAAACACCAAACCCACGGGGACCGCTCTGTTACGTGGCTGTGTTTAAGGGCTGCCAAAATGGCAATAGCTGCAGCGTGGAAGAAGGTGGAGGCCCCCTCCTTAACACAATGGCATGCTAGGCTATGGCGAGCTCTGGCAATGGAAAGAATGGCAGACATAGTAGATGACACGAGAACAGGGTTCGACTATACTTGGGCCCCCCTGGTTGAGTAGCTGTCTGAAGGTTTGTCCCTCTTCGCTTGTGGCCGCAGGTTGAGGGCTCTTCATCTCTTTCATATCTAACACATGGGGCGACTGTGTATCTTGGGAGGAAAGGCTTGGAGGATCTGTCTCGGATCCTGCCAACAATAGCCCGTCCACACCATTGACCAACCGTGACTTTGTGATACTGTGATACTATTGTTTATTTAGTCTTGTTTTTGAGTTATATGGGAAGAATGGTTTTGGGTGGGAGTCACAAGTGCCAATTAGATAACAAGACCCATGCTGGGAGTTAAAAAAAAAACACTAACAAAAAAACATTGTCTTGCTGGTCAACTTCTCCTGCATTCAGATGAGGTACATAGAGATTGGTCGAGTACTGGTACACAAGACGAACATGTCATTTGAGGTTACTATATTTCTTGATCTGTACGCTATGCTGGTGCCTCCCACCACTGTTTGTTTTGTATGTGTTTTGCAAAACTGAAACCAATAAAAAATAGTTTGAAATAAAGATAGACCTAGATAGCTGACTTTAGAACCCAACTAGCAAAACAGTGTTGTATTCCCAACATGAGCAAGACCTGTGTGAATTATAAATATGCACCAAACAATTTGATAGACAATAAATGCAATAAAAGTCAAAGCACTGAATTAGATTAATCAAGAGATCATTAGGCGAATTCATTAAACGATGAATGAAACGCCACACAAACTGATGAAGTTGCAGCTAAATTACAGACTCCTTCTGTTAACTGTGCATGACAATTCCTGTTTGTAGTCATGTATTTCTTCAAACTAATAAGCCATCTGAAAGATTCCAAAACAAACCATTACTAGGAGAGGCCTCTATTTTTTTTCAAGAGAACAAAAACTGTTTATGTAGTTTGCTATCGTGTGTGGTTATTCTAATAAAATGTTTTCTATACAATGTTTTAGGGGCACTCTTGTCTCTATATGAAATTGTATTTTAGCCTAATCATATTAAAACGCACAAGCCTCTGTAAATCAGCGTTATATTCTACTATTTCTTAAACAATGAATAGCGCTCACACATATGTCATTTGCCACTTAATTTGAACTAACTCCTGATTATGCCTGTCAGACACCTGGACAGTTCTCTGTGTTATACAACAACACCATTACATTTTATACAATGTGACCCATTATACCTCCACCCTGCCAACGCTGCTTACACCACTGCAACCTGGTGCCCAGGAATCCAAGAACCAAAACCTGACGTTAAAACCCTGTGCTTGAGAAAGACGACCCCTAAAAACTGAGTTGTTCAAACAGGCGTTTGAGTACGCATGGTGGTGTCTAAGAGAACACGCCGCAGATTCGGTTGGACTCTTGCTAAACATATACATCAATACATTCGCTTTCTAATGGACAGCCATAGTGTTCTGTAGTGGAGGGAAGCAATGCCCAGATAGCTATAAAATTATTATTTAAATAAATAAAATCACTACGTATTGTTCTCTGGACACTGGATCGCAGAAGACAACAGACTTCTTCGCAGTTTAAGTGATCTTAAACGTCCCTAGACAACAACCACTCATGGGCACAGATTCTAGATCGTATGGTAGAAAATGCAGATAAGAAACAAACAGTTTTTGCAGTTCTGTCAAAAGTCTCAAGAGCAAAATACCTTGCACCTTGCTCGTTCCTGGTCAAACGCCCCCCCTCCCGGCTCAACTAGTTTGCACCCCACCCTTAATGCACTGGGAGCATCAGAGCGGAGCTAAGCAACGCACGCCTGCTTACTTTCCCTTTCTCTGTAGATTTATTTGTTTTAAATTAAATGAGGAGCAAATTATGAGCTCATCAGATAGAAACGAGTTTTCTAGATTGGCACAAAGTAAGCAATTTCTTCCCTGCTGGTTTGAAGGGGGAGCAAATGGGCCAGACTAGTGAAAGCTTTTCTGTCAAAGGCAGCCACTGGAAGCAGCACCCAGAGACGATTTGGTGAGTGTCCAACTCTTTCCACTTAACAATATACAAAATTTAAAACACATTTTGCCTCCTATTAAATCTCTCTTGTAAGTGGTTCCAGGTCCTCCTGAGAAAGAAAGGGGGCGCCTGGATAAACTCCGGGGCATTGTACTGGAGTGGCAGAAAATGAGGTCCAGGCTAAGAACCTGAACTAATCAAAATATTTTTTCCTTCCCAAAAAGCACAGAAGGAAGGAATCATGTTTTAAGTCATTACATTCACACTAAATACTGTATGGTACTTTCTTCATGTGTAAAGCGCTTCCCTTATCAGCCTGCTTATTGTTACCTTCGCCTCAGCACTTCTTCCAGTGAATGCCAACATTCCGCATGCTAAAACAATGTTCGAAAAGTAGACGATTCTTTAAGGGACCTGTGAAGAGAGACCACAAATTTAAGGGGCATTGCGTTGAAGAAATAGTAATCATGGCAAATGCCCCAGAAAGAGGCCATGGATTGAAGAGTCCGATTCTAAAGGTCCCTTTGCTCCCGAGAGGTAACTAAGGTACCCTCTCCGTTTCCTGAGAAAGAGGCTATGGATTGGAGAGTCACAAAAGTAGACGTAATACTAAAGGGGAATATCGTTTGTACCTTTAGAGGGGATATCGCCAGAAATGGGTCAATGAACTCAAAATCTATACATTAACTTTAATCTCTGAAGGGGACGACTTAGGAACGGAGACCAACTCGGAATGGACATATAGATTACACTTCTATCCAAATCTTGCAATCATCTTCTAAAAGAGGGTTAGAGGTTACACGGCTAAAACCCCATCCAGCTCTTTCATCCTTAGCCAGATCGGACATGCATGCTGTACCCCTGCTATGCTCCTACTCAGCACTTGCTATCATCCCAAGACACAGGAAGTCTGTGTTGTTCTTGAAGGTATTGCTCAACTCCATACCTGCAAATTTCGTGAATAGGCCTGGGACAGAAGAAACGCTAACTAAGCCCAACTTATCTTTGAAGGCAATCCATTCAGAGACAGGTCAACGGTTAAAAAAAAAATATTTGAATGACATTTTTCATTGCATGAAAACGCCAAACAAAATAATGAGAAACAATAAGACAAAATAGACAGATAACACGTGGAGGCAACATCATAAACTGGATAAACTGGATAAAAGGCCAGTGACATGGGAAACCAATACTGCCAAGAAAGAAGAGCAAAGAGAGCCACACTGATGTCTCGCTTCTCCCCAATGTGATTACCGTGCCCCTGTCTCAGGCACCCATGCACTCAACCACCCCCTGCCATACTACAGTGTATTCAACCATTACACACCCCAACCAACACATAAACCACACATCAGCAGCAGACGGCCAGACAGCCAGGTCCTATGCTGTGACCAACGAGGAAACAGCGGGCGAGGAAACCTTCAAAATGTGGTCATCCACAATAATCTGACCTTCCCGGTTCAAACGAGGACAGGCCATCATTATAGCATCCCACGCAGGTAAGATTAGCACCTTCCGCAGTCCCCTAGCTGCTTCCCTGAGTAGTGCCTCCCTCTCACATTCCACCCATCTCGTCAACTTCAACCTCCATTTGTAGCTATCCAATAGATCTATAGATATTGAAATCACCACATGAGCTGATTTCCAACTTATCGTCATTTGTCTGCGAGCAAGAAATCAGCCCCAGGTCCCGAAACCCGTTTATAGCCTTCCGGGCCGAGCCAGTAAACACATTGGGGACCAAGCTCAAACTCTAGATCGGTGGCACCAGGAACCATCCGGATGACTGAAAGAGACAGGCCAATGGTTATATGTGCATGGGAGCTGTGGTCTTCTCTTGCTCTAATTTTTATCACCTCTCCAAAAATAGGCCAACAATGAGTGTGTGCAGGGACTTCTTACCCTTGGACATGATTGACAAGCTGCTTACCTTTGGTAATGCCTTATCTGATAGAGAAAAGATCTAGCCACAGATTCCTTACCCTTGAATTTCCCAGGCATCAGGATTTATCCAGAGGTATTTTCTTCAAGCAATACCCCTGTGCGTAGGTAGGTGGCATCAGTGAGCTCCACGTGACGTCGGCATCGTTCAGCCATTGTGACGTCTGCGTCACCTATATAGGCAGCATCTTGGCGCTTTGACATCGGTTACTTTTCACGGCTTTCCACGCCAGAAGCGAGGAGCCATGTGGTGCACTGACATTGGTGTGTTTTGAGCAACTAAGGCCCTGAAGGGGGTCAGCTGTGACCCTAAAACAGTGCTTAATTTGAGCCAGTGGTTTTCAGTGCTCGGCACCGGCACTTAATTGTCAACACCAGTGCTTGTGACAGTCTGCCACAAGGTGGTGCTGTGTGGTTAATTTAGAGATGACCACAACAACAGTTAATTATTAACTCAATGTACATTAAAAATGACTATTACCTGACACCCAAGCCATTCTTATAACTTTTGGGGCCTGAAACAGTCTGAATTGTCACACTTGTAGCAGTGTGATGGTTAGTAGTTGTGTTTTTACTTTTATTGGAACCTAACAAAAAATAAGATGATGCAGAGGAATAAATAATGCACAAATTCCAGTAGGGAAAAACACAAATTAGTTCCTACTTACAGGTACTCAGACTATTTGTGCTTATTTCTGTAATCACATGCCAACTCCAAATCAGATTTAGAGCAATTCTTTATCACTTTTAACCACACAAAAGGGATCACAACCATGTACACAAAACATATAGGTCTGTACAATCAGAATTCCTTACTACCCACTCTTTCTAAAGAACGGTTGCTAAATATAAGCAAAGGTTTTTTAAGCAATCTGAAAAAGAGGTAGGGGGTAGTTCAACCCTCAACACAGTCCAAGGAAGTGTGTATCCAATTTCTTTGTGTGACACTAATGTTCTGTCGGACTCCTCTGCTCTGTAGGGTCGACACGTTTTGGCCCACAAGTTCGGGCCTCATCAATACATGGGCAAAAGGAACAAAAATGCTGACCTAGAAGCCCCAGGCTCCAACGGCTTGTTCATAGGATCCATATCATTTTTTGAAAAGATAGGCTGAACAACGGTGAGTCGGAGACGACTACACCGGCTTACAAATGCTATCTGTCCAACTAAGGCAGAAGCGTGTGCCCTGAGATACCTGTGGGAGGTGGGCAGCTTCTTCCACCCATCCCTTCTCTGTAGAGGAATGAATCGAAGAGCAAGTAGGCTGGCCGGCAGGCTCTGGAATGACAGGCAAGCTGAACGCTGCATGCTCCGGGACATGTGTGTCGACTAGCGATCATGTGGTGTAGTTCAAATGTGCAGGGACGCGAAGTTTAAAGGGATAGCGTCCGTGTACAAAGTGTATCCCATAAACAAAAAGGAAAGACTATGGAGCATCCAGTAGACATGGCTAGTGTGGGAGGGGAAAAGAAAACCTAGTAGACCAAAAAAGATACAGAAGGAAGGAGCCCATCACGAATAGAGTAAAATCACCTCAAGGGTGGGCCAACCTCAGCAAGATTAAGAGGGAGAAAATGTAAAATCAAAAGAAATATTAAAATTCGGCCATATTTACATACAATTCAAACAATGTAGGTAGAAAATCACATATTCAACAAATAGAGCAATAATGGTAGAAAATCACATGCTGATCATACAAATTCTAAGCGAGAATGGTACTAGATTCTAATCATTGATGTCTGCAAGTAGCAGATTAGATAATACACAAAATGTAGACTATTCAGTGTAAACAGGGAACATCATGGCTGGAAAGATCAGAAGGACAACTAACAGATTCATATAACCACCTATACCTTAGAAAACAGGGGTTATCATCGGCAATGGAACCCAAAGTGATTCACACACGTGTACCAAACAAATGAGTTATATGAGGGTCCAGATTCATCTTGGTCGTTAAGGCCTTGTACTGCTGTTCTATAGTTTTTAATCATTCTCGCCTCTAGTTTGTCAGGGCCACCCGCAGGTTCGATTTGTTCGTGTTTTGTAACAAAATCAAAATGAACCACAGAATCTTGTTCTCACTGTATTTGTACTGCTGATAATGCTGTACCAGTGGTGCACCCTGTGTAATACATCTCAGTCTAGATTTATGTTGTAAAACGTGGTTTAACAGATAGAGTAGTTTGTTCTATGTAAAAAATCTCACATGGACATTTCAGACAATAAATCAAATTTTTTGTGTTACAATTAAAGAAATTGTTTTGATAATGTTTTTTGCCATTAATCATGATACATTTGGAGTTATTTGTCACTTGGCATGCTGCGCAGTTGTTGCATTTGAAATGCCCAATCATGGGGGAAAGCCCAAGCATTCCTCGTAAATCTTTTTTTGGCTCTGTAGGTCATGCTGCCATAACCATTTGCTGGCCTAAATTCCTTCCTTTGCGAAAGGAGAACATGGGTTTGGGGATGCCAAGTTGTCGGACCATCCTTCAACTGCACAAAATTATCTTTTAACTTTTGTTCGCCTTGGGGTTGTATGTAAGGACGCATTTCAAGGGATTATTTATTTATTATTTATTTTATTTATTTATTTATAAATTGTTACATAGCGCAAACAAGATCCCGAAGGATATCATAGCGCTTTACAGGATTTGACTCTGGTCGATATCTTGGGTTCAGAAGTTCTTCTCTCGGGGTAAACCATGCTACTTTCATTGACAGCATAGCAGGAGCAATGTGTGGGACAAGCTGTAGTAGCCTCCTGGCAAGAGCCCTGGCACTTCTTTTTTTTAAAGAAATTAAGCACTGCCCTTAGAACCTGTTTGCTGTGTGAGGAGGATGGGTCGGTCAGTAAGGAATCTGTGGCTAGATCATGTCTCTACCAGATAAGTAAATAACTTGTCTATCTGATAGAGACATCTAGCCGCAGATTCCTTACCTTTGAATAGATACCCAAGCAATACCATCCTCGGCAGAGGTACTGCGGATGTTTAGACCAGGAAGTCCTGCAGGACAGAGCGGCCAAACAGGCTGTCCCTGCAGACTTGACTGTCCAGGCAGTAGTGCTTGGTAAACATGTGCAGGAATGTCCATGTTGCTGCCTGACAAATGTCGATGACTAGAACTGCATGTTGCAACTCTGTGGCAGCAGCCTTAGTTCTGGTGTAATGAGCCCTTAAACCTTCAAGAGGCTGCTTTTTGGCCAGAGCGTAGCAAAATTTGATGCAGAGAATGACCCATCGCGAGATAGTCCTGCACCAAACAACCTTTCTTTGTTCCAACGTACCCCACGAAGAGTTGGTCGTCCACTTAGAACACTTTAGTGTTGTCAAGGTAGAACAACAATGCTCTTTTTGGGTCCAGACGGTGGAGCTGTTGCTCTTCTTTAAAGGGGTGCAGTGCATTTAGAAAAAGGGCAAGGTGACAGATTGCCCCACATGAAATGGTGTTACTACTTTTGGTAAGAAAGAGGCCCGAGTGCGAAGCACCAACTTATCAGGGAAGATGGTCAGGTAAGGAGGCTTAGAGGACAGAGCATGCAATTTGCACACCCTCCTGGCAGTTGTAATTGCTGCTAAAAAGGCTGTTTTGATAGTAAGCAGCACGGGGGGTCAATGGTGCAGAGGTTTAAATGGAGTATACATCAGAAAGGTGAGAAACCATTTAAGGTCCCACTCAGGCATAATGAAAGGAGAAGGTGGGAACATATGTACAAGTCCTTGGCAGAAAGGCATATAAGAGGCCTAAGCTCCACTTGAGACTAAAAGCGTCTCTGAGTAAGAGTCACCTTAGAGACTCCAGCACGCAAAACTGCTGACTTTGCACGTTCTCGGCAGAGGTGAATAGATCTAACCAAGGCTCTCCCCACTGTTGAAAGATAAGGAACGTGTTACTTACCTGTAACTGCGGTTATCCAGTATTGGTATCTTTCATAGATTCACATGCCTGAATCATTCCCCGTCGTCGGGATGGGAGTCACCGGTAAATAACAAAGCAATGTCTATAAGACATATAGAGTAACAGGCCCCAAAGGGCCCTAGCTTAGAAAGCTATCCACGTCCTTATGTAAAAAGGACCAAAGTTTGGCCAGTAGCCAATCAGCTAGCACCACCCTCTAGAACCCTCCTGGAAGGAGCTCTAGTCCCTCAGATTTTCGTAAGCACAGTGCTAAGTAGTTGTATCACTGAGAGATCCAAGAGAGCCCTTCCAGGGGAGGTGGGTGGGTTGCATGTGAATCTATGAAAGATACCAATACTGGATAACCGCAGTTACAGGTAAGTAACGTGTTCCTTATCCAGTATTAGGGTATCTTTCATAGATTCACATGCCTGAATCAGAATAGTAAGCAATACAAAGCACATTTCGGCAGGCACAGTAAATATACAGTCACTAGATAATAACATATCCATGTGAAAGATAAAGTATCAAAGAACCATAACCCAGGTAATGCCAACATAACAGTGTGAAATGTGCGTAAAGAGACCAGGATGGTGGGATGAAAAAGGAAAGGGCTCACCTCTATTGAAATAGATGACGGAGTACAGCTTGCCCCACTGCAGCATCCTTCATGATCTCCGTGTCCAGGCAGTAATGCCTGGTGAATGTATGCGGCGTCTTCCATGTGGCCGCTCTACAAATATCCACCATGGACACTCCTGCAAACAGTGCCATGGAAGTAGACATCGCCCTTGTAGAATGGGCACGAACTGCTGATTGCAGTGGACGTCCTGCCTGTTGGTGACAGAAGGTTATGGCTGAAGAGATCCAGCGGGAAATACTCTGTTTGGTGAGCGGTAGTCCTTTTCTAGGCCTACTGTATGCCACAAAAAGTTGATTATACTTCCGAAATGTTTTAGTCCTTTCAATGTAAAACTTGAGGCAGCGCTTAATATCTAATGAATGAAGAGCCTTTTCTGCCCCTGTGTGTGGATTCGGGAAGAATGAACGTAGTATGATAGGTTCATTGAGGTGGAACTGAGTCGGAACCTTAGGGATAAACTTCGGATTCGTCCGAAGAATGTCCCTGTCCCGTTTGAACTGAATGAAAGGGTCCTGGATTGAGAACGCCTGTAGTTCTCCAACCCGTCTTGCCGAGGTAAGGGCCAGCAGGAGTGCAAGCTTCCAGGAGACATACTTAAGATCTGCTCTGTGGATTGGCTCAAACGGGTGTTTCATCAGCTGAGCCAAAACCATGTTAAGATGCCAAGCCGGTGGTACAGGCTTCACTGGAGGAAAAGTTCGAAACAGCCCTTTAAGAAATTGTTTGATAAGTCTGTGAGACCACAAAGATGGACCTGTAGAGGACCTCCGAAAGCGAGATATCGCCGCTAGATGTACTTTGATGGAGGCATGAGCTAGACCGGATTTTGCGAGGTGCAGGAGATACGGTAAAATCTGTTCCGGGGTCGAAGAAAGAGGGTGCAACCCGTTTGTTTTGCACCATATGCAGAATCGTTTCCATTTCAGTGAATATGTCTTGTTGGTGCTATCCGCTCGAGCTCGAGCTCGAGCTAGGATTTGTCTGCAATCCGGAGGAATGTCTAAGCCCTGGAATTCTCTGTACTCAGGAGCCATGCAGATAACTTGAGAGACGCTGGATCCGGATGCTGAACCTGTTGATTGTGCAGCGTTAGCAGAGATGGAAACGGGTGCAGTTTCATTGGAGGTTCCAGGGAGAGGATGTGAAGCTCCGTGAACCAGTGCTGACGTGGCCAAGCTGGGGCTATCAATATCAGAGTGCAGGGCTCTGCTTTCATCTTCCGTAACACCTTTGGAATTAGGGGAAACGGCGGAAAGGCGTACGCAAAGACGTTGCACCATGCTATCGAAAAGGCATTCCCCAGAGACCCTTGTTGGGGATGCCAGCTTGTAAAGTGTTGGCATTTGGCGTTGATCTGGGTGGCGAATAGGTCCAGAGAAGGGGTGCCCCATTGATCGAAGATGCTGTTGAGGACTTGTTGGTCCAATTCCCACTCATGGCAAGTTGACTGCCGTCTGCTGAGGGAATCTGCCAACACGTTGTGGACGCCTGGCACATAATCTGCTCGCAGAGAGATGTTGTGAGTGAGTAGCCAACTCCAAATTTTTTGTGATTCTCGAGAGAGTGTCAGCGAGCGTGTTCCTCCCTGCTTGTTCAAATAGTGCATTGTCGTTGTGTTGTCTGTTCTGACAAGCACCATGGAGTTCTTGATTCTTGGGAGGAAAGCCACCAGAGCCAGGTAGACGGCGCGCAGCTCCAGGAGGTTGATATGAAGTGCCCTCTCTGTAGGGGACCATTTCCTGCTTATCTGAAGCTCCTGAAGGAAGGCTCCCCAGCCCTCCAGGGAAGCATCCGTGGTGATTATGTGGGGTGCTGCAGGAAGCAAGAAAGGCAAGCCTTTTGAAAGGTTCTTGGGAGACACCCACCATCGTAAGGCCTTCCTGATCACAAGTGTGACTTGGATGACGTCGTCGAAGGATCCTGTACACTGTACCCATTGATCCGACAGTTCTTCTTGAAGGGGTCGCATATGGAGACGACAATGCGGGACCAAGAGAATGCAAGAAGACATCATCCCGAGAAGGGATTTGAAGAGACGCACTGACAGCGTCCTTTCGGACATTATCCTGAAAGCTAAAGCCTGCAGCTTGTCCTTCCGTTCCTTCGATGGAAAAGCTTTCCGTAGTACAGTGTTCAGAGTAGCGCCCAGAAAGTTCATGCGCTGAGACGGCTGAAGGACGGACTTCTCTCGATTGAGCGTTAGGCCTAGTGAATCGAAGAGCGTTAGACAGGCGTTTGAAGACCTGGACGCGCCCTGAAGAGATGGAGACTTGACTAGGCAGTCGTCTAGATAGGGAAAGACCTGATGATGGTGATGGCGTAGGTAGGCCGCCACTGGAGCTAGACATTTGGTAAAAATGCGGGGTGCCGATTTGAGGCCAAACGGCAGAACCCGGAACTGGTAATGTCTGCCGGCCACCACGAATCGTAGGAATTTCTTGTGGTTGCGATGTATTGGAATATGGAAATAGGCATCTTGCAGGTCTAACGACACCATATAGTCGTTCGCATTGAGCAGATGTAATACCTCCTGAATGGTGACCATACGAAACGACTGCTGTTTCAGATAGTTGTTCAGATTCCGTAAGTCCAATATCGGCCTCCATTTCTTCTCCTTTTTCCTGATATATAAGAAGCGGGAGTAGAACCCTTTTCCCCGTTGATTTGTGGGAACTCGCTCTATAGCTCCTTTTTGGAGCATAGTCTTCACCTCCAAGAGTAACAGACGTAGGTTTTTGTGAAGTGTTGGGCGGGGAGGGGTGGGAGGAGGGATTTGTATAAATTCCAGGGAATGGCTGAATTGTACCAATTGTAGGACCCAACGGTCCGTAGTTATTCTTCGCCAATTTTGGAGAAAGTGGGAAATTTTGCCGCCAATCTTGGTGGGTGGCGAGAAGGTGGAGACCGGCCGTAGTTGTAAGTCATTGGCGTCTGGAGGTTCCCTTTTGCCGTCCACCTTTTCCACGAAAGGAGGACTTCGTGTATGTGGATTGTTGCCGCTGTTGATATTGCGGCCGGTATTGCTGGGAGGAGGAGAATGAAGAACGTTGGTGGAATTCTCCCCTACCAGAGGATTGACCTCTTCCCCTGGGGCCCCGAAAGGAAGGGTTCCGGAATTGCAAAGTACCCAACGCTCTGGCAGTATCCGTGTCTTTTTTAATCCCCTGTAACGCCTCATCAATGTGGGTGCCAAAAAGAAGTTGGCCATCGTAAGGCATGTCCAACACCTTAGTCTGGACCTCCGGTCTGAAGGAGGTTGCTTTTAGCCAAGCCTGGCGTCGGAGAACTGCTGCGCCCGCTAATTGCCGGAAGCCAGTAGAAGCAATATCCATTGCACAGTCTATTATTTCCGAGGCCGATCTTTCTCCCTCAAGCAAGATCTTTTTTGCATCTTCTTTGGACTCCTCTGGTAGGTCTGCCATGTATGGTGCAATGTCTGCCCACATTTGGCGATTATAACGCCCCAAAAGAGCCAGGGCGTTAGAGGCCCTCACCGTCAAGGCCAACATGGAGGAGAACCGCTTGCCAATGGTGTCTAAGCGCCTGCCCTCCTTATCAGGTGGAGCTGTCAATAGAGCAGCCGGGTTGCTTGACCTCCTCTGTGCGGCCTGCGTAATGACCGAATCCGGCTTCGGGTGGCCCGTGAGACAAACCAGAGCTGTGTCCGGCGCTTTATATTTCTTGTCCAGGCGTGGTAACACTGGGGGGACAGAGGAAGGATGTTGCATAATTTTAACTCCCTGTTCCCAAATGTAGTCTATCATTGGTATTGCTCGTACGGACTTCTTAAAGGGTTCCTTAAAGTCATAAAGGAAGCAGTCTTGCTGATGCGAGGGCATCGGAATTTGAAAACGCTGGGCCGCTCTCTCTATAATGTTATGGAAGCCGCCAATATCCTCTGGAGGCGAGTTGGCCGTGGTGGGGGCAGGAGAAGTCAGACAGGGAAGGATTTAATCATCCCATTCGTCCTGGGTGTAGGAGAGTAGGGTCTGCTTTCTATGTTCACCCCCACTTTTTGCTTTTGCTTTACTGGTTTTCGACTTAGATGTGGCTGTGGGCCTGCTAATCAGACCCACAGCCCTGCTGTTCTCTCTCTAAATTGATACTATGTACTTTAGGTGCATAACCCATTTGGATAGGATCACCTTATTGGCCCCTGTACAGTGTACCCTAGGTACCCAGGGCATAGGTGTACCCTAGGCCTACCAGGGACTGCAGCATGTATTATGCCACCCCTGGCCTGGCCTTCCATTATGACACAACTGGCTGATCACTCAGCTGGGGCAAGGTCGTGTAATCACCCCTTGCTTAGGTGTAGTATTCCTATACCTAACTTACATATAGACACATGTGTACCTATCAGTCACTCCTATGGCAGGCCTTAACAATCCTGGAGGTAGAGTGCTTGGTAACATGTGAGATGGTGCTCTAGCATGAGCTGAGCCTGTCTGCAGCTTTCGGAACCATGTCCTTATAGCTGTTCTATGATATAGCCTACCATATACTCTTAAGTACCTCATAATCTTAAACGGTTATGGTAACTATGGTTTGGCTTTATCGAAACATGTCGTGTAAGGTGTCTAACACTGTGGAATAATACCCCCATACCATTTCTGGACATGAGGATATTATTCTCCCCTTCTAGAGGGAAAGACATGTTAAAATCATACTTTACTGTTAGCCTCTGACCAAAGCCTCAGCATCACAAAATGGATGCTGCTGCCACGACACAAGTCTGACCTCCTGCTGCTGGGAGTGATCCCAGCCAGGGAGGCCTGGACAATAGGTTTCCTGCTTGGGGAGGTGCTAGCACCTCCCCAGACAGCCTTTAGTGTATTGGGGCAGGGTGGGCTGAAAGGAATGAGACATGCCTGGGGCACACAAGGTGTTCCTTGCATAGTCCAGTTCAAACCGGCGCTGGGGCACTCCAGCCCCAGCTCTGGCGCGAAACTGGACAAAGGGAAGTGGGTGTAACCACCCCCTCCCAGGTCCCACCCATAAGGCGTGACCTAGCAGGTATCCCAGCCCCCCAGATTAGTATAAGAGTGGGAGTTGGGCCCCAGGACTTTAGATTATCCTGAACCTGCAACTTGAACAGAAACTCTGGACCTTCGACATTCGACGAAAGAAGAAGACTGAAGAATCTCCCTTGTGGCCAAGGAGTGGCTACCCTGTGCAAACAGGCACCATCAAGAGACTACCCTTTGCTTTGCTAAAGTTCTACGAGGGACCGACTGCAGAGCCCGACCAGAGCCTTGACTTCCAGACTTCTCCGACCCTGATCCACATCCACAGCCGAGCTGAGATCCGTGGAGGCGACGAGAGACGTGGGACCGGCTACCTGGGAAAAGGGGCTAGTATCTTCAAGCGCACCTTCTGAGGCACCCTCGAAGTTGTGCACCGGGGATTGAGAAGCCCCAACCCCAAGCACCATCTGCACCGAAGATCAGCCCCCACACTCCACGAGTCCTGCGTGGGGCCCTTCTGCATTTTCCTGCTTGCCGCGTCTGTCCGGTTGCTTGCCCGCTGGCTAGTGGCCTTTGTGACGACGCATCCTGAAATCTTCACCGCTGGTTTGGCTCCTCCAGACTGGCTCCTGCTTCTTTGAAAAAGAGAAGCACCCCAGACCTTCCTGGGTGCACCAGAAGCAAGTCCTCCGTTCTTCGTGGGTTCCGCTTGCCAAGGCTTGGTGAGTCCTAGTCCAACTTCGACGCCGCCGACAGCAAGAGCCTTCGTGGGACAGCTCGCCTCCTGGTCCTGGTCGTCCTCGACGTTCCCTGGTCCTTGTGGCTGCAGCGACAAGCTTCACCTTCACCTGCAATCTTCACGACATCGCCTGGTTCCTTCCTGGTTCCACGTGGTCACTGGCTAGTGACCTTTACTCTGTCCCTTCTGCTTGCAGGTCTCCTCTCTTCTTGATCCCAGCCTTGGGATCCACCGGACACTCTTCACTGACTGCCTGTCAGCAACTTTCCTTCAGGCATCCATAGAAGTCCACGACGAAACCCGACGCAAGTTCACACCTATGCACCCGCAGCCTGTGGGCTAGGTAACTCGGGTACTTCGGTGCTCACAAGGGTAGTGACTATCCTAGGGTCTAGTTTCCGAGTCTCGTCTCTCTAGCTGCTTCAGAAGTGTCCTTAAACTGTTAATTTCTAACAACTACTATTTCTATCGACTTTTACGCATTACGCGTGAGTGTTTCCACTCTGCACCTGAATCCCGTGGGCCTCCCACTTCCTAACTGTTGCTAGTGTAGTGTAGCCCCAGCGATTCCCTAGGCCTAGGCCTATCCTATTTCCGTGACAGTGGTCCTTATACCACTTACTTAGTATATGGTTTGCGTGGCCCCTAGGGCCTAACTGTATTACTTACCTGTGTGACTTAATGTATGCTTAAATAAGACTGTGTTGTACTTACCTCTAATCTCATAAAGAGTGCTGAGGGTTTGACTAGAATAAATACACTTTATTTTATATATATATATCTGTTGTGGTGTCCTTTCATTTGGTATTCAAGGGATTATATATGGTATCACACCCGGCTTCACATGCCATTCAGAGTTTAGCCTAAGACTGCTCTTGTCCATGCTACCACTAGGATAGCTGGTCTATAAGGTTGACTTTACAACCAATCACCATAAGGGTATTTGGACTGATATAAGGTGTACACTAGAACTAGTGATATCATACATCAGGCCAACTTCTCACACTGGGGAGAATGGATCTCCTGAAGTTCTCCCTCTTCAGGTTCGTCCTCTTCTTCCTCATCTGTTGTGGGAGGAAGTGGCGTTGTAATAGGCTCTGATTGCAGCACCAATGGTGGCAGTCTTGGCCTTGGTGTTGGTGGCGCAACTGGTGTCGGGGGAGGCGCCGGCGTCGGAAACCTCTGTTTGTAGTCCGTGATCAGGAATTGGAGATCCGTGACCAGTGATGCAGGCAGGCAAACCATAGAAGGTGGTGGCTGCACATATTGTGGAGGTGGAACCGGTTGGTAATCCTGGTCCAAGTCCTCATAGTCAGATGTATCTTGGTATTTGACATGTAGCTGTGAAGGGCTTGTCGCAGCTGGGAACATACTGTCGTCCTCTGAATTTTCCTCCTCGAAAAGTTGAGCAGGTGGCAAAGTAGGGACCCGACTGGGTGATGTAAGGGCCGGTGTTAGTGCCCGTTTGGTGATTTTGAGGTGCACAAATGTATTGGGCGCCTCAGAGTCAATAACTGTCGACAGGCCCGTCGACAGTAGAGGTGTAGGCAGTGTAATAGGCATATGAGACAGCGTCGACGAGGACAGCGATGGCGGTGTCGTCGTCAGTGAGGAAGACGAGAATTGTTTCTTCGACGACGACGGCGTCGACGACGGCGTCGACGATACTGGTCTCGTCGACGGTGTTCTTGTCGTCGTCGGCGTGGGTGTCGACGATGGCGCTGTCGTCGGCGATCCTGCTGTCGACGATGTCGTCGTCGGCGGCTTAGCTGACGACGACGACTTTTTGATTTTCAGCGTCGACGAGATCATTTTACCAGCCGTCGACGATGGTGTTGTCGTCGTCAACGTGGTCATTGAGTGGGATATGACCGTAGATATCGTCGCCGTCGACGAGGTCACAACGACTGCCGTCGATGGATGTCTTTTCGTCGATGAAGCCACCGTCGACGAGGTGGTCGTCGGCGACGGGGCAGAAACTGGCTTCTTAAAAGTAACCTGGACATCTGGAGGAGAGGTGATTCCTGGCATAGACGAGTCCAGAACCTCGGAAGACCTTTTGTGTGGCTTCTTAGGAGGTGGCTGCGACGAAGGGCCCGGAGAGGACGCCCTTGGTCGCTTGCATGAGGAGTGAGAAGATATAATAGAACTCTCACTCTCCTCAGAGGACACCACAGAGTCCTTGTCCTTCAGCCTTTGTAGCCAGATTAAAAGGCGCCCTTCTCTGTCCTTCAGGGTCTTGGATGAAAAGGTACGACATACCTTGCAATCCTTGGCACTGTGGCTGGGGTACAGACAATAAAGGCAGTCCTTATGCTGATCATCCACGTGGAGCCTTTTCTTCCCACAGGAAGCACAGGATCTGAAGAGTCCTTTCTTAGGAGTATCAGCCATGACAAATCAGAAAGTTTTGAGTAGAAAACACTGGAAAACCAGAAGCAATGAGCAGAGCTCAGTGGAGACTCCGTAAGCACGACGTGCGGTAGAAAATCTGAGGGACTAGAGCTCCTTCCAGGAGGGTTCTAGAGGTTGGTGCTAGCTGATTGGCTACTGGCCAAACTTTGGTCCTTTTTACATAAGGACGTGGATAGCTTTCTAAGCTAGGGCCCTTTGGGGCCTGTTACTCTATATGTCTTCTAGACATTGGTTTGTTATTTACCGGTGACTCCCATCCCGACGACGGGGAATGATTCAGGCATGTGAATCTATGAAAGATACCCTAATACTGGATAACTTGCATCACCTCCGGATGGAGATGCCATTTGAGATCTGCTAGGCATCAACGGCTGAGTTTGTCTGCCCAGGCGTTCAGAGAACTTGCTAGGTTTTGAACCACCAGGGATATGCCCTGCTGATCCAGCCATGTCCAGAGATGTAGGTCCTCTTGACAAAGGGAATTGCAATATACTGTCCCACCTGATTTATACTGCTTCCTATGGGGCCCTAAAGCTGGCCATATTGTGAACAAATCTATAAGACGTGACAATTATTTCCTTTTATCAATTTCCTTTTATTTCTTTTATGATTGTTGTCGATTTTTCATATTCTAATTTTTAATTTCTTTATATATTATACTTTGCTCAGTAGAAGAAATGAAAAGTGAATACAAACAATAACTACAGTGCTGTACAATTATATTTACAATGCTATACAATGTAGTACAATTCATAGACCTTCTCAATCTTTGAAACACAAGGAGCCATTACCATATAAAGACTTATTTATGACAATATTACACCTCCCACAATAACTGAACCACTAATTCCTCATACTCACACTTCCCTCATTTCTACCATTCATGTTTGTTCCAACCAATGTTTACAATCACTGTCTGGGAACAACGGGAAAGTGAGTATTTTATCAGCCGTTGCTGTGTTATAGGTCAAAATCTTGTATTGTCTGGTCTACGATCATTTCGGTAGACAGTATGTAAAGACTCCACCTTCTTAAGGACCACCTAAGATAGTACCTCATGAAATAGCGGATCAACAAAGGAGGTATCTGAAGATGATATAAAAACTCCTTAAAGACCAGCCTGAACATATCCAGTCTTGTTTCTGCACAAAGGGAAAAGGGGAACTTTCACCAAAGTAGTGAAGTTCTTGACAAAGGGTCCACGACCCCACCCCACCCTGTTTTTTGCAGCACCACATGGCAGTGGTGTTGTCCGTGTACACTTGAACCAGCTTTCCCTTGCTTGAAGGAAGAAAGGCTCGCAATTCCAAGCAAATCACTCGGAGCACCCGCAAGTTGATGTGGAGTTCGGATTCTACCGGAGACCAGAGTCCTCTGATCACCTCTTCCAGATGGCTACCCCATCCCAAAAGTGATGCAGCTGTCACTACTGTGTAGTCTGGTTGGGGAAGGGAGAGGGGTCTGCCTCTGATCCAATCGCCCACTGCAGGTCCTGTGCAGTTATCTCTGAGATCTGGACCATGTCGGAGAGATGCTGCACCCACTGGAACTTCAAGTCCCACTGCAGAGCCCATTTATGCCATCTTGCATGTGTCACTAACAGGCTGCAGGCGGCCATGAGGCTAAGTATGATCGAAGTTGCAGGAACGATTTTAAACATTTGAGAAAAAGATAACAAAATCGCTAGCCAAATGTTATCAGAACGAATGTTGCAGAAAAATTAAGTTTCCTACCTGACTGGAAGATGCTCCTGAATTTGGAATCAAAAGTCAAACAAAATTCCAAAAGCAGAATAGTTATAGGAAAGAGGGCTCTCACTCAATAAAAACCACCATAAATATTTAACTGTTTTTGTTAAGTGCTTCATATATTGTCAGCTTACCAGGATGTCTAAACGGGAAACACTCAGTAAGAAATCGATGAAGCAGATCACCCCAAACAGCCCCAACGTACACCTGTCTGCTGGGGATGAACTGGACCAGGGAACCAAGGAAGTGTCCTGCTTGCACTGTAATACAATATCCAGTTCTTTATAACAGAGGATGGACATCCTTGTGAAGCGGATGGCTTCACTGGACCAGGGTACTGATGAAGAGTTCATTTGGGCTTTGATCGATGCATATCACTAGTCCAAATGATTATCAAGCTGGACAAAACCAGCACATAGTAAAATCTGCACAAAAACAAGCCACAAAAATTCTTATTAGAGCCAACAACGACATGTAATCCTAGAGTCAGATAGAAACTGACAGTCCTGTATTACTCCTGAAGTCTCGATTGACATAAATCTTCAGGAGAAAATATATAGAACTACTTCAGTTCCGCACAAGGTAGAGTGAAGAACAGGAAAAGACTTTCCAATACATCATAGTGGGTGGAATTCGGAATGCCTAACTGTTCGTGCTGATTTTTAGCCCCAAGAGCTTGTTCCGCACTGTAATATTAGTGCAAAAGGCGCCACGTGGCACGCCAGAGGGTGCTGCTTCTTACTGCTGCTCAAGGTTTTCTACTTGAGTGTCAGCTTTCTCAACGCGAACGGTCGTTACCTGCTGCGACAGCCCACATTGAGAAATCTCACCTGGAGGCATTTTGCATGTGAAAAAATCACACTAGGGGACACAGATTATCCCTTGCGCTTGCCAACTTAACGTTAATGAGCTGCACACGAGAGAAAAAACAAACTCCACCATGCGGCAGTTAGCGGAGTTTTGCCGGAACTCAGAATTTCAACTGGAACTCGGAGTGGACAAAACTCTGCAAACTCCACCACTGAAGCAGAATTATTCAACCACGCCTACTGTTGAGTAGATGCCTGGCATCAGCTTTAACAGTTCTCTTGCACTATTTCTCTCTACATTTTCATTCTGTGCATGGCAGAGATACAAGAGGTGTTGGGGTTTACAGTTTGGATCTCCTCAAGGCATGAGAATGACCTCACCCAGAACCACTAAGGACCTCCACAGTTCTGTTCCTTTTTTTGAGCTGTTTATGAACTGCTGAGAATGCTCTTATCTGAAAAGCAAGTTGCATACACCACGTTATGTTCCTGTTTAGCAGGTGGTGGTCATTTGAAAACAGTCAGTGCTTTCTCTCACAATGGTGAGAGTCGCGACATATGTGGCTTATATGCAACGTAAGAGTGCTACTGTAGAGGAGTGGGCCTGAAATACCTTTCCGGTAATGACATTCTCAGTATAAAGTTGTAAGCTTAATGTCAGCCAGACATTTCCAGGCATATTCCTTTGAAAACTCAAACTCAGATATCTCTGAGTAGATTTTGGCAACATTCAGTACCAAAGAGCAATAATGAGGCAACAGATGATGTCTAGCTGGTAGATAACTAGTCTGTCTGCTTAGAAGCGGGATTATCTTTGATGGGTTCCAGTCCTAGAAGTAGGGCAGTGATGTTATTTTGGAGATATAGGTCACAGATGCTTGTTTGAAGAAAACAGTGTAAACAGTTTTCAGGCCTTTCCTACATTTCAGATGTGGTGTTGCTGATCTTAAGCACAAGCTCATTTTTTTACAAAGTTTAGAACGTTAGTCACAGAGAGTCAGGTCCCTATAATATTACTGAATTAATGTTCCACTACACACAGGGCGGCATCATCATCATGGTGAGGAAATGCTGCGTTCAAGCAGGAACTGGGACACAGAGATGAGTGGGTAGGTGTAGACGCACGGTCTGCACCCACTAAATTGGGGCACGCTTGAACGCGGCATCTCTGCACAACCTGATGTGGCACTAAACCACATAACTCTAGGTTGGACTTCAATCCACACACAAAGTAGGTAGCACTCTAAGGGGCACCATATCTGTGTGGGGGATTTTATCACTATATGTTTTGCTGTCCTGACGAAGCGCCACGGATCCTTAGGACCACTAGAAAGGCGTGAAACATCTTGACAAACTATTGAGCACACGACCAGAGATAGGTCTCCAGCTCGCGACTAGAGGGACCTTTTCCTTCCTAGTCTTCGCATACTGACTACCCTGGTTCCTTCAAAAAACCTTGAGGTTAGCACCTGCCTGTTGTAGGCTCTTTTATCCCTGATGGGGCGGTCCATTTATTAAAGGATACCCCACGACCTCCCTGATCAGTTTTAATCCCCAATCACGTTCACTCCTCCATTCACACCTCACTTGCACTCATCATACGGCATTTCTCTTAAAAAGATCTCCGTCAAAGTGACCCTTCGGGGGACCCGTAGGGCATTGCAGCAACTGGCTGACGAGGAGCACTGCCCTTTGATGAAGCATAACATCCCCTTGGGGGTGTGTGAGGGCAAAATGAGACAATCACACTGACTATCTCTACTATCTTGGTCTGTATATACCTGTCTAGAAATCGTCTTTCTCCTTTCTTAGGAACAGTAGCCCTATTAGTTGAGTCTTTAATTTGCCCATAAGAGCACGGGCTCTGGACCTTCTAATCCAACTCCAAGTAGCCTTTCCCCTATGGCTCCCAGAGAGGAAATCAATTTAAAGAGTGGATAAAGGAAGCCGGTACAAAGATAAAGAACTTGGTAGAACAGACAAAATGTTGAGGGATGTGAGATCAAGAATGCAGAAAAAAGGGACGTATGTAGGCATAAGAAACATAAAATAATACTGTGAAAGAAAATAACAATGCTGTTCGGGTAAGAAATTAAAAAGGAAGGCAAAAAAAGGAGAGACTGGCAACAAAAAGGAACCAAAGCTTGAAAAAAGGGACACAAAAAAATAACAGAATAAAAATGGAAATAAGACATAAGAAAACAAACATTCTGTTATGTGTATTTGTAAAGCACACTATCAGCCGCAAAGGTATTCTGACGCTGAGCAGATGTGTGTGCCTAGCCCTGTCTTTTGGTAGGTTAGTTAACTGAAAAGCTAGGTCTTCAGCTTCATGTAGTATTCAAGAAGAGAGAAGGCACTAATGTGGACTGGGGGGGTCTTTCCATGCTTTAGGAGTGATGTATGATAATGCCCGTCCTCCTGAACTGGTTCTGTGTGTATATTGGGATGTGGGCAGGTAGGAGTCCTGTGGAGCGGAAGGGTCTGTGTAGGTGGTGGGAGGGGACACAACTGTATGGGCAGGTGGGGCCTAAGTTGTATAGCACCTTAAATGTGTGTATAAGGAGTCTGAATTAGCTAATTTGTGTATCGGAGCCAGTGGACCTCTCTGAGGTGTAGTGTGATGTGATATCTGTGTGGGAGGTTGAGGATGAGTCTGGCTCCCGAGGCCTGGATGGTTAATATCTTTCTGGTGAGTTTATTTGTAATCCTGGAGTAGAGGGTATTCCTGTAGTCCAACTTGCTGGTGACTAGTTCATCTGTGTACCAGCTAGCCTGAGGTCGGGCTCTTGCCATTGGGTTGCACCTGAGGGCATGCAGTGATCTGACTATTGGGGTTCTTGAAGGCTTTAGGCAAGTGACTGGTGCTCTTCGGCAGGTGCACAGAAGGTGGAGGCCCTGTCCTCTTCTATAATGCTTTTCCAGCTGCAGCAGGCTAGTCTAGTGGTGCCAAGTGGGATAGCTATGCTGAAACTGACATGGGTGTGGTCTGTCCAGGTCTCAGTTGCTGTCTTATCAACTGAGATGTTGCTGATTGAGAAAATCGGCTCCAGAAGGTGTCTGGCGTGTGGGGTGGTTTCAAGATTTTCAAGAAGGGCTGTAGATTTTGGATTGGTATGGTTTGCTAGGTAACAGTTAAAGTCTCTGAGGACAATGAAAGTGCTGGTGTTGACGATGAGGGGTGCAACAATGTCTGTGATGTTGCTGGTGCAGCTGGTGCAGGGATCTAGTGGTCTGTGTATGAGGGGTCCACCTAGGGAAAACTTGTCTGTGATGTGTATCTTGAACGTGAGGTGTTCCATGTAGCTGGTGGGGGTGTCTGTGTAGGTGGTGCAACTAATGATAGGTTTGAATATGAAGTGAACCCCACTGTCGGGCTTGTGATGCTAATCTAGCCTGGCGATTTTGTAGCTGGTGGGGATGATCATGACAGCGATGTCCAGTGCAGAGGCTGGGTTACGCCATGTTTCAGTGAGAAAGTGCAGACACAGAGCGAACTTGCAGAGGAGCATGTGAATGCTCCCTTTGTGCTGTGTGGTGAGGTGTGTCAGCAGTGTGGCTAACATCAGCCGGGGTTGAGAGCGCTGAGGAGCAGCAGGATAGCCACTGGTAGGGGGAGAACCAGGGTTCCTGCTCTAGGCGTGGTCCAAGCATTGATGGCTTGCCTTCAGCCTGCCAGTGGCACACTCACACTATGGCCACCCTTACGAAGGTCCTGGGAGGTCGTTACAGGAGGAGCCCAGGTGCGGTGGGTGATGTGCAGATGGAGGACGGGAAACCTCTTGCTTGGCGTCTTCTTTTTAAGACTGTTTTGTTGGGAAACCAGTGGTGTCCCTTTCTGTGCAGATAGAGGATGGAAAATGCAGTGATGTCACTTCCTGAGCAGAATGGATGATGAGAAATTAAGTTCTCTTGCTTGGCTTCCTTTTAAGATGTTTTTGGAGGGAAGCCACTGATGTCACTTCCTGTGCAGATGGATGATGGGAAAGAAATCTGAGCATTACTCATTAGAAGGAGAATTTGATGAGGGGATTAGAACCATATTGCACATTCCTATGCGCAATCTGTAGGTCACAATGAGATAATTCTGAATGTTAGCTCGAAATCAAAAGAGATGCATTGGTAAAAAGATGAGGCTTGGAAAAAACATAAATAAAATACACATTTACTTCTAAAATGCACCAGTGTTACTCCAAACCACACTAACCTTGACCCAAACTCCTTAACCTGCCCACACTCCAGGTCATCTACCAATTTTGCTTACGAGACCCCGTGCCTTGAATCTGCCATTGTCCTCCGCTCTAGTCTGGAACAAATCATAAATCCTCCTCCAGTAACTGATGTTTTGTAGATGTGAAGGAGGGTTGTTAGGCTGGCAGTAATTTAGCCCCTGGAGTCAGGGTCTAGACTAGCATGTCTGGCAAGAAACTGAGGCAGCATAGTTTCAAACTAAGAAGGCCTAGGGTATTGGCGCATTCAATGTGTTTGAGTACCTATCCTCCCCCCCAACACCATTTCCTAATATGACCATACCTGTCACACTGGGAAATCGGATATTAAGGAGTAAATGTATAAAAGTACCAATTATGAGCACTGTTTTAGGACCACCAATCCTTCAAACTCATTTGTGAGATTCAGATTTTCATCACCAGCTCCTAACTACAAACGCTGGCACCCCTTCATTTTTAAGTCTCGCCTATAGATACCTTTTAGCTGTCATCTGTTGAAATAAAGACCGATTGCGGACAAAACTAATACTTACAGTGGGCTTTGTTACATCCAATTGCTTACTTTTCTAGTCAATCTCATTTGGTTACTCTTACTCAATGGTTTTCCTTCTTATTATTACTTATTGCCCCACTACTGTAGCATAGCTTCTTTACCATGCTTTTGTTGGAATGATCCTTTAACTGTTTACATTCAGCAAACTATTTTTTTCTTTGAACAATCCATGAGAAGTCCATTTGTTTTCTTGCTCTCTCCCAGTGTGCTGCTTTCCCATCCAAATCCATCTATGCACTTGGTATTGTTCTCCCCTTCCCTGCACCTGTTGCTCCTCGACACTTCCCATCCTGCTTGGTTTTGTCTTTTTTAGGTCGAAGCCTATCTGACAGCACAGCTGTCTGGTTGCTAGGGACTTCTTGGGGAAATTCTGAAAGCTTACCAAAGAACGCATTCCGCCCATTGAATACCATTGACTTTCTGGTTTGTGACATACATTTGCTTGCTTTTATTTGCTGGCTTTATTTGTTTTAGGCTGGCCAGCATGTCTTTTTCACTCCTTTGGAACATAGCCTAGTGACAGTATTCTTCGACATTCACTTGCTTTCTGTAAACAGGCTTATTTTATGTTTATTCTTATGTTGTCATAGTTGCTGTGCGTTCAAAAACAGAGGTCAAATGTCAGGCTGGGGTTTACTTTTCTTTCTCTGACTTCAAAGTGAGAGGATTTATCTGAAAATCTGGGGATGTAAAAGGAAAGCCTTTTTTCTAGCATGCAACAAAATGTAAATGTCTGTAAATGAACTGCTCAAATATTTCACAATATATCAGAATTAGGAAACACAAAAAGAACCACATCATTTTGTAATTCTTAAGTGTGCTGGAAACAAATATTCTAATATGATGAAAACAAATTAGTACACTAGGTGATGTCATTTTCACACATTATAATTTGTGCGCTTTATAGTTTAATCAGTAAAACTGTATGTCTAGGCAAACGTAATGGTAAATTCAATTGAGAATGTGTTGTCTCAAATGGCAGTGCACTACCACACCATGCACATTCCAATCTACGCCCCTCCACTCTATGCTCCATTCTATGCTGCTCTACTGCACTCCACCCCACTCCACTCTATGACACATTACTCTACTCCATTCTGCTCTACTTGACTCTACAGCACTTTATCCACTCTATGCCACTCCACTGTATGCCACTCAAAGCCACTCTATGACACTCCAATCTATGACACTTCATGACATTTCACTCCACGGCACTTCACTCCACGACACTCCACTATGCGACATATTTTTTTCTGATGCTGCACAACATCGCCAAAAATCAATTATTTTTTTTAACTGATGCTGAATAGCATCCCAAAAAACTGCTAGTAAAGCCAAAAAGTCTGCAGTAGCAAAGCCACAGGACAAAACCCACTGGTTTTTCCAATGCTCGTTAAAAGAGAAAGGATCGGTGGTTAATTTGTAAAAAAAACATAAGTGCCAGGGCTCTTGTTAGGAGACAGCTTGCACAAGCCCATTTCTCCTGTTAGCTCTGCCTAAAACAGATCCAACTAGTAACCATTAAAGTGAGGCGAGGATGTGGCGTAATGGCCAGAACTGCCAACCTCGGAGCTGGGGAACCAGATTGGAGTCTCAGCGTCGGCTCAACATACAGTGATTCTGGGCAAATCGCTTAATCTCCCCTCAAATCAATGTACCCTTAACTGGTGCTCATGAAAAGTGCTGGTGTTGATTAAGTGCCGGTGCTGAGCACCGGAAACCACCAACCCAAATTAAGCAGTGGAAAGGATAAAAGCTATGTCACTTCACCAGACCACTTTCATCTGTTCCTCTTTTAATCTGTAAAACACGCAAACAATTCCCACACAAGCCACACTACAAATCAACACCCTCGCAACCAAACAGGGACTAGCCTGCTGCCAGTCCGAAAAGTACTTCGGCTTCTTGTTGAGGGAATAAATCGCGATTTCAAGTGAGCACAACACAAAAACTAAAGTACACATCTAAAAGTGAGTACGCGGTCCAAGATTGAACTGTGCCCTCATAAACCCTTCTATATAGTTGGGAACCACAAATGCCCCTATCCCGATTGTCGTAGCGTGCAGGTAAATGCTCGGAGCTCGCTTGAGATGGAGGCCGTCGAGACGTCTCATGATACGATCCAGGCCTATTCCCGTGTCCCATTGCATTTCAGTCAAAATTAATTGTGTCTTTTGAAGATCGCTAAACCTCTGCCGCTGCACTGTCTGCAGCCTGACCTTTGCCACGCCTGCGCAAAGGAACATGGGGTTTGAGTTTGTTATTCTAGCTTGTCAGCAGCACCGACACATGTTTTTGGTTGACAAAGTTATGATAAAATTCACTCAATCCTCAAAATGGATTAGAAGCTGGAAAGGTTGTGTAAATGGAGAATAAAAAGGCTGAAAGAGGGAGTGAGATGCGAATGGAGGGAAAGATGTAGGAAGGAAAAATATGTAGGGCGGGAAATTATAAAGTGAAACGGAGAAGAGGGAACTGAATATAGGAGATGACAATAAGTAGAAATTGTCACAAACGGCCGGTATAGGAACACAAACGTTGAAGCGTGTCTGAGAAGGGGGGAGAAGAGGGGAACATAGAGGAAAAGAAGATCATTCAAATATGTTGTGAAAGACATGCAGAGGATGTCCAGTGACAGAATTGTATGAACAGAAAGGTTATTGGACACGAAAGAAAGAGCAGTGAGGGTTAGTTAAGGCAGAGGGGGTGCATTTAGAATATAGATGCAGATCACGAAGTCAGCGAGTCTCTGGCCTCCTTTCCCCTGGCAGTAGACCATCCGTTACAGTTGAGATCCCATCTGCCTGATGGAGATCTTTAAAGTCTTCAATGCAGACATAGTGGAGAGGGTACTAAAGGGAACTAAAGGCACAGAACTTTGTCGAGCAGGTACCATGTTTATTTCGCCAACTCAAGAAAGGTTTTTGTCTTTCAATAACAAACTCCTAAAGTTGAAGTCTGTTTTGAAAAACAAAATATTAATGACCGTGACATGCTGGGTGTTTTCTCCTAGCACGTGGGTGTCCTCAGTGTTTTTCCCTGTTCGAGACCGTTGTGGTGTTGTGGGCCCGAGGCCCACATGTTACTAAATAATGCACACAGATACTGGGTGATTGTTGTTTAACTGGCCACGAGCACGTGCACCCGGGCCCATTTATTAACAGGGTCAGGTCACTCATGACGACTGTGGTGGATGGGTTATGTTATGTTATGTTACAGGGTATTTGTAAAGCGCCTGGCTACTCCCGAGAGTGTCCCGACGCTAACTTGACCCTATTGACAGAACAGTTGGAGCGCATCAGCGGGTGCCTCGCCTATTGTTGAAAGAGCCACTTTTTAGCTTTGTCCTAAAGCTAAGGAGATCTTGCACCTGTCTCGGGGGCGGCAGGCTATTCCATAGCCTAGCGGCAGCCACCTGGAACAAGCATCCGCCCATACGCAAACGGGCAAACTTTGGCATGATCGACAACCTCTGAGTTGAGGACCGCAGGATTCTGGTTGGAGTATAGGGCTGGATTCGTCTCCTGATATAGGAAGCCCCTATGTTGTGAAAGGCCTTAAAGGTGGTCCACACCGTGTGGGGTGCATGGGTGTCCAGCCCTCTAAGGAGTGGGTGGTAAACTCAGTGCCTGCTGAGACACTAGAACGTGTCCAGTACAGCACTACAACCGTCAGGCTATTGCTGGTGGTCCCAACAGTGAATGTACGTCAGAATAACTGCCTTAAATAGGGCAGACATTCTGAGGTACACTGACTGATCGCCGTGTAAAGCATGGGCTGTAGTATGGGCTCAGCCACAGGAAACCTGGTGCTTAGCCCATCTCTAAATAGGATAGGTTGACTGCCAATTTGACCGAATGGGGATCTGCCACTATTAGGTGGATTTCCTACTTCCAAACAGTAAATGACACCCGAGTGAGGACAAAGGCAAGGTCAAGAGAGACAAGCAAGAGCGATGGCAACATTTTTGGGCTCACCTGTGAGCCCACATAATTTGGCGAACCACAAGAACACCTTTCAGATTTGAGAAACACACATTGGCGTCCTTCTCAAGAGCTTCTAGTTTGATCATCAGCAGAGGGCTATTATGCCACACTAGGATATAGTTTGTGCTGCTCGCTATGGATTCAGACCCAATTTTATCATTAAAAAAATCTCAAATTTTGTTTTGTATTGCCCCCTCTGCGGTGTACTTATAAACCTTCAGGTCTACCCACACTTTGGGAAGTAAGGAGTTGGTAGATGGGCCTTTTCAGTCACTGCAGTACTCGCTTGGAATTCTTTACTACCCAGCGCAGTATTTCTATGCCTTTCACTTAACAAAAACGTTATTAATTAGTTGTTCTCATTGATTCAGCGCAGCACTAAATAAACCTTATTAAATAACACTCAATAAAACTCCTTTGCTTCTTAAGTATAGTACATGTGATAGTGCAAAGGGACATTATATGCGTAGCCTTTATGGGGGAAGTGAGATGTAGGAAAGGAGAGAGAGAGAATGCGGCTACCTATGTAAGAGGGCGGCCACTTCAGTGCCCCATTTAGGCACATCTCCGCACACCATTTGCTGGGACCACTTCCCATGGGAGTCCCTGCAATGTCTGGCACCTCTGTGGCGTCATTTCCGGTGGGCAGTGGGCAAGGTACTTATAACTGCCCTCACCCACTGGCCATCCTCTTTGTTACCCGCTGGGCTTGTTGGCGCCCTACTAGTCCTTCAGGCCGTTGTAAGCCTAAGCAACTGGAGGCTTGCCTTGCAACACTCTGCCCCTAAAAGGCGTGAGTAAAGTCATGGACTGGTGGTCCATGGTAATTAAGGGGGAAATCCCCCAGAAAAGGGTAGCACCAATTGGGTTGGCCAAGGTGCTGTTTGGCTCATCAGGCGGGCGGGCAGGTTAGGTTATTCAGCGCTGCCTGCCCTTGGATCACCCGTAAGTTATGCCACCACGCTGGCATACTTCATGTATGAAAATAAACCTGCAGCAAACTGTTTCCCCCAAAACTGGTGTGGATTGATTATTTATTGCAGCGCAACCAATTACTGATAAGCGGGTGAGGACTGGGATATCGGCACTAAGAGCGCGCATGGAGATGGCCAGTCATTCAGTAATTTGAGTATGCTATCACATTGACTGTTTCATTAGGGTTGCCTATAATTCTTACTTGCAGGCCGCCAGTGAGTTTTTACTGTAGGTAAATCCCATTTATGTAGAACTCAGACCTGCTGTTGAGGCATAACGGTGTATTTGTAGATAACTAGCATGCCACTCCATGAGCATAATTTGATGGAAGAGTGTGGGTCTCTGAAGTGGCCTGTTTGGAAAGTAATTCAATGCAGGCCTAAGGACCATAGCTGTACTTAAATTATATTTTGCCTGGCACCTTGGCAAATAGTAAAACTAAAGAAGTGAGACAGGACGCTTAAACGTAAGGCAATAATGTATGGATGAAGAGAGAGTGCGTTAAAGTATGTGTATGCCATGTGACCTATGCAGGAAGTGTTTTATTGTCATGCCTATGAGGCAGAGATTTCAAATATGTCATCACTGCAAAAGTGTGGCAGTGCTCGTGCGTGGAACTGAGCAAAGGGGAGAGAGAGCTGTGCTTGTGGTTGCGCCTAACATCATTTGCATTTGTTCCAGTTTTGGGCGGGTATGATCTGGACTTGTGTCCCACATCCGTCTTAAGAGAAGAAGAAAGTGGGGAAACCCACTTGGTACCTCGCACTGTTCACTGAGTGGGAAGAAATCCCTAGGTACACATTATCACAGAACAATTTTTAAATGGTTAATTCTTAATTGCAAGCAAAATAAATGTGTTGGTAACTTTCAATCAATTTTAGCAACAAATGAAAAACAGAAGGATTTAATCATCACGTAAGTATTGTTCATTTCACAATATGTTAAGCAGTACGTGAATGCATCATATTCAAGTTACAGAAGTGTCCAATAAGTTGAAAATTTTAATATAATGGAGAAAAAATCAAGATGTTTTTGTCTTCATTGATGTTGAAGCCCAATGCATTTCGGGATTTGTAGAATCCCTTCATCAGGGGCAGTCTAAAACATAAGCAGAAAACAAGACATATGTCTAGACAATGAACTTTTAGGATTCAAACAGAATTCAAACTGATGCCACAACGGTGGAGACACAAGAGTGTGTAACCTTAGTGTTGGTTACCAATGTTAAACATTCGTGTGTACATGTTCTAAAAAGGTGAAATTATTAAGCAAGTATAGTTGAGAAAGAAACCCGTGTGCAAAGAGAGAGGGAGACAGCGGAGTACTGTGAAAGAAGCTGATATATCTGGTAAAAAACGTGAGAGAATCTGAACGTGCAAGTTTACCGCCAGTGCTGTAAATGAAATAGAACGGAAAGGCGCTCACCTCAATTTGACAACAATGAAAAACAATGAAAAAATAATGAAGAAACGTTCAGCCAGTGGTTTACTAGGAGAAAACTCTTCTGGTTCTGCAGAGTGGGAAAAAAATGAAGCAACGATGTAATGGGTTGAGGGTGGAAATTTACTGCACTGTCCCAAATGTGCGTTGGAGAGTGAACTGTTACCTGAAGTCTCAACGAGACTGGATAAGCCGAGTATCCGTGTAGAGCTCGTGGGATGAGACGTTACGCGACAACAAGTGTTGGCGAAGAAATACCTCTGAAGGTAAACGGGAGATCTGCAAGCATGGAAAAAATTAGCCTGCTGGACAATAGATTGCCAGGCGGTGGTTCGTAGAAAGAACAAGGTGGTGAACTCTAGTGTACCTGGAAGCCGCAACTTGACGAAGCGTTCTGTCGTTAGAAGGAAAAACCGGAACTCGTCTCAGGGAAAACGCAGTGATGCGTGAATGGATGACGGCGGGGTTAAGTGGACGTGGAGGAATGGAGATAGAAATGAGACTGGGGGTGAACCAAAACGGCAGGATAAACAATAATAAGAAGCGTACTAGGAAAATTCCAACCAAGTAAACAATGGGCTCGGGGGTGAAGAATGCAGAAAGCGTCTGCAAATCAGACGGGATGTCAATGCAAATGATCCTGAGAACGTGGCACTGCTGGCAGTGAATGGCGGAATAAGAGTGCTGAGTGTGGAAAACAATAAAGTTTTGTGGAAAGAAAAAAGAGTGTTCAGTAAAAAAGAACCAGGAGAACCATAAGATACCTGAATACAGAAGGGGTCTGATAGTTGTATATGGTGAATGCATGATTGAGACTAGTGTGAGCATAATAAAAGTGGTATAAACAAATTCCATATGTACTATATACACAGCGAACACTGTTACAAAAGGCAATCATAAGGTGATAATCAAGATGAAAGAATGCATGTGTGCAACTGTACAGAGAGAACAATAATACTGGAGGCAGTACATAGTTGAACGATGAATACATGATAAATGACGGAATGAGAGTGTAAGTTCAGTGTTATTAGGTAGATAACACAAGGAAAAAACATGATGGTGGTGTCTACATTGTTTGTCTCAGAGGGGAACAAAACCTTAGAGGTAACAACTCATATCAATACGATCATTTAATTCATATGGAATCAAGGTATTTAAAAATTTGATCCAGTGGATTTCTCTTTGGAGAAGCTTTTGGGTACTGTCTGCTCCCGGTTTGGGTTTCACAACTTCAATTATCTGAAATCTGAGTTGTGAGATGATACCACTAATGTTATTTACTGCATCAAATGCCCCTGCGGAAAAGCCTATGTCGGAAAAACGGAAAGAAAGATCAAAGTAAGAATCACCGAACACAAAAGAAAAATCAGGAACCACAGTACTACTTTGCCATTATCAACTCACTGGCATGAAACTAAGCATACCATCTCACAACTCAGACTTCAGATAATTGAAGTTGTGAAACCCAAACCGGGAGCAGACAGTACCCAAAAGCTTCTCCAAAGAGAAATCCACTGGATCAAATTTTTAAATACCTTGATTCCATATGGATTAAATGATCGTATTGATATGAGTTGTTATCTCTAAGGTTTTGTTCCCCTCTGAGACAAACAATGTAGACACCACCATCATGTTTTTTCCTTGTGTTATCTACCGAATAACACTGAACTTACACTCTCATTCCGTCATTTATCATGTATTCATCGTTCAACTACGTACTGCCTCCAGTATTATTGTTCTCTCTGTACAGTTGCACATATACATTCTTTCATCTTGATTATCACCTTATGATTGCCTTTTGTAACAGTGTTCGCTGTGTATATAGTACATATGGAATTTGTTTATACCACTTTTATTATGCTCACACTAGTCTCAATCATGCATCCACCATATGCAACTATCAGACCCCTTCTGTATTCAGGTATCTTATGGTTCCCCTGGTTCTTTTTTACTGAACACTCTTTTTTCTTTCCACAAAACTTTATTGTTTTCCACACTCAGCACTCTTATTCCGCCATTCACTGCCAGCAGTGCCACGTTCTCAGGATCATTTGCATTGACATCCCATCTGATTTGCAGACGCTTTCTGCATTCTTCACCCCCGAGCCCATTGTTTACATGGTTGGAATTTTCCTAGTACGCTTCTTATTATCGTTTATCCTGCCGTTTTGCTTCACCTCCAGTCTCATTTCTATCTCCATTCCTCCACGTCCACTTAACCCCGCCGTCATCCATTCACGCATCACTGCGTTTTCCCTGAGACGAGTTCCGGTTTTTCCTTCTAACGACAGAACGCTTCGTCAAGTTGCGGCTTCCAGGTACACTAGAGTTCACCACCTTGTTCTTTCTACGAACCACCGCCTGGCAATCTATTGTCCAGCAGGCTAATTTTTTCCATGCTTGCAGATCTCCCGTTTACCTTCAGAGGTATTTCTTCGCCAACACTTGTTGTCGCATAACGTTTCATCCCACGAGCTCTACACGGATACTCAGCTTCTGCAGTCTCGTTGAGACTTCAGGTAACAGTTCACTCTCCAACGCACATTTGGGACAGTGCAGTAAATTTCCACCCTCAACCCATTACATCGTTGCTTCATTTTTTTCCCACTCTGCAGAACCCGAAAAGTTTTCTTCGAGTAAACCACTGGCTGAACGTTTCTTCATTATTTTTTCATTGTTTTTCATTGTTGTCATATTGAGGTGAGCGCCTTTCCGTTCTATTTCATTTACAGCACTGGCAGTAAACTTGCACGTTCAGATTCTCTCACGTTTTTTACCAGATATATCAGCTTCTTTCACAGTACTCCGCTGTCTCCCTCTCTCTTTGCACACGGGTTTCTTTCTCAACTATACTTGCTGAATAATTTCACCTTTTTAGAACATGTACACACGAATGTTTAACATTGGTAACCAACACTAAGGTTACACACTCTTGTGTCTCCACCGTTGTGGCATCAGTTTGAATTCTGTTTGAATCCTAAAAGGTCATTGTCTAGACATATGTCTTGTTTTCTGCTTATGTTTTAGACTGCCCCTGATGAAGAGATTCTACAAATCCCGAAATGCATTGGGCTTCAACATCAATGAAGACAAAAACATCTTGATTTTTTCTCCATCATATTAGAATTTGCAACTTATTGGATACTTCTGTAACTTGAATATGATGCATTCACGTACTGCTTAACATATTGTGAAATGAACAATACTTACGTGATGATTAAATCCTTCTGTTTTTCATTTGTTGCTAAAATTGATTGAAAGTTACCAACACATTTATTTTGCTTGCAATTAAGAATTAACCATTTAAAAATTGTTCTGTGATAATGTGTACCTAGGGATTTCTTCCCACTCAGTGAACAGTGCGAGGTACCAAGTGGGTTTCCCCACTTTCTTCTTCTCTCATTAATCTCACATCCGTGGTGACAACGGATGTAGTACCTCAGCACCCTTATTGAAACTTTTTCACCTTTACAAGTCAAAAAATTACTTCCAGTACTGCCTACAAATTGGTGTGCTCCTTACAACCCATTCTTCTTTAAACCCACATCCGTCTTAGTCATGATCAGGGTTCGAGTCAGGGGTACACGCGGGTGGACGGTGTCCATCCACTCTTTTCACAGGGTGGACGCCGTCCACCCAGCCAAGAAGTTGAGCCCCAGACGGGGAGGGGAGTTTTCTTATTTGAGATTCCAGCTGCTCCATAACAAAGGCAGAACTTAAAGGCCCATTTGGCCTTCTTTGTCTTGGTATCCAGACTGGGGGCTGCCTGTAACCTCACACCTATAGGTAAATGCAGAGGAAGGGAAGCAAAAGCAGCAGCTTGTTAACACTTCAAAGGAGCATTAGAGAGGCACGATTTTGACTTTGTTCGGACCCCCATAAATAATAGATAGTCATGCACTGTAAGAATGTCAGATGAGTTACTCTGTCCCAGTGCAAAATAACAATTTAAATACCGGTATTTTTTTTATTTGTTTTACAGCGCTATTCATCCCAATGTAGGGTGCCAGATCACTTTACAGCAAACATACATATTATAAATAAATCACACAAGTTTGGAAATCATTGTACAGGATGTGTTACATAAGACAGTGAGAGTTACTGGGTGTAGGAGTCACATATCATCCTTCATAGTTCACTGCTATACTAGAAGGATTACAATGCAACTGCATGTAACAAAAAGATCTCTTTGTTCAAAGCAGTAACCTACTTACCTATCTTCATAAAATAAAATCTGCCATCTGTATGTTACATGATTTGCTTTGCAGGAGGTGCATTAACCCTGTATGCTACTTTAAATCAAAACTAGGACTAGACAAAAACAGATCTTTCCATTAAATGTGTTAACCACCAGGCAGCTAAAGTAATCACATCTACATGGAAATGTGCTGCACATGGAATATTACGCCTGGTGGGGTAGGCTGGCAGCAGAGTTAGTTTGTCAATCCTTGGGTAAAGGAACCTGTTGCGTGCCATGATGTCACTTCCTGTGATGTCACTTCCTGTGGTGTCACTTCCTGCAATGCCACGCGCTGTGATGTCACTTCCTGTGATACTACCTAACTTGGAGAGTCCCCCCACTTCTTTTTTTAGGGCTTGTGCCCTGGTCATGGTGACTGGTTACATCCGCTGCTTTGTCATCTTTGGAAGACCATTTTTACGTCTCTGACAGCTATTGTTATACTGTATGTCACACTCCTGGTACTTTAAGTGCTCATTTACAAGTGGGATGTGTCAGATTCGATCAAATCCAACCTTGTGGTGTTCGGAATTTTTCTGATGTGATAATTGTCGCCTATGCCGACGTTTTGGGGAATAATATACAGATGTTTTTGATTATCAAACAAAAATTTGGTTGTACCATACACAACAAGCCTTTCCCCTTGCCTTTCTCCTTGTTAATACCACCCAGTTGGACCAGTCTAAATTTAATGAAGGTTGCGATCTTATTGCACATGGTAATTACTGGGTGCAGTAAAAATTGCGATGCTTTAACTGCAATCCTTGTAAAAGCAAGTGTTTATGCAGGGATCGCAGTTGTAATCGGGCCCTAATCGTATCCAACAATCTCTCGAATTCTGATCACGGAGAAATCAGTGCAATTGGTTTCTTTATTTAATGTATTTTCACGAAATAACGGTAACTTCCTACTGCCTGTGACGGGACACTGTCTAGCCTAGTGCCAGCCTATGTGATTGCTTGGTTGTTTCACAGCCACATGAGTGGCCCCTGCTGTCCCCTTAACAGATTGTCTTTTTGCAAGCTCACAACTGGCCAGGAGAAGCCAGTAGAAGGCATAGGAAGCTCTCAACTCCAGGCTGAGAAAAGTTTAAACCCTTATAAGCCAGGAAGGGTGGTATGATCCAAAGGAGAGGGCAGTAGGTACTAGATGCCTTTCACCTGTCAGGGAATGCTAGTCACACTTCAACAAGCAATTGGATTGAAATGGTCAGAGAGTTGGTCACACCCAGGAAGAAATTACCTATGTACATGTGACTCTAGTTCTACAACATTTGAGTCTTTCCTTTCATATATTCACATACTTGAATCATTCCCCATCGTCAAGCTGGTATGCCCTAGTCCATCTGAATAGCAGTTAAGTGTTAAAATGGCCATAAGCCTGAATAAAAGTTTTTTGATTAGTAGCACATCCACCTCATTTGAAGCAACCCAAACATCAGTCAATAAGGCGGCAGTGCCAGCCCTCCAACTCGACCTAGAGGCCGTCATAGCTCAAATGTCTATAGCACAAAGTGTGGGAAGAGTATTTATTAATTGAGCCTGGGACTGGGTAGAAGGGCATATGAATATATGAACTGTTCCAATGTTGGAGAACTGGAGTTACAGGTAAGTAACTCATTTCTTTTCCAACACTGGATCTTTCGTATCGTCAAATGCTTGAATAAGAATAGTCAGCAGTGTAAATTATTAAATATATAAAAAAAGCAGGCTCATCTTTATTGAAACAGGTTTGTGAGGAATGCCTTTCCCTCTGCTGCATCAGCTTCTGCTTTCACATCAAGGCAGTAGTGCTTCCTGAAATGTCCCTACTCTACCATGTAGTTGTATGATAGGTATGTCACAAAAGCACACCAGCATAGAGTGCCACAGTTGATGCCATGCTTCTAGAGGAGTGCACACTCACTCTTCCCTGAAATGCACGCTAGGCTTTGGTGTGGCAAAAGGGAATGCTGGCTGAGAGCAAATGTGGTATCCACTGTTTGGACAGGGGACCACCTCTACCTGGCTGTCCAAAAGAGACAGTTGATCTGATGAGCATATGTCTTTTAATGTGATGTAGAACTCAAGGCATCTACATATGTCCCATGAATGTAATAATCTTTCTGCTGATATAGATGGGTTTGGAAAAAAAGCTCATATAATGACTGGAAAGAGGCACAAGGGAAAAAGCGCAGAATAGGAATGATACAACGAGGGAAACGCATGCTAGGGATGATAAACGTGAAACCCCAAACCTACCCATAAAAAGGCCAGGCCCTGAGACAGTAAAAAACTCACAAGATCCAAGTTTGAACCCAAGTTCAGATATTCTAGGATTACCACCTGCCTCATGTCCTTACGTAGTAATTTTAGCAGGGGATCCGGCACTAAAAAAAGGACAGAGTGAATCCTGGACAACTCTCCGAAACAAGACAGTCGATTGGCTGACAAAACACAAAAACCTTAGACCACGAAACACTAACGAAATTTTGATGGTCCGCAGAGTAGGGTGGGTTGCCAACTCCCTCAAGAACCTAGATGGTGATTGTAAAATAGTTAATTTTCGTCGACCGCAGATAGTTCGAACACTATTAAATACTAGAGAGGAAACCTTGGCCCTAAACACTTGTATTTGTGCTCTCCCATTGGGGTATTTTTACAAACCACATCCCGGGCTATCAGTCCATGATGATGCTCTAATATTATCCCCGAATAGGTTCCCGGCATTATCTGTCTTGGATGCTGTGGATTGACAACCAACTCCTATAGTCGGTGAAATACTCCCTCCTGCAACTAATGAGGCAAACAGATGTACAGAACAAATGCGCTTCAGAAATATGCATTACCCAGAGGAGTTGCAGGGGGAGATAGCCCCTTATGACGCATATAAGCTACACACAGTTGCTGGGGAGGAGGAGCAGCAATGGCCATTACCCATGGACATAAATGTTTCTTCTGATATAGTGAATAGTCCTCATAGGCTAAACACAACAAATCCAGGAGTAAACATTCGGAAAGCAATACGATTTACATCCTGGAATATAGCGGGACTAAACCGGAACCGTAAAGATATGGAATGGGTGGAATATACAGAGCAAAGTGATATTCTTCTCTTACAAGAGACTTGGGCTCTAGAAACTCCCCACAGGGTAGGGTTTAAGACATTCAGCGTAAATGCCATTCTGTCAACGAGAGGTAGGCCTTCTGGGGGTCTCATTATATGGATTAGAATAACCCTCAAAATTGAATCAATTGCACTACACACAGCATCCCAGGACTTGGTTGGTGTAAAAATTAAAACACAGGATAAAAAATGTATATATTTAATTAATTTTTACAATAGACCAAGTCCAACTTCGAAAGTATCTTTAACAATAAAGCAACTTGATTCATTTTTTAATCTATTAGAGGCTGGTGCAATGGTAATTATCGGGGGCGATCTCAATTGTAAGTTTGAACCAGTGGTGGGGTTTGATAATCTTTTTGAAGATGAAGACACAATGAATAATATTCCCGCCCTAGAAAGTAGTCCGACAGTGCCCTGCACTATAGCAGTCGCACAGATCATTAAACTAACAACAGGGCAAGGTCTTAGAGCTTGCAATGGTCGGTTACCCTCGGATAGACCGAATACTCCAACCTTCTGTAGAGGTAATTATAGGAGTAGCATCGATCATATATTGGTTTCTGTTGAGTTTTGGCCTAATGTATTAGATCTGAAAATTGACGATAGAACCGATAGTGATCATCGTCCTTTGCACTTGTCACTAATACCTGACCTTTTCCTTGGTAAAATTTTGGACAATGAAGAAACTTTTACCTCTATTGATGCTAACATAGTTAGTAACAACCGCCGTGCTCTAAAATGGCCGCACATACTAGGAAAGGCTGAATCCATGATACAGATTTATAACATATTTGCTGATACTGTTTCTCTTCATTTAAACTCATCAGGAGTGGAATTTCCAATAATGGCTGTACATCAAGCTTTGCAGGATGCACTGGCACCAGTATTGAGTAGATTACCAGGGAAACATAGCGAAAAAGGTAAAAAACAGGAGCAAACCCATGGTATGATAGAGAGTGTTGTGAGGTAAAAGCTGACCTCATACTGTCAATAAAAGAGAACAATGTAACAGCTACAAGGGAGAAAATAATAAAATATAAGCAAACCCTTGCCCATGCTAAAAATTCGTGGGATGATATACTTAGACAGATTTAATTGAAGCGGACAAATCCAAAGATCAAGCAGGCTTTTGGCGTTTAATACCAAAAGGCAGAAAGACTAGTTGGGAGGATAAGGACCGTTACCTAGATGCAAAAACTTGGGAGGAACATTTTTCTAGACTCTATGCGGATGTACAAGTGGTAGAGACACCTTGCACTATAATAGCGGTGCCCAACCCTACTAAGAATAATGTTCACTTTCGCCTGGAGGAAACATTAATGGCAATAAAAGCAGTTAAGCCAGGGAAAGCCCCAGGTCCTGATAAAATACCGGGAGATTTATTGAAGCATGATAGCAGTGTTTGGGGCCCCTATTTTAATTACTTATGTAATGCAATTGCTGCAGGTTCGCCAATACCGGAAACATGGAAAGGGGCGGAAATTGTCCCAATCTTTAAAAAAGGCAATTGCTGTGACCCTGCAAATTACCGACCAATTAGTTTAATCGATATTTTACAAAAAAATGTTTCTAGGCATATCTTAATGAGATTGAACGACTGGCTTGATGAGAATAGTGTGATCTCAAAATTCCAGGCGGGGTTTAGATTAAAAACAAGCAAAATCGATCAGGTTTTTAGATTTTTATGCTTATGCTGGAAATATATAAATATAAAAAAGGCCACTTGTATATTGCTTTTGTAGACCTAAAGGCCGCTTTTGACCTCGTACCCCGGAACTTACTTTGGGAATCATTGAAACAGCAAGGCGTCCCTGTTGAACTATTGATGCAAATAATAAGATTGCACGAAGGTAATTTTGCAAAAGTAAGGTGGGGCCCAAGGGGTGAACTAACTGAGGCCATTTCGGTAAGAAGGGGTGTACGTCAGGGGTGTGTACTGTCACCCACCCTATTTTCAATATATGTCAATGATACTCCAAGTCATTTACTTGGGTGCACACATGACTCACCTAAGTTGGGTGGGGATTTGATGCCAGCCCTTCTATTTGCTGACAACACCATACTGATATCGCAAACCCCTAAAGGTCTACAATCTCTATTGAATTATTTTAATACTTACTGTAAAAAAGGGGCCTTTAAATAAATTCCAGCAACACAAAGTACATGGCAATAAATCCACACAAATCTTTGAAAAAGAATCTAGCAGTTAGTCGCCAAAAACTAGAGTATGTACACGATTTTAGTTATTTAGGTATAACTTTGGACACAAAGTTGTCCTGGAAGCAACAGTTAGAAAAAAAAGATTATCCAACTTCAAAACTCGTTGCCAATAATAAAGATGCATGGGAGTAGTATATCGAAGGCGTTGACTCCTGCTTTGGAGGTTTACAAATATAAAGTACAATCAGCCGCTCTTTATGGGGCCAAAATTTGGGGTTCACACTGCAAAAGGAGCTTTGAATGAGGAGAAAACAAGTTTCTCAGAAGGGTTTTAAGCTTGCCAGTGAGAACACCCCTAATTCCAATTCTTATGGATTCAAACGTCAAACGAACAGACCGCCATGCAATATTAAGACCCCTACTATATTGGGTACGGCTCTGGTCAACTCCTGAATTGACCAGTTACAAGGAGGGTTTACAGAAGATTTTAGAAATTGACATAAGCAGGGGCACTCCGTGGACCAAACATGTTTTTTCCTGGTTCGAGAAATTGGACTTGAAACATTTTTGGGAAGCTGCGACACAGCTGACTATGGCACTTTTTGGACCCATATTCAAAACAACGTGTTACATTGCGCAGGCAATGGTACATTAATAACTGAGTTTCTTCTTTTTAAGGAAGTAGCCAGTTTTGAACCTTTCTTGGATGAGATATACCCACCACTAGCCAAGGCCTTATACATGAAGTTTAGCTATGGTGTGCTCCACATCAATGCGAGCACATCTAAATGGGCAATAAACTGTGATAGAAATAGTAATGAATTTTGTGAATTATGTCAAAATGCATTAAAGGAGAATGACTTACTTGTACTATTCTTTTGCGCAGCATACGGAAAACCGAGGAACAAATGGATTAAACCCATCTGCCGTAACCTGACTACTAGAGTCTGTATAGAGGCAGGAAGAATATTGAAAACAGATACTTCCCCAAAAATTGGTTTTAGTGTTAGTAGGTTTTTATTTAATGTGAGTCTTATAAGAGCTAAAGCTGTATTAAGACTGTAACCACGCACATGCAATTTATGGCCTTAACGCTAAAATTAAATTATGGATTTATCCTTGCATAGAAAAGTATTATAAGTTGGTATGACCACGTGGAAATAATATTGAAATTTCATATAATTATGCACATGCTCAAATTAGAATAATAAATAACTACTCTTGTGTATAGTTTACTATATTAAAAATAAAATTCTTTATGCCTAAGTTTTAATGTATTTATTGTTTTAATAGTATTTCTTGGTACGGAAAATGTATTAGTCACTCAGATTGCAGCCCCTACCATGTTGAGGTGTTACTATTTATATACGGAATTGTCCCATGTATTTTACAATTGTATGTGTATATTGAAGATGCATCTTTTATGGTTTTATTTTGAATCGAAATAAAGAATATGATGATGATGATGATGAATGGTTTGTTCAAGTAAAAGTCAGTAGGAACTTTGGGTATGAATCTGAGATTGGTTCTCAGGATGACTATGCCCATGGTGAACCATATCAAAGGCTCCCTGATGGTGAATGTTTAAATTTCCCCTACTCACCTTGCTGAGGTTAGTGCTAGGCACTGTTTTCCATGAGAAAACTTTAATTGATGTAGGAAGCTGTGTTTTTATGTGGTAGTGCCAATGTAAGGGAACACCATGCAAAAAGTACAGACGACCCTTATTGGTTTACAGGGCTTAAATTAATAATCCCAAGTGCTCTATTTGTGGTAGTGTGGTCGAGCAGTTTAGGCTTATCAGGGGTTAGTGTTAAGCATTTGTTTTACACACAGAGTCAATTAATGAGACACACACTCATGAAGAAACTCGTGACCAATTTAGAAAAATACAACATATTTTTATATAATTTTAGACACCATGATTATCGAAATCAAATAAGTCTTGTACTGCATATTTATTTGTTGATTTATTAATTTTTCTTGCTATAGTGCACAATTCACTCCTGGAGGAGTATCTTGGCGCTAGCGTTACAGACAAGGGCCTTCAGAACATCCATGTTTTTAACATCTTCTTAAAATTCTGGAAATCAGGGTTGGCAGGGATATGAAGAGGCAATTAATTCCGAAGATACAGGGCCAAGCATGAAAAAGACCTGCCACTGAATCTGGTTGTGCGAATACGGCGGGAGGGGGTGTCCGCAGAAGAGCTTTATTGGAAGACTCTAACTGTCTAGGAGGTGGGTAATGTTTGAGTCTTAAATAAAGATGGACAGGTAAGGATTGATAGAATGCCTTGTACGTCAGACAAAACAGCTTGAAAGCTATGCATTTTCTTAAGACAGTCAATGAAGTTTCTACAGTATGGGTTCAGAGGGAGACCATGCAGGGAGACTGCAGATTAGCCATGCAGATGTGTTCTGCACAATTTGCAATTTGGCAAGCAAGGTGTCATTAGCAGATATCAAAAAAGCATTCTCATTGTCCAGGCAACTATGAGAGCCTAGACAAGGGTTTTCCTGACAGTTGAGGGAAGCCATGGAAAAGATTATGTTAAGAGTCTCATTCTGGCAAAACATATGGCGCATGCACAGTTGACTTGGCCTCATGGATAATGTGTGATCGATCTTTACTCCCAAATTTTTCACTACTTGCTTAGGGGAGGGAGCAAGGTCAAAGTCGTGGGGCACCAGTCTGCTAACCATAGCTCTTGGGCTTTGCCAAATAACAAGATCTAAAAAGTTATACATGCAAACGGTTGTAGAAGGTATCCTTTAAGTTTTAAGGTGCTTAGGCTCAGGGTCCAAGTTCAGGTTGCAGTGCCCTGGGTGTCCAGATACAGAGGTGCTTCTCACGTTTGTAGCCTTGAGCGCTACGGAATAAAGTTTCATGGGACCTGTCAAAATAACAGAGTCTGCAAGGAGGGACTTGGTGACAAGTCCAGTAGAACTGAAAATGAGGTTCAGCTTGTGGGGATTCCTAGGCCAAGGGGGCACAGGCAGAAGTTGTGTACTCAGGTTGTGGGGCTCAGGTTCAGATGTGGTAGCTGCCTGGCCACTTAGCGTTGGAGGCTCTCACAGTTCTTGCGGTACCTCCAGAGGAGGGAAAAGAAACATAGCAGGGCCACTCTCGGTGTGGGGCTTGTCTTTCCTGACATCCCTCGATGTGCAGGTAAGATTTCGTGGCAGTGGTGTTTGGATTGAACACATACAAGCCTTGGTTGGTGCAAGTGTTCCCTTAGTCAGGATATTGGTGCAGGGGAGCTCCTGGATGGGCTAGGGTCTTAAAACTCGGGAGAAAGACAGGGTTGACCTCCTAGACCCTCAGGGACCTCCTCGTGTTGCATTTCCCCTTCAGTGGGCCAGATGGTCAACAACACAAGGTACCAGGTAGATGCTTTTGGTGCCTGCAGATGCAGGGGGATGGCTCCTCCATGCCAAGGGAGATGCTGCCTAGTTGTTGAAGTTACTGAATGGTCCTCCACAGCTCTGGAAGGATGCACAGCTTCTGGACAAGTTGGTTCAATTTTCAAGGTTCCAAGGCACGGTTTTGCGACAAGTAGTGGTAAAGTCCTCTGTTCTCGTATTGACTGCTCTTCTTTGTCCTTCCTTCGGTTCCCAGTAGACGAATCTGAGTTCCTGGTGCCATGGGTCCACCTAAATACTGAATTTAGGGGCGCTAAGGGGAGTGTAAGGTTGTAGCCAATGGGCTGTCAACTCCTGTTGTGACTACACCCCATATATGACCACTTCCTGTGGAGAGAGGGCATAAACCTGACCCAGAGTTCCTAGTTTCACCAAAAACAAGATGGTAACCCTTCTTCGAGTGCCCACTTCAGATAGCCCACCCTAACTAGCTAATTTTCCTATCTGCTCTGGAACCAAATGGGCCCCCGGGCGGGTGGTCGCATTCTCCAGGAGAAAGCCGGGGTCGCATATTGAAGCCTCTGGCCTTGGTATGCTAATTCACTAGCCATTCTGCTGGAGGAGGTGTGATCACCTTCCTCCAGAACAGGCATTGTTCCTGACCTCTGCGAGCACTGACTCTCCTGAGCAGGGGGTCTCAAACTTGTCTGTGGTGGCAGGCTGGAAGAGTCCAGTCAGCCAGCACACTAAATACCAGGCAGGTTTCAAGGGGTATCTCTAAGGTCCCCTCTCGGTGGATGTCATAATAAATCCAACACTGGTATTAGTGTGGATTTATTAAGACGACGTGTTTGATACCAAACACTATTATTTTCATTGAAGCCATTATGTACCTGGGTAACTTGTAATGGCCACTGCCAAGGTCATATGCTTAAGATGTCTTCCTGATCACTTGCAATGTTGTGGCAATGGAACCAGACATCACAGGCATATCTGCTCAAGCAGATATATCCTCACATATAATATAATGCACACTGCCTTAGGGCTCTAAGGCCTGCTGTAGGAGTGTCTTGCATATAGTATATGTAGTGTGCATGGGGATGGCACACAGGTAGTGTGCCTTGTCGTGCTTTAAAAATGTTTTGCACCATTTTGCGCATTCAGCATAGGCTGGCTGCATGCAGTGTTTGTGTGGATCCCTTTGGGTGGCACAATACATGCTGCAGCTCATAGGGACCCTCTTTAGTACCCATGCCCGGGGCAGCAGAGGTACCATTTACTAGGGACTTACAGGGGTGCCAAAGTACTTGCCAATTGGTTTACAATTAGACATTTACCTGTTTTTTGTTGTTGTTTTTTTTTAATTCATATTTAACTTTATTAGTCACAGTCACATAAGAAAAAAGAAAAAAAAAGGGCATTTTTAAATTACATTAAATACAATTACAATGAATAAGTAAGTACAGATGGATATATGCAAAATAATTAACATATCAGGTCATAACCAAATCAGGTTTCAGCACTAATTACAAAAGAAAAAGAAAAATACTTTTTAGTCACACTGTAGACTGGACCATAGCCGTCCAAATTTGACCAAAGATCTCGGGTCCCTTGCTTTTGACAATGCCAATTCCATTTCGTAGACCCCCCTCGTAGCAACCAAAATTCGTTAATAGTGGGGCTAAATTTTTCTATCCATACTCTGGCAATAGTCAGCCGAGCACAAGCCATAAAAATTGACACAAAAAAATTTGAGACATTGCCTGTATCCGATAATAACCCCAGTAAGATTTCCTTCTCTGATAATACCGTTGTTTTACCAGTTAGCTTACTCAATTCCTGGGCAATCCTACACCAAAAATCAGCAAGCTTGGGACATGTAACGAACATATGCCGTAAGTCTACAGCAAATTCGTTACACTTAGGGCAATAAGATTTAAGAGAATTGCTTGAAGTAGACCATTTAGAGATCACTTTTTGGGTATAATACAGCATAAATACAATGCGGTGCTGTTGTAGTTTTAAATTGATTGAGGTGACGGAAGAGTTGATTCTAACAAGTGAATCTGAGACCTCATCAGAAGTCACCTCTATACCAAACATGTTATTTAATTTAGTTGTAACCTGAGGCAAATCATCTTCAGATTCATCCATAAAACAGCCGTAAGCTCTCCCTATAAGACCACGATTACCATTCTTGAAAATTACACGAAGAACTTCTGTTGTAGGAGGGAGAGCCAACAATCCTTTACCTTGCATAAAGAAGTTCCTGATTTGTAGATATTTTAAAAAAAATATATACGTAAGCCCATATTCCGTTAGTAACGACTGAAATGACTTGAAACCTTTTTCATCATAAAGCTGCCCCAACATTGTAATTCCCTGTTGTTGCCAGACTTGCGTAACTGAGTCCGAAAAAATATCGGAAAATTTAGGATTATCCCAGAGATAAGTAAATTCATGCAAATCTGGGAGATTAAACTTTTTACAAATGTCTTGCCAAATATGAAAGGTATGTCGGATAGTCTTAAATCGGACTCTTTTATAATAGTTGGGATCAGACATAAACTGAAGCAAGAAGCCCGTATTTGAGCCAGTTGCCAACTGTTAGGACAACCAAGGTTTCCTCACATCCGGTCCCTTAATTAAAGATTGAATTCGACTAATGAAGGCATCCCAGAAATAAGTTCTAAAGTCTGGGAGTTTAAAACCTCCCTGCTTAAAGGATAGCTTGATATATCTGAGCGCCCGTCTTGCTCTCCGATAGTTCCAAATAAAACTACCGACGGCACTATCTAAACGCTTAAAAAAAGAGACCGGAATCCTTAAAGGAATGGCGCGGAAGAGGTAAAGAAATTTAGGCAGTATGTTCATCTTTATTATATTACACCTCCCAACAATAGTCAGCGGGAGCTTTTGCCACCTACGTAAATCATTATTGACCTTTTTCAGGAGGGGTGTGTAATGTAAGTCAAAAATATCTTCAGTACGGGCACTAAGGCATACCCCCAGATACTTGGCCGAAGTTGTAATACCTAGTGTAGATGGGGCATATGACAACGTAAAATTTAGGATAGACTGTGTCTTGTTCAGGTTCAGTTTGTATCCGGAGAAGGACCCAAACCGCTGTGCTTCTTGAGTTAGTTCGGAGATAGTTTCTACTGGGTTTGTGGTGAAAACAGCAATATCGTCAGCGTATGCGGTAACTTTCAGAAAGGTACCATTGAGAGCAGCTGGTGATATACACGTGTTGTGGAGTAAGTGTTTAATAAAAGGCTCAATATATAATGCAAATAATAAAGGTGAAAGCGGACACCCTTGCCGTGTGCCGCGGGAAATACTAAACACAGACGAAGAAAGACCGCTATGCTTGATCGTGGCAGTAGGTTTGTAATAAAGTTTCTGAATAGCCGAGATAAACCTCCGACCGAGGCCGAAAGAGCCCATCGTGCGCCACAAGGGGCCCCAGGCCACACGGTCGAAGGCCTTCTCGGCATCCAACATGATCATCCCAATCTGTTGATCCAGCTGATTTGCAACGTCAAATGCGACTATAGCCGTGTTAATATGCGCAGTAGTATCCCTACCAGGAATAAAGCCGTGTTGTACCTCAGACACTAAATGATGCATCAAAGGGGCAAGGCGAAATGCTAAAAGTTTAGAGAATATTTTAGCGTCTGAATTAATTAAAGAAATAGGTCTATATGAGCCAAGGTTATCGGGCGGCTTATCTTTTTTAAGAAATACAACAATATTAGTCTTATTCCAGGAAGGGGGGGAGTCCCCACCCATAAGTATCCCATTAATCAAAGTTAGCAGAATTGGAGCTAAAAGGTCCCTGAATACTTTATAAAATTCAAGTGGTAAAGTATCTTCCCCAACTGCTTTACCTACGGGCAACGCCCCAATTGCAAGATTGAGCTCTGCAAGATCAGCGTTTCTCTCTAGACTTAAAATCTGAGATGGGTCCAATAAAGGCAGATCACTCTCCTGTATGTAAGTAATAGCTAACTGTGTATTAGGACTTGTTTCCTCTCTATACAATTCAGTATAGAATAAGCAAAATTGTTCCACAATCTCCTGCGGTTTTGAGAAAATGTTGCCATTAAGCCCCATAACTTTTTTTATATAGACCTTAGCTTTTTGGTCTGCTAACTGGTATGCCAGTACCCGTCCAACCCGTTCGCCGTACTCGTACTGCCGTGTTTTAAACTTAATAAAGTCAGTACCCACTTTATCTTTAAGCCTTCTACCAAGCTTTGCTCTCAAATCCATAACCTGTAAATATATTTGATGTTCCTTAACTTTTTTTAGAATAATAGATTGGGCGTGTTGCTGTTCTAGCTCCATATATTTCCTGTGATCACTATCCATTAGATTAAAATGAGACCGATTTTGTTTAACTATATATTGTAGTGTGGACCGCCTTACATATGCCTTCAGGCAGTCCCACACAACTGCCAGAGATGTAGAGTGTAAGTTGTTAGCAAGGTATTCCTTAAGAGCATCTTGCCTGTATTGTCCACTTGGGTACGTGGCATTCGTCAGGACCTTAAATACTGGGCTCCAATCTTACCACTGGGGGCGTAGGCCTATAGCCAGCTGCCACCTGTTTAGAGAAACCCTATTGGAAAAACCTATTTGCCCCATGGGAGGGGTAGGGGGGAAATCCTTGTGGCCACATTAGTTCAAGGCGTACTCCCCGCTAGAAAACCTAGTGCTGCATGCGTCCAGCCCGGGAGGCAGAAACATGTTGACCCCCTATTAACAATCACTGATTCACAGCGGCGACGGGATGATAAGGTCCCCACTCACCGCAATTATATATTTTAATCCCACATAGTAACCCCATAGAATAAAAATTGTTCAGGTAAACTATGATGGTTTTTAAATTCACTTACTCCTTTTTTTGTTTGGGCCCCCACTTAGTTTAGAAGTGCATCCCTGTCTTCAGGTGTATGCCCGCCCTCTATCAAACGCGGTTTTTAGAGGGCGAGGACTGGCAGATGATGAAGCATGACACCTGGTGGTGTGTGATGCCAGTCCGTCAATTTTTGTGATTTGCCCCCACTAAATTGGGCATCTCTTAGACACAACTAGGGACGGTCCTTTCTGTGGTTCATAGCTTTGGTTGGAGGCTGACCGTTCTCTAGTGCCCTAACGCCTCTAGTTCCCTCCCCGGGCCAGACCCTGGGTGTAACTGTGGTTCTTAGCGAAAAGAGAACACCAAGCGCCCTCCTCCCGGCTGTGACCCCCCCAATCCCGCCAACCCCCTAGCCAGACCAAAAAACAACAAAAAAAAAAAAACATACATCGTCAAGGGAAAATGAGAGAACCAAAGAATATATCTCAGGCCGTTACTACAGATTGCCATTTATGGAGAGCTTTTTTTGCCTCCTGCTCCGTAAAAAAAAAATGAGTATGGCCGTCTTTAATAACTTTCAGACGAGCAGGTTCCTGTAGTATGACCTGAGAACAAATGGCTTTAAGGGGGTCGATAAGTTGACGTAAAAGCCAACGCCTATCCATAGTAGGTTTTGAAAGATCAGAGCGTACAAATATTGAAAAAGAGCCCACTTTGACAGGCACTGTTGGACGAGCTTTCAAAAATATGGCCTGCCGTAACAAAAAATTACCCAAAAAAACTAGGATAGGCCTAGCAAAATTTCTTTTGGATTGAGTATCTCGTGAAAGAAAAAGTGGTAGCCTGTGTTCTCTTTGGATTTGAGTATCCATGTCCCAGTCCTCTAAGTCTGGAAATGCTTTTTGGAAAAGACCGACAATAAATGCTCGTGGGTCATTCCCTTCGCTGCCTTCCGGAATTCCAAAAACTCTCAAGTTCATGCGCCTCTGGCGGTTCTCAAGGTCTTCCAGCTTTAATTGGACACTAGTCAGCTGTGACTCATGTATGCCAACCTGTTTCATAGTAAGAGAATTTTCCTCCTCCCCAACAGCCACCCTGTCTTGAAGATCGGAAACCTCTACAGTTAAGTGAGATACTTTACTAATAACTTCGGCCAGTGACTTTTTGATTTCAGAGTTATCAGCCCTAACTTGTTGGTAGTGTTGCTGGGCTTCGAATCTTTGGGTCTTAAGTGCTAGCATAATCCTAGATAGAAATGGTTCCTCATCAGAAGTTCTATCCTGAGGACACTCCTCAAGAAGTTTCTCTGTTGCAGTTTCGGCTTCGGCACACAAGTCTCGGTACAAGGTCTGAGATCCGTCCTGAAGACTATCCTGAAGACTATCCACTATTGCGAAACTATCAGAGAGTGGACCGTCTGGCTCCGTTGCAGACATACTCTTTGGTATAACAGAGAAAAGGCCAACTGGACCAACTGAGGCGTGGTCCGTTTGATCTTTTAGAGTCGGAGTGGTTTTGGTTATGGTAGGGAGAGGGGCAGGAATTCCTAAGTTAGATAGCCTTGAGACGATTGATCTGACTTCCCCCTTTGTGGATACCCATTTCCGAAGAGGGCTCAGCTCCAAACTTGATTTTGTGTTGCTAACAGTCCCTTTCAACCGCTCGAGTGTCTCTGATAGATGGGCCTTGGTGTTAGCCCCACTCGCACCCCCCGTCCTCTGCCGCCTTTTCCCGTCCTGCATTGTTTGTGGTGTTTCCCTTTCTGAATCCTCCAACTCTCAGTAGTAGAGTTAGTAATACCACGGCCTGACTCTTCAATATCCATACATAGATTAGGGCTAGGGGGCAACATCGGCTGCCTTGTGGACCACTCATTAACCTTCTCCATTCCAATAGTGGGTCTACCACTGATCCCAGTTAGGGCCTGGTCACGTGGAGACCCCGGGCTCACAAAACTAGGGCCGGGGTCAGAGCCAAGCTGGGCGAGAGAGGCGCTAGACTGTTCCGGTGAAAAAGACGAGCCTTCACAATTTACATTAGAGGGGGATGGTACTATATATTCTCGACTGATATCTTGAACTTCATTGAGTGGCTCCTTAGATTGAATCTGAAGGACTGTGACAGCCAGAGAAGAGGTTTCCTTACAAAGAGCGGGGTGATTATTACATCCATTGACGTTCTCCTCAGAAGGAATAAATGTTTCAACTAACTCCTCCACTTCACCCCAGCCCTCATTTACTGCAGCATTGAGTACGTCAGCCATTTGATTAGTAGGAGCGATCGAATCCGACTCACAGGAGCGCAGCAGCGCGGATACCTTGCCAGATCGAAGCAGCTTTAGCATAGACTTCCCCAACTGTGGGTTAGGAGTTGCAGTGCCCCCTTGTGCCCCATTGATGTTGCAAGTCGCTTCTAATGCTCCCCCAGGACTTGAATGAACTGACCTGACCGCCTCTGCCACTCCTGCTCCTCCTGCCGGGCCGGGTTGAGCCATTGATGTCTTCGCTGAGAGCCCCGCCCGTCCTCGGCGGGTCGCTCGTGGGGGCGCCACTGCTGACCACTGCCTGCACCCAGCTCCTAAACTGCCAGGCGAGCCCCTGTAAAAGCCAGAAATCTCCTCACAGCCACGCACACCTCCGTCCAACAGAACGAAGGGTCGTCGGGGAGAAAGCGTCAGGAGAGCCTTTCGTGGCGTCCCAAATGCGAACCAGTTTGCTGCGCGGATCCCAAACACCGCGCAGCTGATCTCAGTTACCTGGCACATCGGCGGCGGCGGCGTTTAGCGGCTGGGATATCCAAGGAACGGCATCAGTGATGCAGGAGGTCCGTTTATTTACAATTGTTTTTCAAAGTAACTCTCCCTATTCTTCCGTAGCAATCCCTTCTGTCAACTCATCGGTTTAGCAGCGGAGGTAAGCGGGAGCGGGAGCCGGTGGGTAGCGGCCATCAGCCGGGAGTGGGCGGAGGTGCTCTCAAGGGCGGAGACATCCCGCCATCTTCCTTTCCCAAGACTACCGAATCACGGATTCACAACTGTGATAGACATTTACCTGTTTTAAGGGAATGAGAACTGGCACTGGGGGCTGGTTAGCAGAGAATAAGTGCACTTTTAGTCGGAAAGCATCAATACTATGGTAAAAAGTAGAAGTTACCATGGCAAAAAGGGGGCACTTTCCTACAAGTGTGCCTTGTATACTAGGTCAAAGGCAGGGTTGCATTAATTGACTGAGAATAGTATTGAGCTCACAAGGAAGCAAAGCGTATCTTACAGGTGGAAATGCCCTGAAAAGTCCTTAAATAAATTGCTTTATGATCCGTCGGGAAAACAGAGCAGGTTACAATAGATCTGCTCTTCTAAATCTTGGTATTGCAGCCAGATAGATTCTAACAGAAGAATATTTGTGCCCACTCTTGGCCAGACCCAACAAATATGGTAGTATCTGATGAGGTTGTATTTGAACTGGAAGAACATGTGCTCTTGCAGCACACACAGAAAAAGTTCCCTTTGATGTTGTATGTTTTTGTAGTTTCTGGAGCATTTGCTTATGTTATGATGTTTCTGCAGTATATCCAAGTGGCCGGACTCTAAATGGGCAAGAATCATGCTTTTAAGTTTAGCGACTTGGGGTTGTGATGTAGTATCTCTCTGAAGAGTCTGGAGTAGTTTCAGGGAAAAGGCTGGGTGTATCAACATCTGAAGTAGTTTGCTTTGCCAGTATTGACAAGGCTAACTCTGGTTGATAGATCTTGTAGGAGAGCTCCCCGGCCATCCATGGACACATCCATTGTCAGTTCAATTTTTTCTGTTACAGGTTAGAAAGAGAACTGTTTTAGGATTTGTTGGTATTCTCCACCACAGCAGTGCTTGTTTCAGTCGTCTCATGACTATAAGGTATCGTTCCATGAGCTGTTGATTTGTTTCCATTGAGTGTCCAGTTCTTTTTTCAAGGGGTCTCAATCAGAGGCTGCAAAAGGGAATGATGACTATACCGGATGATACTAGGCCTAATAGGGACTTGACTGTCTTACAGTGCCTGATTGTTTTGCAGACAGACCTTTTGCTATGGCTTGAAGCTTTGTTGGCTTTTCCCAGATGGAAACGCTTTTTATAAAGGGGTGTTCAATATTGAACCCAGGAACTAGATTTTCATGTGGGATTCTAAAAATGATTTCTCCTTGTACAATGTGAGACCAATATTTATGAAAGAGACTGATAAAGGCTATCTTATAAGTCCTTACATCTTCCTTTGAAGGAGCTTTGACAAGCCAGTCATTTAAGTATGGGTATACTTGGTAACCCTGTCGCCCGAGGAAAGCGAATGACTGCAGCAAGGCACTTGATGAAAATCCAATGTGCTGATCTGAGACCAAAAGGAAGCGCCTTGAATTGGTAATGTTGTCCTTTAGTGGATGGGTATATGGAAGTATGCGTACTGAAGGATTGTTTTTTCCAGATACTTTCTCAGCTGTCTAAGGTCCAGAATTGGTCTCCACTGTCCAGTCTTTTTTATTATCAAAATATACCTGGAGTATAATTCTTGGTTTCTTTAGGACTTGGGAACCTCTTCTATCGCTCCCTTGAGGATTCCCTGCTATAGCTCCCTCAGATAGATAGGATGGTCCTTCTTGGGTGGGCAGACAGGTGGTCATTATGCGCACAGGTCACATACTGGAATTTGTTCAATTTGTCCCACCTATTTGCCTGATGTTATGAACTCGCAAGTGAGGGCAAAAATTAAAAGTTTCCTCCCCACCTTCTTTGATTGAGGTGGAAGGAGAGGTAAAGGCGGGAGGTCAGGCTTTTTTCTGGTTCTCCTTGGAGCGTGACTGACAAGAGCTCCTCTTATGTCCTGATGACTTTCCATTTCCTTGGTTTTGATTTCGGTTGAACAAGTATCTCTGGTCATATATGGATTGTCTTTGGGAATAGCATGGTCTGGCTTGACCCCCAAACTGGTTGATTCCTTCTCTGTAAGCTTGGGATCTTCTTGAGCCATGAAAATTGGCGACCAGATCTACGGCACTGTAGAAGACCTAGTGCTTTCGCTGTATCTGTGTCTGCTTTGATACCTAGTAGAACCTCATCCACATGTTTTTCAAACAGGGTGAAGCCATCGAAAGTAGGTATGCACAGGATTTTCAACTGAGTGAATCTTAGACAGCCCTATTTTCTCAAGACAACTCTTCCTGCAAACTGGCAAACGCCTGTGTTTGGGGCGGCTATTGCTGCATCAATGATGGCTGTTGAAGTAAGTTCTTGCCAGTTGAGGATCGCTTTATTATCAGGGATGAGGTTGACCAATAGTGCAATTTCGCGCCACATCTGCAGATCGTAACGTCCTTAAACTGCCAGTGCATTGGCTACCTTAACAAAACCTGCTGCTGTTTAAATCTTCACTCCAATTATCAATACATCAACGAGTACAGTAGATGGAGTAATGGGGTTCTTAGATCTCCTCACAGCATCCAATGTTATCACTGAATCCGGCTTTGGATAATCGGTAAGAAAAGGTGGATCTGATTCTGGTGCCCTGTACTTTTTCTCCAAACAAGGTATCACTGCTTGAACGATAAAAAGTGTCTTCATCAGTTTAAGCCTTAGGACCAGACAGAGTTCAGGATTGGTATGGATCTTACAGATGTTTGTGGTTGTTCCTTGAAGTCATAAAGCAAACACTGCTGTTCTACTCATGTCATTGCCAGGTTGTACTTCTTGACAGCCCTTTCCATTAGGGAATGAAAGCAGGCTATATCATCTAAGGAATCTAGTAGATTGGACATGTTATTTCTTTCCTTTGGGGTGATGAAATCATTACCTTCATTCATAACTCCATCATCCCTTTGTAGAAGTTCTCTTTCCTCCTCGTCTACATCCAAATATATAGGCATATCCATATTTTCGGCATCATCCATATCCTTGGATGTGCAGGGGTGGTGGAGGTGAAGTTATGTGAGGAGTTGTAAATGGCATGAGGACAGTTGGAAAAGGCGGTGGAATGGGTACAGCAGGTATTGTACAGTGAGGTGGCTAGCCCGCTGGCTAGTATAGTAGCAATTAATTGGACTGTTTCCATCATTTGCTGCATTGTAGGCATAAAAGCCATAGGTACATGGACCATGTCTGGCTCTCCACTGTATCGAGGTACATAGGGGTGTGGATTATGATAACATATTCTCTTGCTGGTAACTATATTCATGGTAAAGTTCATCTTCCTCCATTCCATCCTGAAAATATGGAACACAGCATATATCCAATTGTGTTGGACTATATGCAGTGCCTGATGTCAGGTTGCTGAGATCCTCCTCCTGCTCTGATTACAGAATTTGGGAAGGTAGAATTGTTGAAACCCTTAATGGCAAAAAGATAGGTACAGTAACAACTGTCAACAGTATTGCCAATGGCGGTGCGATCAATGTCTCCATCAATAGCATTGTCCTGGACATAGACAGTGTTGCCGTTGACATCATTCATGGGTTTGATGCCGTAGGTTTTTCTGATGACGTCGAAGTCATCAGTCTTATCGATGGTGGTAGGGGAGATAATCATTGTCATCGATGTCGTAGTAGAGGAGGATTTTTTTTTGCACCCACTGTCAACAGAGTTTCTTCTGATGTTTTTTCTTCTCAATAGAAGGTTGGTCATTGTGTGAACTACAGTTTTGTGCAGTTTTCTTCCTTTCTGGAGGGTTTTTCAGCTCCATGTTTACTTTGTGGGGCAGTCCCTACAAGGGTTCTACCAAATGAGTCCATTTCAAGAAACTGGACTAGTTTCCTTTTCTGCACTGCCTTTGTGGAAGTGTTTGGTGTGGCATATTCTCCCTGAAGACACAGCATACCCCTTAGAAGGAATTAACATCTCTTTATCATGGCGGTCCTTAAAAGATTGGGCTTTGGTCCTAATTTCATCGGGTGGGTGCGCCTCCTCTACACTGAGCCATTGGCCCAGGTAGTGGTGAACAACAAGAGCTCCGAGATTTTCGCACTGGAGAGAGGGACGTGACAGGGCTGCCCCCTCTCCCCCTTGCTCTTCGCCCTCTGCTTGGAACCTCTGGCAGCCTGGATGAGACAGGACCCCTCAGTACGAGGGCTCAGATGGACGGATGGGTGGGAGGACCGGATCTCGTTATATGCGGATGACATCCTATTGTACCTTGCCTCCCCCTCTAAATCCCTCAGAGTGGCCCTAGATATCTTTACCAGCTTTGGGAAAAACTCAGGTTACAGCATCAACTGGGGGAAATCATTACTTTACGTATTACACGGCGGCCATCCGTCCATTCCGCGTGACTGCCCGATCCAGATAGCCGCGGAAGGGTTCAAGTACCTTGGAATTTTCATCTCCGGTGATGTAAAGACCCGCTTCGAAAGGAACCTAGTGCCACTTCTGCAGAGGTTCCAAAGAGACACAGCCATTTGGAAGAAGCTCCCGCTGTCGCTGCTGAGTCGGGCAGCCCTATTTAAGATGATGGTGCTGCCGCGGTTTTTGTACGCACTCCAAAACTACCCTGATTTAGTCCCACACAAGTATTTTGCGGATATTGAGGCCACTCACAGAGACCTTCTGTGGAGTGGCACGCCACGCATATCACTCCCAAAACTTACACTGGGGTGGTACGACGGGGGTATAGCGCTTCCAGACATCCCTAAATACTACTGGGCAGCACACCACTCGGCTATCAACCAGGGCACATACAGGAGTGGGGATGATCCCGGGTATGGGATGGACAGGTGGCTCCTCCCCGGGGGGAACTTTGACGCCACGCTTTACTCAAAACCTAACAAGTTCCACCTTACAGGGCCTACAAAGCACTCTGTCCAACTTTGGCATATCGTGAGCCGAAAACTAGGATGGGCCGACAAACTCACATTGGCAACCCCGCTCTGGGTCTCCGAAAGGCTTGGTTCACTGGGTCGCATCAAAAGATTTCGTAATTGGGATTTGATAGGGATATCCCATATAAGGGACCTATGGGGGACCGAGGGTGTGGTGACCTTTGCCTCCTTAAAGCAAACGTACGATTTGGCGCCAACAGAGTTTTTCCGATACATGCAGATCAGACACTCTCTCCAATCAAACATTCCACCAGGAACAACGCTCTCGTGATCCTCCCCCTTAGAGGACAGACTGCTTGATGGTTACTTGCCGGAGAGGGCTATATCCCTAACATATAAAAAACTCATACACCACACCCCAGATCCACTGCTTACACTCAGGAGAAAATGGGAGACTGACGGTCTGGAGATTGATGATGAGGAATGGAGGGAAGCACTTTCATCCCCCAAAGAGGTTGCGATATCGGCAAAGCTGAGGCTGATGCAGCTTAAAATATTGCACCGGGTATACATCTCAGGTACACGACTAGTGTTGATGGGGAGGAGTGAAGATGGGCTTTGTCGAAGACGGTGTGGGGAGATGGGGACATTTCTTCACATAGTATGGGAATGCCCTCAAATACAAACACATTGGGTGCGGGTGCACGATGGTATGAGTGAGGTCTGGGGGGTAAGATTACGACCTGAAGTTAAAAGGTGCCTCTTAAACATCTGGGAGCCCACGGACCTGTCTATAAAAGGTAGAATGTGGGCAACGCTTGGGCAGGCAATTGCAAAACGAAACATAGCACGCCTATGGGAAGCGGGAACACCCCCACTGATTAGCGCATGGAAGAAGGACATGGACTGGTGTATGCTGCAAGAGAAGACAGTTTATATGGCCCCAGGAAATGGGTGGCGGTCTGGTCTAAATGGAATGAATACCGTGGAAACCTGTGTGAACCTCCCATGCTCCCTTCCCTTGACGAACCATTAACGCCGTAATGTTCCGGTACTGATTCCAGGCTGAATACTATTCCACCTGAAATGATAATGATGTATGATAATCAATAGATGCAACACTTTAAAATCTATAAGTTCCTAATGTAAAACGACCAACAAGTTTATTTTTGTTAATAAAAAGTTTTCCCCCCCCAAAAAATCTCTTTATCGGGTAGATATAGTGCCAACCACCCCTCTCTGTCCTTCAGAGTATTTAAATTGAAGTTTTTTCATGTCACAGTGTGAAGCCTTATGAGAAGGATAGTGGCAATAAATACACCTGTAATGAGGATCATCACTGTAAATTTTCTTCTGGCAACAAGGGGACCAGGATTTAAAGAGATTTTCTTTTTTGTCACCCCTGGTGACAGTTTGTGACAGCATAAAAGGTAAATGATCTCCCTGGCCCAGGAAAGAGAAATTTTCTGTAAAATAACACCGTATTATGGTAGTTGAAGATAGGGTATTTCAGTCCCAGGGTAGACCAGCAAAGTAACAGTTCTGAGGTCACTGAAAGGTAAGAGCAGAGTTCGGTCTAGGGACCTCCTCACACACACACGACCTGCAATAGAAATCTGAGATATTGTGGTCTTAAGTACAAGAGCTGGCACTTCTACCTCACTGGCTGAAGTTAAGGCTGCTTCAAATGAGGTGGATGTGCTACTAAACACTATTGTTCAGGCCTATGACCAGTTTAACACAATCTAATGCTATTTAAATGTACAGAGAATACCCAGCCTGAAGACTGAGAATGATTCAGGCATGTGAATATATGAAAGATCCACTGTTGGAGCATAAGTTAGTTCGTTCGGTAGAGAATGAACAATATAAGGCCTTTCCCTAGTTTGTGAATCCAAATAATCCTTGCACACCTTCAGGGTATAATAAAAATGGTCATGGTTTTACAACCAATTGGTGTTGCATTGAATGATCTATGATGAATCCACACTAACAGCACAAGGGAGTCAGGATCAAGGGAAGCTAACCTCATAAATAAGGTGCTCTCAGGTGACTCAGAGAAAAGCCTATCTACAGAGCTTGACCACTTCAAGAAAAGAGCTCTTCCAGCGAAGAAAGGCAGGTCATTGCATATAACCTCACCTAGCACTTCAATGCCAGTTGTAGAAAGCAAGTGACACTTCTATTTCCTCAAGTACTTCCAGCTGTATGCCATCTTAAAACATGGCAGTAGATACCCTAACCAGAAACGGAATATTTCAGAACCAAGTGCCAGTGCTATCAAAGTCAAAACACAACTGTTTAACCTCTTTCCTATGTGAAGAGAAATCCTATAACCAAGATCGGGGCGGGGCGTGGCCAGGAGTGTCAAGATGGCGGTCGCACCTTAGAACTGCTCCGGACCCCTCCATCATCCGCTCTGTAATCCGCCACCATCAGTACAATTTCACCTTCAAACTTGACTGCCTGGCTGCCCTGGACACCGGAGCCCTTCCCGGAGGCGGTGTGAGAGGCTTCCGAGCGGCGTAGGCTGCCCTTGCTGCAGGAGCCCTGCCACGCGGCGACCCCATGATGGCGGCCCGCCGCGTCGATCTTCCGACCCATTCTACGGTCCCGAGTGCGGAGCTGGTCAAGGTGTGACACGGAGGGGTGAGGATCCTGAGGAGTTGTTGGCGCCACTCTGGCTTGGTTCTGCGGGCCGCCCCCCTTCTTGGCGACAGCTCGTACTTGACTGGCCTGGAGCCCTGTGAGTGGCCTAGGGGGGCCGGCCTGTCGCACGTACTGGGGCTGACCCTGTGGCGTAGGTGTGCAGGGACGCGCAATCGGCCACCGATCAGGTGGTGGGGAAGGCGGAGGGGTGCCTCTTTCCCTGGCGTTCCCCTGGGCTTGACCTGGCGGAGCCCGTCTGGTGTCCCGGGTGGGGGCTGAGCCCGGTCTCTGGCTTTGAGGTCGCAGCTCTGAGAGACTGCGCTTGTGCACCGGCCGGGTGCTGCAGCACTGGCGGTGTCCTCGGCGTCTGCTCGGACAGCGGCAGGGGGGTGCTTACGATCCCTTTTTCCTCCCCTGCGTCATTTTATGAGAGCCCGGGCCAGAGTCACGGAGGCCCCGCACTGGTCATAGGCCCCCATCCTGTGAAGAGACTACACACCAGGAGAGGCTGCGAGGCCTGGGGAAGGACTGCTGCGGAGGTGAGGAGTGGGGGTGTCCGCTGGGGCCGGCCTGCTACTTTGCCGGACCTTGGCCCTGGGTGGTGGGGGATTCGCCCGTTGGCTCGGGTGGCAGGGGGGTCCATCTACCGGCACACACCACTCCCCCCCCCACCCCCTGGGGACACGGGGTTCCCCGCGCCTCCTTTGGCTGACTACAATGGTCTCAGACTGATGGCCATGGAGTGAAGCAGTCCCATCGCACACCAATCCCCCCGGCGCACCGGAGATGTGCGGAGGGCGCCTCGGCTGCTGACTCGAGCAGCGGTGACCTACTGTGAGACTGCTTCCCCTCTTGAGAGCCGCTGCGGATGAACAGGGTTGAACAGAGCCCTTCTGGGGGGGTTTCGGCCACCGCATCAGGTGGCGGAGTGCGAGGAGGCCTCTTGTTCTCTTCCCCTCCCCCTCCCCCAATCCCCTGCTTGCCCACCACCTTAACATCCTAGAGCTGCACTGACCCTGGCCCTCCTCTGCAACCCTGCATGCCTGAAACTCCCACCCGCGGACGCGGGTGGGCCTGCCAGAGGAGAACATCGGCCGTCGATCGGGCGGCGGAGCGTGGGGTGGCCTGGGCCCTCCCTCCTCAACCACCTCCTTCGTTCCCTCCTTCTCGCCTGAGCACTCGAGGACCGGGTAAAACCTTTCACCCTGCTGGGCGGCGGCCATGGGTAGGGACAAAGCATCAAAAACTCCCGCCACCCAAACCAAAATTGACTAGTTCACTACCAAGGACTCTGGGGCGACTGGAGGGACCGCGGACAGGGATGCCTCTGCCACTGCGGACCTGTCCACCATCCTCCAGGCTATCCATGCCTCGCAATCTTCGGTGGAGAGTAAAATTGCGGAAGTCCAGGTTGATGTGACTCTTATCCGGCAAGATCCTCGTAACGCCATGGCCTGGATTAAAGAAACTGAATCCCGTATACCCACTGTGGAGGATGACGTTCTGCAGCTCAGGTCGCTCGCCTCCAGTCTCACACCCAGGAGCTTCATCGACGGGCTGAAAATGCCGAAAACAGGTCCCGTAGCAACAACCTTCGACTGATCGGATTTCTGGAGGGTGTGGAGCAGGGTCGGACGGCAGAAGACGTGGACCGCTGGCTGCGCTCGTGGATGCCCGAGGGCTCCCATGCTTCGCGATTGAGTGGGCGCACTGCTCGCTTGCGCCCAGACCACCGCCGGGAGCGCCGCACAGGCCGATCATAATGCGGATCATCAACTTTAAGGATCGGAACTCAGTACTGGCCGAAGCCCGTAAGCAGCAACATCTTAAGTATGAAGGTCAGATGATCATGATCTTCCCTGACTACACACGTGAGGTCCGGGGCCAGCGCCGCTCATTCGGGGAAGTCAAGCAGAAGCTGCGCTCTCTCAACATACAATACAAGCTCCTCTTCCCGTCCCGCCTACAAGTAGTGTTTCAGGACAGAACCCTCTTCTTTGACACCCCTGGAGAGGCATGGACATGGGTGACAGAGGAATGCCCCCTAAGGCTCAGCATCCTAAATCCGCCTCCCGCAAACAGTGCTGGGGGTGCCTGTTGAGACATTCCTGCTCCTCGGCCGCAGCGCAACCACTCCCGTAGGTGGAGGGGCCAGAGGCGCGCCCGTTCAGACTCACCGTATGGCCCTTTTCGGCAGTTGACGCACGGGACGCTCGCCGGAGCTCCCCCTGTCGGGCGGCGGTCTGTTTCTTCAGGCCGCTCCGGCCCTTGGAGCGCCTCACCTCACCCATCAATGTTGGACCTGCCGGACACAGACCTCTCCCGCAGCCCATCACTTCTTACAGGTTCCGCTTAAGTCCATCTTCCGCACCCAGGCACCGCACTCTGCCTTGTTACTAACTTTATCTCCCGATGGACATAGCCACGATTCCCCGTTCCCAAGCATTCTAGTTTGGTTCTCTCTAAGTTCTCCATTGTTAGGGCAACAGATGCTTCCGTTCCTGAAGTATAGGGAGGGGGAGGGGGTGGAGTTAGGGGAGGGGGACTGTTGTCCCGGTTTGTGTTGTTTGTTTTCATTGTTCACTGCACCAGCATTCCTTTCCAGCAGCGAAGTGAGCACGCAACACCCAGCATTATGGAATTACACCCATTACCTTGCCCTACGGTCTCACTCCGGCCGCACCTGCCCCCCGTGCCGGCTGTCCGGCCCCTCACCCGCTTTACCCTGCCTGACAACTATTTCGGGACGGTGCCGCTCCATGTAATGTCCTGGAATGTTAATGGCATGCTAGATAAGGTCAAGTGTGCAGCGGTCTTGCGATATGCCCAGGGTCACACTATAGACATACTCCTGCTCCAGGAGACCCACCTGGTAGGCAATCATTGCCCCTTCCTGGCACAAAATGGTTATGGCGGAGTCTGGCATTTGGGCTTCTATCGGGGATCGAGAGGGGTGGCTATCCTGGTGCGCCATGCCTTTACACTCGTGGCACGCAGGGTAACCCACGACTCTCAGGGCTGCTTTGTCTTTCCCCCCTTCCCTGCTGACCTCTACACTTAAGCGACTGACCTCACTGGTTGCTACCTTGCCCCTGGGGATGACCATGATTGGCGGGGACTTCAACGCAGTCATGGATCCTGGCCTTGACACTGCTACGTCCCCTTCAGCCTCCAGGATTGCCCAATCTGGCCTCCTGTCGACCTGGGCTTGCCAATCTAGGTCTTGGGGATGCTTGGAGACTCTGGCACCCGACAACTCGACTCTATACCTACACATCAGCTTCTCATCACACACACGCACAACTAGATTATGTTTTCCTGCCGGCCCAGGACTGCCGGGTGATTCAGGCTATCACCATCCTTCCCAGAGGACTATTGGACCACTCCCCAGTGGCGATGCAGATAGGCAATCTTTCTGAATCTTCATGCCCGATCTGGCGGCTAAACACCTGGGTCCTCCAAGACAAAGAATTCAGAGAGCAGGTGGGAGCCGAGCTTCGCCTTTACTTAACCACCAATCAGGGATCGGTGTCCTCGTCTGGTACCCTATGAGAGGCCGGTAAAGCCACCATTCAGGGCTTTGCCAAAGGCCAACTCAAACTTAAGCGTGCGGCGCTAGAATCCCGACTCACACTCCTGGAGACCCAGGCTGTCAGGCTTGAGACTCAGTCTCCGGGGGAGAGAACCAAAGCCCAGGACAGAAGACTAGCGTTTCTGAGGGATGAGAATAGACAGATCTCCCTCGAGTCCTCCGTGGCCCGAGTATACGGGTGGGGAGATAAAAATGGGAAGCTCTTCCATCGCCTGGCCACCTACGCTATGGCCAACCGTATCATCCCTGAGGTGATCAACTCGAATGGAGAGATCCCACGTGCCCCGGCGGCGGTGGCCCAATGCTTCGCCACTTATTATGCCGGTCTCTATTCTGAACAGATGCCCAGTCTCTTGCTCTCGGAGCTCCTCCAGCATGAACGTGTCCCTCTTCCGCACCTCAGTGAGTCTGAGACGGAGGCACTGGACCCTCCGGTCACCCCAGAGGAGGTTCATGATGCCATATCACGCATGGCCGCGGGTAAGACACCCGGGCCAGACGGACTCCCCCAGGAGTTCTATGCGTCCTATCGCTCTGGTTCCCCATCTTCTGGAGATGTACCGAGAAGCGATAGACCGTGGCTCTTTCCGTCCTAAGACGGACTTGGCCTCCATTGTGGTGATCCCTAAGTCTCAGCCTCCCTCCAACCGTTGCTCTGATTACCGTCCCATCTCCCTCATCAACTCAGAGCTTAAAATATTCTTCTCTGTCCTAGCCAACCGCATACAACCGCACCTGGCCAAGCTGGTCTACCCCGACCAGTGCGTTTTTATGCCCTTCCGGGGAACCAGACAGTGCCTCAGGCCCCTCCACCTCGTTCTAGCGAATCAACACAAACTGACCCCCTACTTATCTCTTCTACTCGTGGACTTCGAGAAGGCGTTCGATTCTGTGGATTGGCGATACCTGGAGGCAGTGTTGGCAGAAATGGGCTTTGGAGTCCCCTTCTGCAGCCTGGTCAGGACGCTATATTGTCAGCCACGGGCCCAGATACTAGTCAATGGAGCTCTGTCACGTCCCTTTTCCATCAGGAGGGGCAAGAGGCAAGAGTGCCACTTCTCGCCACTCCTCTTCCCGTTGGCGATGAAGCCCTTCGCTTGTCTTGTCCGATTTGACCGTCTTCTCGCGGGATGGAGATGGTCCGGCTTCGAAGAGGACAAGATTGCGCTCTATGCCGACGACGTGTTGCTATTTTTAGCAGACCCCGCTCGGTCTGGGCCTCGATGCCACTGAACCCCGAGTCTTTTCAAACGCACCTCTGGCCTTCGACTGAATTCGGCCAAATCCGTCCTGGTCCCCCTTCACCTCTCGAGAGTGCTTTGATTGGCTGTCGTCAATACCTCTTCGGTGACAGTCCTTCAAGTACCTGGGGATCTGGGTAACCCTCCTCCCCGACCTCGCCTGGTCACTCAATGTAACCCCGTTAGTGAAACGGGTTCGCGCTGATCTCCTCAAATGGCAAACCCTGCCACTGAACCCTCTGGGCAGAATTGCCTTATTTAAAATGATGATTCTGCCCAGATTCCTTTACATGCTCCAGAATATGCACCTCTCCTTCTCAAGATCGTGGTTTCAAGAGGTGGACAGCTTGGCCCTCAAGTTCTTATGGGGAGGTCGGATGCCCAGGTTGGCCCTCGCCCAATGCCAGATCCCACCCTTTGATGGCGGTCTTGGGATGACGAGCCTATACCTTTATTATTTAGCTACTCGGCTCCTCACCGTGCATGATTGGTTTACTGGTGGCTGGTCTGACCCGGTGTATCGCTTGGAGCTACACACCCTGGGTCTGTCCAATATTCAGGGGATGCTGTACGGAAACACCATTTCTCAAACTCTCCCTGAGGTCACGCGCGGGGTGCTTTTGGGCTGGCGGGCCTCTTTGCGCCATATACACTGGTCGGATAAATTGACCCAGTATACTCCCTTGTGGTGAGGTACACGGCTCCGGGAGGTCGTTAACCTCTCAGGATTCAGAGCATGGGATCTCATAGGAATTTCATGATTGGGGGATATCTGGAGTGGGACCTACATACCCTCCTTTCAAGATTTGCAGACCCGATACTCCCTTCTATCTTCCCAGTTTTTCCGATACCTGCAGCTACGCCATGCCCTTCACTCTCATATCTCAGAGGGCACCTCCCTGCCCGAATACAGCCCGCCTAAAGCCCCGGTCATGACCGGTAACTTGGGGAAGGGAGGGATCTCCTGTATCTATCGCGCCCTTAAAAATAACACCCCCAACACACTATCTCAACTCCGGGGCAAGTGGGAGGGTTGGCTAGGGTCCCTGGATGACACTGATTGGAGGGACGCATTCATGGCTCCCAAAACAGTCACAGTCTCAGCAAGGCCTAGTTCAAATATACTATCTTCACACTGCTTATCTCACGCTGCTGTGTCTCCACCGCGCGGGGCTAAGGCCTGATGCTTCCTGTCCCCGCTGCTCCCAGCCGCAAGCTGACTTTTATCACATGGTATGGCTTTGCTCCGCAATCACGCGTTATTGGGAATCAGTAACAGGGGAGCTCACTGAGGTCCTGGGCTGGGAGGTTCCCCTTAACCCAATGAACGTGCTCCTGGGCATCACTGAGGGGTTGGACGGTACCAGGGCTGAAACACTCTTTCTAAACACAGCACTGATGGTGGCCAAAAGAGACATTGCAGCCAACAGGCTGAACTCGACTAATCTTACCATGTCGCGCTGGTGCAGGGGAGTGGACAGGTGTGCTGCGCAAGAACGGCCCCTGTATGAGGCCAGAGGGTACCCGAAGAAATGTTGTAGAATGTGGGGCAAATGGGTTGGGGTGGGAGAGGACTGAGGTTTTTAAATATGCAGCCAAGGACTGGGGTTGGCGCGCCAATGTCTTCTTCATGTTTGTCAGCTTCTGTATGCAAGTGTAATGTGCTCTCGTCTTTGCTTTGTCCCGACAATTGTAAACACAGCTGGTATTGTTATTTTTTTTGCTGGTCTCTCACAAAATCAATAAAATTGGTTATCGAAAAAAACCAAGATCGGACCAGGCTCCTAACCAAAGCCAAAATCTGCCCACAAACTTATCAAGGAAGTTGATTAACCTCTTCAGTGCCCATGACGAGCTGGTCTCGTCATGGGCCGCGGTTGCGCTGTGCCCATGACGAGACCAGCTCGTCATAAACCCCGCCCACTAATGAAACGCCCGGCACAGGGCGGGGAAAGGGGCGGGCACTGAAGGGGTTAAGAAAAAGAGAGGGAGAGAGCTCCCTTATTACCTTACTAGATCAACCGAAGGTCTCCCTGGCTCAAAGTCTATTTTCTCAGGAATAACAAAATTACAATGCGGTGTAGCAATTGGGGCACCCAGCTACATATATCTATACCAGCCTTTTTCCATCTACCACTGATCAGTGCCTTCTGACCGTGAAAACCGGAAACTTTACACCAGTGCAATGGAAATGAGCCCTTGAAAGCTAACTTTACTGCAGTGGATTACACTTCTGCTGCAGAAATCCAGGATTCTTTTCCATCTGGCCCACTTAAGACATTTGGATCTGCCGAACTCCTCCTCATAAAGACGAGGTTTTTCCTACTAGCACAGATAGTACATTTTGTTTAGAAAAGGTGTTTTCGTAGCTGTTCATGAGCCCCTGCTAAGGCAAATCCTATCTCAGTTACACTAGATACCCTAAAGACGTTTACTCAAGACATAGATAATCGCATGTCTACTCTGCATCTCAGAAATAATTTCTCAGACCATTTTAATTACAAATATCACAAAATAAAAAGTTACACACTCTCAGTAACATAGGTTATAAATGATTACTGTGCTCTCACTGCTGAATTATGTAGTTTTGATATAGCCTAGTAAAACATTAGGTCCCCAGAAACCTGTTTCCTGTTGATATTCCAATGGGTGCTACACTTTTGTTCAGCAACAATGACTTGTTGTGACATGCTAATGCACAAATTGCACCACTTAGTCAGACCCCACCATTCCATATATGTCCTGTCATAGAAGGATCAGAACATACAAGGCTGAGTAGAGAGGTGGACAAGTGATTAAGAATCTGCAGAGAGTATCCATCTAAACGAATGCACCCAAAGTGTGCAACATTTATCTAAAGGATACTATCCCCATGGGATAGTCTTTCTTTGCCTTAGAAAGATTTCCCAGAAATAACAAACAGTTTTAAAGAATAAGACCGGGATAAGACAAAAAAGTGGACTGGAAGGTATGCTAAATGCCAGATTTTCCAAACTAAGGTGCTGTTCAAGCACCTGAAACCAAACAATGTTTAGCAATCACATTTAGTGAATATCATTTATCCATCTTCCCACGAGATTAGCAATGCCTACTTTGACAGTGTCAGCATATGTGAAGATACTACCACACAGATTTGTTGGATGCCCCTTCTCCCTTAAACAGAACAATCCCCCTTATGCAAAACAAATTGCTGAGATCTATGCCTCTAAAGCTACACAAAAAGCTACCTGTCCAGCCTGTATTAATCAATGTCAAAAAACAATTCCTGAGAGCTCTCTCAAGATATGACCTGTGCAACCCCTCCTTCACTTTAGATAGGTGCGGCAGTATGAACGAAGTGGGAAACTGCATAAGCTGCTTCCAATGCAACTGTTTACACACAAAAACGAGGGACAGAGAGAAAGAAAGAGAGAAAAATATGCCTATGCATACCCACACCCTCCCCAGTGACAACATTTTCACACAAACAATTTGTAGGCATGATGTAGGAAAGCAGAATCTGCTTTCATAGTTACCCCCACTTTTTGGGGCCCACTAGTAAACGATGGAAGGGGGAATTTCTTAAATGGGCCACCAGCGAGGGCGCGCTGCGGTATCAATGGGCCCATAGGGGGGGCGTGGCTTGAGCGCCGATGGCGATGGTCGCCTGAGAGCTCGGCTCCGGGACTGAGCCCGTGATTATCCTGTAAATCGGAGGCTGCGGGGCACCCCAGCCCCCGCATTCTGCTGATCGGCCCGACGGAGACCTGCCGGGGCCCTTGGCGCGATCTGCACGAGCGGTGACCCGGCGAAAAATCGAAGTTTGTGGAACTGTGGAGTGCGACCCAACATGGCGTCCGGACTTCATTGTCCCCTTGGCCGGATCCATTAGACTGGAGGAACATCACCAGCAGCGGTGCATCCCCTGCTCTGCCGTCTACATCGGTCAGAGCGGACTCTTTCAACGGGGATTGCACTCGTATGGGCGGATGCCCACGCTATAGCGGATCCCGCACGCGGACGTGTCCCGACGGTGGCCCCACTCCCTACACCGCTCTTGGCTACTTTTTCCTGGCCGACCCACTTCCATGGGAGGCGCAAACCTTTGGCGCCGCAAATCGTCCGGTGGAGTTGGTGACCCTCACTCCGGGACTCTATCGGCCGTGCGGGCCTGCCTGACCTGGCGACGATTGTCTCCGCCTCCTCCTCGGTGCCCTCAGACGACGTGTTGGGGGCGCGAGCCGAAGCTGAGGCGGTCCAACAGGCCCTGGAGACGGGGATCTCCGGCACTCGACCTGAGGCCCAGCAACCGAGAGAGTCATAGCCGGCACCTGCACTCGGAGACGCCTGCTCCTGGACCCGCACGGAGTGCTCCCGGCGACATGGGGAAACCTAGAGGAGCCAAAGGGGCTACCCCAGCCGCCTCAGACTCGGAGACCCAGGACAAAGAGGAACGTGGGGACCCGGAGAGTTCTGGCGGTGCATCAATGCAACAGCAATTTGACCGCGTCTTAGAGGCGATAGCGACCACGCGCTCGACCCTCCAGCAGGACATTGCCCAGGTAGCGACGAGCCTAGGTCTCCTTAGAGCGGACCACGGCAAACTTTCGGACCGGGTCAAGGAAGTGGAGAGCTCGGTGAAAACCTTGGAGCCGGCACAGCGAACCTTGACTGCGGCTATGAAGGATGCTCTATCCCGGATTACGGCCCTGTAGCGGAGAGCGGAGGATGCGGAAGGCCGTAACAGGAGGAACAACATTCGTGTGGTGGGCCTGCCGGAAAAGATTGAGGATGGCGACATGGTGGCATACTTGGAGGCCTGGCTTCGAGACACGGTGGCCCCGGAGGGTCTATCCTCCTTCTACACCCTGGAGCGTGCCCATAGAGTCCCAGCGAGGCCACCGCAGCAGGGACGTGCCCCGCGACCGGTGGTGGCACGGTTATTGCACTTTAGGGACAGAGACCTCATCCTCAATGCCGCCAGACATAATGGACCATTCAAAGTGGCGAACAGCCAGGTGAACATCTTCCCGGATTACACCTATGAAACTCAACGCAGACGGTTTTCCTTCCTGGCGGTCAAGCGCGAGCTCAGGAGCGAGGGCATCCAGTACTCGCTCCTATATCCTGCGAGGCTCCGCATAATTGTCGATGACAAAACTCAGTTCTTCGATACCCCAGAGGACGTCTGTAACTGGCTTGAACTCTATAGAGCGGGGAAAGATGGCTTCGGCTCCTCATCTCAGCAGGCGGCGGAGCCGGAGCAGAGACGGCGATCCAAGAGGATTCGGAGTCGCCGTGGCCGCTCAGGAGGTCCCTCAACTGCAGAGACATCGACGGAGCGGAAGGGAGTACTAGAGGTGTTATCAGCGCTGTCTGGCTCACGGGACGATGCCATTGAGGAGGAAGCGGACCCTGGTGGCGAGGGGGTTCCAACGGACTCCGAGGAATCAGTGACTGACAGCGTCCATATGCCGGTGATCACACCGAAATCGGTGGAGGACCTTCTGGATGGACAGGGGTAACGGGGTGAGCTACTTCATTTTGGGAGGGGGCCCGGCGGGGGGGTGGCGGGTGCCGACAATAGATGCTGACTCCCGGGGAAGGGAGGGTGGGGTGCCCTGTTTTTGCCCCGAGGGTTTTTTTTTTTGACACTGTTTTGGGCTTGCTTTAGTCCTGGTGGCCTGAGCGTCGAGGGCCCACTGCCTCCGCCCGGCCCGCACCTGGCCCTTAAGGCCTTCCTACGGTGGCGACCGCAGGATTAGTAGGGGAAAGTGGGTTGTTGGAGGGTATGGTTTGGATGGGAACTAGATGGTACTATTTGGGTCCTGTTCTGGGGAGGGTGGATGGGGAGTTGGTTCACACTTGGGTTGTTAAGTTTCGGTTGGGGAAAATGGCCGCCATCAGTGCTGAGGTGATCGATGTCCTTTCTTTGTTGGGACCCAGATGGGGAGACTTTGCGAGAACGATATGGGACAATGGCTGATGTTGCTAATCTGAAATGTGTCACTTGGAACGTGCGGGGGCTTCATACTATGTCCAGGCGTCACAAAGTCCACGCTTATTTAGTGCGTAGGGGGATACAAATGGCGCTGCTGCAGGAGACTCATCTGAACAAGGCGGAAGGGGCGGCGCTACAGCGTAGGTGGAGGGGGCAGGTCTTTTGCACTTCGTACTCCGCGTATGCCAGAGGGGCGCTGATCTGGGTTAGAGCTGGGGTTCCCTTCCAGGTCACGAAAACAGTGATAGATCCAGAGGGGCGATATGTGGCCATTTCGGGGACTTTGGGAGGGAGAGACCTAAACGTTTGCTGTGTGTACGCTCCTAATATGGACCAGACTGCCTTCCTTTCCAGGTTATCGGGCTCGTTGGCCCACTTCTTCTCCGGGCCCCTCCTGCTCGGTGGAGATTTCAACTCAGTAGTGGATGTAGACACTGACCGCTCGCATCCACCCCTCCCCGATTCTCCGGTTCGTCGCATGGCTAAGGGTCGTAGGGACTGGCAGACTCACTGGGGTCTAACGGATATCTGGAGGGCGCAACACCCCACAACTAGGGACTACTCCTACTTCTCGAGCCTCCATGAGTTGCACGTTAGACTGGACGGATTTCTTGGCTCGCCCGAACTGGTTTCAGCAGCGGTCCGGTCTGAATATTTGACCAGGACCATATCAGACCATAACCCCCTCCTGCTGGACCTTCGTTGGTTTCCCGGGGTGCCTGCGGTGCCCACCTGGAAATTACGGCCCGAGATCCTTGAGGACAGTGTTTTCAGGGCGGACCTAGGTGATAAGATCTCAGAGTACTTTGCGTCCAACGGTGGCACCGCGAGCTCGAGAGCGTTAGAGTGGGACGCTTTTAAGGTGGTGGTGAGGGGGTACTGTATTTCTAAAAAGGTCGGCATGAGGCGAATTATCCTCGCCGACCTAGAGGCAGCGGATCGAAAACTCCGCGAGCTGGAACTACGCCGCCCCGGGCGCCCTGAATTACAGGCACGCACGGCGGAGGCGAAGGAGGCGGTGGCGGCAGAGGTCGAACGGCTTCGCTGTTTTGACTACAAGGCCTATACGGTTAGGTCCATCGCTGAGGGGGATAGGTCGAGCGCGCTGCTGGCATGGCTGGCCAACCCTACGCGTCAGTCCTCACTGACGACGTCCATGCGCAAGGCAGACGGAACCGAGGTGTACACTCAGCCTGCGATTCTGAGCTGCTACCGGCAATATTACGAACGCTTGTACCGCAGTCGCTCTGCCCGAGACCCTGACCTGTTCGATAATTATCTACGGCCTTTAGAGATCCGAACAGTGGAGCAGGACGTGGCGAAAGCCCTGGGGTCCGACATAGAACTGGGAGAGATCCGTAGCGCCATTAAAAAGATGGCGAGGAATAAGACCCCGGGCCTGGACGGCCTTCCTGTGGAGTTCTATGCAGCTTATGCTGATCTCCTAGCCCCTAGGTTGTTGATAGTATACAGAGAGGCGAAGAGGCTTGGGCGACTCCCGGGCTCAATGTGCGAGGCATTGGTGGTCCCGCTCCTCAAGCCCGGAAGGGACTCATCCGATCCGGGGTCTTATCGTCCCTTATCAATGCTGACGGTTGACTATAAAATACTGAGCAGCATCTTGGCCTCGAGGCTACTAGGACACATGAGCTCCTTGGTACATGAGGACCAGGCTGGCTTTATCCCCAGGCGTAACACGACCATGAACATTCGTAGGTTGTTCCGCTTGCTAGGGGAACCGCTTGTGGACGCCCCGTGCCCGGTTGTCTTATCGGTAGACTTAGAGAAGGCTTTTGATAGCCTGGAATGGGACTACCTTTGTACTGTGCTACGGAGGTTCGGCCTCGGTGAGGGCTTCATCAGATGGACCAGGGTTCTGTACGCCTCGGCATCGGCCAGGGTTCGGGCGGGACCGCTGATTTCCTCACAATATCCGGTGGAGCGAGGCACGAGGCAGGGATGTTCGTTATCCCCACTTCTCTTTGCGCTGGCGGTGGAGCCACTTGCGCTGCATCTCCGGTCGGGAGCCCATTACACGGGCCTGTGGACTCCTTCGGGCCCGCACTACATTTCGCTGTATGCAGACGACCTGCTGCTCTTCCTAGAGGACCCGCTCGTTGCCTTACATGGAGCTGCGACGGCGCTCACGGAGTTTGGGGAGGTCTCGGGCCTCCGAGTGAATTGGACGAAGACCTGTCTTTTCCCGGTTCGCAGGGGCACCCCTACCCCTGCTCTAAGTAGGGAGATTAGATGGGAACCCGACTGCTTTAAGTACCTGGGGGTGCACGTCTATCATGAACCTTCTGACCTCCTGGCTGGGAACATTGCCCGCGGCACTCGAGCACTTCGAGGCAGTATGGACTTCTGGGCCACGCTACCGCTCTCGGTGGCAGGGCGGATTGCTTTGCTTAAAATGGTGGCGCTTCCCCGGTTGTTATATTATTTCCGGACACTACCGATCTGGGTCCCACCGGCCACGTTTCGACTATTACGATCAATGATAGTCGGATTCCTCTGGGGCTCGGGCCGCCGGCGGGTGGCCCTCAAGACCCTGACGCGGCCGAAGGCTGAGGGTGGGCTTGCGGTGCCGGACTTCGAAAAGTACTATTTAGCGGCGCAGCTCCAGACCTTCACCCAGGAGATCGCCCGGGAATTCCGGGGCCCAGAAGACAGGAGGGGAACGGGTATGGCCAGGCATGTTCTCTCCTTCATAGCGATGCGACAACGGTTGGCCTCGCAGGACTTGTCGATGGAGGAGCGGACCGTTCGCCTGTGCTGGAACCGAACTCACGCCCGGGGCCACCTGAGAACACCGTATGCGCCCGAAATACCTCTGGGGATGCTAACGGCTTTGCCCCATGGTGGCGATTGGTCACAGTTGGCGAACTGGGAGGACGCCGGCCTACAGCTAATAGGTGATCTATACGAGGACGGGGCGCTCTTGCCCTTTCAGGAGCTCATTGATCGCTTCGGGATTCCCCGCGGCGACTTTCTGCTGCACTCGGCCCTTGTCCGAGCGATCCAGGCGCACTGGAAATGCGGGCAGGAGGAACCTCCTTTATCCCCGGTATGCCAATACGTGATGATGTCTGCGGGCACGGTGAAGGCGGTCACTTGCCTTTACGGCAGACTGATCAATGAGGGGCTGGCTCCCCTCACTACTCTGAGAAACCGTTGGGAGGAGGACATTGGCAAGGAGATCCCGGAGACGACCTGGTCCCAGCTGGTGCGGCGAGCCTGGAAGGGCACACGCCACGCCCGCTTTCAATTGGTACACTACTACGTGCTCCATAGAGCATATCTGACCCCGGTGAAAATCAGGCGATATTTTGCTACGAATTCGGCGGAATGCCCCAGGTGCCCGGCCCAGGAGGCGGACCTTCTCCACATGCTGTGGGCCTGCCCGGGATTGTCATCCTATTGGGTAGAAGTGGGGAAGACCCTGGAGGAGACGACGGGGAGATCCTTATCGTTTGACGCGGCGGTGGGACTCCTGCACTGGTTCCCTCATACCCCCAAGAACAAAATATCTAGCAAGTTCATTGATTTAGGGCTGCTCCTTGCTAAACGAGAGGTGACCAGGAACTGGAAGGCACGAGCTGGTCCGACAGGAAGCCGGTGGCGCAGCGAACTTTTGAAGTGGGCAACGGGGGAGAGCACGCTAAGATACCAGCTAGCTTGGAGGCAGTGTAATGAGAAGGCACAGGAGGCAGCGCTGGAGTGGGAGACGTTAGTGCAGGCCCTTAGGGATTATTGCGCCCCCAGCGACTCTGAAAGTGAGGAAGCAGTTCGCCCCAAGTCCCGATAGACGATTGCACTTTTCAGTTCTGTTGCTTTCCCCATGGGTCCTCTAGCAGATCCTGTTGAGGTTGTTGCCGTGCGCTGATGGCGGGGTTGGGTGGGTTCTCTTTGGTTCGTAGCGTTTTGAGGGTGGGGTTTTTCTTTCTGGGTTTATAGGCTTGTTTGGAAAAGCAGATGAAGGACAGTGGATCATCCGGACCAGCCTCGACATCCTTCTGAGCCCCCATTGAATTTCGCCGCCCGACCCTAGGGTTGTGGGCTGAATGGCTGTGTAAGAAATTTACGGCGGGGGGACGGAGGGGTGTGTCTCATTGATCTTGCTTGTTATATTATGCTGGTTGATTATGTAACGATTTACTGATTCCTGCAATAAAAATATATTTTAAAAAAAAATCAATGGGCCCATAGGCGCAACGATGGAAAGGCGCTAGAGGCGGCAGCTGCGTGGGAGGCGCTAGTGCAGGCACTGCGAGATTACGAGCCAGGCGCGGAGGGAGATGACCACCCCGGGGATGAGGGTGTGCCCCCGGAGCAAACTGGGCACGTCACATAACTCGACACATTGGTATTCCTTGGGCTGTACGACATTAGAAGGCAGAGATGGCCGCATGCGTTGTTGAGGAGGACTGAGGGAGGGGGAGGGAATTTAGAAGTTTCGTGGGGGTTAAGGGTAGAGGTTTTGTTATGTAGCTTATTGGTTTATGCGTTGTGTAGATCAGGAGGGAATTTTATGGCCCTGCTTTAGGTATAGTATAATTGGCGGGGGCTTGTGCTTCATTTGTATAACGTATGGTGAAACAAATTGTGCAAGGTTTTATATGTGGTTGTGTAAAAAACCAATAAACTATGTTTAAAAAAAAAAATAGTTACCCCCACTTTTTGTCTGGTGTTAGTGTGTTTTTGACTAGTCTGACTGTGATCCTGCTAATCAGAACCCCAGTCACTGTGCTTCCTCCCTAAAGTGACCATGGTAAGTACTGCTGTACATCCACAATTGGCTACTGGTGTACCCTAGTAAGTCCCTAGTATATGGTACTAAGGTACCCAGAGCATACGTACACCTGGAGTCTCCCATGGGCTGCAGCATGTATTCTGTCACCCATGAGTGACCACTCAAACTGTGACTACAGGCCTGCCATTGCAACCTGTGTGAGTTGGTGCTAGCACCCCTTACAACAGATATACGTTTTCTTATATTTGAAGTCACTGAACATAAAACCTATAAGTCACTCCTCTGGCAGGACTTTCAGTCCTGAAGGCAGAGTGCTTGGTTATAAGAGTGAGGGTGCCCCTGCATGAGCAGGACACCCCTACAAGCCCCGCAGTAGATTCTTCAGGCTTTGTAAGTCCGGTCAGCCATTTTAATACATCTAGTGGACATCAGCCATTACGAGATGTCTAACTATATAGTTGCTGCACCGAACCCGGTCATGTTTGGTATCAAACATTTTGGATGCATACCCCAACACCGATTGTCGAATTTTAGTGTCACAGACTGGTTTCATATTAGCACTTGTTCTATACATTTTGGAGATGAGGCGAGCACCGTTAGGATTCTCTATCATCAATGTGAGCGGGGGAATGAGTCTGGTTCAATGGGAAACGTGGGGAACTCAGTTCGCAGAGCTGATCTTACACGGGTCATAATAAAGCGGGTCATGAAGTTACAGTTAGTATAGTTTGCATCTTCATCTAGCGAAAATACATGTCCCCCTGGGAAGAGATCTCCTATTTTGTCGATCTCCAATGTAGTCAATGTACGCTGTATTAGGACCTCCCCATTGATTGGGAACCATCTGGCGTTTGGTAGGGGAAGGGAGGAAGAGTATAGGGTCTCAGCGCCGGTAAGCTTCCTCAATTTCCCCTATGCCCAGGAGGTGGTAGACACCATCTTAATGTCACGTGGATCTCGGGGGAAGCATCCAGGAAGCACCGCGGATAGCTTGTCAGGTAGAACAAGGTAAGCCTCCGGTCGCAAGAATGGAATTTGTGCATCTGGGTAAAACCAAGCGTGCGCAGAGCGGCATTGTTCCACTACATAATATAATTGGAAATCCGGGACATTATACCCTCACTTCTCGTACTGCAATGTGAGGATGGACCAGCGAATGTGTAGCTGTTTCCCACCCCAAACAAGACGAATCATGTGCGATCGTAGTGTACGAAAAAACCCGTCAGTGAGGGGGATTTGGATGTTATTGAATAAATACAAGAAAATTGCCACTCGCCCGCCAGTGATAGTGGTAGTCTCAGCCATTTGTCGACTTGCCCCTCCAGGGTGTGGACAGCCTGCCCATAATTCAAGCTGATTATTTGAGTTGTCTCAAGATGAATGTGTATTCCAAGATATTTCACCGAGTCATGGCACCACTCTTGAGGGAATTCACATTCCCACGGCCTCGTGCTCGTAGTTAGTGGAAAAATGATGGACTTATTCCAGTTTATGCCCAGTCCTGAGAATCTACCAAAGCCGATAATTTCCCGTATGAGGGGTGTTAACATGTGGTTCCCGTACGTAAAGGATAGTGTCATCGGCATAGAGTGAAACCAGGAGAGGACCGGTATCAAACTGCAGTCCTGGGTGTAAGTGGCGTTCCTGAAAATGCCTAATCAGTGGGTCCATGGCTACAAAAAACAGACGCGGGGACAATGGCCAGCCATGCCGAGTCCCGCGGAAAAGCCGAAAGGGTCTGGAAAGTGTGCCATTGAAACGGAGTCTGGCTGTAGGGCTGCTGTAAAGTAGGGCCACCGTGGCAATGGAGCCAAATGGCAGGCCCATGCGTCGCATCACTTCGAGGAGGAATGGCCACTCCAAGGAATCAAATACCTTCTCTGCGTCCAGCAATATGGCAGCCGCAGAGGAGTCCGGTTTTATCCTGTGTAATACCGCGAACAAAGTATGTAAGTTCAGTGAGGTAGACCGAAGCGGAACAAAGCCTGATTGAACCGGCGAAATAATATACTCCATTAGTTGAGACAGCCTATTTGCAAGTACCTTAGCCGAAATGTTGTAATCCAGCTTGAGTAAGGATAGAGGACGATAGGAGCCGTATAATCTAGGGTCTTTACCAGGCTTTGGAAGGAGAATAATGAAGGCCTCTTGTAGGGGGGAGTATCTGCTTTTCTAATGCTTCCGCATATACTTCAATTAGCTGCGGTGCCAAAAGATCTTTGAACTCCTTATCAAAATCCCCTATGAAACCGTCCAGTCCAGGGGCAGTAGAGCCCCGGAGGGTGTCGATGGCGAGCGTGACGTCTGCCACTGATATTGGTTCCGCCATGAAGTCTTGCATGTGCTTCTCCAGATATACCAGTAGGATTTCTGCGAGGTAATCTGTCTGGGCTGTGCTGTCAGGTCCGGCCCTGGACGTGTAAAGTGTGGTGTAATATTCTAGGAATTCATCTTGGATTGTGGCTGTAGTGGTAAGCGTGTCACCATTGGTGGTGTGCAGTTCAGCTATGTATGATTTGCTGTACGGCGGCCTTAGCATTTGTGCTACCACCCTCTCGGGCCTCTCCCCCATGTCAGGCCTATCTTTAAGAGCCGTATTTCGCAGCATTTTAATTATAAAGGCCTTCATATCGAATCCCTCCTACGCCTTCGGAACATTTAGGAACCTAAGATTATTTCTCCAAGAGTGATTCTCGATCCTCTCAAGATACTCTCTCAATGCTTGGTTCTGGTTTGCGAGCAAACAGGCCAGAGGAGTTTTTTGTGATGTCATGTCTCATGAGACATACCTCCTCTCTTTTAATGCTCCAGTTCGAACATCTACTTTATGCAAAATAAACAATTGATGGATGGAATGCTGGACAATGCAACCATTCACCCCCGGTCACAAGGATCTGGGTTTAATCCATAATTCTTTTGCTCACCACACCACCCCAGTTTGGACCCACCATATGCAAATCTTGTCTTGACCCTGTTTCTTGTGGGAACAGTCCAGCCCGTACTGCCAAGCCAGGTCCTCCCTCCCGATTTGCATATTGCTGGGTTCAAACTGGAATGGCATGGTGCCCAAAAAAACGATGGATTTAGGCCCAGATCTCTGTACTGGGGTGAATGTATGACATTGTTCTGCATTCTGTCCATCAACTGTTTTTGCATTTGTCACCCCGAGTGGGATGGGTATGCCCAGAAGTGGGTCCTGTGCTCTCCATGCCACTGGAATCAAGCTATCCTGGCTGAAGAGGGGTGAAACCCCAAAACCGGTCCTAGGATGCTTGTCAACAGTACGGAGAGGACCTGACTTGGCAGTTTGGGCAGGACTGTTCCCATGAGGCACAGGGTCAAGACTGATTTGCATATGGCTGAGTTCAAACTGGAATGGCATGGTGAGCAAACAAACAATGGATTTAGGCCCAGATCTCTGTACTGGGGTGAATGTATGACATTGTTCTGCATTCTGTCCATCAACTGTTGTTTTTGTGAACAGCTACTTTATCCAGCTTTTGGGCGAGGACAGAGCAAGAGGCCTGAATGTCGGCAGGAAACATGGTGGCCGCTAGCCAACGTCCGCGAGCTCCCGGGAGGAGAGCGTTTCTCCATAGTAGGCAGACCTTGGGTAGGTAAACATTGGGGGATCCACGCAAACTACACCTCCCTGGACTCCCCTGGGTGTCTAGGTTTCAGAACTTTCTGGATTTGGTAGGTTTCCCTAGATGGCGCCGAGCCCGGGACCAAAATCGCAGGGGACCCCCTTTCAAAAGCAGGTTGTTTTGAGATAGATAATTTTGATGTCCCCACAGTACATTTTGGGCCATTTCCTGTTGCGGGCACTAGGCCTACCCACACAAGTGAGGTACCATTTTTATCTGGAGACCGGATGGAATGCTGGGTGGTAGAAAATTTGTGGCGGCCTTGTTATCCTACAACTTTCCTACACAGAAAAGTGAGAAAAACGTGATTTCTTTAGCTAAATCTGAGGTTTGCAGGGGATTCTGGGTAGGAAAATGTTGGGAGATCCACGCTAGCAGCACCTCCCTGGACTCCCCTAGGTATCTAGTTTTCAGAAAGGCTTGCGTTTGGAAGGTTTCCTTAGATGGCCGCCGAGCCCGGGACCAAAAACACAGGTGACTTCCTTTGCAAAACCAGGTAGTTTTGCAATAGATAATTCTGAAGAGTACACAGTACGTTTTGGGGTGTTTCCTGTCGCGGGCACTAAGCCTACCCACACAAGTGAGGTACCATTTTTATCGGGGGACTTGTGGGAATGCTAGGTGGGTGGACTTTTGTGGCTCCCCACAGATTCCAGAACGTTCCATCACACAAAAGTGAGGAAAATTTTCATTTGACAAGGTTTGAGGTTTGCAAGTGATTCTGTATAACAGGATCTGATGAGAGTCACTCAAGTCACCCCATCCTGGACTCCCCTTGGTGTCTAGTTTTAAAAATGTACAGGTTTCCCAGGTTCCCCCATGTGCCGGCAAGGGTCCAAAACACCAGTGTAATACGGAATCTACACCTACCGGGAGCACCGGCGTGGACCAGGACGCCCCTCTCCCCAACGTGACGGTTGGCGGACTAGACGTCGACCGACGACTACCGATGACGTCAGACGCCGACGGAAAAGAGGCAGGGAAGACGGACTCGGCGTTCACGGAGGAGGGGAAGCTCTCAGAAGAAGAAGAAGGCGCGGAGGAGACGAGAGGCGGGACAGAACCCAAGACAGCAGAGGAGGCGGGCAGCGGAGAAGGAGAAGACCGCGTGGGAAGCCCACTAACTGAGCGGAAAGACGCTATAGTGTCCGGACGTACCAGAGTGGAGGAGGACGCCCTGATACCCACCGCTACGGTCCAGGAGGGCCGTAGCTCCAGGCAAGTGCACTGGATGCAAGTGTGGGGACGACTTACGGGGCGGGGTGGTAGGAAGAGGACCGGATAAGCCTGAAATAGGGAAAGAAAAGAAGGGGGGAGGGGAGGGGAGGAAGACACAGACTGTCGATCACCACCACACACCTTGCCCTCACCCTGGTGACGCTTTAATTTCTTTTGTTGGTGACGGTGGCACTTTTAGCGTCTGACAAGCAATCAGACTGATTTCGTGACTTGTATTTTCTTTGTCTGTTTTTCCCGAGACAACGGTGCCAGTCCAACCCCAGAGAGATAACCAAAGAGGAGAAATCGCAAGAAAAGGCCAAAAACGGACAGAGACAGGAGAGAGAGACACAAACTTCCCTAGATGGTCTTACAGGACAATCACCTAGCTGCTTCTTTGCCCAAGCACCTTTTCTTTTATTATTTTGTTTGTGCAGTTTTGTTTTGGGACATTGTTCCTTTCCCAACATTCTCCTTATTGTTTGCACCAATAAACCGTTCCTGAGGCGTGAACAACCTCAAGATAAATAAACCACCGGCTGCTGGACATCATTAAAACCCTCTTAGGCAAAGCCCCAATACAATAAGTGGTGTCAGAAATGGGATTCCGTCATCTGAAGCTGGAAGATGACCCAACCTATCACCCTCCAGGATATGATAAGTCAGCTAGCCGAAGGCCAAAGACACTTGCAGCTTGTCCTTGAACAACAGAGCCAAAACGCCCAAAAAGAGAGGGAGGCATTTCAAATAGCTCTAAAAATACAGGCAATACTTCTCACTAATAATCAAAAAGTACAGGATACGGCTATACTACGCCTCACCGATGCTATTTTCAGTGCCAGGGTTCACCCCACTGTCCCCGGTAGTGTGCTACAAAAGTTCCAAGAAGGCGACAACCCTGATTAATTTTTCACCAATTTTGAGAGGGTAGCCACTACTGCCACGTGACCCCAAGAAAGGTTGGGGCAATATATTGCCCCATTACTATCTGGGGAACTACAAGAAGCATACCAGGCCGCCAACCCAGCTGGGGTTACTCCATATCCAGAAATAAAGAAGGCGATTCTCGAGAGGTTAGGTTATGATTGTGACTACTATCGAACCCGTTTCCGCATAGAAAAGTGGGTGTCAGGAGACAACCCCAGGGCTCTCTAATATAGAATCCGCGATCTAGGAACACGTTGGTTACAACCCCAAACTTCCACTATGGAAGAGGTCACAGAAATGATCTTTCTGGAACAGTACCTAGAAGCATTGCCTCTAAACACCAAGGCCTGGGTAAAACAACACCCAAATCTAACAGCTCACACGGCCGTAGAGTTGGCTTGCGCCTATCATCGCGCACCTGACTTTAAACCCTACACGGAAAAAGGACCTGCTGTTCCTCCCAGACCTACTCCCCGTAACGCTAGCGAGGGCGGGGATAGGCGTCCTCCTTCCCTGAGTAGACCTATAGCTAAACCCCCTACCCTAATAAAAAACCCCAACTACCTGTAGGACCCCAATGTTTTAAATGCGCTGAATGGGGTCACATAGCTCGCAATTGCCCGATACAATCTGACCCCACAGAGCCCATGGAGGTAGGAGTATCCCAAAGCCGAATCCTTAGCACAGGAATAGGGAGAGAACGATACAAGAAATACATATGAGTAAATGGACGACCCCTGGAAGCTTTACTCGACACAGGTTGTCACCATTCAGTGATCTCTCAAGAATTGGTTCCCCTTGTAAAAATAACTCGAGATGAAAAAGTAATAGTGTCATGTATACATGGAGACGTCAAAGCATATCCCCTGGTTGAAGTTTTATTGGACACAGATGGCTGCCCCCAAGGGAGGAAGGTAGGAGTGGTTCCTCAGCTTCCTGAAAAAGCACTTTTAGGTTCTGATCTATCACACTTTCATGAGTACTTAGCAACGGTAACAAAATCGTCTCCTGAAAATAAATGGTTACAAGAAGCCCCTTTTTCTGAGGAACAGATACAGGGTCCCCGAACCAGGGACAAGAAGACCCGAAATGAGAAAAGGAAGGACAAAGAAGCATACAATCAGGCTCGTCTTTTTTATTCCCCTTGTCTGTTTTCTTCCCCAGATGATGGGAACAAACCCTCCGGGAGTTTTCAAACAGCACAGAAGGAAGACAGCACCTTAGGGAACGCTTGGAGTCAAGTACAAGAATTGGACCCCCTTAAGGTAGGCCCTTACTTTTTTATAAAAAAGGGTCTCCTATATAGAGCCACGAAAGACAATGGGAAACTCCATGAACAGTTGGTAGTGCCAATAGCGTTTAGGGAACAAGCTTTACATTTAGTTCATCAGCAAGTAGGGGGGGACTCTACGGACAAGAACTGACCCTGAGGTATTTGTTGGAGCAGTTTTATTGGCCAGGGGTTTATAAGGAGACAGCTAGATTCTGTGCTTCCTGCCCAAAATGTCAATTGATCAACCCTTCCCAAGATAGGAAGGTACCTTTACAGCCCTTGCCCTTAATTGACATACCGTTTCTAAGAGTAGGTATGGACCTGGTTAGTCCTTTGATCCCCTCTGCAAGAGGTCATCAATATATATTAGTCCTGGTAGACTATGCCACCCGATACCCCGAAGCTATACCACTCACGAGTATGACTACCCTTGCAGTAGCACAGGCTATGATATCTTTCTTCTCCAGAGTAGGGTTTCCCCGGGAAATATTAACCGACCAAGGGACTCCCTTCATGGCAAAACTAATGAAAGACATTTGTAAGGTGTTGGGGGTACGGCACATTAGAACAGCAGTTTACCATCCCCAAACGGATGGCCTAGTAGAGAGGTACAACCGAACAATAAAAACCATACTCTGAAAACTAATTAGTGACACAGGGAAAGATTGGGACCGTAAATTCCCTCTTGTTCTTTTTGCCATCCGAACTCATGAACAAAAATCAACAGGCTTTAGCCCCTTTGAGCTCCTTTTTGGCAGAAAACCCCGAACCGTACTCGAGATGGCAGCAGAACAATGGACGGAAGAGGAAGACAATAGCAGGCCCCTCCTAGGATATATGAAAACACTGAAAGAAACGTTAGCTTCCCTGAGGGATACTGTCCATGAGAATATGGACAAAACACCCAAAAGAGACAATATGACCGACAGAGCAAAATGAGGTCGCTAGAAATAGGGGATAAACAGCCTCATGCATCAAGCCAAAATCCAGTCGGAAAAATACCGATTCGCTAATAGCTCCCGGTATTGAGTTAAAAATACCCAATCCCAATGCATCAACCCAAAAGCAAAAATCGCTATTTAAGGAATCCTTAAATAGCGATTCCTTAAATAGCGATAGCATTTAAGGAATCCCAAATTGAGATTCCTTAATTTAAGGAATCTCTATTTGGGATTCCTTAAATGCAATGCATGAAAATAAAAAAATTAGCGAATTCGCTAATAGGGGGAGCAAATTACCATGAAGATGAACTGCATGGTAATTTGCTAAAAGTTTGAAAAATGCACTTTTGTGCATTTTTCAAAGTTTCATATTGCGCACACACATGCCCTTAGAGCATGTGTGTGTGCAACATATGTGCACATATCAATTTCAGGGGTGCAATAGGGTGTCATTTTGACACCCTTGCACCCTTGAAATTGCATGAGCAATTTGCGAGAACCTACTGGTACTCGCTATTTGCTCATGCAATCTCCAATTCATTCCTATGGGCCTGGAGGCCCATAGGAATGATTGGGATGGCATTCCTTAATTGCTACTCGCAATTTGCTAGTAGCAATTAAGGAAAGTTAAGGAATCGCTATTTGAATAGCGATTCCTACATGCATAGCCTTTTGCTATTCCTTATTAGCGATTCCTTATTTTTCGCTAATAAGGAATCGCAAATGCCAATGTTGATGCATATGCCCCTTTGTCTTGATTCTACTACCCACCTCTGGCAAGAAATTACTGGCCACATGGCAAGGACCATATGTAGTCACAAAAAGAGTTGTTTCCTACAGAGTTGCAGTGCCACACACAGGGAGGAATGTACAAACGTATCACATAAACCTCCTAAAAAAATGGTAGAGAGACTAGGGGAGGCCCGAGTTATGTCCACTATCGACTTACCCAAAGGATATTGGCAAATCCCCTTAACCCAATCAGCAAGAGAAAAGACTGTCTTTTGCACCCCGTCAGGCCTCTATCATTTCACAGTAATGCCCTTTGGGTTACACGGAGCACCTGCAACTTTTCAGCGACTAATGGATATAATACTCAAAGCCCACCATTCCTATGCTGTGGCTTATTTAGACGATATTGTTGTCTATAGCCCGAACTGGGAGACCCACCTACACCATCTACAAAGAGTGTTCAACACCCTAGTCCAAGCAGGGCTGACGTTCAATCCCCGCAAAACCACACTAGGTACACATCAGATTGAGTACTTAGGGTATACCATCAGTAAGGGGGAAATGAAACCTCAACATAACAAATTAGAGGCCATACAAAACATCCCGCCACCTAAGAACCGGAAAGAGGTATGGGCCTTTCTCGGCCTAGTCGGATACTACAGGAGGTTCATACCGCAATTCTCAGAGGTAGCCAGTCCTCTCACTGACCTTCTTAAACATACCAACACCCGACATAAGTGGGAATGGGGGACGGCTCAGGAACACAGTTTCAAGACCCTAAAACAGCGGATATGCGACGCCCCTGTCCTCACGTGCCCGGACTTCCAAAAACCCTTTGTACTTCAGACAGATGCCTCAGATCATGGTCTCGGGGCCATCCTATCACAACCTGATTCACAAGGACTTTTACGCCCTGTATTATATCTTAATAGTGTCCTAAATGGGCTCCCCATCTCAATAGAGAAGTATTTGTCACAATGGTCTGTGATGGAAGATGTTGATGGAATGGAATTATTTTCAGAAGATTTGATTTGTGTATCCACCAATGGAAGGATTGTCGAGCTTGTTGATTCAAGACAATTCTGTCTTCCTAGATTTTCTTGATCTTGTATCCATTGATCCTGTATACATTGTTGCAGAGTTCTCATGTAGAGGTGAGCTTTGGGATCCAGAAAAATGCACAATGCCTTGGTAACTAGGAGTGAAGACACTCTCCTTACCGTTGGATTTGGAACATGTAGAAGCTGGAGATATTTTTGAGAAATTGAATATACACTTGTCTCCAAAGAATACACTTCTCCTGTTATTGTATTTAAAGATGCTCCCAGGTGGGAGAGAACTTGAACTGGTGCTGCGATTGATTTCTCCAGATTTAATTGCAATCCCAAGTGGTTAACGGTTCAAGTGCAGCTGAAGTCTTCTTGCACTTGAGTTACTGACAGATTTTATATATATAAGACATATAGGCTTATTTGTAATTTTGTTTACATTTTACAGCCCTGATGAAGTCCTGTTGGATGAAACGCATTGGCTGGGCTGATGTATTCTTGTAATAAAACTTCAATAAAGTGGACTTTAAACAGATGAACAAGACCCTCTCCCTCTTATGAATATAATTGGATATAATTGATTAATGTAGCTTATTGTACTTACAATTAAGTAATACATGTAGAAATATTATGCTCCTTTTCGCTTTTATTTATCATTGTTTGTATTACTAGTGATTTCAAAGCAGTGGGGTCACAAATAGTAGAGCATAGAGACTGAGTCGAAACACTGATTAGAATTTTATACTAGTGCGACATTGGATGGCCCACACTGCTAACATTTGTAACTGGATAACAGCACATATTACCTGGTTCGAGACAAGCTGACGATTATTTAAAATTTCCATGAAAAGTTTTCTTTTTTTTAGGTAACACATTAACAAAGTGTTGCAAAGACTCCTATAAGGCTCTGACATATCTTCTTGGTAATGTCGAATCACTGCAGGTTTTAAAGCTGTGGCAGAGGGTACGCAGATTTTTCATCCAGTTGCATCCATCCTTTTACCCTGTTTCCTGAGGAGTCAAAGATTCAGGAGCTGATGAATGCTCCCTTGTGACAACAAACAATTACTGAATCAGGCTGTGACGGGGACTGTCCGGGTGACGGCTCGCATACCCTGGGGGCGCCGGAGGAATCCTTCCTCAGCTGGCTCCAGTGACATCGCGGGGGCAGAGCCCTGATGCATCAGGTGGTCGGGAAGCAGGAAACAAAATGAGAACGGAGAGGAACGAGGAGAGAGACACCAGGAGCGAGGAGGAAGACAGCGTTGACACGGAGTGCAGAGAAGCAGAGCGGGAGGCGGAGGAACCCAAAGCGAGTGACAGATACCGTAGGAAGGACGAAGAGGATGGAGACTGGTAGAAGGACAAAGAGGACTGAGGCCCTAAGGAGGAGAACACGAACAAGAAAAAGATAGGAGAGCCTCCCCGGAGGAAGGCACCACGGACGAGGCGGTCGCGACCCTGTTAGCGGGTCATGGCTTTAGGCAAGTGCTGAAGGGGACGGGGTACTCGCTGGGGAAGTGGTGGTGGTCTCAGAATGTATTCACTTGGTTCTAGGGTAGGATAGGAAGGAGGGCAGGGATTCACTGCTTCTCTCACATACGCCCAGACCCGTTTTATTTCACCGCCAGAGCAAGTCATGGGCACCGAGGCACAACCCCATTTAAGCAGGTCACGGTGGAAATAAACACCACGTCAGAGGAGGATTAACAATGGAGTAGCCAAAAGGCTAGGTTACTACTAGAGAAAGCGTACACTGAACGGTATGAATTAACACCAAGAGCCCTCAATGGGGTAAAGGAGGGCAGGGGTCACGAATAGGGAGAAAACGGGGTAATCAGGGGCAGGAAAACTGCAGTTAAACAAGAGCACAATACTGACGGCCTCTCCTTACTCTTTTCCTGAGGGGACTGTAGTATCCTCCGACGCGAGGTAGCGGTGCAGTCTACCCGCGTCGGAGGTGGTGCGCGAGCGCTGACGCATGACGTCAGGCGCTCGCTATAAATAAAGGGGCGTGGCCCGCGAACGGCAGTCGGGACCACGCTGGAACCACATCGAGTGTCCTAGTGTTTCAGTAAGCGCTGCAGCGCGTTAGCCACGAGACACTCGGCCTAGGGGCCATCACACTGGCGACGAGGGGCAGAAACGACCCCATGCTGAGGTGCTGACCGGCCATTTCATCATGCACAGTGACTGTGCCCTCTGCCCTGGCTCCTTGCTGTCTCGCCTGTTTTGAGCTCACCTGCCATGTGCCCAAAGCGAGTTGCTGGGCACCCAATTCAGCCTTGTTCCCCTGGGGTGTGCCTGCAGATGGGAGTTTGCCCCACAAACGGCCGGCAGAGCCCGTGGAAGAGTGTCCCCGGCACCCTGGTGGGCGGAGGTCCCTACGGCGAGGCCTAACACGGACAGGCCACAGGGGAAGCCCTGACTGTGTCTCCCCTGTCCTCAGCCAGGCGGCTGCCACTGTGCTCAGGAGGTGAGCAGTGCACGTGCTGCGAAGGGTCTTTGCGGCTGCGCCAAGATGGCGTCGATTCCCGCCATTGAGCCATTTGTGGTCGACGGAGCTTCCTCCTCCCTTGCCCCACGATGGAGAGACTGGACCGATCGCCTCCAGATCTACTTCGAAGGGGCCGGCATAGCCCGAGAAAGGCGCAGAGCCCTACTCCTCCACCTGGAAGGCAAAGACATCCATCGCATCTACAAGACGTTGGTGGAGGCTACACCTAAGACCTACGTCACGCTTCTCAATGCCCTGAACGCGCACTTCGAGCCGATGGCGAACAGGGACTACGAACGGTTCATATTTCGTCAGGCCAAGCAGGAAGCAGAGGAATCGCTTGACGCTTTCCATGGGCGCCTGAAGGAACTGGTCAGCACGTGCGGATTTAGGGACGAACAGGAAGAAATCCGAGGTCAGATAATACAAGGATGCTACTCGTCCAAACTCGGGTCAACATCCTTCAGGAGGACGGCAAATCCCTTGCGGACATCCTCACTCTGGGCCGGTCAAAAGAACTGTCGCAAGCCAGGGCGTCGCACATGGAGGCGGCGCTCCACCGCCCTGTCAAGACGGAGCAGGTCAACGCGGTGGACACGACTAACGCGGTAAGGCCCAAATCGCGTCAAAACGCAGGAAGAAAGCCGCAAGACAGGAGAAAAGGATGCGGATAATGCGGAGGCACGCCCCATCGCCTGCAGGACTGCCCGGCGAGAGGGAAAAGATGCAGTGCATGCGGATGGATGAACCATTTCGCGGCAGTATGCCGGTCCACAAAATCACGGAAGGAGGCAGCACAGACGGTGGCTGAAGAGCGAGAAGGAGAGGACATGGATGATGACGCAGGGGAATATCCGGTCCACTACATGTTCGCAATAGACCAGCCACGACGGAAGAGAATACGACTTCCAAGGTGCAAAGTCAAGATCCACAACCAGGATGTGAGAGCCACCATAGACACGGGAGCATCGATCGAGCTCATGGCGGCCAATGTGTATGAGCAACTGAATCCAAGTCCCCCACTAAGCGAAGCAAGAATCAGAGTTTTCGCGTATGGACAGAAGACAACAATCCCGCTCGCAGGGTGTTTCAAGACGGAGATGAGCCACAATGACATCAGGATCCCCACCACAGTGTACGTGACCCTGGAGGGAAACGGGATGCTGATCAGTGGACAGTCAGCGGAAGAGCTGAGGCTGATATCGTTCGCCCTGGCGGTGCAAGAGGAAGAATTAGAGGCCATCCTGGAGGAGTTCGAAGACGTCTTCAAGGGCATCGGATGCCTCAAAGGGAAAGAAGTATCTCTCCACATCGACCAGTCAGTCCAACCGGTGGCGCTGAGGCACAGGCGCGCATCGCATTCCATTTGCGCAAGAAGGTGGAGGACGACACCACCCTGTCACATTTTGATCCGGCCCGGTCCACCAATGTCGCAGTGGATGCCAGCCCATATGGGCTAGGGGCGGTGCTCGCACAGCTGCAGGAAAATGGTGAATGGGCCCCGATAGCGTATGCGAGCCGCTCCTTGACGGACACAGAACAGAGGTACTCGCAGATGGAGCGAGAAGCGATTGCCATCCATTGGGCTTGGCGACATTTTCATGTCTATGTGTACGGCAACCCGTTCACTGTGTCCACAGACCACAAACCCCTCATTCCCCTGTTTCAAGGATCAGCATCAAGGCCTCCGCCGCGGATCGAAAAGTGGATCCTTCAACTACAGGAGTACGACTACCGAGTGGAGTACAAGCCAGGCTCCTCGAACCGTGGACTATCTTTCGAGGCATCCCAGAGTGGCCACTAAAGAGGAAGAGGAGGACGCTGAAGATACAGAGGAATACGTCCGGATGGTGTCAGAGAGATCCCGGCCTTTGCCCATGAGCCTCAAAACGATCATGGCAGCCACCCAGAGGGACGAATGCCTGCAACTGGCCCTACCGGCCGTCCAGTCGAATGACTGGCGCCCCATCCAGTCCTCCATGGCCAGACGAATGCTGCAAGCAAAGGCCGTCCTGGAGTCACTTATGCGGGTCAAGGATGAACTCTCGGTTGACAATAGCGGATGTCTTCTCCGAGGCCCGCGACTGGTGATCCCATCCCGTCTGGCTCAGCAAGAGGTGGACCTGGCACACCGGGGCCATCAAGGCATGGTGAAGACAAAGAGTCGGCTGAGAGCCAAGGTATGGTTCCCGGGGATGGACCCTATGGTGGAGCAAACGGTCCGAACATGCTCTTGGTGCCAGGCGTCGGGTCAGCTGGATCACCCCCACCCCGCCATCACCGAGGAAAACCCCCAACGACCATGGGAGCGGGTGAGTGCAGACTTCGGGCACCTCCCGGATGGACGCTATGCCCTTGTGATCATCGACGACTATACAAAGTACCCGGAGGTCGAGGTGGTGGGAAGCCAGACCGCGGCGGAGGTCATCACAAAGTTCGAGAAGACTATCGCCACACCCGGAATATTCGAAGTGGTGAAGACGGACAACGGCCCACCCTTCCAAGGGCAAGAGTTTGCTGACTATCTTAAGGAGTGGGGGATCCAACACCGGAAAGTGACCTCGCGCTGGCCTCAGGCCAATGGGGAAGTGGAGAAGGTTCATGCGGACCCTCAACAAAGTGGTACGCATTGCGCACGCCGATGGATCGCCGCTCGAGAGAGCCATCTACAGATTCCTGAGAGAATATCGGCTGACGCCTCATCTCACGACAGAGGCAGCTCCAGGACCTGCGAGCATGGGCCGAGTAGTGCGAGACACCATCCCGCATCACCCAAGCTGGATCCCGCCTCAGATAGATGCTGGGAAGGTCCTAGCCAACAGGACCCACTCCAATGACCAGGCCAGTGCCGACCGGGGAGCCCGGACGTCAGCCATTCAAGTAAGGGACAGAGTCTATCTCAAGGACAGGTATCCCGGGAGCAAATTCCGGCTCCCCTTTGAACACAAACCTTGGACGGTAGTTCGCCGAACTGGAACCATGATCACCGCGAGAAGAGGAACCGAGGAGGTCACAAGGAACATATCGTTCTTCAAAAAGGCGTACACCGGGACTCCAGATCCGTGGTTGTCAGAACGCCAGGGCGACCGGCCAAGTCAGCCACCAGCGGAGGAAGGCCCAGAAGGGGACCAAGGGTCCACCGCCACCGAGGACGATGATCAATCCGACCAGAGTGCACCCTCGCCGCTAGGAACACCAGGTGGAGGGTCGCCAAGCTCTCAGGTGAGGTCCCCAGGGAACGCAGCCTCGCAAGGAGTGGCCCCAACAATACCATCAGTGCGGGGACAGCAGTCCGGATACGGCCTGAGAAGAAATCCGGCGCCATCCTCCCAGCTGGCTGATTTCCTGGTGTGACGGACCTGGGACTGGAATTCTAGTGACTGGTAACAGACCTACACGGTCAATGTTTGTTGTTTGTTTTGATAAAGGTTAGAAGGAATGTAGTATCCTCCGACGCGAGGTAGCGGTGCAGTCTACCCGCGTCGGAGGTGGTGCATGAGCGCTGACGCATGACGTCAGGCGCTCGCTATAAATAGGGGCGTGGCCCGCGAACGGCAGTCGGGACCACGCTGGAACCACAACGAGTGTCCTAGTGTTTCAGTAAGCGCTGCAGCGCATTAGCCACGAGGCACTCGGCCTAGGGGCCATCAAAGGGACGTGCAACGCCAAACGGGCTCTGAAGCAGACGCAGGAAAAGAAGAACAATAAGGAAAACAGAAGACTGCAATATCCAGGCAGTAATCCCGACCTCAGTATAAACATTAAATCCTCCTTTATATACTCATTGCTAGTCTGAGATACTTGGGTCGGTGATATCGGCATAGCCAGAATTAGATTTTTTCTTTTGCCAGAACAGTGAAACCTGGAATGAGCAGAGATGCTGATCTCGGTTGCAAAGTTTCCATAATTACAGAGACTGATGTACAAGTAATTCTATTTGGATGTTTCATTTAGCAGCTTCTCTGAAGAGTACATCCTGAAAGGTTAACGCATCATCCACTGTGAATGGTCGAGGCATAGCTGGAGGAGAAGCCAGCATATATGACCTGTCTGTGTCATAATAGGATATAGAATTTGAATATCTTTTCTTTTATGTCTCTCAGGAGTCGTTGGATGTGGCGATGAAGGTTGTATTGAATCCAAAGGTAATGTTAAACCTTGAGGAGCTTAAGGCACTTGTTGTGGGCATGGAAATAAATATATTACATTCAGTATTATATTATTGTGTAGTACTGATAGCACTGGCGACAAGTGAGCGAGTGACGCCTAACTGTGGACAGGTTTTGTTCATCAGCAACTACTCTGAATAGTAAATAAAGAAAGAAGCTCCAACTAAGAATCGTGTTGCATCGAAGATGCAAGTATTGATTAAATTCTTCTATACGAGTGCTCTTGCATGCGGTGTACATGGAAAGGTCTGTCATAAGGAGGCACTTTAAATCCTTACACACGCTGCCTCAACAAGAGCAGTTTTGTGGCATACAGTCTTGCATGTACTCCTTCTAGTAGAATCGCACCATTGAAGAGGAAGCCTACGTCGCCAACATTCATCATGTGACCTCAATCTCGACATTGGCGGCCACCATAAAATGGTATATCGCATCTCAGATACAAGTATTCAATTCTATTATAATTTCCTATACACGTGCTCTTGTATGCACTTGCATACATGGAGAGGTTTTTAAATCTTTATGCGTGCTGCATGGACAGGAGCTGTTCAGTGGCATTCAATCTTGTGTGTTCTCATTGCAACAGCATTGTACTGTAGAAAAGGAAGCTCACGTCACAAACATGCGCCACGTGACATCAATATCAACATTGGTGCCCATCTTGAATTGGATCAGTGCCAGCTAGTAACTGCAGCATCGGTATTCACTGTGGTTTTAGCACGTTGGCAACCATTTTAAATTGGGAATGTTTCTGAAATTCTGTAATATTTTGCACGCAAAACATTATTTTGTCTTGAAACTCACATATTGTGCGAAATGACTTCGCTATTGGGAAAGCTGAACAGCTTTGGACCAGCGCTTGGTGGCCATTAGAATTGGGCACCTGTCCCTCCTCCAAGTCAGCAGTCCGCAACCTAGGCATCACGATTGACAATTCTTTATCTTTGAAGACCCATATAAATCAAGTGCTTGGGACCTGTTTTGGGATTATGCGTATGTTACGCAAGATCTTTAAATGGCTACCCATTGAAGCAAGAAAACCCTTGGTCCAGGGTCTCATCGTTAGCCGCTTGGACTATGGCAACGCCCTTTTCACCGCACTCAACCAGGATTTAATTTCCAAACTTCAAATCCTTCAGAACACGGCCGCAAGACTTGTTCTGAATCTTCCTTCCCGCACCCCCTCTGCCCCCACATTAAAAACTTTGCACTGGCTTTCGATCCGCCAAAGAGGGCATTTCAAACTTTTAAGTCTCACGCATAAGATAATGTATGGCACTCGTCCACTTTACCTGGCAAAAAAACTCCAATGGTATGTTCCTCGACGCCCCTTGCGGTCCAGTTCCAGACTTTTCCTTGTCCAACCTCGCATTCGGACAGTTCGCAATGGAGGTCGGTCCTTTTCATACCTGGCCCCTTTGCTCTGGAACAAACTTCCTCTGGATCTGCTTTCTATATCTGACCATTTACTCTTCCGTAGAAAGCTGAAAACCTGGCTTTTTTCCCAATAAATGTTGTGGTATGAGCACTTTCTGTCACTCCCGGTTTCTTTGTCTTGGTTGCTAGCGCCATGAGACCTTTGGTGATTTGTGCGCTATACAAAAATCTTTGACATTGACATTGACATATTGCTGTCCCGCTGGGGCAACAATTAAACTGCAAAGGGGAAATTCAACTGAGATGTGTTAAGATAAGGTGGTAGCATTGTAAATCATTTCTACACCAGCTATCTGCTCAAAATGTCACTGACCAATATGTCCCAACCCCTGCATTCCTATCTGAAAATGGTGACCCTGTTTTCCTTGGAAACGTTGGAGGAAATTATTTGGTGGCCAGTGGTGGAGAGAAATTTTCTGCTGCAAAGAAACAAGGGATATTGTTGCATAACTTGGGATTTGAAGGGGGGGGGGGGGGGGAAGCTAGAGAGCCCAAAGCAAGATGGCCACATCTTAGAGCTGCCCTGCTGGTCAGAAGTTTACTATTCGTCATTTATCCTTGTAATTTCCCTGATACTACTCATCACTGATGTATCCTGGTGAGAAGAGGAAACATTATGACAGTGATGGCTGCCCAGCACTCCTGCAAGCCCTCCTGGGGCACATGCAACAAGACAGCGACTGGAGCACACTGACAGCCTGAGGTGACAGAGAGTGCTCCAAGCTGAATGCTGAGCAGGCCGAATGCTGTTGTGGGTGATGAAGCTGTACCAGGCCTGAGCTCCAAACTGGGAGTAAAACGCACGTGCTACCTGCTGCTGTGGTAGCAACCTGGGGCTTGGGCAGCACGACCTGGGCCAGCCGATCCCATAGGGGAACAAGTGAATGGCTGACCAGCTGGCAGCAGCCCTGGACCTAAGAACCCCAAATAGATGGCTGCCTCCAGCACACTGATTTGAGCGCTTTTGAGGGAGATGCCTGGTGACATGCCTCTGGACTCGGTGGTAGAAGCCTGTCGCTGAGAAGAAATGTGATTAGCGCAGTGGTACCTAAGCTGGTGCCCCTACAGATTAGCATGATGGTGACCGCCTGTCATTAATGGTCCAGTCCATGTGTGGATGCCTCAGATAGGAGGCAGAATCAGGGGAACCTCCAGCGTCCTAACCTGCATGATCCATCAGACCTTATAACTGTGCTAACACAGGATGACCCTGTTGCATTCGGAAGGGGAAGGAGCACAGCAAATGTGAGGCGGAGGGCTGAGACTACCCCTGCAACTCAGCCCTTGGGTGCTGTACAGTGGACACTCTTGGATATCTACTCTGCCAGTGGTGCGAGCTATTGGCCGAGAAGATCGTGACATCGAGATTCGCCCCTAGTGGGTAGGAGGGGGGCAAAGACCCTGCAAAGGGGCACCTGTGAATATAGCAGACAGATTCTGAGAGTGACACACTGGACACACCAGCACTTTGCCCTACTGCAGTGATACCAAAGTGAGGTTATGAGAGCCTTCTTCCGTGCCACTAGAACTGCTGATCTCCCTGCTGGCCCCAGTCTAGAACTATGGGCAAATCATAAGGCCCACTGTATGTTTGATTCTAAACGTGCCACCAAAAGTCCAGCTTCTGACTGCGAAGGCGATCCTCCAGAACCAACTCCATCGGTGCCTGGACATAATGACTCTGAACTAAGGACCAACATCACTCACAGGCGCCCAGGCCTCCCCTGGGAGCCACACTGCACCCCTTCATAGTGTGGCTTCTAAACTACAAAGACTGTGACATTGTGCTCCGACTGGCTGGTGACCAGGGTGAGAACTAATATCAGGGAAATGTGGTCACTTAATTCCCAGATTTCATGGCAGTGGTGCAGTAGCTCACACAGAGTACTTGCCCATAAAGCGACAACTACAAGAAGTGGAGCTCACCTATGTGATGCTCTATCCAGCCTGCCTCAAGTTCAATCATCTTGGCAAGCAACTGATTTTTGGGACACCCAGGCAACGTCCACATATCTGAAATCTTTATCTAAGTGGTGCAGACACACCTACAGCTAGGAGCCTGAGACCATAGAACATAGATTGATGGGCTCACATGTTTCTGGCCCCCCTCTGGGATGATTGTATTCCAGTTGATGACCTACATGCAGATTGGTAAGTAAAAAGTTTAGTCGTCAACAATACTAGACACTAGCCAAACTTCCACCTGTATATGAAGGAAACTCCCTCTCTAACATCTACGTGGTGGTGAACTTAATGAACCTGCTCTTGCCGCCTCTGTTTACTCAGAGGTTGCCCGGCACTCGAGCTGCCTCCCTATGGGAGCTCCCTACTTAATGCTGAATGTTTTGGAAATGGTAGATACCAATGTCATGATTTATTGTTAATGTGTTCTTTTTTGCAACATGTTTTCAAGGGGATTGATAGGATTCACTGGCAATGTGGGGATTGCTGGTGTGACTGGGGGGTGGGCGAAGGATACTGCAGATGATTTGACAACTGTGCCTACAATACACACTGTGCCCATATGATTTACTCAGTGCTTGACACGTGTGCACTTCAGGCAAGCACACTAAAACTTACTCAAGCACCATCCTCATCTTAACCCATCACTAGGATGACCATAACATAGTGTGCATTTGTAAAGCGCATGTTCACCCAAGGGCATTTTTGCATTGAATAACAGATGTTTATTGCTACCCAACTCATTTTATCAACCTCAGAAGAATGAAAGGCTGAGTGGACCAACAGGATTTGAACCTGTGACCATGAGGTTGAACACAGGCCCCTACAGTGGGCGCGTTAGTCCGCTAAGCCACCAGACACTGCACTTAGCTGTCTCACATGGAATATCAGAGGGCTTGACAGCACCCGAAAGACACGTTTGGGCATACTTGGTGAGACAAAATGTTGGGGTGGCATCACTTCAAGAGACCCACCTCACACCCCTAGCTGAGAAACGACTCCAAATATAGTGGGCTTCACATGCCTATTTCTCCTCGCTGGTTCGAGGTGTAAAAATTCTAGTAAAGATAGGGATGAAATTCCAACACATATGCTCCAAATCAGACCCTCAGTGCAGATACCTCATAGTGCAGGGCATTCTAGAGGTACAACACCTTACGCTACTAAATGTTTATGGTCCCAAAACAGATAACCCTCATTTCTAACAACCCTATGGGCAGTGGTGATCAGCATGTCTCCCGAGTCCTTACTTTGGGAGGGGGTGATTTCAATACTGCCATAGCTATCACTAAAGATAGATCACATACAGAAAGGAGACCCACATTGGCAGTGTCCAGTACCTTCCACTCAATAATGAGAGACCATGCACTTTTAGACATATGGCGCATGTGACACCCTGAACGTATGGAGGTAGTATCTCATTCCATCTGCGATCGCTCATCAACTGTGATGTAAAATAGTGGCCAAAATGATTGCCAATAGGCTACTCCCCCTGCTCCCAGAACTGGCAATGCTGGATCAACTGAAATTTGTGCTGGGTCGCTCGACGGCCCATAATGTCCACATGCTCTTAGCTATGATGCATCAGGTTAGCTCATACCTCCAAGTAGTGTCAGGGATGCAGGATGCAACTGATGCCTTCGATTCAGTAGAATAGTCATATTTACTTGTGATTTTAACTCGCTTGGGCTTCCCACTCCCCTTTGTCAAGTGGATAAAACAGCTCTACGCAAACTCTTCAGCCGGCATAAGGGTCAATGAGGTCACTTAATAACCAATGCATATCAGATGTGGCACAAGACAGAGTTGTGCCCTCTCCCCACTCATGTTTATGTTGGCGGTCAAGCCACTGGCACCCAAATTGAGACATCGCTGCAATCCATTTGCCATCTGCTAAATGGCACGTCCAGTGCTGATCTCCCTATATGCGGATGAGAATACACTACTTGAGGGACCCGGCAGAATGTGTGGAGTCTATTTTAAGAGAGTTTATTAAATTTGTGGGACTATCTGGCATCAATATCATCTGGGGAAAGTCAGTGATATTCCCGCTTACGAATGTCACTGCAGAGTGCGATGTAGATTTCTCCCTGGTATCAAGTTAAGGACCAGTCAAATACCTGGGGGTGTGGATACACCAGGACACCACTGTGATACTAAGGGAAAACTATGGCAGAGCTGTTTCATCCCTACAGAAAAAAGTGACACAATGGATCAAACTGCTGCTTTTGCTGGCTGGGTGCTTAGCCATTGGCAAAATAATGAATCTCCCTCAGTTTTTATACTTTTTCACAACATAAAATTCCTCTCAACAGGGAATTCTTTCGCACATTACATTTGTCGTTGGCACAGCTGATTTGCACTGGTAAGCAGCCCCAACTGTCATGGGAGATACTGACATTACCTTATAGTAAAGGGGATTTCACAGCTCCTGGTTTCCACCTTTACTATTTATGCTCAGAAGCACAGTATGCTTACCATTAGCCTCATCCTCAACCCTATCTGCTTCCCATGGCAATTGAGCTGATAATGCTTGGCCTACCCCACTCTCCTCCACACTTTGGCTCCCCTTGCATATGTGCAGCACTGACACAGAGATGGTTTGCTGCACCGCAAGATCACGGCAGGGGCCTGCGACAGACTGCACCACTGCACCATCCAGTTCCCTACTTCCCCTCTGTCCCGCTATCGGGACACCCCTTAACCGCTTCCGTGCATGGGTCAGTTCCCCTTGATCTCCCCAGTAAAATGATATCTCACTTGTGTGGGTGTCAAATGCAGAATCGGCTAAAAACGCATTTGTTAAAGAAAAGTGCGCTTAGAATTCGCTGTGCTATACCCTTAATTCCTATGTTTTTGGCCCTTCCCAGTCACAGGCGCTTAATCAACCCACACAAGTGAGGGATCTTTTTACTCGGGAGACTGAGGGGAATGCTGTGTGGTAGGACATTTGTGCCGGCAGGGTGAACCCACACAGTAAATATGTGAAAATGTGATTATTTCAGCTAAATTTGAGGTTTGCAGGGAATTCTGGGTAGGAAAACATTGGGGGATCCACGCAAGCCATACCTCCCTGGACTCCTGTGTCTAGTTTTCAGAAATGTGTAGATTTGGTAGGCTTTCCTGGATGGCCGTCGTGCCCGGGGCTAAAAACCCAGGTGACCCCCTCCTGCAAACCGAGGTTGTTTTGTGATAGGTAATTTTGATGTCTCCCGAATTCTTTTTGGGCCCTTGCATGTTACGAGTACTTGGCCCACCCACACAAGTGAGGTACCATTTTTATCGGGAGACCTGGAAAAACACTGGGTGGTAGGAAATTTGTGTCGGCCCAGTGAGCCAACAACTTTCCTACAGAGAAATTTGAGAAAAAATAGTTTTTTTCAGCTAAATTTAAGGTTTGCAGGGGATTCTGGGTAGGAAAACGTTGGGGGTCCACGTAAGCCATACCCTCCCTGGACTCCCAAGGATGTCTAGGTTTCAGAAAAATGTAGGTTTGGTAGGTTTCCCAAGATGACCTCTGAGCCCAGGGCCAAAAACCCAGGTGCCTTCCCTTGCAAAACCAGGTCGTTTTGTGATAGGTAATTTTGATGTCTCCACAATACGTTTTGGGCCCTTCCCTGCTGCGAGCACTTGGCCCACCCACACAAGTGAGGTACCATTTTTATCGAGAGACTTTGGAGAAAGCGGGGTGGGTGGAAGTTTGAGGATCCACACAAATTCCAGAACTTTCCATCACAGTAATGTGAGGACATTTTTTTTTGTTTTTACAAAGTTTGAGATTTGCAAGGGATTCTGGGTAACATAACCTGATGAGAGCCACACAAATCACCCCATCCTAGATTCCTGTGGGTGTCTAATTTTAAAAAATGTAAAGGTTTGCTAGATTTCCCTAAGTGCTGCCAGAGCTAGGGTTCAAAATCCAAAGCTAGGCACTTTGCAAAAAAAGGGCCAGTTTTCACTGTAAAAATGTGGTGTGTCCATGTTGCGTTTTGGCCCGTTTCCTGCCGTGGGCACTAGGCCTACCCACACAAGTGAGGTACCATTTATTTTGGGAGACTTTGGGGAATGCGGGGTGGGTGGAATTTTGGGGATCCATGCAAATCTCATAAGGGTTGATTGGATTAGTACAAGGTGTATCACTCCTGTGAGTGTGCACCCTATACTAAACTAGCCTTCTACACGCAGTCACAGTAGAACCCTACCTTGGGCGATAACTTGCCATCTGGGTGACCAAACAGCTCTCCAATGATTCTTATGGAAATAGTAGACTTGGGCCAACTTTGAGAATTAGGTCCTCATCCCTGGTGCTGCACGGCGGCAAGGAGCTTAGATTAGAAAATCTTGACTACCAACTTGCCCCAGCAGGCTCCTTCAGCTGTTGTGGACCTGTGCTGCAAACAGTAGGTCAGCCAACTGATCCTTGGAGTCTCTTGCTTCAAGCAGGACTCAGCAGGCATAGTCCCTTATCCTTTGCTAGCGGCCATTTTCAACAGGTGCAGTCCACGTCGTAGCAGTCTCTCTTCACCGAGTCCTTGGTGCAGCAGGGCATTCCTCCAGTACCGCTCTCCAGTCTGTCGTGATGGATAAGTTACTTACCTGCAATCCTAGTTCTCTTCCAGGGGTGTCCTCATAAGCACTGTATATTCCCGCCCATGCGCGGGGACCCCGGAAATAAAAAATATATATGAAAACATATATATACAGCTTTATATCTATGCATATCTTTTTTCCCATATCAATGCAGCCCCTTTTAAAAAAGAGGCTAATCAATGCAGTAATAAGTAACTGTTTTTGCAACCATATACTATAGAATATAGACTACAGGAGGCCAAGCATTAATTGAACTCTTTTTAATGACCTGAATTAACACCAAACCGCAAAAGACCCCGCATTGTTAGCCTACAGGCTGCATTGAAAACCAAAATCATAGAAAATGAAAGCAATTGTAACACAAAAACTGGCACCTTGCCTTTAAGGCAGGCATGACCCCCAGCTTCCCATCATGCCCCAGGTGTGACAGTTAGGTCAGTTGTTCTTTGTGGAGACTTGAGGGTCAGGGCACAAAGATATACAGTACACAAGTCTAATTTGCCTGGGGGGGCGGGTGGGTTGCTTATGACTTTGATGAGGATACCCCTGGAAGAGAACTAGGATTATAGGTAAGTAACTTATCCTTCTCTTCCAGGGGATCCTCATCAATAATCATAAGCACTGAATCGAATAGCAAGCCCATCCTCCGCCTGTGGGCAAATGAGAAGAAATGACCAAACAAATCAAATCCATTCAGCTTTCGAACAAATTTCTCAAGGAGGCCTGACCCACTTGAGTGTCCGTTCTGGTATCTGAATCAAGACAATAGTGCCTCATGAATGTACGTATTGATCTCCAAGTGGCTGCCTTGCAGATCTCAGAGATCGGCACATTGTTAAGAAAAGCCGTTGTAGCTGCCTTTCCTCTAGTGGAATGAGCCTTGGGCCTAGACCAAAGTGGCTTTTGTGCTAACTGATAAGCCAGTTTGATTCATGACACAATCCACCTGGAGATTGCACGTTTGGAGGCAGGAAAACCTGTTCTGATTGACCCATAATTAATGAACAGTTGATCAGATTTCTTAATTGCCTTAGACCTGTCCAAGTAGAATTTCAAAACCCTTTTCAGGTCCTAAGAGTGAATGGACCTCTCAGCTGGTATAGAGGGGTTAGGAAAAAAGGTAGGTAGAGAGATGGATTGTTTGACATGGAAATCCGACAACACCTTCGGAAGGAAGGAGGGGTGGGTTCTCAAAACAACTCTATTGAGATGAAAGACTGTGTATGGTTCTTTCAAGCAGAGAGCTTGGGTCTCGCTCACACTGCGAGTAGAAGTAATTGCCACCAAAAAAGCTGCCTTCCAAGTTATGTACTGGAGGGTTCCTTTGTGGATAGGTTCAAATGGGGGCCCCATCAGCTTAGACAGAACCAGATTCAGCTCCCATGGGGGCGAAGGAGATCGAATAGGAGGTTAGACCTTCTTTAACCCCTGTAAGAAATCCTTCACTACCTGCAGCTGAAAGAAAGAAGGCTGAGAAGCCGTAATGGCAGCCAGGTGTACTTTTATGGAAGAGAATTTTAGACCTGCCTTAGCTAAGTGAAGCAGGTAAGGTAAAATCACATCCTCCTGGCCCCTGGTATGATGGTAATTATTTTGCACACTCCGCAAATAGAAACACTTCCATTTACAAGCATAAGAATGTCTTGTGGAAGGCCTTCTTGCTTCTTTCAAGATGGTCATGCAGTCCTGAGGGAGTCCTAAATGACCATATTTGAGGACCTCAGGAGCCATGCTGCCAAGTTCAGTGATGGAAGTTTGGGGTGATGAATGCTCCTGTTCATCTTGGACAGCAGGTCCAGTCTGCACGGCAATCTCTTGTGTGGACGTTCTGATAGGTGCAGAAGGTCAGGGTACCACCACTGCCGTGGCCAGTCCGGAGCGACCAGAATCATCCTTGCCTCGGAGTGGGAGAGCTTGGTCACAACCGTCGGGATGAGAGGAAGCGGAGGAAAAGTGTATACAAAGCTTCCTGACAAAGTGATCAAAAGGGCGTTCCCTCTTGACCCTGGTCGATGGAACCTTGAGGCGAAGTCGTGGCATTTTTTGTTTTTGTCGTCCGCGAAAAGGTTGATGCTTGGATGACCCCATTCTCTGAAGATTTCTTCGACGACTTTGTTGTTTAGAACACAGTCCTGCTGGTCCTCGAAGTGAAGACTGAGAGTGTCCGCTTGTGAGTTCTGCTCCCCCAGCAGGTGTATTGCTGTAATTGTCAGATCCCTTGCCAGGAGCCAATGCCAGAGAGCTTGGGCTTCCAGAGAGAGAGACCGCAATCGAGTCCGTCCCTGCTTGTTCAAATAATACATGGTGGTCGTATTGTCTGTCTGAACTAGAATGGAGATTGTCTGAATGGATGGGAGAAAAGCCTTGAGGGCTAAATGTACCGCTCGTAGCTCCAGCATGTTGATGTGGTACAATTGTTCTTTTTTCGACCATTGACCTTGAGTCTGGAGGGACCCATGTGTGCTCAACAACCCTGGAGGGAAGCATCTGTGATTAGCGATTGTGTCGGAGGAGGCTGATGGGACGGAACCCCCACCATCAGATTCTCCTGTCGCATCCACCAAGGAATTGATGCTCTGGCTGATTTTGACAGATGTATCCTGTCGTCCCATCGAGCCGTTCGTTGATCCCATTTGTCCTCCAGATCCTGCTGTAAAGTACGCATACGTAGCCTGGCGTTGGGTACAAGAAAGATGCAGGATAACATTAACCCCCTTGAGAGAGGCAACTTGATTGACTGAAAAAGAGGTGCTGCGCTGAATCTGTTTGCCTTTCAGGGTGATAGATGACAGTCCCTCCTTCGAAGGAAACACTTTTCCTACTGCAGAGTCTATTGTTGTGCCCAGATAGTGGATTTTTTGCGTGGGATGCGGAGTCGATTTTTCGAAGTTGACGTGGAGACCCAGCCTTTGGCAAAGGGCTAAACATTGCTGATAATGGGACCACACGCTCTGGGGAGAAGGACCTTTCAGAAGCCAGTCGTCGAGATAAGGGTAAACAAAGATACCTTTGCGCCATAGAGGAGCTGCTACTACTGCTATGCACTTTGTAGACACTTGAGGAGCCGACTTCAACCCGAAGGGCAGTACTTTGAACTGATAATGGGTCGATCCCACCAGAAAACGCAGGAACTTTTTGTGATGTGGATTGACTAGGACGTGAAAGTATGCATCCTGCAGATCAAGCAAACATATCCAATACCCTTGTTGGAGCTGGGGATATATTTGATGGAGAGCCAACATGTGAAACGTTTCTTTCCTGATGGATTTGTTGAGGGCACGAAGATCCAGGATAGGTCTGTATTCTGATTTCTGACCTTTCTTCTTCACTAGGAAATACCATGAGTATACCCCTCAACATCGCTGCGAAGTAGGAACTTCCTCGATGGCTGATTTTCTCAGGAGGGTTGGATACTTCCTGCTGCAGTATCCGCATGTGGTGACACGTAGTTTTAACTGAAGAGATCGAAGGAGGCTGATGCTGGAAACGTAGAGAGTACCCATTCTGCAACGTACTTAACACCCATTGGTCTCTTGTGATATTGTGCCACTCTTCCAGATGGTTGGCTATACTTCCCCCCCACTGGAGTGGGAAACGGCGATGAGAGAAGTCCGTATTCATTGCTTGGAAGGAGTTTTTGCTGAGGCAGCAGATTGGCGAGGGGTTCCTCTCCCTCTGGGAGCACGACATCCCCGATAGTGGGATTTAGATTGACTCTGCTGATATTGGTGCCTCTGACACTAAGGGGTTTGAACCCTCTGATGGAAGGGCCGCCGATGGCCTGTATCGGCGCCTGAACTTCTTCTGTCTTTCAAGCCCTACTGCCTTTAGGGTATCTAGTTCTGTCTTCATTCTCGACATCTACTCATCTGTTTGAGTGCTAAACAATGAGGATCCTGAGAAATGGAGGTTGAGAATCCGTGACTGAGCTTCAGGTTTTAGCGCAGTTGAACAATTGTTACTTACCTGTAAACAGGTGGTTCTCCAGTATTGGTGTCTTTCATAGATTCACATGCTTGATATTCCCCGTCGTCGGAGTGGGAGTCCCACGGTAAATAAAATAGCAATATATATATATATATATAATAAAATATATACATAAGTAATCATATAATTAGCGCATGTAGGTGTAAAACACACATAGTGTACCTATAAGAGAAAACTCCATAGGAATACAATGGAGAGAGACAAAAGACCTTTGTAGTCTATCTCTGTCATTATGTAAGTCCGAACTCCAGCCAATCAGGCGTCAGCCCCTCTCTAGAACCTTCTCCTCAGAGCTTCTCACCTCAGATTTTCGTAGCACAAGAGAGACTGTAAAGTGCATGAGGAGAAGAGAGCCTCTTAAGGGAGGAGGGAGGGTCGCATGTGAATCTATGAAAGACACCAATACTGGAGAACCACCTGTTTACAGGTAAGTAACAATTGTTCTTCTCCAGTATTAGGGTGTCTTTCATAGATTCACATGCTTGAATATAGAATAGCTAGCAGTAACAATCACCATTGTTTCCAAGCCAAAATAGATTCAACATATATAGATTATCAATCTTCTTATGCATAAAAACAGTATTGAACAACTGTAACATTGTAAATGCATAAAATACATATATGGAAACAATATGGAGGCGGGAGGAAGAGGCTCACCTTACTTAAAAAGATTGCGCAGCACTGCCTGTCCCACTGCAGCATCCTCCTCGCTTAAAGTTGCCAAGCAGTAGTGCTTAGTAAACGTGTGTCTGGTCGACCACGTAGCTGCTCTGCAGATGTGTTGCAAAGATACTCCAGCAAATAAGGCAGTAGATGATGATACTGCCCTAGTGGAGTGTGCCCTCACTGGAGACTGCAGAGGCTTATTTGCCCTTTGGTGACAAAAGACAATAGCTGCCGAGATCCAGCGTGCAATCGTTGGTTTAGTAACCTGACGTCCTTTATGACAGCGTCCATATGCTATAAAAAGTTGATCGGATTTCCTGAAAGAAGCTGTCTTACTGATGTAGAACTTAAGACACCGCTTGACGTCCAAAGAATGTAATCTTTGTTCTGCAGGTGTCTGAGGATTGGCAAAAAAGGTCTTTAATATTACTGGCTCATTAATGTGAAAGTCAGTAGGCACCTTGGGTAGAAATGATGGATTGGTGCGTAACACTGCAGCATCCGGTTTGAACTGCAGGAACGGAGGTTTGATGGTAAAAGCATGGATGTCACGGACACGACGAGAAGACGTTAGTGCCAGAAGTAGAGCTACTTTCCAAGTGAGATATTTTAGGTCGGCCTTGTGAATGGGCTCAAACGGAGGTCTCATCAATTGTGCCAACACAACGTTGAGGTGCCACAACGGAGGAGGACGCCGAACTGGCGGAAATTTCCGGAATAGGCCCTTAAAGAATTGGCGGATTATTCTTGAGGAACAAAGGGAACTTGATCCATCTTGCCGGAAACGGGAAATGGCTGCTAGAAAAACCCTTAGGGTTGCATGCGACAGTCCAGAACTGGCTAGGTGCAAGAAGAATGGTAGCAATTGCTCTGCCGTGGAATGTATCGGATGAACTCCGTTAGCAGCACACCAATGGCAGAATCGTTTCCATTTAAACTTGTACGTCCTGATTGTAGAAGGTGCTCTTGCCTGGGCCAAAATATCCCTACAATCCTGGGGGATGTCTAGGTGGGCGAACTCATGGTGTTCAGGTTCCATGCTGATAAGCTCAGTGAGGAGGGATTTGGATGACAAATTCTCCCTTCGCTCATTGTAAGCAGATCCGTCCGATGTTGCAGGAGGATTGGCTGGCATTGGGACAGGAGGAGCAGTTCTGAGAACCACGCTTGCCGTGGCCAGCGCGGGGCTATTAGGATCAGGTGGCAAGGCTGTCTCCTCATCTTCCAAAGAACCCGAGGTATGAGGGGTATTGGAGGAAAGGCGTACGCAAATAGATTGCACCAGTTTATCAAAAGGGCATTCCCTTGTGATTGCTTGTGGGGATGCCAGCTTGCGTAATTTCGGCATTTCCGGTTCTCCGGCGTGGCAAAGAGATCGAGTTGCGGACGGCCCCATAGTTGGAATATCCTCTCTAGAGTGGGTTGGTGTAACTCCCACTCGTGGGTCGACGAGGAGGACCTGCTCAGGGAATCCGCTAGGACATTGGATACTCCTGGCAGGTGGACTGCCGTAAGCAAGATCTGATGACTGAGAGACCAGTCCCAAATTCTTTGAGCTAGCCTGGAGAGACTTGGGGATCTTGTTCCGCCCTGTTTGTTGACATAGTGCATACAGGTTGTGTTGTCTGTCTGTATTAGCACTGACTCTCCTTGGAGCAAAGGCAGAAACGATTTTAGAGCCAGAAAAATCGCCATGAGCTCCAACCTGTTGATGTGCCAAGATCTTTGATGTGTGGACCATCTTCCCTTCACAGAGAGATCCTCCAAATGAGCGCCCCATCCTTCCAATGAGGCGTCTGTTGTGAGTGTTCTGTCCGGTGGCAGCGACAGAAAGGACATGCCTTCCGTCAAGTTGGCTGGAATTGCCCACCATGCGAGTGCTGACTTTATCTGATCTGTGACACATATCATGTCGTGGAAAGATCCCGTTACCTGACGCCACTGAGCATCCAGAGCTTCCTGGATAGGACGTGTCCTCAGCCGGCAATGAGGGATCAAGGCAATGGATGATGACGCCATCCCCAGAAATGATTTTAATAGTCTCACAGAAACTGACTCTCTTGATCTGATCAGAGCCACCAGTCGCAGCATCTTTTTGAGACGCTCCTGGGAGAGGAATGCCTTCGCTGACACAGTCTCCAGAGTTGCGCCCAGGAAATCTCTTTGTTGGTACGGATGAAGTTGGGATTTTTCCACATTTACGGACAGGCCTAAAGAGCGAAACACGTTCTGGCACAGAAGAGTGTGTTGTCGCAGGTGAGTGCTTGACTGAGATTTCAGGAGAAAATCGTCCAGGTATGGAAATATTTGCACTCCCTGGAGGCGCAAATACGCTATTACTGGAGCCAGTACCTTCGTGAACACTCGAGGGGCTGAGCGCAGGCCAAATGGTAACACTTTGAATTGGTAATCGTGTTGACCCACTCGAAAACGCAGGAACTTTCGATGCCGCTGTAAAATAGGGATATGAAAATAGGCATCCTGGAGATCTATAGTCGCCAGAAAATCTTCCTGCAAGAGTAAGCGCAAAATGTCTACCAGCGTCATCATACGGAAGGATTGGCTCTTTATATATTTGTTTAGTGCTCTTAGATCGAGGATGGGCCTCCACTCTCCGTTTTTCTTTGTGATCAAAAAGAACCGGGAATAAAAACCTTTTCCCTTCTGAGACACTGGTACCAGTTCTATAGCTCCTTTTTGCCTTAAAAGTCGGACTTGATGCAACAGTTCTTTCATGTGAGCTGGTGGCGGTCCGGAGGGTGGAGTGGGAGGAGGGAATTTGGTGAATTCTAAGGCGTGTCCCTTCTTCACAATGTCCAAAACCCAACGGTCCTTTGAGATGGAGGACCATTGGGAAAAGAACAGAGAGATTCGACCTCCAACCTTGTCTGTCCGGTAAGAGTCACTGTCTCTTTGATGCGGATCCTCTGTATGAGGATTTTCCTCTATATGACTTGGAGGTTTGCTGCCGTGATGTTTGCTGTTGCTGTCCATAAGAGTAACGGTTGGACCCTTGATTGTAAGGTTTGTATTGTTTATTGTCTCTTCGAAAACTTGAGGAGGTGCCGCGTCCGCGTGCACCACGAAAATTACTCCGCTGAAATTGAAGGTTTCCTAGTGATCTAGCTGTTTCAGTGTCTTTCTTTATGGACTGTAGAGCTTCATCGACGTGGCTCCCAAATAAAGACTCGCCGTCATATGCCATGTTTAAGATCATAGACTGAACCTCCTGACGAAAGGATGTAGATTTTAACCATCCTTGCCTACGCAGAACAGCCGCTCCGGCAAGCTGACGGAAACCCATGCAGGCGATGTCCACTGCACAATCGATTATTTCCGCCGATGCCGCTTCTCCCTCTTGGAGCAACTTCATTGCCTCCACTTTAGATGGCTCTGGTAACTCCTGAACCACATCCCAGATATCAGCCCAAACTTGTCTGTCATATCGTCCCAGGATGGCCAAGGCATTAGCTGCTCTAACCACCGTAGAGGCCATAGAAGAGAATTTACGCCCTATGGCATCCATCCGACGTCCGTCACGATCCGGAGGCGAGGTGATAGAAGATGCCGGATTTTTCGCCTTACGTTGCGCTGCCTGCGTAACGACCGACTCAGGTTTAGCCTGACCCGTGAGGCATGCTGGGGTTCCTATCGGTGCCTTATATTTCTTTTCCAATCGAGGCACCTGAGCTGGCAAGGTATTCGGTGTCTGCATTAATTTCTTGCCTTCTTCCCAAATAAACTCAACTATGGGAATAGCATGAGTTTGTTTGTAGGGTTGATTCTTGAAATCATAAAGGAAGCAATCTTCCTCCCTGCGCTCCGTTGTTAACTTAAAACGGTGTGATGCCCTTTCCATCAGTTGGTGAAAATTGGCTATGTCCACTGGAGGTGAATCCCCTGTTACTATCTGTGAGGGGGATGGTGTTTGTGCCTGATAATTGTCCCACTCCGCCATATCATCATCATTGTCATCTACATCCCCATCATCATCTGGGATTTCACCCTCTTCTGGGTCCTGAGGGCCTTCCTCTACAGGCTCATAATGAGGCAACACCCTTTCCGGAACCTGTCGTGGAGGTACAGGCGGCATCTGTGGAGCAGGATTTACAATAGGTACCGGTGGAATAATTGCTGGAATCACCGGGGTTGACGGAACCTCTGAACGTTGAGGGGATAGAGGGAACCATTGGTTGTAGTCGTCCAACATGCGTTGGAGATTAGTAATGAGCGACAGAGGAAGAGTCGCCGTTTTATGCTTCGGAGGGGCCTGGTGTATATATACCGGATCCTCATCCTCACTACTGACATCCTGGCACTTAATAACCAAGTCGGATGGACTTTGTGCCGTTCCGAAAGACTCCGGTAACCCCTCGGATTCCTGATCCGAATCTGTAGCGAATAATGGTGAGGGAGGCTGTGCAACTCCCAAAGGAATATTATGTTCCTGGCTCTCCAAGCCCACAGTAGGAGGTAATGGTGTCCAAGAAACTCCTTCCCTTCTTGTTTTCTGGGTAGTCGCCACACCGCGTATTCGTACCCTTACGAATGTCTGTGGGGATGTACTCGTCGACGGAGCCGTCGTCGAAGGAATGATGGTCGACGGAATTATCGTCGACGACGTCTGTGGCAACAAGATTGCCGTCGTCGGATTCGCCGTCGACGGGGCCATCGTCGACGGAGCCGCCGTCGACGGAGCCACCGTCGACGGAGCCGCTGCCGACGGAGCCGTCGTCGAGGTCTTCGTAGACAAGGCTTTCGTCGACGGAACCACCGTCGACAGTGTCGTCGTCGGGATCTTCTTTTTCTTCGCCGACGGAATGGGCGTCGACGAGCTCGACGACGTCTTCGTCGACGACACAGTCTTCGTCGACGGAACCTTTACCTTCTTCGTCGACGTCGAAGTAATGGGCACAACAGAAGTCACCGCCCTTGAAGAAGTGATGGTAATCGTCGACGAGGATAACGTCGACATAACGCTCGTCGACGACGAAGCAGCTGACGTCGTCGTCGGGGTCACCGTCGACGAGGTAGAAACAGCAGATCTCGTCGTCGGGAGCATCGTCGACGAGGCTGACAAAGTTTTCCCCGAGGAATGGGAAGTAGACGCCTCAGCAGCCTGAGAACAGTGTCCCATAGGCGACAAAGCAGTAGGTGAAACCACAAAGGTGGCAGTTGTCAGAGGCAAAGCCAGCTTCTTTTTCTTCAGGAAAGGAGATGGTAACTCCTGCACACTACTGCGCTTAGAGGCTGGTTGAGAACGACCAGAAAAGAGACTTTCCACATCAGAGGGAGGGTTATCCTTGTCCTTCAGTCTCTGTAGCCATAATAGCAGGCGGCCTTCTCTGTCCTTTAGAGTTTTTGTAGAAAAAGTTCTACAAAACTTACATTTTGCCACCTCATGGTCAGGATATAAACAGTAAATACACTTACTGTGTGGGTCCTCAGAGAACAAACGCAGTTTTCCACATGAAGAACATGGTCTAAACAAAGATTTCTTACTAGAAGACATCCTCACTGACAAAAACTGAGCAGAGCTCAGGGAGACTCCCTGTCACACGACGTGCGGTAGAAAATCTGAGGTGAGAAGCTCTGAGGAGAAGGTTCTAGAGAGGGGCTGACGCCTGATTGGCTGGAGTTCGGACTTACATAATGACAGAGATAGACTACAAAGGTCTTTTGTCTCTCTCCATTGTATTCCTATGGAGTTTTCTCTTATAGGTACACTATGTGTGTTTTACACCTACATGCGCTAATTATATGATTACTTATGTATATATTTTATTATATATATATATATATATTGCTATTTTATTTACCGTGGGACTCCCACTCCGACGACGGGGAATATTCAAGCATGTGAATCTATGAAAGACACCCTAATACTGGAGAAAGTGGGAGCCAGGATGATTGTCTGGCACAGATTCCGTGAGCATAGGAGTGCGCAGACAGTGTCGCTCCATCACCTGCGGCGCTGATAACTTAATTTTCCGCCAAGCTTCCTTCCTGCAATATCTCCTCAAAGCCTCTGCGGTCTTCTTTGGGCAATTTTTCTGTGAACCTTTGAAGAGAGTCCCACAAGGACCTATCATAATGCCCTAATAGCACCGAGCCGCTGGAGACCTTCAACATGGAGGCCGACGTGCCGCAGACTTTCCTCCCCCACGTGTCTTGCACTCTGCTTTCCTTATCGGGAGGAACTGTTGTTCAGGATGCTACTGCGTGCGTCTTTTTCGCAGCTGCAATTATAACAGAGTCAGGAGATGGGTTGGATCTAAGAAATAATGGATCCTCTTCCGGAGGCCTGTACTTCTTCAAGATCCTTGCTGGTATGGTCTTGAGCGTTGCCGGTGTAAGAAATGTTTCCATAAACAGTTGGAGGAGACCTGGCACCAAGGGTAGCAATGGTCTGGCTGCTGATCTTTGATGCAAAGTCTCAAAAATCACTGGGGATGAACTCTGAGGGGTAGGCCAGACTGTCCTGAAAAGTCCTGACGTTATCCAATGGGGAGATCCTCGAAGGAGGACTGTCTGTAGAGGTTGGAGAGTAGTCCCTCTTCGAAGATTGGGTAGAAGAGGGAGAACAAGTCGGTAACCTGCGCCTTCTCCGATGACCCTGAGATGTAGATCTCCTTCTTGGAGAGGCTGCCGGAGTACGCATGTGATCTCGACCCCTCGATGGAATGGTAGGAGAGAGATCTACTGCTTGTACCAGCCGACCAGTGGAGAGCTGTGTAGAGGACTTGAATAGTCCTGAGGGCCCTTATGCCTGTGCTGTTCCAGACTTCTGCGAGTGATGCAGAGGTAACATTCACCTAGGAGAGAGGTGTACAGATGGAGTTTTCTGCCTCTCTTCTTGTGCAGGAGCCTCAGAGCGTGAGCATACAGGTTAAGACGCCGGACTGCTAAATATCGAAATTATCACCTCCTGTGACCTTGAGGTTGATGAAGACGTGCGTCTGGAACTTGTGTGATGGGTCGACACCGACCAATGAGAGTGCCTCGACGTTGAACGTGTATTTACTATGTCCTGAACCACCACTGGTGATTTCGCCCTCTACGTCTGTGAAGGTGACGGAGAAATGCTCACTGGATGTCGTGGTGGCGGAGACTGATGTCTCGACATCGAGCGGTGTGTCCCTGACGTCGACCGCCCTCTGGAGACAGATCTGTGCACCAGCGTCCATCGTCACCAGGTTGATGACGACGGAGGTGTTTGTCCCGACGTCCAACGTCCTTGAGTTGATGCCAATGGAGTCCCCTCTCTCGAAGTCGAGTGCCCATGAGGTGGCGTTGATGGAGCCTTGTGTCTCGAAGTCGAATGCTTGTGTGATACTGTTGACGCCTGTGAGAGGACGTCGACCGATGCTTGTGTCTCGACATCAACCGTCTATGGGAAGATGGTGACGGAGTTTTCTGCCTCGACGTCGAACACCTGTGAGAGGTTGCCAATGGAGTCTTATGCCTCGACGTCAAACATTGAGCCAACGCTGACGGAGACCCGCTCCTCTACGTTGAGCGATGCTTGGTTGACGCCAACGGAGGGTTCGTTACCTGTTGACTAGAAGTCAAAACTGTTGTCTTCGGTCTTGAAGTCGATTGGTACACAGGCCCCATCGACTGCGTCGGTCTTGACAATGACATCCGTCTCTTCGCTGCTGGTAAATTCGACTCTGAGCCCGATGGGGAACAGATGAGGATTCTACTTCTCGACGTCGATCTGGACCTCTTCTTTTTCTGTCTCACCGGAGACCTTCCTCTGGATGAAGATTTCTTCCTCTCAGAAAGTCCATAGAGACGTATTCTTTCTCTCTCCTTGAGAGTTCTTCTGGACCGCTTTTTGCAATGCTGGCAGGTCTCTGAGGAGTGAGAGTCAGGAAGACAGAGGATGCACACAGAATGTGTGTCAGATCTGGCCTTCTTCTTGCCACAGGAGGGACAAGGGTCAAAAAGAGATGGCATAATGACAGAAAATAAAACTCTTTCTGTCAAAACAAAAGTTTGTACCTCACTTTAAGACCAAAAAGACGTTGAGTGAAAAGTGGAAAACCCCAATTACATGAAGGAATATTTGACAAAAAAGTAAAAAAAAGTCAGAGCTGTGAATTCCAGGGTCCTGACTGAAGGAGCCGGAGAGAACAACTGACCTAACTGTCACCCCTGAGGCATGATGGGAAGCTGGGGGTCATGGCAGACTTAAAGGCACAGTGCCAGTTTTTCTGTTACAATTGCTTTCACTGTGTAGGATATTGGTTTTCAATGCAGCCTATAGGCTAACAATGCAGGGTCTTTTGCTGTTTGTAGTTAATTATGTTCATTAAAACGAGTTCAAGTAATGCTTGCACTCCTGTAGTCTATATTCTATAGTATATGGTTGCAAAAACAGTTCCTTATTATTGCATTGATTAGCCTCTTTTATTAAAGGGGCTGCATTGATATGTGAAAAAATTATATATGTATATGTAAATGTATGTATGTATAAATATATTCACTGAAAAAACCATAGGTTTCAGGGGCGTTATAGTTAGGAATTGGCATTTAAAAAACCTTAGAAATTCACTGAAAAAACCATAGGTTTCAGGGGCGTTATAGTTGGCTGGACATTTCCCTCGTACAAAACCCTAGAAATTCCCCTGTTATAGTTAGTTCAGCTAACTATAACTCGCGCCCCCACAATGCACTGCTGATGACGTCACATATTACATCGCTCATGACATGGTTAGTGACATCACTGATGACATCACTGATGACATCTGAAATGACATCACTGATGACATCACTGATGACGTCATCCAGTGAGTGCGTGTTTCTGTAAATTTTAAATATGTTTAATATATATATAGGGAAAAACTTATGGAAGAATGAGTGGGTGTATAAGTATGTGAATGGATGATTTAGTAGGTGCGTGACTGACTGTATAAGTGAGTCATTAAACGTATCTTACTGCAGACTAGTGACTAAACTGTGTGAATGTTTGTATCTGTCTGTCTGTTGGTGTATAAGCGGCTGCATGGTTTTGTGAATAGCTATATGAGTGTCTCTATGGGTTATTGATTGGTTGTCTGAGTATCTGTTTGGGTGCCTGAGTGTTTGTGTGGGTGGGGTGTGTGTGACTCTGTGCATACATGTGTGAGTGGGTGATTCTATGGGTGCATGGTTTTAAGAGTGCATCTGTGATGGACTGTATGAATGGGTGAGTGTATGTATGGGTGTGTTAGTGATTGAATGTATATCTCAGTGATACATGTGTGAGTAACTACATATGTGAAAGGCAGTATATATGTGTGTAAGAGCCTATAAGTGGGTATATGTGAGAGTGTGTGATTGTGAGAGTGGCTGTATGGATGAGTGTGTGCTTATATCAGTGATTGTATAAGAGCGTAAGAATGTGGTACTATTTTGAGTAAGTGAACTTGTGTGTGTATAACTGCATAGGTGAGTAAATGGGAGTGTGATTAATTATTTGCATGACTGACTAGGTGTGAGAGTACCTCTATGGATGATTGGTGGTGTGTGAGTGTCTATGTAGGTGTATAAATGCATATGATAGTCCTGTACTGAGTGACTGTAAGTATGAGTGACTGTACAGGTGAGTGAGTGGATGTGTGTGTAGATCTAAGAGTCAATGAGTGGGTATGTAGTTATTGGTATTGGAGTATCGATGGTTTTGAGAATGGACGTCTGAAATTTTGATTGAGTATATCAAAGGGTGTGAGAAGATGCACTAATTTATCACATGGATGACGTCATCAGTGATGTCATCAGTGATGTCATTTCAGATGTCATCAGTGATGTCATCAGTGATGTCACTGACCATGTCATGAGTGATGTAATATGTGACGTCATCAGCAGAGCATTGCGGGGGCGCGAGTTATAGTTAGCTGAACTAACTATAACAGGGGAATTTCTAGGGTTTTGTACGAGGGAAATGTCCAGCTAACTATAACGCCCCTGAAACCTATGGTTTTTTCAGTGAATTTCTAAGGTTTTTTAATTGCCAATTCCTAACTATAACGCCCCTGAAACCTATGGTTTTTCAGTGAATTTCAAAGGTTTTTTAAATGCTAATTCCTAACTATATCAGGCCTGAAACCTATGGTTTTTTCAGTGAATTTCAAAGGTTTTCTAAATGACAATTTTGAATGTATTAATTGTTATACTGATTTTTTTGATACTGATTTACTACATTTTTTAAACTATTTATTTTTAGATATATTTTTTTTAATTACATTATAATTACATTATACATTACAATACAAAATATACTTTCTCAGAATGAATTAATGTAGTTTAAATACTTGGCAAATAGGCAACAGACTTTTAAGTACAGTAGTTACAGTTGTTGCAATGGGCAACACAATTTCAAACACAAAGCAACATTGAGCTCAATGTGAATTTCTAGTTAAATGCAATTAGTTACTTTATGGATTACTTTTCAAACCACAAGACTGGATCCTAGATTCAGTCCTTGGACATCTCCTGTAAACAGTTGAGTAAAAGCGCTTTGGTTACAGCAGTGATTTTTAAGGAATATTATTGTATTTTAAAAGTTGACACTTAGAAACTTTTTCCCATAGAATCACCAATGTTATCCTATGGCAGAAAATTCACTTAGCAGGTAAGTAGTGTTATCGTTACTTTTTCTTACTCAGTGGTGGATCCTGGATCCAGCACTGGCCAACCTCCTGTAAACAGTTGAAAGAATGTGTTTAAGTCATATAGACGATTTTTTAGGAATATTTTTAGTTTGTGAAAATAGACACTTAGAAAATTTTCTGGTGAAAAACACACAATGGATTCCTATGGAAGGAAATACAAGTTACTGGTAAGTACGCTTAGAATTACTTTTCAGGGTCAGTGCTGGGCTAAAAGATGCAGCCCTGGGTTCTCTCCTGATAACTGTTGAGTAAATCGGAATTCGTAGTTCGGCTGATTTTAGAGGAACATTTGTACGTTTCAAAAATGGACACTTTGAAAATTTTCTGGTGAAAACCACACAATGGATTCCTATGGAAGGAAATACAAGTTACTGGTAAGTACGCTTAGAATTACTTTTTAGGGTCAGTGCTGAGCTAAATTATGCAGCCCTGGGTTCTCTCCTGATAACAGGTGAGTAAATCCGAATTCGTAGTTCGGCTGATTTTAGAGGAATATTTGTACAGTGGTGAAGGAAGGGGGAGGGGCCTGAGGTGACGTGTGCAAACACACCCTGTGGCGCGTTTTAAGTTGGGGAATTAATTCCTCTTCAATCCTGAGGTCCCCTGGGGGCCAACTAGCCCACCAGGTACCTCCAGTATGCGCCAGGGAGCTGCATTGAAGAGAGGTATTCAGAGGCCACGCCCCTTTTTACAACACTCTGCAACACAGCTCCGTGGCGCTTACTGGAGGTACCTGGTGGGCTATTTGTCCCCTAGGGGACCTCTGGATTAAAGAGGAATGAATTCCCCAACTTAAAACGCGCCACAGGGCGTGTTTGCACAGTATCACCTCAGGCCCTGCCCCCTACCTTCACCACTGTGCAAACGCGCCCCGTGGCGCGTTTTAAGTTGGGAGATTAAGTCCCCTTGAATCCTGAGGTCCCCTGGCGGCCAACTAGCCCACCAGGTACCTCCAGTCAGCGCCAGGGAGCTGCGTTGCAGACAGGTGTAAAAAGGGGCGTGGCCTCATTACACCTCTCTGCAACACAGCCCCCTGGCGCATACTGGAGGTTCCTGGTGGGCTAGTTGGCCCCCAGGTACCCCCAGTATTGAAGGGGAATTCGTTCCCCCTCTGCAAACGCGCCAGGGGGCGCGTTTGCAGAGTGGTGTAAGGAGGGGGCGTGGCCTCCGGCCCGATCCTTTTTGTTTTTTTTTCCCCCCTCTGTTTTTTAGAAGGGGGGCTGTGTAGCCCCCCTTCTTTTTCTTTTTTTTTGGCCCTGGGGACCCCATCCCCCAGGGCCTGCCCCCAATTTTATTTATTTTTTAAACGGGAAGGGGGCCGCGTGGCCCCCCTCCCCAGGCCATAATTTGCCCCGGGGACCCCATCCCCCGGGGCATGGCCCTTTTTCAACAATAATTTTGTTATGGAGGGGGGCTGCATAGCCCCCCTCCTGTGCCACCTATGGCCCCGGGGACCCCATCCCCCGAGGCCATTTTTTTTATTTATTTTTTTTATTTTGGGGAGGGGGGCTGCGTGGCCCCCCTCCCGGGCCACTTATGGCCCCGGGGACCCCATCCCCCGGGGCCTGGCCTCCGTTGGGGGCGGTGGGGGGGTCCCCAATCCCCCCACGGCCCCGCCGGCCCCCTGCGTCCTGCGGGAGCTGGCATTGCTTTTTCCACATGAGGAGCAGCTAACATGCTGCTCCCCGTGTGGAAAAGCAATCCTCTTTGGTATTTGGAAGAGAGAGCAGGTTTCCTGCTCTCTCTTCCAAATGCCAAAGCAGTTTGCTATGGCAGGAGGGGAGCCGCGAGGCCCCCACTCTGCCATAGCAAACAGCAGTGTCCCGGGGTTGGCACCCCAGGACACTGCAGGAGCCGGCCCTGGGGGTTGGCGGTCCCCAGGGCCATCATTGGCTCCAGGGGGGGGGGCGCGGCCCCCCCCCCACTTAAGTTAAAGCCCCGGGGGTGGTGGTCCCCGGGGCTTGGGGGTCCGTAACGGAACCCCTATTTTACATATTCAGTGCCCCGGGAGGTGGCGGTCCCCGGGCGTGTGGGGGGGCTCGAGCCCCCCCACACAGGGTTGTTTTTTTTTTAAAAAGCCCCGGGGGGTGTATGCGGGGGGGCTCATGGCCCCCCGCATACATGAACATAAGCCCCGGGGGGTGGCGGTCCCCGGGGCTGGAGGGCCCCTCTGGGCCCCCCATTATAAAAGCATATTGCCCCCGGGACTTGGCCCCCCCGGGGGCTAAATCTAAACGAAGCGAGGGAGCCCGCGCTTCGTTTTTTTTTTGTTAGCGGGATGCTTTAAAAAAAAAATACATTTTATTTTTTGCCTTGGTGGTCCTTGTGGGACCCCCTGAACAGGCCTAGGGGGTCAGGGTGTTTCTACCCTGCACCCTTGTCGCGTTTTGCGTCTTTGTTTTTGTCTTTTCTTATGCCTCGGTTCTACCGAGGCACAAGATGGCTGCCAACACTTCCTGATTCAGAGTGTTGGCAGCCAATTAGCATTCAGCTCGTGCTCGGGAGGGTTCAGGGAGGGTGTGGGGAGGATCCGCGGATCCTCCCCGGCCATAGATATATATGTACTTTTAACTCTAGTTTTCTCCGGAACTACTGAACGGATTTACACCATTTAAGCAAAATGCACGAGTCCGAACTGAGGACTACCTCTTTGCCAAATTTGGTGTCATTCCGTTCAGTGGTTCGGGCTGTAGCTGCGACAACAGATCCTATGGGAAATTGCATGGGGAAAACGCGTTTTGGGACCCCCCTTTTTTCTCGGCCCCCGCTTGACGGATCACCGCAAAACTTTCAGGGTAGGAGCGGAGCGGAGCTGGCCAAAAGTTTGGAAAATTTTGCGAAGATTCGTCAACCGGCGCCAACGTTATTCCCAATAGAATGTTGCGGATTTCCTATGGAAAATGGGTCCTAACTATAACTAGTGGTTTTGTAACTTACTTATATACCTGTGTTTTCTGCAGATAAAAATGAATTAAGGCTGGCCTGTCACAGACTTGGGGAGGCGTCACTAGAGTGTTCATAATTGAGGTGGCTACCTCCAATGTCAGAAAAATAAATATGAGGAAAGGTTCTCGAGTCCTGTGCACGAGGGTGGGACTATTTTATATTCATGACTAGCTGTGAGAATCCAACCATGAAGAACCATGGTTCCAACTGGTGAAGCTATGCATTGTGTGCCCAGTGACCCCTTGCAGCATGGCTGCCCCTGGGTATCCCCCATGAGCCATCATTATCTGCTTCTCCATCTACTGGGATAGAGACTTTATGCTGCGAACATCATGGGCCCTGTGAGAGACATCCAAAATCTTTATATTCCCGGAATATACTAGACTAGTGAAGACCCAGGAAAGTTGTTTCAGACAGTCAAGAAGAAGTTACATGTCATGGACATTAAATATATGCTCCTGTTTCCGGCCAAGCTGAAAATCATCTTTCAGGGAAAAAAAAAATTCCACCACCACGAACGAGTGCGGGAAAGGCTGAAAGAGCGGCCTCTCATTCATCGAGGGCCGCAGTTGCAAACGTCCATGTGATGCCAGAGGGTCTGAGGCCCTGGTACACAGGTGGGACCAGCCTAGGGAGATGCAGGTGCTCCCTGTTAGGAGCCAGATGAGGGAGATCCAGCCACAGTGTTGGGGCCCCGCTGGAGGCGGGTGGTCCCGGGGCATATGAGTTGGGGGAGATTGATCCACTGCGGCGCCACCACAGTGATTCATCAACACCAGAACTCTCCAGTGACTGGACATATGAACAACTACAGCCATCATAGGCACTGAAACCCTTTACCTGTTCTTTTCTTTTTCTCTTCTTTGCTGAGGATTATAGTTTGGGCTACAGATACTTCTGGGTGTAGAGAGGTGGGGGAGTTGGGGTACAGTTGGTATTTTGTTGTGTGTTGCACTTTCGTAACGTTCTCTTGCCCCACACACGTCGCACGCCACATGGCGCTACTAGACCTCTACAGTCCACTCGCCCTCCAGCTTCAGGTACTTCCAATGGCCCTGCATCTTAAGGCTATAACCTGGAATGTCAATAGGATGTTAGATAAGGTTAGGAGGATATCCATCCTCTAATATGTTAAAAAGAAGCAATCCGCAGTTCTCCTTCTCCAGGAGACCCATCTATTGGCCACCAACTGCTCTTTTCTTGGACGATACGGCTACTCCAGGGTGTTCCATGCGGGAATCATCCTTTACCCGCATGAGTTACAACGCATGCCATTACCTCGCATTTTTACACCGCAAATCTTTTACAATGCAGGGCTTTACACTGCAAACTATTACAATGGATTCCCCAAAGTAACGCCCCGGTGGAGTTAGAATAGTAAATTGCGTTGTAATGGGGAATGCCTTGTAATGGATTGCGTTGCAAAGCCCTGCGCTGTAAAAGATGTTGTGGTGTAATGGCACGCGGAGTAAAAGTGTGCGGGGTAAAGTGTCCTATTCGTTCCATGTTGGTTTCGCCAGAGGGGCTAGAGGGACAGCAGTCCTACTACGTCGTACTTGCCGGCTAGTCGTGATCAAATCCTACCTCTACCCACAAGAAAGGTATGTACTTTAGAGGGACGACCATGGACCATAGGTAGCATTTATGTTCCACCCAGCTCTGACTGCTGCCATGCTTAACGACTTCTAGCAAACAACAGGGTTATACTCAATTGACCCTATATATACCTAGGTATGGAACAATTATATGCAAACAGAAAGTGGTATAAAGGAATAAATATGGAGATTACTTTTGTATAGAGCACACTTAGTTACTCTATCTCTAGTTTATTAATCTAGAAAGATTTTATCAAAACATTTTAACATTTCTGCATCAAGAATGACATAGAATCAAGAAGGGAACAACAACACAACAATACAAATATACACATAAATTGTACATACGCAAAATCCTAACATACAAAAGAAAACAAGCAACTTATACATACAAGCTAACCCCTAGAAAAGCACAAATAATTTCTACTAGTGTCCTCCAAATAATTTAGGACGGACCACTGGGAGATAGTCCAAGAAGTACGCTGCGACTCAATCAGTTAGTGTCGAACATTCTCAGCGTACATGACAATGAGTCTCCAAACTTTGCTTAATTTCTGTGACTCCTCCTTCAGAAAAAGGTCTACGCAATCGCGTTTCGGCCTCACACTTTCCTCGCCCTCCTCAGGACAGGGTTAATGCAATAACTGTACACACACTACAAAAAAGAAATATATATATACACATATAAGGATCAGTCCTCTTGCCTCCACATAAACTAAATCACAAGCAAAGTCGTTGCAGCTCTCCATGCTGCCCAGGGGGAAGAAAGGTCGGTGACAGTGGCTAGTGGAATCACAAGCACCCCAAGGACATTCAACAAAATACACCACCAAAGTGAAGGATAAGTATATCACTATCCAATGAACTACACCCATATATCTCTCAAACCTCTAACCTCTTAATGAAAGGGAAGAGAAGGAAAATACCAATCAAGCACCCCCAGTGCACAGCCCACCACCACTCGTAGTGCATGTAACACAGATAAGATGGAGACCAAATCTCACACTCTACAGCCCACAAACAAACAACCCCCTATGTGATTAAAAATTTACAACCAATGTGCCAGCATGCTGTGTTCTACTACTGCGTGTATCTCAACCTTAAACGCTGGCACTCACGTTAGGACGGTGGACATCCGGGCGCTTGTATAATTGAGTCATCCGGGTCCCCGGAGACCCATTAAATACAACGGGCCTAACGGAATAAATAACAAAAACAAAAGAAGAGCTATAGTCTCAAAATGCGCTATATACAATCGTCAGAAAAATGCACAGGAGGTCCCAAGTCACCGAGGGCTTACCTTCCTCGCAAGCAAAATCCCTCCTTATATAGCTACGTGTAGAAAACTTCCGTCTAATCTTTTAGTCTGGTCCACAACCTGAAAGAGGCAAAAGCGGACCGCTTAAATCTCTCGAAGAGTATAGAAGTGGCCACACGTTCAAGTCCCACTAGTCTACCCCATGAGCTCTTACTTTAGGAAAAAATCCGACTAGTTGTCAGGGTCCTGCACCAATGCTCGAAACTCCCAAAGACGCCGGTCAGCGTGTAACGACTAACGTGGGACACCTGTTTCTATACCTCCGGCGCTACACAACATGGGCAAACATAAAAAGAGGAATACACATATACTCTAAAAGGGTCGGCCATCTTAGCATGTGGCAGGTCCTAACTCACAATATCAAGGGACTTCCATATTCCTGCAATGTACAGAGGAAAAACGGGCTAAACAAAGTCATAAGCTATACAGGGGCCACTCAAAGGGGCCGTAGTCATGGAAATAACTCGAGGGAGAGAACACACACCCGCTAAGGCGGAGGATACGCGGCGATCAAATCCATACATATACTGACACCCACTCTTAGGAAATAATCACCCCATATTAAAAACCCCTAGTCCCTGATGAAAATCTGACTAGTTGTCCGCAAAGTAAACGGGGTCGAACGGGAGAGGGAGCTGGCTATATCCCCAAGTAAATATATATAAAAACAGGTCACACTCAAGACCCACTCATTCAATCCCCAAGGCAATCACACCCAAACGTTACACAAAGTTCGAGGGCGGGGTAGATCCATGCGTCCACCGCCTTGGGACCAATTTCCGTAAGTCACTGCCACCATCAACCGCCCCCAAGGATTGCACGGGAGACCGCGCGGACGCAATGCTTGATCAATGAACAATCTATACAGACAGGGCCAGATACCATACAATCATCCAATCACGAGTGCATCTCCACGCTATTTGGGCCCAATCTTTCCGAAAGACGGGATCCTCTAGAAAGATGCGAGGGGCATTCGTGACTATCAGGCCTCTTGGCGCGGTGTTATTCCTCAGATATTCAGTGAGAATTACCCCGTGGAGTATGGTTCTTATCCGGTTGCGCTTTTTCTCATTCAGGTTGTCCCAATCAGCTGTTTGTGCGATCGAGGTTGCCAAATTGAAGTCAGCCAGTAATGGGGGGTTGTCAAGAATACTGTTGACATCATCTAGGGTGAACCCTAAGCCAGGGTTCTCAGCCATAGTGAAAAAAAGGGAGGGTTGGTGTTTGCGCAAGGTAAGGAAAAAACTGCTCTCACAGCTGTGCGCTGCGAATAACTGTAAAGAACAATGGGAGAGTTAGGGAAAACAAGGGGGGTTGTGTCCGTATCCCCTGGATGTAGATAAGCTTTGTCAAAGGTGGACAGACCCAATGTAGTGTGGTACGGTCAAAATGAAGCAATGAACTTGGAACCTGGAAGGACATGGGAGTTACGCAAACATACCAATTGCAACACAGAGAATGTTGTATACCGGATCATATGTCCGTGCAATCTGACCTACATTGGTATGACCACCCGCAAAGTCAAAACCCGAATCTGTGAGCATCGCAGCACTATACGCTGCAAGAAAAATACCACAAAAATGACCAATCACTTCTTGGAAAAAGGCCATACGACCAACGATATGAGATGGGTCATACTCGAAGCCCTGGACAACAACCTTCCCAACATCCAGACCCGCCTCCTGGAACAGGAACAAAGATGGATATATCGTCTTTCGAGCCACATCTCTAGTTTGAACGATAATATCCCTTGGAACTGCCTGAGAAAGTCCTGACAACCTGAAACCACTTGGTTACGCCTAACCAATAGCCTTTACTCACTACATAGGCACTCCCTTCTTCCGTTCTAGTTCCGGCTTATTTTGCCATCTGACATCTCGACTTTCCCACAGGCCCTGGCTCCTACTACTCAGCTGGCCTCAGATGCTCATGTCCACTCCTGTGGCTCTCCCACAACACCATCCTCGTGCATTATTAAGAATTGTCCTGTCTTTATTTAAATCAGGCTCTCACTACCGAGTGGGCACATGGTTTTTGCTTAACTTCCCGCCCTATCATGTGTTCGCATCATCTCTAGCCTCCGCGCATTCCTGGGTTCAATTAACACCCATCGCGGCTTTGCTCATCTTCCACGCATGCGCGCAGGACTCCCATTGCTCCTCTGAGCAGGCGCCCCTAACCGCTGGATATCTACCGCGCATGCGCGCTAGCCTTGCGCTACTCTCACACGCATGCGTGGTCCACTCGGCCACGCCCGAGTTTACCAGCACTGACGCACGTACACAATGGAGCTCCTTCCTATTTATTCTCCGTTTCCCCTGGGTCCGTCAGCATCCGGGACTTCGGGAGGCCACAGTAGGTGCAAGGCGATGGTAGCTTCACAACCAAGTAAGGTGTCTCCCACTCGCTCACCCTGGATACCGTTACTTCCCTGCCTACCTCGCATTCTAATCTTGTTATTTCTCTTGCCCACAGAATTGTTGTAAGGAGCGCCCCCCTCCCGCTTCCTGCATAGCGCCTTCACTCAGCCATAGTGTAATTATCCTTTTTCCCTTTTCCCTTCCCCTTGCTGTTTCGCGCATTGTGTTTCTTTCCTTGAGACTGTGCCCACCACATACCTCTAGCGCTTAAGGGCTACATTCAGCCTCTTCCCACTAGCGCATAGTGGGCCTCTCACCATATACACACCTCATGTAGAGGTTTCACGACCATTGCCAGTATAATCACCTGGCGCTATTCGTGTGGAGTTCACCATTAGCTTATTGTAGTGCCGTACTATTTACCACTTGGCACCCTTAGTTCACATAGCGCTTAGCGTCTTACCTAGCATTTCTAATGGTCTTGCCTCCGCCTTTTCGCTTAGCAGCATGATACACCTCAGATGTATGTGTGTCACCTACGGTACGTTCTCTGAAGACAGGTTTGATTATTCACAGCACTTAAAATCTATTTGAATGTTGCCTGCAATCCAGGGCACCAATGTAACTCTCTTATGTGTCTTGTGTGCTGTCTTGTTTTCTCCCACAGGTTTGCGCCGCAGTGTCCGCTATTGTGTTGACACTGTGTCCACACACCTTAACGAGTGTGTAGGTAACTAATATTTTTAATTTTTTTCACCACGTGGCACATCACCTTTTGCCACTCACTATACACTGGTCCTGACGAAAGCTCCTTACTACTTTTATTCGTGAGCTGAAACATGTAGACCCACCACATAATCAACTAACAGATAATTATTTCTCCATTTAGTTGCATCACATATCTTTTTAGTCTATATCCTGAGCCGCCAATAATAAATCTTCTAATGGCAAGGATTCTCAGCGATATTTTTTAATCATCACCACATCACATTTTTGCACCACACCAGCTCCGCTGTAGTCAGGCGTCGCAGCACAACCGGGGGGCATTCGGCCACCCGGTTGGGGCCCCAATGATGAAGCATGACACCAACCAGGTTGGTGTGTGAGGGGCCTTTTAACCCACTTCGTGGGTTCCCAAACATTGCTTCATTTTGACCGTACCACACTACATTGGGTCTGTCCACCTTTGACAAAGCTCCTTCCCACTAACCCTAAACCTCAGTATATGGGCAGCTTTCATTGGGGCTCGTAGATGTATGTTGGCACCCCCACAAAACCGTATTCTCAACACAAATAATTCTTCATGCCGATTGATTCCCTGCCAGTGGTCTAAACCATCCATATCCTTCTCCAAGGCTTTTCAGACCATGCACCAGTTGAGCAGTTGAGATTCAAATAGGGGTGGCCTTACCCTGCGCAGGAGATATCTGGAGGCTAAACACATAGTGGTTTAGAAAAGACTCTTTGCCTGATGTCCTTCGAAGTTTCATCACAGACTATTTCGACCATAATCAACACTTAGGGCCTAATATTGATGTGTGTCGGAATGACTGCTTGACAGGGAACGGCGGCTGACCACCCGCTATCATAATCAGGCCGTAAGTGCCATCCCTGACATTTGTGTGGAAAGTCTTCAAGACAGTGGTTAGACGTAAGGACTTCTCCACCCTGTGGGTGAGACAAAGAGAAAGAAGTCACCCTCCTTGAGTCCCAGATTCTTGTGCTCGAACACTCTAACATGCCGACTACGCCACTCAAATGCATGCAGCGCCTAGACGACCTCAGAGAGACTCTAAAACGAATGCTCCTTGACTCCACCTACATCGCTGGTTCACGAACTGAATATCAACTTAATGAGAGGGTAATAAGACAGATACACTGATTTATTGCCTGTCGCAGAAGCGCAAGGGCCCTCGCATGGTCCCCGGATACAAATTGCAGACAGCAACTCTCATTCCGATCAGCAGACATCGCTGATGTATTCATGACATACAACTGTGCTCTCTAAAGCTGCGTCCACCCCCCCATTGCTTGAGCTCTCCCACCAACAGCTGCTTCCTCCTGGTCAGCTCACTCTCCCGAACCCAGCAGGAGGAGTTAGATTAACCATTTACGATAAATAACGCCCTCTCCTTCAGGGAAGACCCCCGAACCAATCGGCTTCCCAGTCAAATTCTACAAGAGGTTTTCTTCCCTTCTGGCACCTCATCTACTACTTCTCTTTTAGGAGGCGGGCCATACTGGGATCCTGCAGCCTGATCTCAGGAATGCCACCATTACCACTATACTTAAAGTGGGGAAACTGCCAATGCTCTGCTCTTCATACAGACCTATCTCCTTCTTAAATATAGAACCCAAACTACTAGCTAAAATGATGGCCACAAGACACGCCACCATTGTTAAAACACTAGTCCACGAAGATCAAAAATGTTTTATGCTGGGCAGGAGCACACGTTACTTCCCACGGAAACTCCAGGTAGCTCTCTTCCATCTCGATAAATTACAGGGCGCGATGGCCTTCCTTCTGACCAACTTCAAAAAGAGGTTGACACTGTCTATTTTGACCCCAAATTCCTTGCCCTGATCGGAACCCTGTGCACAGTGGCAAAGCAAGGGGGAGGGGCCAGCCCTGGCCAGCACGAGTTTTGGGGGCGCGCAGCCTCAAATCTCCCCTGACTTTGCCAGACCCTAAGTTGAAGGTCATGCAGAGACCCTTCAAATACCTAGGTATTGTGATCCCTGAGAATCCGTAGAGTGCCTGGGAGTCAAATATAACCCCCATCCTGAACGACAACGACTGACCTGAATACCTGGCCTGCCCTCCCATTAAACCTTCCCCCCCGCAATTAGCACAGTATAAAATGTTAATTCTCTCCCAGTTACTGTATGTGCTCCAGTACAACCCAGTCACACTTTCTTCCTGGACCTGCAAGCCATGTCAACAAAATTCTATTGGACAGGGAACATCCCCAGAGTATCATATTCTAAAAGTACAGCACCCATATACGAGCGAGGCCTAGGTGCACCTGATCTTCCTTTTTACTACTGGGGGGCATACATGATGCCCCTGAACGGCTATTTGGAGACCACCTAGACTCCTCCTGGCATCTGGAGTTGTCTTACTTTGAGCAATGGGGTGGTCACGGGCTCCTTTACGGGAACTACCTCCCTGTCGCCCTACCAAAGATATCCAGTATCCCCTTACAGAGCTGGTGTACAGCTCTAACACATATTAAATGGCTTCAGAAACCAAACCCACAGCACAAACTCCACTATGGGAGGGCACGTGGTTGGGACATGTGGCTCATCTGAGGGGCTTCTAAGGATGGGACCTGGTTGGGATCTCGAATTTGGGCGGACCACATTGTCTCCTTCTATCACCTCTGTGCAGAGTACAAATCCCACAATTCACAATTATATAAATATCTCCTGTTGTGACACGCCCTAAGGGCCCTCCAGGAACTATTAGGCGGAGTCCCCAATTTCAATCCACTGAAACAAAACTGACAACGGTCCCACTCAGGTGCCAAGGGACCTCCTGCTTCTACACTGAGAACTTGATGACGATGATTGGTGCAAGGCAAAAATGTCCGTGAGGGTCTTGGCCATTCCATCTAAACTCAAGCGTACACAATTCCATTACTTACTATGGAGAACGGGCTGAGGGAGATTACTGTGCTGCATTCGTTGCAGGGACCCAGACAGGTCCTTCTTCCATGTTGCATGGTCCTGCCCAGTCATTGCAACTTATTGGTCCTCGATCCACGCACAGATAACACAGTTACTGCAAATCCCAGTGGAGGTGGGTGGGGGGATTATGGAGGCATGGCCCCCAACGCTCACCACAGAACACTAGCAGGCATGATCTACCTAATAGCGACAAGAGACATAGCCAGGAATTGGAGAACCCCAAGCCCCTCCCCTCAATCAGTGTGGTGGAGGGGGATGGACTTCTGCTACAGTGTAGAAAAAGAAATATATAAATGGTGTGGATGCACCAAGAAACATTAGTAGGTATGGGGTATCATCAACATTGCTTCCACCTTTGGCATTTTCTGATGACACGTTGACTCCTTGATGTCTGGGGGAGCGCGGGTACAATATATGATGTCTTTGCAACTGTAATTGCAGCTATCAACCGATGTTTTCTTTACCTTTACCTCCTGTGCGAAGTTGTGTGGCAGTTGTTTTGTTTATCACCATAAAACTATTAAAAAGAGTTATTAAAAAAATAGGCATTGTTTCACAAATGTATACACTTATCAGTTTAATGGTGTCAATGCAGAGAATCCGAAGACAGTAATAACATGGATGGTTAGGAAAGCAACAAATGAGGTAGACAGAGTTCCTTTTTTGGTATATTTGCATGCATTGGTAATGGATAGATAGGTGTCACAAAAAAGGTGTGGTGGCACAGTGCTTAAAGGTGCTGTGAACCATGAAGCAAATGTGTAGACAGTATAACGCATATTTACAATGGCTGTTTGGTCGTTACCTTCACAACTTAAGATACAGTAAATGAACAAATGATTTGGAAGTTTTTTTTGGCTAACCCCTAATTCCACAATTTAAGGGTGGGTGGGTGACATTTCAGCCCCAGGTGTGATTAATACTTGGATGATCATCTGGGCAGCAGTAATTGAATATGGAAATTGGGTTGCAGCAGCCCTGGATCATGCTAGGGACGGTATGGCATGGAGGACAAGTTAGCATGGAGTGTAGTTGTGGCTCAAGACTCACTCCAGGATGAAGGATAAGATCCACTTCAATTGAAAGTGGTTGGAGAAGTAGTAGATATTTCAAAAAGGCTCCGGTGTTTTGGCAGCAGGGCTGAATATCCTTAATTTTCTCAAATGCAATTTGGAGGATGAGGTAGATTTTGTGGCTACTGAAGAAATGTAATAGAATCTTGAGTTCAAGAGACTTTTCTGGAGGATGCATCACATTTTTTCTATCTCCTGGGCCAAGAAAAACCTCAAAAATAAAGGGTGCATCACAGCATGAGTAACATTGCTTACCAAGACAAAACAGAAGTTAGAAGGAAGAGTACGGGTAGGTGGTGACTCCGCCGTTGGCGGAGGTTTATGAACTCCGCACTTTGCTTGGACCACAGAGTTTGTCAAAGGTCCGCCACTCGCCGACAGAGCGGAGTTAACCGGTGCACTGCACTCGCTGAGAGTGACTCGCTGATGCCACTCACTCCTGCTCGACTTTGCTTGTCTGCGATCTGCCTCTATCTGTGCAGCTGCTGGCAGGGAGGGGGTGTGTTCCGGGCAGCGGGTCGGCACTTACTGTCTGGGATGCGGAAGCATTGCTTGAGTCTGCGGCAGCTGCTGCTGTCCGAGAAAGTGCTTAGCCTCTGCCGCTGCTTCCTCCTTCTGAGACTTCACTGCGACCTAAGAAACCTAGGTCACCTAAGCTCCCCTGGCTGGATCTGGAGGATGTGGCATGAGCATGAGACGCGGCAGACGTAGGAGCCCCCACCCCACTGACCTGCGACAGCGGGTCATTCATGAGCAACATGGCAGCCTCACTTGTCACTGCATGGGAGACCCACAACCAGTTGGCCCCATCTGTGCCGGTAAGCAGTGTTCAAATTCATTCATCGATGGGACGGGAGGGTTTCGAGGGGCTGCGTCGTGCAGCTGGCCAGCTCTGCACTTGCAGGCAGACTTTTAATGCGCTGTTAGTGCATTAGGGGCCAGGCAGGGGTGTGTGCATCTGAAGGACTGAATGCCACACCATCTTGTTTTGACTTGAGACTGTGCCAGGAATACATGCACTGAGTTTGGTGTAATTGACAAGACATAATTTGTTTTATTTTATGTGTTGAGTTTTGTTGACCTACTTTAGTATTGTTTGTGCACACTCCGCCAGCTCGCGTAACTACGGGGAATTCCACAGAGGTTTTTTAGCAACTCCACAGAATTCCACGCAGTGTCACTCCGCGAGCTCCGCCCAGCCCCGGAAATTAGCTACTATCTTTTTACTTACCTACATTGTTGCGGTACCAGCTCTCTCTAGGAGAGAAAGGCAGGGTGTTGGACACAACCATCTTTTGCTTGGTATTCCCCAGATATTTTCCTCAACTGTTTTAGTTGGCCATAGAACTCTGTGCACTTTACCCCGGCTAACCAGAGGTAAAGTGTCTGTCCCCCCACCCCACCCTTTAAACATGATAAAATTGGTAAATTTACGACTGGCATGTTTAACTTACCTATACACCCCTAGAATATGGTACCAATGTGTACCCAGAGCCTGTGTGTTAAATGCCACTAGTAGGCTGCAGCACCAATTGTTCCATCCACTACAGTGACAATGTAAACATGACTGCAGGCTGGCCACCAGTAGTCTGTCTGTGCAGGTTTTAACTGTGAATTCCAAGTGTCAACGTAAACACTTTTGGCAAGCCTACACCTTTCTTTTAAATATTTACAAGTCACCCCTCCGAAGGCCTTATTGCCCACAAAGGCAGGGTACATGGTATTTAAAAGTAGGACATGTAAAAGTTCAATGTTAAACATGTCCTTACAGTGAAAATGCCATCAAAACTATTTCCTCTCTAGCAGCTTTGGCTGTTTCGCAGGGAAACATTGTGATGCAATATTACATACTAATTGTGTATCTCATGACTGGGATTAGCTAAAAATAAAAAAAATAAACAACACATTTTAGCCCTGCCTGAAGCCCCTGTAAAATAAATCTGCATTTTTTCTCCCACTTTGGCTAGCTAGTAATTAGCATTTAAATAGGCATGAATGGAGTGTGTACATGCTCCCAGGAGAAAAATAGGCTGACCTGAATGGGCAGAGATGACCCCTCTGAATCTAAACAAATGGGGCTGGGATGATCCTTGTTTACACTAAAATGTCAAGTCCTGATTGAATATCACGTCCTGCTTGACAGGTCTGCTGGGACTTTTCACTGGACAGTTTGGGTCCACTTCAGAGAGGTTTTTCCTGACACAAGCAAATGTTAACTGACACCAGGGCAAGGCCCTTCTCGTGTCTTCCGAGTTAGTCAGGCCAAATAACACCTGGCCTCTTTTGAAATTACAATGTCACAGCCTGTTTGACAGGTCTGATGGGTTCAAATAGAACATTTGGGTGGTACTTCACAGGAGAGAAACAGAATGCCAAAATAATTTGTATGTATCCACTGTCTGGTTTCTGAAAGCTCAGCTTAGTTATTTATACCAGACTTTTGTCTCTGAGGTTGTTGTGAGGACCGGGGCTGTAGGAAAGTAGGTTCTGCCTTCATGTCTACCCCGCTTCTTGCTAGATGTCGATATGTTTTGGACCTAGTCTGACTCAGATCCTGCTAATCAGGACCCCAGTCACTGTGCTTTCTCCCTAAATTGACAATAATTACTTCTGTACATCCACAATTGGCTACTGGTGTACCCTTACAAGTCCCTAGTATATGGTACTAAGGTACCCAGGGCATAGGTACACCAGGGGTCTCTCATGGGCTGCAGCATGTATTGTGCCACCCGTGGGAGTCCACTTAAAATGTGACTACAGGTCTGCCATTGCAGCCTGTGTGAGTTGGTGCTTCCACCTCCCACAACAGGTATATGTTTCCTTGTATCTGAGGTCACTACACTTAAAACCTACAAGTCACCCCTATGGCAGGCTCTTCAGTCCTGAGGGCAGGGTGCTTGGTCATGAGTGTGAGGGAGTTGCTGCATGAGCAGGACACCGCTACAAACCCTGGAGTTGAATCTCTAGGCTTTCTAAGTGGGTCATCCATTTTAATACATATAGTGGACATAAGTCATTTCAAGATGTCTAACTATATAGTGGCTGCACCAAATCCGGACAAGTTTGATATCGAACATGTTGGAATCATACCTCAACTCCAGTGTTGGAAGTATGATCCCATGTAGTGGGGGGCTCCCTTGAGGTACCCCCCTGTACTCCCAGTTACGGCCTTTCAGGGTCTGACAGCAAGCTAGTGTTGCTGCCGACCACCGACACGATTTTTCCCTCCTGCTACTGAGCTGAACTCGAGCAGGGGAAGGCAGAATAGGCTTCTTGACACAGGGAGGTGTGACCACCTCCCAGACAGAACTTAGTGTGTTGGGCTGGGGGCGCTTGCCAGCGCCACCAGACTGCTTTGAAGGGGGAACAACCTTTACAACGCAACTTTTACAACGCACTACCATTACAACGCATTTTTTACAACGCATAATCCATTACAACGCATGACATTACAACGCATGACACTACAACGCATTTTTAAAAACTACCTTTACAACGCATTCCATTACAACGCATACTACCATTACAACGCATACCATTACAACGCATAATATTACACTATACTATCCAACACTTACCCTACTGATGCACCCCCTGGAGTTAGAATAGTAATTTTTACCCCTATACTATCCAACACTTACCCTACTGTTGCACCCCCTGGAGTTAGAATAGTAATTTTTACCCCTATACTATCCAACACTTACCCTACTGTTGCACCCCCTGGAGTTAGAATAGTAATTTTTACCCCTATACTATCCAACACTTACCCTACTGATGCACCCCCTGGAGTTAGAATAGTAATTTTTACCCCTATACTATCCAACACTTACCCTACTGTTGCACCCCCTGGAGTTAGAATAGTAATTTTTACCCCTATACTATCCAACACTTACCCTACTGATGCACCCCCTGGAGTTAGAATAGTAATTTTTACCCCTATACTATCCAACACTTACCCTACTGTTGCACCCCCTGGAGTTAGAATAGTAATTTTTACCCCTATACTATCCAACACTTACCCTACTGTTGCACCCCCTGGAGTTAGATTAGTAATTTTTACCCCTACACTATCCAACACTTACCCTACTGTTGCACCCCCTGGAGTTAGAATATTAATTTTTACCCCTACACTATCCAACACTTACCCTACTGTTGCACCCCCTGGAGTTAGAATAGTAATTTTTACCCCTATACTATCTAATACTTACCTTAAATGTAATTTAATATTATGCGTTGTAATGGTATGCGTTGTAAAGGTAGTATGCGTTGTAATGGTAATGCGTTGTAAAGGTATTTTTTAAAAATGCGTTGTAGTGTCATGCGTTGTAATGTCATGCGTTGTAATGGATTATGCGTTGTAAAAAATGCGTTGTAAGTGCATGCGTTGTAAAAGTGTGCGTTGTAACGTCATACATCCGCTTTGAAGTGCACATTTAGTGCCCTCCATGCATACTCCAGTTTGAGCCAGTTCAGGGAGCCCTCTGGCATGAAACTGGACAAAGGACAGTGAAGTATCCTCTCCTCTGTCCAGCCCCTCCTGTGGGAGGGACCCTTTTTTCTGTTTAAATCTTTTTATTGGCTTTTACAATTTAATCATGCACCAGATCAACAACAAAGCATCCCAAGAGCAGATATAATAGCATATCTGGTGTAGAGAATTCCGAGAGGATAGTACATGCATGAAATAACCAACATATTAGATTAGAGACAAATTCAGCATTGTTAGGGCACTAGAGCGATGACACCAGTGTATACTTTACCAATTAGTTGAGCTTATCATTTCTGATATGTGCTCGTTGTCATGCATCACCAAACATTGGATAGAGGGTACCACAAAATGAGGACAAAATAACTCTACAAAGGGGAGGGGATAACTGCCCGTGACCTAAGGCCTCAATGTGTTGGAGCAGTTGAACAACTGCTTGAAGCATGTAGTAGGAGCCTGCTGTGTAGACAGTAAGGGATGCCATCCCACCTGGGGCATCGGAATGGTAACAGCTATATGTGTCATCAGAGCTAATTAGGCCTCTGGCTCCTCCTACTTCTTCAATGTGCTTACGATGACCCCCCAAACGGTGCGAAGTCCCAGGAGGTCCTCCCTATGCAGGGCTGCACCTGCTGCTTTGGCCCAGCTGAATAAGTAGCGGTGCCAACCAATGCATGGGGCGCCACTGACGCCTTCGATCTTTCAGTAACCAGGCCCTTCGCTGTGACCAAACCTAGATCTAAGAATCGTGAGGAGACCTTATGTTTCCTGCCCCTCTTAAAGAGGTGCAATATATACACCTCCCAGTGAAAAGGGATATTGCGCTTGGTGCAGCGGGCTAAAGTGGCTGCTATTTCAGGCCAGTACCCTCCCAGGGCGGGGCAATGCCAGAGCATGTGGAGCAAATCCGCACATAACAGGCGGCATCTGGGGCTTTCGGAATCAGTGCAGTGGAAGTACTGATTGATCTGGGCAGGGGAGAGATATGCACAGTGGAGTATGAAATATTGGATCTGCCGAAAACGCTGGTTATGAGGGACTTGCGTTGGACTCTCCAGCATCGTCACCCACTCCCTCTCCGACAGAACCCGCCCCAGGTCCGCTTCCCAGTGCTGTCTCAGGAAGGTTGGTAGGATCGCTGTGTGCTGTCGGAGGGACGAGGAAAACCAAAATATCAGAAGTCCCCCCGCGCCCATTAAATGTAAGCATTGTGTTAAGAGATGTGTGGGAGGTTCCAACGCTAAGCTACCCCACCTAGATGACAGTGCAGGTATGAGCACACGATGCAATAAGAAATGCCCCAAAGGTAGTCCCTCCTCCGAGATGAGCTCTGCATATGGAATTAAAGCACCGTCCCTAAAGAGGTCCCCTGTGTCATGGACATCCGCCACTTCCCATCTGCACAAATCCGCTGCTGTGACAGGCAATCCACCCCTCGGTTTTCCCAGGAGAGGAATAGCCGGGTCATACGGCGTGGTGTTACGGGTGATGAGGAGTCTTCTGCGGTAACATTGTAGGCTATACAGCAGTAGGGAGTCCGCTTTCCTGGGTTTTGTGCAAGGGTGAAACATGTAGAGTAGAGTGTGATGAGCCACTTGTGGTTGGAGTGTGGCAGTGTCTGACAGATGATGTGAAGCTATCCATCTGGCCACCCATTGCAACTGTGCTGCTAAGTAATAATGCTCCAAGTTGGGCACTGCGAGCCCACCCTGACCTGCTGGCAAGTAAAGTTTCCTAATAGAGACCCTATGCCTAGATGTTCCCCAGAGAAAATCCCTGACCATTGCTTCCAGCTTGTTGAAGCAGGGGGGGAATGTAAAGTGGCAAGGCGGCGAAATAGTAAAGAAGGCGAGGGAGAACTACCATCTTCACAAGGGCCACTCTACCTGAGATGGACTGCGGAAGTGCTTTTCAGAATGTCATATGAGAGGAAATAGAGGAGGTGGCTCTGGTGATATTCCCATCAAACAGGTCAGCTTTAGTGTGATAAATGCAAACACCTAAGTAACGGAAGGCATCAGAGCACCACGTCACCAGAACCTCCCCCAGCGCATAACTCGTGTCTGGGGTGGACGTCAAGGACGGAAAAAGAATGGATTTTGCTGCATTGACCCTCAAATCCGATTATCCTTGCGAATCGCAGCAGCGCTGAGTCTAGCGAGGAGGGGATAGAGTAAAGGTTGCAAACATATAGCAAAATGTCATCAGAATATAAATAAATGTTATGCATACAATCCCCCAGGGGGATACCCATGTCTACCCGGGCCCGAATGAACTCCGCCAGTGGTTCGACCGCTAGGGTGAAAAGGAGAGGGGAGAGCGGCCAACCCTGATGAGTTCCCCAACCCACCCGGATAGAGTCCGAGATGTAGGGCCCAGTTTTCATATTGATCGTTGGATGTTTATAGAGTTACCGGACCATACTGAGGAATGAGGGGCTTATGCCGAACCTTGGCAATGCTGCAAAAAGATAGTCCCACTCAAGGGAATTGAATGCCTTTTCAAGGTCAAGCACTAGGCAGCCTGAACGTGGCCAGCCCAGTGGGGCGTATTCTGCCACACTAAAATAGCAGCGGAGGTTGAGCGAGGTATTCCGAGCTGGGACGAATCCATTTTGATCGGAGTGCACCAGAGAGGGCACACAGGGGGTGAGTCAGTTAGCAAGGACTTTCACCAGGATTTTAGAGTCTGTGTTTAGGATCGCTAGGGGTCTGTACGACCCCTGAGCTGTGGAGTCCTTGCCAGGTTTCAATGAGGATACCACATTAGCGGAACAAAGAGAGGGAGGGAGGGCTGCGTTGTCCAGCGCTGATGTGTGGAGTGTGTGCAGGCACGGTACCAGGGTTTTAGCATATGCCTTGTAGAATTCTGTAGGGAACCCATCTGGGCCAGATGGCTTACCCGATGCTAGTGATGCAAACGCTACCCGGACCTCCTCCACCGACAAGGGGGAATCCAGCTCCAGGAATTGATCAACGGTTAGGGTAGGCAGCTGAACCGAATCAAGGAAAGAGGCTATTTGGTGAGAGTCGCCATGTGCGCTAGATGTGTAAAGGGCAGTGTAGTGCCTGGTCATGGCCTCGTGTATATCCTGTTGCGTGTTTCTCATTTGTCCCATCTCGTCCGTAATGGTGTGTATGGGATGGTGTAGGTGTTCCTGCCTGGTGAGGAAAGTGAGCAGTTTACCCGCCGTCCAAGGAAGAGTGGTTATGGGTAGAGTGGGCTAGGAAGTTTCTCTAGAAGTTCTAGCCTGTTCGCATGCAGGGTATCTAGCTGTGCCTGCGCCTCGAGGTGTTTGGCTGACAATGTTTCCCAGTGTAGGAGTTTCCGTTCAAAGGAGGCAAGAGAGGTATCTAATTGTCTACAGATACTCTAGGTCAGACTTAGACAATGGCTACGAGTTGCGGCTTTAAAGGCCTCCCACTCTATCAGGGGGGAACCCGCAGAGCCGGTGTTGTGCTCAAAGTATCTGAGCAGTGACACCTCCAAGGAGCAGCGGAAGGCCGGGTCCTCTAACGCCGCCGTCTGCAGCCACCAAGTCGGGATCGTGGTGGTTGTCGTCTCCCAGGTTAGCAACATGATCTGCGGATTGTGATCTGAGTAGGTCCGCCCCAGATAGCCAGTGTCGCGGATCAAGGGGCGCAGCGCTGCCGATGCCAGGATGTGGTCCAGCTGCACATGGAGATTGTGCACCGGAGAGTAGAAGGAATTTACCCACGAGTCAGGGTTGCGTGCGCGCCATACATCCGTTAGGGACCAGTATCCCAGTCAGCTACACAACGCCGGAGCATTCAACGGAGCTCGGGTGCGGGTGAGGGGTGGGAAAGAGCGATCGAGTGAAATGTCTACAACCGAATTGAAGTCCATGCCTAGTAGCCACGGGACATCTCCCCATCTAGAGAGTGTGGTGGAGAGGCTGCCAAGGAATGTGATCTGATCTGTGTTGGGGTCATAAACTGAGCACAGAAAAACAGCACTTCCGTTGAATCTACCCCTGATGAAAACATGGCGCCTAGCAGGGTCAACCACTACCTCCTCCCATGGGATCCCCGTCTTCACCCATATCAGGGAGCCTCTGGCCTAAGATGAATAGTTAAGTGCTGTACACATGTCCACGCCAGTGACGACAATACCTGTCAGCCGCCAGGCTCATCAGATATGCCTCCTGTAGGAAAGCAATCCTGGCGGACCTGCACCACAAGTAGGCATAAATAGAATACCTGCACAAAGGAGTATGAATGCCCATGACGTTCCAGGAAATGAGGTTGATGTTCATCATGTGTCTAGTGCAGGTTTGAAGAACCCAGCTGGCGTAGCAGCTGCGCTGTGTGGATGTGCTAGGGGAGGCCTTAGGTCACAAAGCAGGACAACGACAACTCTGAGTAAAACATTAATATTTAATCTCGGGTGAGAAACAAAATGAGAGTGAACCCCAAACAAGAATTGACCCAAACAGGTACCATTAACCATGTCGACTAATACGTTGTCTGATGACAGAAAAGAGGGGGGTTCGCGAGGGTGGGTTAGTGCCTTGAAACCCGTCCCTGGGTATATAACACAAAGAACTGGCATCCTGAGCCATTTCTGCTTATGTGCAACGTGACAGTTGTGTGCAACGTTAGGTGACCTAATGAACACCTAAAACAGGATGATTACATGACATTACAACACCTCTTTTAAGGTCTATGATGAGAACTGTTTCTGTCCATTCAACTAAATGATGTTGTCTGAGGTTTGAGGTGTAACAACTGGAAGGTGAGGAGAGTCCGGTCTGGGGGACCATGCCTGCGAGGAATCGGCGTCTCCTTTGGAACTGGAAGGAGATGGAGCAGAGTCCAAAGACGATACAGCTGAATGAAGGGTAGCAGCAATATGAATTGCGTCCTGGCACTCCAAGAGGATCTGTTGTGGGTCCGGGGCAGTGATCATAGAACCCAGTCTCTGTGACCCTCCGCCCCTGTCTCTCAGGTGTCCGTGCCTGTTTCTCTTCTACGCAGCGGGGTTTTCCTGAGGCTTAGGGATTGTTGCTAGCACATTTTCCTCCGACCAGTCCCATGCATCCGAAGGAGAGTCGAAGAAATGTGTAGCACCCTTATGGATGACCCGAAGACGGGCTGGGTGTTTGCCGGGAGTATCACAGATCTTGAGCTCTTAATGCTGCTTCACTGCTCCGAAACTGGTGCATTTTCTGTGGCCCTGGGTGGTGTAGTCTGTGAAGAGGGAGACTGAGCCATTTTGTACATAGGGGCCCAGAGCTCTAACCACCTCATGCAGAATCGCATCACGGTCCCAAAAGTTCAGCAGGCGAATCAGAAAAGGACGTGGGTTAGTGCCAGGAGGCAGTTTATGAGCAGGGACCCTGTGCACTCCCGGTCGACAACAAACTCAGGGAAGAGTGTCCCCGGGGGAAGCAGCTCCTTCAACCAGGTTTCCACATATTTCACCACGTCTCGGCCCTCCACCCCCTCCGGAAGACCTATCACTCACACGCTGTTAAGGCGTGAGTGCCACTCCACATCGTCCAACTTCTCCTCTAGTGTGCAGCCCCGATCAAGCAGATCCTGCAAAGTTGCAGTGTGATTGCGGGTTTTAGGTTTTAGGCCCGCTAATGTGGTCTCTGCCCCCTGCACACGCTCCAAGAGCTTTTGATGGTCTGCGTGCAGAAGCATGAAATCAGTTGTGATATTTTCCATTCTACCCTCCAGAGAGAGGTGCAGGTCTGATCTAAAGCTGTGCCTATCCGCTCCACCGCAGCCACCACAGAGTCCAGTTTAGTGGAGAGGTCTGAGGGGTTTGAGTCTGAGGACCTCCTCCCTCCACCTGGAGCCCCCCCGGCCGAGCTCTGCTGGGGGTCATCCCAATGGTTGGTGGAGCGGAGACGACCCATGACCAGCTGCTGCACGCTAGGCATAAAGAGCAGATAGCGCAACAATCCTATCCGTCACACCGCAGGCGGGGAGCAAGGCACCGCCGTCTCCGCTTGCCCCGAAATAGGGAAGGAGGTGCACTGAGTGCCCGTCCTACAGGCCCAAGTGAGATGTACCTAGGGCTAATATCCACGGGGCGTGTGATGGCCGGTGGGCTGTAGCAGAGTCATGGACACCGGACCTTCAATGCACCTGCTGGAACATGGGCGTGAGATGGAGGGCTGAAGGGGGTCCTGAGTATTATCGCTGTTGAGCACAGTTCAAAGGAAGCTCCTTTGCTTCCCCTGAGGAGGAACAGGAAATCACAGTATGTCAAGAGGGCCAGAGGAGTCTACAGGTTCTGCCCCAGGAGTTGACTTTCAGCCAAAAGGCCAGCGGGGCAAGTCAAGCTAGCGAGGAGGCAAATAGGCTTCAGCCAAGGTCGCGGTCCGTGTAGACTGTGAAGGTGCAGGGAGGGTGGATGCGGCCCGGGCCCGAGGTGAGACAGTCCGCAATCCACACACACACTCTATTCAGCGCCACTGCGCGACTCGGCACCCGATGTCACCAGTCGTGGTCGGCTCCCTGCCCCTTACAGTTTCATGCGCCCAGGGATAAGCGCAAGCAGAAGGGAGGGACAGCCTATGCCCGAATGGACCCTCATGCTGTCAGCGGGCTACTGAGTTAATGACACGTCTTGGTTGCCCAGGGAGCCTAGGCCAGACTGACCTCCATTCCCCCCATCTGATGGCGGGCATCGCAATCACACTGCACTGGCCTACATTCACTCTCGTAGCTCAAGCAGCCGCCCTCCGTTGAGGTCTGCGGCACTGCAGGACAGGCCTGATTTATGGCGTCAACTTCTGGATTCCGCACCTGGTCCGCGCTGTAACACAAATCGTCTGCAGGCTTGTACCGCCGTCTTCAGGGGCCGCTCCACTTCGACCAGAGCGCACTCCGCACCAGACAGCGAGGCCACAACGTGTGCTGCCCCGAACGTAAGCCCGAACCAGGATAGCGCCTCAATTCAGCAGAGGGGGGAAGAATATCCCAGCTACAGTACCGGGTTCCCAGCGGGGGTCAAAGCACAGCAGCAAGACCGATGAGATGCAAAAGCTACACCCCGCTGCCTCAGACGCGCCACAGGTCTTTCAAGTGAGTGAGGGTGAACTAGGTCCTAGTCAGAGAAGGCCCACAAGGTGAAGCAGGCCACGCCCTACGCCAGCAGGCACCAGGGATCTCCGCCGGGTGCAGCCGACGGTCACATCCCCCATCCGGGGAAACAGCGATTAGTGGGGGACTGCAACCTCGCAGACCAGGCCAGGACGCACAGTGCTTTCCCCCTCCGTTCGGCGCCCGGACCATTTCACATCGCCTGGCGACACCAGCCTAAGGTCTTCAGGCTCGGGGCTGCTCTATCAGGGCGCGCCCCATGTATGATCCGCGAGGCTACCCAGTGCGCAGCCCCAGCTGCCGACCTACGCTCAGACCTCAGGGCAAATGTTAGACCCGGCCTCGTAGCATAGCCATCCCTGTCCCCGCACCACATAACCTGACCCATGCACCTCACGCAGCCCCCGAGCCCACGGCCTAGCCGATCCTTCCCACCAGAACACACACACACCCGACCTTCCCCGTCCGTGGCCTTCCTCCTTTCGGCCACACCGGGCCCGCGTGCCCACTTCATGCACCATGATGGCCGCCCGGCCCCAGCGCGACCCTGGCCTAGAGGCGCCACTCCGGCTGGGGGACATCGCGCTCCCATTGGGATGAGAGAGGGAGGAGCAGTTTCCATCGCACCTCTGAGCGCCCCTGGGAAGGTGGGTTTCGATCGGCCCGCCGGCCTCCCCGAGGGCTGGCTCCACGCCTGCTGGGTGCCTGGGGCTCCTCCCGACCCGGCCCTGAAAGGATCAAAAGACAATGGCAGGAAACCCCGACAAGCGACCCCCAGGTGACAAGACCCCTGCCTGCACAGACTCCGGACATCAAAGAGGAGTCGTCCTATAACAAGGGGTGCTCGGGGACTATCCGGCAGATTCGCCTTTGGAAACACCTGAGCCCTGCTGAATGACTCGCGGCTCCCTGAAGATCGTAAGACCTCCGAACTTGTGCTTGAGCCCTGCTGAGTGACTCGCGGCTCCCTGAAGATCGTAAGACCTCCAAACATGTGCTTGAGCCCTGCTGAGTGACTCGCGGCTCCCTGAAGATCGTAAGACCTCCGACTTGTGCTTGAGCCCTGCTGAGTGACTCGCGGCTCCCACAGACTCTCTTGGTCCCGCTGGACCCCGACGACGAGAAGCGTATCCCCCAGCTCGAGGATTGTGAGCTGTGCGCCGGGTACGCCCCTGCATTTGATCCATATCCCCACAGACTGTCCCGCTACCTCCTACCCCCTCCGAGACTCTGTGAGCCCGCGCTCCACTTGTATATATTTGCCTTGCTGATCATAAAGATCCTACAACTCCGATCTGATAAAGATTTGTTCTTAAGAACTCCCGGTGTGGTATCTCTTTGTCGTGTGGTGCCGAGTGTACGATCCTAGATACGAGATTCCTCCCCTGAGGAGTCTCCCGCCAGTGCCCGGCTACGATACCTCGAGGGTTGGTCTCAGGATAGTCAGGGCCCTCTCCGGGCTCCTCTGAGGTCGCCTTCTAACAGCAAAGAAAAGTCAAAGTCTTCCACAAGTGCTGTGGCACCAAATTCGCGCGTCCCAGGGGCAGGCTCCCACACGGAGGAGGGCCCCGCCACTCGAGGCGCTGCTCTCCCCCAAGATTCAATCCCAGAGCCCACCGGAGGATGCAGCAGACCTAGGCATGCACCGTCCGTGCACTTAATGTCGAGCTTGGTCCAGTGGACGCATAGATGGCCAGGATAAGCGAGGGATAGGGTGCGGAGTGCATTCAAAAGGTGTCCACCATCTTAGGTGCTTGGCCACGCCACCCCAAGTGGGAGGGACCCTTGAGTTGTTCCAACCCTTCCGTTGGGCTAGGGTCCTCAAATTTGTCTTCAGACATGAATCAAGACTGAAACCATATTACTATTCGACCGTCCGGACAGTTGGACTTCGCCTGGAATCAAGACTGCACCAAGGAAGACTCCTGCTGCTCCTGGTCTCGCTGTTCTACAAGTCTTCTTCATCATCTGTGCTTCTTCCAGGATCTTCAACAGACCTGTGGGCATTAAGAACACCCAAAGTAATTCCCTGGGAGTGAAGGAGTCACTCCCCTGCATCTACAGGCACCACATCGAAGCTGACCGGTCTACTGCTCCCGACGTCCCACAGACTTCCCACAGCTCACCAACACAGGCGGTGGTTCTGAAACTCCCACGAGGCCTGACCTGTTCTCTCTGCAATTTTGAGGCCAGTATCCCTCGTCAGAACCGCTGGGACCGAAGCCCTGTGCACCAAGTCGACTTGCTGTTGCCAAGGCTTGTTGGCTCTGCACTCCACAGATCTTCAGGCTACAAGAAGTTCCAGCATCTCTTCCTGCCAAGTACAACATCCTCATTGCATCCTCTGCACTGTGGGCCTTCCTTTTTAGGGAGTTACTCGAGGTTCTCTTGTCCAAGTCCGTCCTCTTCTGCAGTTCGCATTCCACTTTCTTAATATATGGTTTGGTCTCCCCCTAGTGACCACTGTATTTTGTGCTACTTACCTTATTGCAATTGAAGCACTGCTGTGTCTTTGGGTTGATACTTCCGGGTAGGAGATATACCAATGTGTTAGTGAGTGTTGTGTAATAAATTGAAGTAATTTTATATGTACACTGTGTGTTCTTTTTCATTTAACCTATATGGTTAGACTGGTAAAACAAGCTGCTTAACACTCCTTAAAGATAAGCCTGAAGGCTGCTCTCCACGGCTATCGCTGTGAGAGCTTTCTATGGTTATCAAAGACTACTAAAATCACCATAAGGGTTGCCTGGATTAGTGCAAGGTGTGTCACTTAAATAAGGGTGCACCATATACTAAGCCAGTCTCCTGTAGGGGCTACATCAATTTAGATTTTGGTTTTAGGTTTGGGAGTACACTGGGATTCCTATAGCACAAAATCCACATACACTCGAGCTCTCAGAACACCAGTTTAGTGTGGCCGAAAATGTCTGCCATCTTGAGAATGCTCAAAGTGGGTAGGAATTAGCCTTGGGAACCTTTACTTCAATGGTTAGGGGTCTCTGGGTCATCCACACGCCCTAGCTTGTGCCAGCCATAAATGTAGTACCTCCAGGCACCCACTTCAGAACTCTCCTGAACCTTAGAAAGATCAGAAAAAGACTGTACCTGCAGTCGGCAACCTAAGAAGAGCGCTGGAGGACTAGACCTACTCTCTTGTACCCAGGAAAAAGATGTGGGCTCCAAGGGTCATAAAGCAGACCTCCTGTTAAAGTTACAGGGACACAACAACCTACAAGAGGCCTATTCCTGCAACTTCCCAGCAGACTAGTGGCAATTGGACCTGGACTGAAATCTCTTTTTGGCTTCCTCAAGCCCGCCAAGACTCTAAATGCCTGTGTCCTGGATGGGACTTTACAAGGAAGGGTACTCCTGTGGTGGATTGAGACTTAAAGAACTAAAGTTAGAAGATTAAATCTTAGATCAGGCCGAACCTGGTTAGTGTATCTGACCCATATATAGTAAAGTTAGCGTCAAATTTCACCTAGCTACTGTTCTACCACGATTATTGACTATTATTGGCACTTTGAGTAATTTGGTGCTATAACTACTTAAAACTGTAAAAAGTTGTATCTACTGTTCCCCTTTATTGGTTTTTGTTATTTTCTTTATTAAATTATATTCTATTTTTCTAATTTGTTTTGGGATATTTGTTGTTTTGTATTTTTACTTTATTAGTATTTGGGTACTGCATAAATAAGTTACTGACCTTTGGTAACACCTTATCTAATAGAGACTCTATCTAGCTGCATATTGCTTGCCTTAGAATATTCCCCAGGCATCAAACTGGATCCAAAAAATCTTGAGCACTACCTCTGCATGCGGGTACGTGGCACTGCTTGGCTCTGCATCAGCCAAGCCAAATGTGACGTGCTAAGTGCCTCCCCCCCAGTGCATGGAAATTAGTTTCTTTGTGTGACTCTTTCGGCGTCAGAAGCACTAAGCCATGTCAGTAGTCTGATTTACCAGTGTGGAGACAATGAGGGCCTACAAGGACCTTTAAGGTAAAAAGACCGGTTTGTGTAAGCAGGGAGGGTCGGTAAAGAATCTGCGGCAAGTCTTTACCAGATAAGACATTACCGAAGGTAAGCAACATGTTAATCTAATAGATACTTCTAGCAGCAGATTCCTTACCTTAGAATAGATTCCAAAGCAATATCTCCCCAGAGGTGGGTCTGCGAATTGGTTCAGACCAAAAAGTCCTGGAGTGCCAAATGGGTGAAGTTCCTGTCATAACAGCTTATGATTATCAAGGCAGTAGTGTTGAGTACACATGTACAGAGAGCCCATGTAGCAGACGGACAGATATCCAGGACAGGGATTCCGCATGATAACGCAATGGTCACAGCTTTGGCTCAGGTGGAATTAGCCCGAAAGCCCTATGTGGTTACCTTTGGCCAAATGAGTAGCAGATCGTAATGCAGAGTACAATCCATCTGGAGTTGGTCTGTTTCTGCACTGCTTTCCTCTTTTTAGCTCCAGTAAACCTTACAAAGAGCTGATCGGCCTCCTGATGTTCTTTGGTGTGATCGATGTAGAACAACAGTGCTTGTGTTGGGTCCAAGCGGTGGAGCCTTGCTTCCTCTTTAGAGGGATGAGGAGGAGCAAGGAAGGTAGACATTCTGATGCTTTCACTGATGTGGAAAAGTGTCACCACATTCTGCAAAAAGAAGGCATGGGTGTGGAGAACAGTTTGTCTGGGAAGAAGCTGGAGTACGGAGGATTAACAAAAAGCACCTGCAGCTTGCTGACTGACCCTCATGGCCGATGTGATGGCCACAAAGAAGACTGTTTTGACTGTGTGAAGTCTGACGGTGCAATTATGCATGCGTTCAAAGTGTGGCTATATTAAGAGAGTTAAAACCAAATTAAAAGCCTTTTGGGGCATATCAAAAGTTTCGGTGGAAACATATGTTGGAGGTCCCTCAGAAAACGTGTCACAACAGATGACTTGAACAGGGAGAGCTGATCGGGCAACCACAAAAAGTCGAGATGGCTGAAAGATATCCTTTAACTGTGCCTCTCCCAGAAGGCCAGCCCAAACCAGGAATAACAGATCTGTCACTACTGAGATCTGGGTGGGGAAGGGAACGAAGTCTGCCGCTGACCCATTCTCAGTTTGTGAGTCCCCACTGCGGGTCTTTCGCAGTTCTCTCCAATATCTGGACCAGATAGGAGAGGCTGCCCTGATGCTGCGCCCACTGGGACTTCCGGTTGCACTGCAAATCCCGCATATTCCGCCAGGCATTTTGTATGGTAGAATGAAGGAGGCCAGAAGACCCAGTAGCCTGCGAGTGAGTCCCCCTGAAATCCAGGATAGAGACTGAAACATCGTATTCATAGACTGAATATCCTGAACTCGCCACTCCGGAGGATAGGTGCAGAAATGCACTGTGTCCAAATTGGCTCCAATGAAAGGGAGCATCTGAGAGGGTGTCAGGTGTGACTTCGGCACATTAATGAGAACATCAGCGAATGGAGGAGGTCCGCCATTATCTGAAAGTGGGTGACATCCACCAGAGACAAACCTGGCTTCAACAGCCAGCTGTCGAGGTTGGGGAAGACTAGAACTCCTGACCACTAGAGATGGGCATCAACCACCGCCATCACTTTTGTAAACACCCGAAGGGTCCGGGTGAGGATAAAGGGGAGCACAATGAATTGAAAGTGCTCATAATCCACCGTGAACTGTAGGTATCATCTGGGGGCCTGCATGACAGGCATATGGAAATATGCCTCATGCAAGTCCAACACTACCATCCAGTCTCTAGGGTCTAGGGCGGATGTGACCTGAGCTAATGTGAGTATCTTACATTTCTCCTTTTTCCAGGAACCAGTTGAGAGGGCACAGGTCTAGCATAGGGCGGAGGCCTCCATTCTTCTTCGGTACCAGTAAGTAGTGGGAACAGCAACCACAACCTACTTCTAAGGTCAGCACCCTCTCAATGGTTCCTTTGCCCAAAAGAGCAGGCACTTCTTGGCGCAGCAGGGAGAGGTGGTCCTCGTCAGCCAATCTGATGATGGCAGCATGTGCAGTGGGATTTCCGTGAATGGAAGGGCATAAATCCGCACAACAATTTGGAGCACTAATTTGCTTTAAGTGATGGGCTGCCAGAGGAACACCTGGTGCTTGATCCTGCCAAAGACAGGTTGTACGTAATGTTATGACATCATATTAAAGGGGTTTGAATGCTGCAGCTTCCAGGGGTATTGGACTTATGCAAAAAGAACAACTTATGGATGGAATGCTGCAACAATGTCAAACATTCACCCTCAGTACAGAGATCTGGGCCTAAATCCATAGAATTTTTGCCCACTATGCCATTCCAGTTTAAACCCAGCCAAACGTAAATGTCTTTACCCAGCTCTCCATGGGAACAGTCCAGTCCGAACTGCCAGGCCAGGTCCTCCCAGGACTGGAAACAAGCATCCTGGGACCTGCTTCAGGGTATCACCCCTCATCAGCCAGGCTTTGCTTGACTCCAGTGGCATGGTGAGCACGGGTCCCACGTCTGGACATACCCTTCCCACTTAGGGCAACAAATGCAAAAAGAACAATTGATGGACAAAATGTTGACACAATGTCAAACATTCATCCTCAGTACAGAGATCTGGGCCTAAATCCAACATTTTTGTTTGGGGGACGGGGGGCATCAGACTGGGCAGATTCCAGGCTGTGGGTCCTACAAGATTTGTGGGAGCCGCAGCCACGAAAGGACTATTGAGCCTGTTGGCCATAGTGACTGGGTGGAAAAGGATGTGGCTGGTTGCCCCTATCATAGCCACGGAGGGCAGAATGGGGCTTTCGTGGGGCCAGGGAGAGTCCTGCTGACCAGTTGGTAGCCTTACTGTCAATAAAGTGCTCAAGTGCTGAATCTGCCTTGTTGTCAAACAGGCACGTGCCATCGAAGGGCATGTACATAAGGGAAGTCTGTATTGGTGGAAAAAAGGGGTACCCCTGAATAAGTTCCTAAATCAGGGCAACAATACTTGTAAATAAACATTTAGGAAACAAATAAAAAAATGGACCTATACTATACAATGACAATATGTGACCAGAAAGGTTATTATTATTCCAAAATATATTCTTTATTGAAAATGATCTGATATATATATATATATATATATATATATATATATATATATATATATATATATTTTGTTATTTATATTTTATATAGCATTGTTATTAATAAATAGACAAAAGAATGACAAAGTGTATACAAAATACAATGTGTAGACTTCAAACAATTATATGACAGATACCAAAGATTGATACAAAATTTATACCAACAAAGTAATTATATATAACATGATGGAAATCAGAATGAGATAAACCATTTCAAATTTTTAACAGCTTTCTAAAAGAAAATCATTCTTTTGTCGATTTATTAAAGCCTTGGTCCAGTTGGCGCCAGAGTCAACATCGGACTCAGAAATGACGATGGGATCGGCGCCACCGAGGGGCATCGGCAGCTTCAGGAACTGCGCCACTGGAAACTGACTCATATGAAGGTAGGTGAATTTTGCAATCAAAGCTGATCCAGAATCCAGATCCAATAATGGATCAAAAGGGCCCAACTGGAACCGAGGGCGAACCAGCCAGCAAAATTCCATTCATGACACCTTTCGAACTAATGGAGCCCAAAGGCGCTCTAAAGGTGTCTGCTTAATCAAATATGAGGTGCATAACCTCATAATTTTTCCTTCAGTCGGGCGGGGGAAGCTCTGGCTCCAGGAAGTTCAGTGCAACGCGAAGTGGACCCAGATTCAGGATGCGTGGGGGCAAGTGTGGGTTTGATGCTTAGACTTGTGGCATTATTCCAAGCTTCATTGGATGACTTGGACTGAGCACAGTAAAGTCAGAGATTTGATTTCTTGGCCTTCTTTTTGTGGGACTTACCCGACGAAAAGGTAGACCTCAAAGACAATTGATGGAAGCAACTCTGACCTGTAGAAGTGCACAATTGTCCAATGATGCTGGACCAGAAGCTTCAAGTCACGCTCCCAGACCGCCCTAGGGTTCAGCGCAAGGCAGGCTAGGCACATCCTGAAGTTGTGACCCATCTGCAGGCACCACAAGCAAACAAAGTGGGGGGTCAGTCACAGTCATCTGTCTGTGACAGGCTCCACAGGGTTTAAAACCAAAGGTTTTTTAAGAGACATCCTGAAAGCATACTGGGAGCTAAGGCTCAAAAACAGCAGTCCCAAATTGACTAAGGTAGTTTTTCCAGATCTGCGCTGATGGTGTAGGAAAAAAGAGCTAATGTCTGAGGGTTGGAGTGGCATCTACTTAGGCACGGCATATGTCACTTTCTGCACGGCCAACGTGGGCCAGATCTGAGCCACCTTCTGGCGAGCAGAGGTACTGCTCAAGATTTTCCAGATCCAGTCTGACGCCTAGGGAATATTCTACAGTATGGAATCTTCCACTAGAGGTCTTTATCTAAGAATTTACACATTGCCACTAGGTCAAATCTGACTACCATGTCACAAGCTACCAGAGGGTTCAGCACAAGTTTATTTAGTGAATTTAGTGGCTCACCCTGACAAGGACTGTGATTATTAACTGAAGTGGATACTTACCCGTTCAACCAATAACCCAATTTCTTACAATGGTGTTCAGAGATAGGATTCGGGACTTGTACTTTGCAGTACCACTCAGTGATTTGTGTTAAACCCCTTGTTATATTATGACATCAAACTCAATTTTTTATATTTAAATTCAGTTATTTTTTGGGGGGCATTTTAGTTTTTTTCAAATTCCTCTACTATTGTCATATTTTGCACCTGTGATTTTTGCAAGAATGGAGGGGGATCTCAGCAACACTGAGAGATTCAATATGGCTAATCTTGGAAGGTTAAGGAGAGAGGGCAGAAGCTGGCCAAGGGCTCCAAGAGTCTGGAGTATGAGATAGCCCTCAGAGCTTAGGAGGAGGTCTGCGCTGAAGTCCACAAACAGGAATAAGAGGTTGATTGAGTAGAGGATGGGTTTGAGGGAGAAATGGAAGATGACCTTGCTCCATAGGAGGATACTCCTGCAGTGATCTCAAAGCCAGAAGAGAAATTGTAAGAGGGAGGTCACCTGCCCCATCCAGAGTTTGGAGCAGTGTCGCTTTCAACAAAAGCACACAACTGTTGGTTTCAATGGACGTGGTGTCACTCTACACCCAAATTCCTCAGGATCAAGCTTTGGAGGCCTTAGAGTGGTTTTTAAGTCTAAGAGAGCGACCAGTACAAGTTCGAACGGAATTTCTTCTGTCACTGGCCAAGTTTGCACTATCCAAAAATTACTTTTCTTTTGACTCTCAGTTTTTTTACCAAACAAGAGGCGTGGCTATGGGTTGTCCTTTCGCCCCTGAGTTGGCTGTGCTATTTATGGGTTTATATGAAAATAATTTCATATATAACAACAACCCGTTTGTTGCAAACATTTCAAACTACATGCGTTATATTGACGACGTTTTCCTAATTTGGACTGGCACACAGCAAACACTGGACGAGTTTATTGGTTGGCTCAACGGAAGATCAAATGACATCAAATTTAGTAGTGTTTCGTCAAACGAATCAATTACATTTCTGGACGTCAAGGTAGTGGCTTCAGATGGAGAGCTCGAAACCACACTTTTTAGAAAAGAGACAGACCGGAATAAGGCACTACATTATACGAGCAACCACCCTCTTAGTCTGAGACAAAATCTACCTTACGGTCAGTACTTGCGAATTCGCAGGAACTGTACCAAAAAAGAGGAATACTTCATGCATGCCAACAAATTAAGAGATCGCCTCCTTGAGAGGGGATACCCGAAGAAACTAATTAAACACTCTTTGAAGAGAGCTTGGTGGACACCAAGAGAGACATTGTTGGAGCAAAAAACTAAGAAAAAGGGCAACAGATCCGTCTGTGTTACAACATTCTGCCCTAACAGCCACCAACTCCGGAAACTCATCCTAGGCAATTGGCATTTGATTAAGGACCTCCATGAGGATTTTTCTACACCTCTAATGTTTGCTTACAAAAAGGAGAAAAGTGTAGCTAATTACATAGTACGTGCTGCCCTACCGAAAGAAGAACAGCGGACATTAAGGAGTATGCTTAATTTTCCGCCAGTTGTTGGTCACCACAAATGTGGAACATGCGTAAATTGTGAGCAGACCATAGAGGGTGATGTCTTTTCTTTCAATACCATTCACTGGAAGCATAACACATTCAGTAATTGCAAAACAAAAAATGTTGTTTATGCAATAATTTGTCCTTGCCCAAAGTTGTATATTGGGAAGACAACCCAGGAGGTCCGACAACGTATCATCCAGCATAAATCCAGGATCAGAAGACGAGTGGAGAATGCCCCATTGGTCCATCACTGGGTCACTAATACACACAGTGAGGCTGATTTGAGATGGACAGTTTTGTCAAAGATTGAAAGAGACCCACGTGGAGGAGATTTGGAAGGCCAATTAAGCCAACGTGAGGCATTATTAATCATGAAATACAACACGGCAATCAACGGCCTGAATGAAGTTGCGGAGATATTCAGACCAATTGCTTAAATGGTGAATAACATCATTTCGTTGTCTCCATGGTTTTTTCCTGGTCTGTCCTGCTGTTCTAATCCTTCATACTATGCACAGTGTTACCTTTCATCTAAGTCTTTTAATTATAATTCATGGACAGTTCCTATCAGTTTTTTAGCCACGTATTCCCCCCCTTTTGGAATCCTTCCGTCGTTTTATACGCGAAAATATTGTTTTTCACATTATGAACACACAACTCCAGGAGAGCGAAGTTTAAACCACATTGCCCGGCAGCCACTTGGCGGTTTATGGACATCTATCGTTTTCCGATTGTAAGTACACTCCCTTTGATTGTTCCTAAGTTTTCATAAAATCGTGGCCACGTTTTCCAAAATACACCTGGAGGGGGATCGAGCACAAACTACAGCTACCAGCAACCTTTGGGCTTCTGGTAGTTCCAGTTAGTTTTAACCGTCACTAGTTCCCATAATGCAATTGTGTATCTCACTAATGGATTGACAAGGTTGTGGACGGATGAAATTTGCACTCCCGGTAAGCTTGCGGGCAAACAAAGAATAGGAACGCCAGGGGGACGGGAGCTTTGAGGAATCAGATCTTTAGAATCTTTGCGATGACTTATACCGCTCGTATTGTTTTTTAGATCCCGGCGCGGGCAAAGCATTTGAAGTGGACTAATGAACTTATTCAAGTAAGTTTTACACTTCACAAGGCTGGGTGTTGTTTGGCTTTTGAACGCTTTTGATAACGGTTGTTTCGAGGTTTGAAAGGGATGACGTTAGTAATCGGAGCTCGTTTTCCTTCACTTCAGATAAGCAAGTATTCAATCATTGTTAGCCGGAAAAGAGGACACGTTCCCCTGCTCCAGTAAGTCGAGCGAGCACTATCGTTTTTTCTCCAAAGTCTGTTGTGTGTCCTGTGCTATATGTTTAGCCTGTTTTAGACAAGTTGGAAACTATAATGTAGATGGTTTCTTGTTTAGGTCCCTCTTCATTTGAAACGAATTGGATCCATTTCAGGCAGATAGATTTCTACATTTTAAGGTGGGTATTAAGAAGCCGTGTTGGTGCTTCGTAGTAACTCTGAGTCACAGTATCATATCCTAAAACGTTTTTTATTGTTCATTGCAGAAATTGGTTGGTCCTGAGGAGAACCCTTAATTCAGTGGTTCGAAACGCGTCGACCAGTTCTTTTTTTTTTTTTTTTCCTTGTGTTGCACCGCTTTCAAGATATTTTTTCTTGTGTATTTCAAAATAATCTGTTATATTCATTGTGGCAAAGAAAAAACAGAATGTGTTTTGATGTTGAAATTGAGATGTAATCAATTTTACAAGTGAAGAAAGGTCACCACAAGGACCCAGTTCTTTACAGTGTGTGTATGTTTTTGTGTATGCATGAGTATAATGGCCATGAGTGCTTGATGAATGTTTGCTTTTTTTGTTTCAGTTTCCCAGGGGATCATTAGTAATGTGTTGTTGCACTACATGTTTTGTAAATCTTGTATATATGATCTTAGCGCAATGAAGCAATGTCTCAGCGCAAAATCGTTTTGAAATGTGAAATTACTTAAAAACATTTCCATTAAATAATAAGGAAATTCATAAAACCCTCCTTTCAAGTTTCCTTTCTTTTTAGGAGTTATTAAAGCATTTTGTTGAGTTAGTCTCAGCTTGAACTTCCTGTTCTGTTTTCCTAGTATTTTCGGCTCAGTTCAGCTGAGTTTTTGAGCCAAAACCCGGTGTTGTTTTTTTGCTTAAGGAGCGGGCAGTTGCCCGCGAGGTTGAGTAGAGTGGCCAAATAGCCACCACCCTTTAGGGATCTTCAGGGTCATTTTAGAGGAAATTGTATTTTGGAGTTATAAGTGCTAGTGTGGTTAATTTTATGTTCAATGTTTAGTCTGTCTTGTGCTGTCTGAGTCTTTGTTATCCCCCATTTGTAATTTGTGATGGCAGAGAATGATGCCTTCGCTTATAGCGAAGAACACATTCAGAATTTATTACGAGCACCGCCGGTCTTTTCATCGGCCACCTTGAGTGTTTCAGCAAAAACACAGAACGAGTCGGATAAACTCATTAGATTACGAAAAAAACAAATACGCACGGACCTTCACGGACATTTTTTACTACAACATTTAAAGGAAGGCACCATTCCATCAGGGCTTCAGATACGGAACATTCCAGTAGTTTTTATAGACGACCCAATCTATAAGAAAGGATACAGCTGCATAGAGACTAAATGCAGCAGGGACCTCATGGTTCTAACGGTGGAGACAGCCCATAGACTTTCGTTAATACAACTACAAGAGATCGCGGACCTTGAAACTGAGATTAAAAACAATCCTAATCTTACGGATGCAAAAGCCTTATTGGAAAAGGTTGAGAAAGAAATTTTGGAGTTTAAAGACTACACGGTTATCCAAAAAAGCAACAAATTTGAGCTGGATAAAAAGAATTTTTCGTTGGAATCTACTTATCCCTACCTGAACAAGGACTTTTATTCTACCAACGATTCGAGAAATTATCTTCAAAATTATCAGGGAAGATCCCGGAAGAGATTCATTAACTTTTCAGAATCATCATCATCATCCAGTGAGACTACAGATACAACGACTAGGGCTAATCAGAACCAAAGGGGAAACCAACAAAACCAGGACCCGCAAACATCAAATCAGGAGGCACGTTTTTTAGGCCGAGGCCAACGACAAGGCAGAGGACGGTTGCGATATTCCCAACCATGGGAAATGAGGACACGACGCCAATATTACAGGAGCTAGCTTCATCACCAATTTACAACCTGTCTGACAAAATCCTCACATGTGCGGAAATTTCCATTCTTCAAAAAGGACTTAGCTTTGTTCCTTCCAGAACTACAGACTTTATTAAAATGAAGCTTGAAACCATGGAGTTCTGTCGCAAAATCCGTCTGAAAACGTTTTTTTCTGAGACAACCGAAGCAGTAACGACAGAAATTACTGGACTAAAGAGGAAATCTACTTTTTGTCCAACAGGACCCAAGGTCCCCAAGGAAATTGCAACTTTTGAGAGAACCATCTTATCAGGAATTCAGGCAATGGAAAGCAAAAAAAGCTTTGTTAAGTTTAACTTAGCCAAAAAGGAGAAAGATGCCCTGATTGACCTGCAAAATTATAGATCTATAGTGGTGAAGCAGGCCGACAAAGGTGGGGCAGTCGTCCTTTGGGACGTCAATAAATATAAGAAGGAAGTACTCCGCCAGTTGGAAGACGTTACCTGCTATCGGAAAATTAAGAAAGATCCAACTAAAGAACTCCAAGACCAACTTTTTCATATTATTGAGGAAGGCTTTTCACAAGGCTTCGTGGGCCCCAAAGAACGTCTGTTTCTTAAAAATATGAATCCAAGGATACCGGTCTTTTATGCACTACCCAAACTCCACAAAAATGAATTGGATCCCCCAGGACGACCCATAGTATCTGGTTGTGAATCACTCATTGAGCCAGTGGCTCAATATATTGATTTTTTTCTGAAACCATTCATCAATCAAGTTCCGGCACATTTGAAAGACACTACTGCTTTCCTTAATAGAATAGCATCCGTGCATTTCAACAAAAGCACACAACTGATGGTTTCAATGGACGTGGTGTCACTCTACACCCAAATTCCTCAGGATCAAGCTTTGGAGGCCTTAGAGTGGTTTTTAAGTCTAAGAGAGCGACCAGTACAAGTTCCAACGGAATTTCTTCTGTCTCTGGCCAAGTTTGCACTATCCAAAAATTACTTTTCTTTTGACTCTCAGTTTTTTTTACCAAACAAGAGGCGTGGCTATGGGTTGTCCTTTCGCCCCTGAGTTGGCTGTGCTATTTATGGGTTTATATGAAAATAATTTCATATATAACAACAACCCGTTTGTTGCAAACATTTCAAACTACATGCGTTATATTGACGACGTTTTCCTAATTTGGACTGGCACACAGCAAACACTGGACGAGTTTATTGGTTGGCTCAACGGAAGATCAAATGACATCAAATTTAGTAGTGTTTCGTCAAACGAATCAATTACATTTCTGGACGTCAAGGTAGTGGCTTCAGATGGAGAGCTCGAAACCACACTTTTTAGAAAAGAGACAGACCGGAATAAGGCACTACATTATACGAGCAACCACCCTCGTAGTCTGAGACAAAATCTACCTTACGGTCAGTACTTGCGAATTCGCAGGAACTGTACCAAAAAAGAGGAATACTTCATGCATGCTAACAAATTAAGAGATCGCCTCCTTGAGAGGGGATACCCGAAGAAACTAATTAAACACTCTTTGAAGAGAGCTTGGTGGACACCAAGAGAGACATTGTTGGAGCAAAAAACTAAGAAAAAGGGCAACAGATCCGTCTGTGTTACAACATTCTGCCCTAACAGCCACCAACTCCGGAAACTCATCCTAGGCAATTGGCATTTGATTAAGGACCTCCATGAGGATTTTTCTACACCTCTAATGTTTGCTTACAAAGAGGAGAAAAGTGTAGCTAATTACATAGTACGTGCTGCCCTACCGAAAGAAGAACAGCGGACATTAAGGAGTATGCTTAATTTTCCGCCAGTTGTTGGTCACCACAAATGTGGAACATGCGTAAATTGTGAGCAGACCATAGAGGGTGATGTCTTTTCTTTCAATACCATTCACTGGAAGCATAACACATTCAGTAATTGCAAAACAAAAAATGTTGTTTATGCAATAATTTGTCCTTGCCCAAAGTTGTATATTGGGAAGACAACCCAGGAGGTCCGACAACGTATCATCCAGCATAAATCCAGGATCAGAAGACGAGTGGAGAATGCCCCATTGGTCCATCACTGGGTCACTAATACACACAGTGAGGCTGATTTGAGATGGACAGTTTTGTCAAAGATTGAAAGAGACCCACGTGGAGGAGATTTGGAAGGCCAATTAAGCCAACGTGAGGCATTATTAATCATGAAATACAACACGGCAATCAACGGCCTGAATGAAGTTGCGGAGATATTCAGACCAATTGCTTAAATGGTGAATAACATCATTTCGTTGTCTCCATGGTTTTTTCCTGGTCTGTCCTGCTGTTCTAATCCTTCATACTATGCACAGTGTTACCTTTCATCTAAGTCTTTTAATTATAATTCATGGACAGTTCCTATCAGTTTTTTAGCCACGTATTCCCCCCCTTTTGGAATCCTTCCGTCGTTTTATACGCGAAAATATTGTTTTTCACATTATGAACACACAACTCCAGGAGAGCGAAGTTTAAACCACATTGCCCGGCAGCCACTTGGCGGTTTATGGACATCTATTGTTTTCCGATTGTAAGTACACTCCCTTTGATTGTTCCTAAGTTTTCATAAAATCGTGGCCACGTTTTCCAAAATACACCTGGAGGGGGATCGAGCACAAACTACAGCTACCAGCAACCTTTGGGCTTCTGGTAGTTCCAGTTAGTTTTAACCGTCACTAGTTCCCATAATGCAATTGTGTATCTCACTAATGGATTGACAAGGTTGTGGACGGATGAAATTTGCACTCCCGGTAAGCTTGCGGGCAAACAAAGAATAGGAACGCCAGGGGGACGGGAGCTTTGAGGAATCAGATCTTTAGAATCTTTGCGATGACTTATACCGCTCGTATTGTTTTTTAGATCCCGGCGCGGGCAAAGCATTTGAAGTGGACTAATGAACTTATTCAAGTAAGTTTTACACTTCACAAGGCTGGGTGTTGTTTGGCTTTTGAACGCTTTTGATAACGGTTGTTTCGAGGTTTGAAAGGGATGACGTTAGTAATCGGAGCTCGTTTTCCTTCACTTCAGATAAGCAAGTATTCAATCATTGTTAGCCGGAAAAGAGGACACGTTCCCCTGCTCCAGTAAGTCGAGCGAGCACTATCGTTTTTTCTCCAAAGTCTGTTGTGTGTCCTGTGCTATATGTTTAGCCTGTTTTAGACAAGTTGGAAACTATAATGTAGATGGTTTCTTGTTTAGGTCCCTCTTCATTTGAAACGACTTGGATCCATTTCAGGCAGATAGATTTCTACATTTTAAGGTGGGTATTGAGAGGCCGTGTTGGTGCTTCGTAGTAACTCTGAGTCACAGTATCATATCCTAAAACGTTTTTTATTGTTCATTGCAGAAATTGGTTGGTCCTGAGGAGAACCCTTAATTCAGTGGTTCGAAACGCGTCGACCAGTTCTTTTTTTTTTTTTTTTCCTTGTGTTGCACCGCTTTCAAGATATTTTTTCTTGTGTATTTCAAAATAATCTGTTATATTCATTGTGGCAAAGAAAAAACAGAATGTGTTTTGATGTTGAAATTGAGATGTAATCAATTTTACAAGTGAAGAAAGGTCACCACAAGGACCCAGTTCTTTACAGTGTGTGTATGTTTTTGTGTATGCATGAGTATAATGGCCATGAGTGCTTGATGAATGTTTGCTTTTTTTGTTTCAGTTTCCCAGGGGATCATTAGTAATGTGTTGTTGCACTACATGTTTTGTAAATCTTGTATATATGATCTTAGCGCAATGAAGCAATGTCTCAGCGCAAAATCGTTTTGAAATGTGAAATTACTTAAAAACATTTCCATTAAATAATAAGGAAATTCATAAAACCCTCCTTTCAAGTTTCCTTTCTTTTTAGGAGTTATTAAAGCATTTTGTTGAGTTAGTCTCAGCTTGAACTTCCTGTTCTGTTTTCCTAGTATTTTCGGCTCAGTTCAGCTGAGTTTTTGAGCCAAAACCCGGTGTTGTTTTTTTGCTTAAGGAGCGGGCAGTTGCCCGCGAGGTTGAGTAGAGTGGCCAAATAGCCACCACCCTTTAGGGATCTTCAGGGTCATTTTAGAGGAAATTGTATTTTGGAGTTATAAGTGCTAGTGTGGTTAATTTTATGTTCAATGTTTAGTCTGTCTTGTGCTGTCTGAGTCTTTGTTATCCCCCATTTGTAATTTGTGATGGCAGAGAATGATGCCTTCGCTTATAGCGAAGAACACATTCAGAATTTATTACGAGCACCGCCGGTCTTTTCATCGGCCACCTTGAGTGTTTCAGCAAAAACACAGAACGAGTCGGATAAACTCATTAGATTACGAAAAAAACAAATACGCACGGACCTTCACGGACATTTTTTACTACAACATTTAAAGGAAGGCACCATTCCATCAGGGCTTCAGATACGGAACATTCCAGTAGTTTTTATAGACGACCCAATCTATAAGAAAGGATACAGCTGCATAGAGACTAAATGCAGCAGGGACCTCATGGTTCTAACGGTGGAGACAGCCCATAGACTTTCGTTAATACAACTACAAGAGATCGCGGACCTTGAAACTGAGATTAAAAACAATCCTAATCTTACGGATGCAAAAGCCTTATTGGACAACGCAGCGGAGGTTACCATAGTGCAGCAGACACTCCACCAGCGTCTGGAGGTGAAAGCAACTGATACTTTAACTGCAGTAGAAACAGCTGATACTTGAGTTGCCCCTCCTGATAGGCTTTATGAAGTAAGCCTTTAAATTGAAGGTAATAATAAACGCCCAGTTAATGCAGTGTTTTGAGAAAATCTAACTTCCTCTCATGACTTTTTTTGGGTGGAGGTGGATTGGCCTCCCCTTTTTGTCCTAGCTTCCTCCAGAGAGGAAGATGTTATTTTACCCAATTTTTCACAATATGTTTCTGAAGACGATAAATTGGCTTACTCCTCAAAGTGGGCTTTATTCTTAGCCCCGGTGTTATATTGCAGTCAGGTAGGTTGGGACGAGGATTCTCCGGTTCATGTGTGTCCTTTGAGTTCTACACCTCAGCCCCAACCACAGTATCCAATCAAACGAGACACTAAAGCGTCCAAAAGTGACATCTTGACCCAATTGGAATATCAGGGTGTGATTGAACCCTTTGTTTCATCGATAAATAATTCTCTTTTTCCGATATTGAAACCGGACGGTCCATATCGTATAGTTTTAAATTACAGACATTTGAACAGTCATGTTCGTACCCTTTGCGGTTCAGAACACACATAGCTCTGGGTTAGTGAACAACATCGTTAGAAAAAAGTACAAAACCACTTTGGATATTTCCAACTGCTTCTTCGGCCACTCTTTGGCTCCTGAGAGCCATGATTTGGCTGCATTCAGTGTGCTGGGCAATCAACGCCGATATGCGAGATTGCCTATGGGATACAAGAATAGCCCTAGTGTGTTTGCGAGACGCATAGTGTCCCTTTTGCATGAGATCGACCCCAATGTCTTTTCATATGTGGATGACCTATACTTGACGGATGATGAATTACAGCAGCATCTATTGCGTGTGGATCGCATTATCACACATTTTGCAAACTTTGGTTACAAATTCAACTTTGCCAAGTCTCACATCGCCTTCTTAGCGGTTCTTTTTCTTGGTTACGAAATCAATTATGAAAGTAGGGGGTTGATCCCCCACTTTCTGGAGAAATGTGCTCAATTGCAACCCCCATCTACACTTAAAAAATTGCAATCTTGATCCTACTTAAATATCCTTTCCCCCGGAGCTGAGGTGTCCTGCTTGATGGCGGTGAGGGGCGACTAGCAGCGGCGGCAGCCTGAGCGATTCTGACGGCCCGGGACCCCCGCGAGCCGCGGGGCGACCGAGCGGCGGTTCCGGCCTGGTGTGGCGCTGTGAGCCGCGGCCTCGCGTGAGCGGAGGGGCGGGGCCTGGCCTGCCTGCGTGGGGCTGTGGCGGTGATTCGTCCCCGCTCAGGCGGTGACCGGACGGCAGCGATTGCGGCTGGAGGCGGAGCAGCGCCCTGGGGACGACAACTTGGCCCAGCCTGGAGGGGACCTGTGGAGGCATCCTGGGCGCCCTGGCCTGGAGGGGCCCACGTGGCGGTGAGGTGCGGTGAGTGTCCCGGTTGGGCGGTGGGCCCTGAGTCGGCGCTGCGCCCTGGTCCCCTGTGCGCCGTGCTCTGTTTCCCCCTTCCCCCCCCGGATGTGCCAGAGATTTAGGGGTTCGGCTGCCGATTCGGGTCGCAGGGGGTGAGGAGACCTGTGGGGAACGACGGAGATGGACAGACGGCCGTCCGGCCCGGTTGGGGAGGGCTGCAGCTTCCTGGACCCCTGAGACGACGGGGCTTGTCTGAGTTGGCCGTCTGGGTTGGTGTGGACGTCGCGCCTGCCCCGGGGCAGCATTGGAAAGGCAGCGTCTGGATCCTTCTGGTTGAGATTGGGCCTGGTCCGGAACGGGCCGGGTGCAAGCAGATCGGGCGGCGGTGGCTGGGTGCCTGGGGCGGGGAGGCCAGGACCATGACCCCCATGGTTCTTCCCTGATGATTGGGGCGGAGGACTCGTATCAGGGGCAACATCCCGACTACGTAGGGGGTGGAGGGGACCTACCGTCGGGCCCACCTGATCTTGTGCGGCCGTGCCCTGGGAGTAAAGGGCTGCGACAATGACCAAAGACAAACATGGTGGAGGTGCAGCGAAGCAGGGGCCAATTGATAAATACACGGGCCCGGGACTGGCGGGGACGGTCGCGGGGGGCTCCTCGGCGGCGGCGCCGGACAATGCAGCCCTCCTAGCAGCTATAACGCAGTCCCGAGACATGCTGGATGCCAAGATTGGGGCAGTTGGTTCGGATGTGATGCTGCTGCGCCAGGATCTGCGTAACGCTGTGGCCCGCATCACAGAGACTGAAACCAGGGTGTCCGGTGTGGAGGACGAGGTGGCGACGCTGAGGAAGCAGGTTGCGGCCCTGGAGTCGACCCAGCGGGGCCTGGCGGGCAGGGTCGAGGACGCAGAAGGACGGGCCCGCAGGAATAACTTGCGCTTTGTGGGGTTTCCGGAGGGCTGCGAGGGGAACAACATGGAGCGCTTTCTCTCCCAATGTCTGGAGGGCTGGCTCCCGCCTCAATCGCTGTCCCGCTGCTTCGTGGTGGAGCGGGCGCACCGGGCACTTATCCAGAAACCACCGGTGGGGGCCCGTCCGCGGCCAATCATTGCTAAAATCCTGAACTATCATGACAGGGATGTCATTCTCCGCCAGGCCAGAGAGAAGGAACCTCTTCAGTTTGAAAATTCCCGTATCTTCATATTCCCAGACTATACGCGTATGGTCCAGCAGCAGCGCCAGTCTTTCCTACCGGCCAAGGCCAGGTTGCGAGAGCTTCATCTGTCCTACGCTCTTCTCTATCCAGCACGCCTGAGGGGTGTCTATGAGTCCCGAACACTGTTCTTTGAATCACCGGAGGAAGTATTTAAATGGATGGATGAGACAGTAAAGCTGCGTCCTCATACACCCCCTGGTAGAGAATCAGACTCATCCCAGAATGAGGCGGCGGGAAACAATTCAAAGAGACAGCGGCGTTCCAGATCCCGCCGTCGCAATAAGTCCGGGGGGGGGCCCGGTGTGGGGCTGGCCCGGAGGCAGGCCGTCTGCCTGCTGGATCCTGAGGGCCCGGGAGCTCCCTGGGCTCAGGTCTTATTGGTCTCTGCGTCATGGATTAGCCGTCGGCTGCTTCATCTTCCTTTGTGCATGGGGTTGCCTTGGCCCGGGAGAATGATGTGAAGGGCAGATACCACCGTAGCAAGTTGCGGGTGGGGATTCTGGGGTTTAGTTGTGGGAGGCAAGTTGGGGATCCATTGGTTGGGAACTCCTGAGGTTCGCGGTTGGGGCCTTGGGAAGTCTCTCACCGCGACAGGTACTTCAATGTTTGTGAGGTATGGGGTGGGGGAGGTGGGGTTGGGGGGTCAGTTGGGTAGTTTGGGATTTAGGTTAGGGGTTGACCGCACCTTAGTACAGATCTGGGCGGGGACGGATGCTAGAGTCCTTTCGTGGCCATTATGTCACGGTTATGTTCCCCATGGCGGCAGATTCCCGGTGGTCTAGTGGGCGATTAGCCACAATAAAAGTGTTGAGCTGGAATGTCTGGGGCGCCCTAGATAAGATTAAGAGGGGGCCATCCTGCAGTACGCGAAGAGGGCCACTGCGGATGTGCTGCTCCTACAGGAGACGCACCTGTTGGGAACGAAAGTGCTATGCATCCAACACTATGGATACACACAAGTGTTTCATTTGGGGTTTGTTCAGGATTCCAGGGGTGTGGGTATACTGGTACACAAGCGGGTTCCATTTACGCATCATCGGACTTGGGCAGACACACATGGGAGGTATATCTTTGTTATGGGGCGGATAGGGACGGAACAGGTGGTGTTTGGTAGTGTATACGCCCCCCCCCCCCCCCCCCCCTGTCCTGGACATTTGCTGAACAACTCATGGTGCACTGGGCGGACATCCCGGAGGTTCCGGGGATTATAGGGGGGGACTGGAATGATATGATGGATCTCCCTAGGGACCGACAGTCAGGGGGCCGGGGGAGAGGGGAGGGTGGACGGACGAAACTCAATGTGCTGGTAGGTGGCCTAGCATGGGTGGATGCCTGGAGGCGATGCCACGGTACTGCCCGCGAATACACGTACCTGTCGGCGGTGCATGGCTCCTTCTCCCGACTCGACTACATCTTACTCTCTGGGGCCGCGGAGTCCTGGTTGGAGGCAGCAGAGATTCTTTCGCGAGGGCTATCGGACCATTCCACGGTGTCTGCGGTCATACGGATGGGGGGCGTGGGGCGGTCGTTTCGCTGGCGGCTCTCGGTGTGGCATCTGCAACAAAACGACTATAGGGTGCATATGACTACGGCGGTAGATCAATATTTGTCACGGAATGTGGGATCCGTGTCCGGGGCGGACATGTTGTGGGAGGCACTGAAGCCGACACTACGCAGAGCGGATATCTCATACTGTGCGGCGACCCGCCGCGAGCGCCGAGCGGGGCTGGTTCGGGAGGAGGCTGAGGTCATGGAGCTGGAGCGTAGGGGCTGGGAGGATGGGGGCGAGGTGTATCGTTGGCAGCTACTTTACGCACAGCAGACATACGGCTCTCTATTGCTTGACGAGGCACGTCAGGTGTGGCTAGCCACTAGGAGTCGAGTATACCAATGGGGGGACAAGTCGGGTGCAATGCTGCACAGGCTGTGTCAGGGGGTGTATCATACCCAGGACCTCCCAGGGATAGTGGACCCAGGGGGCATGCCTCTAGTGGATCCGGGTGCGCTCGCCAATAGCTTCGCTACATACTATGCAGGCCTTTATAGTCCCTGCGAATGCCTCACGGAAGCGTAGGTGGAGCGGTTCCTGCGTGATCACTCTATCACGGCTTTATCAGAGGCGGCAAGGACGGCATTGGATCTTCCGCTAACGGTGGAAGAATTAGGGGAGGCGCTGGGTGGCCTGAACCCGGGCAAGGATTGTTACCCCGGGACTGGAGGCATGCTGAGATTGTAGTGTTCCACAAGCCGGGCAGACCCCCAGAGGAGCACGCCTCGTATCGTCCGATCTCCCTCCTCAATGTGGAGGCAAAAATTCTGGCGAAAGCTTTGGCCAATTGTCTTCTGCCATACATCACCTCGTTGGTCCACCTGGATCAGGCGGGGTTTATGCTCTCCCGTGCCATGCGACATAACATTCGGCGGGCCCACGTGACGATCGCTGAAGTGCAGCGGTTGGGGGTTCCAGCAGCCCTGTTGTTGGCGGACATGGATCGGGCGTTCGACTCCCTTAGCTGGCGATATATGTTCCTGCTGCTGGAACGCTTGAACTTCGGGCCACGGTTCATATCCTATGTGCGGCTTCTCTACACGGAGATTACGGCCTCGGTCAGGGTAGCGGGGGCGTCCTCAATGACGTTCCCCGTACGGCGTGGAACACGCCAGGGGTGCCCCCTGTCCCCATATCTGTTTGCCCTGTGTGGGTGCGGATGGACGCGCAAATCTCCGGATTTGAGTGGGAGGATGGACTGGCCGATCGTATAGCCCTTTATGCGGACGACATCCTCTTTTTTCTGACAGACCTTGACCGCACGGGGCCCCGGCTACTCCGTATTATGCAGATATTTGGTGAGACGTCGGGTCTCTTCATGAACCCCCGGAAGTCTACCCTGTGGGTATTGGGGGGTCCGACTCAGTTGCAGGGGTGGGCGTCTCCGGTGCGGATGGCGGCGGGGGGGGCTTCAGTATTTAGGGGTGTTCTTATCAACTACCCGGCGGTTTCTTGGGAGCGTAATGTGGTGCCCGTGTTTGCCAAGACATTAAATTGTGGACCCGCATGCCGCTCACCATCTTCGGCCGGTCAGCGATTTTCAAGATGGTGGCCCTTCCCCGCCTTTTGTACCAGCTGCAGAATCATCCGTATGTGATTCCACCGGGCTGGTTCCGTCGGGTGAACTCGACCCTGGGTCAGTTCCTGTGGGAGGGTGGAGTGGTTCGGGTGGCCCTGCGGACGTGCTTCCTCTAAACCTATGAAGGGGGTCTGGCTACGTCAGATCTGCTCTCTTATTATCAGGCCTCCCACCTGCTAGTTCTGAATGAGTGGTGGTATGGGGATAGGAGGGACCCGGCATATGCAGTGGAGCGGCGGCTCATGGTCCCACACACACTACACACCCTGCTATATTCCGCCGTGCATCAGGTGCACTTGCCACCGGTGATGCAGGTAATCTTTCAGATTTGGCGCCAGGCGCTTACACGAATTGGGTGGTGGAACGTGATCACGTGGGAAACCCTCCTGTGGCACAATGGGCGACTACCACAGATGGCGGCCCTGTCAGGGTTTGAGGGGTGGGATCAGATAGGCATCTCCACCATAGGCGATGTGGTGCTGGTGTGCGCTTTGAAGTCCTTCCAGTATCTTCAACAAGAATTCAGCATGCCGCGGACACAGTTCTATAGGTACCTCCAGTTCCGTCATGCACTCTCCCCCAGTCTGGCGGGCTTAGACTCCATAGCTGATTTTAGCCCAGTGGAAGCGAAGCTCTTCATGGGCGACTTACAAGAGCGGAAAATCTCCAAGATATACCGAATGCTTGTCATTCACAGCTCCCCCTCGCTCCAGCATCTCAAGGGGAAATGGGAGGACGATGTTGGCCCCCTCGACGAGACGGACTAGACGGAGGCGTTAGCCTCGCTCCGGGGGGCAGCCATAGCTATCCGACTACGCCTCATACAATTTAAATACCTGCATAGGGCTTATTTTACCCGTAGGAGGCTGTGGCGGGCGGGCCTGATTGCTTCTCCGGAGTGTCTTCGATGTGGGCAGGAAGAGGGTTCCTTCTTTTACACAGTATGGCTCTGTGGGTCACTATCCCGTATTTGGAGAGGGGTGTTGTCTTGCTTATCCGAAGTGCTGGGTTGGGATCTTCCCGCAGACCCTAAGTTGACACTTCTGGACGTTATGGACGACATTGGTGGCAATATATATGAGACATTTGCTGCTGTTGGGCCTTACACTGGCCAAGAGGGATATCGCCCGGGCATGGAAGGCTCCGGCAGCTCCCTCTCTGAATGTATGGAAGAGGGGTTTGGACTTTAGCATGGGCTTGGAGCTCCCCATATTTGCAGCTAGGGGGTGTCCCCGTAAACATTACAAGATATGGAAGCGTTGGCCAGACTACAGGGGTCTTACCCTGGAACAGGTTCCGGAAGAGCGGGAGGAGGTGTCCATCTAGTTTCCCGGGGTAGAAGGGGCGCGCGCAGGGACTGGGGTCAGAACTGTCTAGCTTATGCTTATACAAGATGTCGCTTGTTAGATATGGTATGGTGCGGTCGGGGGGGATCCGGGAGGTGGGGGGGGGGGAGGGTTGGGGGTTTGTTTTTCAACTGAAGTGCATTTTCCGTATCCTACTACGGTAAAATGTCAATGACATCATGGTTGCAATGCTTGGGCCTGTACCTCTGGAACTTCAGGGGCCTGCAATGTATGTGTTTGTTGACGAATAAAAACTATTAAAAAAAAAAAAAAATCATTGCAATCTTTGCTGGGTTTCTTAAATTTCGGGAAGACATACATTCCTGAATATGTCCAGTGTATCAAACCTCTACACTGATTTATAAAACCTTCTTTTAGGCCTTCCAGTTGGCTTCCGGAACATACCGCAATTCTTTGGTCACTTCAGTCTGACCTGTTTGTGACCAACGTCTTGTTAACACAACACAATTCTACAAATTTGGTCATAAGGATTGCACCAGGAGCGTTAAGTTTTACTTACTTGACGTTCAATGAAGGAGACACGGTTGGATACAATGGGCTAGTACTTTGATGTAGGCTGATGTCAACTTTATCTTTGATCCTTCTGTGCAAACACAGGAGTATTTACAATAAGAACATGTTCATCCTCCTCCTTTATCATTACTCCCTGTTGATCAATACAAATGCATTATTTACACTGATGGGTCTGCGCAGCCAGCCATTGGTTCTAAGCATGCTTGTTCTGCAACCTGCACAATTGTGGCAGGTTTGGTTGTCAATGGGGATTTTAAATCCTCCTTAGTGCATACACAATCTCTTGGAGACTGCACGGCTCAATTGGCAGAGGTGCATGCTTTGGTTTTGGCTCAGAAATTCGCTGATCCTGAAATTCCCACCCTTATAGTGTGTGATTCCTTTTACTGTGTACAATCCTTCAATGAAAATGTGTTCTTCTGGACACAATGATTTTTGGGATTTTAAACGTAGCGCAATTACGCATAAAACGCTTTGAGTCCCGAGTGGCCAATCAATCAATCAGTCAATCAGTACATTTATAGAGCGCGCTACTCACCCGTGAGGGTCTCAAGGCGCTGGAGGGAGGGGGGGGGGGTTGCTACTGCTCGAAAAGCCAGGTCTTGAGGTGTTTCCTGAAGGTGAGATGGTCCTCGGTCAGTCGTAGGTGTGCGGGGAGGGAGTTCCATGTTTTGGCTGCCAGGTAGGAGAACGATATTCCTCCGTTGGTGGTTCTGCGGATCCGTGGGACGGTGGCGAGGGCGAGGCTGGCAGAGTGTAGCTGGCGGGTGGGGGTGTAGAACGAGAGGCGGTTGTTGAGGTATTCGGGGCCATTGTCGTGGAGTGCTTTGTGCGCGTGGGTGAGGAGCCTGAAAGTGATCCTCTTGCTGACGGGGAGCCAGTGCAGGTTTCTAAGGTGGGCGGATATGTGGCTGTGGTGGGGGATGTCGAGGATGAGTCGTGCGGAGACATTCTGTATGCGCGGGAGTCGTTTCTGAAGTTTGGCTGTGGTTCCTGCGTATAGGGCGTTTCCGTAGTCCAATCGGCTGGTGACGAGGGCCTGAGTGACGGTCTTTCTGGTTTCGGTGGGGATCCACCGAAAGATCTTACGGAGCATGCGCAGGGTGTTGAAGCAAGATGACGAGACGGCGTTGACTTGCTTGGTCATTGTGAGGGAGGAGTCCAGGATGAATCCCAGGTTGCGTGCGTGGTCCGTGGGTTTTGGTGCGGAGCCCAGCGCTGTGGGCCACCAGGAGTCGTCCCAGGCGGAAGGGGATTGTCCGAGGATGAGGACCTCCATCTTGTCTGAGTTCAACTTCAGGCGACTGAGTTTCATCCATTCTGCAACGTCTTTCATTCCTTCCAGGAGGTTGGTTTTGGCGGTGGCTGGGTCTTTGGTGAGGGAGAGTATCAGTTGGGTGTCGTCGGCGTAGGAGATGATGTTGATGTTGTGTTTGCGTGCGATTGCGGCGAGGGGGCTCATGTAGATATTGAAGAGGGTTGGGCTGAGCGAAGAGCCTTGAGGTACGCCGCAGATGATCTCGGTGGCCGCTGAGCGGAAAGGAGGTAGGCGGACTCTCTGGGTTCTGTTGGAGAGGAACAAGGTGATCCAGTCCAGGGCCTTTCCTTGGATCCCAGTGTTGAAGAGGCGGGTTATCAGGGTGCGGTGGCATACGGTGTCGAAGGCAGCCGAGAGGTCTAGGAGGATGAGAGCGGTTGTTTCGCCGTTGTCCATCAGGGTCCTGATGTCGTCGGTGGCTGAGATGAGGGCGGTCTCGGTGCTGTGGTTGGCTCGAAATCCGGACTGGGACGGGTCGAGCGAGTTGTTTGCCTCGAGGAAAGCAGTCAGCTGTTTATTGACGGTCTTCTCGATGACTTTAGCCAGGAAGGGAAGAAGAGAGATGGGGCGGAAGTTCTTGAGGTCCTTGGGGTCCGCTGCGGGTTTCTTCAGAAGGGCGTTGATTTCTGCGTGCTTCCAGCTCTCAGGGAAGGTGGCTGACATGAAGGAGTTGTTTATGATGTTCCGGAGGTGGGGTGCGATGATGATGTCGGCTTTGTTGAAGCTCTGATGGGGGCAAGGGTCCGAGGGGGAGCCAGAGTGGATGGTGTTCATGACGTGGGGGGTGTCTTTAGTGCTGACGGGGGTCCAGGTGCTGAGGATGGTGGTGGGGGTCGTTGGTTCGGTGACTGGAGGCGGAGTCTGGGGTCAGAAGCTGTTGTGTATGTCTGTGATTTTGTGGTGGAAGAACGTGGCGAGGGAGTTGCAGAGGTCTTGTGATGGTGTGATGTCGTTGTTGCTGGCGCTGGGGTTGGAGAGCTCTTTGACGATGCTGAAGAGTTCCTTGCTGTTGTGGATGTTGCTGTCTATCCGCTCTTTGAACGATGCCCTTTTGGTGGTGCGGATCAGCTGGTGGTGTTCGCGAGTGGCGTTCTTGAGGGCAGTCATGTTTTCGGTAGTCCGATCGTGGCGCCAGGTTTTTTCGAGGGTTCGGCAGGATTTCTTAGAGTTTTTTAGGGCGTCGGTGAACCATGAGGATTTCCTGTTGCGGGACTCGCCTGGCGGGTTCTTCAGTGGAGCGAGGTCGTCGGCGCAATTGGTGATCCACTGTGCGAGGTTGTGGGCTGCGTTGTTGGTGTCCGCGGTGTCGGCTGGCGGGTTCTGGCTCAGTGATGAGAGGAGCTGGTCTGTGGGGATGTTGCTCCAGCATCTGCGGGGAATTTGTTGCATGCGGAGGTGGGATGTAGTCTTTTTGAAGGTGAAGTGGATGCATCTGCGGTCGGTCCAGTGTAGCCCGGTGGAGTGGCTGAAGGAGACGTGGTTGCTGGCGGAGAAGATGGGGTCGAGCGTGTGGCCAGCTAGGTGGGTGGGGGTGTTCACCAGTTGCTGGAGTCCGAGGTTGGCAAGGTTGTCGAGCAGGGTGGTGGTGGTGTTGTTGTTTTTCTCCAGGTGGAAGTTCAGGTCCCCTAGGAGGATGTATTCTTGTGAGACTAGGGCGTGCGGGCTGCTGAAGTCGGCGATGGTTTTGCTGAATTGTGTGCGCGGACCCGGGGGTCTGCAGATGAGCGTTCCTCTAAGGGTGGTCTTGGGGTCGGTGTGAATCTGGAAGTGTAGGTGTTCGGCGGCGGAGAGTGTGTCTTCGTCGTTGGTCGTGATGTTGATGGTGTTCCTGTAGATGATGGCAATTCCTCCTCCGGTTTGGTTGACGCGGTCCTTCCGGGTGATCTTGTAGCCGATGGCTATGGCGATGTCGGGGGCCGAGGAGGCGTTCATCCAGGTTTCCGTGAGGAAGGCGACGTCTGGTGCTGTTGTGTCGAGGAGGTCCCAGAGTTCGACGGCGTGCTTGTGGACCGAGCGGGCGTTGAGGAGGATGCACTAGAGGTGGTTGTTGTCGATGTTAGGTCGGGTGGGAGGTCTGCAGGTTCGGAGGCAGGTGAATTTGCAGGCTTGACAGGTGAAGGGTCCGTGGGTTCTCTTCGGGGTGGCTCAGTAGCAGGCGGGTGGTCGTCCAGTGTTGAGTGCGTTGAGGGCGGCGGAGTCGTATCTCAATTGGGTAGCTTGGCTTCGGAGGGGGCCAGGGGTTCTGGCGCTGGGCGCGGTCCAGGCGCGGACGGGCGCATGCGGGCTTGCCTTAGGCGCGCCCGCTGCGCGCGTCCGCTGCGCGGCCTCCATATGAGGGGCTGTGGGAGGGAGGAGCAGCTGGGAGGCGGGAGCGGGCGGCAAATGGGAACAGTGGGGGGCGGGGCCGCAGGGGCGCAGCGGCGGGAAAGGTGGCACAGAGCGGAAAACGGGGAAGAGGATACAGAAGGCAAATCGGGGTAAAGGGGGCACAAGGGGTACTACAGTGGAAAGAAAGGTGGTACAAAACAGATGGCAACAGGCAACAAAATGTAAAGGCACAAGGCTACAGGAGAAACGAGGGACAAAGACCAGAGGAGGCAAAAGGGGACGGCGAAGGACTCATGTTACAGCAGGCAGGAGCAGGCGACAGCTAACAGCGGGGGCAGTGACACAGGGGGACCGTGTGGCGGCTGGGGGGGCCACCTACCTGATGGCAGGGTCAAAGGTCGCTCCCCTCACTGCTGCGCGGCTTCCATATGAAGGGCTGTGGGAGGGAGGAGCAGCTGGGAGGCGGGAGCGGGGCGGCGAATGGGAACAGCGGGGGGCGGGGCCGCAGGGGCGCAGCGGCGGGAAAGGTGGCAAATTTGCCACTCACACATGTTATCCATACTTTGGGCCATCAGCGTGTGGGAGCACATGCTGTTGGTAATTCTATGGCTGATGAGGCAGTCAAATCTACATGTTCAGTAGCAGCAGTCACTAGGTCTATGACTAAATTTGATGATGATATTTTGGCGGCTATAACTGCGACGAAGGAGGGCACAGAGTTTCTCTAAGGTTTCCTTTCACGTTACAGGTACCACTTGTCTTCTAATCGAATGCCCTTCGCAACAATTTCGTCCGTTGGGGATCGGCTGATTACCAATGAGGACCGCAGACTTTCTTTGATCAGGCCGCACATGAAGGCGCGGCTTTTGCACATGCCGGAGTAACTGCGACAATTTCACTTTTACAGCAACGTTTTTGGTGGCGTGGTTTATACCAACATTCATGTAAATATGCTCTTTCTTGTGACATTTGTCAACAAATTAAGCCTTCTACTGTTGCACGTCCACCACATACTCAACTTTACATCTCAAATCAGCCATTCAGCTGTATTTATCTTGATCACTGCGGTCCTTTGACATCTGACACTGCTTTTAAACATATCTTAGTTGCAGTGGATTTGTGCACTGGATTCCTATGGGTTTGACAACAACGTAGTGCTGACGCTCTAACTGGTCTAAAATATTTGCGTGTCTTCATTGGGACATTTGCCTGTGGCACCTTCCATTCTGACCACGGTCATGCATTTGCCTCTAAGGCTTACTGGGATGTGATGAAGTCTTTGGGGGTACAGGTGCAATTCTCGTCTCCATATCGGCATGAGGGTAATTCTGTTGTGGAGTGGATGAACTGTGACTTAAAGCAACCTTTAACAGCAAGGGTATTAGGTACTGGTCGGGCGGGCTGACTCATCTTTACAGAGTCTAAAGTGCACTTAATAATCTCCCTAGAAGAACTCTGGGTGGGCAGATCCCATACGAAATGCTCTTTGGCATTAAAATGTTTGTGCCAGACCTTGATGGTCTAGATGTTGAGGCGGCTGCCGCAACCTTTGACGTTGTGCTATGTTACAGAATCTACAAATGGCTCGTGGTTCACAAGCAAATGCCCATTTGCCCTTTTCCATGGATGCTGCGGTGCTGATTCCTGTTTCTGGCTGGCTTGGAGTTTTGAACGGAGAGAAGGTGGAGAACAAAAAATAATTTGGTCCATCATACCATGCACCGGCCGGAGTCCTTGGTGTAGGAGAGTAGGGTCTGCTTTCTATGTTCACCCCCACTTTTTGCTTTTGCTTTACTAGTTTTTGACTTAGATGTGGCTGTGGGCCTGCTAATCAGACCCACAGCCCTGCTGTTCTCTCTCTAAATTAATACTATGTACTTTAGGTACATACACAATTGTTAAGGATCACCTTATTGGACCCTGTACAGTGTACCCTAGGTACCCAGGGCATAGGTGTACCCTAGGCCTCCCAGGGGCTGCAGCATGTATTATGCCACCCCTGGTCTGGCCTTCCAATCAGACACAACTGGCTGATCACTCAGCTGGGGCAAGGTTGTGTAATCACCCCTTGCTTAGATATAGTATACCTATATCTACCCTTAAAATAGACACATGTGTACCTATCAGCCACTCCTATGGCAGGCCTTAACAATCCTGGAGGCAGAGTGCTTGGTAACATGTGAGATGGTGCTCTAGCATGAGCTGAGCCTGTCGGCAGCTTTCGGAACCATGTCCTTATAGCTGTTCTATGATATAGCCTACCATATACTCTTAAAGTGCCTTATAATCTTAAACGGTTATGGTACCTATGGTTTGGCTTTATCAAAACATGTCGTGTAAGGTGTCTAACACTTTGGAATAATACCCCCATACCATTTCTGGTGATGAGAATATTATTCCCCCCCTTCTAGAGGGAGAGACATGTTAAAATCCTACTTTGCTGTTTAACTCTAACCAAAGCCTCAGCATCACAAAATGGATGCTGCTGCCACAGACACGAGTCTGACCTCCTGCTGCTGGGAGTGATCCCGGCAAGGGAGGCTTGGACAATAGGTTTCCTGCTTGGGGAGGTGCTAGCACCTCCCCAGACAGACTTTAGTGTATTGGGGCTGGGAGGGCTGAAAGGAATGAGAAATGCCTGGGGCACACAAGGTGTCCCATGCATAGTCCAGTTCAAACCGGTGCTGGGGCACTCCAGCCCCAGTCCTGGCGCGAAACTGGACAAAGGGAAGGGGGTGTAACCACCCCCCTCCCAGGTCCCACCCATAAGGCGTGACCTAGCAGGCAACCCAGCCCCCCCAGATTAGTATAAGTGTGGTAGCTGGGCCCCAGGAGATTAGATTATCCTGAACCTGCAACTTGAACAGAAACTCTGGACCTTCGACATTCGACGAAAGAAGAAGACTGAAGAATCTCCCTTGTGGCCAAGGAGTGGTCACCCTGTGCGAACAGGCACCATCAAGAGACTTACCGTTTGCTTTGCTGAAGTTCTACGAGGGACCGACTGCAGAGCCTGACCAGAGCCTTGACTTCCAGACTTCTCCGACCCTGATCCACATCCACAGCCAAGCTGAGATCCGTGAAGGCGACGAGAGACGTGGGACCCGCTACCTGGGAAAAGTGGCGAGTATCTTCCAGCGCAGCTTCTGAGGCACCCTCGAGGTTGTGCACCGGGGATTGAGAAGCCCCAACCCCAAGCACCATCTGCACCGAAGATCAGCCCCCCACACTCCACGAGTCCTGCGTGGGGCCCTCCTGCATTTCCCTGCTTGCCGCGTCTGTCCGGTTGCTTGCCCGTTGGCTAGTAACCTTTGCGACGACACACCTTCAATTTTCCACTGCTGGTTTGGCTCCTCCAGACTGGCTCCTGCTCCTCTGTAAAAGAGAAGCACCCCAGACCTTCCTGGTCTGCACAAGAAGCAAGTCTTCCATTCTTCGTGGGTTCCGCTTGCCAAGGCTTGGTGAGTCCTAGTTCGACTTCGACGCCGCCGACAGCACGAGCCTTCGTGGGAAAGCTCGTCTCCTGGTCGTCCTCGACGTCTCCTGGTACCCGTGGCTGCTGCGACAAGCTTCACCTCTTCGCCTGCAATCTCCCGACATCGCCTGGTTCCTTCCTGGTTCCACGTGGTCACTGGCTAGTGACCCAGACTCTGTCCCTTCTGCTTGCAGGTATCCTTCCTTCTTGATCCCGGCCTTGGGATCCACCGGACACTCTTCACTGACTGCCAGCATCTTTCCTTCAGGCATCCATAGGAGTCGACGACGAAACCCGACACAAGTTCACACCTATGCACCCGCAGCCCGTGGGCTAGGTAACTTGGGTACTCTGGTGCTCATCAGGGTATTGACTATCCTAGTGTCTAGTTCTCAAGTCTCGACTTCCTAGCTACTCCAGAAGTGTCCCAAATCTTATTAATTCTAAACTGTACTATTTCTATCGATTATACGCATTACGCGTGAGTGTTTCCACTCTGCACCTGAATCCCGTGAGCCTCCCACTTCCTAACCTTGGGTAGTATAGTGTAGCCCCAGCGATTCCCTAGGCCTATCCTATTTCCGTGACAGTGGTCCTTATACCACTTACTTAGTATATGGTTTGCGTGGCCCCTAGGGCCTAACTGTATTACTTACCTGTGTGACTTAATGTATGCTTGAATAAGACTGTGTTGTACTTACCTCGAATCTCATAAAGAGTGCTGAGGGTTTGACTAGAATAAATACACTTTATTTTATATATATATCTGTTGTGGTGTCCTTTCATTTGGTATTCAAGGGGTTACAAATGGTATAACAGCTGGCTTCACATGCCATTCAGAGTTTAGCCTAAGACTGCTTTTGTTCATGCTACCACTAGGATAGCTGGTCTATAAGGTTGACTTTACAACCAATCACCATAAGGGTTGTTTGGACTGATACAAGGTGTACACTAGAATTAGTGACATCATATATCAGGCAAACTTCTCACACTTGGTTTGAAAGGCACCCGTACTGTGATTCTTCCTCCACTACCTGGTCGTAAGGAGAATCATTACATTTCCATAAGGCAACTCCATAAGACTGATACTGAATAGTATGCCTCCAAACATTCCTCGCCGGGATCTCTCACTGAATCCAATGGCTTCTGTTTCTTCGAATACCCACCAACAAATGGAGGGGAAGATGGAATCTTCAACTGATTTGTTGACTGTTTTACCGTCTACATCCACAACTGTGGATAGTGAGTATTCTTTTCCTCCAGTTGAAGTTATAATTGACATTCCTGTACAATTCATTCACCTTCCAATGCAGACCAACCACCATTGTTTCAGCTGCGGTCCAGAGGTAACTATATGGACCGTAATAGCTTTTCTTCCGATACGTCTTGGTTGTCATTATTAGTGACAGAGCCACGCACCAGTCTTTTCATCTCCTGGTTTAAAAAGACTTACCTGGTCCCGCCCTGGACATACGTCTGGATGGTGCTGACGATGGTGTTCCTATTCATGGGGATTGGGTTCATGACTGTGTTTTTCCTGCTGTTTAATGCCCATTATTTACCCGAACCATCTGCTGAGCACTTGTTTGATGGTGTTCTTGCCCCTCACACGTCATCTCATAAAATTAAACGAGATCAAGCTTTTGTCAATATTTCAGCATTCCCATTTGTTGATGGCATTGCTCGGGATAAAGTACCATATGAGTTTGACGGCCCAACCAACATTTTTAACATTCCATACATTTAGAAACTGAAGATTTGTATTTGAATTCTGCAAATTATGCCGATTTGTTCTGTTATCAACATTAAGGCCATCTTTTTTTTTTACACAAAACCAGTAGTCAGAGACCATCTTTTAATTATACCCAATGGGAACATTGCCCAACACCGTTAAAGGGAAGCTCCAAGACCTAACAGAGTAAATGTATGTATTTTACGGGTTTCAATTTTTCTGATCCCAATTCCTATTTTTATAAATTAAAGATACCCAACCGCATTAAATTTATGCTGACCCACACTAAATTGGTTTACTCCTTGTCCTTCATTAATGATTTGTCCGTGAAAGGTTATGAGTACTGGAAGGACACGATTGATTTGAAATCCATCTGGGGTACCATGAAATGGCAATTGCAGGGCACAGAATCATTGCATCGAACATGTCTGATACCGTCTCAAATCATATTTTTAAATGAGAATGTACAACTTACTACTTGTTTTGGTTTGGCCACGGCCAAAAATCTAAGTATTCTCTCTATTCCATTATCGGCTCATTATGAAACATGGCAAACACATACCAACTACACCATTGAGGACTTAGCTGTCATGTTTCAGAATGGCACAGTTAACTCTTCCACTATTGACCCTTTGGGATGGTTATTGTGGCCAACGAGCTCAAATGCATGTCAATTACGCTTTTTGTACAACACACAAGGGTTTACTCAGAGTAGAGCTGATCCTCGTTTCCCACATTTCCTTACGGTTACCACATATTCAGTGGGCAAATTATGTTGGCAATGGTTGGAACATTCCACATTGTCATCTGTGAAACAACACCTTTCTTTTGTCGGGTGACATTGATCTCGCTGATTTTCTTTTAGGTCCAACATCACTTCGAGAAAAACGATTTGTTTATGCAGCATACATTGAGTTTTGGAAAGCTATCGCAAATGTAAGGTGTGGTGCGCCAGCTCCAAATTGACCAAGTTAATTTGGAAAAGGTAATTGCAGTAGTCGATAATAGCATTAATACATTGTCTTCCCGTATATATACTCTGGATAATATTGTATCCATCAGTCATTGACATTGTTCAACATGAGGTGTCTGTTTTGTATCATGGCCAAAATCAGTTACGTTATGTAATGCAATTTGCTTGGACCTTACAAATGCTCAAAAGTGGAAAAGTATTGTGGGATTACCTGAATGCTTCCGCACTGTTTTTGCCATTTAATTTAACTGATAAACAGAAATTGATGTCAAGGAAAGACACAACATACACATTGTTTCATATTGAACAATTAGAACAGTTACCCTTTTCTGTAGCGGTGACTGATTCAGCTGTATGGTTAATACATTGGGTTATTTCACTGCCTATCTCTCTCTTCCAGTTTACGGCCTGCATGAAACACTATCCGGTTGGTAGATTTGAGCCCCTCTGTAGTATCTATATTCATGAATAATGGTCGTTGCCTTTCACATTTAAATGTCAACGAGATGATAAGGAAGTTTTTCTTACAGGAGAAGACTGCGATTCAACAGTAGGACATTCCCTTGTCTGTACAAAAGTTGAACTTCAGGGAGCCTGCAATGTTTCGGACCCTAATCTTGCTTGTTTTTTTAAAGGTACCCCTAATCCAGCTATGATTCCTACACTAACTTTGCTTATAACGGCAGTTATCTTATTTTAAATAACCACGACTGCTGTGGCTTGCGGGCAGGCATCCCGTATATAGTAACAGTTTCCCAACGTGTTACATGTTGCAGCAATGTTCTCTTTCCACCCCCGCATGGGATTGTAGATCGTTCACTTTGGCCTTCCATTCCAACTTTGAAAACAGATTTTAATAAGCTAAGCAGACTCAAAGCGCTGTTGTTTCAACAAGAAGTGGCTCTCACATCAGCCCGTGAAACCTTCAAATTGCAGGTGGTGAGAACCACAAGTGAGATTCACTCACTGCTAAACACGAATACCTACTCCATTTTGGAGAATTAATTCACCGAATATTTAATGCGTCTGATACTGAGGGCCTAGTCCACTTTTTTTAACTTGTGGGATCTGCCTTGTCAACTCCTGTCAGATGATTTTTGGCATAATACCCGTTTTTATTCATTCTATTTTTTCCAGCGCCTTCAGAGGGTTTCCCCTGGTGCTCCTGCTTATTTGCTGCATACTTGTACTTCTGTTGTTGCTTCGCAATGGCTGCTCGATTTGTGGAGCTGTCAAATCCGGTCCAGTTGCAGCTGTATCATGACCGGATGCTTCATCTTTTTGCGGCACTGCCATTGAAAGCTCGTGACATCGTCTATTGGCTAACCTTCCGTTATGCCTACTTCACCTGCGTGCAACCTGTGTTCCACTGCCTTTAGTGCCCTTTTCAATGGGCCCTGGATGTCTGCCTCTCCAATACAACTCGCACTGCCCTGGATAACGAACTGTTAATTGGTCCGTTATAGGCCCATGACCAGTAATGTTCCATGGGTAGGCACCTGGTGTGCGATCCTCTACTTGGACCAACGGCAGACTTGAGTACCTGTGTTCGTATGCAGCACCTCAAAGATCGGAGTTTCATCAAAGTTAATGCAGGTTGCCCTGATATGCTCCTAACAGCTTCTGAATATGAGGAGCATGTGTGCTTGTTTAACTTGCTCAATTGGATAGCATACCTCTTTACTATGGAAGGTTCAGACAACATACTGGAGCTTATGGCATTCCAATCTTCCCGCAACATTTCTAAATCTGAAGTTTTAAATGGATATGTTTTTGGGTACACAATTTGCTATTTTTTAAATTTGCATAATTTTTTTTATGGGGGGTTCACAAATATCCTACTTGGGATATCACAAAGACGCTTTGCCTCTGCTTACCTCTGATTTTTGTCTTAGCATAGTGCTACCGACCTGGCCAAGGGGAGGGTGTCACGTGGCCCTTAAGGACATTGTCGTCTTCACTAAGTTGGCACAAGCACGCTGCAGCTTGCCTGCTGCTTTGCGCACATTATTGCACGTCTTTATTTTTTGTAATAATTTCTATGGCTGTTTTCACATGAGAACTTATCGCTGTGTTCACTTTCTGCATGTTCCTGGTATTTTGACTGAACATTATGTGCAAGGCCGAACAACAATGCTCCTTGTTATTTTGTTCTGGCCAGGCCTTAGCCCTTAGACAAAACATACTGATGCAGCTGTTGTTTGGACAAACTTACGTTGGTCTTATTAGAATATACAAATAGGTAGCACACACTTGGAGAGGGACCTTTTCAGAGGGGAGAGCGAGACAGCACCTATGATGTAGATCTACCAAAGGTATGGGGTCTTAACCACCAAAGTATAGAGCCCTTTAAAGGTACTTACCTGGTTACCTTTTACCCAACCATCCAGTGCCTTTACTAATGTATCTACAAGTCAACCCAGGTTTGTTTCACCCCCATGCGTGATGTTTTAAGCTTCTGTCTGTACTCCTTAGGAGTGAGACCAAACAACTCGACATGAGAGCTCTCTCATATGAGGCCAGCGACTTGGCTATGTCATCTTCTGGTACATAACTAGGGACAATCCCTTTGGGCAATCTGATTTGGGCACCCCTGTCAGATACGTCAGTGTCTTTGTAGCTGCTACCATGCTCAACTTGGCTCTTCTTTCTTCAAGAGCCAGCTTAATTTCTTTCAGGACCAGGGCTCTCTCCTCCAGCTCCAGAGCGGCCACTTCTTTTAGAAGGGATCTCCTACTGCTGTGTCAGGTCCCTACACTGCTGGCTGTACAGTGTGCTCTTGGTGTGGTGTTGGGGTGGGGGCATCCTCCACCTCCTCTCGCTCTTCTTCCCCACTACCTTGGGTTATCTCTGGTTCCAGTACTGGTGAGGCTCCGTGGACTTCCTCCCATGCCTTGAGGGCCTTCACGAGATCCTCTCTCTTTGCCTTGTTTCCCATAGTGATCCTTCTGTCCTTACTTAACTCCATTAGGGTGGACAGAGTGCCCATGTCAAGCTCCATGTTGCCCTTGCTCACAGTCACTTGCATGAACTTTTCAAAAGCTTGTTGAACTCTTTGAAACTTTATCACAACTTTTAAAACTCCTTTAAAAGTTCAGCAACTCCTTAGAAGCAATGTCTCTGCAGACTGTAGCTCGACAACTTCTTGGGAAACACATGGACTTCTTTTCTAGGTGTCTACCTATGGAGATTCCTAGTGTCTCAACTTCAACAACAGCATAGTAATGCTAAACACAAATTGTAGATCCCACCACTAGGCACCAATGTGAGGAAATGGAGTGCATTATGTGGTGTGGTTGTGCAACTTCACAGTACAATACACTTACCAACCCCTTTACGTCCAGTAGGTTTTGTCTTCAAAACCCTAAGCTCATTCCTTGGTAGCTGTGGCCTTTAGCAGCAAGGGTTATACAGAGGAAAACATGTTAAGCATTTAAACAGCACCAAAACAACTGAAGAAGAAATCAACACAACACTCAAGAAATCCAACACCGATTTATAAAAATAGACTATATTTTTACAAGATTTTTGGCACTAGAACAAAAAATATTTACTGGAGAGTTTCTGAGATACAGATTTTACAAGCAATAATAAATCAGTGCAATTTCATTCAAATGCGAACAAGAGTTGGCAAAATCAACAAACTGGCAAGGAAAACTTAGGTAAGTGTCAATGCGGTTGTATAGAAGTACTTGGGACGGCCAACTCGGCAAGGAGCTAGTCGGGGGACCTGCAAAGTCCTCAAGAACAGTTACCTTCACGGGAGAAGCAGTCCTTCAGCAGGTCCAGGCACTTTACCCAAGTTGCAATGGATTCCTATGGAGTGGTCCTGATGCAAGGGATGAAGGATGCTCTAGAAAGCTGTGGATGTCATGTTGTCGACGAGGACTTCCTGCAAGGATTTTTTGGTCCACAAAGATGGTGAGGGGGTACTGTTTGCAGGGCCCACAAAGTCCTCTCCGGTCTGCTCAAAGTCCAGTCACCACTGGACTACCAATTGCCCATTGCCGCAGTCACAGGCCAATCCTTACTGGGTCAATAACGTTCCTTCTGAAGGTCCAAGCAACTATCCGACAGCACTCCAGGCTCAGCAAACTCAGGTGCAACCCCCTGCGTCGGGTCTTGGTCTTAGGTACTGGACGGCGGCACTGGTAGCGGCTTGAAGACTTGGGGCTACCAACTTGCCTCAACAGGCTTCTTCAGCTGTTTTGTTCCTGAATTTTGAACAGGAGACAAGTCATCTGGCTGTTGAAGTTTTATTGGTTTGACTGGGCTTTGGAGAAAACTTATTCTAGAAAAGGACACGGCAGGCACAGTACCTTCCTTCGTTAGCCACCAGGTGCAGTCCTCATCAGTGCAGCATCTCTTTGCTGGTCGCTAGATGCAGCAGGGCAGTCCATGTCAAGATCTGAGTTCTGGGTGATATATTTATCTTCAGAATATGCCCTCAGTGTAGGATGTGGTTGGTAGCCAATGGGCTACCAGGTTACCACCATCTTGACGACCACTTCCTAGGAAGTGTGGCTCTGGCTATCCCAGGATGCACCATTCTGCTGACATTCAAGCCAGTGAGAGCCCTCTTTCGAGACCAAGAGCTCTATAGCCTAGCCCCAGAGGTCTGGCTACCAAGGGGTACAAGCCCCTGGAAAAACTGTTTTAACAACTGGCTTCTTCCCTACTGTCCCCAGTGCCAGCCTGTCTGACTAAACAATAGAGCAGCCCCTCGCCCAAGTGTTAACCATTTGCCCTTCAAAGGCAGATTCTCCTTTGTAGCTCACCTTTTGGGATAACACCTGTTTGGCTTCCTGCAGGAGGGAGGTAACACCTCTCTTCCATGCCGTCCCCCTATTGTGTCCTTTCCTGGGAGTTGTTAGCACGTCTTCCCAGGAGGACAGAAAGCTTTCTGCAGGACAAAATCCGTGCATACAAGTAAACTGGCACTGGAAAGCTTGGGCAACTAAAGTTGCAACTTCTACTCTTGTACTTTGCCTACCAGTGAATGATTGTTTTTTAAACTGTATTTTATAGTTTTTCACTAACAACAAACATACAGTTCATGTTGGCAAACCTAAATGAGAATCTTCAGCAAACGTTAAATAACTAGAATAGGCAATGCAATAAGTCTCGCATTTACGCAAGTTTAAGCTATTGGCATTGTAAATGACAATGCCTTTTATTTATGTTCTGAAAACAAAAATAAAAAGCATTGTTATTTGCAATGTCAATAGCTCAAACTCGCGTAAATGCGAGACCTATTGCATTGCAAATGCTTGTTTGGTTTTGTAAACCTTGAGCGCAAAAGATAGAAAGAAAAAAGTTAATTTACATAAAGCACAGGACGGTTAATCAATCTTAAAACTCGATCTTAGTTCACCAATTCCAAAGTCAGCTTCTTTACCCGTTATGTTACACCACTGCAAACAAAAAACATAAGTAAAAAACACAATTTACAATGCCAATAGCTCTACCTTTCACAAATGCAAGACCAATTGCATTGCAAATGCTTTTTATTGATGCATTTCTGATTACGTTTTACCACCTTCATATTGACTCAATGTTTTTGAGGTCATTGTTTGTACTGCACGAGCTTTACAGTACAGATAAGACAAGTGCGATTTTCTAGTCAATTCTTGTAACTTTTATTTGGTTTCAAGAATGGCCACATGGTGTTGCCTCAAATAAGACAGTAGTGCTCAATCAAAGCAGCACACAACAGATCACAGGTGGTTGGCTTTGGTAAGGCCCCATAAGGATAGTAATAGCTGCCCCTGCGTTTTTTTCTTCAAATCTAAAAAATAAAAAAACATTTTCAGTCAGGCAATCTTTTTTTTTTATTTAAACAATGCGGACAGTTCCAGTTTCACAGGGGTAATATCCAAATATGCTGTTTCGCTTTTACATCCCTGAAAGTCGAATAGAAAATGTATGTGAGATTTAGCAGACAGCTCAATGCTTGTATGTGGTAGGGGGACAAAGACAATCACAAGGCACATCATCACCGTGCAGGGTCAAAGGCAAAGATCCGGTGAATAAATGATTGGATGAATAGCTGGGTTCTAAGAGCGGAAGAGTACTGCATGTGGAATCCACACAGTACAAAGGTTGAGCAGATATTGGACACGAGTGGTCAGATCAGCATTGGGTGAGCTATAATTTTCAACAGGCGTTTCCTGCTTAGATAAGGGCAGTAGGTACCAACAGATCTTTCTGGGTAGGTGCTAGCAGTCTACCATGAAGAAAAGATTCATGGCAATTAACCTTTTGGGGCACTGCTGACTTTATATTCTGCAGAACACTTCAAGTAGTAAATATTTAACTACTGTTTCCGACTGCGTATTCTTTGCTTGATAAAGCTGGTTAGTGTGACATTGTCTGCGAACGGTGTATCTTGAAAAACTGATCTGTATTGGTTACGAGCTCCGACGTAAAACACGTCTGTTCAAGAGGGATGGAGTGCGTGCGCGCGCCCAAGTGAAAATGGTAGTCACTGTGTGTATACTGGAATGCGCATATGACTGCTGCATGTACATATACTGCATCTCAAAGCCATCAGTGCCGATGTCTGGTCTCCAGTGACAGTAGAAATCATTTACTTAAGTTAGTATATGGAGGTGCGTCGCAATGTAAACGAACCCAGAAAGTTTGCCCCCTCCCTCAGCCAAAACATACACACTGCTTACAACCACTCACCCGAAAACACACACAAGCGATAACTTTAACCAATGAGAGGCTGTAGAGGGTGGAGACTATATTTGCAAGGGACAGATCAGGGAAACACGAAAGACCTGTAGTAGGCTTGACAGAAGCACTGCTCCAAAATAGTTTGAATGTGTCTCGTCAACGCCAACAAAGCAATTGTGTGTTGTGTCAAAAAGGCATAAACAGCCATCTGGACACATTAGCATGAGCTGCAGACATACGGCAGTGACATCTCTGCACAGGCGAGCAAGCAAGTGCCGAGTGCTCCGAACGAACACAGCCCTAAACAAGGGTGCGGTGGAAGCGTGTGAGGCAGCGAGGAGACGCCATGCGCATGCACATCGCCTGTCCGTGCGCGCACATGGTTTGTCTCCCTTCGCTAGCAAAACCGACAATAGTCTCGCCAAGGCGAAAGCAGCGCATGCTCTGCGTTCGCTAGGCGAGACCTAAAAATGTGTACAGTCCAACCAGTTCTACATTAGATATATGGGATATACATATATCCAAGGGTGTTCCAAGACAGCACAAAATAAAACCAAGACATTGAGCTCCAAAACATGCAGCTACATATGAAGGCCCACTTGGTCGTCATAAAACCAACAGAGAGAGAGATGTTCTAGCACCCTTCAATCCTCCCCTCCCGAGCTACCCTCCATGGGACAGTCCCTGTCTTTTTGAAACATACCTAGTTGCTGTACCCATTGTAATATGGCCGCGGACGCCCCGTCATCAGTACGGGAGAGGCGCATGTGTTGTTTCTCCGCAGCCTCCCACTCCATCAACCCTTCAACCAACAGGTCAGCAGCAGGGCCCTCACCCTCATCCACACAATAGCCACCTGCCTCTTTGCCAGGAGCAGGGCCAGTTCGGCCAGTCTATTAGGGATCCTATGACCTCTGGGCTCATCACCACTCACAAAAAACAGGCAAGTGGATTTAACGGGACACCAATCCCCATGGCTGTCGCTATTCGAGGTACCACAAGTGCTCAGTAAGACTTAACTGATGTACACTGCCAGACTAAATGCAGAAAGGTGGCACCAACCTTCCTGCATCCTGACAGGAAGCATTCCTCTTGGGGTCTGTCCTGTCAGTGCTGTGTGGGGTGACGTATGTGCGGTGTAAGAAATAGAAATGTAATAGTTTGAAGCGATTATTGCAGGATATGTGCGAACAAGGTTCACCCCATCTCCCAATCCGTGTCAGAGATCAGCACCTCCATGTCTTCCTCCCAGGCCATTCGTGCAGGATACTGTAGTGACTGTATGTTGTTCCTAAGGGCTTTGTAGAAATGAGCGATGAGATGGCGCTCCTTCCCCATCCAATGAGGCCCTCAAGGACTTCCGACGGACGCGGGGTCACCGAAAAATCCACCCAGAGATCTTTTGCCAAACTCTCCATCTTGGCATAATGAAGAAAATGAGCCGGTCCCACCCCAAATGAGTCCTGCTCCTCCTGGAATGATATGAAAGCATCCCCGGGGTGGAGGTCACCCACTTCCAGACAACCCCCTTCCCTCCACACCCCCATTGACATGGTGGAGTCAATATTTCTAAAGAGCGCCTGATCCCACAGTTTCAGTTCCCTACTAAAGGGAGCCCTATGGAGAACCCTCTGAGCCACGCTTTTCCAGATCCCTGCAGTGAGGGTTATCAAATATGGCAACTGGACCTCTGTTCTCCACGCCCCCTACATTAGAGGCTAAGGCAGGGTGTTCCCCCCAAACTTGGCTCCCAGAAGTGGCTTCTCCCAATTGTCAGACTCCATCAGCCATTGGGCTTTGTGCTGTCGGTGAGCAGCATAATAATAAACGTGTAAGTCCGGGACCGCCAAGCCACCATCTTCCAAGGCCTGTTTCAATATAGCAAGCGCCGCTCTACTATGCCTACCCAGCCATAGAAGTGTCACTAACAGGCTATCCAATCATCGCTCACCAGTCAAATTTAATTCTATTTGACCATTAAATCAGATTCAATGCACTACTTCCTTTGATACCAAACAGAACCAACCTTATTAGCCCCATTCAGAAGTTAGCAGGGATGGGATGCCAGCCTGAAAATCTGTACTGGCCAATGGGACTACTAGCCTTTCCACATTAAAAACGACAATCTAGGGTTTTTCCTGCTGGAACATGTAAAAGTACATGTACATGTTCTAATTTTTATTATAAGCCGCACCCTGCCTTAGGGCTCGTCATGCCTGCCATAGAGGTGACTTACATACATTAACAAGCATTTACAATGCAATGGTCTCGGCAATATTATAGGTAGAGCTATTGGTATTGCTCATTATTTTTTTATTATTTTTGTATCCCTAAATAAATGGCATAGTCATTTCTATTGGCATTAGCTTTTTGTTTGCATATGTGATACCTATTGCATTAGCAGAGAGAGAGTGAGGTAGTGAGATAGAGAGAGAGAGTGAGGTATTGAAATAGAGAGTGAGGTAGTGAGAGAGAGTGAGGTAGATAGAGAGTGAGGTAGTGAGATAGAGAGTGAGGTAGATAGAGAGTGAGGTAGTGAGATAGAGAGAGTGAGGTAGTGAAAGATTGAGGTAGTGAGGGAGAGGGATGTTGTGAGGTAGTGATATATAAGCATAGAGGGATGTTGTGATGTAGTGAGATAGAGAGAGAGGTAGTGAAAGAGAGAGTGAAAGTGAGTTAGTGAGATAGAAAGAGTGAGGTAGTGAGATAGAGAGTGATTGAGGTAGTGAGTGAGAGAGAGTGAAGTTGTGAGGTTGTGAGCTAGAGAGTGAGGTAGTGATGTTTTGAGAGAGAGAAGTTGTGAGATAGTGAGGTAGTGAGATAGAGTGGAGTAGTGAGGTAGAGAGAGTTATGTAGTAAGAAAGAGTGAGGTAGTGAAACAGTGATGTAGTGAGGGAGAGGGATGTTGTGAGGTAGTGAGATGTAAGCAGAGTGGTGTTGTGATGTAGTGAGATAGAGAGAGATAGTGAAAGAGACAGTGAAAGTGAGTTAGTGAGATAGAAAGAGTGAGGTAGAGAGATAGAGAGTGAGTGATGTAGTGAGTTAGAGAGAGAGTGAAGTTGTGATATAGAGAGTGAGAGAGTGAGGTAGTGATCTTTTTAGAGAGAGAAGTAGTGAGATAGTGAGGTAGTGATATAGACAGAGGGGAGTAGTGATGTATAGAGAGTTATGTAGTGAGAGAGAGTGAGGTAGTGATATAGATAGAGGGGAGTAGTGATGTATAGAGAGTTATGTAGTGAGAGAGAGTGAGGTAGATAGAGTGTGAGGTAGTGAAAGAGTGAGTTAGTGAGTGAGAGGTATTTTCTGACGTAGTGAGATAGAAACAGTGAGTGATGTTGTGAGGTAGTGAGATAGAGAAAGATTGAGGTAGTGAAAGAGAGAGTGTGGTAGTGAGGGATATTGTGAGGTATTAAGATAGAAACAGAGAGTGATGTAGTGAAGTAGTGAGATAGAGTGAGGTAGTGAAAGAGTGAGTGTAAGTGACTTAGTGTATTTGAGAGAGAGAGTGAGGTAGTGAGATAGAGAGAGTGAATTAGTGATTTAGAAAGAGAGAGTGAAGTTGTGAGGTAGTGAGAGAGTGATGTAGTGAAGTTTTGAGAGAGTGTGTTGTGATATAGTGAGGTAGTGAGAGTGAGATAGAAATAGATAGTGATGTAGTGATAGAGAGTGAGGTAGTGAGATAGAGAGAGAGTGTGTGGCTCATCGATTCCAATATAATATACTTTAATGAACTCAAGTGCAACTCGCCCCACCCCGACGCCATAACCACACTCCTAAACCATCTACCTTACCGAAGCACATGTATCACATTGAAATGCCTTTTACAAATGCCTCAGCCTTTCTGCTCCAAGCTCGGCAGACGATCCCCTGCCCCCGCCTGTGCACCAATCATTCATTTAGCCCCCAACTAGCCTGCAGCTTCCATCTGTCGGACCCGGTCCCGTGCTCATCCTCTCGGCATAGAAGCGCAGCTCGTCGGCGCGAGCCAAGGTTGTCTGTATGCGCTCGTGCCGCACCAGCGCCGTCAGCAAGTTCCGCAGCAGGTCCAAGCGCGAGAGGGGCCCCTGCCCCATGCGGCGAGCTACGCGGCCAAGAGAAATCCACAGAGTAGGAAACAGCCGCATGGCGCCCGGAATAGATGCGTTGGGTGAGAGTAAAAGCAGCCGATCGCCAATTTGTCCGGTGCTGCAGAATAGAGGTGAACGATGCCACCGGAAGTGAACAGTACAGATTGGAAGTCGTTGGGACTTATTGCTGGAAGTCAAGTGTGCCGAGCGGAAGAGGTGGTTGATGTTGTTGTTGTCGGAAGTTAAACTGTGCGGGGCGGAAGCGCTTTATTAGTGCTGCTGCCTGAAGTGGTAGAGGTAGGCGGTAGTGGATACCTGCAATGAACTACAGATCGGCTATTGTTCGTTACAGACCCTAACAAGCACACCACTGCCTTTCTCCGAGGCGAAGCAGAAATGCCTCGGAGAAACGCAGCGGCGGTTTCGGATTCGGGGGCGTGTTTTCTTTTTCTCTCCTCTTGCCATTGGCTGGAGGAGAGAAAAACACGCCCAGCGAAAAGTATCAAAAAAACACGCCCCCGAATCCGAAAAGGATGGATGGAAGCTTCAAAACTTTTTCGGCTTCGAGGGTGTGTTCCTGCTGTTCTAAAAAGGGCGTGGCTAAAAAGTGGAAAGAACAGCACGGAACACGCTCCCGAATCTGAAAAAGACAGAGCCTATTTGGAGGGACGGCTCTCTCCTCCAATGGCTGGCCTCCGTTTAGGAAGCCTGGCAAACAACAGGGTTATACCCAATTGACCCTTTTAATACCTGGGTAAGGAACAATAAAGTGCAAACAAAAAATGGTACAAAAGGGAGAGATAAGGAAATAACTTTGGTCAAGAGCACACTAATTAACTCTACATCTAGTTTATTAATCTAGACAGATTTTATCAAAATATTTGGACATTCCTGCATCAAAGATGACAACGGACCTTGATGAGAGCAACAGGGCAAAAATACAACAATACAAATATACACATAAATTGAACATGTGCAGAACATCACATACATAAAAAGACTTGTACACACAAATAAGTTAACCCCTAAACAAACACATAATATTCTATTAGTGTCCTCCTAATAATTTCAGGACGAACCACTGGAAGGTAGTCCACAGAGTGCGCTGCGACTCAACAAATTATTGTCGGACTTTCTCAGCACACTAAACGGTGAGTAACCACACTGTGCTTATTTTCAAGGACTCCTCCTTCATAACCGGGTCTACGCAATTGCGTTTCGGCCATACACTTTCCTCGGCCTCCTCAGGACAGGGTTAATACAAAGAATGTACACACACTTCCTTCAGCAGGAAGTCCTTCCTGATGACACTATATGTCGACAACTTGTTTTATTTTTCAATGGAATAGCTACTTCGGCAGTAATCCGACTAAAAAGTCCGGAACACACAGCCCCACCGCTCGACAATCCCTAAGACGCCGGTCTTAGGGATTGCGTAGACCCGGTTATGAAGGAGGAGTCCTTGAAAATAAGCACAGTGTGGTTACTCACCGTTTAGTGTGCTGAGAAAGTCCGACAATAATTTGTTGAGTCGCAGCGCACTCTGTGGACTACCTTCCAGTGGTTCGTCCTGAAATTATTAGGAGGACACTAATAGAATATTATGTGTTTGTTTAGGGGTTAACTTATTTGTGTGTACAAGTCTTTTTATGTATGTGATGTTCTGCACATGTTCAATTTATGTGTATATTTGTATTGTTGTATTTTTGCCCTGTTGCTCTCATCAAGGTCCGTTGTCATCTTTGATGCAGGAATGTCCAAATATTTTGATAAAATCTGTCTAGATTAATAAACTAGATGTAGAGTTAATTAGTGTGCTCTTGACCAAAGTTATTTCCTTATCTCTCCCTTTTGTACCATTTTTTGTTTGCACTCCGTTTAGGAAGCCAGCCAATGGAGGAGAGCCAAAAAGAGAGGCAGGCTAAATAGCCACTAAGAAACATAAGATCTCCGGAATTCCGGTTCTGCCTTCGGCAGACCGGACGGTCCCTCGGCCTGAAAAGGAGCAATAAGTGGGATAACATTAGCAGCTGTTAAATGAGTCGCTAACCCAGGTACACAATATACGACACAAAAACTTAGAAATCGCCCCCACGAGAAAACCTCAATTAAAAGATTGTTCGCTCGTATATACAATTAGCACACAAAACTTCTCCCACTGCCATAAATCCAATACTCACCATTTGCCACCACTCTAAGCATGGCTGAGTTGTCACTACCAACCCACAACTAACATAGAAAAGGTCCTGCGCAACATCCCTTTTACGCCGTTAAATGCTGCGGCCACGTTGGAATGATAAAAGTAATGTCACAGCAATAGAGGCCACGTTACTAACATTCGTACTGTTTGTTTTAGATGGAGATTGCTTCTCGCTAAAGTCGTTTCTCATTTTTCGTACATCAGAGGGAACTGGTAATCATTTGTCAATTGATAAATAAACTATACCTCCGACCCAGATTCTATTAGCGAAAACTCCCTCAAATGAGTGCATGCAAGGTTGCCATCTTTAAATGCAGCTCCATTAGTGAAACTGTCTGAAAGAATACATTAACGTACATAAACTGCACGTTTTAACTTGCGATTTAATTTTTTATGACCACTAGTGGTTTTGATGGGGAAGAAGATGTGGTGTAAAGGCCGGAGCTGCCGACTTTGAAAGTGAGGAACCAGGTTTGAATCTCGGCGTCGGCTCAACATCCTGCGATTCTGCGCAACTAACTTACTTTTACCCGTGCATACATAAAAACATGAATGCGTCCTTGTGTGTTGTAACTGGTGTTCAATAAAGCGCTCTAATACTTTCGGGTCTAGTTAGCACTATATAAACTGCAAAAAGAATGTTTAACAAAATGTTGAATGACAAAACAACACCGGGAAACTCTGTGCTGCACTATCAGGTCCTCTTTTCAGAAAAGTAGCACATTTTGACGTTTGGAAACTTATTTTATTTTGAAATTGAGAGCATATAAAACGCGCTCCAATGACAAATTCATACATTTGTTTGGAATGCCTTCCCTTGCATTCTGCATCTATCATTCTGCCGCCGCAAGGTGACCTGTCAAACTCAAAGTCCATCACGAGTGTGACAGGCCGGCTTTAGTAGAGCGCAGAGCACACTACAATTCCCATGGTACAGCATGCACCCCAACTTCCTTGACACGCAGCGTACTAGCTTATTTCTGTTCCTCCCGCTCACTTCAGTTTACTTCCTGTCGGGTTTCAAGCAAAAATGGCGGCTGTGCTGCAGCAGGTTCTGGAGCGCGCTGAGCTTGCCAAGTTACCCAAAGGGGTGCAAGGCAAGCTCGAGAGGTTTCTATCAGACCAGCAGACCGAGATCTAGGCATTGCGCGCACGCCATGACAAGAGTCACGTGGACAGCGGTGAGCATGCGAGCGAGGGCGGTCCCTGTCGTGTCAATTTCACGTGATGTACTCTAGTTTCATCTATGATTCTTTATATGTATGACTGAGGAAAAGTTCATCCGGCAAGAGTTCTCTGCTAACTTTTGCCGAAGCGTTATGTTTTTCCTCCTGTCGGGGGCAAACAGTTTCTTGATTTTATGCACTGTCATTACTAGATGCTGCTTATGGCCCCCGAATCCGAAAAGGACGGATGGAAGCTTCAAAACTTTTTCGGCTTCGAGGGCGTGTTCCTGCTGTTCATAAAAGGGCGTGGCTAAAAAGTGGAAAGAACAGCACGGAACACGCCTCCGAATCTGAAAAAGACGGAGCCTATTTGGAGGGACGGCTCTCTCCTCCAATGGCTGGCCTCCGTTTAGGAAGCCGGCCAATGGAGGAGAGCCAAAAAGAGAGGCGGGCTAAAGAGCCACTCTCAGAAACATTAAATCTCCGGACTTCCGGTTCTGCCTTCGGCAGACCGGATGGTCCCTCAACCTAAAAAAGGAGACTGTGGTTTTGCCATTATCTTAAATGGCAATGTCAAGTTAGAAGTTTTAAACTGCCCTTTCAGTCTGCAGTAGCAGGCTGGGAGCCATGTTTTACTTTGTTCCACTCAGGGTGGCACAACAAGTGCTGCAGTCCCTGGGGGATGCTCTAACTTACATGCCATGGGTACCCCTGGTGCCATATACTAGGGACATACAAGTAAGTTAGGCTGTGCCAAATGGGGACAAGCCAATTAAACATACAGCATTTTTAAGGGTCAGAGCACATGCAATGAGCCCTATTTAGCAGGCCTCAGGGCATTGCAGGGCTATTATATCATTTCCTAGTAGTCGAAATGGGGGAAAAAAGTCAGGGTAAACCTGCAAAAAGCCATGTCCTTAAAAGATTTAAGTGGGACTTCATGTTGTCATGCCTTCTTTTTGCCTACAGGGAGATGCCTCCGAAAGGAGTGGGTATCAGCCCATTTGAACTTCGGTTTGGCCCCCTTGTGAGAGGACCTCTCAGTCTGATCAAGAAGGGGTGAGAGCATGCTCCCAAGAAACTCCCTCAAGATATAGTGAACTTCATGTTAGCCGTCTGGTCTCATATAGAGCACTTCTAGAAAGAGGCCACTGAGGAACCTAAAGGGCAACCAGGAGGTAATGAAACAGTTATATGTTCGTTAGTCCGCTCTGGCGGAGTACTAAGCTGGCCAGAAAATGCAAGTGATGGAGTCTGTTGAGCCCCTAGCCTTGCAGAATCAGTAGATAGGGCCCTATAAGATCAAAGAGAGGAGATAGATGGTCACCTACTTCATCAGGGCGAATGCTATAAAATGATCCAAACAAGACTGGAAAGTCAAAGCGTAACAGCTATATAAAGGTCCAAACTTTTATCGTTATCCTGTAACGAGAGAGAACAGTATTGTGGCCTCTACACTATTCTTTATCTTTTCATAAATAACGACAACGCATGTAGCAGCAAGGAGAAAGTGGCGTCTAGCTAGACGCCACTTTCCAATCTTATTTGGATCATTTTATAGCATTCGCCCTGATGAAGTCTGTGGCTTACACCACACAAGACGAAACACGTGTTGGCGGCTATTTCTGTTTGGAAAAGTTGATCTGAAATAAAAGAAGATAAAAGAAGACCTATTCAATGTTGACTCATTAAGGACTCTTAATTACTGTTGACTAAGCTCAGGATATATTCAGTTTACACTACCCCGACAAGCAGCCGCGGCAGGAGACACTGACACCACCTGCTCGCACCTAGAGGTGCTCCATAAACTTTTCTCGGGGCTCGAGCAGCGCAGCAAGCACAGCAAGCCCGACTTTGTCCTGGGGAAGGAGCAGACCACAACCCCCTCAAGCGACTGCGGCAGGAGCCGCCGACACAGCCTGCGCGCGCTTGGAGGTGCTCCATAAACTGTTCTCTGGGCTCCCACAGCACGGGACGCACCCGGGCACATGCCCGGGCAAAGACCAGGCCAAGAATGGGCCCGTCTGGGCCCGTCCGCAGCCGCACCAGGTCAGGCTGAGCCACACCTCTTCGCTTGGCTCCTCTTTTCCGTTTGGATACAGCACCCCTGGTTAAGGTAGGAAAGTGAATTTTATCATATTAATTTATCGTCTTGTAAATTATAGGCAGAGGCAAATTAACTATATGGTAAAAAGAAAGCTAGCAAAAATGAGCAAAGGGAGGCATGCCACGGGGGTATCAACAAACTCAAGTACAAACTACCTAACTGGTGCTTTGGGGTTTATAGAAAATTAAATCATAAGCATGGAAGAGCAAGTAGGGGCAGCAAAACAAGCAGCAAACACAGTCTTGGTCTGTGTAACTGTGCATGCACTTAAAAGCCCAAACTCATTAGTGGGTAATGCTAGTGTGAATCCGAAGAGGCTTGAGAACCCTAATGTCTCAAATGAAGCCCTAGAAATAGCGGGAACTATTGACACCTCTGAGTCGACTTCTTCACCATTTAAAAGGAGTAAACTCAGTGCCAAGACACGCACCAATAAAAATGCAACCAAAAACTGCCTAAAACAACCAGACCCTATTTGCCTACAACGATAAACATCTGAGAAAAGAGCAAGTCCCTGAATCCCAAAGATTTTAAATGCTGATGGACAAATTACTTAAAAAATTAGATTCTATGGAACAAAGTCTTGCAGGACTGAAAGGAAATTAAAGATAGTGTAGCCATCCTTGAAATGCATTGTAAGGATACCTTGGCCCCGGTAAGTAAAATTCAGAGGAAACAAATAAGTCTTTACACACAGAAATAAAGAAACATCTGTCCCCTAGGTACCAATTCCTACTTATAGGTTAAGTAACCCACTACACCAGCAAAGTCTTGGCCTTGGCCTGTAGAGTTAATGAGGAGACCACCACCAAAGCATCTATACTGAACCACGTTGGGTTCAGGACTCTTCAGCAGCATTCTGGCCAGGGTGATCAAGTCATACTCCGTTTACACCCGATGCGGCACTCCACGTTACAGTTCTAAAGGGTCTTACTAAGATTGAGCCAAGGAACAAAGAAAGCTGGGTCACATTAAAAAATAAAGTGGTGCGCAAGCTGTCATCTCAAAAATGTAATGCAAACTTCTTACATGCTGAGATCATCATGATAAGGAGGATAAACTGAGTGGGCCCTAGTTGAAAGCAGGAAAGAGGCGACTGTGTTATAATGAAATTTCGTAACCATGCCCTGGTACAGTTGCTTCGCTTTAATTTACAGCAACGCCAGAAGTACCAAGGTTGTCAAGAAGAAATGACGGTGGCTGTTTCCCTTCCTTATTTTCATAAACCCTTAGAGCCCTGGTGAAGATTACAGGTGCAGACACCCACAGTTGCCCAACATATCTCTAGAGTAACTGATACGGTGATATCTTCCAATAGATTTTCCCTTTTACTGACCCTTGATGATCAGGATTGACGCTGCAACAAGCATAGTCAGAGTGGCACTGGTGGTGTCACCTTGGATGTGGACGCATACAATGGGAGGATGAATCTAGTAGGAAAAAGACAGAGTGGCACTGGAGGTGTTCCTTGTGGCGCTGATGTAAACAACAGGAAGGCGAATCCTCTAGAAAATACAGTCACAAAGTTTTTTATCCTTAGATCATGAAATATTGAAGGTGTAAAAAGCAAATTAGCTAACTCTGATTGGTGTAATTACATCCATATGGCAGATTTATTGTGCTACCAAGAAACTTGGCATTCTGGAGATTACACCATTAACGGGTATATTGCTATAAATAGCCCAGCTACACCATCAATGCTCGGACATGCTAAGGGTGGTTTGTCTGTCCTGGTCTCAACTACTGACTTGGTGACTGTTAAAAAGACTTTTATTAATTCAACTTTTTTTCAACTGATTTTACTGAAGGCAAATCTGAGATATTCTACTGTTTAAATAATGTCTATAACAATGTGTTTAACATCAAATGTTGTGAGGTAGTAGGGTCACTTGAGAAAAAATTGAATACGTTCACAAAAGATATTGTTGGAGTTGGGTACTTATCTAGGCAGGTGATTTTAATATTGATCTTTGTGCACATTCACTTACTGATATTTGTGGACATGTGGAGACTAAGGGTAACAATTTGAGGCATTTGTGTTATGGGGACAGTTAAAATCTGATACTACCTACTTTTTTTAAAATAGTGTTTTTTCATGAATCAATCATATTTTATTCTCATCAAACAGGTATAGTTTATCCAGCACATCAACTGTTGGCACTTCATCCTATAGCGATCACTTTCCACTTACACTCACAATGGCTTTACTAACTCAGCAACAGGATGTGTTCCGGATGTCTACTCCTGTTGTGATAGCAAAAAAGAACCGGATTAGTTTGAAATGGTCTGGAGTTAATGTATCAGTATTTTTAGAAAAGCTGGTACAAAGCAAGAACAAATGTTACTTACCTGTAAACTGTGGTTCTCCAGTATTGGTGTCTTTCATAGATTCACATGCTTGAATATTCCCCGTCGTCGAAGTGGGAGTCCCACGGTATATAAAAAGCAATAAGTATCATGTATATACATATACATACATAACCACATAATAGCATATACATATGCAAATAAACTTTATATATATATAATTCAAATAACATATCAAGTGAAAATGCCATAGGATAGTATTCACACATAGGAAAGCATTGAGAAAAAAGAATCACTTTACTGACATATCCTTGTCGTTTTATAGTCCAAACTCTAGCCAATCAGGCGCAAGCACCCTCTAGAACCTTCTCCTCAGAGGCTCAGGCCCTCAGATTTTCGTAGCACAAGAGTGACAAAAGAGTCTAATGAGGAGAAGAGAGCCTCTGAGGGGAGGAGGGTGGGTCACATGTGAATCTATGAAAGACACCAATACTGGAGAACCACAGTTTACAGGTAAGTAACATTTGTTCTTCTCCAGTATTGGGGTGTCTTTCATAGATTCACATGCTTGAATAGAATAGTGAGCAGTAAGCAGCAACCGGCTGACAAGGCCGTATTAATATTGCATGAAATACAATGACAATGTATTTAAAACGCAATTGAGAATACCCAAGGAGGAGGGAAGTAGCAGAGGCTCACCTTATTTAAACAGATTCCGCAGAACTGCCTGTCCCACAGTCGTGTCTGCTTCATTAATCGACTCCAGGCAGTAGTGCTTCGTGAACGTGTGCCTGCTGGACCACGTAGCTCCCCGGCAAATCTGATGGATGGGTACACCAGCGAACAGGGCAGTGGAAGATGACATTACTCTCGTGGAATGAGCCCTTACTCCAGAAGAAAGAGGCTTGCCAGCCCTTTGATGGCAAAAGGAGATTGCTGAAGAGACCCAACGGGCAATCGTGGGCTTGGTAACCGACTGTCCTTTACAAGTGCGTCCGTAGGCCACAAACAGCTGATCCGACTTGCGAAAGGATTGTGTTCTGCTGATGTAGAATTTAAGGCACCTCTTTAAGTCCAAAGAGTGTAGACTCTGTTCCGCTGGAGACTGCGGATGCGGGAAAAAGGTTTTCAAGATTACTGGTTCATTGAGATGGAAATCGGATGGTACTTTAGGCATGAAAGCCGGATTAGTGCGGAGAATTACACAGTCCGATCTGAATTGAAGAAACGGAGGTTGTATTGTAAAGGCGTGAATGTCACTGACTCTGCGGGAGGAAGTCAGTGCAAGGAGGAGGGCCACTTTCCTAGTTAAGAATTTGAAATCCGCCGAATGGATTGGCTCAAAGGGCGCGTTCATGAGCTGAGCCAATACGATATTAAGACGCCACGTGGGTGGAGGACGCCGAATGGGTGGGAACATTCGGAAGAGACCCTTGAAAAATTGCTGTATTACTCTAGATGAATAGAGAGAGGACGAGCTGTCCTGCCGAAAGCGAGATATTGCCGCTAGAAAGACCTTTAAGGTAGAGTGTGACAGTCCAGACTGGGCTAACTGCAGAATGTGTTCTGGGGAGGCGTGCACTGGATGTATGTGGACCGACGCACACCAAAGACAAAAACGCTTCCACTTTAGCTTATAAGTTTTCACTGTGGAGGGCGCCCTCGCCCTAGCTAACACCTCCCTGCAGGCTGGTGGAATGTTCAAATGAGCAAATTCAAGGTGCTCAGGTTCCAAGCTGACAAGCTGAGTGAACTGGGATTCGGATGGCATATCCGCCCGTCGTTCATTGTTAGAAGGTCCGGCCTCGGGTGAAGAAGGATGGGTTCGCATTGGGAGAGGAGGAGCAACTCCGAGAACCATGCCTGCCGAGGCCACCGTGGAGCTATGAGGAGCATCTGGCACGTTTGTTGCCGCATCTTCCGCAACACTCGAGGAATCAGAGGGATCGGCGGAAAAGCGTACGCAAATATCCTGTACCAATTTATCGAAAGGGCATTTCCGCACGACCCTTTGTGGGGAAACCAGCTTGCGTATGTGAGAAGTTGGCCTGATATATGATGTCACTAATTCTAGTGTACACCTTGTATCAGTCCAAACAACCCTTATGGTGATTGGTTGTAAAGTCAACCTTATAGACCAGCTATCCTAGTGGTAGCATGGACAAGAGCAGTCTTAGGCTAAACTCTGTATGGCATGTGAAGCCAGCTGTTATACCATATGTAATCCCTTGAATACCAAATGAAAGGACACCACAACAGATATATATAAAAAATAGAATGTATTTATTCTAGTCAAACCCTCAGCACTCTTTATGAGATTCGAGGTAAGTACAACACAGTCTTATTTAAGCATACATTTAAGTCACACAGGTAAGTAATACAGTTAGGCCCTAGGGGCCACGCAAACCATATACTAAGTAAGTGGTATAAGAACCACTGTCACGAACACAGGATAGGCCTAGGCCTAAGGAATCGCTGGGGCTACACTATACTACCAAAGGTTAGGAAGTGGGAGGCCCACGGGATTCAGGTGCAGAGAGGAAACACTCACGCGTAATGCGTAAAAGTCGATAGAAATAGAAGTTATTAGAATTTAACAGTTTTAGGACACTTCTGGAATAGCTAGGAAGTCGAGACTTGGAAACTAGACCCTAGGATAGTCAATACCCTTGTGAGCACCGGAGTACTCAAGTTACCTAGCCCACGGGCTGCGGGTGCATAGGTGTGAACTTGCATCGGGTTTCGTCGTTGGCTCCTATGGATGCCTGAAGGAAAGTTGCTGACAGGCAGTCAGTGAAGAGTGTCCGGTGGATCCCAAGGATGGAATCAAGAAGGAAGAATACCTGCAAGCAGAAGGGACAGAGTCTAGGTCACCAGCCAGGAGCCGGGAAGGAACCAGGAAGGAACCAGGCGATGTCGTGAAGATGCAGGTGAAGAGGTGAAACTTGTCGCAGCAGCCACGGGTACCAGGAGGCGTCGAGGACGACCAGGACCAGGAGGTGAGCTGTCCCACGAAGGCTCTTGCTGTCGGCGGCATCGATGTCGAGTTAGGACCCAACAAGCCTTGGCAAGCGGAACCCACGCAGAATGGAGGACTTGCTTCTGGTGCAAACCAGGAAGGTCTGGGGTGCTTCTCTTTCACAGAGGAGCGGGTGCCAGTCTGGAGGAGCCGGACCAGCAAGATGAAAACAAAGGTTCGTCGTCGCAGAGGTCATTAGCCGTCGGGCCAGCAACCGGACAACACGTCGAGCAGCTCAGGTGCAGAAGGGCCCCACGCAGAACACGTGAAGTGTGGGGAGCTGATCTTCTTTGCAGATGGTGCTCGTGATGGGGGCTTCTCAATTCCCCAAGCACAGCCTCGAGGAAGCCTCAGAAGTCGCGCTAGTCAGTTACTAGCCACTTTTCCCAAGTCGCCGGTCCCACGTCCCTCGTCGCCTCCACGGGTCTCAGCTTCGCTGTAGATGTGGATCTGGTTCAGAGGTGTCTGGAAGTCTCGGCGCTGGTCAGTCTCTGCAGTCGTCCCTCGTAGGATCAGTCGCAAAGCAAGAAGCGGTCGCTGGATGGTGCCTGGTTGCCCAGGGTGGTCACTCCTTGGCCACAAGGGAGATTTCTTCAGTCTTCTTCCTGAGGTCGAATGTCGAAGGTCCAGAGTTTCTGTTCAAGTTGCAGATTCAGGTTAATCTAATTTAGCAGGGCTCAGCTACCTACTGATATACTGGGCTAGTGGGCTGGGCTACCTGCAAGGTCCCTCCTATGGGTGGGACCAGGAAGGGGAGTGGTTACACCCCCTTTCCTTTGTCCAGTTTCGCGCCAGAGCTGGGGCTGGAGTGCCCCAGCGCCGGTTTGAACTGGACTATGCATGAGACACCTTGTGTGCCCCAGGCAGTGTCTAGTTTCTTTCATCCCTCCCTGCCCCAATACACTAAGTCCTGTCTGGGGTGGTGCTCGCACCTCCCAAGGCAGGAAACCTATTGTCCAAGCCTCCCTCGCTGGAAGGACTCCCAGCAGCAGGAGGTCAGACTTGTGTCTGTGGCAGCAGCTTCCATTGTGTGATGCTGGGGCCCTGGTTAACTTTAACCGGGTAAGTAGGTTTCAACATGTCTTCTCCCTCTAGAAAGGAGGAATAATATCCTCATCACCAGAAATGGTATGGGGGTATTATTCCAAAGTGTTAGACACCTTACACGACATGTTTTGATAAAGCCAAACCATAGTTACCATAACCGTTTAAGATTATAAGGTACTTTAAGAGTATATGGTAGGCTATATCATAGAACAGCTATAAGGACATGGTTCCGAAAGCTGCAGACAGGCTCAGCTCATGCTAGAGCACCATCTCACATGTTACCAAGCACTCTGCCTCCAGGATTGTTAAGGCCTGCTATAGGAGTGGCTGATAGGTACACATGTGTCTATATATAAGGTAGGTATAGGAATACTACACCTAAGCAAGGAGTGATTACACGACCTTGCCCCAGCTGAGTGATCAGCCAGTTGTGTCATAATGGAAGGCCAGGCCAGGGGTGGCACAATACATGCTGCAGCCCCTGGTAGGCCTAGGGTACACCTATGCCCTGGGTACCTAAGGTACACTATACAGGGACCAATAAGGTGATCTAACCAATTGGGTTATGCACCTAAAGTACATAGTATAAATTTAGAGAGAGAACAGCTGGGCTGTGGGTCTGATTGGCAGGCCCACAGCCACATCTAAGTCGAAAACCAGTGAGCAAAAGCAAAAAGTGGGGGTGAACATAGAAAGCAGACCCTACTCTCCTACAGCGTAGGACTGGCATTTCCTGTTCTGTGGGGTTGCAAAAAGGTCGATAGTCGGGCGACCCCAAAGGCCGAAGACGAAGTCTAGAGTCGGCTGGTGCAATTCCCACTCGTGGGTCGATGACGTTGACCGACTGAGTGCATCCGCTAGAATATTGGAAATGCCGGGCAGGTGAACTGCCAGGAGCGTAATCCGATGGACTATGGCCCAACTCCAAATCCTCTGAGCCAGTCGGGAAAGCGTTAGAATAAAGGGCAAACCCAATTGTCACTGGGACCTGGGTAACAAACAGTGAAATAGAAATGGTCCCAGAACATACGTAAAATTGAAAAAGGTCAACAAAATAACTGTTGCAACGAATAAGGCAGAACCGAAGTGTTATTTAATCACACTTGGAACAGGCACATAAATGCATATGAAAAATCACACTATTTACAAAGGTGCAGGGTGCCACGGGGAAGGGGAGGGAGTGACGAGTTAGGTAGGGTAGTAGGATAAGTGACATATAAGCATTCATAACAATAGTACAAATCAATTGCTGGGCACGTTACTGTCGTGCCAAATAGTCAGGATTAGAGTCATTCATTGACAGAATTGAATGTTTAACCAAATAACCATATACAAGTAAAAGTCCACAGTGCTCAACGCACTATTGAAGGTACTGGTATGGTGAGATGTCGACGTTTCGACCCCTCTTCCAAGGTAGGTTGATTAAATCCTTACGGGTGGGGTCTTCCTCAGGACAAAGAGGATGGTGGAAAGGGGAAGGTGGGCACCAGTTTAAGGAACGAACATCTAATCAGTGTCAGCTTAGCATCAGGGCAAGAAAGCTCCAAAGTCGGGTGGGAGTGAAAGGCACGTGTATTGCTCGAAACAAAAGGGAGGAATTGATTACTCCGTCAAATCACACCGTAGCGTGGATCGGTATGTTGAGTGAATTGAATCACTGGAAAAACAGCCTCTTCTGTCAGATTCGAGCAGTTGCAGTTACGAACGCCGCTTCAAGAGGCTGTTTTTCCAGTGATTCAATTCACTCAACATACCGATCCACGCTACGGTGTGATTTGACGGAGTAATCAATTCCTCCCTTTTGTTTCGAGCAATACACGTGCCTTTCACTCCCACCCGACTTTGGAGCTTTCTTGCCCTGATGCTAAGCTGACACTGATTAGATGTTCGTTCCTTAAACTGGTGCCCACCTTCCCCTTTCCACCATCCTCTTTGTCCTGAGGAAGACCCCACCCGTAAGGATTTAATCAACCTACCTTGGAAGAGGGGTCGAAACGTCGACATCTCACCATACCAGTACCTTCAATAGTGCGTTGAGCACTGTGGACTTTTACTTGTATATGGTTATTTGGTTAAACATTCAATTCTGTCAATGAATGACTCTAATCCTGACTATTTGGCATGACAGTAACGTGCCCAGCAATTGATTTGTACTATTGTTATGAACGCTTATATGTCACTTATCCTACTACCCTACCTAACTCGTCACTCCCTCCCCTTCCCCGTGGCACCCTGCACCTTTGTAAATAGTGTGATTTTTCATATGCATTTATGTGCCTGTTCCAAGTGTGATTAAATAACACTTCGGTTCTGCCTTATTCGTTGCAACAGTTATTTTGTTGACCTTTTTCAATTTTACGTATGTTCTGGGACCATTTCTATTTCACAGTCGGGAAAGCAGCGGAGATCTTGTCCCGCCCTGCTTGTTCAGGTAGTGCATGCAGGTGGTGTTGTCCGTCTGAATGAGGACTGACTCCCCCTGGAGCTGGAGGCGGAAGGATTTCAACGCCAAGAAAATGGCCATCAGCTCCAATCTGTTGATGTGCCAGGAACGCTGAACCATTGTCCACTTGCCCTTGACGGATAAATCTTGAAGATGTCCACCCCATCCTTCCATGGATGCGTCCGTGGTAAGAACGAGCTCTGGGGCTGTCGTTAGAAAAGATGTTCCCGCTGCGATGTTGGAAGGACGAGTCCACCAATGCAGCGCCTGAGCCATGTGGGCTGTCACCACAAGCTGATCGTTGAAGGAACCGGAGACCTGACGCCACTGCTTGTCCAATTCCTCCTGAATGGTACGACTCCTCAGTCTGCAATGTGGGATCAAAGCGATGCAGGAGGACGCCATCCCCAGAAAGAACTTTAATATGCGGACTGAAACTGACTGCTTTGCTGCGATGGAGCTTGCGAGCTGTCGAATCCGTGTTTGCCACTCTGCAGAGGCAAAGGTCATAGCCCTGCTCGTATCGATGGTGGCGCCGAGAAAGGTCCTGTACAGAGCTGGCGTGAGCTGAGACTTCTGCAAGTTGATCGACAAGCCCAGAGACAGAAACAGAGTGAGACAGCGCTGAGTATCGAGGGCCGCTTAGTGGGAGGATTGAGATTTGATGAGACAATCGTCCAAATACGGGAATATTTGTATGCCCGTTAGTCTCAAATGGGCCACCACCGGAGCCAGGATCTTTGTGAAGACCCGCGGAGCTGAGCGGAGGCCAAAGGGCAGGACCTTGAATTGGAAATCCCTGTGACCTACACAAAAACGTAAGTATTTCCTGTGGCGTGGAATTATTGGCACATGGAAGTAAGCATCCTGAAGGTCGATTGTCGTCATGAAATCGCCCTGAGAGAAGAATTGAAGGATGTCCTTTAGCGTGAGCATGCGGAATGATTGGTCCTTGAGAAATCTGTTGAGAGACCTTAGATCGAGGATGGGGCGCCACTCCCCAGATTTCTTTAATATGAGGAAAAAGCGGGAATAGAACCCCAACCCCTTTTGTGATTTCGGAACAACTTCGATGGCCCCTTTTTTGAGCATTATCTGGATTTGGTTGAAAAGTTCTTTGAGGTGAGCGGGAGGAGGTCCGGATGGAGAGGTGTGTGGGGGAACTTTTACAAACTCTAGGGCATGGCCCCTTGAAATAATGTCTAAAACCCAGCGGTCCGAAGTGATTGAGGACCAATTCAAAAAGAACTGGGAGATTCGTCCTCCAACTGGAGAAAGGGAAAAACTGGGAAGAGGGGACCCTTGATGTACACAGTCATTGTTTTTTGGAAGAGTTTCCCCTGTAATTAGATTTTCCTCTATAAGATTTGCCAGACTGCTGCCAGTAAGACTGCTGTGGCTGTGAGGAATAACGTTGTTGTCCTTGGTTGTAGGAGCGGTACTGGGAAGAAGACCCACGAAAGGAAGAGGAGGTGCCGCGGCCGCGCGCACCCCGAAAGGGCTGCTTCCGGAACTGGAGAGTGCCGAGGGAGCGTGCTGTCTCCGTATCCTTCTTGATGGCTTGCAAAGCGTCCTCCACATGCTGGCCGAACAAAGATTCTCCGTCATACGGCATATGGCCTGGACCTCCTGACGGAATGAGGTGGAACGAAGCCAACCCTGTCGTCTTTAAACAGCCGCTCCAGCCAATTGACGAAAACCCGTGGAGGCAATGTCGACGGAGCAGTCGATGATTTCGGAGGATGCCCTCTTGCAGGATCTTTAGAGCGTCCGCTCTAGAGTCTTCCGGGATAAGCTTAACCAAAGCTGCCATGTCCGACCACATTTGTCGATCGTAACGACCGAGGATGGCCAAAGAATTTGCTGCTCGGACTGTTAAAGGCATGGTCGAAAACTTTTTGCCAATGGCATCCAGGCGGCGGCCGTCACGATCCGGAGGTGACGAAAGCGGAGACGATGGATTTTTGGAGTGACGTTGCGCCGCCTGGGTGATCACCGAGTCTGGCTGAAGATGAGACACTAAGCACGCTGGAGAAGAGTCCGGGGCCTTGTACTTCTTCTCCAGTCGCGGGAGCACTGCCGGGATGGAGTTAGGGGTTTTCATTAGCTTAATGCCCTCGTTCCAGATAAAGTCAATAATGGGCACAGCCCATACCTTTTTCTGCGGCTGGGACTTGAAGTCGTACAGAAAGCAGTCCTCCTCACTAACCACCATGGGAAGGTGAAAAAGTTGAGCCGCCCTTTCCATCAGTTGATGGAATCCTGTTATGTCGACAGGTGGTGAATTCACTGGCGATGTTGGAGGTGATGCGGGTGAATTGATTTGATAGTCATCCCAGTCCGCCATAGAGTCTTCATCATGAAGCTCTCCCTCCTCCGTATCCAGATTATCCCCAACGTCATCTGTTGCAGGGGGAACCAATGCAGGTGTGGATGGTGTCGGCATCGTTGGCAACACAGGAGTAGGCAGAACGGCAGATGGTGTCTCACGTGGAGAACTATGAGAGGAAGCCGGAAAGCGACGATTGTAGTCTTTCAACATAAATTGAAGGTTGGAGATGAGCAACAAAGGGAGCTGCGCCATAGGAACTTGTGCAGGGGGATGTTGCTCCTGCTCCTGACAGTAATACTCCTGCGAATAATCATCCTCCTCAAAATCTTGGCATTTTATATGAAGCTCAGAAGGACTACGAGCATCTCGAAAAGAGGACTGAACATCGTCATCAGAATCCGAAACTTCCTCATCAACCGAGGGGAAGAGCTGAAGAGGTGGCCGAGTGACCGGTGGCATCATGACAGAGTCCAGCACAGCATGGCGACGCTGCATCAAGGAGTTGTCCACCGACCCCGGCGCTGGCGTAGACATTGGCACCAAAGGCATGGTTGCAAAATTTGACACCTCCGTCGTCGAGGCGATCGTCGACGAAGTCGCCGTCGACGAGGCTGCCGTCGACGAGGCTGCCGTCGACGAGGCTGCCGTCGACGAGGCCGCCGTCGACGAGGCTGCCGTCGACGAAGCTCGCGCCGATGAGACTGTCGCCGACGACGAGCCTGACGACGCCGTCGGCGGCGACGACTTCTTCTTCTTCTTCTTTATGATCGTCGACGAAGCTGTAGAAGTCGACGGAAGCGCCAGCTTCCTAGTCGTCGACGAAGAAGATAGTAGAATCGTCGACGAAATTGTCTTTAGGGAAACGCACACCACTGTCGACGGTGAAAACGTCGACAAAGTTGATGAAGTGGCAGATCTCGTCGACGGAGGGGCCGTCGACGGGTCCGTAGACGGCTTTGCGCGTTTTTGACTAGAAACATGCGCTGACGGAGTCAGAGACGCCTGAGAGCTAGGTCTCGGGGGCGTTGGCGTAGTAACAGAACACTACTACGCTTGGAGGAGACTCCTGTTCGAACGGAGGCCACACTTTCCACCTCAGAAAGGGGGTTATCCGTATCCTTCAGTTTTTGAAGCCACAATAATAGGCGACCCTCCCTGTCCTTCAAAGTCTTTTGAGACAAAGTTCTACAAATTTTACAGTTGGCCACCTTATGGTCAGGGTAAAGACAATAGATACATTTTTCATGAGGGTCCTCAGAAAAAAGTCTTAACTTCCCACAAGATGAACAGGGACGGAAAAGAGACTTCTTACTTGAAGACATGATGAGAACAAAATAACTCAAACCAGACCAAAGACTGAGCTGAGCTCAGGGAGACTCCCTTCACACGATGTGCGGTAGAAAATCTGAGGGCCTGAGCCTCTGAGGAGAAGGTTCTAGAGGGTGCTTGGGCCTGATTGGCTAGAGTTCGGACTATAAAACGACAAGGATATGTCAGTAAAGTGATTCTTTTTTCTCAATGCTTTCCTATGTGTCAATACTATCCTATGGTATTTTCACTTGATATGTTATTTGAATTATATATAGATAAAGTTTATTTGGATATGTATATGCTATTATGTGGTTATGTATGTATATATTTATATACATGATACTTATTGCTTTTTATATACCGTGGGACTCCCACTTCGACAACGGAGAATATTCAAGCATGTGAATCTATGAAAGACACCCCAATACTGGAGAATCTAGATGACTTTAATGTTTGTACTGAATGTGAAACTCCACCTGATACAGTGGTTTCAGATTTTAGTAGGATTACCACAGCTATAGCAGATAAAATAAAGAACACTAATTCCAGTAAACAAGAAGTGAGAGGTACTTGGTGGTTTGATCAACATTGTACCCAGGCTAATTATAAATTAAGTATATCGAAGTTAGATAGGATAAAGCAAGAATTTGTTGTAATTCCTTGTAGAGAAAAAATACTTTTTTCTAGAGACCCCTCACTCACCAGGGTTGCCGCTAGGTGGCATGCTTCATCATTGGAGTTCCTCTCAATCCTCTACGGATTGAGGCGTGCATCGACTTGCGAATTACGTAGGAGAACTTTTTATTGTAGACTATGTGTAGTGCAGTAATGTAGAGTGGAAAGGGAAAGAAAATTTAAAAATACCTAACTAGTTAGCCACTCTTTTATTCCCGCCCCTAGTTGGTATGGTTTAAAATCAGGGGTCGTTTACTGAGAAGAAACCTGACCTCAATGAGTCGGGTTGTCTCAGTAATGTGTTTTTGTCAACATGTTTCGAGCTGTTCCCCTAATAGCTCTTCATCAGGACTCCACGGGGTCCAGCCCCATGTGTACCACTCCAAGTGAATCCTATAATAAGGACACAAACCATGCACACCTTATGCGCACTGTATACATACGGTTCTAGTGATTAATCTGTGTAGTTCTAGTGATCAATCCGTGTTTCTGTAGATGCTATATTATTGCATCATGGTCAAAGCCAGGGATAGAGGGGCTTGTAGTCACACTTTCGTCAAAGCCGCCTCTGGTACAGTAACCTACTTCTCTCCCTGGAGACCACATCAGTATGACTAGTATGACCGCATGACCAGAATGTACGAGACGCTGTGGTGAAGTGGGTAACATATTTCATATGGTCTGGGATTGACTTATAATTAAGGCTCCCTATTTTCCGTTTTTACTGATTTTTGCAGATAAATACAGACAGAAAACACTAATTTTATTGTCTGTATTTATTTTTAAATGTGGATAAAAATGGAAATTGGGTTGCTTTTTAAGTAATTCTAAATACTGTCTGCCATGACTACCAGGCCGATAGATGTGTGAATTGATTGATAAGGGGGTTAAAAAAGAAAGGAATTTTTGTAAGGAGGGTTTAACAGCAGTAGATATGCACAAGGTTGATACTGAAATTTGCATATTTTTATGTAAGTGGACTGATTTATCTTTTGCGCGTGTTCACAGCACTGAAACCTGGCAGACATTCAAGCATGAGAGCATATTAATCGGTTAAATAAATGTGGAAATATACTAATTTCAACTTAATTTTTCCACAAACCCCAAAATAAATATGGATAAATACAGATAAAACTAGCAAAAAATAAATATGGATAAATACAGACGGAAATGGCAAAAAAATAAACACCATAAAACTGAGAGCCCTACTTATAATTCACGAATACTGAAATATCATCTGTCAAATGCTGCTGAAGGTGCTAGGATAACCTATGTACCTTTCACCTAAGCTGATGTTCCTGGAACTCTTGGAGAAAGTAGGTGAGCCCCAGGGGGGGAAGGAACCATAGTGGGTATAGGGTCTCAGCTTGCCAAAAGAGACACTACATAGAGCTCTGACAGCTCCTCTAAAGGAAGAATGGCATGGACAGATGTTCATAGATGGAAGAACCTATATACATCAATCAACTACCTTACCCTTACGGATTCTCTAAAGAATGAATCAATAGCTATTCAATTTTTTTATTTCTTCTAAAGTAAAAAAATCTTTAAGATTTTGTTTTGAAATTGCAACTATTCCAGGCTCTCTCTAAGTCCTGGAGCTTAGCTCCCTTACTCTGATAGCATTATCCAATGCTACCTGAAGGCTCACTATCTGTTCAGAGCGTTCCTTATTTTGATGCGCTTTAAAAGCTATAATCCTCCTCCATAATGTTGGTTTATAAGCCTCCCAAATTGAAAAAAATGAAGCCGTATTGCAATTGATAGTAAAAAAACTCCAGAATGAAATGCTTTGTTTCACCCACCCAGGTCTATCCCTATTCTTTAAGTCGATATCAACTTCTAAGGAGACCAAATAATTATCAGAAAAAGCATTAGTACAGAAATCTGTCTGCTCCTTGTTCAATAATTTTTATATTTAAAAAAATCTATTTGTGACTCAAATCAAATACAGCTTTATTCGATTAAAATCAATAATCATAAAAGCATGGATATCACAATTCAAATTAAAAACACAAACAAATATGACTACATTAACAACTGGTTCCTTGATTTGAAGATAAATTTTAAAAAAGCATTGACTGAAGCTACAGCAAAGACAGTATCTAACATTTGCAGAGCAATAAGTGCAGGTCGACAGTGCCTGAGGCCAAACAATTTCAAGACTGGCAAAATCCATCTTTTCCAAGGAATAGAATAGAATTTACACAGAAGTACAACATGCAATGTCGATTGAGTCGAGATATCGTCGCAAGGACAATTGCATAATTGTTTGGACCAGTCATTCCGTTCCGGGAAACTTAATAGCCTGTGAATAATTCCCAGGCGAAATCGAACTAACAGAAACCTATCAAAGTCACCATCTACTAGTTTTATATATGGTTGAATTGATAAATGAGTAGAAATCAACTGGTGGCTCTGGACTGATGTTTTCTTCAGTTCAATGGCCAATCTGCGGTCATTTAGATAATCCAAACACATTTTTTTCAGATCTTTTCTCGCTATCCCGGCCAAGGTTGTGGGGTTATCGTAAAACTCACAATGATCTAATTTGCCACAGAATGATTTGACGTATGTTAGCCATCTGATCTTTAAGACCCCTTCCAATTTTAAAAGGTCAAGGATTATAGAGCGGTTCAGGGCCAGATTATCCGAGGTCCAAATCCTGTGCCACTCGAGTATTGGTTGTATTTTGATAATGTCTTCTAAATAACCAATTCCTAGTTCTACGTGGCATGAGTAAGTTGAGGTGGACTCTGGAACCGCCAATAAAAACCTTAAAAATTTATTTTCCACCGTCTGTAAGGTAGTGACATCAACGACCCCCCAGACACCTGCTCCATAAGTAGCAACAGAGACGCATTTTGCGTTATATATTTTTAACAATTCATAGGGGGGCCTTTTGCCCAACTTTTTGCTAAAATTATGTAGGGCAGTCACTGTTCTAACGAACAGAATCCTCCTAACTTTCACAGCTTGATGCCAACTCAATTTATTATCAAATAAAATGCCCAAGTATGCAAATGATTTGGTGTACTCTATAGGTTTGTCGTATACAAACATAGTCTTAGGGGTTCTACTCTGACTAGTACCGCAAGACATAGCAAATGTTTTGGTAACATTAATAGTGAGTCCCAAATTGGTCATAAAATTCTCAAAAGCAGGGACGACACGTTGTAGGGCAAGGGGAGTACAGGCCATTAACACGGCGTCATCAGCATATAGTAAAGCCGGAATGGGTCTAGAATCTATTTGAGGAAGGTCAATACAATTAAGTACTAAGTGTTTACCTAAACCATTAATATAAAGATTAAAAAGGAAGGGAGCGAGAACACAACCCTGTCTCACTCCCTTACCTATCCTAAAATCAGAAGTACATTGACCCTCGGTCCCGTACCTCACCCTTGCCTTGGCCCCTGCGTAGAGCTGTTTGAGAAAAGAAATTAGGGGAATATCCACACCTAAGTCTTCTAGGATTACCCATAGCTTATCATGGACGACACAGTCGAATGCTGAAGATAAATCGACGAAGGCTAAGTATAAATTGCCCCTTTTTGCTGTCGTATACTTATTAATTAAAAGATTTAAATTAAGGCTCTGATCCACTGTCCCCATACCCTTGCGAAATCCATATTGAGTGTCACTTAAAATCCCAGTGTCTTCAGCCCATTCTTGTAATCTGTTTAAAACCACTCGACCAGCAATTTTCATCGAAGAGTCTAACAGGGAAATTGGACGATAGCATGCCGGGTTAGCTCTGTCGCCTTTCTTAAAAATGGGTACTAAAATAGAGACTAACCAGGTAGGAGGAAGACTTAACGCACTAGAAGCATTAAAAAGTAAGGTTAAAAGAGGTCCCCATAAATCAGGATTACATTTAAAAAGGTCCGCAGGGATGCCATCCGGACCTGGTGCCTTGCCCAGTCGGCTAGCCAAAATAGCCTCATTTACCTCATGGGGCTCAAATACCAGATGAATTGCGGATTCTGCACCCGGCGGGGACTTCTCAAAATCCACTAGGCCTGGGGCGTTTTCAGTGTCAATAGGACAACTATAAAGCTGCATATAATGACTAATCCATTCTTTTTCAGGTATTGCAATCTCAATGGTGGCCCTATTCTGGTTAATTAGGAATGGAGCATTGACGGCCTTCCAGAAGGCCGCCGAGTCTTTCGATAAGGCCGCTTCCTGAAGAGTGGACCACAATATCTTTTTTACTTCCAATTTCCTATTTTTCAAGGCGATTTTATATTCCCTCCTAGCATTAGAAACATCGATTGGGTTTTTGGGATTGGCATGTAGCACTTGCTTCAGCTTTGAATATGCTTTAGTGCATATGTGGTCAAACCACCCAGACTTTGTAGCCTTACTTTTATTAGATTCAACAAAAAGAGCCTTTTTAATAGATTTTCCTATTATTAAGAAATTCTCCAAAATGGCTCTATAATCACCTGGATCTTGTAAACAGTTTACAATGTTACTATAACAATCTCTGACTAATGTACCCAGAAATTCTTCAGGATTAACTCGTTCCCAACTTAGTACGTATCCATTCTGTCTGATGAGTTTGATGTTATCAATATTGTTGAGATCTCTGCCCCTCTTGCCAGATGGATGGGACTTCATCATCATACATGTACTTTGTGGGAAATGGTCACTTAAGGCTAGGTCATGTGTATAAAAATTCATAACTCTAGAAGAGTGCCTGTTATGTGACAATATAAAATCTATTGTGGAAGAGGCACCACGACCATTAAATGTTGGAGAGAACGCAGTTGGAGGGGTAGTTAACATGTTACAAAAGCCCAAATCCAGTGTTGATAAAACATCATTAAGTAACTCTCCTTGGATTGTGTGTGCAAAATGTGGCAGACAATCTTCGTCATTATAATCGTGAGTTAAGCCACATAGCCCTTTACCTGTATGTTCACATAATGGGCAATTAAAATCTCCCCCCCACAAAAGGACTGCATCCTTGTCCTGGGAATCCTGAATCCACTCCAGCTTTTCTAAAAGGGTTTTTAGAGTGCTCACAAATAGTGGCTGAGGAACATTATTATAAAAGTTTACTACTATCAATTTCAAATGACGATCACAAGTAAGGCCGATAATTTGGTAATAGGGGCCGTCAAAGAAGTTACATTTATCAAAGTTCAATAAATTGGAAATATAAACACAAAGGCCACCCTTTGCTCTACCGGAAAAGGATGGAACTGCTGGTGTAAAGAAGGTTCTGAAACCAGCCAGGTGAACAGTTTCCACTAGCCAAGTTTCCTGTAGGCAAAGAATATCGAAATTCCGTATAAAGTCCAGCCAGATACCATTTGACAATTTCGATTTCAATCCTGCTACATTCCAGTAAGCAATTTGAAGACCTTTAGGACTAACTCCTGCATTCTCCCCTCACAGTCATGACCCACAATTTCCATAGGTGACAACTGGGACATACAAGTTTGGGGACCCGTTGTCATGAAGTCAGGTGCTAGGGTAGTTTTGGGAATTTTAGAATCTAAGCTTGATCTTCCCACTAAATCCAGACGGAGAGGTATAATACAAGCCATGTCACTTCGCCGTACATTATTATCGAGAAGTGGCATGCAGATTTCATATGTACTAGGCGATGGCGCCGCCCCAGGTGTTTGGTCCAAAATATCCCCTTGCTTGACCAGTCTACTATGTCAGTCTACATCTTCTAGAGGGGGCAAGGACTCAAATCGGTTATATGTATGTATGGGATATGAATAGCCAGAGTCTTTGTTTGGAGCTCTTTTTCCTGAGGCACCGGGCTTATAAAAGAAACCCAGGGGAACCACACCAATATTGCCTGGGATCAGTGAGTGATATTCCATAGAGCCCAAGATCCATTGAACAAATTGAGGTGTCTTGAAGCTCAAAACCACACAATCACCTGGCAAAATTTTAGAATCTCTTCCCACCCAGCCCACCCTTCTTACCATTTTAAATTCCGCAAACAATCTGCCTGTTTCACCGATCCTAGAACCCAGCCACGCTAAGGATTTATTTCTTAACTCCTGCCAGGGTTCGTGCTGGTCAATTCTAAGTTTTGGCACGTTGGTTAGAATCACAGTGCAGGGTGTCGCGGGAGGCGGTAAGTCGAGGAGAGGGGCAGTTTGAGCAATCACAGGGTTTACAGCTGGTACTATATTGTGTCTACTGACGTCACCAATGTTGTGGTCTGCCAGGGTTTGCCTTTGATGTAAGCAATTTGAGGTACTACCCTGCGATGTGAGTGGACACACACCAGGATGTCTGTTGTTGTTCGACTGTGTGTTGTTAGATCTAGATGTGATCTCAGCCTTGTCTTTATTTGGCCGGTTTATAGGTACGATAGAGTTGGATGTCGGCACTTCGGGAGTAATAGCGTGCTCGGGATATTTAAGTATAACCTCTTCGATTACACCAAGCCTAGTGGAGATGTTACTGAGGGAATCCCTAATAAAGGTATCCAGTGCCTCTAACTTGGTTTGAATAGCTGATAAACTAGCCTGGGGTGGTTTATGGGACGAGGTAAATTCCAAATCACGCGATGCTTTTTTAGATTTTTTTGCAGAGGGCTTGTAAGTTCCCTTGGGACCGGGTTTAGGTAGATTGACTTTAGCCCTCGGGGTTAAATCTACCGCTAAACGTGCGTTTGTAATTGGGTGTTTTGAACGTTTAGAGGGTGGTTGTAGTTCAACGTCCTGTTCAGAAAAGGATATATGATCTGGAGTGTCTTGTACACACCCATTACTCGTCACAATATGGTCAGCCACCGATTGATTACTATGGTTCGCCGGTAAGTCCCCTGAGCAGGCTGTAACAACCGTGCCATCACGAGAGATGGCTTCTTCAACCGACACTATTTGCTCCTCCAAGGCTCCCATTGCGCCCGTTAGATAACTTAAAATAGAGGCGCAGGGTCCCTCCCCCGCTTTTGTCTGTTTCTTAGACTGGGAACTTACAGCTTTTCTCTTAGTCATTGTGGGAAATCTAAATAGGTAAGACTAAAAGGCTAAAGTATGATAAAACAGACAATAGGAAAGAGGAATACCACAGGGTAATAACTCAGATAAACTCAAGGTTCTCCAACAAATAGTGGTAAAATGATACCAGAATCGAGAAACAAAAAATTAAAAAAAAAACAATTTAGCATTTACCTCAGGGCACACACTGAACAGCGATTTCTATCACACATCACACATACAATAAGGCATTTGATAAAAAGCAGTATAATAACCACTTAGCTGGTAAGACAAGGATGTTCAAAAGTAGAAGGGCCAAAACACCAAAAACCAAAGTCATAGGCCCAGCCCGGTCTATGCCTGGCTATGACGGGCTAAGACGGGCCCGTCTTGGCCCGGTCTTCGCACGGGCGCGCCCGCGCGCGTCCCGCGAAGCGGGACCGCCGCCGTCAATTTCACTGCCGCCCAGGGACCAGGGTCAAAGTGCTGGGTGCCTTTAGGTCAGGGCCTCTGGAGAAAGTGCAAAGTGCAAGGTCCTTAGTGCGCGTTCCTCCTCCTGCGGTCTCCCGTGAAGCGGGACCGCCGCCGTCAATTTCACTGCCGCCCAGGGACCAGGGTCAAAGTGCTGGGTGCCTTTAGGTCAGGGCCTCTGGAGAAAGTGCAAAGTGCAAGGTCCTTAGTGCGCGTTCCTCCTCCTGCGGTCTCCCGCGAAGCGGGACCGCCGCCGTCAATTTCACTGCCGCCCAGGGACCAGGGTCAAAGTGCTGGGTGCCTTTAGGTCAGGGCCTCTGGAGCAAGTGCAAAGTGCAAGGTCCTTAGTGCGCGTTCCTCCTCCTGCGGTCTCCCGCGAAGCGGGACCGCCGCCGTCAATTTCACTGCCGCCCAGGGACCAGGGTCAAAGTGCTGGGTGCCTTTAGGTCGGGGCCTCTGGAGCACGTGCAAAGTGCAAGGTCCTTAGTGCGCGTTCCTCCTCCTGCGGTCTATTTGTGACTCAGTTTTAAATCTATAGAAGAAACATGTATACTGTTTAGCTTCTGAATGGTCTTCTCTACAAAGATTGATTAACGGATAGCTAGACTTAAAAGTTCTTTTACTTTTTTATGTTTTAGGCTTGAGCTGCTTTTTATTCTTGTTTGAGGTATTTCCAGCCAGATGTTGAATAAAATTGAAATCACCCCCAAAATCAAGGGACCAACAGCTCCCCAGGCAATTTCATAGATCTGTGTGAGAGCATCTGTGTCATCTCTTATTGGGCCATAATAATTTATGAGATTGAGATTTTGACCATTCGTTATAACTTTGACCCAGAGCCATCTGCCATATGGATCTCGAATCACTTCACTCGGCTCCCAATCAATGCTATTGCTTAAAAAGATCACGACGACTCCCTTTACCGCCCCCTAAGCCGACGCGAAGAATGCTTGGGAATACTTTTGAGGGACTGCCAACTTCAGTGTGATACTCTTCAAATGGGTCTCCTATAAGTAGCTAACCTCTGGCGAAAAAGAGGCTAAACCCATCAGACAGCCATATTTATGTTTACTGGTTAGCCCTTTGACAATGCTAGAAAGAATTAGAATTTTGCTTTTTCACGAATGAAGAGATCATAAGAACACTCTAGATATCCCCCTAAACACACTTCCTCTACTAATTACCTTCATATAATTGAATGAAATGTTCTTTTCCTGTCCTCTATGAATCTGCTCATTTTTCCAACTAAAAAGGTGTTCCCAAAGCCATTCTGACTGCCCTCTCTCAGAACCCCCTGTGCACCCCAAAGGAACCCCTGGTGGGAAGGGAAGACCCCGTCTCACTCCCTTCCCTATCATGTTAACCCCATGTGTGCCTTGGTATGGCACTTTAGGTCATCAATCCGATGCCATGAGCAGCAGGGAACCCCAAGAAAACACTCTAATATGTAACAATGTCAATTGGCGGATGCATCCTAATTTGAGGCTTAATCGCCACAATCTCAGCCCTGGTTTTTCTGCTGTAAAATTTCTTTCGCCTGCTGAATCAAAGGTAAAATCTGTAAATGTCCTTTAACAATCACTTTCAATTCAGACTGTTGGACTATAGCCGTCAGAAATCCTTGATCCTAAAATTGATTCAGATTCAATCTGAATTCACGCCGGCGTTTTCCAGCTGCAGCCAACAATTCTGCAAAGATGTTTAACCCAAACTTGTCTGATGTCTGGAACCACTTTGATTTGATGGCTGCTGCTATAATCGATTCCTTTATTCGAAAGTCTCCAAAGATAACAAGGAAAGTGTGTGGATATTTTGCATTGGTCTGTTAGTCAAATGAACACGGTGAGCCCTCATTATCGAATGGCAATCTTCGTTAGGCAGCTCTCTTGGACTGACATACTTTTGAATGAGATCTGATATATATTTGATGGTATCTTGCCCAGGATCTTGCCCTTCCGGGATGCCCAAAGAACGCAAATGTGATCTTCTCGGCCTATTCTCAAACTCTTGGAGCCTGATCTGAGTTTCCTCCAGCTCTCGACTGTACTTGGCTTGAAAATGCTGGAAATTTTTCTGGGCATCTTCAAGATCAGAGATTCGCTGCTTGGCAAGGGCCATCCTTTGATTTAACTGCAGGAATATTATCATTGATGATCGCCAGCTGGTTCTTCACTTCTGTGTGAGCTTTTTCTTGAGCATTTTTTAGTTGCCTTATTTCTATCAAGATTTCTCTCAACATGTCTTATGACTGGAATGTAAACGCAGCAGCTCCCTCCATAGCAGAACCTGTATCTGTTCTTGGCTCCAGTTGCAATGCTACTTCATGTTGCAAGATCGTATCGCGGCAAGCTTTTTGCAATGCTGGCAACCCTTTTGAAATATCCTGCAGTGCTGTTCCTGTAGTGAGGACATTTCTTTTTACGAGCGATGGACTTACGAATGGCAAATGTACTATCCGTTGCGAATTTTGGTTTATTTCAGGAGAGCCCAGTACTGCCAGTGTTTTTGACTTTGCCCCCTTTAGTCCTGACAATAGGATTGAGGGTTTTTGCCCCAGACAGTCGCTTCGTATAGGTGCTAGTACTGGGGTTGAATTCACCAGAATTTTGGGACACTATGTCTCGCCTTCACTTGTTGCTGCCCACTGCAGGGGTCTTTCCTGGTTTTTTAAGGACTCATTTGCCTGGCCCAGCAAACAATATTTTAACCCTAATTCAGGTGAAGCCGGTGACTCGTTTTGTGAACAGTTCAGATTCATGCTCTCATTGCTCTCCACAATATCGTCTTCTCGATTTTCTAGGTTGATTGGTTCGACCTGTTTTTTCCCTATGCGTTATTTTTAACCTTTGCTCGGGTTTGAGATTTTAGCCTGGGTGCAAGTTTTTAAGGTCCAATCTTGTGCCGAAAAGCGCTTCATAACCCCTGTTTCAGTAGTCAGTTAATAAAGAGAACATAAATCGGAAGGCAATTTAAGAATGTTGTGAATCCCAGAAGATTCAATGCGGGGCGAATGGAGTGGCAGCAAGCCGCACTCAGCACTTAGGAGGGCCACCTCCAAAACCACCCCGGAGCGGCACCCTGCCGGGAGGCCTAAGTCACTCCAGGTACAGTTCTAAAATTGCCCCTCTGAACTGATTCCCCCCTCCTACCTCAGAGTAACAAGCAGGGGTGGGAAACTCGCTGAATTCGCCCAAATTCACCAGGGCCAGCTGCCTGAAGTATGCAGAACTGCACAGCAGGTGAGCTTGTCACCAAACTCGAACGTTTTCTATGTCTAAGTCCGTTTCCTCAAGCCGCGGTTTATCTCCTGTAGCCGCCGCAGCTCTGCTCCGCAGATTATGCCAATGGGGATTGGGGAAGACACAGCTTCGAACTCCCGTCTAGATTCTGCTTCCACGCACTTACAGCAACCGCTAACTCCTTATCTGGAACCGCCCGCGAATCCGTGACAGCACCATACGCCAACAGTGAACTGCGGGCGGTAAACAGAGCGAGTCACCAAGCATCGCTCAGATCCTCTGCGTGGCGATCAGCGACTGGAAGTGACCTCAGCCGTAGAGCATGACAGGACGCTCTCGGACCTTTACAGACCAGGAAGACATTGTGAAACTTTATTTTCAGCATTATTATGATATTTATCAGACTCAATACATGGTGCCAATAAGTCTGATAAACAGCACTATGATTTGTTCACTCTCCCCTCTCTATCCAAGTCTCTTTCCCAGACAATGTTGAAGCCGATAACAACCTCTGAGATTCAACAAGCATCAAAGAGAATGCCTAATGCTAAAGCCTGTGGAAATGATGGGCTACCTACAGAATTCTTTAAAATATTTACCAGCAAACTTGTGCCATTCTAGCTGTTCTATTCAACTTTATTAAAGGCGGGGGTAAGAGACCTTCAACTTTTCAAGAAGCAATAATAGTTTATCATCTTAAAAAAAGATAACAACCATAAATCTGTTCATTCATACAGACCAATCAGTCTGCTAAATACAGACTATAAGCTGATAATGAAGCTGTGGGCTGCCCGCGTAATGCCAGCAGCACAACAGCTAACACATGTAGACCAGAGTGGTTTTGTGGCAGGTCGATCAATATCTGTAAATACCCCGTTTTTAATTCAGGCAATAGACTATTTCTCAATGAACCACATAAAAGCCGTTCTTATGATGATTGACGCCAGAAAGTCATTCGATCTTGTGAAATGGGATGCCTTGTTTTATAGTCTTCAAAAATGTGGTTTTCTTTCTCCGTTTATTTTGATGCTAGCAAATTTGTATATGGGGAATCAAGCAAAGTTGATAGCTAACTCTAAAATGGCAGGTTCAATTATGATCAAAAGAGGAACACGTCAAGTGTGTTCCCTTTCCCTGATGTTATTCACTTTATCGAACCTCTAGCAATACAACTTCGTAATAAGGATGATAATATAAAGGCTCACAAAGAGGGGTTGGTGAGGCTTAAATTATTTGCCGATTATATGATTTTATATCCCCAGCCTGATGAGGATAATATAGAATGATATTTCCGAACAATTACAGACTTTACTAAGATTGGGGGGTACAAGATAAACAAAACAGAATTACTGCTTTTTTATGCGACAGCTGACGACCTCCCGATTTCAGTACAGTCTTGGGCAAGGATGACGCCAATTACATATCTCGGTATAATTGTGACAAATAATTTTTCTAGCCTCTTCTATCTGAACTATAGTAAAATGCTATGTAAAATCAAGGGTTTGCTCGATAGGTGGTCTTTGTTCCCTTCGACTATAATACGCCGCATCTCAATAATAAAAATGTTAATCTTGCCATTGCGAACATTTTTATTTTCTAATGTTCCATTTAAAATCCCCAATAGTTTCTTTCAGGGACTAGATTCAGCTCTGAGGAGTTTCATTTGGAACAAAAAATCAGCGAGGGTTAAGCTAGGGGTTCTACAACTCGAGAAATTACAAGGAGGCTTGGCGTGTCCCAAATATTTGTATTTATTATCAGGCTGCTTTACTGGATGCACTTTCACTTTATCTAAATAGGGATAGGGCACTAGATACGTTTTTTGCGAGACATATTATTCAGGAATCAGCAATTAGTATACCAGTGTTTATGAAAAAAGAGAAGGTACCAAAATAACTAGATAGAAGTTTCTTGGAGAGTCTAGCTCTAAATGGAACTGATGGAAAAAGATAAAGATGGGGCCGTTTGCTAGAAGAGGACCAGTTGAAGTTTGGGACCCTGAAGGTTGCAATTGATACAGTACCTTCTGCAACATTATTGTCGCCACACCCTGAAGGATGTAGTAGCATGTTAGTCTATGGGCAACGATGTGCTGGTGTGGCTGAACGCTACACAGTTATCAAATTCATCCGTTTTCTCATTAGTGGAATGGCGGCAAAATCAAGTTAGCTGATGTGTGAAATACGAAAGATGTCCTGGTAAGGAGAATTCGACAGATCATTGTTAAGTACATTTGCCGTTTGGGGGGCGTGGCCAAGCCGGCTACCATGGCGGCTGCAGCTTGCTAGGGCTCTGAGATCGGGCCGGACAAATGACTGACTCCAGGCGTTGCTCCTGCATAGAAACGCAACCCTGGGCGTCGGAACGGTCCTGGCATCCACTGCTGTGTGGATGCGGGGCACTGAGGGGGAGAAGAGCAACAGCGGCGAGATGAAGCTCCGGACTGGGACTCGGTGTCTCAAGATGGCGGCGGGCGGTCACGCAGGTCTGCGATAGTGCGCCCGGAGGACGGCTGGGACACTGCTGTAGCCGGCGAGCTCCCCTGTGACCCCCAATTGAAGCGACACCGGCGTGTGATCGGCGCTGGTGGGTGGCGGAGCCCCGGAGGCTGGTTGCAAGAGCGAACGTCCTTCTGCCTGCATTGGCGCGAAGAGGATGGGCGGCCATGACACCAGCGGCGCGCGCCCCGCGCAGTGACCAGCTCCACGGGTGAGGAGGCGAGGCAGTGCGGACGAGAAACGACGCATTCCCTGTGGGGCGCTTGGAGGCTGCGATGTCCGCGGTGAGTGCGGAGCTGCGGGGGAGCCCTGGTGTGTCTTGATGCGGGGTTGGGACGCCTGACCCTAACATGGCGCCCGACGGGACACCGCTGTAGCAGAGCCTGGAGCCCGAAACAGAGGGCAGGGACAGCCGGCATCAGTGGGATACGGCCTGCGCTCTCCCCTTATCAGGCCTGGGACGCCTCACCCTGCAGGGAGGCACACAAATGGATGACACCCAGCAACAGACTTAATAACAGGTCCCACGAGTCGGCGGAGGGCAGCCCCTCTGGCGATCTACTAAAGGGCGCCGAGCGGCGGAGTGTCCACCGGGCGTGAGGCGGCCCGCTTTGCGGGGAGACACACGGTGGGACGATACCTGTCATATGCTCTGAGCGCTAATCCCTGAAGTCGACGGACGGCGGTCTCCTTGTGGCCCACAGGCGGGGGAAGTGTGGCGGAGTATCTCCTGGACCTGAGGCGGCCTGTGGCAGAGTACGGACGCATCCGGCGGGGACGCAGATCGCTGGTGAGGGCAGGACCGACAACGAGGCGACCCCCTTGCCTCCTGGGGGAGAGAGGGAACCCGCGTCCTCGGCAGACGGGCACGACGTGCTGAAGTACCCCGATCGCAGCAATGAGGAAGCCCCGGGGGACCCAACAGACGGCGGTTCCCGAGACGGCCCCAGAGAAGATGCCCAGAGCCCGGACATGGGTGGGCGCGGTGGAGACACAGCCCGACTCCTCGGTCTCTGTCAAGTTGGACCAGGTTCTAGCCGCCATTGAGCATTCCAGAGTCTCGATGGAGGAGCGACTCGGGACGCTAGCGACGGACATCAGCCTTATCCGTGACGACCATCGGAAACTGGTGGATAGAGTGAAAGACGGAGAGAAGAAGATGGCGGACATACAGCCAACGATCGATAAGCACCAGCAGACTCTCCAGGAGGTACTGCATCACCTGACCATCATGGAGGAACGTGCGGACGATTTAGAAGGACGCTCAAGACGCTGCAACATTCGCGTACTGGGGCTACCCGAAGGAATTGAAGGCACGAACCCCCTGCAATACTTGGGAGACGTGGGTGAAATCCTTCACTCCGGAAAAGGATCGCTCCGCATTCTTCTCTTTGGAAAGAGCCCACAGGGTCCCGGCCCGCAGACCACCCCCAGGGGCGCCCCCAAGGCCGATGTTAGCAAAGTTCCTCCACTTCCGGGACAGAGATGCAGTACTACGAGTGGCGGGCACCCTGCAGGTCGACAATCGGCATATCATGGTGTTCCCAGACTATGCAAGAGCAGTTCAACAACAGCGGGCCTCCTTCCTGAATGTAAAACGCCGGCTGCATGAGAATAATATCCAATACTCCCTGCTTTTTCCAGCTCGCCTCAGGGTGGTCCACGCAGATTCCACTGTATTTTTCGCTAATGCCACGGAAGCTCAGGATTGGGCAGACCTACATTGCACACGGCAGTCCAGAGCGGAGATCACAAGAGACCCACACCCTGAGCCTTCACGATCCGGAAGGCGCTCACAGCGGCGCCCACGAGGTGAAGTGAGTGGTAGAGCCCGTGCACACACCCAGGACTCTCCTGACTTAGAGCAAATTGTGAAAGAACGGAGGGGGGCCCTACAAGCGGTGATCGATTTGCAAGCATCTCCCCTACCGGACGACATTGACCGACCACCACATATCTTTACCTCGGAGGGAGAGAATGACAGTGACGGAACAGTGTCGGGGGAGGACTCTGTGAGGCCCCCCATGGTCACTCCGCAGACGGCGGACCTCATTCTAGACGAACAATCTGGCTCTCGAGCGAAATGAGATGGGACTCCTGAAACTGGCATAGAGCTGAGTACACTTTCTCCCCCACCCGCCGAATTTAGACTTCAGTCCCGCTACTCGCTACAGCAGGAGCAACGCCCATTTTCCCTACTAATGGCCCGATTCGCATCTGGCCCAGTACGCATGCACCGCCGCCCCCTTCTTATATTGTTGTACCCCCCTTAATTGGGTAAACAGGTTTGGACGCATCGTCTTTGGCGATGGGCCCTAGGCATTGGGAATGTTCCCCGACCCCGATTGTTCAGTTGCTTGTCCCAGTTCAGCACTTCCCCCACCCCCGCATGGAATGACACGGAACCAGACATCCACTACTTATGACTACACAGCGTCGGGGGATTCAGACACCCTTAGCCAGCTAGTGCGACCGAGCTTTGCGCAACTCAATAGGCGTAGCTCCCGCGCATGGCGAGCAGGCGCACAGACATGACACCTCATACGACACACACTGATGTTACCATCCTCACCCTAAATGTTAGGGGGCTTCACACTCCACGCAAACAATATGCGGTGTACTCCTATGCAAAGCGTCACACCACCCCGATAGTTTTTCTACAAGAGACACATCTCATCGCGAAAGAGGTTGGGAAACTGCAGTCAAAATGGAGGGGTCTCATGTGCGCCACAACTTATTCTGCGTATGCACGAGGGGCGTTGATTTGGGTGCGACCAGGAACTCCCTTTCAGGAGCTTCGGAGGGTGGTCGACAAAGAAGGTAGATATGCACTGCTGGAGGGTCTGTTGGACGGGCAGGTAGTACTTCTCGGTAGCATTTACGCCCCTAATGTAGAACAAGACAAGTTTTGGGACCATCTCACAGTGGTCCTCGCCCCATTTGCTTCCATACCATGGGTCCTGGGAGGAGACTATAACTGCACGCTCGACCTGAACCTGGACCGCTCACACCCCCCTCCACCGCACTCCCCGGCACATAAGCAAACTGACAGGTTCCGGGCTTGGATTACACACTGGTCGCTCACCGATGCTTGGCGAATGCGCCACCCCCTGACCCGATTGTATTCCTTCCACTCCATCCCACACAATTTGCGCGTCCGTCTGGACCGATTTTTATGCTCGGCGACTATATTGCCCAAGATTACCCACACAGACTACTTGGGCAGGATCATATCCGATCACGATGCTCACATTCTCCAGTTACACTGGCGGCCCCCACACCCGCCGGTCCCCACCTGGCGCTTACCGCAGGACTGTCTGTCAGTCAGGAGAGTAGCATCCAAGACTATTTCACACGCAATTCGGGTACAGCATCATCCAAGCTAGTGGAATGAGATGGAAAGTGGTGGCCCGGGGAGAGTGCTTGAAGCAAATAACGGGAGTTAAGCGCATACTAGAACAGGCTCTCACCACTACGGAGCAACGCTTGGCGACTCTCACCAAACGGGATGTCACATCCGAAGGGGAGACGCAGCGTATAGCCGAAGCCAAAACTGCCTACCAAGCTGCTTCCGCGGATTTACGAAAGTACAACTTCCGATCATACGCTACACGGATGCATAAAGAGAGGGACAAGACAGGCACTCTCCTTGCATGGTTGGCCAGGCAGGACACGGACGTCAAGCCCATTACCGAGATACTGGACCCTGGGGGGATGTTAGTGCGTTCCCAGGCGGGGATTCTTGGGGCTTTCCGCGACTACTATGCGGAGACATATAGCGACCCCGCCTCTACCCCGCAAACTGTAGTGGATCGATTTCTCGATCCTCTACTTATCCCAACAATCACGAGGACAGAGAGGGAGGCTTTAGACGTCGTAATAACCTCGGCAGATGTGACACGGGCCCTGCATGCCCTAGCCCGAAATAAGGCTCCGGGACTAGATGGGTTCCCATTAGATATTACACGACATTCTCAGTGCACCTAGTCCCTCGCTTGGTAGAGGTGTTTGCGGCGGCACTGAAGCAGGGAGAACTACCGAAATCCATGCGAGAATCCGTAATTGTGACGTTCCTGAAACCACATAGGGACCCGCAGCAAATGGCCTCCTATAGCCCCATATCGCTGTTGTCCGCCGATTGCAAACTCCTCGGGAAGACACTGGCGGATAGATACGTACAAATCATACGCTCCCTGGTCCACCCGGATCAGTGCGGATTTATACCCGGCAGACGCACGTCCCAGAACATACGTCGGGTTTTCCACATCCAGGATCAGGTAAGGGGGATATACCCTCGAGCGGCCAGTCTCATCCTAGATCTTGAGAAGGCCTTCGATTCCCTCACATGGCAGTTTTTGTTTTCTGTGCTGCAGCGAGCGGGCATTGGGCCCACCCTCCTAGCTTATACGCGCCTACTGTACACCGGGCTGACTTCGCGGATACGCCTAGGCCGGTACATATCGACGGAGTTTGCGGTTCAGAGAGGCACGCGACAGGGCTGCCCGTTGTCCCCTCTACTTTTTGCTCTGGCGGTGGAGCCTCTCGCCATACGACATCGGCGGGAAGGGGAGAGCTGGGGCATCCCGATAGCAGGCACAGTGCATAGTGTTTCCTTATACGCTGATGACTTGTTGATTTATGTGCGGGACATCACGGACGACCTGACTCCCCTCTGGGAAACTTTGACGGAATTTACCGCGGCCTCGAGACTACGGGTGAATTGGGATAAGTCCACGATTTATCCGCTGCATCCGGATCTGCCCCCACGGGAGGTTCGCCTGGGTGCTCAGCGGGTGCCCTGGAGCGCGGAGGCCCCCCGATACCTCGGGATCCGTCTCTACCACTCCTCCGCAGATATGTTCGAGGGTAACCATAGCAGGGCATTGGCGAGTCTTAGGGCCACGGTCGGATTTTGGAAGAGCCTTCCATTGGCTCCAATTGGGAGAGTGGCATTGGCCAAAATGATCATGGTTCCAAGATTGTTGTATTTCTTTACCAATCTGCCAGTAATCCCGCCCAGAGCCTTTTTTCGGGATCTAGACTCCCTCCTCAGTGCGCTCATTTGGGGGTCCGCCAGACACAGAATAGCCCTGACAAAATTGCAGCTGCCCACCACACAGGGCGGCTTGGGAACCCCCTCATTCGAGGCCTACTTCTTGGCAGCACAGCTGCAATGGCTGTCTCACTGGGCGGCAGACAGGTATACTGTGGAAACTCGCACCATCGCAGGACGGATATCGGTTCCGGAGATCCGTCGCCTACTCCTCCCCGGCACTAAACCAAAACGCACATATCCTCTACAGGTGTCAGTGGCACGTAGGTGCATGCTGCGGATACACCGCATGTCCCCGGGGACGCCGTTGTACTCCCCTCTACCCACTCTAGTGGGATGGCCCAAACAGGAACACTACTACACACATAGCACGCTTCGCACGTGGACATCGTGTGGCTTAACGGAGGTGGAGTCCCTTTTCGAGGACGGGCAACTACGACCGTTCCATAGCCTTGTGGAGGAGTACGATCTTCCCCCAGGACAATTCCTGCTTCACCGCCAACTCCTAGATAGCTACCGACCGTATCAGGACCTAATCAAAGGGGAACCACAAACACATCCAGTTATCCACACGATTCTACACATGGGAGCAGGGCGCCATCTAACTACATGGCTTTATAAAGCCATACGGGAACTGACTAATAAGCCACTGGAGACCCTGCGAGCCACCTGGGAGGCTGAAATCGGGCGGGTGCTCCATGAGGGGGAGTGGGAGAGAGCTCTAAAGTACCCTAAGAAGGTCTCTAGAAACGCACGCTTTAAAAACATTCAATATTATATCCTGCACAGGGCCTATTTAAAACTTGCACGCCTCCAACGATTCTACCCTGACACTCAGTTCCTATGCCCCAGATGCCATGAGCGGAATGCAGATTTCCGACATATGTTTTGGAATTGCTCCGTCATTAAAATTTTCTGGCACCACATTCACACTGCTTTGGGTACCCTCACAGGGCTAACCTGCAAGAACACATGGGAGGCCAGCGCCATAGGCATCTTTCGCGCAGGTAAGCAGCACAGGGTGCAGACTCGCTTCCTCTCCCTAGCGGTGCTCTTAGCCAAACGCAGCATCGCCATGCATTGGCGTTCCCCCACCGGTCCACCGTTGGCGGCTTGGGTGAGAGCTACACACAAATGGGCGGCGGCGGAGGAGGAGACATTGCGGGAGGAGGAGGTAAGAGGGATCCGCAAACACCCTATATCAATGGAATGGGCCATGCTATTATATCAGTTCAAGCAGCTATCCCCGGGAGCAGACCCAACAGACGGCCCGCCCACATCGTCAGTCCTGCACACGCAGTCACAGACCCTGCCTAACTAATCTCTCGGAATCCCGACCACATGAGCTCATAACAAGCCCCAGCATCAGGTATATTATCGCAGTTTTAGGTCGAACCAAATAGGATAGGCAATCATGAGTCACAGAGGTGCCTTACCCATACGACGTTTCATACCCTCGCTAGCGTAACTGGATAAGTTCTTCCATGCCCGTCCCCTAGTTTATGCCCGCGTTACACCCCAGTTCCTGTGCCATATCTGGAACCCGAGACAGCAGGGTATATACGTCACGATATATCTGTACATTGCTTATGCTCCCCGTTGACGAATCCCCAGTATATACAGTTGCTATGTACCACTACTGGATGTGCAATCTGACACGACTATTTGAAAGTTTTGTATGATGTACAATATATGCAATATGAAAATGGCAATAAAAATAAGTTTAAAAAAAAAAAAAGTACATTTGCCGTTTGAGAAGATGTCACGTGAAATACCGTAGATTTGGATGTGGGTGTACGATGAAAATGGCAATTGTTCGTATGTGTGCCAAAGATCAATTTTATTAATGCAACAGAAATCTCAAAATCAACTTTACAATTCATTAAAAAGTAGAAAAATGTAATTAAAAGGGTGCCAATTACCAGGGATCAGTGCACTTAATTCTTAATTTTCATGTATCACTCAGGCTACTGCACCCTAAACCCGTCAGGAAATAAAAATAGGAAATAAAGGAAGTGTATTGCATGGACAGTATAGGGTGGAGACCCACTTTGGGGTCAATCTCACTCCAGGTAAACATAGGGTGTGCCTATGCAGCACCTGATTGGAGGCTAGGTTTCGGTCGATTATGACTAAGGCAATCCAGGCACTGCCCAAATCCCAGCCAAACCCAACTGGAAGCCTAAAAAACATACGGTACAGACGCTAAAGTCAACGACGGCTTTGGTCGTCGCACTCGTAGCAACATTTCATAGGATCCACAGATCCAAACTTCTCTGTAAGCAAACAAGTTCAGAGTACCTGCATTTCTTTAACTTGAAAGGACGAGTAACTGCACTTTTCAGCACAGGAGCAATACTGGTAATGGAACCTGCACATCTGATACTCTGGGATATTGATTGCCTGCAATTATGAATTCCCATTTAAACCACTGAACATGATCATACTTTTCCCCTCAAAAGTAGTAACAGTATTACTATTAAGTCGATTGCTTGCCACGTTTGTCTAAGGCCAACATTAAATCTCCCCACATGAACCTACAGCATTTGTTTCACAGAGTCGAGTCCTACCCTTGGACGACGACCTACTTGAATCAAGAGAGTATTTTGCCCAGTCGCAACGCAAGCTGCTAGAGATTCTCAGGGCAGTATTTTTGTAACACCGCCCCCACCCCAACCACAAAATAATAATTACAACTCGGTAATCTGCAAGCTTTTTTTAGAAAGGAGTTTAAGGGGAGTATTATGTTTATTAGGCAGAAGGGGTTAAAGGTAGCCAAAAAGTGCGCCTTAGCTAGTCCCAAATGGAACAGGGGCAGCAGTGTACAGAGAGAAAGGTTGAGCGCAGTGCTCCCCTTTGTATCTGCTGCTATCGCAACTTCCTTTCCCTGTCAACAGACGTGCGGCTGGTATCTTTTTAAAAATAATTATCATTCAAAATGTACAGCTCTGCCTTGTCGCGGACGCTGACTAAGTTTTGTGTGGAGAAACAGTGACCCCTTCTGGTCATAGGCAACCGGCACGTCATCCACACGTGCAAGAAAACGCATGTGCAGTCAGTCCTTCTTAATGGGCATTAACATCTGATCTGGGACATAAGTTAACAGAACTCAAACAAAACCCAAGCTAATAGAAGACAAGCATTGGCAAAGCCAATAGGTTTCGCCTTTTGGATATGCCAATGCAGATGCAGACCTAATGGCTATGCTAATGCTAATCACAAAAAGAAAAAGCTAATGTGAAAAAAATCCTGAAAAACAATGATTATATTCCGTCGTTTTACATAGCGCGAACTTGACCCCAACGTATAAGTTATCAGAGCGCTTTACATGAGCACAGCTGCGTTACACACAGACACGTTCATTTGTGTTTTGTTAGGCACGGGGAGATTAAGTGATTTGCCCAGAATCACAGGATGTTGTGCGTAACTGCCGAGACTCGAACCTGGTTCCCCAGATTTGAGATCGACCGCTCTAATCGTTAGGATATATCCTCTCCCTAAAGCACTGTCTAGCCGAGACCTTAAAACAGATCGGATGGCCCAGGACCCCATTTTTTTTTTTTTAATCTACCGTGTGTTAAGAGTCAAAGCCGGAGCAATTTTGCTCCGTCTTAAGTCACGGAACAGCACCAATTCGAATACTTCTAAAAGTATAAATATAAATATTTCTTGGAGATACAATGATTTTTTACTATACAATATGGGATAATGGTATACGTTTTTGGCGATTAAGGAAATAAATCCATCAATCTCCAATCAGGTATAAATGAGTTTAGCGAAATATGGATAATCAGCAGGAGAATCGGGGGCCTTGAGGAGGTGAAGACATTCCAATAACTAGCAGCGATCCTGCAATCCTATTCAGGGAGGGAGAACTTATTACCTACTGTAATTCAATCTTGCTGCTCTGGTGAGTAACAAAAAAATACTTTAAAAAAATATTAACAGTCAGAAGAAAAAGTCTATACCACACGATCGACTGCAGCTATGGAACATACATGTTTGCATTACACATCATTACGTTTGACTGTTCCAACTTTCTTTGGAATAGAATCGAAATAGTTTGAGGTTAGATATCAGCCCTACTTAATTGCCCTTCAAAATTCTTCAACTGCATCACAATAACAAGCACCAACGTGTTTAATAATTTGGAAGGATGCCTGATTGCGAATGTTATTTAATGCCTCAGAACCAGGAGAATGTGCGGACTATTTCTTTTGTACTATGTATTCTCCCCCTCCTTCAACAGTGTAACTTCTATGATACATAACAATTCTAAAGATGTTACTGGTCTTAGGGTGTGGACTTGCCTCAGGTATGTACTGACTAAGAAGACGAATGAAAAGGTAATGGGAACTGTGGGTACCCAGACCAAAGTCCGCATGGGAACCAGCTGACCACACTGCCTTCCAGTACAGTCTGTTCAAGGAAATTCCAAGCACCACCGAAGCAAGGCAGCAAAACAACCCAGCAAGGAAAACAAGTAACGAGCAGGAACAAGAACCCAATCCACAGCCACAAAGGCAACCCAAAACTAACAAGAGGAAAGAGCAGAACAAACAGAGCTCAACCGAAGACCTATAACTCCACAGGACCTAGGACTCCAGTTTACCACTGACACCAAAGAAAAAGAAGCTCATAAAAAGGAAGAAAATAAGTTACTTACCTGTAACCGTAGTTCTTCAGTATTGGTATCTTTCCTAAATTCACAGTCTTGACTCATTCCCCGTCGCAGTGGGAGTCCCACGGTAACATACAAAGCAGAAGTCAAAAGACCTGAATAGAAGTCAATGTTAAAACAACATTCACCTAAATAACCTATCCTTTTATTTATTAAGACCCAAAGTCCAGCCAATCAGGCGACAGCACTCTTTAGAACCCTCAACACAGAGGCTTCAGTCCCTCAGATTTTCTAGCACAAGCAGGATATAAGACTTTAGAGAACAAGAAGAGCTTCTAGGAGGAGGACGGTGAGTCGCATGTGCATCTATGAAAGGTTACCAAACAAACAGAGTATAGTAGGGTCTAAGGGAAAAATTTTAATGACCTGCCACAGTTCTATTCCCCAATATCTACAATATCTTTAACCTAGTGAACTGGGGGTCTTCCAACAAGGTACCCACAAGTGCCTAGGGCTATAAGGGACAGAAATAAAGAAGCCAAGAAAATAATATTGTGAAAGTATAGGGACCCTTGAGCAGAGCTTGGATTCCCATCAATTGTCTAAGTGATCAATCTTATCATCTGGTCATCCACCTAAACGAATGATATGTCTCTTGATCATAGAGACTATCTTCAAGGGAAAGCTCTCTCGTTAGAATCAGCGAAGGAGCGCCAAACAGTGAAAAAATGATCACATAGAAAAATTGTGCAGTGCATTGAAAAGTGAGTGCAGTGTTTAAAATAAGAGTTGTGAGAAGAAAACGACTGTTTAATGAAAATATCGCCTCACACAATAAATGAAACCAAACAACAGTGCAAAAAGCAGTGTTAACAAACAACTGCTATTCATCAAGGTCGACACGTTTCAGCCAAACAGGACATTTTTTTGCCCATGGCTTTCTTCAGGACCTAAGTTGTCAAATATTGCTACTGCATGGATGCATCAACTAATGACAGAATGTGTAAAAAACAAAATTGAATAAATGTCCACATATCACCACTAAACGGTTGGATTTAATACAACCTTTCTTTACAGATCCTCCGCTTCAAGGGATGCAGAAGGCATCTAAAGAAAAACATAAATAGCAACAATATTCCTACTGTTTTAGCTTCTTACAAACGGAAGATCTGTATTTTGTACTCAAACACTAGACCACCTAGCTTGTTAACCAATGGTCTGTATTAGCATATCAAATATATATTGCTGCTCACCCGTCTTGATCGGGGACTGGACCTCACCTCGCCTGGAACCTTGCTCAGGAATACGAGCCCCCGCTCTATAAAAGAAAGCAAACAAAAAAGGGGGAAAAAAACATTCCCAGCTGTGATCAATCTTGATCTCCACAACCAAAACTGCGTCAACTCCCCTGTACTGCTGTTAAAAATGTGTGCCCAAATCACAATGTGATGTAATGTGTTTCTTGCCAGTATTCACACAGACCTCATTTCCATTTTGAGTCTTTTAACAAATGTCAATAAACTTATACCGTTCTGTTCAATTTATAGGAAGAAACAAGCCCGTGTGTTAAGGACTCCCTGCACATTATGACTTTGCCTAAGAGTCTTGAACAGAGGATCTTAGTGACATGAAAGAATGAATCAAAAACATAATTCAGTTTACTCCTCTGTCTGTCAAGAAGTAACTGCACGTAGTGGCCTTGCCTTTACATCCTGGATAATGGATCTCGCTGACACGAAGAATTCTGTTGTCTATCCATATTGTGACTAGTTATTAATTCAAATACAGTTCTAGCCCCCAGAAACGGAAAACGGGTGACGAGCCATGACAGTCTTCACAAAAAGCTAATTTCTATTTTAAGTCTTTTAACGAGTGTTACTAAAATTACACCGTTCGGTTCAATTTATAGAAAGGCACTAGGACGTCTAATAAGGATTCCCTGCACATTATGACCTTGCCTTTAAGACTTAAACAAAGGGTCTCAGTGACCCGAAATAATGAATCAATAACATAATACAGTTTACTCCTCTGTCTGACAAAGAGGACCTGCACGTTGTTGCCTAGGCTTAAAATCTCGCATAATGGATCTCGCTAACACGAAAAGAACTCAATTGTCTGTCCATATTATCACTAGTTCTTGCTACAAATAAAATTCTGGCCCCATAAAGCGGAAAGCAGGAAAAGAGCCATGAAAGCAAAATAACTCGGAGTATAAAAGCTCCACTATACCGACTGACGAAAACAGAGTCTGCATGCCCCTACCTCTCCGTCGTTGCCTCCGGCGTTCATCTGAGTCGAGGGTGGAGGTAACGATCGGTCCAGGGGGCTTGCTATAAATGCTGTCAACTGCCGCGTCCACATGTGTTCCGCGTTAGTGCAGAGGCTCGTCCCTTGGTGATCACGTCACTAAAACTACAACATGACGTAATCAAAATGGCGATTATAGTTCTCTCCAATGCTTCGCTACTAATCAAAAAACACCTCCGATGTGGTAATAAATACATTTAAAGGCTAAAATTACATCGACCTAGTGAATGGAACTTGCTCATTAAGGCTCACTCAAAAAAGACCTAGCACCTCAGACGGCCGTAAATAAATCACGTAGGCCGACATAACGTCCTGCCATAAACGGCTACTATGTGACTACAAAAAGGCGTCACAGAGATGTCAATAGTAGTTCCTTTCTAGATTCTAATACTGTGCTCATCTAGTATAGATAATCTATTTCACGGTCGAAAAATAATCTATTTCACAGTCGAAAAATACAGCTGTCCAGTGCCAAAGATACGTGCAACAGATAGATCCACCATACTCCTATCATAGGCGCAAAACCAAGTTCAGTGCACCGGACTAACTTCAAAAATGTCAGCTAGAAACACCTATAAATTACACTCACTGTTTCAAAGAGATCTTATGTAACATCTAAGTCTACTCACTAGCATTGTAAAAGCGGTTGGTGTTGACTATACTCTTCTGCTTGCTACTGCTCTGCTGGCTCCTGTGCTAGACCTATAGTACTACTAATTTATGTCCAATGTGACATAAATAAAAAGTGAGGTGAAATACTATCAACTTTAACAGCCTTAAGGTACACTACGCTTGTCCAGATAGATCACATCAAAGACTATTGATTCAAGAAAGCGTGATGGTTGTTAAATATACTCTTCTGTTTGATGTTGTGCAGTTGTCTAGTGTACTAGTCCTGCTAGCTAGTGCCACTCTTTTATAACACTTTTGCTGCTGGACTGGAAGTGAACTGTTCCATTCTGAGGGTGTGAGTGCAGCGGAGCAACATAAAATGTCTTACCGTGGAGGCGGTGGTGGCTTCAATCGAGGCGGCGGTGGATATCGAGGAGGAGGTGGCGATCGGGGTGGTGGACGTGTTGGCGGTTTCAGAGGTGGTGGACGTGGTGGCGGTTTCAGAGGTGGTGGACGTGGTGGCGGTTTTGGGCGTGGAGGTTTTAATAGAGGATATGACCAAGGACCACCAGAGAGCGTTGTTGTGGTTGGAGAGTTTATGCATCCATGCGAAGACGATGCTGTGTGTAAATGTACAGCAGAAGAGAACAGGGTTCCCTACTTCAACGCGCCCATCTATTTAGCAAACAAAGAGCAAATTGGGAAAGTGGATGAAATCTTTGGACAGCTTAGAGACTTTTATTTTTCAGTAAAGCTGTCAGAAAATATGAAGCCCTCTTCTTTCAAGAAGCTACAGAAGTTTTACATAGATCCAATGAAATTGCTGCCCTTGCAAAGATTTCTACCTCAGCCCCCAGGACAAAGAGGTGGCCGTGGAGGAGGCAGAGGAGGCAGGGGAGGCAGACGAGGTGGAGGAAGGGGCGGTGGAAGAGGATTTGGTAGAGGTGGCTTCAGAGGTGGAAGAGGAGGCGGTGGAGGTTTCAGAGGCAGAGGTGGAGGTGGTGGTCGTGGATTCAGAGGTGGACGTTGAAGCATTTATGGACCTCTCTGGTGTAAATCTGGACCTATTTCTAATCGCTCCGCAGGAGTAAATTGTGCAACTGCCATATTCTGATGGCACTGGACTGATAAAGCCACTGTTTGCATGATGTTACATGCCAGAAAATTGTGCACTTGCACATATAAGCAAAGGCATTTCTTGAAATTGAGCAGTGAAACAAGTGATGTCCTACTCTTGAATTCCTCAAATGTTCTTTTTAAATGGACTTTTTTTATTCTGCATCAGTTTATGGAGGACGATTTATCATCTGTGTTTTTTTATATCTTCTCCATTAGCCCATAACAAAAACTTTGAACAATGGAAATAAGTTTACAGGACTAATTGTTAGTCCTTGGTAAGCTGCTTATAACACCCATCTCATCCCCAGTAAACAATGTCACTTAAAAAAAAAAAAAGAGAAATAAATAAATAAATAAATAACACTTTTGTGAGATAGAATACTTAGGGTGGAAAGCTGCAGAATAGTCAATAAAGTTTTGCATTAAGCTACAGAGTTCCTTCGCTAACTCTAATTAGTTGGCAGAAATGGAAAATCTCCCGCATCATACAACTACAGGCTTGTCCCTGGTATCTCATCATTCAGACCCCTTGTATCGCTCTGGAGTCTGAATACCCATTTCTGTTCCTTGATAAACAAATATCTTGAGATGTCACTGATATGTATTGGTATTAGAGGTTTTACTAGTACTGTCCATTTGAAGTCATCTGCTCCATGGTTGTTATCAATAAAATGTCTCATAAGTCTAGTTGTAGTTTTTTTACATCTGAATGAACTTTTATGTTCTAGCATCCGGACCCTAACCTTGCGGGTTGTCATTCCTACATACTTGGTCTGGCAGGGACAAGTTAATAGGTAAATCAAATTGTCACTGTTACAATTTGTGAAATTAGATTGGACCCATGGTCTGTTAGTCCCTATGTCTATAGTCGTGTGCGTAGTCTGATGGCAAATCGAGCAAACGCCACATGGATGGTGACCTGTTACTGCCGGGAGGTCCCATAATGTCCCTACCGTCAGGTGTTGATTTCGGACGAGTATGGACCAGTCGGTCTCGTATATTCCCTGATCTCTTGAGTTAAAACAATGGCGGAGCAATCTTCTCGTTACAGTAGTTCAGAATCTGCCAATGCTTGCGGACACTCTTTTGTATATCATTAGTCATTGTACTGAATGTACTTACAAAGGTCAGGCGGTCAAGAGATGGTTTGTCAATAGGAGGTTCCAAAAGCGCTTCACGAGGATTATTCCTAGCCCGTTTTAGTGATCGTTTGACAAGTTTGCGAGGATAGTGTCTCGATACCAGTTGTTCAGTTAAGGTATCAACATGAACTTTGAATGCACTTTCTTTTGAGCAATTCCTTCGAACCCGAAGGAATTGCCCATAGGGCAAGTTATCCCTCAATGATTTGGGATGTTGGCTGTCATATTGCAATAAAGAATTGCGTGACATTGGCTTACGATATAGTTCACTCTCTAAGCCTGATGGAGTGGAAAAGATGGATAAATCCAGAAAGGTCAATTTCATTTTATCAATTTCTACTGTGAATTTTAAGTATTGATTTCTGGTATTTAGCCATTGATGGAAGAGAAGTATAGAACCACGTTCTCCCCGCCACACTACCAACACGTCATCGAAATAGCGTTTCCATAAGCGAATCATTGTAAAAAAAAGGATTGGTAGGTGTCAGAATGTGTTGTTGTTCAAAAGAGTGTACATACAAATTTGCCAAACTTGGCGCAAAAACACTGCCCGAGATTTGCAGATAGATCGTGTCTTCAAATCTGAAGAAATTGTCATTCATGGCCAGCTGGGCAAGTGCCATGATGAAATGAACTGGGGTGATTGAGTTCAGCTCTGTTTCATTTCATTCAGGATGGATGCTACTGTTTCCAAGGTTTCATCTTGGGGAATTGAAGTATATAATGATTCAACATCGAAGGAGACTAAAAAGTCTCTCTACGTGTCATAATCAATCGAGGGTATCAATCGTAGTACGTCTTTCGTGTCTTGAAGATACATAGGCATCTTGAGTACAATCGGTCTTAAAAAATAATATACAAAAGTAGATAAAGGTTCCAAAATGGATCCTTGACCAGAAATTCTAGGCCTTCCTGGAGGTGGTCTTTGGGATTTGTGCACTTTGGGTAGGGTATAGAAGTATGGCACAATTGGATATTTTGTCTGAAGAAATTGAGATTCACAAGCTGTTATCCATCCTTCGTTCAGGGCTTCTTCAACCATGTCAGTGATTGTTTTTCTCAGTTTTTCGGTACGATCTTCTCTCAGTGGCTGATAGAATCGCCTACCACTCAACTGGCGAAGGCCTTCTGTTCTATAGTCCACTGTATCAAGAATGACAATTGCACCGCCCTTGTCAGCAGGTTTAATAATAACTAGAGGGTCTTGTGATAAAGTGTGTAGGGCTTGCTGTTCTACCCGTGGCAAATTCCTATATACACTTTTGTGGTTCTTGCAAAGTTTGGAGATGTCCTCTTGGACAGCTTTTTCAAAGGTCAATACTGGCGGCGGTACTGTATGTCCTGGGAGATTGAACACAGACCGTTTCTTGAGGCCAGTGTTACTTTCATCTGGATCAACTCCTGTTGCTTATCTTTAAAGAAGTAATGTAGTCTTAACTTACGAAAAAACTGTGCTAACTCGCACTGAATTTGAAACGGATCACCCTCAAAGGTAGTAACGAAACCGAGGCCTCTATTTAGAACCAGTTCTTCATCCTTAGTCAAGGTCCTAGTACTCAGATTCACTATGAGACTAGGTTTGGACTGTTCTCTGGTTGTGGGGAATTCCTCCTCGTTTGGCTCCGGGTTCCTGTGTGCGGTCCTGCTGACAGATCCCAATGTACCTGTGGACGTTGGCTTCTTCTTCTGCCTCTTGATCTCTGTGGGCCACACCCTAAAAAAGACTGATTGTTAAACTCAGGTTGAAATCCTTGGAAGGGTGCCATTGGGGGTTGGAATGGATGTGTTGGGTAACCCCAAGGTGCCGGTGGCCACCATTGTTGGAATTGTGGCATAGGATGCCCTCTATGACTATTAAATCTGTTAAACCAGTCTCGTCCTCTGTATTGTTGTTTGTAAGAGCCAGATCCCTCTGAATCACTGGCAGTATCTTCTGTGCTAGAGCCTGAGTAAGTAGACCCATATCTCTTGCCATTGTTCCTAAACTCTGGAGGGGAATAATTCTCACTCGTATATGGGTATACTCTCTCGTGTTTAAACTTAGCTAAGTCTTTCTTAAACTTCTCAATTTTGGTTTGTAGAATCAAATCTTTAAACTCTTTGTTATTTTTATTGGACTCCTCTTGATTTTTTCTGAAGAGTGTCGCCGTGATCGTGGTCTTAATTTGGGATTCTAGAAGTTGTATTTCTATTAGAATAGAATCAGCAACTCTTTTAGCAGTGCTAATAATCAAAATAAGCCAATCGCGCGTACAGCGCCAGGCTATGAGAGACCAATCTTTTAAAAATACTTTATCTTGCAAAAACAAACGGGGGGCATTAGTAACAACTAAACCTGTGGGTGCACAGTTGGCTCTTAGGTATTCTTAGGTATTCTGCCCCATGTACTGAAGATCATGAATGTGATTTTTTAAGAATAAGTACTTTACCCCACTCGTCTCCTCCCCCTACAGATGAAATATTGGGTCCCTCGAGTATACTAGGAGTGTTGTCAAGAATGGATTGATAAACTGCATCGTCATATGCTAGACCACTGTATTCAGTCATCTTAAAGTCGATGAACGAAAAAAAGAACAAAAGAATAGAAAAATGTGAAAAAAGGCTGGAAGAAAACACAAATTACATCAATATTACACTAACCGTCAACTCTGGTAAGAAAAAAGACTACCTCTAAAGTGTAGTTCTCTGAAAATTGACCCGCAGCCGTCAACTGCTCTAAAACATTAGCAAACAAACAGAGTATAGTAGGGTCTAAGGGAAAAAACTTTTAACGACCTGCCACAGTTCTATTCCCCAATATCTACAATATCAATAACCTAGTGAACTGGGGGTCTTCCAACAAGGTACCCACAAGTGCCTAGGGCTACAAGGGACAGAAATAAAGAAGCAAAGAAAAGAATATTGTGAAAGTATAGGGACCCTTCAGCAGAAGACCTTTGACCTCCTGAGGCGGAAGCCGGGAGAGACGCTTGCCGAAGTTTAAAACTTTTGAGTGTATTCTTGTTGTGATTTTAATACAATACTCACCTTTCACTCTCCCCTGGGCACCCCCGCGCAGCGGATTCTAGCGCTGCCGCAGGATACTTTCTCTTGTTGCCGCCATTCCCCGGGACACATAGGCCACGCCCCCTACCATCAGGCCACGCCCCCCTGATCAAGGTATTTAAGGCGCGCTGAGTAAGAGTGCGAACAGAAGACCTTTGACTTCCTGAGGCGGAAGCCGGGAGAGACGCTTGCCGAATTTTAAAACTTTTGAGTGTATTCTTGTTGTGATTTTAATACAATACTCACCTTTCACTCTCCCCTGGGCACCCCCGCGCAGCGGATTCTAGCGCTACCGCGGGATACTTTCTCTTGTTGCCGCCATTCCCCGGGACACATAGGCCACGCCCACTACCATCAGGCCACACACCCTCCCTGCATACTATTTAGCATGTGCATCTTCCGGACACGCAGCGGACGAGCGCAGCGGGCGCGCCGTTTGCGCGCCGAAGGCTGGACCGGGCCGAGGGCCATACCCCTTACATCTCAGTCACAAAAGATCAGACAATATAGCGGGGAAACTCTCCGCAGCATAAGGCCCTTAGGAACTGATTGTGGCTTGCACGGTTATCATGCTACAGAGCTCCCAGATATCTGTCCAAAATGTAAACTATCTCTTAAACCTAAGCAGGTCCAAGATGCGAATCAGGAGTACTGTATGTTTCTGTTAAACTGCAGATCCCTGCCTAAACATAGGGTGGAAATTGCCCTTTTGTTAGAGGAACGCATGCCAGATGCAGTGTTTCTTACTGAAACGTGGCTCGCGTTGACTCCGACCTGTCTTAGTGACAGCCCTCCCTCCAGGGTTCCAAATTATTCGGCAGGATCGTCCTGAGGGGAGAGGAGGAGGCTTAGCAATTATATATAAAGAGCAATACCACTGTCGAATTATCCCTGAAGCAATTCCAGACTGTGAGAGCTTAGCTTTTATTCTGGAACTCTCCCCTAACAACTGCTTTTCAGGAACAGTAATATATCACCCCCCGGGCCCCCCCAAACAGTTTCACAATCTTCTTCCTTCGATTGTGGCTGAACGCGTTAGCACTGCCTCTAATTATACTTTGCTAGGGGATCTCAATTTTCATTTTGATACTGCCCTGGACCATACAGCTACGACACTTGCAGACGACCTAGCTGCTCTACAATTAGTCCAACGAGTGAAGGCCCCGACTCACGCTAAGGGCCACTTACTGGACCCTGTGTTCAGTAACTGTGCAGACCTCATGGTTGGGCCAACAATCTCCTTCCCGTGGACTGATCATCTACTGGTGCCTTTCACCTGGACCACATTTAAGCCACCCCCCGTGAGACCCACGGCAAGACACGCCAGATCCTGGGCGCGGCTACCAGCCGATGAATGGGCAAGTAGACTCGCGATTGACCAACCCTCCTACAATGAGGATCCATGTTTGGCCAACCAGAATTTCGAAGACTGGATCACACAATCCCTTGAAGCCACTCTCCCCCTGAGTAAAATAACGCTGAAACGTTCCCATAAAACTGCCCCCTGGTACTCAGAGGCTCTCAGGGAAAAGAAACGCCAATGCAGGAAAATAGAAAGACAATGGCGTCTAGATTACTCTTTGGAGGAAAAAACCCGATACCGAGAGGCTATTAATACCTACAAAGCCGAGGTCAAAGCTCCCCAATCTGTATACTTCTCTGATAAAATCATACTAGCTAAATCCAAACCTAAGGAAATTTTCAAATACTGAAAAAACGTACAAAACTTCCATCTTCTAGCTTGCACGAGGAAAAAACAACAGCCCACTGCAACGACTTGGCAGAATTTTTCCACCAAAAAGTTAATAAAATCTATTCATCATTCTCCTCTACAGCTACTGTCCCTATAGCTCAGGACCAAATAAATCTGGGAGACACTTTATCAGAACCCCTACCAACACTGGACCACTTCCCCCCTCTAGACCTTGAATCCTTGGAGTCCATTGCCCGCAAGGTAAAATCTGGGTCTCCATGCGACCCAGCACCTCCAGAAGTCATGATGTTAGCATCTCAGGTCACTTTACCAACCATTATGGACCTCCTGAACGCCTCCATCACCTCTGGCACTGTCCCTCCCGCTTGGAAGCGGGCCATGGTCCGAGCGCTGCTAAAAAAACCCAATCTGGATCCCTCTGACTTTAGCAACTACCGGCCGATTTCTCTGCTCCCCTGGGTGAGCAAAATCCTTGAGAGGTACATCAATCTCCAGCTGGTGAATTTTCTCGAAAACAACCAGCTGTTAGATGCCACCCAGACGGGTTTTAGACCCAGACACGGAACAGAGACTGCCCTCCTAGCAGTCACTGAGGAAACTAGAAAAATCCTAGATCGGGGGGGTCAGTGGCAGTGATCCTCCTTGACATAAGTGCGGCATTCGATACGGTCAGCCATGACACCCTGCTGAGCCGCCTCTCGAGTGTCGGAATAGTGGATGGAGCTTGGCTATGGCTCAAATCCTTCTTGAGTGACAGATCATTCAAAGTATTTGAGGGAGAGACAGTGTCCATGAGCAGGCCGTTGAGGTGTGGAGTCCCACAAGGCTCCTCTTTAAGCCCTGCGCTTTTCAACATCTATATGAGACCACTGGCTGAGGTTGTTCGTCCATTTGGGGTTAAGATCATTTCTTACGCGGACGACACCCAGCTGGTGGTCTCCTTGGCGCAGGAGGCCGACCTGCCGTCGTCAGGGGGGCTAAAAAAGTGCTTAGAGGAGGTAAAGGGCTGGATGACTTCCTCATCCCTTAAGCTCAATGGGGACAAAACGGAGCTGATGCTCCTGGGCCCCTCAAACTCCACCTTCTTCAATTCCTTGTGGCCTCCTTGTCTGGGTACCCCCCGGTACCCAAGGACAATATTAAGAGCCTTGGGGTGTAGCTGGACAAGACCCTCTCATTTAACATCCAGGCTACAAAACTCTCGGCTACCTGCTTCGGACTTCTTAGGATGCTAAAGAAAGTCCTCCCTCTTTTACCTATGGAGGCAAAGCAGGTGGCCATCCAGGGTCTGATACAGTCCCGCTTAGACTTCAACAATGTCCTCTACCTTGGCGCCCCGGAGTACACCTTGCGTAGACTACAGATAGTGCAGAACTGTGCGGCCCGCACATTGTTACAGCTCCCACGCAGACAATCAGCGAAACCTGGTCTGATCAGCCTGCACTGGCTACCAGTGCGACAGAGAATCATCTTCAAGGCCATGTGTAGTGCCCATCAGGCCTTTTGGGACACAGGTCCTATGATTACCCGCGACCTAGTAAAACAGTACCAACCCAGCAGAAACCTTCGATCTAGCCAGGCCTTTATGGCTATAGCTCCGAGAATAAAAAAGGCAAGGACGGGTGGCAGGACGTTCACCTATAATGCCGCCAAGACCTGGAACTCACTCCCTCTTCATCTTAGATCCAACCCTAACCTCTCCTCATTCCGAAAACAGCTGAAGACTTTTCTGTTTAACCCCCCTCAGTAATTTCAGCAAGTTACCTCTGTCAAGCTATTTCTATTCTGGTCTCTAGCGCTTGGACGCCCCTAGGCAGCTACCGCGCTCTATAAATCTACTTTTCATTTCATTTCATTTCAGAGCTTGGATTCCCATCAATTGTCTAAGTGATCAATCTTATCATCTGGTCATCCACCCAAACGAATGATAGGTCTCTTGATCATAGAGACTATCTGCAAGGGAAAGCTCTCTCGTTAGAATCAGCGAAGGAGCGCCAGACAGTAAAAAACTGATATATATATCTGCGATTAATGATCACATAGAAAAATCGTGCAGTGCATAGAAAAGTGAGTGCAGTGTTTAAAATAGAGTTGTGAGGAGAAAACGACTGTTTAATGAAAATATCGCCTCAGACACTAAATAAAACCAAACAACAGTGCAAAAAGCAGTGTTAACAAATAACTGCTATGCATCAAGGACGACATGTTTCAGCCAAACGGGAAAAGTTTTTGCCCACGGCTTTCTTCAGGACCTAAGTTGTCAAATATTGCTACTGCATGGATGCATCAACTAATAACAGAATGTGTCCAAAAAAAAGTTGAATAAATGTGCACATATCACCACTAAACGGTTGGATTTAATACAACCTTTCTTTACAGATCCCCTGCTTCTCTTTGAAATAGTGAGTGTAATTTATAGGTGTTTCTAGCTGACATTTTTGAAGAAGTCCGGTGCACTGAACTTGGTTTTGCGCCTATGATAGGAGTATGGTGGATCTATCTGTTGCACCTATCTTTGGAACTGGACAGCTGTATTTTTCGACTGTGAAATAAAGTATTTTTCGACCGTAAAATAGATTATCTATACTAGATGAACACAGTATTAGAATCTAGAAAGGAACTACTATTGACATCTTCTGTGACGCCTTTTTGTAGTCACATAGTAGCAGTTTATGGCAGGACATTATGTCGGCTTACGTGATTTATTTACGGCCGTCTGAGGTGCTAGGTCTTTTTTGAGTGAGCCTTAATGAGCAAGTGCCATTCACTAGGTCGATGTAATTTTAGCCTTGAAATGTATTTATTACCACATCGGAGGTGTTTTTTGATTAGTAGCGAAGCATTAGAGAGAACTACAATCGCCATTTTGATTAAGTCATGTTGTAGTTTTAGTGACGTGATCACCAAGAGACGAGTCTCTGCACTAACGCGGAACACATGTGGACGCGGCAGTTGACAGCATTTATAGCAAGCCCCCTGGACCGATCGTTACCTCCACCCTCGACTCAGATGAACGCCGGAGGCAATGACGGAGAGGTAGGGGCATGCAGACTCTGTTTTCGTCAGTCGGTATAGCGGAGCTTTTATACTCAGAGTTATTTTGCTTTCATGGCTCTTTTCCCGCTTTCCGCTTTATGGGGCCAGAATTTTATTTGTAGCAAGAACTAGTGATAATATGGACAGACAATAGAGTTCTTTTCGTGTTAGCGAGATCCATTATGTGAGATTTTAAGCCTAGGCAACAACATGCAGGTCCTCTTTGTCAGGCAAAGGAGTAAACTGTATTATGTTATTGATTCATTATTTCGGGTCACTGAGACCCTTTGTCTAAGTCTTAAAGGCAAGGTCATAACGTGCAGGGAATCCTTATTAGACGTCCTAGTCCCTTTCTATAAATTGAACAGAACGGTGTAATTTTAGTAACACTCGTTAAAAGACTGTGAGAAGTTGGCCTGATGTATGATGTCACTAGTTCTAGTGTACACCTTATATCAGTCCAAACAACCCTTATGGTGATTGGTTGTAAAGTCAACCTTATAGACCAGCTATCCTAGTGGTAGCATGGACAAGAGCAGTCTTAGGCTAAACTCTGAATGGCATGTGAAGCCAGCTGTGATACCATATATAATCCCTTGAATACCAAATGAAAGGACACCACAACAGATATATATATAAAATAAAGTGTATTTATTCTAGTCAAACCCTCAGCATTCTTTATGAGATTCGAGGTAAGTACAACACAGTCTTATTCAAGCATACATTAAGTCTCACAGGTAAGTAATACAGTGTGGCCCTAGGGGCCACGCAAACCATATACTAAAGAAGTGGTATAAGGACCACTGTCACGGAAATAGAATAGGCCTAGGCCTAGGGAATCGCTGGGGCTACACTACACTACCAACTGTTAGGAAGTGGGAGGCCCACGGGATTCAGGTGCAGAGTGGAAACACTCACGCGTAATGCGTATAATCAATAGAAATAGTACAGTTCTGAAATAAGCAGTTTTAGGACACTTCTGGAGTAGCTAGAAAGTCAAGACTCGGAAACTAGACCCTAGGATAGTCACTACCCTTGTGAGCACCGAAGTACCCAAGTTACCTAGCCCACGGGCTGCGGGTGCATAGGTGTGAACTTGCGTCGGGTTTCGTCGTGGACTTCTATGGATGCCTGAAGGAAAGTTGCTGACAGGCAGTCAGTGCAGAGTGTCCGGTGGATCCCAAGGCCGGGATCAAGAAGGAAGGGTACCTGCAAGCAGAAGGGACAGAGTCAAGGTCACTAGCCAGTGACCACGTGGAACCAGGAAGGAACCAGGCGATGTCGTGAAGATTGCAGGTGAAGAGGTGAAGCTTGTCGCAGCAGCCACGGGTACCAGGAGACGTCGAGGACGACCAGGACCAGGAGGCGAGCTGTCCCACGAAGGCTCTTGCTGTCGGCGGCGTCGAAGTAGAACTAGGACTCACCAAGCCTTGACAAGCGGAACCCACGAAGAATGGAGGACTTGCTTCTGGTGCAGACCAGGAAGGTCTGGGGTGCTTCTCTTTTGCAGAGGAGCGGGAGCCAGTCTGGAGGAGCCAAACCAGCAGTGAAGATCCAAAGGTGTGTCGTCGCAAAGGCCGCTAGCCAACGGGCAAGCAACCGGACAGACGCGGCAAGCAGGAAAATGCAGAAGGGCCCCACGCAGGACTCGTGGAGTGTGGGGGGCTGATCTTCGGTGCAGATGGTGCTTGGGGTTGGGGCTTCTCAATCCCTGGTGCACAACTTCGAGGGTACCTCAGAAGCTGCGCTGGAAGATACTCGCCACTTTTCCCAGGTAGCCGGTCCCACGTCTCTCGTCGCCTCCACGGATCTCAGCTCGGCTGTGGATGTGGATCAGGGTCGGAGAAGTCTGGAAGTCAAGGGTCTGGCCGGGCTCTGCAGTCGGTCCCTCGTAGAACTTTAGCAAAGCAAAGGGTAAGTCTCTTGATGGTGCCTGTTTGCACAGGGTAGCCACTCCTTAGCCACAAGGGAGATTCTTCAGTCTTCTTCTTTCGTCGAATGTCGAAGGTCCAGAGTTTCTGTTCAAGTTGCAGGTTCAGGATAATCTAATCTCCTGGGGCCCAGCTAGCACTCTTATACTAATCTGGGGGGCTGGGTTGCCTGCTAGGTCACGCCTTATGGGTGGGACCTGGGAGGGGGGTGGTTACACCCCCTTCCCTTTGTCCAGTTTCGTGCCAGGACTGGGGCTGGTGTGCCCCAGCACCGGTTTGAACTGGACTATGCATGGGACACCTTGTGTGCCCCAGGCAGTGTCTCGTTTCTTTCATCCCTCCCTGCCCCAATACACTAAGGCCTGTCTGGGGTGGTGCTCGCACCTCCCAAGGCTGGAAACCTATTGTCCAAGCCTCCCGTGCCGGGATCACTCCCAGCAGCAGGAGGTCAGACTTGTGTCGTGGCAGCAGCATCCATTTTGTGACGCTGGGGCTCTGGTTAACTTTAACCGGGTAAGTAGGTTTCAACATGTCTTCTCCCTCTAGAAGGGAGGGAAAATATCCTCATCCCCAGAAATGGGATGGGGGTATTATTCCAAAGTGTTAGACACCTTACACGACATGTTTTGATAAAGCCAAACCATAGTTACCATAACCGTTTAAGATTATAAGGCACTTTAAGAGTATATGGTAGGCTATATCATAGAACAGCTGTAAGGACATGGTTCCGAAAGCTGCAGACAGGCTCAGCTCATGCTAGAGCACCATCTCACATTTTACCAAGCACTCTGCCTCCAGGATTGTTAAGGCCTGCCATAGGAGTGGCTGATAGGTACACATGTGTCTATATATAAGATAGGTATAGGAATACTACACCTAAGCAAGGGGTGGTTACACGACCTTGCCCCAGCTGAGTGATCAGCCAGTTGTATTCAAATACAAATGAGGTGAGTAGTACACGCACTGCCTGCTGGTTAGTAGGTTGTTTGTCTTTTATTACGTGCTCCAAGGTCTCACTCTCCGAAAGTTGAGTGAGTAAAGTGAAAACGAAAAGACTGCACTTCCCAAGTCTTGGGGTGTGTCCCTCGGGCACAGTTACTGTCCTCTCGTGGAGGTTTCAAATGCTTGTCAAAAGATTAGACTTGCGAGTTCATCAGATTTCAATTTGAAAAACTTTATTTGTCATCGTTTTTTTTGGCGTGGGTTTTAATCACATTACGGTGAACAGAGACATGGATGGCGAGATCCCAGATCCCAATGCATTTCGGCGTAAGCCTTCATCAGGGGGAATCTACGATTTAGCAAGAAGATAAGATGAAATGAATACTGTGTGTAGGAACAATAAAACATGTAGTGATTATTTACTCTCGGTGAATGATGGGATGTGAAAATGAATTTAAAAGTGAAACGAAAAGTCCGTAGTGAAGATATATCTGTGGACAGACTCGTGATGAAAAAATACTCGCGACTGTGTGATTCCGTGTTGGGAAGTTTTAACGTGACAAAACGTGCAAAAATACTCGCGGTTGTGTAGTTCCGTGTTGGGAAGTTTTAACGTGACAAAACGTGCAAGCGTGCCGGGAAGACTGGTCAAAATGCTATCTAAGGTGTAGGAGGTTAGTAAGTTTTAATAAACGGCTACTAAGATGTTAAATCGCGTCCCGTATGAACATGCAGGTCACAACACATAAAATATTCTTACCAGGTGCTGAAAAAGCCTCTACGTGGCTTCCGTATGTGGTGTTCCGCATTTTGTATTTGTACGCGGGTGGTTTTAAGTGTTCGGGAAGTTGAACGTGAATGACGTACACCGAGGGGGTGGGCATAAAGGTAGACATAGGACTGTGGCGATGTGAAAACTGTGAACGGACTATACTAATGGAGTTAGTTAGATTCAGGAAAAAAAGTGAAATGTAGTGGTACTGTTAATGTGATAAAAACAAATGTGGATATGGACATAAACGGTATGGATGGAAAGGTCAAAAAAAGGTATGGTGACAAGTCGAAATAGGAACCTTTAGGAACAGAAGCGTCAGTGATGATGAATTATACAGGTGAGTACGGAAACAGGGTAATTGATGTGTATACAATAGTTAATAAGAGAATAAAAAGAAATAAAACAAGGATTAACTTATGAAGGTGTATAAAGCTAAACATGCATCAGCAATAACTTTCCTTTAGAACAACACATATAGTACGAAATCACAGGTAACATGAAAATTCAATACGATCATTTAAGCCATCCGGTTTCATTGAATTCAAATAATAAATCCAGTGGTTTTCTCTTTGTAGTATGAAGTTGCGATTGTCTCTTCCTTCTTTTTTGGTGACCATTTCAAGTATACAAAATTTCAATTGGCTGACATTATGTCCAACTTCCATAAAGTGTTGAGCAACCGATGATTTAAGTTGTTTAGTCCTAATGTTAGATTTGTGCTCGTTGAGTCTCACTTTCATCTTTCTCTCGGTTTGTCCGACATAAACCTTGCCACAAGGGCATTTGAGCATGTAGATAACATTAGATGTATCACAGGTTGCCGATAGCCTCAGTTTGATTTTACGTCCCCTCATGGGGTGTGTGATGTAATCTCCTTTTATTATATTATTGCAATTGTTGCAGTTCAAGCAAGGGACAGTTCCTTTGAATGAAGTTGGTGTGATCGGATGGTCTTGTTGTTTTAGAATTTCGCCGATGTTTTTGTTTCTGGTATAAGCGAAAATTGGTTCCTCGTCAAAAATATGGTTGAAGTCCTGCTCAAGTTTAGGTAGTTGCCAGTGTTTTTTGATTATTCGTTTGTAGCTTGTGCTCATAGTGGAATACTTAGAAACTACCGTGATTTGGTTGCTAGTTGGTTTGGATTGTGTAGTAAGAAGCTGATCTCTGGTCTTGATGGTTGATCTTTCTTTCGCTTTTAGTAGTACCTGATCAGGATAACCACGAGATTTGAATCTTTGTGTGAGGATGTTGAGCTGGTCCGAAGATTTGATTGAGTTGGATACAATTCTTTTTACCCGTAACATTTGCGAATATGGTAAGTGTTGTTTAAGTGATGGCGGGTGGAAGCTTTGGTAATGGAGTGTATTATTCCTGTCGGTACTTTTCCTATACAGGTTGGTTTCAAATCCTGTGGATGTTTTGGTGATGGTGACGTCCAGGAAGGTGATGGAATCTGGATGAATGTTGAAAGTGAATTGTAATCGTTGGTCAATATGATTGAGGTCTTCTAAAAGGTTTTTGAGAGTTTGGTCCGAACCTTTCCATATGATGAAAATATCATCAATGAACCTGAGGTATATCTTTAGGTGGTTTATCCATGTGGGTATAGTAAGAATATGGTCTTCTTCGAATTGCTTCATGAAAATATTGGCATACGCTGGAGCTGCGCAATTTCCCATAGATGTGCCCGTTAGTTGTTGGTACCATTCATTGTTGTGTTCAAAATAGCTGTGGAAGAGGGTGAATTGCATTAATTCCATAAGGAAGACCTGTAGGTTGTGTGGATATTCCGAGTGCAATAGTGCCTGTTCAATGGCCTCCAGACCCATCTGGTGAGGGATGGAGGTGTATAAGGAGTTGACATCCACTGTACAAAAGATAATATTTTCATCGTGTGATATGGTTACTTGATTGAGTTTGATGAGAAAATCGGTGGTGTCTTTGAGAAATGATTTCATGGAGGTAACACAGGGTTGAAGGTGGCGATCTAGGTACTTGCCAACTGGTTCATGAAGACTTCCTCGTGTAGATACGATGGGTCGACAGGGAGGTTTAGTAGGGTGTTTATGAATTTTGGGTACCATAAAGATAGTAGGACTTTTTGGATTTGGTTGAATGAGGAATTTTTGGACTTTTTCATTTATGGTGCCATTGTCAACTGCACTTTGTATGATTGTCGATAAAACGTCTCTGTGTTGTGTGGTGGGGTTAATTTCCAATTTCAAATATGTTTCAGAGTCCTGGACGTGAGTTGATATTTGAGAGTTGTAATACTCAGAATTCAGTACAACAAGAGCTCCACCTTTATCCGATTTGGTGCAAATGATGTTAGGGTTATGTGCGATGGTTTTTAAGATACCTATCTCTTTGTTGGTTAAGTTGCTGTGTTTTGATCTGTTTCTCTTGTAATTAAGTTTGGATAAATCATTTTTCACGACTGATTCAAAAAGATCTAAGCTTTTATGGCTGACTGGTGCCATAAAGGTGCTTTTGGGTCGTAAGCCCAATAGGGGATCCTCTTCTTGTTCTTTCGTGGTTGTCAAGACGTTGTCAAAAAAATGACGAAGTCTGAGTTTCCTCATGAGTTTATAAAAGCTGATATGTAGTTCAAGTAGATTGCTTTCCGTTGTAGGCACGAATGATGTGCCCTTCTGTAAGACATTTATTTCGATGTTGCTGAAGTGATAGTCAGAAATGTTAATGACTAAGTTGTCTATTGGTTGGTTTTCTTTGTGCGGTCCCTCTTGGGTAAGGTGGTGCGAGTTTGTGGTGGATCTTTGTCCTTTTCCCTGATTTTTTCTGCGGCTCCTCCTGGGTCTTCCTGTCCTGACGGACCTACCCCTAAAAAAGGAGTCTCCTCGCTGTTTAATGTAGTGGTCGACGTAGATGGTGTAACCATTGATGTTGTTGTAGGTGTCATATCCTTCATGGGGGGCCTTCTCTGTGGGTGAGTTCGATCACTGTCAGATGATGAGGTTTCAGTGTTGGCTGTATAAGGTTTGCTTTGTCTCCGTTTGGCGTAAATTTCGGCCCAGGAGTATACTTCCCCCATTTTATAGTCGGTGGTGTCTCTCCGAAACTTTCGGATTTTGCGTTGATTGACTTCTTCTGTATGCTTTGTCAATTGTTTATTGATATCTTCCAATATTTCATTGAGGTCTTCAGTGGTCAATGATTTTTCTAATTCGGTTTTGATGTCCTGGATGTCTTTAGTTAGCTCTTCCAAAATGGTTGATAATTCTTCTATAATAAGAAGGATCAAGTCTAAGGAACATTTGTTCAGGATAGCAAACCATTTATCTTTGAACTTTTGTTGGTTTTTGCATAAGGAAGGTTTGAGTGGTATTCTAAGTCCCCTTGGGATTCTTTGAGCTTTGTGGTATCTGATCAATGTACTTGCATGTAAGCGTTGATTAATTTCCTTTTTAGAGAGGTATAAAAGCTGACGAATATTCTGTTCTTTAGTGTTCCTAGTTGAGGAGGTGGTGGTATCCTCTTGTATAAGTGCGTAGATCCTTGAAACTTCAGTCAAGAGGAAGTTTCAAGGATCTACGCACTTATACAAGAGGATACCACCACCTCCTCAACTAGGAACACTAAAGAACAGAATATTCGTCAGCTTCCTTCCTTATGCAAAAACCAACAAAAGTTCAAAGATAAATGGTTTGCTATCCTGAACAAATGTTCCTTAGACTTGATCCTTCTTATTATAGAAGAATTATCAACCATTTTGGAAGAGCTAACTAAAGACATCCAGGACATCAAAACCGAATTAGAAAAATCATTGACCACTGAAGACCTCAATGAAATATTGGAAGATATCAATAAACAATTGACAAAGCATACAGAAGAAGTCAATCAACGCAAAATCCGAAAGTTTCGGAGAGACACCACCGACTATAAAATGGGGGAAGTATACTCCTGGGCCGAAATTTACGCCAAACGGAGACAAAGCAAACCTTATACAGCCAACACTGAAACCTCATCATCTGACAGTGATCGAACTCACCCACAGAGAAGGCCCCCCATGAAGGATATGACACCTACAACAACATCAATGGTTACACCATCTACGTCGACCACTACATTAAACAGCGAGGAGACTCCTTTTTTAGGGGTAGGTCCGTCAGGACAGGAAGACCCAGGAGGAGCCGCAGAAAAAATCAGGGAAAAGGACAAAGATCCACCACAAACTCGCACCACCTTACCCAAGAGGGACCGCACAAAGAAAACCAACCAATAGACAACTTAGTCATTAACATTTCTGACTATCACTTCAGCAACATCGAAATAAATGTCTTACAGAAGGGCACATCATTCGTGCCTACAACGGAAAGCAATCTACTTGAACTACATATCAGCTTTTATAAACTCATGAGGAAACTCAGACTTCGTCATTTTTTTGACAACGTCTTGACAACCACGAAAGAACAAGAAGAGGATCCCCTATTGGGCTTACGACCCAAAAGCACCTTTATGGCACCAGTCAGCCATAAAAGCTTAGATCTTTTTGAATCAGTCGTGAAAAATGATTTATCCAAACTTAATTACAAGAGAAACAGATCAAAACACAGCAACTTAACCAACAAAGAGATAGGTATCTTAAAAACCATCGCACATAACCCTAACATCATTTGCACCAAAGCGGATAAAGGTGGAGCTCTTGTTGTACTGAATTCTGAGTATTACAACTCTCAAATATCAACTCACGTCCAGGACTCTGAAACATATTTGAAATTGGAAATTAACCCCACCACACAACACAGAGACGTTTTATCGACAATCATACAAAGTGCAGTTGACAATGGCACCATAAATGAAAAAGTCCAAAAATTCCTCATTCAACCAAATCCAAAAAGTCCTACTATCTTTATGGTACCCAAAATTCATAAACACCCTACTAAACCTCCCTGTCGACCCATCGTATCTACACGAGGAAGTCTTCATGAACCAGTTGGCAAGTACCTAGATCGCCACCTTCAACCCTGTGTTACCTCCATGAAATCATTTCTCAAAGACACCACCGATTTTCTCATCAAACTCAATCAAGTAACCATATCACACGATGAAAATATTATCTTTTGTACAGTGGATGTCAACTCCTTATACACCTCCATCCCTCACCAGATGGGTCTGGAGGCCATTGAACAGGCACTATTGCACTCGGAATATCCACACAACCTACAGGTCTTCCTTATGGAATTAATGCAATTCACCCTCTTCCACAGCTATTTTGAACACAACAATGAATGGTACCAACAACTAACGGGCACATCTATGGGAAATTGCGCAGCTCCAGCGTATGCCAATATTTTCATGAAGCAATTCGAAGAAGACCATATTCTTACTATACCCACATGGATAAACCACCTAAAGATATACCTCAGGTTCATTGATGATATTTTCATCATATGGAAAGGTTCGGACCAAACTCTCAAAAACCTTTTAGAAGACCTCAATCATATTGACCAACGATTACAATTCACTTTCAACATTCATCCAGATTCCATCACCTTCCTGGACGTCACCATCACCAAAACATCCACAGGATTTGAAACCAACCTGTATAGGAAAAGTACCGACAGGAATAATACACTCCATTACCAAAGCTTCCACCCGCCATCACTTAAACAACACTTACCATATTCGCAAATGTTACGGGTAAAAAGAATTGTATCCAACTCAATCAAATCTTCGGACCAGCTCAACATCCTCACACAAAGATTCAAATCTCGTGGTTATCCTGATCAGGTACTACTAAAAGCGAAAGAAAGATCAACCATCAAGACCAGAGATCAGCTTCTTACTACACAATCCAAACCAACTAGCAACCAAATCACGGTAGTTTCTAAGTATTCCACTAGGAGCACAAGCTACAAACGAATAATCAAAAAACACTGGCAACTACTTAAACTTGAGCAGGACTTCAACCATATTTTTGACGAGGAACCAATTTTCGCTTATACCAGAAACAAAAACATCGGCGAAATTCTAAAACAACAAGACCATCCGATCACACCAACTTCATTCAAAGGAACTGTCCCTTGCTTGAACTGCAACAATTGCAATAATATAATAAAAGGAGATTACATCACACACCCCATGAGGGGACGTAAAATCAAACTGAGGCTATCGGCAACCTGTGATACATCTAATGTTATCTACATGCTCAAATGCCCTTGTGGCAAGGTTTATGTCGGACAAACCGAGAGAAAGATGAAAGTGAGACTCAACGAGCACAAATCTAACATTAGGACTAAACAACTTAAATCATCGGTTGCTCAACACTTTATGGAAGTTGGACATAATGTCAGCCAATTGAAATTTTGTATACTTGAAATGGTCACCAAAAAAGAAGGAAGAGACAATCGCAACTTCATACTACAAAGAGAAAACCACTGGATTTATTATTTGAATTCAATGAAACCGGATGGCTTAAATGATCGTATTGAATTTTCATGTTACCTGTGATTTCGTACTATATGTGTTGTTCTAAAGGAAAGTTATTGCTGATGCATGTTTAGCTTTATACACCTTCATAAGTTAATCCTTGTTTTATTTCTTTTTATTCTCTTATTAACTATCGTATACACATCAATTACCCTGTTTCCGTACTCACCTGTATAATTCATCATCACTGACGCTTCTGTTCCTAAAGGTTCCTATTTCGACTTGTCACCATACCTTTTTTTGACCTTTCCATCCATACCGTTTATGTCCATATCCACATTTGTTTTTATCACATTAACAGTACCACTACATTTCACTTTTTTTCCTGAATCTAACTAACTCCATTAGTATAGTCCGTTCACAGTTTTCACATCGCCACAGTCCTATGTCTACCTTTAAGCCCACCCCCGCGGTGTACGTCATTCACGTTCAACTTCCCGAACACTTAAAACCACCCGCGTACAAAAACAAAATGCGGAACACCACATACGGAAGACACGTAGAGGCTTTTTCAGCACCTGGTAAGAATATTTTATGTGTTGTGACCTGCATGTTCATACGGGACGCAATTTAACATCTTAGTAGCAGTTTATTAAAACTTACTAACTTCCTACACCTTAGATAGCATTTTGACCAGTCTTCCCGGCACGCTTGCACGTTTTGTCACGTTAAAACTTCCCAACACGGAACTACACAACCGCGAGTATTTTTGCACGTTTTGTCACGTTAAAACTTCCCAACACGGAATCACACAGTCGCGAGTATTTTTTCATCACGAGTCTGTCCACAGATATATCTTCACTACGGACTTTTCGTTTCACTTTTAAATTCATGTTCACATCCCATCATTCACCGAGAGTAAATAATCACTACATGTTTTATTGTTCCTACACACAGTATTCATTTCATCTTATCTTCTTGCTAAATCGTAGATTCCCCCTGATGAAGGCTTACGCCGAAATGCATTGGGATCTGGGATCTCGCCATCCATGTCTCTGTTCACCGTAATGTGATTAAAACCCACGCCAAAAAAAACGATGACAAATAAAGTTTTTCAAATTGAAATCTGATGAACTCGCAAGTCTAATCTTTTGACAAGCATTTGAAACCTCCACGAGAGGACAGTAACTGTGCCCGAGGGACACACCCCAAGACTTGGGAAGTGCAGTCTTTTCGTGATCAGCCAGTTGTGTCATAATGGAAGGCCAGGCCAGGGGTGGCATAATACATGCTGCAGCCCCTGGTAGGCCTAGGATACACCTATGCCCTGGGTACCTAAGGTACACTGTACAGGGGCCAATAAGGTGATCCTATCCAAATGGGTTATGCACCCAAAGTACATAGTATCAATTTAGAGAGAGAACAGCAGGGCTGTGGGTCTGATTAGCAGGCCCACAGCCACATCTAAGTCGAAAACCAGTAAAGCAAAAGCAAAAAGTGGGGGTGAACATAGAAAGCAGACCCTACTCTCCTACAAAGACTTAAAATAGAAATTAGTTTTTTGTGAAGACTGTCATGGCTCGTTACCCGTTTTCCGTTTCTGGGGGCTAGAACTGTATTTGAATTAATAACTAGTCACAATATGGATAGACAACAGAATTCTTCGTGTCAGCGAGATCCATTATGCAAGATGTAAAGGCAAGGCCAGTACGAGCAGTTACTCCTTGACAGACAGAGGAGTAAACTGAATTATGTTTTTGATTCATTCTTTCGTGTCACAAGACGCTCTGTTCAAGACTCTTAGGCAAAGTCATAACGTGCAGGGAGTCCTTAACACACGGTCTTGTTCCTTCCTATAAATTGAACAGAACGGTATAAGTTTATTGACATTCATTAAAAGACTCAAAATGGAAATGAGGTCTGTGTGAAGACTGGCAAGAAAAACATTACATCACATTGTGATTTGGACACACATTTTTAACAGCACTACAGTGGAGTTGACGCAGTTTTGGTTGTGGAGATCAAGATTGATAACAGCTGGGAATGTTTTTTCCCCCCTTTTTTGTTTGCTTTCTTTTATAGAGCGGGGCCTCGTATTCCTGAACAAGGTTCCAGGCGAGGTGAGGTCCAGTCCCCGATCAAGACGGGTGAGCATCAATATATATTTGATATGCTGACGCAGACCATTGGTTAACAAGCTAGGTGGTCTAGTGTTTGAGTACAAAATACAGATTTTCCGTTTGTAAGAAGCTAAAACATTAAGAATATTGTTGCTATTTATGTTTTTCTTTAGATGCCTTCTGCATCCCTTGTAGCGGAGGATCTGTAAAGAAAGGTTGTATTAAATCCAACCATTTAGTTGTGATATGTGCACATTTATTCAATTATTTTTTGACACATTCTGTTATTAGTTGATGCATCCATGCAGTAGCAATATTTGACAACTTAGGTCCTGAAGAAAGCCGTGGGCAAACATTTTTCCCGTTTGGCTGAAACATGTCGACCTTGATGAATAGCAGTTATTTGTTAACACTGCTTTTTGCACTGTTGTTTGGTTTTATTTAGTGTGTGAGGCGATATTTTCATTAAACAGTTGTTTTCTCCTCACAAATCTATTTTAAACACTGCACTCACTTTTCTATGCACTGCACAATTTTTCTATGTGATCATTAATCGCAGATATATATGATCAGTTTTTCACTGTCTGGCGCTCCTTCGCTGATTCTAACGAGAGAGCTTTCCCTTGAAGATAGACATATGATCAAGAGACATATCATTCGTTTGGGTGGATGACCAGATGATAAGATTGATCACGTAGACAATTGATGGGAATCCAAGCTCTGCTCAAGGGTCCCTATACTTTCACAATATTCTTTTCTTTGCTTCTTTATTTCTGTCCCTTGTAGCCCTAGGCACTTGTGGGTAACTTGTTGGAAGACCCCCAGTTCACTAGGTTATTGACATCTATGAAAGGTTCCAGCACTGGAGAACTACAGTACAGGTAAGTAACTTATTTTCTTCTCTAGCATTGAATCTTTCATAGATTCACACGCTTGAATCAGAATAGTCAGCAGTCAACACTTGAATATAACAACATTATAATATAGCAGATGGTGGGAAAGATAGTTAGAAATGACTCAACTTATTTAAACAGATGGTGCGACATTGCTTGTCCCCCAGCGGCATCGCTCTTGTTAAGGGAATCAAGGCAGTAATGCTGTGTAAAAGTGTGCCTGCTGGACCATGCTGCTGCTCACCATATATGCTGAACAGGCACCCAGCAAAGAGAGCTGTGGTAGTAGAGACAACTGTGATATGTCAAGGGTTTTTCAGCCTGTCTGTGATAGAACTGGAGAGCTCCTGCAAACCATCTTGCCATGCTTTGCTTTGAAACTGGGAATCCTTTTCGTAGGTTACCATAAGCCACGAACAATTGAACAGCATTGCAGAACTGTCTAGTCGTTTGTCAGTAGAATTTGTTACACCTTTTAACATCCAATGTATGCAAACATTTTCTACCATAGTTTGGGGAATGGCAAAGAAGGTTATCAGTATTATGGGTTCATTTAATAGAAATAAGAAGGAGCCTTTGGTATAAACTTAGGATTGGTCCTCAATACCATGCCGTCTTGCTTGAATTTCAGAAACGGTTCCTTAATTGTGAATTCTTGAATCTCACTAACCCTTTTTGCTGAAGTTAGTGCTAGAAGCAGCTCTGTTTTCCATGTCAAATATTTTCAAACTGTCTTGTGAATGGGGCAAACAGAGCCTTCATCAATTGTTCTGGCACTATATTTAGATGCCAAGCAGGCAGAGGTTTCATTATAGGAGGAAACACTCTGAAAAGTCCTTTGAGAAACTGTTTGATCACTCTGTTAGACTATAGGGAAGGTAATTTATCAGATCTTCGAAATTGAGATATTGCTTCCAGATGTACTTTTATGGATGAGTGAGCTAGACCAGGTTTTGCCAACTGAAGCAGATACAGGAGGATTTGTTCTTGAACAGATGAGATAGGATCAACATCCGTTTCTTGACAGCACAAACAGAGATGATTCCACTTAAGCTTGCATGTTTTATTGGTGTTATCGGTACTGGCCTTTGCAAGAATCTCTCTGCAATCTGCTGGAATATTCAACATTGCAAATTCCTTGAATTCAGGAGCTAGGCCAGCAAGCGTAGTGATGTCAGATTCGGATGAAATACCTGCCCGTGGCTCAGCATCAGAAACATTGGTATGGGCTTCAGCCGAATGCGAGCCTATTCTGAGATGAGCAGTATTTCTGTGAAGTATAATTGCTTCAGCCATCTGGGACCGATCAGGATCACTCTGAAAGCTTTCCTATTGAATTTCCTGAGGAATCTCTGGATTAATTGGATTTGGGGAAAGTGTACACAAAGATCCTTCATCATCTGATCGAAAATGCATTTCCCCACAACCCCTCCTGTTGGTGCCAGCTCGCAGTAAAATTGGCGATGGTCCATGGTTGCAAACAGGTCCAGGTTTTATTTGCCCCAATGATCGAAGATATCTTTCAGAATTTATGATTGAACTCTAGAGACAGCTGGTATTCGTTCTGCTTAACGTGCCTGCTAGGAAATTCGGTAGCTCCACCTTTAGTGTTATCTGGTTGAGCAGGGCCCATTTCCAAATTTCTTGCGCTTGATGTGCCAGGGCTGATGACCTTGTTCCTCCCTGTTTGTTTATGTTATGCGTGCTGGTGGAATTATCCGAATGGATTAGCACGGAGGATTTTACTATCCCGGGAAGGAAAGAGATTATGGCTTTGAACGCTAGCAAGTTTATGTGCATTTTACTTTTGGAGGTTGTTACACTTCCCACTAATTGTGAAATCTTGGAGACGAGTGCCTCATCCCTCCAATGACGCGTCCGTTGTTATTACAAAGTCTGAGATCTGTGTCAGGAAAGTTAGCCCTTTGGCTATGTTTTCACTGAGCCCACAATTGCATGGATATTATCATAATTTGGGTAATGCAAATGAAGGCGTCGAATGACCCTTGTATTTGTACCCATAGTTAGCCTAACTCCTCTTGTAATGATTCCATGTGAAGGCGGCAATTTGGAATTAGTGAACTACAAGAGAATATAATTCTGAGTGGTGATTCGTACAGTTGAACTGAAACTGTCTGTCTTCTGCTTAGATGCTGTGCCAGCTGCTGAATTCTCAACTGACTTTCTTGTGAGGCAAATGCCTTGTCCTGGTTCGTATCTAGAAACGCTCCCAAGAAAGTCAATGTTAATGACAGTGAGAGACAGAATTGTTGTTTGTGGACCATGTGGCCCAGTTGTTTGAAGAGTGTGAGACAGGCTTATGTATCTTATGTTGCCTGTCGAGATGTGGCAGCCTTTATCAACCATTCGTCTTGGTATGGAAATACCTGCACTCCTTTTTGTTTCAAATGAGCCGCCACTGGAGCCAGATATTTGGAAAAGATGCGTAGACTCTATTTTAGTCCAAAAGGCAGAACCTTGAATTGGTACTGGGTGCCGACCACCTTGAATCGTAGGTATTTTCGATGCATTGGGGGAATTAGGATATGGAAATATGCATTCTGGTGATCTAGTGCTGTCTTGTGATCCCCATAATTGAAGAGATGCCAGATATCTTGTAGGGTGAACATGCAAAAGGATTATTTTCCTAAATATTTGTTCAGTTTTGGAAGGTCTAAGATGAGGCGGCAGTCTACTGACTTTTTCTTTATCAGCAGGAAATGAGAGTAGAATCCGATTCCCCTCTGAGTCTTTTGGACCTCTTCTATTGCTAATTTTTTTTTAGCATGGTTGAAAAGTCTAGCACAAGTCATTTCAGATGGGGAGAAGGTGCTCCTTTTGGGGAAACATGTGGCGGTCTTGTGATGAAATCTAGTGTGTGTTGACAATTGATTACATCTACCACCCATTTGTCTGTTGTTATAAGGGACCACTGATGGAGATACTTGGAGATATGACCCCCCCCCCGCCCCCCAAGTTGCTTTTGTAGATTGCGAGGGGTAACCTGCACCATTGAAAGGTCACTGGCTTTTGGCCGTGTCTGCCTCTCAGGGAGGTTGTGCACACTGCTAGAGGTGTCTGTCTGTATTGCTGCTGGGAATATTGGGAGCAATACTAGCTTTGAAAGGGCTGGTATTTTTTGTCTGTATGGTTTAAAGCATCCCCAATAGGATTATGATCCCCTACCCATGGCTCCTTGAAAGGATTATCTCTGTGTTTGTAGAGTACCCAAGCACTTGGTCGTATCCGTGTCCATCTTTATAGTTTGGAGAGAGTCATCTACATGTTTGTGGAATAACGCCTCACCGTCATAATGCATATCCAGTATCTTGCTCTGGATCTCTGGCCTTAAAGATGTTGCCTTCAGCCATCCCTGCCTCCTGAGGACAGCTGCATCAGCCAGCTGTTCTGGCTGATTAAATGTCTATTGCACAGTCGATTCATTTCAGCAGAAGTCCTCTCTACTTCATGTAGACTCTTACTGGCTTCAGCTTTTGTATCCTCTGGTAAGAGGTCAATGTATGCAGCACTGTCTGCCCACATCTGCCTGTCGTAGCGTCCCAAGATCGCCAGGAAGTTAGCTGCTCTGACAGTAATGGCTACCATGGTGGAAATGCGTTTTCCAATGTTATTCAGTCTACGCCTGTCCCTATCTGGTTGTATTGTGATAGGGGTTGATGGATTCTTTGAGCGATGCTGTGCTGCTTGTATTATTACCAAATCTGACTTAGGATGACCAATTAAACATGCCGGCGATTTGTCCAGTGCTTTTTATTTCTTATCAAATCTAGGCAGCACTGCCAACACTGTAGCTGGATTCTTCATCATTTTGAGGCCTGCCTCCCATATAAAATCCACAATAGGGATGGCTCTGATCGATTTTTTCATGTGCTGCTCAAAGTTTAAAAAAAATTATTTTATTTAGTGAATTTTCATCAAAGTAACAATCAAAACTTTATCATCAGTTGCAGACATCATGGGCTTCTTAAAGTTATAGAGGAAGCAATCTGATCGAAAACGCTTAGTTGTTAGAGGAAGGTGGAATCGTTTTACTTACCTTTCCATAAGGATGTGGAAACCTCCAAAGTCGTTTGGTGGGGAGTCCACTGGTGGTGGCACAGATGGGGATGGTGTTGAGATAAAATAGTCATCCCACATGTTAGGTATTGAAGCAGTACCGCTGATCTTTCCCTCTTCCCTATCCTCGTGCAAGGAAGGTGCATCGATAACTGGTGGGTCAGACAAAGTACTAGCCAGTGTAGGTAAAGGTCACTGGTGCTGGTCATATATGTGGTGCGTGAGGAACCAGTGAAATGATCTGTGGTGATCGCATTGGCCTCTGTAGTCACGGTAGAGGATTAGTTGTTGCAGGATCTGGAAATCTCTTATAATAGTCTTGAATCATATGCTGAAGATTATTGACCAAAATCAGTGGCATTTGTACTAACTGATTTTGTTGTATCTGTTGACCATACCCGGAATACTAATCATCGTATTGTACTGGTTGTTCACCTGAAGTATGATATTGGTCCCCATAATACTTCTCATCATCATTATCCTGCCACTTCACAAGAAGCTCAGAGGGACTATGTGCTTCCCCAAAGGGACCTTCACCATCTGACTTGTTGTCAACCAATAAATGCACAGGTAGGAAAGGTAAAACCTTACTTGGCGATGTATGCGCAGGCAATATTGTTTCTGTAGGGGATTTTAATTTTATAGAAATGATTGATACAGGTATCAGTGGTGTTAATTGAGTTTTCGTTATCGAGGGCAAAGTTGCTGATAAGATTTGCAGTAGAGGTGAAAACCTGTTCTGACGGAACAGAAATTTACAAACAAATGTTAAGACTTCCTAATAGCCTTCGACTTGTCTAGGTAGAACTTTAGGACTCTTTTTAGGGCTTAAGAGTGCAGAGATCTTTCAGTTGGCATGGAGGGATTGGGAAAGAAAGTAGGTAATGAGACGGACTGGTTAGCCTGAAAATCGGACACCACCTTCAATAGGAAAGATGGGTGGGTACTCATCACTACTCGCCGGTTGTGGAAAACTGTGTATGGCTCTTTAGAGCAGAGAGCCTGAATCTCGCTCACCCTATGAACGGAAGTGATTGCCACGAAGAAGGCAGCTTTCCATGTGAGATGTTGCAGGGTCACTTTGTGAATTGGTTCAAAGGGGGGGGACCCACGAGTTTTGAAAAGAACCAGATTGAGCTCTCAGGCAGGAGAAGAAGAGCGAATCGGGGAAAGACTTTCTTTAACCCTTGTAAAAAATCCTTAACCACCTGAACCGGGAAAAAGGATGGTTGGGAACGTTACTGTATGCCGTAATGGCAGCAAGATGCAAACCTTACCTGGCAAAGTGTAGAAGATACGGAAGGATTACCTCCTCTCACCCTTGGGCCGGTTGGAATCCCTTTTGCACACCCCACATGTAGAATCTTTTACATTTAAATGCATGAGAATGCCGCATGGGAAGGCCATCATGCTTCCTTCAAAATGTTCATGCAGTCCTGAGGAAGCCCTAGTTGGCCATACTAGAGGACCTGAGGAGCCATGCATCTAAGTTCAGGGAGGGAAGGTTGGGATGATGGATTCTCTCGTTCAGTTTGGAAAGCAGGTCCGGCCTGCACAGCAGCCTCATGTGTGGACACTACGAGAGATGTAGACGGTCCGGGTACCACCATTGTCGTGGCCAGTCTGGTGTGATCAGGATCTTCCTCACTCTGGAGTGGTAGAGTTTGGTTATGACTCTCTGGATGAGAGAAAGTGGTGGAAAGGCGTACAAAAAGTCCCCTGACCAATCGATCAAAAGGGCATTACCTTTTGGCCCTGGCTGGTAATATCTTGACGCAAAGTCTTGACATTTTTTGCTGGTGTCATCCGCAAAGAGATCTTTCTCCCACCTCGCCGCAAAGACATGAAACATCCTCCCAGCCCACCTGCGTCAGACCCAGGACCTGCTGACCTTCAGGAGACATCTCAAGACCTGGCTGTTCGACCAGTAGCTGCCTCCCGCACCCACCCCTTAGCGTTTGAGACCCTCACGGGTGAGTAGTGCGCTCTGCAAATACTGATTGATTGATTGATTGATGCTTGGATGACCCCATTCTTTGAAGATGTCTGTCACCACCTCGTCGTACATAATCCAGTCTTGCTGATCTTCGAAGTGATGACTTAGGAAATCTGCTTGCGCATTTTGATCTCCTGGCAGATGGACTGCTGTAATTGACAGTTGTCTGGCAAGAAGCCAATGCCAGATCGCCTGAGCCTCCAAGGATAGAGGGCGAGATTATGTCCCTCCCTGCTTGTTTAGATAGTACATAGTGGTCGTGTTGTCCATCTGGACCAATATGGAGTTGGTCTGGATTGAGGGGTAGAAGGCATTGAGGGATAAATGTACTGCTTGTAGCTCTAGCATATTGATGTGATATGTCTGCTTTTGCTGGACCACAGACCTTGAGTTTGAAGAGGGCCCATGTGTGCTCCCCAACCCTGGAGGGAGGCATCCGTGATCAGAGATTGCGTTGGGGGGGATCTGATAGAAAGTAACTCCCACCAGGAGGTTTTTCCAATGAGTACACCACAGGATGGATGATTGCACAGCTTATGAAAGTAGGATCCTGTCGTCCCACTGAGCAGTTTTCTGATCTCATTTGTCCTCCAGATCCTATTGCAGAGGTCGCATCCTCAGCCTGGCATTGTGAACTAGGAAGATGAAAAATTCCATCGATCCCAGAAGTGAGGCAACCTGTCGGACCAAAGGATGAGGAGAGCGAAAAAGCTGATTGCACTTCAAAGTGATAGATGATAGTCTCTCCTCCAAAGGATACACTTTTACTGTGCTGGAGTCTAGTGTCGCACCCAGATAGTGTATTCTTTGAGTAGGATGAGGAACTGATTTTGTCAAATTGACCCGAAGGACCAGTCATTGTAACAAACGTACACAGATCCAGTAGTGGTTTTTCACACACTGAGGAGAAGAACTCTTCAGGAGACAGTCATCGAGGTACAGATAAATGAACAGTCTCTGAAGGCGTACAGCAGCCTCTACTACAGCCATGCATTCGGTAAATACCTGAGGGGCCGACTTTAATCCGAATGGAAGGTCTTTGTACTGATAGTGTTTGGTCCCTACCATGAAGCGCAGGATCTTCCAGTGGCATAAGTTGACTGGTACATGAAAATACTGCAGATCGATCACGCACATCCAGTCTCCTTGCTGGAGATGAGGATATATTTGATGGAGAGGCAAAATGTTAAAATTTTCTCTTCAGATGGACTTGTTGAGAATGTTGAGGTCTAATATAGGTCTGAACTCTGCTTCGTGACCTTTCTTTCAAACTAGAAAGTACCTTGAGTAAACCCCTTTTCTTCGTTGGGAGGGGGAGACTTCCTCTTTGGCAGAGTTTTGTAAGAGAGTGGCTGATTCTTGCTGCAGTAGTGACAGCTGGTGACACATGATTTTTACTGGGGGAATTGCCTGAGGTGGATAACAAAACCGCAGAGAGTACCCATTCTGCAGTGTACTTAGTACCCATTGATTTCTTCTGATGCTGTGCCACTCTTGCACATGGTAGGCGATACTTACCCCCCACTGGAGTGGGTAACGGTGACTGGGGAAGTGACCGCTCATTGTTTGGTTAGTAGTCTTCGCGGAGGAGGAAGGTTGGCGTGGGGTGCCTCTACCACGGGAAGAACAACGGCCTTGGTAGTGCGCTCGGGTCTGGTGTTGCTGCCTCTGAGACCCTTGAGGGGTTTGAACCCTCTGTTGAAACTGCCTGCGGTCGTAAGATTTGTATCTGCAACAGAATTATTTTCTCTTTTCAAAACCTACCGCCTTTAGAGTGTCAAGCTCTGTTTTCATCCTGGCCATTTCTTCGTATATGTGTGTGTGCCTGTAAGACCTGGGGTCTCCAGGCCCTATGGGGCGGTAACGTGACACGAGCGGTCGGGCCACCAAAGGTCTGTGTGTAAAGCAACCATACAACACGCACCTCACATGGGACAAGGAACACACACAATAAGTGACGCCACACGGTAGGAGTTAAGTAAATACTCAAGTTTATCCAAGCAGAGCACGTTAGATGCAGTTCATGAGGTAGCAGTACATTTCATAAGCTGGTAATACCACAAATGATATTCAGTATATTTCAGGACTGCCTGAGGTACAATTACCCTTCACCTAGAGGTACATGCGCGCTTCACTTTCCTGTAGCGCCTTAAGGAGGTGACGATGGCGCTAGGCGCGCTAACTGGTGACGACCTCAGAACGGGGCATCTAGCATAGTGCTACTCGTAATAGATGTCATTTAGCATTTCATTATGGAACATGAATAACAGCGCGCTACTCGTAATCAATAGCACGTAGTACTTCAACATGGGCGTAAATAACAGCGCGCTACTCGTAATCAATAGCACGTGGTACTTCAATATGGAACCTGACTAACAGAGCGCTACTCGTAATCACCAACACGTAGCACTTCAATATGGCACATGAATAACAGAGCGCTACTCGTAATCACCAACACGTAGCACTTCAATACGGCACCTGAATGACAGAGCGCTACTTGTAATGGTGGGCGCTGAGTACTTCGATGTGGGGTAGGACAGTCAATGCGCCTCACGGAGCTTTTAGCAGGAAGCGCCCGGGACGGGAGGAGCGAGTCTCTCGGCTCCGGTGCAGTTCGTAGGGCACCTCGCTTCAGAGCAGTCACGGGGACACAAGGAGAGGATCCCTCGGCGGGGTCTCTCCGTCGCGCTGGCAGGGGGAACTCCCACAGAGAGGGGACCCGGGCTAAGGGTGCGGTGCAGTTCCCGACCAGTAGGGGGCGCACCAGGGGCAATCCCAGCCTCCGGGCTTACCTCGTTCTCGGCGTCCGACGGCGTCCGCTCCAGCGACGATGGGGGAACTCGGCCCAAGGCCTCGCGCACCTTCTCTCACAGCTGCGACGGCAGCGGCGGGGCCCCGGGCTTCTCACGGGCCTCGCGACTCTGCAGGGCACTTCTTCCGGCCTCCGGGCCACGGCGGTGAGCGCGCTGGCTTCCACGTCACGGGGGGCTCAAGTTAAGGTTGGGGACTCCGCGCTCAGCGGAGCACGCTGCCGGGGGTCCCAGGCCAGGTCAGGGAGCGCAGGGGTCACAGCGCTAATACCTGGTCGATCCCCTGTGGCTCTTCAATCTGCTTTGCATACGGCTTCAGGGGTCAGTCTGGACACGCAGTCTCAGTGCTTGGCATATAAGTTTAAGAGTTCAATCTGGACACGCAGTCTCAGTGCTTGGCATATAAGTTTTGTTCTCAGATGTTAGATAGAGTCTTGTTGGTGCAGATGTATCTGGCACCCTTAAAGGGTTCCATTACAGCGGGGTACGGATGGAGAAGGCTGGCAGAGAGTCTCTGGGTCCTCCTACTGCTGGGCAAGATCAGTGGGTTTCACAGGGTCCCTCACTCACTTAAGAGGCAGCACCTAAATCCTGTCACTCTCAGAGGCATAAGTCCCTGGCTAGGCCCTACCGCCTACACTCCTGGTGGATTCTTCCAGCTCTGCTTCACCCCAATGGCCAACTCACCACAAAAAGTTCCCTCCCTCACTTAAGTAGCCCTAGGTCAGGTGACCTCTGGCCAAGGCGGCAAAAGAAAAACCACACCTCCCTTCTAGAAGGTTCCAGCACATTCCAGGAGCTTCCCCACTCTACCTATGGGACAAAAAGGCGGGCTGGAGTCGCAACATTTTTGTGGGGTTCCAGCCAGCTCCTGGCAGCTAGGGTGCTACTATGAAAGACCACTCTTCAGTAGCAGGGGCCTGTGGCAGCCATTCTGGGAGAATGGAGCACCTGCACCTTAACACTGATTGGCAATGAAAAGGCGCCCGGAGACCTAGTCCAACATAAAAATGAGGGTGGAAAAAATGAGGCACGATACAAAAATGGAAGGGGAGACCACCCTAGGGCTGACAGGTCCAACAGTGCCAAAGAGGTTCCGGAACAGGGTAGGGTTTAGAATGCACTGTTGGGCTTCTGGTTTCAGTGCAGTGAGCTATAACCAGGATGATCTTCTAGCACAGATGCTATGCGTGTACGAATGTGTAGCTAGAGATGCCCCATCTGCTGAGCACTAATCATCTGGTTCGCCACCAAACCTGCTTCCTGAAGACTTCCTCAAAGTCTCGGCGATCCTCTTTTGGCAACTTGTCTTTGAAGCATTCTAAGGAGTCTTACAGGGCTCTATCATATCGCCCTAAGAAGGCTGAAGAGCTGGATACCTTAAAAAAATGAAGCTGCAGTGCCACAAACTTTCCTTCCCCAAGTGTTGTGCTCTACTCTCCTTGTCCGGAGGCACTGCTGAGAGGAAGCCACTGCAGGAGTCTTTTTTGCAGCAACAATAATTACGGAATGCGGAGGAGGATCCATTCTCAGGAACGGAGGATCTAGTTCTGGAAGCTTATACTTCTTTAAGATCCTCGCTGGAGCCGTCTTGAGAGATGCCAGTGTGAGGAAAGTGTCCATGACTGGTTGTAAAAGCCCCAGTACGAAAGGTAGCAATGGTCTTACTACCGACCTTTGGTGCAAAGTCTCAAAGATGACAGAAGGTGATGTTTGAGGAGTGGGCATATCAATATTCAACTTATGCGCTCCCCCCGAGAGCACCTTGTGAAAGGTATTAATGTCATCCACCGGAGAGATTCTCTTAGGTGGACTGTCCGTTAACATGGGAGAATAGTCCCTTTTGTAAGAATGCGTGGAAGACGTGGACCATGAAGGTGACCTATACCTTTTGTAGTGGCCCGGTGCAGGGGACCTCCTTTAAGTTGCTGTTCGACCTCTGGGAGAAGAAGTAGGAGAAAGGTCCACTGTCTGTACCAAGCGAGCCAGAGACGATCCGTACAGAGGACTAGAGTAGTTCAGAGGTTGTTGTGATTGCAATGTGGAAGATTTCTGCCAGTGGTGCTCTGGTAAGAGCCATCTGGGAGATAGATGCACAGAAGGTGATCTCTGCCGCTTCTCGAGCTGTGCAGGAGGAACCACCGTCTGTGATGTCCCCTTCTGTGTCCGCCGTTCAGGAGACAGAAAAATGGAACTCCTCGACGTCAACAGAGGCACCTGCGGTGATCTAGACTGCGAGATTGAAGACGCTGAGAGTCCCTTCGACGCTGAGCAGGTAGACTGCGAACGTCTTTCCAATGACGATCTATGTGTCGACTTCGAGAGATGAGAGTGCGGAAGTTAATGCTGGGAAGACAATGACGGTGTTTGTATTCTCGTCGGAAGATGTTTAGCGATCAGAGACTGGAGTCTTGACACTGAATGGGTCTTAGTCTTTAACCTCGAGCGGGGGTCCGTCGATGGAGACTGGTGCTTCGAAGTTGGGAGTGTACGGGCCAACGGAGACCGATTTCTCGACGTTGTACGAGGAGACGACGAAGGAGAGAGTCTTCTGGAAGTTGAACGTCATCAAGGGGACGTCAACGTGGATCGAGGGCTCGATGCTGAGCACCTTAGAGATGGTGCCAACGGAGACCGATGTCTCGATGTTCAGTGTTGTGTCAGCGCCAACAGAGACAGACTCCTCGACGTTGACCGTCGCCGAGTTGAAGGCAATGGAGTGGGCTGATCCGACACAGGTGTAGGTCATTTTGGACAGATGTACCTGCCCATTTTTCCTGCAAAGTCTTCGACGACGAGCTGTGTTCCGACGCTTTAGACGGCAGCCGAATTGAAAGAGGAGCCCTCAAAGTCATTTTCTTCACCACTGGAGGCATTTTTGACGCCGAGTGTGACGCCGAAGGAGAACAGACAGGGATATTACTTTTAGAAGTCGACCTGGGTCTCCTCTTCTTGTGCCTCACTGGAGATCTACCTCTGGAAGTAGTAGATTCTTGTTCTCTAAGAGGTCATAAAGGCAAATCCTTTAGTTCTCCTTGAGAGTGCACCTTGAAAGATTCTTGCAGTGTTGGCAGGTCTCAGGTGTATGAGTCTCAGGGAGACAGAGAATGCAAACAGAATATGAATCTGTTTTGGCCTTCTTTTTGCCAAAGGAGGACCAAGGATGGAAAAGAGAAGGCATAATTCGACAGAAAAAAATACATTTCTGTCAGAAAAAGGCAACTTCTTACTTCAACAGGTGAGAGATGTCGAATGAACAGAAGTTACTAGATTTGTAGAGAAAACTTTTTGACAAAAAAGCCAAAAAATTCAGAGCTGAAAATCCAGAGTCCTGACTGAAGGAGCAAGGAAGAACAACCGACCTAACTGTCACCCCTGAGGCAGGATGGGAAGCTGGGGTTCATGGCTGCCCTAAAGGCACGGTGCCAGTTTGCTCTTGCAATTGCTTTCATTTTCTACACTATTAAGGTTCCAATGCAGCCTATGGGCTAACAATGCCTGCTATGTTACATTGCAGCTTTCTGTGGTTCATTAAAGAGAGTTCAAGTGTGTCCCTGTCCTCCTGTTTTTTCTTCCTATGTGTGTGTGTTAAAAAAAAAAAGAAAGGACCAGAGTTTTAATGTACCCCAGGGTACCCGCGCATGGGCGGGAATATTGAGTGCTAATGACTATTGATGAGGATCCCCTGGTAAAGAAGTACACACATATCCCAACTACACAACCCTAATATGGCATAAGATTCAGAGCTTCCAGGAAGTTAAGCAATTTTTTTTTTTTAAACAAATTTTATTAGGTTATTCCAGTGAGGTCTCGGCAAAGCCCTACATGTACCTGTAAAAGAGCATGAATACGCGGGAACAACATTATTTCCAAAAATGTTACTTTGCAATCCTGCCAACATGCAGGAAACACAGTAAAACAATATGCAGACAGTTCAAGAGTCCAATCAACAGTCCCAGAATACAATCTTTGAAATACAGACTAGCCCAATGCGGAAAGGTGATGTAACTAGGAGAAATACCTACGCAATGACCACAGCTAGGGGTCCATTGATAGTAACGGGCGGAGCTCAATTCCACGGTACACTGCCCTGCGGGACCATATCTTGCGGTGTTTTTGGTGACAGCCACGTACCATAAATACTGCAATTTCTGCACCCACACACCTATCTAGCTCCAACTTCCATTTGCCTAAGGTCGGGGGGGAAGTCCTGTTCCATAGCTGTGTAATGTCGCGTTTAAGTTAAGCAATTTTTGACATCCTTGGAAATATCCTTTGACCTGATATACCCAGTGAAACTACGAGTGGTGGTAGATGCCAAATCCCTATCTTTTATGTTTGTGAAGGATGTAAGGGTGGAATCTAGAGGATTTGATGTCACACATCTGAGCCACTGTATAAACAAGAGCACGAGAGGTAGGACTAAAGGACCGGGAGCCCACAGCTTAAATAAAGCCCCTACCAAAGCACAGGCTGCCGCTAAATGTGTGAATTTAGTCCTAGACCTTCGCACAAAGAACTCCATTGTCACAGTGGGTCATCTGCCACACAGATACAATGGAAGGAGGATCGTAGACCTGCACCTCAAGTGGTGGGTCCTAGCCCGAGAGGCCCTTCTTTCACTCCCATCATGGCAGACAGCATTGGCTTATATTGCCACACGAGGGAAGTTAACAGCCAGACTGAAGTATATATGTGAATGGGTTCATTGGGCCGGTCTCATAAGAAATTTAAACTACTTTAATATGGCTACAGAAATGACTAGATGGTGGGGTGGAGCACTATACTCAATGTGTGAGCCCCTTCCCTTACGTTTCTACAACCATGCCACCATAATCATGCCACTATTTATTCTTGTATTTTGCTGTTGATTGTTGTAATAAAGGTGGTCAAAGCATGTTCAGCCACGACCAGGGTATGGGGGAACCATTGGCAACCTAATCACTGTTTATTGCACTTGCACAGATGATGTGTTAAGCTACACCAAAGACAGAGGAAGCTCATACATTTCATAGAGGACACATACCAGATATCTCACTCACTCACACAAACCGTGGCTATCAGGCTTCGATTGCTGTACCTCAACCTGACAGACAGACCAGACCTGCCCCATTATTTACCTCCTGCTTCAAGTAATAAAATGTCCCGCTGTCCCAAATATGATCCTGATTACCCGACAGATCCCACTGGCACTCATATACATATGAGTGATAACTACACCGTAATTTGGAATGTCAGGTGGATGAGCTCACCTATGAAGCACTACAGAATACATGCTTTCCTTAAGCATCAGAAAGTGCAAATAGCCTGTCTACAGGAGACTCTCTTGGTCCTCTCTAAGCTGAACAAATTAGGAAGGAGGGGCCACATAAGAGGCACTGCCTACTCTGCTTCTCCCCCCCCCCCAACCCCCCCGGTACCCTAATATGGATCCCCTTAGAAATCCCTTATATAGCATATCGCACGGTTGTAGATAAAGAGGGGAGACATACGATAGATAATCAAAGGATCTCTGAATTGTAATTCACTTACCATTACTAGTATTTATACACCAAGTATAAGATAATTGCAGTTTTTAGATGCCCTAGCACTACACATGATTAAGACACTGGTGGTCCCTGATCTCTGCGGAGAAGATTTTAACCAATCAAGAAAAAATATATCCATATTTAGCAGATAACTTCTATCAACAACTGCCGGCTGAGGAAGATCAATTCCAGCCTAGGAATGATAGATTTGCTAAGAAAATAGTAACCTTTTCAGACACAACAGACTCAGAAGGAGAGAGTTATAATCAATATCAAGCCAATACTGGAGGCCGTCAGACCCCAGGTAGCAATAGAGGAGATCGATCTGGTTTTTTAGCCCGGCGAGGAACTCAGAGAACCAGATGGCGACCCAGGTACCAACGACGTCAACGGGGCAATTACCAGCAGGCACACAATTACCCACAAGCACAGAATTTCTATCAGGACGACCCCCAGGTACTGACGACCAGACATGCTCACTATTGGCGCGAATAAAGCAAATCCCTATTTTCAACTTAAGTACAACCAATATTGACAGTCAGACAGAGTCTATGTTGAGTAAAGGGTTATCTTTCATTCCTCATACAAAAACTAACAAGTTCGAGCTATTCCAGGATTTGATTTCTTTTTTTCGAAAGATCAGATTACGGGCTTTCTTTGAGGATAGACCCCGACCAATATTAAGTACACCCAATAGATCAGGGCTAGCACCCCCATCTACATTTGTTCCTACACTTGAACAGGTGGGTCCTGAGGTGGCCATTTTCGAACATGTGGTGCTTAATAAAATCACAGCAGCCACAAAATTTATTCCAGCGCCTAAATATAATTTACCTCAGGAGGAACACCAAGCCCTGGTGATGCTCAAAAACAACAGGGACATTACCATCAAAAGCTGTGACAAGGGTGGGGGCATAGTGGTGATGGATACAGACCAATATGTCACTAATATGACTATGATGTTGTCTGACAGAAACCTCTATGCCCCCATAAGTGTTGACCCAACCAAAAGTGTATCCAAACGAATAAGGGATTTGACAAAAAAGGCCCTGGAAGAAGGGGCCATTTGTGAACAAGAATGGACTTTTTTAATGTAGCCAAACCTAAGATGGCTTCAATATACGGGATTCCCAAGATCCACAAAAATGTTACTAATCCACCGTACAGGCCTATTGTAACCACCATCGGATCGGCCACAGAGGCATTATCTAAATATGTTGATGCCATACTACGCCCTTATGTCTCTAAAACAAAATCCTATATAAGGGATACGTCCGATATTATTAATAAGATCGAACAAATCAGTTTCAACCAGTCATCACAACTTCTGGTGACTATGGACATAGAGGCATTATATAGTAATGTCCCACAAGCAGCAGCGTTAGAAGCTGTGAGATGGTTCATTGAGACCTATGAAATTGACTGCCCGGCACATTTCATACTGGAATGTCTTAACATTGTACTTCAAGAAAACACCTTCGAATTCAATGGGGCTTAATACCAACAAACCCAAGGAGTAAGCATGGGAGCTTCTTGTGCCCTAACGGTAGCTAACATTTTCATGGCGCATTACGAACATCAATTCATCTATAACGAAGTGGCACCATTCAGTGAATCCATCACTAGTTGGTCTAGATTTATAGATGATGTATTTTTCATTTGGGATGGGACAGAAGATGATCTAGCGGAATTTGTCTCCTGGTTAAATCTTTGTGACTCAAATATCCGTTTTTTAGCTGTCAGCATTAAATACAATGTTGAATTCCTAGACGTAACTAATAAATCTATTGGACAGCAGCTAGTGGTGGATTTGTTCACCAAACCCACAGCAAGGAACACGCTCTTGCACTTTTCGAGCTATCACCCTAGAGCACAAAAAACAACTATCCCCTTTGGACAATTCCTTCGACTTCGGAGGAATTGCATAAATATAATGGACTATGATAAACAATCGGAGATTATGAAGGCAAAGTTCATAGCCAGAGGCTATCCCAAAAGGCTGGTCCGTGACTCTTTTAAAAGAGCACGCTATTTTGATCGTCAATGCCTGTTGAGAAAGAAACCATCTAAAGAACAAAATCGTTTGGTAATGGTAATGAGGCACTCGACCATGAACGAGTCTGTGCGTCAGATCGTCAACTCAAACTGGCATATATTGAATGCCACAAGAAATTATTTGAATCCACTACCAAAACCAATGTTTGCATACCGGAAAAATAAAAACTTGAAGGATTTAATAACAAGGTCCCGTATGCAAAAGTCAACAACTACCTCCATACAAACCACCATTGGAGGATTGCCAGTCATCAAAGGAAACTATAGATGTATGTCATGCCTTGCCTGCAAGTCCGCCCTAGAGGTAAAACAATACTCCATTAATGGAGTTCAAATAGAGCTACAGAGTTTAACGAATTGCAAAACCACTAATATAATATATGCAATTCTATGTCCCTGTAACAAAACCTATGTGGGTGAAACATCGAGATCAATGGCGACCCGTCTAACGGAACATAGGTCAGCTATTAAAACGAAAAAACTACAGGCACCATTGGTACAGCACTTTATTGACTTTAACCACACCACAGAGAATATTCGATGGCTGATTTTGGAGAAAATCAATACCAGTGGAACCCAAGGCATGGAGATACGAAAAAGAAGAGAGGTCTATTGGATATTTTCGCTGGACACATACAGAAGGGGTTTAAATAATGAGATCCCATGGAGCCAAGCGATTCGCTACAATAACTAGCTTTCTCCAATTGACCTGCATTTAAAAATAGTAACTTGACAGGCTGTTACATAGCGCACGTGATGACTAGATACCAGCGCCAATATATTGAGCATTTTTAGATCCTTAAGCTAGGGTCTATCTATTGGGTCACAAAATGTAGACACTAGGCATTATTACTATTTTTCAGATACTGACACAATCTGCATTATTGAAGTAATAATAAATATATGGGTTTAGCCAATTCCCCTATCCATTAACAAGATAGTTCTAATTTGTTCTAATTGGGAAGAGAACACATTGATGTGCCCTTACCGCTGTAAACTTACGTATGAATACTAACTTTAGAAAGCGGGTGAATACTCAAGCCAGACCACAATTGATCAACTGTGGTAATGCCTGTCCTTCCTTGTTCTTTTGATGATAATGTCACTGTTTGTTTTCATAAGGACTGTGATTTTACGCAACGGCGTGTGTGTACGCCTTTAACATGTAAATGAACACTAGCTTTGTAAAGTGCACGATAGGTCAAATTAGATTAAAATTGACCAATAGAAAGAAAGCTTGTGAAATATAGCAAGCTCTCCAATCACTGGCGGAGTCTTTGTGCCGATACGATTCCCCGAACCCGGATGAGTAGAGAAGGATGATGACCCGGTAAGTGTGGATCGACCCCTCGCTAAATAGCAAGCATAGAAGTGTTTCTCTTTTGAGCTCGGGATATTCTAGGTAGTCACCAAAATATATATACTTTCTTTTAGATGACGCTACTGCACTGTCTTTAGAAAAAACGAGTGGTTCACGTACGCGCCGTGATTTGGGCGGGGCAGCCCCAGCGCCGAAAGTTTGTGTTTGGCTAGTAAGTATCTAATAATCATCACAAGCTTGTAGAAATAGTAACTAGTATCCCTATGATGAGACGTTAGACTCAGGGAACATTTGTATTGCGCTCTCTTCCAGATTGAAGGGCAATACTACCTGACCAGTGAGCTTCTTCCAACACGCGTTGTTGCGTCCTCAAAACACGAGTGGTTCACATACGCGCCGTGATTTGGGCGGGACAGTCCCAGCGCCGAAAGTTTGTGTTTGGCTAGTAAGTATCTAATAATCATCACAAGTTTGTAGAAATAGTAACTGGCATCCCCATGACGAGACGTTAGATTCAGGGAATATTTGCATTGCGCTTTCTTCCAGATTGAAGGGCAATACTACCTGATCAATGAGTTTTTTCCAACACGCGTTGTTGCATCTTTAAAACACGAGTGGCATCCCACAGACTGTCAATCCATCGCAAGTTTGTGACACGCCACCATATTCTAGTAAGTAATGTACTGAAATTACAGGTTCTGTGTAGTAGTAAGTAACATCTACAAAAAAAGAGGTAGCAATGCAAAGAAATATTGACATGGCGCTTTCTTCCAGACGACGCGAGAACTTAATTCGAAAAGTGATCATTTGCGGATACACCTCAATCTGGCAGGAACATTTATCCGATGCACATTTGAAGCACGTGAAGATTTGAGAGTAAGTTAGCTAGAGCTATATATACAAACTCGAATCATAGAGATTGTGTTAATTAGAATAACATAAAAATACAAAAATATCCACATTATCCCTATTATGTTATGTTCTGTTGTAGAACCAGTGGCTCTAAACACGTCCCTTCACTCTCTAGAAGTCATAAGACATCTTAATACAAAGCGAAAACAACCTTCTAATTTTCTTTCCACTGGAAATCAGTTAACGGCATGGAATATATAAAATAAAAAAAATAAGGTAATACAGATAATGTTCTAATGTATAGCGAGAAAATAGAAACCAAATGAATTTTATCTTTCGCTGATGAATTGCCTTAATAGTTCCTAAATCAGGTCACGGGATACATAAATATAAATCTTAATATATAAAAAAAGTTTAAGAAAAAGTGTAAAGGTAACCGGAATAACAATAGATGGGTTGACTATATCGTCTTAGATATATGGATAGTTTCAAGACTTTTTAGCACAGGACCTGTTATGATGCCATGTAGAATACTGCTGACCTAAAAAGTGAATTGAAAATGAATGACATTGATTTTTTTGATTTTTTGTAAATAATATGTACAGGAATGTATATAAAGATTGGGATCAATATGTTTGTAGATAGCTGTAGATATAGAAAGCATTTTTAAAATTATAAATGTGCACTTGAACATGTATTGATATGTACAAGCAATTATAGTTTATGTTTCTCTTATTGTAGGAGTTATCAAAATTATGGCCACCTGAGGAAGGCTGAACGCCGAAACGCGCGTAGAATCAAGCATTAGCCATAACTGATGATTACTTCTCGCACTTTTCTTTTTTGTTTTTCCCTTTGGTATTTCTATGTGTAGTATAATAACAATTGTCTATATGAATATGAAATGATATAATGATTTTGATAAAAAATATGTATAAGGAAGGGTTATGTATACAAAATAAGAGTAAGAAAGGAATGACCCTCTACTATAATACAAAAGATTAAAAGACAAACAAAGATATAAGTAACAAGAAATAAAATGATTTAATGAAAATTATGTCTATTAGTAGTCATATTCAACCAATGGGGATTTAAATCTTAAGTGTTTGATTGTTTGTGCATTATCTTTGTTAAAATTGTTTCCTATATACTTTTGTTCAAAAAAGAAGATTTTAACCTTGTCAGACTGTGATAAAGATCAATCGCTCCCACCCCTCCAGGCTGCCCCTTGAAAATTGTTGGCTTGTAGTTTCCATAGGTGGGCTGAACAATCCAGTTTTCTGGACTTTTCTAGGGAACCGCACCCCAAAGATCAGATTTATTCATACTACTCAACCATCCACGGACTACATACACAAGTACACATATTCTCGGGGTTCATGCGCCTGACAAAAACTGACTTAGCAGAATACCTATGTCACCCACACTCTGCCTACAATCCACTAATTGTAACACAGCTATGGGAGGGTGGTGCTGGTGGTACCAATATGGAGGTCATGACCCAAAAGACTACTGGTTGTCCCACCTTTCCGAGCTTGGAGAAACTACAGAACTATATTTTGAAGCAAAGGAGGGTACAGCCTCCCATCCTATTGTGGAATGGGACATATTTAAATCCAACATAAGAGGAATATGCATTAAAACCTCCTATGATATTAAAAATATTTTGACCCAGGAACTTACCACAGCAGAACAACACCTTTGCACACTTGAAACTCATTAGGACAGGCGCATAATAGATGGGGCAGGATTGTTGAAGGTGACCAAGGAATATCAGACCCTTTTAGAACACCTTAGATTTCTGAATTATAAATAATATTTTACACAACCACACGGGGAAGGCGACAGAGCAGGCTATATCCTGTTGTGGCTGGTGAAATCAGATATCGCCCCATAAAACGATTTGTGCTATACACATGCAATCCAGTCTGCTAGCGATGACACAGATAGACATAAATGAAGTGTTTGAAGTGTTAATTGTTAATTATAAAACTCTGTACGACGCTATGAAGTTCTCCCAACTTGCAGGTATGATAGACTTTTTAGATTCTATAAACACCCCGAAGCTGTACCCAGGGCAGACACAAAGGTTAAATTAATCTCTGGACGTACAGGAAATTAAGGCTGTAACTGACCAATTGGCTAATGGGAAGACACCAGGGTTGGATGGGTTGCCCCTTGAGTTCTACATTACCTAGAATTCAAAACTGAAAGAGTACTTACGGAAACAGCTAGAGAAATCATAAAACAGTACTGCCCAAACATGGATGAGACCTACTCGATGTTAAATCATACAGGCCACTATTGCGGCTTCACACAATGCAATCTTTTAGGTAAGGTTATTACAAACTGATTACTTTTATGCCTACAGTACCTGATACCAGCTGATCAGGATAGATTTATGCCAGGGAAAAATACACACTTAAACAGTTTTCATACTATGGATTTCGTACATACCAGAAGTGATATAACAGCAGGTGCATCACTAAACACAGAAAAGGCCTTTGATACCCTCCTCTCACCATATTTGTTTATGGTCTTTGTGAAGATAGGGAGGACAGTATTAAGAGGTTTATGTGGGTATTATATATATACACAGCGGATGGTTAGGGTCAGTAGTGGCAAAATATTCTCTGACAGATGGCAGATTCAAAGATTCACCAGGTAGGGAAGCCCCTAGTCTCCCATTCTATTCGTCCTTGCCATGGAGATGCTGCTGTGCTTGCTATGCACACAAGCCCAAGACTGAAAAATTGATGGATGCTGTAGATTATATAGAGTGGCCAGGTACGCAGATGATGCCCCATTACTGTTTATAGACAAAGCAAATAGTATATCGATGTTTGCAAAATTCTGTGATATACCAGGTCTTTCATTTAACTGGAATAAGTCCTATCTATTTTCACTTAGGCCACTAGGCCCGGATAAACAGCCACTATACACTGGAGAGTCATTACCCTAGGAGTCACAAACCTTCAACTATCTTGAAGTTCCACTCTACCACTGATTACCAATTAAAAGGGGGGTAGCTCAGACAAACGAGTCATCATTAGCAGACAATCGATACCGTTCTGGATCTAGTTGTTCCTATCCTGTTGGGGAGGGTGGCCATAACCAAGGTGATTATACTGTGCAGGTTGCTATATCTGTTCATATTACTCTCCTTGTTCCTCCCAATATTTTGTGTCATGAAACTATGATCCATATTATCGGGGTTGATATAAGACCCAAATAGAAGAGATGTCTCCCTAGAAAAGGATATGCCTCCATTAGATGCAGGAGGGATACCAGTGCCCAAGCTGGAAATCTATTACCTGGCTGCTCAATTGGTTTAGTTATTGAGAGTGATATTATTGGAGACAGAAAACAAGAGTATAGACCTAATGAACTACTTGGGGAAACACGGATTAATCACAGGAGATCCTTAGCAGAACTAAGATGAAAGATTTACACCGGAGATCTCTACAAACATTAAAAGCCTGTTGATTGAAATATATGATGAAAAGGAATTACTACACTATACTTCCCAGACCTGCTGCTGCGGATTATGACTAGATTGGCACAGGTGGCTTAAATACACAAAATTCAACCTTGGACACAAGTGGGAAGCACTGTTCTTGGGGATTTATATACTAACGGTAGGTTCAGCACATTTGAAAATGTTCAAGACACATATATGCTTAATACCGCCCAATTTTTAACATAGAACGCCATGTGCTGGGCAGTCAAAATGATGTGGGGCAAATATATGAATGAACCCCAAAGATCAGAGTCACTATGTTTTCTCTTAACTAATGGGGCACAATTGTAAAGCAGTGACAAACATACAACAAACACTAGCCCCCACATTTTATTTACCCAGCATGGGATCAAAAACCTGGTGAAGAATTTTCTGATAAGGGAAGACGCATATAATAGAATATAAAAAAAACAGCGAACAGAAACCCTTGCATCAAATGTACGCAATTTAATTCTTTGCATTACGCTTACCTTTCCCCATCACGACTACTGGAAAGGTACCCAGGAACATTAGTGACTTGCCCAGATACACTGACTTTTTCCATAAATTGTGGTTGTGCCCCCTTCATACTGTATTACAGGTCTTCACTGATAAGCCAAGGTGCAAGACACATCAGTAAAACACCTAGATTCCACCTCAGCGATTTGCCTCCTGGGGAGGTTCAGTAGATCTGCAAAGACAAAGATTATCTCTCCAGTTTATATGACTATTACAAAAGGTACTATGATATGAAGACAGGTTGCAAAACCATCCACACACAGTCAATAAGGGTTCTTTCAGATGGGATGGGAGTAGAAACGATGAAAAATGAGAACTACTAATTGTAATATAATGTGGATACGGGCACCCCCAAAAGAGGATACATCAAATATTAATGTAACTGTTCAAATATGTTAAATCAAATCTAAAAGATCAGCTGATGGTTAGAGCTTTGTTTGTTACGGTTTCAGGGCTAATTGATGTAAATCTTACCTGCAATTGGAACCACGAATCACGCTAATGTTACCAAATGTTCTGTCATCAACGTATTACATATATGTACAAAAATGTATAAGCAATCAAAGAACAATAAAAAACACCAATCCTTCAGGCTATAGGCTTCTTGGTCCATTAGGCCCATTAAGGGGTACAGAAACACTAGGCAAACAACATTTCCTTATTCACTGCCTGGGCGATAGGCTTCATCAAAGATCCGTCTACTTAGGGCAGAGGTTTTCAAACTTTTGGAAGTTGAGCCCCCAGTTGAATTTTTTCAGATGTTGGGCCCCCCCACCACCTGACAGAAATTTCTGGAATCTGGTACACTACATAATCAACCGCCACGTGCATATCCCGGGCCATATCCGGCAAATAATGTTCCACAATAAGAGTGTTTAGTAAACTGCAGGTTTGTGAGTGGGTGTGGTGAAATGACAGAAGCTTATTACACAACTCAAAACATAATTTTCCAAGATAAAATGTGCGCAAATTATTTTTACTAGGATGCTTTGCTTTACACATGGCATAGATTGATAATAGCACCACTAACATAAATGTGACGGGTGTGCCTGTTTTTCGCCACAGAGATGGTCAATCTGTGGATGGATTTTTGTTACTGCCATCCTCAGGTTGTGCTCCACATCCAGTCTTGAACAGTACTTAGTCTTTATTATCGCAAGTGCTGAGAACCCAATCTCACATAAATAGGATGAGCTGAAAGGCAAGAGAGTTTTGATCGCAGTTTCTCTCAAAGCTGAATATTCTGCAGACATTTTCAGCCAACTAAGTAACTGTAATGGAGACAGTGTTGACAGATTTTTCGAGCACTCCCTAGCTCAGAGCTCATACACGAGAAACAATTCTTCTCTAGGAATCATTAACAAACATTTTAGGCAGCATTATAATGGGATAATTGCCCACCAACCAGTTATGGATCCGAAGACAAAGGTGAAAGGCCACAGAGAGGGCGCTGAATGAACACCTAATTGAGAATTCCTTAGTGGTATGATAAGTTGCTTACCTGAAGCAGTGGGGGTTTAGTACACGTCGGGCTTATGTTTAAAATAAAAAAAGAACTAATAATAAATTAATGATGTTACCTATTTTACTTCAGATCAATGTTGTCTAACAGACTTTGTGGTGGCAGGTACATGTTAAGAATTTTGCGTGACCTTGACCTCTCGAGTCCCGGTGAGTGTTGCGGCTGTGAGAGCGTGAGCCAAGATTCATGCCTGCATATCAGAGTATTTGTAATTCCTAACACCTCCAAGTGCGTGACAGCTAAGACACACAACTCTGGATATCTAGTCCAGACCTTTTGTGTTCTATAGTCACGATGTCACTATGGGCCACTGTATGTTGCGTGGCACAACCTAAAGTGCCTCTGGGTGGTTAATAAATATTATTAAATAACTACTCTACATAACTCAGCATACTAACAATGCAAATGTTAATTATTGAATTAGTACCTTCAGGGCATGAAATTAGAGAGTGCATTGTTGTTATTTTGCTTTTACATAGCGGTTGCTACAGCACGTTTTGTCATTTCACGCTGCATAGGAAAACAGAGCCATCTCTCTCTCTGAAGCTCTCCTTCATTTGATCTCTATCACACTCTGCCTCGTATTCCGTTCCTCTCTTTTCTGTTCTATCTCACTTAGTTGCTCTTTCCCTTTCTCTCTCATGCTCGCCATCATCAGTGATCCTCACACTTGACACCTGATTTACGCTACTAATTTATACATGAATAAGCACTGGTGTGGGTTAAAAACAGATGAGTATAGAAACATACACCAGGTGCTTATGTACGGCCCCCCAAAAGTACAAGAAAGAAGAGTTGCTGTTCTGCGCGGAAGTGACATACTCTTCGTTGCATATATTGCTGCTGTCAGTGCTATGCCACTAAAAATAGTTATGTTTGAAGTATCTGTTCCCACGTAGAGTAATGCACTTCTGCTGAACAGTACCTGATATATTGAAAATCGGTTCATTAAAAGTATTGCTTGCTTCTGAACAGGGCAGGCACTTTTCACTTGAATATATAAGGTTTTATAGCGAATTACCAGTTCTGTCCCATGTAAAGTATTACAGTCTTTATTTCAAGCCAGTGTTTGCCGATAGGACCCACCAACACACATTTTAGGTACTAGCACTTATGTTTTCTTAACATATAATTTGATCCCAAGTAAGAGAGAAAATTCAAAAAGGGAAAAAGAGGAAGAGAAAAACGGAAAGATAGTAACAAAGGGAGAAAAGGGAGGAAAATGAATGTGAAAGTGTGAGGTAAAGGGGCAGGCAGTTCTGGCGGTGAATGCTAGAGGCATGTTGTGAAATCAAGACAACGCAGCCTCAGTATTCACCACCTCGACCTTTGAAAGCACTGATCACGTTCTTCTGAGAAATGTTTAGCAGGGCACTTATTATTTTACAAATTAAGCACGGTCAATTCATAGAGCTGAAAAGCTTCAGCTAAATGTTGGAGGCAAGGAGCCTCTGCTGTGAAATCGTACGCAAAAGAACAGGACTGTCCATTCCTCTACTTTCGGTTTTAGCAGAGGAGAGCGACTTCCTGCCTCCCACTGCAGCTGAAGCATTTCAGCTATATGAATTAACCCCCTCCTTGGACTGTTAATGTGTCTGCTCTTAACATAACAAAAGCAGGGGCACGCAGTGCCTCCTCAATTTACCCTCCCTCCCCCCTCCAACCCACCCCTCTGTTACCGGAGTTCTACAAGAAAAATAAACCGTATTTGAAATGGGCGAAGACTTGCGAGGCGTGACAGTGAGACGAACAAAGGTAAGATTTTAGAGGAGTGCGCGCCCCCCCCTGACATGGTGTCGCGCCCCCCTGGGGGGGCGCGCCCCACAGATTGAAGAACTCTGACTTAGGGTGACCGACTGGCATGGGTGAAAATTCAGGATGGTGAGTGTAAACATTCGAGACAAAGGGTCAAAATTCAGGACAAAAATTCCGGACAAAAGGTCAAAATTTGGGACAAAACTTAGGGACAAAAGGTACGTTTTACAGACACATCAGAGGAGGTCGCGTAATAGCATATAAGTAAATCGACAACTACATAAGTACAAGTCAAAATAAGTTTTTATTAGGTAGACACAATTGCGCACTTCACATTGTTTCGGTATGCGTGCAGCTTTGAGCAACGGTACAGGTCTTTTAGTGATATTTCTTACAATCATAACCTATTTATATGGTTACTGCACTGAGCTGTCCAGTCTGATATTTTGTTTAAAGTTCATGGTCATGAGCAGGCATGTTTGGTGAGAGAAGTGATCAGGAAGATCTGCTCGGATGTTACTAGCATCTCCTAGCTGAGTGCCATTGTGAGATGTAAATTGGCACGCATAGGATGCAGCTAATTGGGACCTGCAGTGCTGGAGTAGAGTTCAGTCCTCAGAGTAGCCGGCTTTATGTGTCAAATTGCTTCAGGTATTCCATTTCTGTTCAGCTGGTGATGACTGGTATAGGGGCTGGTACTGCACTGAGTGATGGATAAGACCCATAGGAGACAGGTATTGTGTGAGGGTAAGAACATTAAGCAGGAAAAGGGAGTTATTAACCAGAATGGATGAGCTATATTTGGCTGCACACTACTGAGTGTTATGGTATTATTGTGGGTCTGAGAGGTTAGATAGGAGTTGACATTACTATATAATGCCCAGCCTGAGACGCAGGGCGCTTCGGAGGGTGTGGAAGACTCGGAGGACGACACCAGGACTATCCTGCTAGAATTGCATTCTGGGATGAAATCAATAGACAGTAAAATAGACGCGCTAGTGACCAGTCTTGATGTGGTAAAGAAGAAGGCGGACACGCATGAACATAGGCTTGATGTCTTGGAGAACAGACTATCCGACACGCAGGACTCGCAAGCAGAATCCCGGACCCAAATTTTAGAAATGGAGAAAGTTTTAGAGGTCATTAAAGCGAAAAATTAGGATTTAGAAGCGCAATCTAGGCGCAACAATCTTTGTATAATTGGCCTGCCAGAGTCCACCGCCATTTCCAAAATGGAGACTTTCATTGACGGCCTGCTGCGCGAACTATTTGGCTCTGTGTTATCAACAGTAATGATTGTGGAGAGAGCACATCGATCATTGGGCCCTAGACCTAAACCAGGTGCACCACCGCGCCCGATAATTGCGCGCCTACTGAACTATGCTGACAGGGACGCAATTTTGCGGGAGGCCAGAGCTAGGAGCCCCATCAATTATAAGGGAGACAACCGGTCTTTTTTTCCAGACTACATCCCTGCGGTGCAGGCAGCACATAGGGAGTTTGTGCCGGAGAAGAAGCTGCTGCAGACTGCCTCTGTACCATATGCAATGTTGTACCCTGCCAAATTGAAAATTTCTCACGAGGGCCAAGCGCACTTCTTCACGGACTCAAAGTCAGCCCTGAAATTTTCAAAACATATCTGCAAATCTAGGCCCCGACAGGGCGGGCGGCCTGGGTAGCCAGTCAGCCTCACCAAATCTAGGACACAGATTAGTAATGGTGACATTGTCTTTTTGATGGACGAGGGTGGATTTATAATGTGGTTACGGGTGGCTGCTGATCTGATTTCGTTTGTTTGAACTGTTGTAGTTGGGGGACGGTTCCCCCATATCTAGTTCACATATTTGCATGTAGTTGTTTTGCATTACACTGGTTCAGCGTCTTGGACGTTGAATGCACTCATGGTTGATGGCGCACAGGTGTGCCACATAGTTAAAGTCTGGCAAATCTCACCACGGAGTGAGTGTTCGCTGCCATTCCCTCCCCCCTAGTGGGTGTTCCCCTTTTGACGAGTGGTATGGAAGATGGGGTAATTGTGAGGGTGGAGGGATGGAGATGGTCCCGACCTAATTGGGAGATTGGAGTGGGTGGTGGGTGGGACGATGGGGGTCTGTGTTGTTTTTTATTTGTGTGATTGTTGTATTTTTGTCGGTTGGCGTGAGAGCTGGTCGGTATGGCAAGTTGGGCGCGTATGGCACTGGAACTGCCCTTCTCTTGTTGATCGCATTGATTGTTAGGCTGGCAGGGGTCACCAAGCTTCATTATGGGTGAGCGATATAGATTATTGACTTGGAATGTGAGGGGTCTCAATTCCCCAAAGAAAGTTCGCCAGGTGTTGGCTTTTCTGACTCGCCATGACATACATATTGCTCTGTTGCAGGAAACACATTTGACTAAGCATACAGAGCGAGGTATTGCTGGAAGATGGGCGGGATTTAAACTGGCGTCTTCTTATTCATCGTATGCCAGAGGATCGCTGATTCTGATTAAACGGCGGCGTCGCATTTATGCCTGCCCGGCCATATGTAGATGAGGAGGGGTGTTGTGCAATGGTACAGGGTAAGCTGGGAGGCTCCTTGGTATCTATAGTCAGCATGTACGTACCTATTGTGGATGACCCGGAGTGTTTTTTACGAATGTATGCCAAATTGAGGGTATGGCCCGGAAGCAGATATTCTGTGGGGAGGGGATTTAAATACATATTTGAACCCTGATCTAGATAAGTCTAATCCAATGTCGCACCAAACTCCCAGAGTGGCCCAATGTGTAAAAAGTGCTATGCTAGAATTTGGATTGGGTGATGTGTGGAGGGTGCGAAATGCCCTAGTGAAAGAGGGAACGCATGCGACACCGCTATACAACAGTTAATCGTTATTAGACTATTGGCTGCTGGGTGGCGATGCGCTCGAATGGGTACTGGAGGTCGCGAACTTGCCGCGCACTCTATCAGATCACAATCCGGTACAATTAGACATCAGGATTCCGATGGCCGTAGGTCGCCCGTTCACGTGGCAACAGCGCTCGGAGGATGCCATAGAACAATACTTTCTACTCAATAAGGGTTCAGTGGATAGTGCCTCCACCTTGTGGGAGGCTTTTAAAGCAACGATTAGGGGGGTGTCCATTGGTACCGCGGCGGGCATATTGAAAGATATCAGAGAGCAGCTTCTCAAAGTTGAGACTGCGCTTCAGGCACTGGAACGTAGCTACACAGTGGCTCCATTAGCTGACATTCTGGCCCGTATACACGAGCTGGTCTTGGAATATGACACCTTAGCTGAAACTGAAATACAATACATTTCGCGTGGGCACACGGGGCATAGGTACGGAGTTGGGGGGAGACCAGGCCGTACACTGGCAAGCAAGATTAGAGACTGTATGGAGCAACCTCATATAGATAAGATCAGGGACTCCCACGGAAAGGAACATTATCACCCACTCGCTATTACCTAGAAATTCCGCGACTTTTACGCGGATCTCTATACATCCAGGGGGGAGGCGACAGAGGCTGAGATGGAGGGGTACTTGAAGGACGTGGCGTGCGCCTGGCTCTCGGCTGTCCACAGGGAATATCTAAGCTTACCAATTGATGCGGAGGATATTAAAGCTGCTATTCTAGCTCTACCCAATGGGAAGGCGCCGGGGCGGGATGGCTTTACGGTCGAATTTTATAAAACATATGCGGATCTGATCACACCGTATCTGCTAAAAGTATATGCAGAGGTGCATGATTCGGGGATATTACCGCCGTCGCTTTGGCAGGCGCTGATCATAACGTTGCTCAAGAAAGACAAGCCCCCAGATAAATGTGACTCTTATCGACCCCTTTCACTGATTAATATAGATGCCAAGATACTTGCCAAAATATTAGCTGTTAAACTACAACCCCTGATGCAGTGCCTAGTGTTGCCGGACCAGTCGGGTTTTATACCTGACCGATCCACGTCCCACAATCTACGGACTATATTTTCCATGTTTCATATTTTGGAGCCAAGCATGTCGGCTGCGGCGGTAATGCTGGACGCAGCTAAGGCATTCGATTCGGTTGAGTAGAAATATATGTTTTTTATCCTTCAGTGTATGGGATTTCCGTCTATATTTATACAGTGGATCAGGGTGCTATATGCGGATCCATCGGCCAGGGTGCGTGTCGGTGGTTTGACGTCAGACCCATTTGATATCAAGAGGGGCACTCGTCAGGGCTGCCCTCTATCTCCGCTGTAGTGTGTGGCCTGGAAGTGCGGTATGAGTGAATGGACACTTTGTAATTATCGCTCAGGAATGAAGTGGGGGTTTATTTGTTTTATTTGTTTTGGTAGTATAATTTGGTGTCTTTATGTATTTTGTTGGATTTGTGGGAAAGTTTTTGTTTATGATTATTCACGCATACATATGATACGCATACGCATACGCATGATATGCTACATGAAAAAAAATATGTATTTGTTGTACATGTTTTGTGCTGTCTTTTTTGGAAAATAAAAATGTAATAAAAAAAAAAAGATGTTCTCTTTTTCGGTCAAAGCATATATCCTACTACAAGGAAAGCGAGCACCTGGCAAAAGGTCAATTCTGCAATCATAAGGCCTGTGAGATGGAAGGCTAGTTGCCTTTTCCACATCAAACACCTCTTTCAAGTTGTGATATAGAACAGGTAAAGAGGATACATCAAGCCTAGAGAGAGCTCCTACTTTCTCTGAATTATTTAACTTCTGGAAAACATGTTCTTGACAAAACTCAGGATTGAAGACCAATCTAGTTTCCGTACAATTTATGATGGGGTTATGTTGACGTAACCAGGGTAACCCGACTATTGCTAGGAACTGAGGAGATTGAATGAGATCGAATACGATACGTTCTTGATGTCTTTCTTCAATAACCAGAGTTAAATCAATGGTAGCTTGTGTAACAGGACTAGATTTAAGACTGCTACCATCTATGGTTGTGACTTCCTCCTAAGAGGTCTTAGGCACCATAGGAATCTTCTTACTATGCGCCCATTGAAGGTCCATAAAGTTACCTGAGGCGCCTGAATCCACCATTATTTGGCCATCTAGAACTTGTTCTCCCCATATAAAACGAGAGGAGAGGAGAAAGGGATTTGAAGATGACATTACAGGCTCAGTTTGCGAGACAATGAAACCTGAACTACCCGAAGTCTTTGTCTCAAGAGACCCCGAGCGTGATAGTTTTCCGACATTCTCCTTTGTTTTTACCTAACAGGACAATCTCTTAAGAAATGACCTGGATGTCCACAATATCAACACAACTTTTTTTACCGCGCCTTCTTTGCCTTTCTTCTCCATTACGGGGTCCTCTAATAGTCCCTATTTGCATAGGTTCTGCTTCTTCCTGTTGTTTTTCAACTTCTGACTTTCTCTCTCTATAGACAAACAGATGCCCTTCTGTCCTTCCTCTTTCTCTCTTTCTTTCACTAATTCTGATGTCCAACTTAACTACTAGATCTATAAGGGCTGTACAAGACTCAGGGGGATCGACTACTTGCGCAAGGAGATCTTTTAACTCCTCTCTCAACCCTCTATAAAAAAGGGCACTACGTTTTTCTTCAGGCCAACCAGCCTCTGCTACTAGCCTGTTAAAAGTGGAGATATAAGTTGGAAGATCCTTTGTACCCTGTTTAAGATTCAATAGCTCAGAGTCTACAGACTGCATAAAAGAATGTCAATCAAACAGCTTCTTGAATTCTCCCTTGAAAGCTATATAATTACGCAGCAGTGGATCATCCCTTTCTATGAGGGGTATGGACCAGGTGGCTACAGGTCCCCCTAAATAGGACAGGACAAAAGCTACTTTGGCTTGGTCGGTTAGGAAACATGCAGCTTTACACATAAAATGAAGCTGACATTGACTGATGAATGTGCAAACTTAGTAGCATCCCCCATAAAACGCTCGGGGGGAGCCAGGGGAATCGATTGTGGTGTTGTTACTTGCATGACTGGAACGTTAGCACTAGAAGGCTGAGGAGCAGGATACTGCGTACCTGTCCTATTTGTCACGGCTCACCTGTCTTTCTGCAGAAGCGCCCAGGAACTGAAGACAAGGTCCGCTACCTCCCCTAACCACCTATTGCGCTTATCAAACTCTAAGCAACAACGGTGATATTGGGGAAGAAGGGAGACAAAACAAGGAAAGATAAAGGGGGAGAAATCCCTCGCCGCAATTCACCTTCCACAGGATTCTCGTCTAAAATAAAACTAGTAGAAAAGAAGGGATGTATTAGATGATAATGTATGTCTAGCTGTATGCAACCACTATTTCTTTATAATACCTTAATCCTCCCTTCTTCTGAATAGGACCTGGGAAGGGGTAGTATAGTCCAGGAAAATGAGCTGTGAAAAAGAAGTAAAGGGGTAGTACTTAATTATACTAAGACCATTAAGCACTAAACAACTAGAGTAATATATGTGTAACACTATATTACACATATATTACTCTATTACGCTATTCTATAGCGCCAGGACACTTCCGAGTAGCTGTGCGCTGAATAAAATTAAAATAACATAACATAACACTGCTGCTTACCCCTCTGGTTAGACTACTGATCTGTGAATCTGCTTCATGGGATATAACTTCCTTATGGAACCCCATTGCCTTTAAGACTCTTGACCATTGCGAAAATTCTATTTTCTATCTTCATGTCAAAAGACCATTACACAAGTCCTTTACACAAAGAAAACAAAAAGGCAGCGTATACACGCTGTTAACGTATCTTCAAAGTCCACCTCTTCTTAAGCTTGGCAGACCAAGTCCCCACTCCGACTGTTCACAACCTTGTCAGCAAAAAAACGTTGATAACTGGAGGCAATACTTTGGGCAGATCTGCGGGACAACAAAGCTGGGGCAATCCCGCCAACAAATGAGGCGCACAGTCGGAAGTCCGGCCGGCTGACGGAACAACAAAGTCCGGCCGACGGGCGGAACCCAAAACCATCGCCTCACCTGCCTGCTGAATCGCCCCTCCCTCTATTGCCCAGTGAGGAGCATGCAGGAGAATATGGATAACCGACGTGATCACCGGGGTATTGGGGATGATAAATTACTGCTATCGAAGATGCCTGTGAGTCTTGTATGAGTGAGTCCTGGGGAAGCGGGTCCGAGGAGCGGGTCCAGGGGAAGCTGGTCCGAGGAGCGGGTCCCAGGGAAGCGGGTCCGAGGAGCGGGTCCTGGGGAAGCTGGTCCGAGGAGCGGGTCCTGGAGAAGCTGGTCCGAGGAGCGGGTCCTGGGGAGAGCACCAACGCGGCTTGCTCCGTGCTGGAGTCGCCGCCGGGAACGAAGGAGACGGCTTACGCGTTAGTTCTGGGATACTGGAACGCAAAGCGCAATGTCTTGTGGAAGTCAGGCTTTTGAGCCTGCCTAACTCCCCCGCGCAAGCACACTCCCACGCCGCCATCTTAGGTCAGTGTTTCCGACAGCCGTGACACTATTACCCAAATTAGATTCAGTTCCCATGCCCCTTTGGAGAGTGTCCACCCGTGCTGAGAGGGCTTGGGTTTCTTTTTGTTAATTCCCCAGCATGTGAGCTAGGTCTGCAAGTGTCACTTGATTCATTCTGTAACGTCCAGGCAGAAATCAATTTTATGTTTTATGGCTTTGCGTTCTGGCAAGGTTTAACAGTAACTTCTGTGTACTCATATTTCTGCAGAACGTCACGTAATGAACAATAGTCCACTGCTTCCCCAATGTGCGTATCTCACCCAACAATGTCAAAGTATCAATAGCAACTTGGGGAAGAAGGGAAAGAAAACAAGGAATGGAGAGGGTCCTGCGTCACACCCCAGTCTAATCAGGATTGATGGAACCAGAGATGGTGAAGCAAAACGCAAGTCTGTTAAAAAGAAATAGAAGGAGAGGTGAGTATATATGTACTTTCTGAAAATACACTATATTCTTCCTCTGGTGTATATATGTCTACCTGGTTAATTCCCTTCTTCCATGTGTGATTTTCATTGGGGTGAGGGAGAGAACGTAAACATATAGGGAAAAATAACAGTAAGGTAAGTAAGTTTGGGAAGATGCAGCAGTGATGGAATTAAATGGAATGTGAGAACTCACCTAACTATAAATATCTGGTGCCCAGAATAATCCTTTCTTTGTACTTGCTCCAGAAAAGCTAATCTTCTTAGCAATCAAAAAGTAAAATATGGTTTCTTAATTTCAGGAAGAAATCAAAATGAACGAGAGAGCAGATCTCCACTGCGCAGGACACCAGTCAGATAAGTAAATACAATTTGTACAACACGATGTTCAGTAAACAATACTTCAGCAAAATTGCAGCAACATAGCTTTGGCTTGCCTTCTGTGTTGTTTAATTTGCAGGGGAATGAATCTTGTAGAACCGGAGAGCGGGGACGGGGACCTAGAAGGAGCGAGAGGCTGCAGGGATCTGGGTCCGACGAAGAGGACGCCGCGACCACGAGGAAAGCAGACGCCGAAGCGGCGGGGAGGTCCTGAAGGCCGACACCGACACAGCGAGGAAATTCGGGAATGCCAGGTAAGTGACGCGGAGAGACGTAGCCTGATTCCAATGCCGGAACGCGAAGCGTCAGCGGCCGGAATCGGGACGTTTTTATCTTCCTGGCTGACTCCCACTTTTGCGTCAGATGCAGGATTCAGCCATTTTTGTAGTTTTTTAGGCTTCCGCACACCCGCGCGTTCGGCAAGCCTGACAGAAATATCACTCCACGTTCCAAATCAACCTGAATGGCATTTTTTTCTTTTTTCATAAAGTGGAAACCCATGGAAGATCTAATCAATAATGTATATATATTTTATTTAAACAACATCTTCATACTTTTTTTGAACCAACTGCACTCACTTTGCCCGTGTGCCTGAGAGCGTGGTGCCTATTCTCTCTAAGTACCATGTCTATCTGGCAATTATTGTGACGTGAGCTAGAAACCACCAAGGGACATGCCTCTTCATATCCCAACCGTATAAGGAGTGAGCCTACCTGTCAGGCACACAAGTTCTACCTTCTTGTCCCACCTGTAATGGAGAACAATTCGAAACAAAACCAACTGTTTGAGGCCATTCATTGACTTTCTTATTTAAATATATACCCCATATATCCACATCCTCCTGTTCAATTTATCTCGCTACCTCTCCGCCAGTTCTACTTTCGTCCCGGCTGCCATAATGTTTTCCACTATTGCGTGCCGTATTTACATCAATCAAGTATTCTCCTGTTAATTAAATGTAATATATCACTTTACTTGTTCATCCGTCCAATTCAATTGCTATTAGAAATAATACACGTCGTACCATCTCGATCTCTTCGAGTTCCACGTCTTGAGATTGAGATGAGTGCAGGTGCATCAGCAAGCAATATGACTGAGAATTCTTTTTCAAGGAAAGTTCAAAGGATAAAGACGGGCGACAGAGACCAAGCCAGACATGGAGGCATGACAAGAAAACCCATGGGGCAAGAGAGGAGGAAACAGAAGAAGTCAGGAGAGGGATGAAGCTCAGATCCTGGGACAAAAGAAACTGAGGGCTACCCGGGAGATGGAGGTTGAGGTTATACATTTCTCGAACAAGGAACTTACTCCAGACATAATCACACTGTTAGAGAAAGGTTTGGGGTTTTGTCCAAGGAATGAGGGGGATATCTCTAAACTTAAAGTTGATTTATTAAAATTTGTGAGATGACTTAAATTAAAGAAATTCTTTAGTAATAACTCTGTGTCAAATAAAACGAAAGTGAACATTCCATTTAATCTTATTTCTGATGTATAAAGTGTACAAGATGTACATGACGCTGAACTATTACTATCCATTGTAGATATACAACAAGCTCTGAGTAATATGGCCAGGCTTTTGGAGGACTTGAACATTAATTCGGATCTTACAATAGCAAGTGGTTGAAAAAGAAAATCGAGATAGATTCTGGTCCTACCGGGTGGTAACACAATAGATTTATTTCATAGACTGGTCTTAGAGAATCTGGATAAGTACAGTCGGAAACAGATGACACACAAGCATAGATTGAGGGATAATGAAAAATTTCTTAGCTTTCGTAACAGAATGTTTCAATTCTATTAAGGACACGGAGGCGAGGATTAGGCTTTTCATTCTTCATTGATTTTCCAGCACCCTTGAACAGCAACAGTAAACAGTAATAGGACTTTATTTCTCATGAAGCCTGTAGCAAAAAACCATCAAGTTCATAGAACAGTCCATCAGCCAATCAGGCGCCTTCTGGGACAATAATAGAGTGTGATCCCTGCTGGACGTTCTTTTACTTCCTGCGTCAAAGCCGACTGTGGAAGTTCTTAGTCCTGTTTCGAAGCCTCTGTCCCTGCGGGCAGAAAAGAAGAGTCGTAAAACTCTGCATGCGATGAGGCTATCAAACACATTGTTAATGTCAACACTCATAACCGTACAGGAAGACGCTTTACTTACGTTTGACGAACATCCTGATCAACCTGGGTGGGATCAGAGAGGGCTAATCCTCACCTCCGTGTCCTTAATAGAATTGAAACTTTCCGTTAGGAATTTTTTTCATTCTATGTCAGGACCTGGAGGCGAGGATTAGGTTAGTTCAAACCTTATCCACCACCAGGGCCACTATGGAGAAGACTGGTTTGAAGTAAAACCTCTTAAAGGTTGAGTCAGAAGACCAGTCTGCCACATTTAAAATGTCCTCCATGCGGGCTCCTAGCATGAAAGCCTTGGATGCCATGGCACCTCTCGCCGAGTGTGCCCCAAAATCCTTGGTATCTATCATCACCCAACGGATCCATCGTGCAGTTGACGTTCCCCATGCGGGTGTAACTCCTCTGTCATGGCCTCGTAAGCCTTAATGCATCTGACGATGCAGAGTTTAGGACAGTCAGGAAAGGCCGGGTAGGACATGACCACAGACTGGCATTTGGTTTGACGGGATACATGAAAGGTGACCTCATCTGGGGTGAAGGACCTCCTGGAAATGTCCAGGGCCCTGACATCTGAGACCCGTCTACAGGACACCTAACACAGCAACATCACCAGCTTTGAGGAAAGCTGTTTGAGTGTTAAGTACTTGTTGCTGGGCCAATCTGAAAACGGGTTCAAAACCTAATTCACGTCCCAGAGAACTGAATACCGTGCTTCTGGGGGGGAAGAGAAAGGCAGATACCCCGGAGGAGTTTTCTCACCAACGGATGGTCCCCTATCGTGTGATCCGCCACTACCGCGTGGCTTGCAGAAATCGCGGAACGGAACGTGTTAATCGTTCTGTATGCCAACCCCTCTGAAGCCAGGGAGACTAGGAAGTTCAGGATATGTAAGATCTCTGCCCCCATGGGATCCAGACTCCGCTGCAGGCACCAACCCATCCACCGAGACCAGGCTGACCGGTAGCGTTTGATGGTACTGTCTGCCCATGCCCGAGAGAGGAGCTCCGCAGCGTGTCTCGAAAGCCCTTGGACCTGCCATCGAGCCCTGTAAACTTCCATGCCATTAGGGATAGGTACTCGTTCACTATCAGGGGATGAGAGTTGCCCGCTGGATCGAGCAGGAGATGAGGGAGCTGGGGTAGACGGATTGGAGAAGCCCAGGAAAGTTCCATCAGAAATGGAAACCAAGCTTGCACTCTCCAGACAGGGGTAATCACCACCCCTCCGCTCTCTGTCGACAGACCTGCATTGTTAATCGCATTATCATGATGAAGGGGGGAAAGGCATAACCTCTCTCTAGGGACCAATCCTGAAGGAACGCATCCGGTGGCTGATGCCCCCGGGTCCGGCCTCCAGCTGAAGTATTTCAGAAGCTGGTGGTCGAGGCGAGAAGCGAAAAGGTCGACAGAGAAGGGACCCCACCGGTCCTGAAGGATCTGAAACATCGGAGCGAAACATTTCCACAGACTTGAGTCCCGAAGGCATCTGGATTGCCAATCTGCCACCTGGTTGGACATACCCGGCAGATGCTCCGCTATCACGGACACCTGGTGGGCCAGGCAGTACTCCCAAAAGTCCTTGGCCAAATCCGCCAGGGACTTGGAGCGTGTCCCACCCAGATGATTGATGTAGCGTACTGCTGCCACGTTGTCCATCTTTAGGAGCACGCATGTTTGAGCTCTGTCTCTGGTCCAACAACGGACCGCGAACGCGCCCCTCATGAGATAATTGATGTGCAGAGAGAATTCTGTGGCGGACCACCCTCCTCCTGTGGTGAACTCTCCACAGTGTGCACCCCATCCTGAGCCGCTGGCATTGGACTCGATCACCATGTCCGGGATGGAGCCAAAGATGGCCCGTCTGTTCCATGCCTCCATGTGGCAAAGCTACCACTGCAGCTCTTCCCTGACCTCGTCGGAAAGAGGGACTCTCTGGGCGTAGGACAGCCCCTGCACAAGTGAAACGCTTTGAGTCTCTGAAGGGCTCGAAAGTGCAAAGGGCCCGGAAAGATGGCCTGGATCGAGGATGACAACAGACCCACCACTATGGCGATGCTTCACTGGGCAGTCACCTGCTTCTGAAAAATCTGCCGAATCTCGTGGCGGATCTTCGCTATCTTCCTGGAGGGGAGGCTCCACGGAATTGATCACAAAACTCAGGAAAGTGATCGAGCGAGTGGGAAGGAGGCACGAATTTGACTGGTTGATAATGAACCCCAGGGACTGCAGGAGAAGTAACGCAGACCGAAGCTGATTCGACAGCATTTGCGGACAGTGGTGCATGAAGAGCATGTTGTCCAGGTAGACAATCATCCTGATTCCCTGCGATCTTAAATTCTCCACCACCGGATGCAGGACCTTGGTGATACACAATGGGGCCGACGACAGGCCAAAGGGAAGAGAGGTGAATTGGAAAATGTGTCCCTGCCACTGGAACTGCAAGAAACAACGGTGGGGAGGAAAAATCGGGTCCGTCAGGTAAGCCTCCTTGTGATCCATACAAACCATCCAGTCTTTGGGACGCAGCAGGTCTCGAAGAAGGTGAATTTCCTCCATCTTGAAACGGCGATAGACCAGCCATTCGTTGAGTTCTCGGAGGATTATCACCGGGCGCTGGCCCCCATCCTGTTTTTGAACCAGGAAAAGATTGCTCAAAAAGGCCCTTGTGTGGGGAGTTGCATGGCAAATTACACGTTTGTTCAGGAGTTCCTGAATCTCCTTATCTATCAAACTCGCCTCCTTGCCAGAAAACCTGATCGGTTTCGGGGGTGAGGTCTGGACGGGAGAACCAAAAAACTATATGAAAACCTTAAACGGTCTGGAGCACCCATGCGTCGGATGTCAGAGCCTGCCAATTGTTGATGAAGTGAGCCAACCTGCGCCCCAAGCAATGACATGGGATGATAACTGAACTTACCGTGAGCAGGGGGAGCGCCTCCACCTCATGTTCCGTTTTGTTGACCTCTGCGGCGGTAACGACCTCTGGTGGGATAGAATCTACCGAAGCGCGAGTCTTGGTACTGTCCCCTCTGCGACTGCTGTCCTCTACTGGAGGCTGTCTGAGAGAACTGGCCGGCCGTATGCCCCCTGCCACGACCGGCCCCGGCGAAAAACCTGTGCATTAAAAATGCGCTTGGCGGTGGACTGAGCTTTGTCCAATGAATTGAAGGTAGAGACAAATGTGCTCAATTCCTTCACAAACGGGTCCCTGAACAGGCCGCCCTGAGCCACCTGAACCGCCTCTGAGGTAGCCAGCTTGCCAAGTTTCGGGTCCAGTTTGATCAGGAGCAACCTGCGCCTCTCCGTAGAGATGGCGCAGTTCGCATTCCCAAGAAAAATAATCGCCCTTTGGGCCCAGCTAGACAACACCTCAGGTGGAAAAAGGGCTCCCGACACCTTGGCGTCTTCGCCCATGTCAAAGATCTTGACTAATAGTAGAGAAAAGAACAAGGGGACCCGATCTGGTAGCCTGGGGACCTCGGGTAATAACTTATTTTAAAGAACAAAGGTCCTTGGCATAGGAGGAAATAGTATAAACATTTCAACATAGACTACAATGAGCACTATGGATAGTCTTCCAATGTCCAGCCGGACAGAGGAATATTTATTCAATTAAGATAACAAAAGGATGGACGAAATACAGGGCACAACAGGGATAGCTAACGGCACAATCCTGTACCGAGCGTTGAAGTAAAGGGATAGGGAGTATAGACACAAGAAGGAAATAACAGGCAAGGAAAATGGTTGAATCTTCTTTCAACCATTAGATATCCAATGGCAATCCATGCAACAGTCTGTGAGGCACAGGGGCAGCACAAACAATTTGTCTTCTATGGAACTGAATTACTGACACAAAACCCCAGAGGGGGTAACAGGGAACTTAATTTGAGGCGGAAAGAAGCATTATGGATAATGCGTCTTAAAGCAGTGGAACGAGGTGTCAACACGGACCATGAATTACAATATTTCTTAGAGGACTAGGGGACAGTTGTCATGTTATGGTTAGTGATAGAGGACTGTAGATGAATCTGACGACAATGTCACCTACGGGTAATCTAACATAATACACTAATTTGACACCCAAATTCCAGAGAGCATCACCTAAGATCTGGTTTACCTCTTGAAAAATTATTTGCTTAAGTTCAGTGAATGGATGTGAATAAGAAAACAATGTGCGTTTATCACATAATACACTGTAGATAATGGGATCAGCGGGGAGGAGAAAAATGTATATAGATTACTAGCTGATGCATATATTCATAATACATTGGTGTTAATGAGATCCAATATGTGGGACAAAGAGAAATGTGTAATGATTTCCGAGATATATGTTTACAATGAAGATGCCTGATCAGAAATACAATGACACCTTTGAGGTGGTGGCAAATTAAATATTCAAAACTGGTGACAATTTCACAATCTGAAGTCGAGTAGTCGATATGGAAAGAGGAAAAAACCTGGTGCCCGAAAGATGGCAGGGATTTATATATGGACACAGGATGCATCAATGGAAGACTAAAGATAAGTCTGTGGAAAACGCCACATTGGGGGCTCTTGCACATATGCAAGAACAATAAGACAACGGAGAATGATAAGACGGTCTAGTTGTTGAGAGAGGTGAGAATACATAGAGACCGGATAAGGGTGTATATTCTACTTCCAGGTCAACGCCAACAGCAACACAATTGCCGGGAGCCGTACAATGAGCGTAGTGGCAAACGGGTATGTGAGGGAAGCTGATACGGAGCTTGGGAAGGCAAAAAAGGTAAGCGGGATACTAATATGGCCGTTTGTGGTATTTACAGGGGAACAATATGGACATATAGGAGATCAGGATTTGAAACGGAAGAACCTTTTTTGAAGATTGTTGGAATGTCACCCTTATTACGGGTAAGATGTGACAAGTACAACTGCAGCATTAGGATGCTAATAGAAATTAAATTGGACGGATGAACAAGGAGAGTGATATATTACATTTTATTAACAGGTGAATACTTGATTGATGTATATACAGCAGGTGATAGAGGAAAAGCATTAAGGCAACCGGGGTGGAAGTAGAACCGGCGGAGAGGTAACAAGATAGATTGAACAAAGGGATGTGGATGTATGAGGTGTATTATTAAATAGGAAAGTCTATGAATGGACTCAAACAGTTGATTTTGTTTCGAATAGCTCTCCATTACAGGTGGCACAAGAAGGTAGAACTCGTGAGCCTGACAGGTAGGCTCACTCTTTTTTATTGGTTACACGACTTATGATACCAACACAAAAGAAAAAACAGTATATTACAGATACTTAAAAGGTTCCGGTATCACACCATAACTGAGTTCTCTAGTTTCTGTGCCCAACTCCCTCAGGTAGGCTCACTCTTAATACAAATGGGATATGAAGGGGCATGTCCCTTAGTGGTTTCCAGCTCACGTCACAATAATTGCCAGATAGACATGGTACTTAGAGAGAATGGGAAGCACGCTCTCAGGCACATGGGCAAAGTGAGTGCAGCTGGTTTAAAAAAAGTATGAAGGTGTTGTTTAAATAAAATATATATACATGAATTATTACATCGTGCATGGGTTTCCACTTTATGAAGAGAGAATTTTTTTTAATTCTGGTTGATTTGGAACGTGGAGTGGTACTTCACAGTGTGATATGTTGTTCACCACATTCTAACTGTACTCTACAAACATGGTATGTTGATGTAATTTGAAATTGGTCTTATTACATCCCTAAAGCCCTGAAGAAGTCGCGGGGTATTCACCTTTCGACAAAACACGTGTTGGCTGGGGACAGGAGATTAAAGACAAAGGGGCACATGCATCAAGATATTTACCAGTCGCAAATGGGCTGATTCGCAGAATCGGCCCCTTTGTGACCGGTAAATATCCTTTTGGGATGCATCAACCCCAAAGGCATTCGCAAAATAGGTAATCGCAGTTTTTGCGATTACCTATTTTGAGAATGCAGTTAGGGAATCGCAATTTGCAATTCCCTAAATGCAATGCAAGAAGCATTTTCAGAATGCGACTTTGCATTAAGGAATCGCAAATTACCATTAACTTCAAGTTGATGGTAATTTGCAGTTCCTTAGAAATGTGCACAAAATTGCATTTTTCTAAGTGCCATGTGGCGCATACACATGCCCTTAGGGCATTTGTGTGCGCCACATGTGCACAAATACCATTTTTGGGGGTGCCTCAGGGTGGCCTGTTGGCCCCCTTGCATCCTTAAATTGCATTCGCAAATTGTGATTACCTAGGACCATAGGAATGAATGGGAAAGCATTCCCTAATAGCGAATCACAATTTGCAATTCGCTAATAGGGAATGTGTAGGAATTGCTATTTTTTCTGCGAAACCTACATGCATAAGGAATTCCAAATCCTTAATAATCTATTAAGGAATCGCAATTCCCTTGCTTGATGCATTTGCCCCAAAGACCAGAAAAAATCTTTTAGTGTGATCATTACTAATGAAACAATTATTGAATTAAGCCTGTGCTAAGGATTGAATTTATGTCGTTTAGACCTGAGGGTCTTGTTTTTGGAGTGGTTAGGGTGATTCTCCTCCCCTGTGGCACCACATAAATATAAATGTGATAACTGATTAGGGCGTCAAATGTGAACGCCAGATTTCTCCTAGAGTCAATTCACCCCATTTGAGTAGTAATATTTAAAAGTTGTGTGTTACAAACAAACTGACAGCTTACAGCCTTATTTTTTGCACCCCCAAGAAAATTTGGGAAAACATGGTGCATTCGACAACACATTTGTCATCATATTGTATTAGCTTCTAAAGCATAGTAAATGATGGCCTTACTGTGCACCAGGATACAACAATCTTTCATGGGGCTCTTTAACGATTCCCTCAGTATCACCAACAGTGCTTCTCATCTCACCACAGCGCCTCTCTCACATGAATATCATTTGTTTTATTTCCCTTCTCGTACCAGTATAAGATGACGAAGAACTTTACATCATACACACATACAGAAAAAATGAATCATACATGTGTAAATCATTGTATAGAAAATATTACATAAGACAAAGGGGAACTACAAGGTGTAGTATGCACGTCACCCATACTGGTAGGCAGTTTTTAAGAGTGCTTGGTCAGAAGAAGCACTAACTCAGGATTCAGAACATAGCACACTGGTTAGGGTTGACTTTAATAAGAATTTAATTCTACTCAAATAAACCTTTTTTAGCAACATCAGGATAATGAAAGACTGTGAAGAAAACCTGTACCATGCAGCTTGCATGCAGCTTTTTGATCGCAATTCATAGCTCACTGTGCTAGATTACGAATGTAACTTAAGAACTGCACAGAAACAAAAGAATCTCAGTGAGAAAAACAGTAACCCACTGAGCTCTGCACATATGTTGATATGCACAGTACAAATTCTTTGCAGCAGGCATATTAACCTTCTGTGTTGCCTTAGATGATTTAAAACTGTCACTGGACAAAACTCCCATCTCTCTTCAGCATGTACATTGGTCATCAGAGTTATTGTGATACTTTTATTTGTTGCCCAAAAACTTCTGGATATACAAGGAACTTTGCAGTGCCAGCCCCCAGTAACTAAACCTGCCCCACCACCTTTTCAGCCTCCCAGGGAAACGCCTGATGCAGCCGGTCCGCCTTGCTACAACCCTCCAATGGTGCCCCTCATCATCACATAGGCCCTCACTCAACTATGTAGGGCAGGGTGTCAGAGTGCATTACATCACAAACAAATTATATAGAGACAATGACTCATATAAATGCGAAAGTCAATGTATAGGAAATGTTACTAAAGACAATGAAGTCCACAAGGTGTAAGAGTCAGATGTCATCCATACCGGTAGGCAATGGTGAAGCGTGGTTGGGGCCACAGGAGCAGTTGTGCCAGGCGCAATATTCTTAGGGATACACATTTTTTTTAAAGAAATTGTTGTGGAAGGGACTGAACAGTCTTGTCCATGCAGTTGTATGCAAGTGCAGATTATGTTGTCTCGCTCGCCTTTCCCGACAGAAGTGCTGCATGGAGTCATGCCTTCACGCATCTCTTGCGGCCTCAGGTGGAGAGCTAATCGCGCTGCCTCCGGTGGCATAAGGAGCAGCGACGTCCAGTGGTACAACAGCAGAACGTCTCTTGTGGTCACACAACGCCATACAAAGAATTCGTTTTCTGCTTTTTGGCAGGCAGAAGGAGCATTTCCAGCCTGAGTTCAGTGCTAGTTGCCTGACGTCATGTGTCAGATTGGGACAACCGGTTGAGACACCCGAGTTTGGGTGTCTGGGGAGGCTGCAATGCGTCGCTGCACTCTGGGAGGCAGCTGCACCGGCTCACATGGAGCTCTATTTTTCACTCCCTCACCACCAGTACTTCCCCTAAGAGAAACTGCTGCTTGTCATCCTGTGGAGTCTGTTTCACATGAAAGCTGTTTGTTTCCCGTAGAGTGAAAGTTGGAGTCTCAGATCACGGTGAAAGCAGAGGAAGCGGGAGGGCAGCGCGGGCAGCCTCCGTGCGCAACTTTGCTATGTGAGTAAAGTCCCAACATTACACTTTGTGGGCAACAGGCATGCTGGGATGGTGGACAGCACAGTCCTTGCTGTACACTCTGCCTTACACCCTCTGGCTATGGGATCATAGGGCTTGTGGACACTGTCTACCGTCCTGGCTATGCATGCTGCCTTACACTCTCTGTCTGTGGTCATGCGGGGCTAGTGGACAATGTCTACAGTCCTGGCTATGGACTCTGCCAGTCTATGGGCATGTGGGCGCGGGCACACTGTCTAATGGGTTCTGGCAGCTGTCACCAACTCAAATATCGTTGGTGTTGCTGAGGTTTTCCCACATATGTGCCCAGACAACGGCTGCTGCTAGCAGGCAAACGCCTGCTGTTGCTATCTGTAAGGTGTTCTAGTTATTGCTGTCAGAGAGGTGGAGTGTAAGTACTTTTAAGGCCCTGGCAACCCATGCTACGTCGATATTGGTAGGTATTAAATGTTAAGAGTTTGTGGCCTTGAGAAATAAAGAAACTCTGGATATAAAACATAACATGGTGGTTGGGGTTGATTTTACTAATACATATTTAGCAACCTTGAAATAATGAAAGTTTGTGGAAAAACAAAGGCAGGTATCAAAAGGAATTTTGCGACAACAGCAGTAACCCATCGATCTATTCACATAAAAAACAATGTGTTGGTCTGCATATTACGCCTTGTGCTTTACAAGAGGAATGTTATCCCTCTTCTCTACTTTGAATCAAACTGGGACTATATATTAATTTTAGCATTTTATCTTTGTAGAAATTCCAGAAGATCATTGTAACTCTCTACAGCTTGCTGCTGTGCTCTGCGAAAGCTTGCTTTCTTCGGAGCAATGATTGGACATGCAGTAGGCTGCAAATGATGAAGGAAAGCTGACAACTAGATAGGATGGTAGGTACTATAATTGGCAGAGACACTGGCAGACTTGATGGGCATTAACTTATCTTTTAGATCTCTCATTCTATATATATATCATATCTATGAAGTATCACGCCATAGTATTTTTTAACAGAAAATACACTGTTATGATAACATATCAACTTGACAAAATGAACAGTTGTCACACAAACCCCTGTGTGTCTACAGTACACATGCACTCCAAGATGTTCTAAAATGAATCCAAGTACGTTCTACTTGCCCACTCTACCCTGAAACTTCATCCCTCGTCTTAGGTAAATCGCGTTAATGAATGTTCCATAACTAGAAACTATTGTGAATGTAACCAACTAATCAACCCACTAATGCTCCACATTGCTAAATCGTAAAGGCTGAATCTGCCATAAACGTACCATATTGTTCATTTACTCATTTTCTGGATTTAAACAGATTGCCCTGCTCTAGACTGAGTCACAAGGAGGCCCACCACATGCTGTAATAGCCCAGACTGGCCTATTGTCATTCTGAATGTGACAATCAGTCGGCATACAAAATGACAATGGGTCCATCGCAGTTTATGCTAAGCCAGGGTGGGGCTGCTCTTGTGCTGAGAAGAGTGTGAGGTGGGCCCATCCGGATGCTGAGGCTTCTCAAAGGGGAACATTGCTACTCCCTGCAATCCCCAAAACAATGACGTTGCGGTAGCTACTTAGGCACCACCCTCGTGCGCTGAAGTCAGTTCTGTACACAACTTTCCGCGCCAGGAAAGCAGAGACATGCAAGACACTGACCAATGGTCCACAAAACTAGGGCCCTGAAAGGATAGCCTTAACCCTAGAAATCAGTTTGCAGAACGGGGAGGATGGGTGGGGCGGTAAGGAATCTATAACTAACTAATGTTTCTTACAGATAGTTACCGAAGGTAAGTAACTTGTTCATCTGAAAGAAACACGTTAGTTATAGATGCCTTACCTTAGAATAGATACCCCTGCAATACCAACCCCGGTGGTGGGTTTGCATGCAAACCAAGATCACACCAGACAGTCCTGGAGAACAGAACAGCCATAGAAGCCATCTCTCCGGACTTGGCTGTCCAGACAGTAGTGTTTCGTAAACGTGTGCAGTGATGCCCACGCAGCTGCCTGACAGATGTTATGTAGAGGAACTCCTCTTCCCAAGGCAGTAGTGGCTGCCGTCATCCTGGTGGAATGGGTACATAGCCCCACTGGAGGCTCCTTTCTAGCCACAGAATAGCATGCTTTTATACACAAAACGACCAATCGAGAAATGGTTCGCTCTGTACGGCCCGACCTTTCTTGGCACTCACTTAGCCAACAAAGAGTTGGTCATCCACCCGTAACTGTTTTGTGCAATCCAGACAGAAAGAAAGCGCACGTTTTGGGCCCAGACAGTGGAACCTCTCTTTCTCTTTCGAAGGATGCGGAAAGAAGGTGGGCAAAGTGATGGGTCTGCCCGATGTGGAAGGCTGTGACAACATTGGGCAAGAAGGATGGACGAGTCCTAAGGACAACTTTGTCTGGATGTACAGAGAGAAAAGGAGGCTTAGAAGAAAGCGCCTGGAGCTCACTCACTACTCTGGCAGAGGTGATGGCCACCAGGAACGCAGTTTGGAGAGTCAAGAGCCTTAAAGGACATTTGTGAAGCGTCTCGAAGGGAGCGCACATTAAAAAAGTTAAAACTAGGTTCAAGTCCCACTGAGGCATAACGAAGGGAATAGGAGGAAAGAGATGAGTTATGCCTTTCAAGAAGCGATTTACAACCAGGGACTTGAAAAGGGAAGGCTGATCTGGAAGCCGAAGGAAGGCAGAGATGGCCGCAAGATAGCCCATGATAGTGCCCAGAGCAGAGCCCTGCTGGGCTAGAGAAAGAAGAAACAAGAGAACCTCAGAAAGAGGGGCAGAAAGGGTATCCACAGCCTTTGCTGTGCACCATGCCACAAACTTGTTCCACCGGCAGGCGTATACCGTCTTAGTGGAGGGCCGCCTGGCCGCCAAGATTACATCACAGACTTCAGGGGGTGGGTCAAAAGAAGTCAACTGCCGCCGCTCAATCTCCATGCAAGGAGATGGAGGCTGGACAGGTTCAGGTGGAGTACCTTCCCCTGCTGCTGCAACAGAAGATCCTCCAGAAGAGGCAGTCTGATCGGAGGATCGATGGCCATGTTGAGCAGCCCATGTTGAGTAGCTCGGGATGCCAGACTCTTCGTGCCCAATCCGGAGCCACAAGAATTACTTGCGACTGGTTGTGCCTGATCTTCTTCAGCACTCTGGGGAGAAGTGGTATAGGCAGAAAGGCGTACAACAGACCGCAACTCCACTTGCGACAAAAAGCGCCGCCTTGGAAATTCCAACGCGCAGAATTGTCGACATCGTGCGTTCTCTTCGGTGATGAATAGATCTAACCAAGGCTCTTCCCACTGTTGAAAGAGACCTTGCACCACCTCCGAGTGAAGACGCCATTCGTGATCCATCATGCACCTGCGGCTGAGTTCATCCGCCCTGGCGTTCAGAGAACCTGCCAGGTGTTGAACCACCAGGGATATGCCCTGATGTTCCAGCCATGTCCAGAGGCGGGGGGCCTCTTGACATAGGGTCCACGACCCCACCCCGCCCTGTTTGTTGCAGTACCACATGGCAGTGGTGTTGTCTGTGAACACCTACACTACTCTTCCTCGGTCAGAGGGAAGGAATGCTTTCAGTGCAAGACAAATCGCCCGGAGCTCCAGAAGGTTGATGTGGAGCCCGGACTCCGCCGGAGACCAGAGGCCTCTGATCTACGCCTCTCCCATGTGGCCGTCTCATCCCAGAAGGGATGCGTCCGTCACCACAGTATGGTCTGGTTGGGGAAGGGAGAGGGATCTGCCATTGACCCAATCCTGGTTCCTGAGCCACCACTGCAGTTGTCGTGCAGTGCCCTCTGAGATCTGGATGCAATCGGACAGATTCCCCTGATGCTGCGCCCACTGGAACTTCAGGTCCCACTGCAGAGCCCGCATATGCCACCTGGCATGATCGACCAGCAGAACGCCATGAGGCCCAGCAGCCTCAGAGTCATCCTGACCGAAACCCGGGATAGAGGTTTAAAGATCAGAATCATACCCTGAATATCCCGGATTCGCTGTTCGGGAGGATAGACCGGTAACCGCGTCGTGTCCAGAACAGCTCCGATGAAGAGGAGCTACTGAGAGGGAATCAGGTGTGACTTCAGCACATTGATGGAGAACCCCAGCGAATGCAGGTCAGCCATAGTCTGGAGGTGGGAGACGACTGCCTAGGGTGAGCCCGCCTTCAACAGCCAGTCGTCGAGATAGGGGAAGACTGATACCCCTGATCTGCACAGAAGAGCTCTGACCACCGCCATCCCTTTCGTGAACACCCGAGGGTCGCTGGTAAGGCCAAAGGGGAGCATGGTAAATTGAAAATGCTTGTGGTCTACTGTGAACCATAGGTAATGCTGGTGGGCCGGCAGGACAGGGATGTGAAAAGGCGTCCTGCAAGTCCAACACTACCATCCAGTCTTCCGGGTCTAGGGCAGACAAGACCTGAGCAAGCGTCAACATCTTGAACTTCTCCTTCTTGATGAAGCGGTTGACCTCCCTGAGATCCAAGATAGGACGCATGCCCTTGTACTTCTTAGGGACCAGAAACTAGGTAAACTTTGCTGCATCCCTTCTGGCGGCGACAGCCTGGGAGAGCAGTGCCCAGGCCTCCTCCGAACACTAAGGCAGCACCTGCGCAACCGTATCCCACACCAAGTGTGAATAACGACCCAAGAGACATGCGGTGTTTACCGACCGCAGTCCTAAGCTGGCGGAAGAGAAAATGTTCTTTCCAAGATGGTCCAGCTTCTTGGATTCTCTTTCCGGTGGAGCGGTAGGGAATGTGCTTTTTGGAAGTGGAGGCTTGGACTACCAAGCTCTCCAGAGTGGGATGGTAGGAGAGGAAAGTGGGGTTGCCCGGAGCCTGGCGGGGGCGTCAGACAATCACCCTGGCCACGGGAGCACCTGTGTTGGGCCAAAAGGACGTCGGTGAGGGCCTCATTAAAAGGCAGCAAGGGCTCCAAAGAGCTTGCAGCCGCTTGAAGCACCTCTGTCAGGAGGTTAGTCCTGACCGCCACCGTAGGAAGCTCGAGGTTGAGAGCCTCGGTCGCCCAACGCAACACCACTGCGTATGACGCTCCCTCCTCCGTAGCCACGGTAGGAAGAGACAACATTCCAAGGTCAGGGAAGGAGTCCAAACCACTGGCATCCCCCAGTTCCTCTCTCCAGTCCTGTTCACTCTCCAACTGGTCAGTCAGAGGGTCACCTGACCCCTCCCAGTCCTCCTCCTCATCCTCTGGGTGCCATTCTGGTCAAAAAGGGACCCCAGGAGCGAACAGGGGCACAAAAACCCCATCCAGCGCCGGATCCGGCGTTGTGCGACGCCGGTCTGGCTCCGGGTCCACATCAGGATGGAGGGCGGGGTCGATGCTAGCCGGGGGGCCGACCGGCGTTGCACGCGGTAGTGGTGCCAGGGGAAGCGGCGCCGGTGGAGGTATAATCAGGTCAACCGGCGCCGATCCAGATCCAGGCCTGGATCCAAGGAGGCCTGGGGCAACGGGGCCGGAGCCGCGGGCGGAGAAGGCCTAGGCCCCCCAAATGAGTCCGCGGGGCCCGAAGGCGCACCGGCGGGTACGGGCTGCCCAAAGATGGCATGCATCGCCTCGTAGAACATATGAAGCTGGGCGGGAGTCGCTCCAGGTCCCGGAAAGGGAGGGAAACGCAGAGTCGATTCTCCGGGCTCCACGCGGGGAGCCGCGGGAGGGGCACCACCCACGTCCCTCGTCAGGTCGGCTGACCGACGAGGCAAAGTCGAAGAGCGACGATGCTTCTTCGACTTCTTCTTATGCTTCGGCTTACCCGACCCCGAGTGTGAAGACTTCAAAGACTTGGGTGAATGGTGGTGGCTCCGCGACAGGTCCCTCGACCACCCTTGCGACCGGGACCTCGAATGGCACGGAGCCGACTGCCGGTGCTCAAGCAGCTTTCGGGACTGCTCCAGCAAAGCCTTCGGCACCATCGACCGGCAGTCGGAGTTGTGACTTGGGGTCGTGGTCGAGCTCCAGGCAAAAGGGACACACGAGAAACTAAAGGAAACAATTAATGAATGTGAACTAATTGAACAGAAAAAAAAAATCTATAAAACACAAAAAGGCATAAAAAAGAGAAAGCTTACCCCTACCACTCAGACGACGACTTTTCACACACCCAACTTAATAAATATCAACGTCTGTGGCAACGTTAAAGAAATCAGAAGTCCGTCAAGTTCCCTGAATCTTCAAATAGCTCAACAGAAGACTGTCTACAAGGAACTAGCCTCTCCGATAACACCAACAGTACTTTTTTAGAACCCCAAATATTGTGGTGCAGAGGCCAGAGGCGTGGCCGAGGAAGCAGCCAGACCGATCAGTACTACGACTACCCAGGAGAACTGAGGACAAGAAAAGAATACACTATCAGTGTGGGTTCCCATAATAGAAACTACAGATATGGGACACATTGAGGGAACAACCACGGTTCCTATTTTTAACTTAACCAAACACAGTCTGAATAGAGAAGAGGTCATCCTTCTTAGTAGAGGTCTTAGTTTTGTCCCTACTGAAAGAAACAACGTTTTTCAAATACATGAAGATTTACTTCGGTTTTAAGGAGAATCTATCAATTCTATTCAAGACCAACCAAATAATATACATTAGGCTAATAAAGGTCAAAGACCCCCACTACTTTCAATCCCTCTAGTCTCTCCATGCCTAGTGAGATCCACACCTTCAAGAAACTTGCTCTCAGTGTTGTAACTAAGGTGAAGGAATCTTTAGAATATGTCAGTTATGACATCACTAACAAGGAACGTTTGGCACTTAACACTTTAAGGAATAGCAATGAGAGAGTCCTCAAACCTGCTGATAAAAGTGATGGAATTGTTACTATGGACCTACCCAATTACAGGGCTGAAGTTCAGCTCCAACTGGATAACACTGAACACAACCTGTTTCTAAGAAATGATCCTGCTAAGATCTAAAAAGTATTTTAATAATCAATAAAAGTGGGGAAGCGAGTGCCTTCCTTAGCAACAATGAGTTTTCCTTCCTCAATAATAAAACACCAAGAAGACCTGTTATTTATATATTGACCAAAATCCAAAAAAGCATGATTAATCCACCTGGAAGACCTAATGTCTCTGGTTGTGGTTCACTTTTGAAAGCAACAGGCAAATATATGGATATTATTATTGAAGATTTTGGCTTGTCTACCAGAACATATATAAGAAACAGTATGGATCTAATAAATCAGATTGAGGATACTGAACTTGAGCCTTCACATGACTTCCTACTTGGGCTAGACACTAAATTGTTATATACTAACATCCCACAGATTGAAGGACTCAACGTATTGATCTCTCCGTGGTACAATAGACCTCACAGAGTCCCCACCTCATTTCCTGCATCACTCTTTGAAATCGCTCTTACAAAAATGTCTTTTTATTTGAGAAAACTTTCTTTCTACAAGGCAAAGGAGTCTCCATGGGAGCATGTTTTGCTCCAAATTTAGCAATTTGTACATTGACAATTTTGAGAATAGACTTATTCTGATAGAGACTCCCAACCACAGATTCCTCACCTTTTGAATACCCCCAGAATTCAGACTGGATCCGGAAACTTTTGTATAGTAATGTCCTCCAGCATTGACAGGTGGCGTTGTGCGACGTCATGGTTCCACGTACAACTCCATCTCATGCAGCTTTGATGTTGGCTCCCCTACATATTAAATCACGTGATTGCGCTGGCGTCAGTTACTATCTTTCTGCAAAAACCAACGTGGATCCGTAGCTTCAACCTAGAAATTACCTTTTTTATGTGCAGAATGTCACCAAAACCTTCAGTATTTAAACCATGTGTGACCTGTAACAGACATGTCAGTTACAGAAATACATGATGCCTGTTTGTGGTGTCTTGGCTCCGGCCACGACACAAAGTCGTGTTCGTAGTGCCAAGCTATACAAAAGGGCAATTCGTGAGCGGGAAATTAAGTTCGTAGTAGTAGAGTTCAGGAAATCGAAGACTAGGTCCCGTTCGATGTCCATGGCTCATCAATCTCGGTCGAGGTTGAGAGACCGGTCTCATTCTCCGTCAAGAAGTCAGCCCAAAGATAAGACTTCGTTGAAGTCAAGTAAGGCCCACAAGAAGCATAAAAAGTCTCCCAGTTCGCACCACTCATGTCCCCCCATTTGAAGTTGTATAGGGGTTCCAGGGCCTTCTACTCAAATCTCTTCTCCAGCTAGGGATCCTTTTTCAAGGGATCCTCCTTCAATCTCTTTTCCCTCTCAAACTCCAGTGGTAAGGTAGCAATGCCAGATCAGATCCAACAGCTTAAGAAAGCTATGGACTTGATCTTTGGTGTAGGTCCGGATGTTGCTGATATGCTTCAGATCGGTCGTCAATGCCAGCTCTGCCTGTTATTTAGAGTATGAGGCCGACGAGATCTGTATTAATGGTTGTGGATCCAAAAACGTCATTCTCATCAGCACCGCAATTGATGCCACAGGTACACTGCTAGAGATCGCATGAGACGCGGGGATCAAAGTCGGAGATGCCAATAGGGGATCTGATAGTTGTATAGGATTCAGAAAGTTAGTTGCCTTCAACTATGGTGTTTGCTAGGTCAAAACCTGATCTTTCAAGAGCAGAATGTCTTTTTGATGCAGAATATTACCAAGATGATATTTTGCAGGATTTACAAGATGCTAGCTACTTGCCATTACGCTTCTCCTGATGTTGGTCTATCATCCCCTAACCAGTTATGGCTACTGAGGAGACATAATCCTTTGCTATTGTAATTTGTAGAGCAAAAACAACAGTTGATGGACAGAATGCAGAACAATGTCATACATTCACCCCAGTACAGAGATCTGGGCCTAAATCCATCATTTTTTTGCTCACCATGCCATTCCAGTTTGAACCCAGCCATATGCGAATCAGTCTTGACCCTGTGCCTCATGGGAACAGTCCAGCTCGATCTGCCAAGCCAGGTCCTCCCTGGACTGGAAACATGCATCCTAGGACCGGTTTCGGGGTTTCACCCCTCTTCAGCCAGGATAGCTTGATTCCAGTGGCATGGAGAGCACGGGACCCACGTCTGGGCATACCCGGCCCACTCCGGGTGACAAATGCAAAAACAACAGATGATGGACAGAATGCAGAACAATGTCATACATTCACCCCAATACAGAGATCTGGGCCTAAATCCTTCTTTTTTTGCTCACCATGCCATTCCAGTTTGAACCCAGCCATATGCAAATCAGTCTTGACCCTGTGCCTCTTGGGAACAGTCCAGCCTGAACTGCCAAGCCAGGTCCTCCCTGGACAGGAAACAAGCATCCTAGGACCGGTTTCGGGGTTTCACCCCTCTTCAGCCAGGATAGCTTGATTCCAGTGGCATGGAGAGCACGGGACCCACGTCTGGGCATACCCGGCCCACTCCGGGTGCCCATGAGGCACAGGGTCAGACTGATTTGCATATGGCCATGTCTGAACTGGGGTCGCGGAGTGAGCTAAAGAATGATGATGGATTAAACCCTATCAGTTGACTGGAGGGGAGTGCTTGCAATGTTCAACACTCTGTCCATCATCCCCTTTGGTTTTGCTTTGTTCGCCCTAAGTTGGCAGGGTATGCCCAGACGTGGGTCCCTTGCTCACTTTGCCACTGGATTCAAGCTAGCCTGGCTGATGACGGCTGATTAGCCAGAAACCGGTCCCAGGATGCTTGTTTCTGGTCCAGGGAAGACATGGCTTGGCAGTTCGGGCTGGACTGTTCCCATGAGGCACAGGGTCAGACTGATTTGCATATGGCCATGTCTGAAATGGGGTAGCGGAGTGAGCTAAAGAATGATGATGGATTAAACCCAGATCAGTTGACTGGGGATGAGTGCTTGCAATGTTCAACACTCCGTCCATCATCCCCTTTGGTTTTGCATTGTAAATTGTAGAGCAGCAGAAACTTTTGATTTAGTTTCACCTACACATGAGGTTATAAGTTCTTTACTGATGGGAATTTTGGATCCATCACAAATTTCACGGGAGCCTGTACTTCAATTCAATGAGGCTGTAACAGACGTTTTAATGGGCAATTGGAGTGAGCCTGGATCCTGCCCTACAATAAACAGGCAGATTGCGAGGAGACACCGACCAGCCCTGGGAGATACGGATTTGCTTCTTCAACATCCAACTCCAGCGAGTTAGAAAGTACAGACTTCTACAAGTCGTACTACATAAAATGTTTTTCCATCCAGCCCACCTGAGAGGGATTCTGAGATGATAGAAGCATATGCAAACAAATGTTTTTCTCCAACAAGTTTGGCTTTACATTCAGTAAATCCTTCTTTCTGGTGGGAAGATATTTTCACGCTTTGTGAGATAGAGTTGCTGATGTTTTATCAGCAATACCGGAACATTTAGCAAAGTTTGGTTTTGGATGGGCAGAATGCTGTAATCTTTTCTATAAAATCTGCACTAGATACAGTGGATTGTTTGGGTAGAATCTTGGGGGTCAGTGTGGTAATAAGAAGGCATGCTTGTATGTGTTTAACTGTTTTTTCAACAGATATCCAGCATTCTTTGATGGCTCAAGGTTGTTTTGGACGAAAGCAGACTGTCCATGAGAGCTTTTTGGAGAGCAATGCGATTGCTCATTCTTTAGAATTAGCAACCTTGATGAGTCAGTTGTGACAACAAGGCCCTTTTCGGGGTTTGGTAGAGGGTACTTTCAGAGATAGTACATACCAGCAGTGCAGCAGTCCAATCAGGCATTTAGAGGGCGTGGTTAAGGAGCAGGTAGACAGTGTACAGCCACCCAAACACAACTGTCAGCCCAAACTACAGTCCCCCCAACTGGTCAACTTCAAAGCCTCCAAGGTGACCTTGATGCCTCACGATCAGCCAGTATCACTAACTGCATTCCAGCTTGGAGGAGCATCCAGATCAAGGTACAAGGTTATTCCCTACACCCTTTGAAATATTTCCTCCAAACATACAACCACGACCACCACCAATTTCTTTTGGTGGACCACTTGTCAATTCTTCAGATAGAAGTTCAGGTGCTGTTGAAGAAATGGGCAATAGAGAGTATCATTTTCAGAGTGGGGACAGGTTGTTACTCCCGTGATTTTCTAATACCAAAAAAGGACGGGGTTTTCACCCTATTTTTGATCTTTGACCCCTGAACTTCTTTTTGAGGAAGGACAAATTCAAAATGCTCATTTTGGCCCAAGTTCTATCTGTCCTAGATCTAGGAGACTAGATGGTGGCATTGGATCTGCGGGATGCGTATTTTCATATTCCTGTTCTGTGGTCTCACAGACGTTATCTGCATTTTCAGTTGGGACAGGCGCATTTTCAATTCTCCGTACTCCCTTTTGGGCTGATCAGTGCACCTTGGATGTTAACAGAGGTGATGGTGGTGGTTGAAGCACATCTGTGGAGGATGGAAATACCAGTCTTTCCATACTTTGACAAATGGAAGTTGAAGGAAGACTCCCCTTAGGCAATTGCAAACCATCTCCAGTTGACTTTTTGATGTCTTTGGCATTAACCATGAATGTGCCGAAATCACACCTGACTCCTTCACAAAGACTCGCTTTTATCAGAGCTATACTGGGCACAGTGTTGTTTTGAGCTATAATGTTCGCCTTGTCTAGGATATTCTGGATATGATCCCAATGTTTCAGCCTGCAGCCTGGATCTCGGTGAGAGTGGCTCTGAGGCTTCTGGGTCTCTTGGCCTTCTGCATTCTGCTTGTGTACCGTGGCAGGTAGCACATGTGTGCTCTGCAGTGGAATTTGAAGTCTCAGTGGGCTTAACACCAAGGAAATCTGTCAGATTTCATACAAGTGTCAGATGAGACTGCAGTGGTGGCTCCAGACTGCAACTGGACCAGCGGCAGACCTCTTTCCTTGCCTCATCCAGAACTGACTACAGTAACTGATGCGTCTTTACTGGGTTGGGGAGATAATCTGGGAGATCAAAGGACTCTAGTCTCTGGGGGAAGCTCGTCTTCACATAAATTTGTTGGAACTTGAGGAAATCCAATTGGTCTTGAAAGCTTTTCTTCCAAGGATCAAAGGATAACAAGTGCAGGTACTCACACAATTAATCATATATTTTGGAGACACCAGAACACCAGACCCTGCACACTCCACCCACTAAGCCAGTTTCCCCTCTGGTTTAAAACATTTATAACAAAAAATACAAAGATGTGGGGAGAAATGTTATGTTTAACACAACCAAAAATTAAATTCTCATAACCTAAAATTATATTTATTCATCAATTTGTAAGAGATTGAGAACTTCTTTACACATAATACATTAAATCACTGTACAATAAAAAACATAATAATCCATTGACATCCAATCATTAGCAAAGGGTGGGCGTGGCTAGCCCGTCAACATGGCGGACGCGAGCTGCTAGAGCTCCATCAGTAAACTCTTGTTTATCCTGCCAAACCCTACAATCCCATGCCATCCTAACACATCTGAGATGTAAACGTGCAGCTGAGTAGCAGCAGTCGCGATCATGGGCTCCATATCACTGAAAAGGCGCAGTTCACCGGAGCAGCGTGCGCCCCGGGGCCTGGTAGTGAAACAAGCACAGGCGGTGAAGCATTGGAAGCTGTGTGTGCGGCACAGAAGACACGGACCCGCGGTGCGGTGCTGCCCAGGGAAGAAGCAGGGTGGAAACCAGAGATCGCCGTGGAAGAACCGCACCCTCATCCGGACCCTGGCACGTAGATTACTGTGGAGGAGCTGTGCGTGTCCACGGCCCACACGAGGCGGCGAGCCCGCGGTGAGAGGGCCTGGGCCCTGCACAGACCAAAGTCGTCCCGCTAGCCTACAGGTGAGGAAAGCGCTGTACAAAAATGCACCTGATTCGCTGAAGATCAGGATGCCGCGAAGAGCAGTAAAGTGCAAGACGTCCCAAAGACAAGAATCGAGGCGCAGTTCCTGGCACAGAGGTGAGCAGCGCCCCTTCATTCTTTTATCCCCCTCACATAGATAGGCTGCACGAGCTCCAAAGTGAAACAGCGAGGCAGTGCAGATCCGCCCGCACGAGACTCGAGGGTCAGATCGGTCCCAGACCGTAAACGTGAGGAGTGGAGGGCGTGGTTGAAGACAACACTGAAGTGAACAGAAGACGTAGACACTCCAGTAGGTCCAAAAGCAGCACACCACTAATTCGTGACACCCCGGCCGGAGTGCCCTGGAGAGCATCGGGTCTGGGGGCCGAATCGGGCCCAGGCCACGACTGTGGTCAACAAACTCTGGAAAGCCCCAGATGTGAACAGCGTACACAGCTTCCCCAAGACAAGTGCAGGTGCGGCACATCCCACCCACGCGCGGCGACCAAGCCAGAAGACCCCTGGAGGAAAGGATAAGCCTCACTGGGAAGCTCCACTGACCTCGCGCCACCATGTGCGGACATTGCCATACCACGTCCATAGAGTGAGGACCACCAGTGACTGTAAACCCGCGGACAAGCGCGGTGAGAAGGCAATAAGTGAGGTATCACCGCAAACCCCGTTGGAACTGAACACCCTGCGGCAAGAAGTTCACCACCCGAGATAAGCAAGTGGTGCTCATGCCCGTCCACGCTGTCAAGCACCTACCACTGCTAGCGCACAACAATCCCACAGGTTGGTGCGGCTGCAACCAAGACATAATGCCCCATGTGACACACACAGGTACCACGTTTCTCCAACGAATGCCGACAGCACAACAACTAGTAATGCGCCACCTACGCAAAAACACGCAACAACTTAATACACACACTGGCAACCTGGAGCTGGCACCTGTGGAAGGTGGAAGCACAGCAGAGGCACCACATACAGCACTCGCCGCCAAGCTGGACTCAGTGCTGGCGGTGGTGGAGAAGATCAGATCTGCCCTGGACCAAACCTGCTCCTCACTGGAGTCCAAGATTGACAAAGACACCTCCGACTTCACCCTACTACGCGCCGATCATCACAAGCTGGGGAAAAAAGTGCGTCTACAAGAACAATCACTCGCGGAACTGAACCCCATCACACAAAGTCACACCCTGGCCCTGCAGGACCTCATAGACTGCATGCATGCACTAGAGGACAAAGTGGAGGATGAAGAAGGGTGATCACGCCGTAAAAAGTTCCGCGTGGTGGGCCTTCCGGAGGGGGAAGAAAGACGCAACCCGTCGGAGTATACCGAGCTTTGGCTCAAAGAACCGCTACCTACTGGCGTGCTGTCGCCCCATTTTGCGCCAGCGCCCAAACCTCCTCTGGGTGCCCGCCCAGCCTCATTCTTATTCTATGTGCTCAACGACAGGGACGTGATCCTGTGTGAAACTGCAAGCTGAGAGACATCAAAATATGCACTAACAAGATCATGGTATTCCCTGACTATACAGCACAAGTTCAGCGACGTAGGGACAGATATACTGCAGTGAAACGTCAACCTTGACCTTAGTTATTCCCTATTATTTCCTGCCAGGCTATGAATGGTCGCAAAAGGTGAGGTGTGCTTTTTTGACACACCAAGTAAACCTGGCAGAAGAAGACACCAACGTGGAGGGCGCAGAATGTTCCAGGTAGACACAACTGCAACTTCCACAGCTCCCAAACAGAGAAGACTGGACAGGAAGGAGGCGATACAAGTAGCTGCAACACTCGGAACTGTGACGAAATACCCTGACCAGAACTCGAGCCTTACCAGATCCTCGGCCACCAACGATCCCACACCCTCCAGGCTTGACGATACAGAAGATTACCAGCTACCAGATGTCACACCGCAGACGACGGATGGCATCATATGACTCTCTGTGAACCTGCTGAACAATATAGAAACCTCTACATGCAAGTAACTGCCAACCTGGCAAATTGTCTTATGATTAATCAATTGTTTGCATGCCTATTGTAAAGCAGCACCACCCCACACTCTGTCACGAGCAGCACTTACATGGTGCCACGATCAACTGCACACGCAACACGGACACACTCCTCATAGAATTGGATTGGCTGGGAAGACATACAGACGGATCAAAATACAGAGGGGCCAAACAACCTCGCCTAGCCACACACCACACATACCCACACAAAGCGTTGCACTGACACAGACCCCCCCCACATAGAGTAGCGTCGCACAAAAGGCCGACAGTTGCCGCAACGCAAAACTCAAAGTTTGGACAGACACACGTTGTCACTCTGCCCTGTCCCAGTTACACAATACAATGTCTAAACCTTGACACTATGTCTCACAATCATTGCGCTTGGAACTACAAATAGTAACCTAGAGTTCATACATACACTCACTCACCACTCCACTTGTAGGACGATATGCCTGCTACCAATGCAACTATACCATATGATTGACAAATGCCTCCGACCACCATAATCACTTGGAATGTCAGGGGCATGCACATGCCTGCACGCCGATATAGCACGTACGCATATCTGACAAGACATGCAGCCCATATAGCATTCGTACAAGAAACTCACATATTGCAACCAGAGATACACAGACTACAGCGCAGGTGGAGGGTGCAGATATTTGCCACAGGATACTCCTCATACGCAAGAGGAGTGCTGGTGTGGGTTAGACCGGGCACACTATACATATCAGAAGAAACAGAAATAGACATCCACGGCCTATTTGCATTAACAAAAGGTAGGTAAAACGGTAGGCAAATATACAGGTTCCATATACGCCCGAACACTGACAAGGCTCCATTCTGGGGCACACTAACAGTTAAACTGTCATGAGGGTGTGATTTCCCCTGGTTATTGGGTGGGGATTACAATGCAGTGTTCGATACGAGTCTAGACAGATCCTTACCGCCACTACAACAAACAACCGCCACGTCGAACGCCAGAGGCTTGTGAGAATGGGTACATAGACGGGGTTTAGTGGATATATGGAGGTCTTTAAACCCGCAAGCATGCCTCTACTCACACCATTCACAACCACACAGCCTACATTTACCCACAGATAGATTTGTGTGGTGCGCGGCACTGCTAGCAGAGTGCACTGACGTGGACTATCTCAGGCGCACACATCCAGACCACAACCCACACATCACTAAACTATGGAGCCTGCAGACGGCGGCACTAGAGGCCCCCTCTTTTTGAGATTCAGCAGGCACTGCCATAGCAGCATACTTTGACACAAAGGCTCAGTGACGGACCATGGTATACTGTGGAATGCATGCAAGGCTGTAATTAGAGGCCAGTGCTTGGGCCTGAAATGGGCCATTTGCCGCCAGCTGGACCTTGAAGCTAAACAAATTCAAGACACACTTATTAAGCTGGAAACTGATTTAGCAAACAACACTGGCACACAACAAGCTTCAGATGATCAGAGACAGAAACATACTGAGGTCATGGAGAGACTGCATTGTCTGAACTATGCTGCACATTCAGCTCACAACCATGCATCAGCTGACAAAGCTGCAAGGCTGTTGGCAAGACTAATAAAACAAGAACACACACAACAACCAACATTGCACCTACGATCCAAGACGGGTCAATTATTAACACGTCAGCATGACATACACAGGGAGTTCATCACCCACTATACCGCAATATACAAACCGGTGGTGCAAGCGACACCAGAAGCGCTAGACACATATCTGTCCTAACTCCCTATGCCGACGGCGTCTCAGTGAGCTGAGCTAAACGAACCGATTACACGGCTGGAAGTACAGCTGGTGAACCGAGCGCTGGCCACGGGCAAGGCACCAGGTCCAGATGGGCTGCCCGCAGAGTTTTACAAGGCGTACCAAGAAATTCTCGCCTCGAAACTGCTTGCATTATATCACAGTGCGCAGGAGATCTCTGCTCTACCATTGTCGCTACGCGACTCTTTATTTGTCTCATTGCCCAAGCCAGATAAAGATACAGAACTCCTAGGTTTATATCGCCCACTAGCACTGCTAAACTCAGATTACAAAATCTTAGCTAAAGTAATGGCAAACAGGTTGGCCCCAATAGTCCCACAATTAGTACACGTGGACAAAAATGGGTTTGTACCGGCACGTTCAACATCACTAAATCTGAGGCGTGTCTTTAGAAAGGCCCATTATTTTAGAGAACGCTGGCCGCACGCAGGCTGCTTATTACTACCTTTAGACAAGGCGTTTGACACGCTACAAAGGGGCTTTTTATTCGCCACTCTCAGCAGGTATGGCTTGGGTGCTAACTATTTAGGGCTCGTTAACCTACTATATACACGGCCTACGGCCAGAGTTAAGATAGGGCCGTACATATCTAAGCCAATTCCAATAGGGCGAGGAACGCGGCAAGGATGTCCTCTTCCCCGACTATTGTTCGTGCTGGCCATGAACCACTGGCTGAATCTTTACGCGGAACAATGGAAGATTGGGGCATCCCCCTAGGAGATGGTATACATGCAGTATTCATACACTCAGCTGATATGCTGATAAACCTGCGTGATGTCCAGCAGCCATGTGATGCGATAGAAAAAGCGCTCTTGGACTTCGCCGCCCTATCGGTCTGCACATGAACTGGGGTAAGTCATGCCTATACCCATTGAGTGAGTCAATCCCTGATCCTGCGCTGTTTGTTAGTGGCATTTCTCTACTTAGGAATCTGAGTATATCGGGAACCACTGGATCTGCTAGCGGGGAACTACACTCGTGCAGTAACAGCGATGAGTTCATAAATGGCATTTTGACGCACACTACCCCTCGCTACTATGGGCAGGATAACACTGATAAAAATGGTGGTGCTTCCAAGACTTTCATACCACTTTACAAATTTACCTTTATATATTAAGCGTTGTTCCGAGCATTCAAAGCCGACATGAGACAGTTAATTTGTCATGGCATGGCACCTGTAACAGAGTGGTGTTGGCCAAGCTCTACTTGCATGCCAACAGTGGCGGGTTAGCGGTGCCCAATATGGAGCACTAATACCTGGCAGCACAGCTGCAATGGGTGTCCCTCTGGCTTAGCGACCAACAGCTTACGGACACTGCTTCGTATCAGCCGGGCTACACCCAAGCACAGATCGTGACTCTATTCCACCCTGGCAGGAAGGGTGTGGGACCCACCCAGCAGTTGGCGAAGGTGGCCTACGCATGTTTTCGGCGCAGCATGAGACTCACTAAAGCAGTCGTCTCATAGGCACCCTCCTTCCCAATATTGGGTCTGCCACAGCAACAGCAAGTAATCACGACAGCGGAACTCCTCACATGGGAAGAAGCAGGAATCCAAACCATGGGGGATTTATACTAAGATGGGCAGCTGATGCCGTTTGACACACTCATGAACGAATATGACCTGCCATAGGGCCAATTCCTTCTAGATGCTGCGCTAAGAGGGGGATGCGGTCAGTCTGGGGAGATGTAACAGAAGAGCCAAAAACACACCTAACGCTATAAAAACTTGCACATAATGGGCACAGGTCGACACCTTACTAGATGGCTAGCAGAATCACTACAAACGCATGCGGCAACCACACTAACGACGCTTAAATGTCATTGGGACACCGACTTGCAGAGGCAAAGTACAGAACCAGATTGGGCAACAATTCTAGAAGGACCCACTTACATCCCGAGGAACGCCAGGTTCCAGCTCATACAATACTATATAACACAGAGAGCCAAATGACGCCACCCAAAATAAATAAAATCTTTAGCCGAGAAGATGCTCAGTGCCCTAGGTGCGGATTGGTAGATGGCGATCTTTTACACATGCTATGGACCTGCACGACACTGACTACATACTGGACACATCACAACACATCTGGTACAATGCACCAATCGCACATTAGAATGGTCCCGGGAGGAATGCATTTTGGGATTATACCGGAGAACCAAGAAACATAGGGTGACCACCTGCTTTATAGATCAATGTCATATTGTGGCAAAGCGCATCATCACTAAACGCTGGAAGTCCCTTGATCCCCCGTCAGTGAAGGCATGATTTAATTCCATGGTTTGCTGGGCGCAAGCGGAAAGTGTAGCACTTAGACGAGAAGACGCCACTGGCATGCGCAAGATACCAATGGCAACAGCATGGGATGCGATACTCGCGGACCTTGAGGCGCCTAGCAGGCGCAACTGGAGGCACAGGACACCCCCAAGAGACAAATATGACACAAGAACAAACGAATAGCACACAATAAGAGCTGGCGCCTCTAGCAGACACTACCTTGCAGGAAGGGTGCAAGTGCAGAGCAAGGAGCGCCCCAGACATATATCCAAGACAAAACTTGTTAAAGTATATAACAACAAAGTAGGGAGGCATACAAATACACTGAGATAAGCGGGCATAGATAGTAACAAAAACAGAAGGAAGAAAACAAGTTACTTACCTGTAACTACAGTTATCCAGTATTGGCATCTTTCATATATTCACATGCCTGAATCATTCCCCGTCGTCGAGGTGGGAGTCCCACGGTAAATACAAAAGTAGTGCCAAGAGTAAATAATAGTAGTAGGCCAAAAGAAAAAGCCTAAGGCCTAAGTCTTAGTAGCCTATCTACATCATTATAGTAAAAAGAACCAAAGATTGTTCCCAGCCAATCAGCTGCTAGCACACTCTAGAACCTTCCCAACAGAGGCAGTTCTCCTCAGATTTTCCTAGCACAAGTGAGAAGTAAGTATCCCAGATATAGAGAACTGACTAGCCGGGGAGGAGGGTGGCTGCATGTGAATCTATGAAAGATAACAATACTGGATAACTGTAGTTACAGGTAAGTAACTTGTTTTCTTATCCAGTATTGGGGTATCTTTCGTAGATTCACATGCCTGAATCAGAGTAGCAAGCAGTATAACCATATACTGTCGTTTGCGGATGGTGGGAGACACTGGTTCATAAACTCCCAAATAGCATCCTCAGTGTTTGAAAAACATCGTTCTCTCCTTGTTTTTTTTTTTTTTTTTTTAAATGGAGTAGTCTTAAAGAAAGCAAAGCTATATCCAAGTATTATATATATATATATATATATATCACTCCCCCAACTCCGGTAGAACTCGGGGCTGTCGCAGGCGGTCCGAGTCAGGATACCGGAACTCCTCTAATGTACTCCACACAGTTCCTTTTCACGCCAAGGAAATACTCGGACACTCCATAGAAGGTAAATACATTTAATCAGCAAGCAGAACGACGCGTTTCACCATTACGGCTTTATCACGCTCGTATGGTTAACTCAACGCCATGTTTAAATACAAATGAGATCGTGTAATAAACAGTCAAAACAAAAAGCGGACTTCACATATATACATAGTGGAAAAAGGCATTACTAAAGGAGTGGCCATTTTGAAGTTGCAAGTACGCTAGTCTCAGATAATGTAATTGAATACACAACCCTCAATGGAAATGGAGAATACATACTGCTCTATCCCATTATTCAATAAATTTACAAGACATATAGAGAAATAACATGAACTGCGCTAAAATTTTTATATAAACGCAATACGCTGCTTATGGCTCAAAAAAACTGAAACATAGCGTACATCCATCAATTAATGCATTGATGGTGAGTAAAGGCTCTTAAACATCCTCGTCCATATAGACAAACCTAAATTAATCACCAACAGTAATTCCATGCAAGTGTATGTCAATCTAGTTGTTCCAAGATACTGTCAACCGTTACTTTGAAATATTAATCGTATCAATATATAATTAGACATGTAGTGTTTGATAAATTCTCAAACCTCAGTAAAGCCCCAGTGGGCATAATATCTTAGTATCAGCAGCAGAGATTTACATACACAAGAATAACACTCTTCAATAGTTAGTCCACTTGTATAAGAGAAGTTCCTGAAAAAAATGATAAAATAAATTGTAGTTAAAATCAAGTAACCACTGAAGCAAACAATACAGACTCGTTTAGTTGTGCAAATGCACAGCCAATTCTTCACTCAAGTTTAACCCCATAGGGGCCATGCTGCCCAAATCAATGATATAGCGGGATTCCAGTTTTCTAAGGGACAATTCTCTGTTACCACCCCTGACTCCCAAATCCACTGTATCGATCACCACCATGCGAACAAGTGTGTTATCCTGCATGTGTTTCTCAAAGAAGTGTCTCGCTATGGGGTACTGTTTGTTGTTATTACGTATTGCACGAAGATGCTCAAGAACTCTTTTTTTCGCTTCGTGTTTTGTACTCCCTATATACCACATGTCACATGGACAGATCAAAACATAAACACAATATGTGGTGTTACATGTAAGTTTCTTCCTAATTATAAACTCTCTTTTCGAGTTTGGTACTGGTAATGAGTTGCAATCACTACTGTTTTTACATGCTTTGCATTTGCGACAGCACTTAAAACCAGGTGTACCCTTGGAAGAATTGATTTCAATTTTTGTGACATGATTGTGGCTGAGTACATCTCGAAGTGATCTTCCTTTTTTAAATGTAATCTGAGGATTACTTGCCAGATCCTTTTTGAGATGATCATCAGTCAGCAACACATGCCAGTGTTTTTTGAGAATCTTGCGTACTTCTGAAGCCTGACCTGAAAATGTGGTAATAAATCTGAGGCATTCTTCCTGTTCTTCTTTACGTTGGGGATACAGTAATTCGGTCCTGGATTTGGATTCTACTCTCAAGATCGCATCTTGGATAACCTTGTTTGTATAACCCCGTTCTCTGAACCTCTGGCACATGGTTTTTTCTTCCTCCCTATAAGCCTCCACAGAACTACAGTTTCTTTTAGCCCTTAATAGCTCTCCATAAGGGATACTATATATCAAATTCCGTGGATGGCTGCTGTTGGCGCTCAATATGCTGTTACCCGCTGTTTTCTTGCGAAACAGTTTGGTGTGAAGCTGGTTGTCCTTCACTTCCAATAGTACGTCTAGAAATTCTAGTGACTGTCACTGGTATGTTCACTGAACTGCAAATTAAGTTCATTGTCATTGAGTTTGTCAATGAACTTTCTGACAGACCCTTCATCCCCACACCATATAAAAAAGATATCATCAATATAGCGCAGCCACAGGGCCTCCTTGCTGAATTCTGCCATTTCCGTGACAACCTGCTCCTCCCACCAGCCCATGAATAAATTCGCATAGCTGGGGGCGAAGCAGGTTCCCATGGCCGTGCCCTGTGACTGTCTATATATGGTGTCATCAAAAATAAAAAAATTATTTTTGAGACAGATCTCAATCATTGTCAAAATCATCTGCGAGTGGTGCGTCAGTGAAATAGATCTAGACTTAAAGAAGTGGCTGACAGGAGTGCAGGCACGGCCATGGGAACCTGCTTCGCCCCCAGCTATGCGAATTTATTCATGGGCTGGTGGGAGGAGCAGGTTGTCACGGAAATGGCGGAATTCAGCAAGGTGGCCCTGTGGCTGCGCTATATTGATGATATCTTTTTTATATGGTGTGGGGATGAAGGGTCTGTCAGAAAGTTCATTGACAAACTCAATGACAATGAACTTAATTTGCAGTTCAGTGAACATACCAGTGACAAGTCACTAGAATTTCTAGACGTACTATTGGAAGTGAAGGACAACCAGCTTCACACCAAACTGTTTCGCAAGAAAACAGCGGGTAACAGCATATTGAGCGCCAACAGCAGCCATCCACGGAATTTGATATATAGTATCCCTTATGGAGAGCTATTAAGGGCTAAAAGAAACTGTAGTTCTGTGGAGGCTTATAGGGAGGAAGAAAAAACCATGTGCCAGAGGTTCAGAGAACGGGGTTATACAAACAAGGTTATCCAAGATGCGATCTTGAGAGTAGAATCCAAATCCAGGACCGAATTACTGTATCCCCAACGTAAAGAAGAACAGGAAGAATGCCTCAGATTTATTACCACATTTTCAGGTCAGGCTTCAGAAGTACGCAAGATTCTCAAAAAACACTGGCATGTGTTGCTGACTGATGATCATCTCAAAAAGGATCTGGCAAGTAATCCTCAGATTACATTTAAAAAAGGAAGATCACTTCGAGATGTACTCAGCCACAATCATGTCACAAAAATTGAAATCAATTCTTCCAAGGGTACACCTGGTTTTAAGTGCTGTCGCAAATGCAAAGCATGTAAAAACAGTAGTGATTGCAACTCATTACCAGTACCAAACTCGAAAAGAGAGTTTATAATTAGGAAGAAACTTACATGTAACACCACATATTGTGTTTATGTTTTGATCTGTCCATGTGACATGTGGTATATAGGGAGTACAAAACACGAAGCGAAAAAAAGAGTTCTTGAGCATCTTCGTGCAATACGTAATAACAACAAACAGTACCCCATAGCGAGACACTTCTTTGAGAAACACATGCAGGATAACACACTTGTTCGCATGGTGGTGATCGATACAGTGGATTTGGGAGTCAGGGGTGGTAACAGAGAATTGTCCCTTAGAAAACTGGAATCCCGCTATATCATTGATTTGGGCAGCATGGCCCCTATGGGGTTAAACTTGAGTGAAGAATTGGCTGTGCATTTGCACAACTAAACGAGTCTGTATTGTTTGCTTCAGTGGTTACTTGATTTTAACTACAATTTATTTTATCATTTTTTTCAGGAACTTCTCTTATACAAGTGGACTAACTATTGAAGAGTGTTATTCTTGTGTATGTAAATCTCTGCTGCTGATACTAAGATATTATGCCCACTGGGGCTTTACTGAGGTTTGAGAATTTATCAAACACTACATGTCTAATTATATATTGATACGATTAATATTTCAAAGTAACGGTTGACAGTATCTTGGAACAACTAGATTGACATACACTTGCATGGAATTACTGTTGGTGATTAATTTAGGTTTGTCTATATGGACGAGGATGTTTAAGAGCCTTTACTCACCATCAATGCATTAATTGATGGATGTACGCTATGTTTCAGTTTTTTTGAGCCATAAGCAGCGTATTGCGTTTATATAAAAATTTTAGCGCAGTTCATGTTATTTCTCTATATGTCTTGTAAATTTATTGAATAATGGGATAGAGCAGTATGTATTCTCCATTTCCATTGAGGGTTGTGTATTCAATTACATTATCTGAGACTAGCGTACTTGCAACTTCAAAATGGCCACTCCTTTAGTAATGCCTTTTTCCACTATGTATATATGTGAAGTCCGCTTTTTGTTTTGACTGTTTATTACACGATCTCATTTGTATTTAAACATGGCGTTGAGTTAACCATACGAGCGTGATAAAGCCGTAATGGTGAAACGCGTCGTTCTGCTTGCTGATTAAATGTATTTACCTTCTATGGAGTGTCCGAGTATTTCCTTGGCGTGAAAAGGAACTGTGTGGAGTATATATATATATATATATATATATATATATATATATATATTCACTTAAAAAACCATAGGCTTCACACAGGTTATAGTTAGCTGGACATTTCACTCGTAAAAAAACAATTAAATTCCCCTGTTATAGTTAGTGCAGGCAACTATAACTCACGCGACCGCAATCCTCTGCTGATGACGTCAGATATTACATCACTGATGACATATGTGTCTTTATGAAAAATAAATATTTGTAATATATGTATAGCTAAAGATTAATGGAAGAAGACATGGGTAAATAAGTGTCTAAATACAGTGATGTAATATCTGACGTCATCAGCAGAGGATTGCGGTCGCGTGAGTTATAGTTGCCTGCACTAACTATAACGGGGGAATTTCATTGGTTTTTTACGAGTGAAATGTCCAGCTAACTATAACATGTGTGAAACCTATGGTTTTTTAAGTGAATTTGCAAGGTTTTTTAAATGCTAATTCGTAACTATAACGTGTGTGAAACCTATGGTTTTTTCAGTGAATATATAAACATATAAATATAATCTGCATATCTATATAAATATAAATTCATGCAAACATATACATATATGCATACATATGCATGGTATGTACATGAAAGTTTGAAAAACTCTAATACAAGCAAAGCTATAAAGCCACCTAATTACAAACAGAATTGCTTTAACTTAAACGAGGGCGAGACCTATTGCATTTTCAATGCTTGTTTACTTTGATTCCATCAAGAAGGCATTCAGATGTGTCCCACATTTTCCATAAATTCTGAATGGTAGCACTCTAGTTGCTCATTAGATCACTGTAGTAAAGCTACTGCTCACCAGGGAAGTCTGCTGCTGGTATTGAAAGTGCATGTTTCAGTCTGCATGTCAGAATTTTTTAATGAAATAGAAGAGGATTTGATAAGTCACTCAAAATGTGCCCTAATTTTTCTTTTTTCCTCACTAATCATAATTTCTATGGCAAAATGAACCTCCTCATTGTGTTCCTTTTAAATTAAACTACTCACTCTCTACTACTCACTTGCTACTACTTTCTACTACTCACTCTCTACTACTCACTTTCTACTACTCTCTACTACTCTACTACTCTCTACTACTCACTCTCTACTACTCACTCTCTACTACTCTCTACCACTCACTCTCTACTACTCTACTACTCACTCTCTACTACTCTCTACTACTCTCTCTCTACTACTCTCTCTACTACTCCCTCTCTACTACTCTCTCTACTACTCACTCTCTACTACTCTCTACTACTCACTCTCTACTACTCACTCTACTACTCTCTCTACTACTCACTCTACTCACTCTACTACTCTCTACCACTCTCTACTACTCTCTCTCTCTACTACTCACTCTCTACTACTCACTCTACTACTCTCTACTACTCTCTACTACTCTCTCTGCTACTCACTTTCTACTACTCTCTACTACTCACTCTCTAGTACTCACTCTCTACTACTCACTCTCTACTACTCTACTACTCTCTACTACTCTCTCTACTACTCACTCTCTATTACTCACCCTCTACTACTCTCTACTACTCTCTCTACTACACACTCTCTACTACTTTCTCTCTACTACTCACTCTACTACTCACTCTCTACTACTCCCTACTACTCACTCTACTACTCACTCTCTACTACTCTCTACTACTCTCTCCACTACTCTCTACTAATCACTCTCTACTACTCACTCTGTACTACTCTCTACTACTCTCTCTACTACTCTCTACTACTCACTCTCTCTACTACTCTCTCTCTACTACTCACTCTCTACTACTCACTCTCTACTACTCTCTCTCTACTACTCTCTACTACTCTCTACTACTCACTCTCTACTACTCTCTACTACTCACTCTCTACTACTCTCTACCACTCACTCTACTACTCATTCTCTACTACTCTCTCTCTGCTACTCAGTCTCCACTACTCACTCTCTACTACTCTCTACTACTCACTCTCTAATACTCACTCTCTACTACTCCCTCTACTACTCACTCTCTACTACACCCTCTACTACTCACTCTCTACTACTCTCTACTACTCTCTACTACTCTCTACTTCTCACTCGCTACTACTCTCTACTACTCACTCTCTACTACTCACTACTACTCTCTCCTACTCACTCTGCTACTCTCTCTACTACTCTCTACTACTCTCTCTACTACTCTCTCTCTACTCTCTATTACTCGTCCTCTACTCTCTACCTCTCTACCTTTCTCTACCTCTCTCTCTACTACTCTCTTCCTCTCTACCTCTACCTCTCTACCTCTCTCTACCCGCACACATATGCACATATATGCATTTATATATATGTATGTGTATATATATGTATATACATACATATATAAACATATATATAATCTGCATATCTATATAAATACAAATATAAATGCATGCATACATATACAGATATGCATGTTATTTACATGAAATTTTGAAAAACACTAATAAAAGCAAAGCTAAAAAGCCATCTAATTACAAACAGAATTGCTTTAACTTAAACAAGGGCGAGACCTATTGCATTTTCAATGCTTGTTTACTTTGGTTCCATCAAGAAGGCATTCAGATGTGACACATTTGCCATAAATTCTGAATGGTAGCACTCTAGTTCCTCATTAGATCACTGTAGTAAAGCTACTGCTCACCAGGGAAGTCTGCTGCTGGTATTCAAAGTGCATGTTTCAGTCTGCATGTCAGAACTTTTTAATGAAATAGAAGAGGATTTGAGAAGTCAAAATGTGCCCTAAGTTTTCTTTCTGCAGCACTAGTCATAATTTCTATGGCAAAATGAACCCCCTCATTTTGTTCCTTTGCAAATTAAATGTTTTAAATGTTACCACTTTATTCCAATCAAGATGGCTGCAGGTGTGCCATACCTTTGTCATAAGTAAGACTGTTAGCGCTCTAGTTGTTCTTTAAAACACTCTGGGATTTCTGTCATTGGGCTATACTTGGGCTACATCTCGGTGATATTTGTGCTACATTTGGGCTCTTTTGTCTCTAGTGGCCATCTTGGGAGACTTGTTATGAAGTTTCCTAATTTCCTCATTTACTGCAGTCTCCTCAGTAGGCATACTGTCAGTTTTTTTTACTTTGATTCAATGAAGAAGGCATTCAGATGTGTCACACATTTGCCATAAATTCAGAATGTTAGCACTCTAGTTGCTCATTAGATCACTGTAGTAAAGCTACTGCTCACCAGGGAAGTCTGCTGCTGGTATTGAAAGTGCATGTTTCAGTCTGCATGTCAGAATTCTTTAATGAAATAGAAGAAGATTTGAGAAGTCACTCAAAATGTGCCCTAATTTTTCTTTCTGCAGCACTAATCATACATTCTATGGCAAAATGAACCCTCTCATTTTGTTCCTTTTTAAATTAAATGTTTTAAATGTTACCACTTTATTCCAATCAAGATGGCTTCAGGTGTGCCATACCTTTGTCATAAGTAAGACTGTTAGCGCTCTAGTTGTTCTTTGGAACACTCTGGGAAGCTGCAGTAGAACACAAAGGAATCAACTGACAGTCTCTGCCCTTGTCGGATGTACATGTTTTACTGAGAATGTCAGACTTCATTCTCACATGACTGAGAAAGATAATCTGAATTTACAGAAAATATGCTCTCAGTTTAGTTTATAGATCACCTTCCAAACCTCTGTGGGAAAAGCATGTGAAAATAGTTTTTTCTCAAACATGATTCATGATATCCCAGCAGAAGGCTTTTTCACTTGGTAAAATCACCTTAGAACATACTACAATTCCTAAAATGAGTATGGTACCATCAACAAATTATTTATAATGTAACTAAAGTCTTAAAACCTTCTATTAACTGCAATGCTTTTTAATGAGGTGCTATCATGTATATTGGTCCCAAGATGGCTGCCAACACTTCTTGGATGAAGTGCTGACAGCCAATCAGATCTCACAATGAGATGTGTGGTTAGGCTCCGCCCAGATATGTATATGATTTTACTTTTGATTTTCTCAGGAACTACTGAACGGATTTACACCATATATGCAAAAGGCACATGCCTGACCTGAGGACTACCTCTTTGCCAAATTTCAAGTAATTCTGTTCAGCCGTTCTGGCTGTAGCTGTGTCTAAAGGTCCTATGGAAAAATGCATGGGGAAAACGCGTTTTGGGACCCCCCTTTTTTCTCGGCCCCGCTTGACGAATCACCCCGAGACTTTCAGGGTAGGAGCTGAACGGAGCGCCCCATTAGTTTTGAAAATTTCGCGAGGATTCGTCAACCGGCGCCAAAGTTATTCAAAATAGAATTTTGAGATTTCCTATGGAAACTAGGTTGTAACTATAACTATCTACTGGCGACCGCCAGTAGATAATATATATATATATATATACACACACACACACACAAATATTTAAAATCTTGCAGACAAATAAATCTGTACATTTGCATGAATATTAAAGAATGGCATAAAACATAAAAGGGCAAAAGTACCCGAGTCTGATTTTAATGAAAGAGATGGCGTAGAACAGCCTGTCCAACCGCTGCATCTTCTTGATGCGAAGACTGAAGACAGTAATGCTTTGTGAACGTGTGGACATTTTTACATGTCGCAGCACAACATATATGTTCCGGAGTTACTCCAGCAAACAAAGCTGTCGACGTTGATACTGTTCTTGTCGAATGAGCTTTGACTTTCCTCTGCAAAGGTTTGTTAGCCTTGTCATGGCAGAAATGAATAGCAGTTGCCAGCCATCTGGCTATTGTTGCCTTTGTTAAAGCATTTCCAAGAGTTGCTTGACCATAAGCCACGAACAGCTGGTTGGATTGTCTGATATCTCTCGTTTTCTGTAGGTAGAATTTTAAACAGCGTTTAACATCCAGCGAGTGTAATGCTCTTTCAGCTTGAGTGGATGGATACGGAAAGAATGTTTTTAATCTTACCGGTTCGTTCAAGTAAAATTGTGTTGGTACCTTAGGAATGAACCTGGGATTTGTTCGAAGGTTTACGTAGTCCGAAGCAAAATGTAAAAAGGGTTCCTTTATAGTGAAAGCTTGGATTTCACTAACCCTTCTTGCCGAGGTAAGAGCAAGTAAATGGGCAACCTTCCAAGTGAGGAAGGAATTTGAGATCAGCTTTATGGATAGGCTCAAATGGACGCTTCATTAACTGCGCTAGCACAGTGTTGAGTTCCCACTCTGGAGGGGTGCTCGCACTGGATGGAAGGCTCGGAAAAGTCCTTTCATAAATTGTTTGATAAGTGAAGAAGAGCAGAGAAAAGGGAATTTTGAGCATTTCCTGAATCTAGAAAGAGCAGCAAGATGTACTTTGACCAATGAAAAAGTAAGCCCAGACTTGGCTAGAGAAAGCAGATAATGGAGAACTTGTTCTGGCGGAGCTTGAATTGAGTGAATATTATTCGCATCACACCAACAGCAAAATCGCTTCCATTTGAGGCGATAAGTCTTGATTGTGCTTTGGGCACGAGATTTGGCCAATATTTCACAACAGTCTTGTGAAATGTTGAGGTCATTGAACTCTAAGAAATCAGGAGCCATGCGTGCAAATGCAGTGAATGTGGGTCCGGATGAACCACTTGGCCTCCGTCCCTTGACAACATCGTAGGCGTCGGCAGTAGGCAAATGGGCTTGTCTTGAGACAATAGTAGAAGTTCCTGGAACCAATATTGTCTTGGCCAACGGGGTGCAATCAGAATTAGACGGCAACCTTCCAGCTTCATCTTGCGGAGCACCGTCGGAATCAATGGTATTGGGGGAAAAGCGTACGCACAAATCCCTGACCATCGCATGGACAGGGCATTCCCTCTTGATCCCTGTTGAGGGAACCTGCTGGCATAATATTGGCATTCCTTGTTCTCTCTCATTGCGAATAGATCCAGTGCTGGTTTGCCCCAAGCTTGGAACACTGTGTTCGCCTGTTCCTTTTCCAGCTTCCAACCGTGACAGTCTGACTGAGACGTGCTCAGCGTGTCCGCCAGGGTATTGAGGAGACCCCTGACGTGTTCGGCTCTCAGGGCATCTTGTGGAAAGTGACCTATTCCCACAATTCCTGAGCGTCTTGCGAGAGTGTAGCTGATTTCGGTCCTCCTTGTTTGTTGATATAATACATGCTGATGGTATTGTCGGTCCGGACTAGCACATAGGAACCCGCAATCCTCGGGAGGAATGCTTGGAGAGACAGAAAAACGACGCGGAGCTCCAGCCTGTTGATCTGCTGTTATTTTTGTCTTTGAGAACATCTTCCTTGAATTTGCAAATCCTGCAGATGATCTCCCCATCATTCCATGGAGGCATCGTCGTTAAAATGAAATCTGGAATGGTCTGTAGGAACGTGAGACCCTGGGTTAGATTCCCTGTCTGCGACCACCAACATAGAGAATTTATCATGTGCGGCGTGACCTTGATGGTATCGTCAAACGAACCCATGGCTTGTTGCCATTGAAGTTGCAGTTCCTCCTGAAGAGGTCCCATTTTGAGCCGTGCCAAGGATATGAGATGTATCACTGAAGAGCACATCCTCGGGAGCGAAGCAAACATTCGGACTGAAACTGGCCTTCTTTTTTAAATTAACCTTACCAATTTTTGAAGACACAGTTGGCGGCCGTGTGACAAGAATGCGTTGCACTGGACCGTGTGTATCCTTGCGCCGAGAAAAACATGACTTGGAGAGGACGTAACTGATTCGCTGTCGTTGAGAATCAGCCCCAGAGAAGAGATGGATACATTCTGCTGTGGCAATCTTGGTTTCGTGTTCTGAAGGACCTTTGAGCAGCCAATCGTCTAGATAAGGGAATATTTGTATTCCTCAAGATCTCAGTGCTGCTGCCAGTGGTGCCAAGCACTTTGTGAAGGTTCTTGGTGCCGATTTCAGCCCAAACGGGAGCACTTTGAACTGATAATGGGCGCCAGCCACTTGAAAGCGAAGATATTTGCGATGTTTGGGGTGGATAGGAATGTGGAAATACACATCTTCCATATCCAGAGAAGCCATAAAATCTCCTTTGTTTAAACAACTCAAAATCTCGTGAAGACGAGGGGGAGGGGGACCCCTGGGCGGAGTAGTAGGTGGCTGTTTGATGAATTCCAGGGTGTGGCCGTTGGTTACAAGGTCTAGAACCCATTGGTCTGATGTAATTTCCTTCCACTTGTGAACAGAAGCTTAAATCTTCTGGCCCACGGGTAAGGAGGGTAAAATGGTTGGCGCCCTGTGGAGATCACTGCTTCCTGTTAGTGTCTCGGCCTTGATACTGTGATCTCTTTCGACCAACCTGACGGGAGAAACTAGTCGTAGACTATTGACGGTATGATGTCTGGCTGTAAGGCTGTACTGGGATTGATACTGCCTATTCTGTTGGTTTTGGTATCCTCCTTTTGATGAAAAACCACGTCCTCTCGCTCCTCTGAAAGATCCACGCCCGTATTGAAGGGTGCCTAATGATCGTAAAGTATCCGTGTTAGTTTTTATAGCTAAGAGGGCCTCATCAATATGTTTACCAAACCAAAAACTCTCCATCGTCGGCCATGTCTAGAATCTTTGTTTTCCCTTCAGGTCTGAAAGTAGTGGCTTCAAGCCATCCCTGGCGTCTAAGCACTGCAGCCCTTGCTAGCTGACGGAAGTTGGTGTTCACGATGTCCAAGGCGCAATCTATAGTTTCCAATGCGGCACGTTCTCCTTCCAACAGAATCTTTCTTGCTTCCTGCCTTCGGTCCTCAGGAATGAGGTCAATGAGACTCGCCATGTCTGACCACATTTGACGGTCATAACAGCCGATTATGGCTAAAGGATTGGCAGCTCTAATAGAGGCCGCTACCATGGTAGAGAATTTTTTGCCTATAAGGTCCAGACGACGTCCTTCCTTGTCAGGCGGTGTGGTGATAGGCGTTGCAGGATTTTCAGATCGCTGTTGGGAGGCCTGTGAAATTACTGAATCTGGCCGAGGGTGACCTATCAGACATGATGGGCTGTTAGCAGGTACACAGTATTTCTTTTCTATGCACGGAAGCACTGCTGGACTAGATGTAATCTATTATAGGTACCATTCTCGTGATCTTCCTGGACTCTCCCTTGAAATCATGAAGGAAACATTCTGTCTGTTCGACTAACAGGCAGTTGAAATCTAGCTGCTGCCCGCTGCATTAAATTATAGGATAGGATAGGGTTTATAAAGCGCTCATATGCCGTAGCGTCTTGGCGCTGGTAATTTATGTAAATTATGTACAGGATGCAGTCATAGATGAGACCATCGTAGACGATCTCATCATAGACTTTGCTGTCGTAGACATGGTTATGTAGGCGACGTTATTGCAGACGAGGTCGTCGTCATAGATGACCGTCATGAACAACCATCATAGATGAGGCTCTCGTAGACGACCGTCATAGACAATGCCATCATAGATGACGCAATCATAGGTGAGGCCCTCCGTAGGTGAGGCAATTATAGATGAGGCAGTCCTATGATAGCCATCCGTGGATGAGGCCATTTGTGGATGAGGCCATTCGTAGATGAGGCCATTCGTACATGATGAGGCTGTCGTAGACGACCGTCATAGATGAGGCAATCATAGGTGAGGCCATCCGTAGATGAGGCAATCATAGATGAGGCAATCGTATGATGGCCATCCGTGGATGAGGCCATTCGTAGATGGGGCCATTTGTGGATGAGGCCATTCGTAGTTGAGGCCATTCGTACATGAGGCCATACATAGATGAGGCCATACATAGATGAGGGCATACATAGATGAGGCCTCATTGATAAGGCTGTCATAGATGACCGTCGTAGATGACCATTGTAGATGAGGTTGTCTTCGAGATGAGGCTGTCGTAGGCAATGCCGTTGTAGATGAGGCCATCGTAGATGAGGCCATTCGTGGGTGAGACATCATAGACGAGGCAGTCGTAGACGGACATCGTAAATGAGGCCATCGTCGACGACCGTCGTAGATGAGACCGTCGTCGACCACCGTCGTAGATGAGGCCGTCGTAGACGACCGTCGTAGACGACCGTCGTAGATGAGGCCGTCGTCGATGACCGTCGTAGAAGAGGCCGTCATCGACGACCGTCGTAGATGAGGCGGTCGTCGACGACCGTCGTAGATGAGGCAGTCGTCAACGACCGTCGTAGATGAGGCCATCGTCGACGACCGTCGTAGATGAGGCTGTCGACGACGACCGTCGTAGATGAGGCAGTCGTCGACGACCGTCGTAGATGAGGCCGTCGTCGACGACCGTCGTAGATGAGGCCGTCGTTGACGACCATCGTAGATGAGGCCGTCGTTGACGACCATCGTAGATGAGGCAATCATCGACAACCGTCATAGATGATCAATATTGGTGAGGCAGTAATAGTAGACATGGAGTTTTGTTATAGACTCCTTAATGTCAGGTTAGAAAACAAGTTACTTACCTGTAACTACAGTTATCCAGTATTGGTATCTTTCATAGATTCACATGCCTGAATCATTCCCCGTCGCCGAGGCGGGAGTCTCGGTAGATAAAAAAGTAGTGCCAAAAATAATTAGTAGTAGTAGTAGTAGGCCCAAAGAAAAAAGGCCCTAAAGGCCTATATCTTAGAAGCCTATCCACCTCGTTATGTAAAATAACCCAAGAATTGGAAACAACCAATCGGACATCAGAACCCTTCTAGAACCCTCTCAGCAGAGCCAGCTCTCCTCAGATTTTCCTAGCACGAGTGGGAAGCACATATCCCAAACATAGAGAACTGACTCTGCGGGGAGGAGGGTGGGTGCATGTGAATCTATGAAAGATACCAATACTGGATAACTGTAGTTACAGGTAAGTAACTTGTTTTCTTATCCAGTATTGGGGTATCTTTCATAGATTCACATGCCTGAATCAGAGTAGCAAGCAGTATGCCAAGCATACAGTCGTTTGCGGATGGTGGGAGACTATTGCTGATACACTCCCAATTACGCCCGCAATATGATAACTAGAAGGTATAAGATGTCCTCTCTTAAAATCCAAACATGTATCTTACACAAAGAAATGACAACGTAGCTTAAGAAATAGCAATTATAAACAGCAAATTGAAAATGCATAAATATACACAACTCAAGAAATTGCTCATAATAAGTAAAACATATATCTGACCTTAGTTTAAAAGATGTTGAAGTACGGCTTGTCCTACAGCTGTATCTTCCTGCAGAGTAGATTGCAGACAGTAGTGCTTCGTGAATGTGTGAACATTTCTCCACGTTGCAGCACGACAAATATTTTCCAAGGATACTCCTGCGAACAATGCAGTAGATGCTGCCATAGTTCTAGTAGAATGCGCCCTGACCTTCCTTTGTAAAGGTTTATTGGCTTTATCATGACAAAAATGAATTGTAGAAGCCAACCATCTGGCTATAGTCGCTTTAGTCACAGCAGACCCAAGTGTAGCTTGACCATAAGCTATTAGCAATTGATTGGACCGCCTGATGTCCTTAGTCCTTTGCAAGTAAAATTTCAGACAACGTTTTACATCCAGCGAATGTAACGCTCGCTCAGATGGAGTGGCTGGATTTGGAAAGAAAACTTTCAGTTTCACTGGCTCATTTAAGTGGAACTGAGTCGGAACTTTAGGGATGAATCGTGGATTTGTCCTGAGAGTAACATAATCTTTAGAGAACTGCAAAAAGGGCTCTGAGATGGTGAACGCTTGAATCTCACTGACTCTTCGCGCCGATGTAAGAGCTAAAAGAATAGCCACCTTCCATGTTAAAAATTTTAGCTCAGCCTTGTGGATAGGTTCAAACGGTCTTTTCATTAATTGAGCTAGTACTGTGTTCAACTCCCACTCTGGAGGAGGTGCACGAATTGGTGGAAAAACACGGAATAGCCCCTTCATAAATGGTTTTATTAATGAAGAGGAACAGAGCGAAGGTTTAGGAGTACTCTTCCTGAATCTTGATAGAGCCGCAAGATGAACTTTTATTGATGAAAATGCAAGCCCAGATTTGGCCAGGGATAACAAATAAGGAAGGATTTGTTCTACTGGAGCTTGTAAAGGATGGACATCCTTCCCCTCGCACCAATGACAAAATCGTTTCCACTTTAAACGATAAGTCTTTAATGTACTTTGCGCGCGTGATTTAGATAGAATCTCACGGCATTCCTGTGAAATGGTTAGATCTTTGTATTCTAAGAAATCAGGAGCCATGCGTGCAAGTGCAGCGACTGTGGATCTGGATGGAGTATCTGACCCCTTTCCCTTGTCAACATCGTGATTGTTGGTACTAGACGGATGGAGCTGTGAGCTAGAAGAAGCAGCTCTTGGAACCAATATTGCCTTGGCCAACGGGGTGCAATCAGGATGAGACGGCAACCTTCCATCTTCACTTTGCGGATCACCTTCGCAATTAGTGGTATCGGGGGAAAAGCGTAAGCACAAAGCCCTGACCATCTCATGGACAGGGCATTTCCTCTTGATCCCTGTTGAGGGAATCTGCTGGCGTAATAGCGGCATTTCTTGTTTTCTTTTGTCGCAAACAAATCCAGGGCTGGTTTGCCCCACCTTTGAAAAATTTCGTCTAGCTGCTTCTGCTCTATCTCCCATTCGTGACAGCCTGCCAGAGATCTGCTTAGGTTGGCGGCCAACGTGTTGTGAAGGCCCCTAACGTGCTCTGCTTGTAAGGTTATCTTGTGTGTTGTAAGCCAATCCCACAGTTCCTGAGCTTCCTGCGAAAGGGACAGTGACCTCGTTCCTCCCTGCTTGTTGATGTAATACATGCTGGTCGTGTTGTCCGTCCGGACCAGCACTGAGGCCCCTGCAATTCTTGGGAGGAACGCTTGCAGAGTGAGAAAAATGTCGCAAAGCTCCAATCTGTTGATATGCTGTTGGCGGTATTCCTGGGACCATCGTCCCTGAATCTGTAAATCTTGGAGATGTCCTCCCCACCCCTCCATGGAGGCGTCTGTTGTTACCACGAATTCTGGAGGAGATGTTAGAAAAGAAAGGCCCGGAGCCAGGTTTTTCATCTGAGACCACCAATGCAGAGAGACCATCATGTGAGGTGTTATCATGATGGAGTCGTTGAACGACCCTACGGCCTGTTTCCATTGTAGATGTAACTGCTCCTGCAGAGGTCTCATTCGGAGCCGTGCTAAAGGTACAAGATTTATTGTTGATAAACACATCCCCAGAAGAGACGCAAACATCCGGACCGAAACTGACTTTCTTCTTGCGATTGATAGTGCTAGTTTTTGTAAACGAAGCTGACGTTCCTCTGACAAGAATGCCTTGCATTGTCTGGTGTCCAGCATCGCTCCCAGAAACTGAATCCTTTGAAGAGGAAGCAGTTGAGATTTGCTTTTGTTGAGAGTGAGGCCTAAGTTTGAGAATAGACCTAGGCATGCTGAAACTGCCTCTACGGTAGTCTGCTTCGAAGGGCCTTTGAGCAGCCAGTCGTCCAAGTACGGGAATACTTGTATTCCCTGAGATCTTAGAGTCGCTGCTACTGGTGCGAGACACTTTGTAAAAATTCTTGGAGCAGATTTCAGCCCAAACGGAAGGACTTTGAACTGATAGTGGACGCCAGCCACTACATATTGCAGGTACTTGCGATGCTTGGGAAGGATAGGAATGTGGAAGTACGCGTCCTCCAGGTCCAGAGAAGCCATAAAATCACCTTTGTTCAGGCAGCTCAAAACTTCGGCCAGCGTAACCATCTGAAAACTCTGCTTCTTTAGAAATTTGTTGAGCTTGCGGAGATCCAGAATCGGGCGCCACTCCCCTGACTTTCTCTTTATGAGGAAAAATCGAGAATAGAACCCGGTTCCCTTCTGGGACGAAGGAACCTTCTCTATTGCGTTCTTGCGGAGCATTATTAAAGCTTCTTTGAACAATAAGTGAAGACGAGGGGGAGGGGGACCCCTGGGCGGGGCAGTAGGAGGTTGTTTTAAGAACTCCAGGGTGTGACCGTTTCTGACTAGGTCGATGACCCAACGATCCGAGGTGATCTCTTCCCAATTGTGTGCAAAAGTTGTTATCTTTGCTCCCACTGGAAGGGAAGGAGGGATGACTGGCGTCCAGCGTAAATCATTGCTTCTTGTTGGCGTCGCGACCTTGATTGTTCGATCGCCTTCTTCCTCCCTGACGAGAGAAACTATTCGAGGAAGATTGCCTGTGTGATGATCGTCCATAAGGCTGTCTATATTGAGATTGATATTGTCTGTTTTGCTGACTTTGATAATTTCCCCTTGATACGAAACCTCGTCCTCTTGCACCACGGAAAGATCCCCGTTTGTATTGGAGAGCAGCTAGTGACTTAGCTGTATCCGTATCGGTCTTGATCGCTAGGAGGGCCTCGTCTATATGTTTCCCAAATAAGGATTCTCCATCATAGGCCATATCAATGATTTTGGCTTGAACCTCTGGCCTAAAATATGTTGCCTTAAGCCATCCTTGACGCCTAAGAACTGCAGCCCCTGCAAGTTGCCTAAAGTTGGTATTAGCAATATCCAGAGCACAGTCTATGATCTCTGATGCGGCTCGTTCTCCCTCTAGAAGTATCTTCCTTGCCTCTTGTTGACGATCTTCAGGAATGAGGTCTATAAATTCCGAAAATTCTGACCACATCTGGCAGTCATAGCGACCAAGTATGGCCAAGGAGTTTGCAGCTTTGATAGAAGTTGCCGCCATAGTAGAGAACTTCTTACCGATAAGATCCAATCTTCGTCCTTCCCTATCCGGCGGCGTTGATATCGGCATAGCTGGATTTTTGGACTTTTGTTGAGCAGCCTGCGATATAACGGAATCTGGTCGGGGATGACCGATTAGACAAGAAGGCGTTTCTGGAGGAGCACGATATTTCTTGTCAATACGAGGGAGGACCGTAGGAACGTAAGCAGGTGTCTTCATAATTTTTAACCCCTCATTCCATATAAAATCGATGATGGGAATTGCTCTGGTAATTTCCCTTTGCTCCTCTTTAAAATCATGGAGGAAACAATCCGTATGCTCCACAGTAACTGGTAGTTGAAACCTGACTGCGGCACGTTGCATTAAATTATGAAAGCCACCTATATCCTCTGGAGGAGAATCCGTTGGCTGAGGAATGGGTGGAGAAGGCATGGGAATAATGTAGTCATCCCAAGGATCCAGAGTGTTGTCCTTATCCGGCACCTCACCTTCTTCGATATCTTCCTCATCACAGGAAATGGTATCATGGTGTGATTGCGTCCCCGAACCCGCAGGGTGAAGCGGCAAATTTGGAATGTCCGTATGTGACTCTTCAGTCGGTTGTAAATTAGGAAGAGGTTGTTGTGGAGGAAAGCGTTGGCGGTAATCCGCCAGCATGGCCTGAAGATCTTGAATCAGTGTAGGCGGGAGATGACTCGTTTCTCTACGATCCCAATCCCTTGAGGGATGCCTGTAAACTGGTGTAGCAAGGCCTTCCCGGTAAGCATGCTCATGATAGTCTTCTTCCTCATCCACCTCTTGACACTTTATATGTAAATCCGAGGGGTGCCGAGCTATTCCGAAAGGACGCTCATCATCCTCCTCTTCAAAATCATCCTGTTCTGCATAAGAGTCTAAGATATGCGAAGGCAGCAAAGGAGAAATATTACTGTAATCCTGTTTGTGAAAAGTTTTTAACTGAATATGCGTGTACGCAATAGGCGTAACATGAGTAGTTGGTGGAATCACTTTAAGGAAACCTCTCGTCGACGGGCTTCCCCTCGTCGACGGAATTGCTGCCTTCTGAGGCGTCGACGGGATCGTCATCGTTGACGGGATCGGCATCGTCGACGGGATCGTCATCGTCGACGGGATCGTCATCGTCGACGGGATCGTCATCGTCGACGGAATCGTCATTGTCGATGAGGTCTTAGCCGTCGACGGGATAGTCATCGTCGACGGGGACGTCGTCGGCGGGAACGTCGTCGACGGGGTCTTCGTCGTCGACGGGGTCTTTGTCGTCGACGGGGTCTTTGTCGTCGACGGGGTCTTCACCGTCATCGACGGGGTCTTCGTCGTCGTCGACGGGGTCTTCGTCGTCGTCGACGGGGTCTTCGTCGTCGTTGACGGGGTCTTCGTCGTCAACGTCGTCGACGGGATCGTCGACGGGGTCTTCGTCGACGATGTCCTCATCGACGATGTCGTCATTGACAGAACTTCCTTCATGCTCGACGTCGGCGCAGTTGTCGACGGAGTCTTAGATGTTTTAGGAGACATGATAGGTGAAGATATCGAAGTAGTGGAGACTGTAGCCGTCGACAGAGGAGCAGCAGAAGTCACAGAGATAGTATATGACGAACCCACTGACAAAGTCTTAACCTGAGATTTACTCACGGTTTTAGAAGCTGAAGACTTCTTGCATCTCTCAGAGTCTTGTGACTTCTGCGAATGGTCAGAAGTTACATGAGAGGCCTTATGATGTTTTCTCCCTTCCCTGGAAGAACTATCAATAGATCTAGCCCTTTTGCTAGATGTCGAGGTCCTGTCATCCTCCTCAGCCGAGGAAGATTTCAACCATAATAATACTCTTGCCTCTCTGTCCCTTAAGGTCTTCGGAGGGAAAGTCCGGCAAATTCTACAATCCTTAGCAACATGCTTAGGATGCAGACAGTAAATACACTCCTCATGCTGGTCGTCCACATGGACCCTCTTCTTATCACAGGTCCTGCAGGGTTTAAACAAAGCTTTCTTGTCAGACATTTCTGAAGAAAAAAGAAGAAACTGAGTAGGCACTCAGGGAGACTCCCTTCCACACGACGTGCGGTGAAAATCTGAGGAGAGCTGGCTCTGCTGAGAGGGTTCTAGAAGGGTGCTGATGTCTGATTGGTTGTTTCCAATTCTTGCGTTATTTTACATAACGAGGTAGATAGGCTTCTAAGATATAGGCCTTAGGGCCTTTTTTCTTTGGGCCTACTACTACTACTACTAATTATTTTTGGCACTACTTTTTCATCTACCGAGACTCCCGCCTCGGCGACGGGGAATGATTCAGGCATGTGAATCTATGAAAGATACCCCAATACTGGATAAAGAGGATTTCCCTGATGTAGTGTCAGGGATGAAAAGGGAGTTGTAGGATCAGCCTCTGAGGAAATTTTTTCCAATTGCCTCTCTGTGAGAAGTGCCTTATCAAGACTCAAGGTAAGTCTTTATGGCTTTTTTGCGCGCCCTCTGGAGGCTCCTGGCTCCTTTGACCTCTCCTATGAGGTGAAGGAATCCTCATTGTCCTCATCAGAAGTGACAGATTAAAGTCTCTGTATTACCAATAATAGCCTCATCTCTCGGAACGTGAGAGTTATTGAGGAAAAGGTTAGACATAATTCGTAGTCTATTACCTTGTTTTCTGCCACTCTGCCATATTACTGCCTTAATAGGGTCAGAGAAATGAAGTATGAACTTGGATGATCCAAAAAGAAGTAATAGCTGAAGAAACTGAGCAGAGCTCAGGGAGACTCCCTTCACACTCGACGTGCGGTGATAATCTAAGGAGAACTGCCTCTGCTGGGAAGGTTCTAGAGGGTGCTAGCAGCTGATTGGCTGGGACCAATCTTTGGTTCTTTTTACTATAATGATGTAGATAGGCTACTAAGACTTAGGCCTTAGGCTTTTTCTTTTAGCCTACTACTATTATTTACTATTGGCAATACTTTTGTATTTACCGTGGGACTTCCGCCTCGGCGACGGGGAATGATTCAGGCATGTGAATCTATGAAAGATACCCCAATACTGGATAAATATAATATAAGTAAGCAGCGCACAGGCGTGGAGTTGAGTAGTATGGTGTTATGTAGGCAACACACTAGCACAGTTATCTGCACCCCATTTACTATAACGACATAGATGAGACCCCCCTCCCCCCCACCCACACTATCGTTAACCCCCAAGAGTTGGCATGTTGCCATGTTTGTTACCACGCGTACATCTAGTCAGGTGTTGACCAGCATGATGGCAAGCTGAGGCAGCTGACCGTACACATACTTCTCGCCACAATAATCAAATCTGTTTTAAAGACATTTGGAGTTTGATGCATGATTCAAGCAAACGAGATATAGATGTGTATTTCAACTATTGACAACTGTTGTAATTCATGTAAAAACCTAATAAAGAAATTTTTTTTAAAAATGAAATCATTAACAAAATTTCAAAATCCGTGTGAAATTTTGATAATGTTAATCTTGCAGTTCATAATTTATAGAAAATCAGCACATTGACAGCCAAACGTTTTTCACTGTAAGTAAACCGCTTTTTGTAACGCCCTGAACGTCTCAGGATCGTTTAACAGACACGACAATGAGGACGCAACCACTAGTGAAGGGTTAGTTGTTTTAATGAAGGCAAATATAATACAAAGAATAAACAAAAGTTATAGTCACTGGAATCCTCCAGGCTAAGTACGTTACCAGCCCACAGCACGGATGGTCCTAACCGTCCTCTGCATATACGCCGGTCCCGGCGTATGCCAACAGAGGGCAGAAATGAAATGGCCGACAATGCCAATCGGTAGGCTGTGAGGGGCACGAAGAGTGTTGGGGAGAATCGAGGAGTCAGGGAAACACCCAGCCGGGGTCTCTACCTGAAGGGAGCAGCCGCTCAACCTCTTCCTCAGACTGCACCGGGACGCGGAGTCACCTCCTGGTGATGCGTCACCGATACCCCAATCACAAGCAAGAAGACTGAACCGAGAGCAGCCGCTCGATCGATCCTGTGGACTTCCGAGTCTGTAACGCGGCAAACACCTCCTGGTGTGCGTTACAGCTGGCAGTCCCTGTGTCTCTGGTCGGGCTGGGAGTTACGACTCCAACCAGCAAAAGCGCCACTGCGCTTGGACTCAGCCGAGTCAAAAAGCGAAGCTCAATGGTTGACCGGTAGAGCTTCCGGGTCCTTCACAGGTGACGATGGGGCAAGACACGGCCCAGGGAGTAACGACTCGACCTACCTCCGTTCTTGCCTTACTGGAGCACCACTCCGGAACACTGCTCTTCACGAAGCAGGTACGTCGGTGTGAACACAATATCTGACAGCGTTGTACCTCCCGGTTCCTCCCTTTATAGGGCGTGTTTTCCTTGAGTTATGTAACAGCTCTCCTGTTTACATAAGGGCGTGTTTCCTTGAGTTATGTAACAGCTCTCCTGTTTACATAAGGGCGTGTTTCCCTTGTATGACAGGAATTCTTGACACTTTTCCAGGGTTGTAAAATAATAATTTGACAACTTAAAATACCTTACATATTTTCTCAGAATTATAGAACGATGCATGAAATGAGCAAGTGACATCATAATATATTTCCTAAACCAATTGTTGTTAAACTGATCTATATGAATAGACATCAATTTTTTGACATTATATAGCCCGACCACATTATTACTGCATGCAATAAACATAAGCCTAAAAAAAATGATTTATTTTATCAAAGAATAAAGTAAAAACAAAAAAGAATGGAATAAAGAAATAAACTGAATAGCTTACACTTGTGAAACATCATCATTATAGAAAATTCTGAGCACTTATAAGAAACAATATATTAATTCTGTACAGTCAACATGGCGGACGCTCACTAATGGAGCTCTACATGGATATCCTTCAATGTGGCAATAATTCACATAATTACTTGCCATCAAGACCTCTCCCACAATCCCAGTGACATCGGTGGCGGGACAAAGTTACTAATACCACCCTACTGACCACAGCGCTGCGGAACCCCCTGTGACCTGGCCCAGTAGTCAGCGTTGATGCGCCAATGCCCTGCGGGAGAGGCTGCCTGAGGTAGGGGGTCTCTGATGCGGAGGAGACCATCTGTATAACAGGGGAGGTGGGCAGCTGCTGGCGCAGTTAGTGGGCCCCCTCTGGACATCTTGTGCTGAGTAGACACCAAGGAGGTGAGCCTGCGGGCCCTGCTGTCACTTGCGGGCAAATCCCCTGTGGTCTGGGCCCGGCAGTTGGCGTTGCAGCAACACAGCCCTGTTCTGCCTTGGCATTCCCACCCCACTCTTCTTTCCTGAAACTTGAGCACTAGCGTCTTGGCCCTGACAACGAGGAGGACCCCACACCGAAGACTTGGATTGTGCAGCGCTGCCTGCTGGGGGAGGGAGGGGGGCAATAGTCGCGTTGCTGTGGGGTTGGGACACGGTTGGCCTGATTTTGTAACAGGTTGTCCAAATGGGGAAACAGTAATTTTACCTGCTTTCTCTGACCTTGTTCCAGAATTAGTGAAACATTCATCTGCCTAGGAGCGGGCGCTAGCACTAGCTCCTGCATAAAACCACAACCATGTGGGGTGAGATGACGGTTCTCCATATCACGAAATACCAAAGAGGACAACCTCAAAAACAATACCCAATTAAACATGAAGCTAAAAAACAAGTTATGGAAATCCTAGAATAATTTGAATATCAAGGTGTAATAGAAACTTGCACCTCATCCATTAACAATCTCGTTTCCAGTAATGAAACCAGACCATTCATATTGTCTAGTATTAGATTACAGACATTTAAACACAGCTACTTGCACATTTTCAGAACGAAATGCACACAGTCCCACACTAATGAACAACATTGTGCAGAAAAATACAAAACATTAGATATCTCAAAAAGATTTTTCTGCCAGAATATAGCGCCTGGGAGAAGATTGCATTCAATCACTCAGGTGGCTTGTAACGCGTGACTACTCACCTGAAAGGGTCTCAAGGCGCTGGTGGAGGGTGGTGCTGCTGGTCGGTCAAGGGCGCTGTGGTTCAGTCGAAGAGCCAGGTCCTTGAGGTCCTTCCTGAACTGAGGCAGAGATGGTGATTGCCTGAGGTGGACAGGTAGGTTGTTCCAGGTCTTTGCTGCGAGGTAGGAGAATGATCTTCCTCCAGATGTGGTGCGGCAGATATGTGAGATGGTGGCCAGGGCCAGTTGGGCAGAGTGGAGGTCTCAGGTGGGTGCGTGGAATGCGAGGCAGGGGTTGAGGTATGCAGGTTCTGCCTTGTGTAGAGCTTTGTAGGCATGTGTGAAGAGCTTGAAGGTGAATCTTCTGCTGACTGAGAACCAGTGGAAGTTTTCAGGTGGCTGGTGATATGATTGCTGTGGGGGATGTTGAAAAGGAGTCTAGCGGAGGCATTCTGGATGTTCTGCAGTTTCATGATGAGTTTCTGGGTGATGTCGGCATAGACTGCGTTGCTGTAGTCGATTATGCTGCTGACAAGTGAATGAGTGACCATCTTTCTGGACTCTGTGGGGATCCACTGTAAGATCTTTCAGAGGATGCACAGCGTGGCGAAGCAGGATGAGACGGTGTTGATCTGGCGGTTCACGGCGAGCGAGGAGTCCAGGATGATGCTGAGGTTTCGTGCGTGATCTGTGGTGGGGTGAGGTGCGTGGGGTGTTCCAAGTGCTGCCAGCCACCAGTAGTCATCCCAGGCGAAAGGGTTGGAGCCATGATGAGGACTTCGGTCTACTCCGAGTTAAGCTTGAGGCAGCTCTTCTTCATTCAGGTGGAAACAGCCTTCATTCCGTCGTGGAAGCTGTTCTTTGTGACTGTGGGTTCGTTGGTGAGGGAGAGAATCTGCTGGGTGTCGTTGGCGTAGGATTCCGTGGTTCCCGACAATGGCTGCGAGCAGGACCATATAGATGTTAAAAGGGTGGGGCTCAGGGAGGAGCCCTGAGGCAATCTGCAGCTGATCTCAGTGAACTCAGAGAGGAAAGGAGGTAATCTGACTCTCCATGTTTGGCTGGTGGGGAAGGAGCAGATCCATTCCAGGGCTTTGTCGCAGAGTCTAGTGTATATAGTGCGGCAAGAGACGGTGTCTGAGGCAGCCGAGAGGCCCAGGAGGATGAGGGCTGCAGTTTGCCTATGTCAAGGAGGGCACGGACGTCCTCTGTGGCGGCGAGGAGGGCAGTCTTGTGGTGTGGTTGCTTCAGATTGCAGATTGTGAGAGGTCCAGGATGTAGTTTGCTTAGATGAACTCGGAGAGTTGGGCATTGATGGCTTTTTCTATGATCTTGGCTGGGAAGGGGAGGGGAGAGATGGGTTTGAAATTCTTGAGATCCATTGGGTCAGCAGAGGGCTTGTTCAGCCAGGGGTTGAGCTCTGCGTGTTTCCAGTCTTCTGAGAAGGTGGCAGAGTTGATGGTGCAGAAGAGTTTGATGGCGATGGTGGTTGAAGGTGTGATGCAGGCAGGGGTCCGAGGGTGCCCCGGAGTGGATGCTTGAGGGTGTCGTCCGTGGTGAGTGGAGTCCAGTTGACTACGGTCCGTTGGGGGCTGGTGTTGTCGGGTGCAGTGGTTGCGGTGGAGTGGGAGGGTCTTGGCTGTCAGGGCTGTCAAAGCTGTCGTGTATCCCCTTGATCTTGTGGTGAATGTAGGTGATGAGGTTGATGCAGAGGTCTTGAGAAGGGGGGTGTCTGTTGTCTCTGTGCTGGGTCTTGAAAAGTCTTTGACCACAGCGAAACGTTCTTTACTATTGTGTTCATTAGCCCTTTCCTGTGGGGCCGCTCTCTTTATTTTTCTGATGAGGTAGTGGTGTGCAGTGACAGCGGACTTGAAGGCTGTGGGAGTGGTCTTCTAGGGTCTTGTTGCTTCTCCATTTCCTCCTGAGCAGTCTACAGGTGCGTCTGGACTCAATAATGGCGGGAGAGAACCAGTTGGCTTTCTTGGGAGTGTCATTTGCTTGGGGCTTTCTTCAGGGGAGCCAGCCTGTCAGCGCAGTCGGAGATCCATCGGTGGAGGTTGCGCGCTGAGCTGTTGGTGCCTGTGGAGGACGGTGGAGGGGTTTGCTGAGTGAGGTGGTGGGCAGTTGTTCAATGACCTTTTTCCAGCTGCTGCAAGGGTAACAGTGGGCATGGTGATGTACAGTGGGTTTGGTGAAGGAGAAGTGGACGCAGCGATGTTCAGTTCACTGGAGCTCGGCGATGTGGCAAAAGGTGACGTTGGCCGAGAAGATGGGGGACGAGCGTGTGTCCTGCTGAGTGGGTTGGGGAGGTGACCAGTTGTTTGAGCCCAATGGTGGCAAGGTTCTCCAGCAGGGATGAGGTGTTCTTATCGATGGAGTTGTCCAGGTGAAAGTTGAGGTGGTCTGTGGAGCTGAGAGCGTGGGGTGCGGTGAAGTTGATGATGGAATCAGTGATGGGTGGGCAGGGTCTGTAGATGACAGTGCCGTGCAGGGTGATGTTTGGGTTGGTCTGGACCCAAAAGTGGAGGTGCTCCATGTTTGACGAGGGGTCATCCGTGTGGGTGGTGAGGCGGAGGGTGCTTTTCCACCTCTTAGTTTGTTGACACGGTCCTTGTGAATGATCTTGTAGCTGTCCGGGGTGGCGTTGACGATGTCTGGGGCAGAGGTAAAGTTCATCCAGCTTTCCGTGAGGAAGGTGATGTCGGGGTCTACGGAGTCAAGCAGGTCCCAGATATCGGACTACCTTCTGAGCCTTGGCTCTCAGAGGCAATCCTGCCAGGTAAAGTGGCAGAGCTATTATAAAATGATCTTATGGAACACTTGACAAGAGTGGATCTCATAATATTGGGATTTGCTCACATAGGTTTAAAAAAAAAAAAAAAGTTGCCCACCTCAATGTTTCTGGGATAGGAGTTGTCAAGTGAAAGCAAAAGCCTTGCGACACTTCTTAGAGTAATGTGTGCTTCTTCAACCACTGACAACACTGAAACAATTACAATCAATTTTGGGATTTCTAAAATTCTGGCAGAAGATACATTCCAGATTACACAGAATGGGTTAAACCGTTCTATGACTTGATATGTCCTGACTTTTCCAGTGCACACTGGACACAGGAACATCCAAACATACATTTTACGTTCCGTAAAAGCTAAAATGATAGCTTCCAAACATTCACACACACAAACCTGGTGATCTGCGTCATTGCGGGAACATCAGGGTACACATATGTCACGTTCAATGAAGGTGACATATGTGTACCAATTGCATATAAATCGGATCTATACACCAATACCGAAATGCGTTTGGCACCCACTAAAAAAATACTGACCGAAGTACAGACTGCTGTAGTTAAAGAGAGAGCTCTGGCTCAGGGTAAATGCCTCATTGTCATGACCACGGTGCCGACCTTAGAGGCTGTCACCAAAGCAAGCATTCCAAACGCTAAGGCCTTACATCCAAGTTAGATCCAATGGGCTAACTCTCTCACTGCATCAGACGTAGATGACAGATTTGATTCTACACTTCAAACACAGGCATTTTTGCAATATGAACAAGAATATCCTCTGCCTAATTAAATACTGCTTCTAGATCACTATGACTACATCATATATACTGATGGATCCGCCCAGCCTGATGTATGGAGAAGGCATCAATACTCAACTGCGTGTGCAATGGTGAAGTGGTGCATGCTTGATGGCAAGTTCCATCCTGAGAAAACATACACACGGTCAATAAGTGATTGCACAACGCAGCTGACGGAACTAAAAGCTTGAATACTGGCACTGGAAAATACGGATCATAGATTCTCCACACTGATAGTGTGTGATCTGTATTATTGTGCCCAGTTCTATAATGAATATCTACATCACTGGAGCCAGAATGTTGCTTTGGGAGAAGGTGACAAAGCTGAAAGATTGCTTGCCACAGACTCATGCCATTCATACATAAAGTCATCAACGTGTTGGTGTTCACGTTGCAGGGAATTCCATGGTCGATGAAACCACAAAAGCAACAGTTCACACTGCTGCAGTTGCTGCAATCACGCGTTCTAGTACGAGGATAGACAGAGACATTATGGTGACTGTCAAAGCCGAACGCAACGACACCCTGCTGAAGGGGTTTTCGCTTAAGTCCTTCTACAAGTTCGATGTACCAATAATTGCATATGCTCATATTCCTTAAGTGGAGAATAGAGTAATACCAAATACAGATCGCAGACTGGGGTTAATACTAGCTGCACACAAGGATCAGGCTTCAGCACATGCAGGGGTGGCAGCTACAATGTTATTACTACGGCAATGCTATCGGTGGCTTGTTCTCTACAAACAGACTAAGAACTTTGTCCTTAAATGCGACATCTGCTAGCAGATAAAGGACTCTACCATAGCGCATACACCAAAGACACTTCTACTGATTGCAAATTGGCTTGTGTCTATTTGGATCACTGCTGTTCCTTCCAATTAGGTGCGGACTACAAGTACATCTTGGTGGCAGTAGATTTCTGCTCTAGATTCCTGTGGGTATGGCCACAGCGGTCAGCTGACACCCAAACTGTTATAAAGGATCTGCAAGTCTTTATCGGGAGTTATGCAATTGGCACATTACACTCCAACCAGGGTCCGGCATTTACCTCTCAGGCTTACAAAGAGGCCATGGGAAGAGTGGTTGTGAACTTGCGCTACTCCTCACTCTACAATCCACAGGGGAAATTAGGTAGTGGAGAGGAAAAACTGTGACCTAAAGCAGTCTTTAACAATTAGGGTACTAGGCTCGGGTCGCTGTTAGGTCCACCACCTATATGGGGTCTAGAGGGCTTTAAATAACATGCCAAGAAAATCCGTTGATGATTGGACTCTCTATGAGATTTACAGGAACTGAACGATTTCCGGGACGAACAAAGCAACGTCCAAGTAAAATGCACCGCCACTGAAGAATTGAAGGGAGTGCCGACAAGACCTGGCTGGGTCCCGAACATCAGTGATCTGGTCAGGGAGAAAATTGTGGACAAAAAAAAAGAGTTTGGGCCATCAAATAGAGTGCCTATGCCTGTCCGGGTTGTTGAAGGTTCCAGAACTGCGCTTCTTCCGCCTCTTTCCGGTCGCAAATACAAGTGATTTGTCTCCATTGATCTGATCAAACCACACTATGTGCCGATTCTCAACAGTAAGCCATGTGAGCTCCTGGGTAAACTACCTGCCTGCTCTCGCTACCGTTCAGAAAGTTCAGATGGAAGCCTTGATATCTCAAGATGCACCTTCTCTCGCACAAGAGACATCAACAAACAGCAACAAAGTTTATTTTCTACCTGTTGCAACTACAGGTGTACAGTCAACCAGTACAGAAACACAAATTTTGATCCAGAAACCTGAAAAGAATAAAGTCTTCGACCTCTCCCTTTTAGGCTGAAAGTGCATGTTTTCTATCTTTGGCTGCAAAGGACATTTTGTTTCTCCATGGTTACATCTTTGGATTACAACTGGGTTACTTTTTCTTGTCCTCAGGACTGGTTTGGTAACTGTCTTTTTCCTGCATTTAAACAAACGTTATCTTTCGGAATGCTCTGCAGTACAACTGGTGAGCATGCATCATAACATTGTGAACGGAGAGACCTTTTCCTTGTGAACATTACATTGGTTCCAGTTTCAGTGGGAACTGTTTGGGATAGGGTATCGTATGATATATATGGCCCCACTGAACTTCTACAAATTTCATATTTCAATTTCATATTTGTTCAAGATTTCTTTAAATTATGTCATTATCCCTGGTCCTGTTTCTGACGATTGGGCCAGTAATACAGTACAAGAATTGCTGGAAGATCTAGAGCATTCACCTGCATTATGCTATGATGAATTGTATGATGGTACATCTAATTATGATGACCGGTTTTGTTTTCAACCTTATGGTAATCATTTCCTGCACAAAACCAGTATTCCACGTGCTGTTTATAATTACACTCAATGGGAACATTGTCCCATACCATCTCGGGGTAGTTAAAAAACATGTGCAAAGAAGTGTGCTTATTTTTCTGGTTATGAAACATAAGACCCAGCCTCATATTATTATAGGCTTGCACCAACACCTGCAAAGAAAAATATGCTAACTGACACCACGCTGATATATTCTGCATCATTTCTTTTCCAGTTGTCTGTACAGGGTTTCGACTTTTGGAGGGACACTATAGATGTAAAATCTATTTGGGGGACAAGAGACTGGCAGTTTCTGGGAACTGAGGTTTTGTTTAGAGCATGCCTCATATCACAACCAATGATTTTCCTGAACAAGACTGCAACAAACATCATGTCTTAGAATAGTTAAAATGAAAGACCTGAACACACCATACATTCCTAAATCTGCACGGTTTGACAATTAGAAACAAGTTACACACTATGGTGAGGATAAATTGGATGCCATACTACGTAATGGCTCATTCAATTCATCAGACCCCAATTGGAAGAAACAGTTGGTTTGGCCACTGGACATTAACGGGTGTCAGACACGATTCCTAGGTAACACCATGAGTTTCAAGGTGAATGGAGCTCACTTGCGTTATGTGCAGTCTGAACATTTGGGTGGTGACAACACAGTTTTGGGAAGTTGTGCCTTGATTGGCTAAAAACCTCATCACTGTCTCAGGTGAAACAACACTTGTCCCTTTTGTCTGATGACCTGGATCTCAGGGACATTTTATTGGACCCCGGAAGCCACGTCAAAAGAGCTTCTTCTATGAAAAATGCAACAAGATTTGAAGGTTTCTCAGCAGGATGCTGCTGAAAGCTTGCGCAAAATTGACAGGGTTCATTTAGAAAAAGCATTGGCAGTGGTAGACAACTGTATGGCCACCTTCTCCTCTAGAAAATACTCTTTGAGGAACATAGTGTTGTCTGCAATAGACATTATAAAGCAGGACATGTCTGCATTACAACAAGGGTAGTCACAGCTTAGGTCTATTATGCCTTGAGCTGGACTCTTCAAACATTACGTTCCAGCCACGTGCCATGGCGATATATTAACACCACTAGTCTGTGTTCCCCCTATCAACTAGTGGAACAACAGATCCTCATGGCACGGAAGGATGCAAGGTACACCATGTTACACATTGAAACGCTAGAAAAATTACATTTTACCGTTGTGGAAACACCACCCGCGGATTGGATTATCCATGGGTATATTACTTTGCCAATTTGGACATTCTATTCCCAATACTGTCTGCAACACCATCAAGTTGGCAGATATGAAGAGTTAGGGGGAAAGGTACGTACATGAGTATTGGGAACTACCTTTAAAGTATCGATGTAGGAATGGGAAGGCTGACGTCTTTCTCAGTGGTTCTGACTGTGAGAACAATGCAAGTGGGTCTCTGGTCTGCAAGGACATTTTTCTGAACGGGGCTTGTAATGGGTTTGTGGTGAATCTGTCTTGTTATTTGAAAGGCTCCCCAGACACAGTGATTAATCTGGCTTTCAGATTTATTTCTAATGGGAGCTATTTGATGCTTAACAGTCAAGGGTGTTGTGGGATGAAACCCGGAATTGCCCATCTATTGACAGTGAATTCCATAGTTACTTGCTGTACTCAAGTTCTGTTTCCACTTGCCTGCACAGTTAGGGAGGCAATGCTGTGGCCGCCAATAAGTATTTCCAACGTACACTCTAATGCTCTGCGCAAACTGCAAGCCATGCTGTTTCAGAAAGATGTTGCCTTAACATCCACCAAAGAGATGTTTGATCTCCAGGTTGTGAGGTCCTCTTCAGAGATACAGGCGCTACTTCATACTAACATCCCACTGCCTTTTGGGGAGCTGGTCCATCGTATTTTTTTACATGTTTGATACAAAGGGAATAGCACACTTTTTTTAGTCTATAGGCTGTGGGTTGGTTAATACCTTCTAGACAGTTTTCGGGGTCATTCCATCTTTCATACACTCCGTACTTGGAAGAATTTTTGGAAGTCTTCCGCTTGTCCTGCTGCTGATTGCCGGGACTGGGATTTAAACTTTTCTGTTCCGCAATCGATGTTCCAGCTCAAAACATCATGGAATGAGCCCTGCCACTTGTGCTGTTGTGCTGTGAACACATGGTGCATTTCCTTGGCACACATCTGCTTCAAGAACTTAATGAGCATTGGTGCTTGTCCTTCCAGCATGTCTGGCTGCACTGAGTGCAACCTGTATACCGCGGTCTGCTGTGTACTTTCTAATGTGTCCTAGATTCATGAATCGGATTACAATTGGTTGAGCCATCGGACATACATGTACTGGTGGAACCCATAAAGGCCAATTTGTATAGTTGTCCCCAGAGTATTCCATTACTGCGGAACTCATTTTTCGAGGCACACTGATCTGCCCCCCCCCTCCCCCAGGGGGAGTCAGAGAGTTCACTAGGCACCAGCGATTACCCTGGCTTTTATGCGTGGGGTGGGGGCCGCCCAAAATGGGCATACCAATGCCCCACCCTCCAAACAAGTAGCCACAGTCTTTCTGCCCCCCTTAGGGGCATATTGGGGCAATCCTCCACCCCCCCGATTTCCCACAGGGTGGCAGAAAGCCCACTAGGCACGGACTTGTAATTAGCAATGTGCCTACCTGTGGATTTTGGGCCCTAGCACAGCCGGTACATAGGGAGATCTAGCAAACCTGTACATTTTTTAAAATTAGACACCAAGGGGAATCCAGGATACGGTGACTTGTGTGCCTCTCACCAGGTTCTGTTACCCAGAATACCTTGCAAACATCAAACTTTGTAAAAAAAAAAAACATTTTCCTCACATTTCTGTGATGGAAAGATCTGGAATCTGTGTGGATCCACAAAATTCCACTGACCCCGAATCCCCCAAAGTCTTCCGAAAAAAATGGTACCTCACTTGTGTGGACAGGCCTACTGCCCGCGACAGAAAATGGCCCAAAACGCAACACAGACACACCACATTTTCACAGTGAAAACTGACCCTTTTTTTGCAAAGTGCATAGCTGTAGATGTTGAACCCTAGCTCTGCAGGCACCTAGGGAAACCTAGCAAACCTATACATTTTTTAAAACTAGACACCCAGGGAATACAGGATGAGGTGACTTGTCTGGCTCTCACCAGGTTCTGTTAACCAGAATCCCTTGCAAACCTCAAACTTTGTAAAAAAAAAAAAAAATACCACCCAGCATTCCCCCAGGTCTCCCGATAGTACTGCTCGTGTGGGTGGATCAAGTACCCTCGACAGGCAAGGGCCCAAAACGTATTGAGAAGACATCAAACAACCTGGCTTTTCAAGAGGGGTCACCTGGGTTTTGGCACCGGGCTTGTTGGCCTTCTTGGGAAACATACCAAGCCCACACATTTCTGAAAACTAGACACCCGGGGGATCCAGCGAAGTATGGCTTGCGTGGGCCCCCAAACGTTTTCCTACCAAGAATCCCCTGCAAACCTCAAATTTAGTTGAAGAAATCACATTTTTCTCAAACCTCTGTGTGGGAAAGTTCTGGAATCTGCATGGATTCATAAATTCCCTCCCACCCAGAGTTCCCCCAGGTCTCACGATAAAAATGGTACCTCACTTGCGTGGGTGGGTCAAGTACCCACGACAGACAAGGGCCCAAAACGTATTGAGGAGACATCAAAATTACCTATCACAAATCAACCTGGTTTTGAAAGGGGGGTCACCTGTGTTTTTGGCCCCGGGCTTGGCAGCCATCTTGGGAAACATACCAAACCCACACATTTCTGAAAACTAGACACCCGGGGTCCATCGAGGTATGGCTTGCATGGGCCCCCAAACGTTTTCCTACCCAGAATGCCCTGCAAACCTCAAGTTTAGCTGAAAGAAAATCACATTTATTTCAAATTTCTGTGTGGGACAGTTCTGGAATCTGCATGGATCCACAAATTTCCTACCACCCAGTGTTCTCCCAGGCAAGGGCCCAAAACATAATGAGGAGACATCAAAATTACTTATCACAAAACAACCTGGTTTTGCAAGGGGGTCACCTGGGTTTTTCACCCCGGGCTCGGTGGTCATCTTGGGAAACTACCAAACCAACACATTTTTGAAAACTAGACGCCCAGGGGAGTTCAGCGAGGTATGACTTGCGTGGATCCCCCAACGTTTTCCGACCCAGAACCCCCTGAAAACCTCAAATTTAGCTGAAAACAACACATTTCCCACATATTTCTGTGTGGAATCACCATGCCGGGACAAATGTCCTACCCCACAGTGTTCCCCTCAGTCTCCCGAGTAAAATGATACCTCACTTGTGTGGGTGTCCGATGCAGAATTGGCTAAAAATGTATTATTTAAAATAGGTAGTGCTTAGAATTGTCAGTGCTAGTCCCTTAATCCCTATGTTCTTGGCTCTTCTCAGTCACAGACCCTTGCCCCACCCACACAGCGGAATCTTGCATGTTGGCCCTCTCCACAGATAACGGATAGTTAGTTGCTGTCAGGTTAAATGACACAGCGCACAGTTGGGAATTTGACCGAATCCAGTGGAGTTTAACCCCTTCGCTGATAGGCGTTTACCCCCGTGCAAAGTCTTTTCTTGGCTATTTGGGGTAGTTTGCGCTTAGGTCCTGTAACCATTTGACCACATAAGTTACCACACCAAATTTGCGTCCTGTGTTTCCAACATCACGGGATTCTAAAGGTACCCAGGGTTTGTGGATTTCCCTGGGGGGGGAGGGTTGACTCAGAAATTAGTCAAAATACAACTACATTTTGTTTTTTGGGGGGGAAATGGGGAAAAAAGTGCTGCAAATTAAAGCATCTGTTTTTTTCCCTGCAAATGGTATCAACAAAGGGTTTGTGGGGCTGGAATCACAATTTTCCCAGCTTTCAGAGACTGACAGACTTTCGACAGAAAACCACCATTTTTTACACAGTTTTGGCATTTTACTGGGACATAGCCTATTTTTGTGCTTTCAACCTTCTTCCAGTTAATGCTAGAAATGGGTATGAAAACAATAATGGATCCTGGAAAGCTATACCTTTTAGAATAGTAGACAACATTCTGCATTCAGCAAGGGGTCATTTGTGTAGATCCTTCAAGGTTTTTTATAGAAACTAACAGTTGAAAATAGGAAAAATTGAAAATGAGTTGAAAAAACAGCCATTTGTGCCAACGTTTTCAACTGTAACCTCTTCTAATTATGACAGATGTTTGACAGCAATATACCGTTACATCCGCTGGACCTTTCTGGTTGAGGGCATATATAGGACTTGTAGGTTCACCAAGAACCTGACTAACCCAGAGCCAAAAACTGAGCAGTGTCTTGCAATGGCCATCAGGCCTCGAAACACGCATCAGGCCTCGAAAAATCCACTCAGCCACTCGCACTTGCGAGTGAAATAGTAGCAGGTTGAGCTATTTTTAGCACTTACTCAAACTTAAGCTGGAAGAAACAGGTGTTCTGTTCGTAAGTGAATGACCAATTAAGACACCTTTAAATCTTGATTTATCGTGACACATTTGCCAACTGCTCAAGGACAGAGTGTGGACGGCAGGACTGGATTTCTGTATGGGCCTTGAGGCCCCCATTTTTATAGTACTGGGCTGCCCGCGTAAACATTATAAAATCTGAAGCGCTGAGCAGATTACAGGGGATTGGAATTGGAGCCCATTCCAGCGCAGGGATTGTGTGGGCTGTAGTCTTCTCCTCCCATGTCTTGGGGGGGCTTGTATCATACGTGTACCGGGCGGCATGGTGTCTCTTGGACATTTTTCATAGCGAGGGTAGAACTGTAGCTCCGATCATACTTGCTGATTTTGCTGGGTTGACTGTGCGGTGGGGGGTGTTATCTGTTTTTTTGTTTAATTTTGTTGTATTTTATATGCGTGTCCCTTCATTATTCCTTTTTTGTTATTACATGAGAAAACTGTCAAAGTCAGGATATTGTTCATTGATACTACGGAAGCCTCTGGGTTACAGAGCTCCGCTGTATGTGCATTTGACAAATAACATTTGTTTAAAAAAAGAAAATGTCTGTATTTTTCTATAAATGAACATTTTAACAACTTGTAAACAAATAGTACAAGGAGATCAGAAACTGTTAAATAACTTTTTTTTGTAATTCAGAAGTGTGATGCAAACAAAGATTTAAATTGGAGGAAAACAAATCAGAACACTTTACTTTGTGATGTGCAAATGACATATTTGCCGAAACTTTATGTCCAAACATTGTACACTATATAGTTTTAAAACCACATGCCGGTGACAAATTATTTGGCCATTTCAATGTAAAATCTGCTGTTGCAAATAACAGTGGGCTGCTACTTTATGCTTTAGTTACGTATGTATTAAAAGTGATAGTTTTAAACATGATATGAGAGACATTCCAGGCCAAGCCCTGGTGACAATGCACCTAATGAACTAAGAGGCAAGTCTGCAGTCAAGTGTATCTTATATATGGCTCGATTTGCTTTCTATATGGAGCTAATGTGTGGTGATGCTGGCAGAGTTCTGTGTGTGATGTTACCTGGAATGCCTTCTGAAACAAATTCAATCTAGAAATGATATTAATTCCTTGTCTAGTACTAATCTTACAAACAAATAGGAGCTTAAATTTGAAAAAGCATTTCAAGAGCGTCTAGGCAAAGTTTCTGGCTTTCAACATTTTATCAAGGTGAAAGAAAATGTTACACCTGTCAAACATAAATTGCGTAATGTTCCCCTTAGTATAAGAGCAGGTTTATCACAACATTTGAAAAGTCTTTGTGATCAGGGCATTATTGAAAAAGTTGATGCTACCCTTTGGCTAACGCCCATAGTTCTTGCTAAAATGAGGTCTGGAGATTTGAGGATGTGTGTCGATTTAATAAGTCTGAACAATGCTATCTGGGTAGATAGTTTTCCCTAGCCACGCATCGAGGCTCTAATTGCAAAAGTAGGATCTTCTTTTTGGTTCACAAAATTGGATCTTAAGGCCGCCTATCATCAAGTGGAACTAAATCCTCAATCTCGCCATCTCACGGCTTTTTTTACCTCTGATAGTGTTTTTCAATTTTGCCGCCTACCTTTTGGTTTAGCTTCGGCTACCGTTTTTCAAAGGCTAATGACCAAAATGTTTCTAGGCAATCCCAATGTTGTAGTATTTCAGGATGAGATTCTCATATTTTCAAAGACAAAAGCTGAACATGATTTAGCTGGTGATAAAGTTTTTTGCATCTTAGAGAGCAGAGGTGTAACTTTGCAAAAAAAACAAATGTACTTTCAAAGTGCATGAAATACAGTGTTTGGGCCATATTATTTCAGAGCATGGCATAAAGCCCAGACCAGGTTTAGTCAAAAGTTTTGTGGAAGCCCCAGCACCACGAAACAGAGAACAGCTCATGTCTTCTCGGTCTGCATGAGTTTTATGCTAAATTCATGAAAGATTTTGCAAAGACGACTGATTGGTTCAGAGTACTTCTCAAAAAAGGTGCCACTTTCATTTGGTCGCAAGAGTGTGAAAAAGGCTTTCAGACTGTCAAGGATCACATCACTAAAGCTCCTGCTTTACAAGCATTTGTGGAAGGGAGATAAACTGTAGTCACTGTTGATGCTTGTGAATATGGTTTGGGGGCTGTACTTTCACAATGAGAGGAGTATAAAGAGCATACAGTGGGTTTCGCTTCAAGGACTCTTGTCCAGTTGATCGAAAGTATTCCGTGATAGAAAAAGAACTGCTGGTCTGTGTTTGAAGTATTAAAAAAATGTAAACAGTACTTGCGGGGCAGATCCTTTTTTTCTTAAAACCGATAATCGCCCTCTTGTTGATATTCTTTTGGGTAAAAAAATTAAGCGCACCACTGCCCGTTAGGCTAGATTTTCGGCCAAACTCTTAGAATATTCTTTCCAGGTTGAGTACATTCCAGTGGAAAAAATTGTAGGGCAGATTGTCTTGCTAGACTTCCAATTACTGATGCTGAGGAACAAGATTGGGAAGTAGAAATTGAGGAATGTTTTGTGGCCTGCATCAGTCAGGACAGTTTATCCTTCACTGAAAGGGATTGGGCAGCTGAGGTAGGCAAGGATTTTGTTCTTAATGATGTGGTATCTTTAATCACGAAGGGTTGGCCTAAGGAGAAAGGTCTTTCACCGGAATTGCAAATGTATTGGAAGGTTGGTGAAGAGTTATCGGCTGAGGGTGGCAAGGTAGTTAGAGGTGACTAGTTGGTTCCTCCTGAGTGTTTCCGGAAAAAGATTATCTCAGTCGCCCATCTGGGTCATTTAGGAGCGACCATCACTAAAAGGAAAGTTAGAGCTGATTTTTGGTGGCCAAAAATAGACTTTCAAATGTATCAATTGGTCAGACAGTGTGTGAGGTGCAACACTAGTGACAGTTTTAGTTCTGGAGGGTGTAGTTGAATCTCCTGGATCTCCTCCTGGAAGAGCATGACAGAGATTAGGGATGGATTTTCTTGGTCCTTTCCACATCCTACCCTCTCATATGAGATATTTTCTGGTGCTTGTGGACCATCTTTCTAGGTGGGTTGAAGTTAAGCTTATCAGTGTTCCTGACTCTAAAAGTGTCATTAATTGTTTGAATACGGTTTTTCTTAAAGAAGGTTGTCCTGAAGAGATTCTTACAGATAATGGCATCCAATTTGTTTAGCATGAAATGAATTTGTACTTACACAATTGTGGCATTAAGCATGTTAGAACTCCACTTTATCATCCCCAAAGCAATGGTAAGACTGAACGCTGTTGTGGAATGTGTACAAGCAGCTGTCAGGTCTAAATCTTGTGTGTCCCAAGCCTTGAAGGATTTGATTTGGTCCTACCGTACCTCACCTCATGTTGCCACCAGTTTTACTCCTTTTGAACTTATGCGGGGTAGAAAAGCTCGCACTTTGGCTTACCCGTTTTGGATGGTTAAGATCTTTCATCAAGGTTGCAATATGCAGTGTGCGTGGGAGACAGCTAACAAAAAGTTGGTGGATGTTGGTTCTAAGAAATGTGGGTCAACTAATAAAAGAGTAAACCATAGACTTAATGTTGGAGAATGGGTCAGAATTAAAAATCCTACTTCAGTCAAAAAAGGGCTGTCCAAGTTTTGGGAATCCCAACAGATTGTGGAAGTTCGCAAAAATGCTGTTAAATTAGCCAATGGGAACTTCTCGTGATGCTAAGGATTCTTCTAGGGTGTTTGATGCAAAGAAGGGAGCTGCTTGGGAGGATGGTCTTTCCTCTGTTCCGAGATCTTCAGTTTCAAGATCTTCTGATCCTTTTAGTTCCTTTTCCAGGTTGGATGGGGGTGAAAGAACTGTCAGGAAAAGCTTTAGGGTTCGTGTCAAGCCCAACAAATTACGAGATTATGTTTGATCACTTTTCTTCCTTGTGTTTGTCCATTGTATGTATTTATTTAATTCAACTTTATATTCTTTTTGCTTTGTAGAGGGGTATGTATGTTTAAAGTTATTTTATTAGAAGAGGGAGGTGTGTTGATACTGGCAGAGTTCTGAGTGTTCTGTTACTGGCAGTTGCTGTTTGTGACTGGGATGCTGCCTTCTTGGATGACTCTCTGTACTGGATAATAAACTTCAAGTTATTTCTCATACTCATGCGTCCTTCGTCTTCTCTTCATAATGTTTAGTCTATTAAATCAAACAAAAGCGTTTTCTGACAGCAGACATGCTGAACTTACGTATGTGAAGGTGCTCTCATATGTGATAAAGAAGAAAATGGCATCTCAGTTAATTAAAATACTTGTCCAGGATCACATAATTTTAATCTAGCTAATGGGCCAAGAGCATTAAAATTAGGTCCAGTAGATTATTTAAGTCACTAGACCTGCAGGTCTAGTAAAGGTTTTTGGATTTTTCAAGGCCTGCACATCCACATCATATACTATGCGATGCACATCAAGAACTGGATCCTCATCATGCACAATGTGCCTGCCATCCTGTCCTCCTATCATAAGGGGTACCTCCCCTCATCCACTTCATGCTACACACTTCACTACTTGCCCCAGTGAGGACATCCTTTCACACTTTGTCCTGGAACATTAACAGTCTCTTGGACCAGGTGAAACCAACTTCGGTCCTAACCTTTGTCCACCAATATCTCCCCACAATTCTCTTGCACCAGGAGACTCATCCCTAAGGGAATCGATGCCCCTTCCTCATGCATAAGACAGGATCTTCCACGCAGGGTATTTCCATGGTTCCTGAGGGGTGGCCATCCTGCTTCAACGCTCCTTTCCCTTCACATTCTACCTGGAAATCTGTGATCCACAGGGCCGCTTGAGCACCAGACCATCAAACTGGTGAGTATCTACGCCTCACATGCAGCTCACGTTACCTTCTTTTATGATCAGTCTAAGGCCCTCCTAGATATTCCACAGGGCTTGACGGTAATAGTTGGGGACTTTCGCCATCCCCGAAATTGACATCACTGGACTTCCTTTGGCATCCAGGTGCTCCGGTGCCTGTCGCCTTTCTGACTGGGCCACTGCCTTGGGACTCTGCAATGCGTGGAGGACCTAGCACCGGTGATGCTACCAATACATGTACACATTGGCTGCACATCACTCCCATATAGACATTGTCTTCCTGCCAACCCCTGATTGTCACGCCATTTCCCACATCCAGAGTCTTGCTCGTGGCATCTACGATCATGCTCCTATCCTTCTCCACCTCGGTTCCCCTAGGAAGGCTCCACGAACCTTGTGGCATCTCAATGCCTGGTACCTACAAGACAAAGCCTACATCCAAGCCATAAGTGAAGAACTGCAAACATACTTTCACAATAACGAGGGCTCAGTTGCCACCATTGGTGCTGTCTGGGCTGCCAGTAAGGTCACTATGTGGGGGGGTTGCCAGGGGGTGAATCCTTGTACAGAAAAGCACTCGCTTTCAGCACTTAACTCATTTGGAGGCATGTGCCCTCTGCTTAGAGAGTGAGACTCTTCTCTATGAGGAAAATCAGCTCCAATCGCTAGAGGCAGCCAAACATCTATGGCACGCCACAACGGCCAGGATATACCGGTGGGGGGACAAAAATGTGAAGCTGTTGTTCTGGCTGGCCTCCGAACATCAAGTGAATGGAACTGTGCCGGAGATCATCGATGAACCAGGCGCTTCTTTCCAATCCCTCCCTGAGATTACACAGGCGTTTACCCGTAACTACCATCATTTATATACTGCCCCTTCCGGTAGAGACACTGCCTTCTCCGCTTAACTCCTTAATGACGTTCCCCGCACTCGTCTCTCGCAGGTTGAGTCTCGGACTTTAGACGAACCCTTCTCGGTTGAAGTAGGGGCAGCCCTATTGGTGGTGGCACCTGGAAAGACCCTTGGTCCAGTCAGATTTCCAGCAGAATCTTATCTGGCACTTCGAGACATCCTGACCCACAACTCCTAGCCCAATATAAGGAGGTGGCGGAATTAGGTGCCTTTCCCACAGAGATAAATAATGCCACAATCGTGGTGATCCCCAAAACACAACCTCCATCTACTCCGTGCACCGACTGACCCCCGATATTCCTAATCAATGGGAAAGTTAAGATCTTTGCGATCCTACTGGCTACTCGACTCTAACCGGTACTATCCACATTGAAACATTGTGTGGTCTCATGCCGACCTGTAGTACACGACACTCCTTTCGGCGGCTTCACATGGCCCTGGCCCACTGTTAACTCTTAACTCCTGATTTTGCCTTGCTTATTATGGATTTAGTAAAGACGTTTGACATGGTGGACTGGGGACAACTCCAACTGGTACTAGTGCGAGCTGGGATCAGGCCCGCTTAAGTGGCATCGGCCAAGCACTATATTGCCATCCAACTGTAAGGGTTAAAATTAATGGAGTCCTTTCTCACGCTTTCCCACAGGTCGAGGGCCAACACAAGGTTGTCCCCTAACCCTGCACCTTTTCGTGCTCGCGATCAAACCTCTGGCATAACTCATCCAATTAGATGCACAGACCCATGGATGGAGATGGAGCGATGATCCAGAAGATCGCACAGCCCTGTACGCTGACCCCATAGTCTCCACCTCTTACATTGCTTTGGGGTGGCATTAGGTCTTAGAGTAAACCCGCCATATTGGTATTGGTGCTCCTTACCCCCATCCCAAAAGTGCTTTGACTGGCAGGATAACATACACAACCGTCATCTTAACTTCAAATACCTGGGCATCTGGATTGCACTGCACCCCGAGATTGCCTGGTCTCTTAACGTAGAGCCCCTAATGCGGAAAGCCAAAGCGGACATTGTAAATGGCAATCCCTCCTGCTAAATCTCATGGATAGCCCTATATAAAATGATGACCCTACCTCGTTTTCTATACAACTTTCAAAACTTGCCGCTCCCCTTACCACGGAAATGGTTCCGGACCCTGGATAGGGTTGAAATCTCCTTTCTCTGGCACATTTCTAGAGCTCGCCTTGTATTTACACACTGCGACGGGCCCCTATGATGGCGGACTGGTAATGGCACCTAGCTTCAGACCTCATTGTTATCCATTTTGGTTTAATGCGGGATTGTCATAACCTGCCTATTTATGGTGCTAACCCTTATGGGGTTCCCGTAACTTTTATCCATGCTTTATGGTTTTCCTATCCCTAACTTCATGCCCTCAGTGACCATATTGGCACTATGCACCTGGAGGGAAGACCTGCGACACACTAGCTTGAACACCAAACTCATGCAACAAACACCTCTTTGGCATGGTACCTGGTTGAGGAAGGTGACGTCTTTGCAGTGTTTTGGACAATGGGACCTTATTGAAATCTCACAACTTGGGGACGTCTGGTCGGGGAGGGGGACATGCGTTCATATCAAGAACTTTAAACCATGTATGCATTGATTCATACACAGTTTTATAAATATCTACAATTGAGACACCACTTCAGCCAAATCCCCCAAGACTGACACATTCCCTGGGTTCCGTCTGTTGAAGGCTAAGCTTTTTTTTGATGGGTGATCTGGGCAAAGGTGAAGTCTCTAAAATCTATTGAACCTTGATAATCAATAAACCGGGCACACTGGACCACCTTAGAGCCATATGGGAGGCATGGCTATGTCCTATTGAGGGCGGCAACGATTGGCTTGACGCACAGATGGTGCCGAGGGTGACCACCAAACTAAGACTGGTCCAAACATACTACCTGTATGGTGTCTATCTCTCCCCAGCAAGGCTCCATCAAGCAAGACTGCTTCCCAAGCCTACGTGCCCCCGAAGTGCCACTTCTCCTGATGTTTTTTACCATGGGGTTTGGTTGTGTCCTATAATTCAAACGTTCTGGTCAGCGGTGGTGGGAGAGATAACTGAGGTGTGTCCTCGAGGACTCAGCGGATACCAAGGGTTTAACAGTCATCCTTAGGGACGGTCCTTTTAGTCACTAAATGACACATTGCCACCTAATGGAAGTCCCCTTTGTCCTCCCACTATTTCACAATGGCGCCGGGGGGGGGGGGGGGGGGGGGGCGGTGGATTTGTGTGCGCTGCAGAAGGGACCAGTCTACGAGGCCATTTGCTGCCCCCTTAAGCACGGCCATGATACTGTCTGAGGGCGGAGGTGCCACTGTGGCTGCTGCTCTGTAACATTGTATTATATCAGCTGAATGCCAGTGCCTTGCGATCGCAGTATGTAATTTTATCTGAAAAACCAAATGTGTTGTTTTGTTCATAATTTACTTTGCACGAATTTCAAAAAATCTGTTTATCAAAAAAAACTCCGCTGCTACGCATGAGCTTACTGATGATGTTCGCAAAAACAACCACGTAAGACCACAAGAAATCAGTATGAAATCTAAAAACTAAACAATATGATAAATCAATAGTCTTCATACTCCAAATGGATTTGAAACCATGAATCCCTTGATTGCGATCTGATAAATTCTTTCTTACCTAATCATCTCAACTCTTCACCACCCAACATTGTGTTGCTACGAATCTCCTCAAGGAATACGTCAAACTGAAATATGATCAGTTAAGACTAATGAGCATGCAAACTCTTCAAAATTGATCATTCACAGTTTCTGAAAACACAAAAGAAAGGAGAATAAAAATTCATGAAAACTTCACATTCTGCCTCATAAGTACAGGACACGTTGTTCATATCCAGGATCAGATCGGCGATCGCTTTCCCCGGGCGGCGTGCCTGGTCTTGGACCTTGAGAAGGCTTTTGATACCCTAACGTGGCAGTACCTGTTCCCGGTTCTTCAACGTGCTGGACCTGGTCCCTAGCTTATGCCCGCCTTCTATACACTAAACTCACCTCCCGGGTCCGCATTGGACGCTACATCTCCCCGGAATTCGCCATATATAGGGGTACGCGACAGGGTTGCCCCCTCTCACCCCTGCTATTCGCGCTAGCCGTTGAACCTTTAGCCATCCGTCTTCGCCGAGAGGGTCAAGGTTGGGGCATCCCGCTCGCAGATGCCACCCATCGTGTATCTCTGTATGCCGACGACCTTCTCCTTTATATACAGGACATCACAGCCGATCTCACCTTACTCGGGACCGCCTTGACCGAGTTCGCCGACGCATCAGGCCTGAGGGTGAACTGGGACAAATTCACGGTGTCCCCCCTACTCCCGAATGCTACCCCCCAGGAAGTCTGGATGGGTGACCAGAAAATAAGCTGGACCGCGGAGACCCCCAGATATCTGGGGATCCACCTATATCATTCACCCACCAACATCTTCGAGGGTAACCATCGTAGGGCACTCGCCGGTATACGATCCACCATTGGGTTCTGGCGGAGCCTTCCACTGGCCCCAATCGGTCGCGTAGCTCTCGCAAAAATGATTCTGGTTCCACGACTACTCTATTACTTTACCAACCTCCCAGTGATCCCACCCCGATCCTTCTTTAAAGAGTTGGACTCGCTCCTTGGCTCCCTAATATGGGGCAAGGGACGACACAGGAGCGCTGGCAAAATTAAAACTACCCACGACACAAGGGGGTCTTGGCGCCCCATCATTCGAAGCCTATTTTCTGGCGGCCCAGCTTCAATGGCTTTCCTATTGGACGGCTGATAGGTACACATCCGAAACATACACAGATGCGGGCCGTGTGGCGGCGCCGGAGCTGCGACGCCTGCTGATACCGGGATCTCGTCCCACCGGGACCTATCCCCTCCAGGTGGAGGTGGCCCGGAAATGTATCCAACGCATACACCGCATGACATCAGACCGACCCCCATACACACCGTTATTGCCATTGGTGGGCTGGCCTAAAAACACCCAGTTCTTTACTCCCGCCATGCTTCAAGAATGGACGTCCAGAGACGCCATCGAAGCAGAAATATTATTCGAAGAGGGACAACTTAGACCATTTCAACAACTTGTTGATGACTACGACCTCCCCCGGGTCAATTCCTACGGCACCGTCAGCTCCTCAGTCACTACCGACCATACTATGACCTTACACAAGGGGAGCCCCCCACACACCCAGTCCTCCACACGAGACTACGAATGGGTACGGGACGCCATCTCACCACATGGTTGTAGAAATCAATTGGGCAGTTGACACCACCACTACTAGGGCCCCTACGGATTCTGTGGGAGGAGGAGGCGGGACGGTCATTCCACGACAACGAATGGGAAAGGGCACTCGAATTCCCTAAAAAAGTATCCAGGAATGCCCGCTTTAAGAATATACAATTTCACATTCTACATAGGGCCTACTTGACACCAGCACGCCTGCAGCGTTTCTATCCTGATACAACTTTCCTTTGCCCCCGCTGTCAGGCACAAGCCGCAGACTTTCATCATATGTTTTGGGCCTGTCCGGGTATCCACGCCTTCTGGTCGTCTATCCACACGACACTCCGAGATCTCACCGGACTCACCCACCTAGCCACATGGGAGTGTTGCACGCTTGGCATAGTCGATCGGAGGAAACGGTATAAATTGCCCATACGTTTTGTCTCCTTAGCTCACCTACTGGCTAAGCGCTGTATAGCTATGCACTGGCGCTCCCCTTCAGGCCCCCCGATTGCAGCATGGGTGTGGGCGGTGCTCAAATGGGCTGCAGGATGCAGTGCGAGAGGAGGAAGCGAAGGGTATACGAAAAATCCCAATTTCCCTGGAATGGGCGCTCTTGTTACACCAATTCAAACAGTCTCAGGCTCATGATGAATCGATCACGAACGCGACAACTCATAATGACACACAGCTGTCCACTGTGCAGGCCCACACAACTGGAGATCCCCCCTGATGATTAATACCTTCCCTGGGGCTTGCTAGTCTTCCGCCCCCACTAACCCGACCCACTCACCTACGCAGCGTGTCCGCCTGCGAACCCCCACCTTCCATAGTGAGATACAACTGCGCCAACACTCAGATACTAGAGGGACCATGTGTGCCCTAGACTGGCCGTATCACCTAAAGTCCCATGACGACCCCTAGTTTGATTTCCCCCCCCCCCGGTTTTCTTACTTGGCAAACACCTGCTATAGCACATACAGCATCTACTGGAACTCGAACTAATTGTACATGTCTTTACCGATACTAGCTGGTTGGATGCACTTGTACCATGATATTGTGGGGAAAATATATATATATTTAACAACTGTACTAATAAATGCCAATAAAAAGAATTTGGAAAAAAAGTACAGGACACGTTGTGACTCTCAATACTAATTATCCATGACAAGATAACTCCAGAAGACCAGAGATGCAAAAACTAATTTCAGGTTTTGAGCATTTAATTGTAGGTAGTGTTTAATATAACATTACTTTCCACATCTTTGTATTTTTTGCAGGTACTCACGGACAATACGATTGCTATTTGGTATTGCAACAAATAGGGCAAAGTGGGTTTGTGAGTTCTGGAAGCTCTTCATCTGTGGAAGCAGCTGAGTGATCAGGGCATATCTCTGATCGTCTAACACTTGGCGAGATCTATATAAACTATAAACAAACAACGTGGACAACCCACTTGTAAAGATGACTCACTTGTATTATGATTTACATGAGTGCCAGAAAACCATTAGGTTTGTTAAAAGACCCCTCACCCAACAACCTAGTTGGTGGCATGCTTCATCATTGAGGTCCCAACCGTGTAGCCGAATGCCACCCAGTTGTGCTGCGATGCTCGATTACAGCAGAGCTGGTGTTGTGTGATATGTGAGGGAAGTGGTGCCAATAAAATTATCTCTGGGAGTCCTTACTAAATAAATGTTATTCTTAGCAGCCCAGGATAAGGTTCAAACAGGAAGAGAGGGCAACTTTGGAGAAAAATGCTCCTTGTTATCACAATGGTAGGTCTAAATGTTTCAGCCCCTTAAAAAGTGGGGGGCTTTCGTTAGGACCAGGTGAGTGAAGTGAAGGTGTGGCAAAAATAAGCCACGTGTAAGGTGATTAACAACACACACACTAAGGTGTGTTGTAATGTGAGTGGTGTCTGTATACTTACGGACCCATTTATAAAAAACACTAGCTAGTAGCTTTTTTCAGGACCCGGGAGGGGAACCCGTCTGTAGTCACACATTCATCAAGACGAAACACCCGCCGATGGCACCTGTTTCGTTCTCTTCGCGGTCCTGGACGTTATAAGTGTCAGATCGGACAAACTCAGCCAGCAATACTTAGCGGATCACGAATAGTGGCTGTGCTTGGAGGTGTGTCTTCCAACAATGGGGAGAAACATGGATCGATTAATTTGCCACCACAGAGAACGCGTAGTGTCTATAGTTTTGCTTGTTGGAGACCTAAGGCAGTCTTTTCTAGGCGATGTATTTTGCCTTCATTGGGGCATGGGATTCCTGTATGTCTATCCGCCACTACCTCTAATGGCCAGAGTGCTCAAGAAGATCAAGAGAGACCGGCCCCAAGTTATACTATTGGCTCCGGAATGGGCAAGGAGAATATGGTATTTAGAACTTCTGGCTACGAGCATCAATCAACCAATTCAGCAGCCTCTGATGGAGGACATCCAGTCACAACAAAAGAGCTGGATTCTGCACCTGAATCCGAGTGGGTTACACCTCCATGCATGGAGATTGAGCGGAGGCAGGTGTTCCATATGATCTTCCTCCAGAAATAGTTGGTGTAATCCTGGCAGCAGGCATCCATCTATTAAGACTGTTTATGAAGGAAGAAGTTTGTGGTGTGGCGTGTCTCATGTCACTTCCAACCCTTACAAGCTTCCCTTTCTGTTATTCGTAGATTTTCTTTATCACTGGCTTAGCAAGGTCTGTCTGTAGCTATAGTTAAAGGTTATTTGGCAGCTATTTTGGCTTTCTCATGTTTACCAGATCAACCATCATTTTTAGGTCTCGCCTGAGCCAGTGCATGTGTTGCTCTGCGAGACATTTAGTAAGCGGGGTTTCAAAGTGCTACCCCATGCTTTTGATGGCCTAGTGCTTGCGTTCACGCGTGCGTGCACGCGCGCACTCACCAGCTTTCACCGTCCGAGGCGCCATCTGGACTGCAATTAGTTTCACTTTCGCGTTCCACTTTCGCGCGCGCACACAACTCCCGTTTGCGGCCGCACGTCATTACCGGCTTGTTTTTAACAAATAAATTGAGCGCGCAGCAGCGGCGAGGGCAGGCTGCATTCACGTCTCAGGTTACTTGTAGTTAGTCCTTTTACTTCTGCCTTGTGGCCTTTCTATACATTCTATTGCAGTCTCCTATATCCATCAGCCTATTGTATCCGTTGTACCATATTTTACATATCGCATGTCTCCATCGCGTGAGGTTCCCCTATCTGAGACTCCTCTAAAGTATGAAGTCAGTGAAAAAGTGAGTGCACACTTCAGCACTATATATATACACATATTACACAATGGTGTTCTACTCGAGCCAGTTTATTCCACTTCCGAACAGATAGCATTTGTTAAATAGTTCTTAAGCAGAGCTCAGCCTTGCCCAGTCAGTAAAAGCAAGCCCGCTCCTCAGTGTTCTCTGCTCCCCACCGCCTCCGGAGGCGGCCATGCCTGCTCTCATTCTGCTGGAATAGGAGCTACCTCGTCAGTATGGCGTGATTTTTCTAATATATTTATATTTACTTGTGCTTTGTAATGAATCACGATGCCTATTAGCTAGTTAACGGATCATGACATATGTCTGTCTGAGATCCCCTCTCTTCAGTTAAATGAGAAATGGGTAGCGGTTTTGATACACTGCTTTTTATTTTGGGAAATGTATTGGACAACAGAACATAGTTTGTACTGTATGGGCCTTTCCCTAGAGTTACTAACTAAATAGATACCTTATTTGTGCTGGTTAGATTACTGATGATATGGTCCTGTGGCAGATATGTATGACCTATACTCGGTCTCTCTTTTGCAGATATATCAATTTTGCCCGTCATCTGATGCTTTTGATCGGGATTTTCTTTTACTGAAGGTATTGTTTGTTTTATCGTGTTTCGAATAAGATTAATACTCCTTTGATGTGATTCCTATATGAACATGATTTGTTACGGGTCACATGCTGAATAAAACAGTGTGACCTTGTTTTATTATATTTTTTAGTTATTCTTAACTTTATTGTTATTTTTAACTGTTCTAAGTAGCACACATGGAGAGAAGGGTTCTCCTTTGTCTGTAACTATGTCTAGGAAAGTCGTACGTTTTTTGACCAATGGGTATTTCTTTGACCTATGGGGGATAAGACACGAGGTGATGTCTTGTCTCATATTCTCTTCCCCTTAGATCTTTTACATCTACACGAAATAAAGTGTAAGGATTTTCACTTAGGATTTGTTATAAGTACGGCGAAATGAACAACAACATATTTTTCATCTGAGACTCTTTTCTATGGTGAGTCGACAAATCTTTTTTAGGAAAATTATAAGGATATATCTGGGTTACATTTTATCTTTGTGATACACTGGGACTATTAAATTCCCTCTCTGTATTTTGATAATGATGACTTCTTATCAAACTTTTGATATGGTTTTTCTTTTCTTTTTGAGGTGTACCTTTGTCACTATTTTCCCTTTTTCCTTTTTCTTTTCGCTTGTTTGGTGCTGGGTAGCACCTTAACGTTTTTGATTAAGCTTTCACTTGGTGTACAATTTTATCCTTCCCTGATTCATGGTTATCTTTTCCTTTCCCTATCTGAGTCACATTTGCACCATTTATGTGGATCTTCTTGTGTACTCAGACTTTGTGAGAATTTGATTCTCAAGTAACAAATGTTTTGAACAGAACAATTTTTGTTATTGTTGTAGCCCTGAAGAAGTCGCCGGGCAAATTTACCCGAGACTAAACACGTGTTGGCTACTGAGCTCTTTGTGGTGTTTATTTGGAGAGAACTAAAAAATTCAACAGGATGAACAACTTTTTGTCTGATTCTCCAGAGCAAAGAAGAGGAAGGCAGGCCCAAAAAAAAACAATTTCTAGATTGTCTCATATATTAAGATGTGTTATAGTTTAACTAAAAAACAGCCTCCAGAGGGGTTGTGTGCACATCCAATTAGAGCAAAGGCTGCCACTACAGCTTTGGCTATGGGTGTACCGGTTTTAGATGTATACCAGGCTGCAACGTGGGCATTTTTAACATGTTCACCAAGCATTATTGTTTAGATGGTTAGGTCAGGTGAGACGGGTATTTTGACCAGTCTGTTTTGCAGGATTTTCTACTTTAAGGTAGCCCCCAGACCCACCATCTGGGAAGTATTGCTATGGCATCTATTAAAAGGTGAGGAATCTGCAGTTAGAAGTCGAACTTAGAACAAGTTACTTACCTTCGGTAATGCGGTTTCTGGTAGAGATCTAACCGGAGATTCCTCACCTGTCCTCCCACCTTCCCATTCTGTGGAAGGGACTCACGTAGAGGTTATATGGATAAACATTTAAGATTCTGAATTTTAAGATTCTGAATTTCTGGACACAAAAAATGTTCACTTAAAATGTACATTGAAATTGAGTTTCATAAGGCTCCATGTCTGTTGGTACGGGCGGAGGATAGAAAGAAACTGATGCCAGCGTGAGCAGGTGACGTATATGCAGTGGAGCTAAAAGGCGCGCGAGATGGAGTCTTACGTGGAACCATGATGTTGCACAACGCCACCCGTCGATGCTGGAGGACATTGCTATACAAAAGCTTCTGGATCCAATCTGATGCCTGACGTCTACCAGAAATTGCGTTATCAAAGGAAAGTAACTTGTTCTTTTACACCAGAACAATCTCTTTCTTCCACATATTAGATTTTGGAAACGTTACATAGATGATGCTTTTATGATCTGGAGGGGTCATTCCACCGAACTCACTGCATTCATTACATGGCTAAACAACAGTCATAAGCATTTACATTTCAATTACAGCCCTGTCAGTATCTCAATGCCTTTTCTTGATCTTTCCATACAGATACAGGATGGTAAATTGGCAACAAATCTATACCATAAGCCAACAGAATGCAGTACACTATTGTCATACACACGTTTCCATCCCTGCAGCCTTAGGGACAACTTACCATATGACCAGTTCCTGAGGATACGCAGAAATTGTAAATGGAAGAGTGACTACTTCAAAGAAGCCAGGACTTTATCTAATAGACTCATAGTTAGAGGTTACCCCAAACGTTTAGTATCGCATGCACTAAAACAGGCTTGGTATTGCCCCATAGATTCATTTCTCACTCCCAAAACCCGCAACACTAATCGAGTTGCTTACGAAACTACCTTTGGTTATCTATTAAACTCTCTAATATAGTGAAAAAACACTGGAATGTATTAACAACAGTTGGAGTCTTTAAGTAACCACCCCTCTTCTCCTTTCGTAAAGGGCGTAACTTACAAATACCATTTCTTGGAAAACGACACCTGTCAATACAGCTTCCCTACTGGGTCCCCCACTCACCACAAGCCACTACAAAAGCCCAAACTGTTCAGAGTGGGACCAAACGATTGATACAATAACATTTGAACATGCCAATATCGAACGCACCCTCACAGAATTCACGAACTGTAATTCAGTTAACGTGATATCTGCCATTGAACCCCGTGCAACATCATCTACATAGTCATACTGAGAAAATTAAGGATTGTATCATTCAACACAACAGCAGGATTAGACTTGAGGTCCAGAATGCACCTGTAGTTCAAACACTTCAAACAGGTCACACTCGGAAACATCTTTTGTGTGGCAAATAATTAATTTGACAAACATGCCTCACATGATGGTAACATACCTGAATTACTGAACAGAATTGATTCAAAATTAATTAGGAAATATTCTGTGCGCACTCGGGCTTGAATATCCATTAAAGATGGAACACACTAGTTTAACTTTGGCATTTGTTATGTTATCTGTCTTTTTATCCTTAGTTTGCTGCTAAACAACCTTTGACTCAATGAACAACTACGCAGTCTTGCAATTATAATTACATCGTTGTGAAGCATTAATTGTAATGAATACCGATGTAATTTGTAATTACGTATTTTTAATGACACACTCATTTCAGCTTGAAAATCCTGGAAGAATGGAACACACTAGTTTTACTTTACCATTTCTTATCCTGTTAACTGTCTATTTATCCAATATTTGCTGCTCATCAACCTTTGAATGAACTGCAATTATAAATGCGGAGTTGTAATGCATTAATTGTAATGAACAACCATGAGATTTGGAATTATGTAATTACGTATTTATGAAGACTCACTCAGGGTTCTGTTCAGGGGGGCACTGCCAGGACGGGAATGGTGTGAGACATGCCTTGTCTTGGCTCCTGATCTCCGTGGGCCCTCTATGCTGCTCCAGTGCACCGGGACCTGCCGATACGTGAATTTCACACCAGTGCAGTTTCCTAAGCACACCCAGAACTGGACGGCGAGTCTGGGGAGTCATGAAGTGGGATCCCTGGGGAGAATCGCAGGATTTAACACCAGGCGGTTCTCTGCCAACCCGCCATCTTGAATGCTCAGCCTGATCGAGGGGAGTGCCCGGGCCCCACTGCCTGCTTGACACCCAATGTCACTGGGGTAGTGACAGGTCGCAGGAGACTGAGGGGCCTCCTCGACACTTGGCCGCAGGGACCCTCCTACAGCCTGCCTTGGCTGTAGGTGGCATCATCTTTTCAAAAGCGGAGGGACAAGAAATTAAGAAACTGGTAGCATACCCCCCCGCCGCAGTGCGTAACTGTGCCCACATGGAGGAGTAGTGACAGGTCTCTGTGGTGAGGATGTGCCACGACCAGGCTTGGGGGGTGCACTGCAGCGGCTGCATAGATGTGGGCCTCGACAATGGCGCAGATTGGGCCCGTAGACCTGCACCTGGCCTGCAGGCTGACTTGCAACTATGAACCCTAGACTCTCTGGGACACCCCCTCTTTGTTTTTGTAGTCTTGTCCTGGGGGCTGCCTGGAGGCACTGAACCGGCTGGGGCCTACCCTGCCTTCCCACTGCAGCTGGGGTCCTCCACCTCTAGCAAGAAGGGCCATCGCCACCGGCCCCCACTGGAAGGCAAATGTGGAGCTCTCCTTACGGGGTCCCAGAGGCCAGCCTCACAAGACTTGAACTGGTCCTCAGCCAGGATCCACAGGCACATGGAGGACTGTCTAGAAGGTGAGGGGACCTCCTGCAGCCGATGGTGAGTCGGGAACGCCCTGGGAAGAATTCACCTGGTGCTAGGAAAGATCTGGGCCCACCCACGGACAGCTAATGTTTGTGCGGAGGGTGGAGATTCAGAGGCCCTATGGGGGTGCATGAGCCCTACAGTGAACTCAGGGCTCTATGCCACACGCCTTCTCATCAAATACAGGATTGCCCCAGCAGCACTTCCCTCTCTCCCGTTGCCTAACTCAGACATTGCCAACTGCTCCTCTTGCTTGTGCTGGGGCGGCACCTCGCACCTTCTCCTGCAACTCTTGTGAAATACACATGGGAATGTGGGGTGTAGATGGTCGCCCCAACCTGCCCTTTAGACCAAACACCCCTGTGCCAGCATCACCGCATTATGCTGTTTCTGAAACCCACCAAGGAACGTTCAGTAACCTCTCTCTGGAGCAAGGTTGTGGCAGCTGACATGGACGCAAAGGACAGCTCCTCACTTGCTGTAGCTGGAGGATTGGCCCCAGTGCCTACCCCACAGGATTACATAGACCAATTCCTTTCAAAAATCCACTCGGAAATAGGATCCCTCAAAACAGGTTTAAGACTTGTCTCCAGGACATACGCTGTGACATCTCTTAAATAAGGGACGATCTGGAATGATCGGCGGACTCCAGAGTGGAGGATCAGGAGAGATTATGGCGCAGAGTAGCGAAGCTCGAGGAACAACAGGTGGAGCTGCAGGCCAAGCAGGAAGACTTAGAAAATAGAAATAACCGAAATAATTTTTAGTATCGGGGTGGGGGGGTCCCCAGGGGCGCAGAGGGTCACAACATAATGGCCTTCACTGCTGAGCTCTTACAGACGATCCTGGGAGACATGGATGCCTCACCACCGGCCCTGGACAGGGCCCATAGTGTGTGTCCCCATTGCCAGGACGTCCAAACGGTGTTCCAGACAACCGCACAAGGGTCAATTTCTTCATTGTTAAAGAAATCATCCTACAAGCATCCAGGGGGAAAGCAGACCTGGTCTTCCGCGGTCACGCTATCAACTCTTTCAGGATCTCTCTCAACTTACACTGCACATGAGGCACGACTTTAAGCCGATCACAGACAAGCTGAGGGAATTAGACATCTGTTACCAGTGGGGCCATTCCTTTGCCCTCCTTAATTCACAGGAAGGGGAAACAGTACTTCTTATGCTCTCTGGCTGAAGCAAGGCAATTGTTGGACATGCCTGATAAAACACCTACTAGAGACTCATCCCAGACCCAGGCGGCAGCTGGGGAGGGATGGTGCCCAGCCTGGCGCATGGTACAATCTTGTTGTCGCGACAAGCTAAAAAAGAAAAGTGCACTGCGGGAGACCAAACAAGATATTATCACTCACTTGCAGTGCATGGGGAAGAACTCCTGCCCAAACACATCCATGATCAGCTAGCAGTGACAATGAATAGACAACACAATCCCACAGGGAGGTAGCCCTCACTTCCGTGCTGCATCTTTGATAATCTCTGTGCTCGATCTCCGGCTAAGGCAGGACATGTGGATCCGGAGGACCACACTTGTTACTTGCCCTTGCCCACCCTGATGCTGCTTCGGTTGACTCACTCTCTACGGTTTGGACAGCAGTCATCCACTTTGGCCCGCCCACCTCAACTCATCACCCAGGAGGATGACACTTCTAGCAGGATCTTTGAGCATCTATGCCAATCTCTGTGGGAGTCAGATGACGATGTTGGGCCCTGTTGGCCCACTGTTTCTTTTTTTCAGTTTCTTTTTTATTTTCTCTTGGTCAGATGTTCACTGAGGTGGTTGCAATCACTTTTTTGCCGGTCCAGGCCCAACATATCGAACCACAATATATTAGCTGTCTAGCCGCCCTGTCCCCTCTTTCCATAGACCAGACCCTCGCGAGTCTCACGGTTTCCCAGCTACCCGTTACTTGGGATGTGGGAGCCCTCCATCTGGGCCACCCTGACCTGACCCTGTCAAGCACTACAAAAGGCTCACCCAATTGCTTAACAGCTGCATACACTCATCCAGGAAAGGGAACAGTACAGCACACTAAATTACTCTCACTAAATGTTTGGGGCCTAAATTCGCCAAACAATCACAAGCAATTTTGGCAATACCTTCTTCAACTGGACCCAGATGTCATCCTTCTCCAGGAGACACACCTCCTGAAGGAGGGCAGCCACTGCATGTCCCATCCGAAATTGCTTTTGGGCCCACGCTCCTACCAAAATGCTGGGTGTAGCCATCCTGTGCAAAGCAGGCTTCTGTTCCTCAGGCTGTGGAGGACAAGGAAGGGCATTTTTTTAACTGAGTATACTGAGGTGCACATGGCCTCTAACCCTGCTTAATATTTACGCCCAACCGCGGGACCTTTACATTTGGGGCATCCTTCGAGACCAGTGGGCAGATGTGGTGAGCGACATTCTAGTGGGAGGCGACTTCAGTCTGGTTTGGTATTCAGACTTAGATAGAAGCACGGGATCCTATCAGGACAGGGGTGCGATGTCAGCTCAAACGCGACATCACAGACCTTGGGCTGATAGACGCTTAGCGTTATGCACTCCCTGACATACAAGATTACTAGTTCTACTCCCACATTCATGCCTCTTACTACTGCATTAACTATGTATTTCTTGCACACTCCCTACTTCATGATCTTGATACAGTAGCCATTTAAGACATCTCAATCTCAGATCATGCACATGAGAAGCTGGTATGGTCTGGGGGCTCGGGCCCTCGTGAAGGCCTACCACAATGGCATTTTCCCCACAACAACTTAGAGACCAGGTAGACACAGTGGAGATTCAGAAGGGAATTGTAGATTATTTTGAGCACAATACCCTCCCTGACACACCACCTCACATGCTTTGAGATGCATTTGAGGCTACCTCAGGGGGGGGTGATCTCAAGTATTGCCCTCGCTAGAACTAGGGAATCCAGGCTGTAAGAGATGGGTCTAGCGGCAGAGATTCGGGCCCTCAAGAAACTCGACCAAATGACTACTACCAGATGCAACAAGCGACATAATGTGATTCTACAAGGACAGTTGAGAGCCCATAGGACCATCAAGGCTGAACGCTCCCTTCTAGCCTTGAAGTAGAAATACTGTGAGGGGAGATAAGGTTGGCTCTTTACTAGCCCATAAATCACTCCACCAACAATCTAAGGCCCAAGTTACTTAAATTCAGACGCAAGATACGACTTAGGCAACCACCAAAAGAGCCAAACAACAAGCATTTCACAACTATTACCAAACCCTATACACATGAGACAAAATCCATCAGGACATGAAAGACTTATTTACTGGACTGGGACTGGGACCCAATCGACCCTCGCCACACTGAACTTCTTAACGTCTTCCATTACACCCACGAAACTCCAACGGGGCCTTTGGGAGCTCCCAGTCTGGAAAACACCATGCCCAGATGGACTCCCCGTTACCTTCGACAGAACATTCCTCCATAGCTTCCAGGGTTGACTACTGACACTGTTCAACTCCTTCGCCCATGACACAGGCTTCACGCCTACCATGGCCGCTGCCATGATCACCCTCATTCCAAAAACAGGGAAAAAACCATTTACTGTGTTCATCCTATCGCCCTGTAGCTCTCCCGAATGCAGATGGCAAGATTTTTACGAAGATTCTGGCTAACAGGCTGGAACAATACCTCCCAACCTCCTGACCAGGTTGGTTTAATTCAAAATAGGCAGTGAGCATATAATATACATCAGGTTGCATACTTGGTCAAGAAATCTCAACATTATAATATTCTGGCCTGCCTTCTCTCGTTAGATGCAGAGGGGTTTTCCTCCAAGCGGTTTAGAGCAAGATTGGTCTATGATCACCAAAATCATGGCATCCTATGTAGGCTCGACTGCCTCAATCCGTATTAATGCACAGTATATGAACTCGATCTGTCTTTCCAGGGGCACCCGCAAAGGCTGTCCGTTATCGCCTCAGCTCTTCACTTTGGCAGTCAAACCCTTAGCAATCACCATCTGGTGGATGACGCCCATTCTAGACATACCTTTTGGAGGCAGTTCCACAAAATAAGTCCCTTTGCAGACAAACTTCTGCCTACTTTCACGCAGCCAGCTACTTCCCTGCCAGGGGTTATAAGCTGCCTCTCCACCTTTAAAGTCGTGTCGGGCTTTAAAGTTAACATGAACAAATAGTGTGCCTTAAATCTTACCATACCCCGACAAGACCTTCTTGCCCTGCAAATGCTAGCCCTATTTCAATTGGATTCCTATGCAATTAGATGCTTATGCCTTAACTTAATCACCACGCTGACCTCTTGGACGCAAGCGAATTGGGCAGAATATCGACAGTCCGTCTTGGAAGACCTCCGCTGTTGGAAGCCACTGTATATATTGTGGCTGGGCCAAATCAATGTTCTAAAAATGAATGTCCTTCCCAAGATTCTCTATCTTTTTCAATCCTTACACACACCCATCCCTCCCGATGATATCCTGCGTTTACAGCGAGACATACGCTCCTTTATCTGGAAAGGTAAGCGCACCAGACTCCCTAACTCATTTTTAATGCTGTCTAGAGACGGGTGTGACCTAGCTTGCCCTAACCTCCTCGAATACTATTGGGCGGTCCATCTATGGTATATCTCTGAATGGGTTGTCCGTGAGAGCAGCAAACACTGGCTCCACTTGGATCGAGCTGTAGTCCGCCGCCCCCTATGGAACTTAGCTTGGCTCCCCAAGCATGCCAGGCCGAAACGTGTCTATATAGCTACTCCCACAACAACAGTCCTCGAGATCATGGACAAACTAGCACTTAAGAGAGATCGTACCACCTTTTCCTCCCCCAACACGCCAATTGCCTGTAACCATGACTTAACCCCTTATCCCTCTATCCACATACGTTCCCCAGCTGGGGGGCCGTTTAGTGTAGGACCCTGTGCGACCTCTTAGTGGGAAGCAACATTAAGCCCTTTGGCCTATGCAAATTGGACTTCAAGTTCCCTGAATCGGCGCGGTTGCAATACTGTCAATTGTGTCACTGGGCGCTCTAACCTCTCAATGCTCAGGGAGCCACACAGGCTTACACTCCCTTTGAGAAACTAGTCAAGGCTTACGATAGCTCCAGGGGGATGATATCTAGAACCTATCAAGTAGTTCCACACTCTAAACCTCTCTGCACACACCTGTATCAAACACAATGGCAGGCTAGCACTCCTGAGGCCATATCTCGCAAAAAAAGTGGGAAACTCTTTGGAGCGACGTCCTCAAGACAATGAGAAGTATACCCCAACGCAAGATGGCCTATAAAATAGTGGTGAAATGGCATTATACTCCAAAACCCCTGCAGAGCATTTACCCTACAGCTTCAACGCTCTGCTGGAGTTGGGGAATAGTGCCAGGAGACTCTTGCCACATCTGGTGGTCTTGCTCTCTAATCACTACGTACTAGAAGGAGATTCTGGGGCACATAAAGGGCATTCCCAATCCCTGCCTCTTACACCACTATCATACTAGGCTTCAGACCCCTCCCACTGGCTGCAATGGAGCAGCTGTCCCACAAACTGGCACATACTGATATCAAATTCACAAGTATTTGGCAACCACTAATTGATTATATCGCTTGCCTCGAATACACTTGCTTCACCCCACCCAAACTTACAGCGCTGCAGCTGTTGGACTAGACAGCTCGCCTGTCACTATGACAGCGACTTCAACGCTCGGCCCGGCCGGCACTCTCTGCCCCATCCCTCACCACAAAGGCTGCCTCTGCACTACTTTGAAGTGATGTGAAACATCTGTGGTCCCCAGGGATACATTTTGACCTGAAACCGGCAGTACCTTTTATTTTATTGTCCCTTGATTTATGACATGTATTCATGCCTGGGGCGCCCCTGCAGTGGTGTCCTGCACCTGTACCGGCTATTGCTATATTATGACATCCTTCTATTATTGCTTGCAACAGTACTAATGTCATGCTATAAGTGGTGAAATGTTAACTTTGAGATCACGTCTTGTAATATTGTGCGGAAAACCTTTAATTAACAGATTTCTAGCAAAACAAAACTCAATTACAGGCTGCAATGGACAGCCTGAGACTTGTTTTAAAGTAAACTTTTAGTGGGCGGCACAATGAGTGCTGCTGCCCACTAACAGCATTCAATTTGCAGGCCCTGCGTCCCAGTGCTACCATATACAAGAGACTTACAAATAAATTAAATGTATCAATCAGGAGTAAGCCAATTGCACCATGTTTTAGGGGGACAGCACAAGCACTTTACCACTGGTTACCAGTGGTAAAGTGCCCTGAGTCCTAGAGCCAACAAAAAAGAATGTCAGAAAAACAGTAGGGAAGAAGGCAAAACGTTTAGGGGAAAATCACACCAAGGCTGTCAAGTCTAATATTGGAAATAAACATGTGGCAAACCTTTTGGTCCTCAAGTTGAATCCCTCTCATACAGACGTACTAATCCCAGGTCATCCAACAAGCAGTATTCAGCAACTGCGAACACCCTCTCTTAACCTCTTCGACGCCGATGACGGAACGGTTCCGTCATGCACGTCGGTTGGGCTGTGCTTATGACGGAACCGTTCCATCATGGCCCCGCCCGCGCGGGAATCCGCGCAGCGCTGAAGAGGTTAAAGCTTGCCATATACCTGAAAATGCAAAAAACACTTCCAACCACTGTTGAGTAACTCCCCATCTTCTGATTGTTTTTTTTTTTCTATGAAGACCAATTTCTTACATTAAAAAACCCTTAAATGTTTTCACTTTAGTTGACTTATCTTTACAAGATCAAAGAAATTAATTCACTAATTTTGTCTGAAAGGGATGCACCAATGGTATACACGTGGGGCTATCAAAAGTGCATCGAACAAAATGCCTAGAAGCCATGCCATGAAAAAGGACACCATCTCCAGTTCAAAAATCCATGTCCTAATGAGTCTACACTGGCTCCTTGCTGAGAACCAAGAGCTGATGAAGGGCTGCACTTTGCTAATTTAACTACCTACAGTACACATCCTAAGTCCTACAGTATAAAATGTGTTTTAGTGATGAAACTCCTCTCTATCGCTGACCCTCTTCTATATATTTTTATTTTACGGAGTTTTATATAGCGCAAACTTGACCCGAAGGTATCAGGTATCAGAGTGCTTTACACAGCACCAGTTGCATTACATGAGGATACATTCATTTTTTGTTAGGCATGAGGAGATTTAGTGATTTGCCCACAATCACAGGATGTTCAGCGTCATTGCCGAGACTCGAACCCGGTTCCCCAGATTCAAGGTCAACCGCCCTAGCCATTAGGCCAACTCCTCTTCTGTGTGTTTTTTTTTTGCTTCTCTTTTTCTCAGAATGCAAATCAAGTTGGCAGCTGCAATTTGAACAAACTGCGGTTGGTAAACCAACATGGAGCTTCAGTTATCCCATGTAGTAATTACTGAGCTGCCAGAGCTTAAAAAGGACCTCCTGAATCATTCTGCTGTTCTGCACAGTCAAGCTCAAGTCAAGGTCTTGCTCGGAAAGAGAAGTTCACAAAGTCAGTAACAATGGAGCTTTATAGATACAGTAAATTATGTAAGGGATATCAAACTATCAACAGACACTGAGGAGCCTATTCACAAATTGCATTTGCAGTATTCAGTAGTACTACAAAAAGTACTACTAAAATACTACAAAACACTCAAAACACTATTCACAAACCTATGAGTGTAAATCTCCACTTCCACTTCTCATCTTTTCTATAGGAGATCCTCATACAATTGATGAATTCAAAATAGGTTGAAATATTTTATCATTAAATAAATATGTTTTACATTTGGAATGTTTAACATTAAATTGTATTAAATTGTATCTATTTCTATTATAAATAATTTAATGTGGAGCCCACGCACCCACTTGACCATGAGTAGCTCGCCGTGATAACTCCTTCACGGTACCCGCCCCCCCCTCGTCCCCCTTGTCCTGAGGAAGACCCCCATTGAGGTTTTCACTGATACCTAGAACGCTTTGGGGTCGAAACGTCGACAATCTTCTAAATCTGCCAGCTCACGCCTCAGTCAGAATACGTTCACAAAGGCTCTTGAAGCATGGCGATGTAAAAATTGTTGACATTTATTGTTTTGATTGTGGCTCTATGTGGAAGCCAGCTATTTGTACTTTCTTTTGATAAGGGTCACTTGACCTGCACTGTACTTCCTTCCCAAATACCCTTAAATACTTGCACGCAAATTCACCGACCCTCTCCCCCATCCCTTCCCCCTCACTTGTTGGGGTACTTAAGTCTTCTCGAATAAATGATGTAATGTTTATGCAAGACACAATTTACAGGTTCATTGTGATTAAATAACAGTGTACCTAATTGATCATTTGACTTTGTTTATGCTTTCTCAATTTTCTTACCTATTGTTTTCTTGCTTTTAATGAACGTGTACTGGGACCCCTTTCTCAATGTACCGCTATACACCCAGGTCCCAGGGACATTAATTGGGTATACCCTTCTCGGTAACAGAGTGTAACAAACAGCATGGTAACCAGCATGCTGGTTATCATGCCGTTTGTTACACTCTGTCCGCCGTGAAGAATTTTGTAACAGGGTTTATTTGTACCTGTCTTCTCCACACATGGATACCTATCCTGGAACTAATTTTATATTGAAGTACGCCTTGAGGAGAATTCTCTTGTCACTGTTGATCATTATTACTATTCTCAATTGATCTGCAAGCCCTGACGAAGTTCCCGTGGCACTAGGGAACGAAACGCGTTGTCTGTGTGCCGGTTTTAAAAAACAATTTTTGAACAATAAAGAAGATTTATGGACTAATATTTGTGATCTCTGAGTAACATCTATCAGAGTGCACCTTCCTTCTTTGTGAATTCTCTAACTAAATTGACATCCATCAACGGCGGATGTCGAGAGTAGCTGCACCTAATTGCGATATTGGAAACTAGCTGATTTGAAGTACTTAACCTTGGTCGGCCTTTGTTTGCTTTCTTCTTTACATTGTTCTATTCACTATAACACTTAGACCACCATCTTTATGGAAATAAAGGTTAGTCTTACTCGATTAAGAAGACTCCAGTCCCTTTAAACATGAACAAAAGTAACCCCAGATATGCAGTGTGCTCACTCACAATCTGAATTACTTGTGACAAACCAAGAATTGCCCTCACTGATACTAAACTCTAGTGCTATGCTTTTCAAAGAGCCTGGAAAAAAAGTATGTCTTGTCATTCAGGTGTTACCTCCCCCCCCCCTCCCAACAAAGCACTTTGTTGCAATCTGAGACTGCCTTGTGGCCATTTTGTGGTGGTTCTGTAAGGCAGCTGCCTACTACAGCTTTGTAAAGTACAGACCATACTGACACAAATTTGTGCATGGGGCATACCCAAGATTCAGTAACACATTGATTATCATCGTGATATCATACCATCAAAATACTCTTGTTTAAATTAAGCCGTCAACAGGATAAAAACAAGAAAAGTGTCCAGGGGGTGATAAATTTGGGGACTGATTTGCTGTAAAAACTGCAACATAACATCAGGCAAATGCAAAAAGAACAGTTGATGGACAGAATGCAGAACAATGTCATACATTCACCCCAGTACAGAGATCTGGGCCTAAATCCATAATCCATCGTTTTTTTGCTCACCATGCCATTCAAGTTTGAACCCAGCCATATGCAAATCAGTCTTGACCCTGTGCCTCGTGGGAACAGTCCAGCACGAACTACCAAGCCAGGTCCTTCCTGGACTGGAAACAAGCATCCTAGGACCGGTTTCGGGGTTTCACCCTTCATCAGCCAGGATAGCTTGACTCCAGTGGCATGGAGAGCACAGGACCTACGTCTGAGCATACCCGTCCCACTAGGGGTGACAAATGCAAAAAGAACATTTGATGGACAGAATGCAAGACAATGTCATACATTCACCCCAGTACCGAGATCTGGGCCTAACTCCATAATTTGTTTGCTCACCATTCCATTCCAGTTTAAACCCAGCCATATGAAAATCAGTCTTGACCTTGCGCCTCCTGGAAACTGTCCAGCACGAACAGCCAAGCCAGGTCCTCCCTGGACTGGAAACAAGCATCCTATGGCCGGTTTCGGGGTTTCACCCCTCATCAGCCAAGATAGCTTGACTGCAGTGGCATGGAGAGCACAGGACCCACGGCTGGGCATACCCGTCCCACTCAAGGTGACAATTGCAACAAGATCAGTTGATGGACAGAATGCAGAACAATGTCATACATTCACCCCAGTACGGAGATCTGGGCCTAAATATATCGTTTTTTGCTCACCATGCCATTCCAGTTTGAACCCAGCCATATGCAAATCAGTCTTGACCCTGTGCCTCATGGGAATAGTCCAGCACGAACTACCAAGCCAGGTCCTTCCTGGACTGGAAACAAGCATCCTAGGACCGGTTTCACCCTTCATCAGCCAGGATAGCTTGACTCCAGTGGCATGGAGAGCACAGGACCTACGTCTGGGCATACCCGTCCCACTAGGGGTGACAAATGCAAAAAGAACAGTTGGACAGAATGCAGAACAATGTCATACATTTACCCCAGTGCAGATATCTGGGCCTAAATATATAGTTTCTTAGCTCACCATGCCATTACAGTTTGAACCCAGCCATATGCAAATCAGTCTTGACCCTGTGCCTCATGGGGACAGTCCAGCACAAACTACCAAGCCAGGTCCTCCCTGGACTGGAAACAAGCATCCTAGGACCGGTTTCGGGGTTTCACCCTTCATCAGCCAGGATAGCTTGACTCCAGTGGCATGGAGAGCACAGGACCTACGTCTGGGCATACCTGTCCCACTCGAGGTGACAAATGCAAAAAGAACAGTTGATGGACAGAATGCAGAACAATGTCATACATTCACCCCAGTACAGAGATCTGGGCCTAAATCTATTGTTTTTTGCTCACCATGCCATTCCAGTTTGAACCCAGTCATATGCAAATCAGTCTTGACCCTGTGCCTCATGGAACAGTCCAGCACGAACTGCCAAGCCAGGTCGTCCCTGGACTGGAAACAAGCATCCTAGTACCGGTTTAGGGGTTTCACCCCTCATCAGGCAGGATAGCTTGACTCCAGTGGCATGGAGAGCACGGGACCCACGTCTGGGCATACCCGTCTTACTCGGGGTGACAAATGCAAAAAGAACAGTTGATGGACAGAATTAGTGGAGAGTCAGCCAAGCCTCAATGACACTTTGCTGAATCTTAGGGATACCAGAAAGCCATCACCCACATCTTGTCTTAAGACAAGGAGATCAGAGTTTACCCCATTGTCCATACAAGGTACTACTGCGCTTCATTAACAATGAATTACATGTGGCCCTCAGTGACACACTGGACTACCTATGGGATGTCAGGACTTCACTGCCACTCTAAATTACGTTTTTGATATGTTACATCAACAGTTGTAGAGTGCATGTGCAACTTTTGTGCAATCAACATTTATGGCACTCAGTTACCTGTTGGATATCAAAACATTCTGGCAAATTGAAAATACTTGTGGGATAGCAAAACCTCACTAACACCTATTAACTGTGGTATAATATAGCTTCATCTGCGGTTTACTATTTAGGAAGGTTGGAGGGAAGAAAATGAAGAAGATCCTCAAAGATACTCACAGTTTCTCGTCAAGGGTCACAGGTACTCAGAAACACAGGTGTGAAATAAGTGTCTCACTGTTACTCTATTTCAAAAGGGGTACCAAACAGTGCTGAAATTGGCCAGGTGGTGTGCACCAGCACACAATTTTGTGAACTGCAACTTATTTTTCATCATCAGACCATGACCTAGTGAGCAAGGGGGAGAAGAGGACCATTAGGATATAGGAAGTGTATGGTGGTAGAAAAACAAAGAGGTCTGAGGCGGAATTAAGACTATAAAGCCTTGGTTTTCAGCAACCCTATAATTAGAATGGTGGGGTAAAAACGTTGGGTCCCTGCACTTTTCCTTTAAACAAATTAAGCACTAGGTACCAAAGAGTCTCACAGACACTCTTGAATTACCTGTGGTATATCAATGATACCAAGTAAATGCCTGATACCTTGCGGGACATCATAGTTTCCTAGTTACTTTCAATTACTTGCTTATTAGGGATCATCGCTGATATACAACAGTTCTCTTTATCCAGGCATGAGTTGCTAATAGATTACCAATAATAGGCACTTCTGCTTGAGCTTTGAGACGTATTGCGATATCGTTCACTGGATGGCACCAATAGGACCATTAAGAGCCAATAGATTTCACGTGGAATATTCAGAAGCTTCACAGATACTCTAGGTTATATTTTAGGGCATCATTTACAGTTTTGAATAACCTTGAGGATATCACAGCCTTATTAGATGCTTATTTATTGAATGCCTTAAATAAAGGCACAGAAAATCAGAATTACCAACCGGACGTTTTAGTCTCAATAAAATGTGCATACTGGTCGCCCTGCTTACCTGTGATGTGATGTCCCCGATTATTACTTATCCAGTCCAGTTTGTTTATCCACACACTTATTAGCTGCTTTTAGAGTCACTGTAAATACTCTCAAAAAGGAGAGTTATACATTCAAAAAGCGATTGCCAGAGAGCACACAATTTAGCCAAATGGGCAGGCTAGGATTAAAAACCAAGGGGCAGATTTACAAGCCCCTTGCGCCACTTTTGCGTCACTTTTAACATGGGGAAAATGACGCAAAAGTGGCGCAAGGGGCTTGTAAATCTGCCCCCATGTGTTTTCGTTTCACGGTTTTCAACTGCCTCACCAGACCACAGCTGTGGTGGCAATGATTATGGTGGCAATGCGAATTGGCCTACCTTTTTCAGGTACATTTCACTACGGTGTAGGCCCTGCTTGGATTTCGAATAGTGTTTATTTGCAGCACATGTTGGGGAAGTGTTAAAATCAAAATCGAATGTCAAATGTCTATGTTCCATCGTTAAAACACACCCAGTGGCCAAATCGAATTCTGTTGACTTGCCCACTTTGCTACGAGTCCTTTCAAGATTGTTTTATAGCACTCAATCGATTACTTCTATGCTTTCTCAATATTTTCATAAATGGGAAAAGGGGCATCACTAGTTTGCCTTTTCTTTGGATCCTGTGGCAGTAGGTTTTACTTGGAAGTATCAGGGGTAGACGGCGGAAGACCAGAAACAATGCTCCGGTTCACTCCAGGCATGCAAGAAAACCTCACAGATTTAAAAGTCCCCGAATTTTGGCGAGATTTGCTACTATACATTTACAGCTTTTTTTTTTTTATTCTGGAACAATTCTCATAATCTGGCAATGTTAACAACAACGGTAAAAGAGGCATGGATTCACACACGTGCCGCGGAGTAGGACAAGAAGACGGACAGTAAATCTTTGCCCTCCTCAAACATTCGACAGCTAAAAAGGGGATGGGCATATTTCAAATTCGGAGAGCAACGACTCACCTGTGACGCAGTTCAAATATCATGGCGTTGCATAAAACTTCTCTAGTCATGTCTGTGGTACAAGCAGTGCATATGCCATACAATTAACCTCCGCTTGTCTCGCAGGTCTCACCTATGACGTGGTTGAAGTTCGTTTTCTCTCCCGCCCTCGGCTATCTGATTACTTACAGCTGGCGGACCTCTGATTTACCGCCCGCGCGGCCAGCCTGTCTCGGCACAGCGGCGGGTTGGAATAGAAGCCTCAGTTTTATATATCCCTCTTACCAATTAATTGGTTCCCGAGTAATGGTTTCCATGGAGATGAGGCCTCAGGCTGACTCAGTGCTGTTCAATGCATGTCTATAAAAAAGGATTCCTTAAAAATTATATAAAAGTTAAGGTAGGCCGGGGGGGGGGGGGGGGGGGGGTTGAGGGGGATTTGTAGGAATGAGGTGCCAAGAGATTATACAAAATTACCTGAAAGGGTTTTTAACAGATTTCAGGGGTTTTATTTGTGGGAATGAGGTGCCAAGACATTATGCAAAATTACCTGAAAGTGTTTTTAGCAGATTTCAGCTTGCATGATCCCAGTTCAGTCATCGTAATGAAAACAAGCATTGGCAAAGGCAATAGGCGTGGCTTTAAAGGAATGTTGTACGGTAATGTGAAGTATTACAAGTAAATAGCATGGAAATAGGTATGTATTTACGAGGAAGCAAAGAACTGTAAAATATTATTGTGTAAGTTAAAAGGTATTTGACCAATGCACTGTGTAGCCAGGCATAAAAATCCATCTAGATTAATCACTACCCTCCTACCATTTGTGCGGCTGCCAGGGTAAAACAATATAAATAATTTCGTTATCTAAGACACTTTAACATGCATGGCAACATTTTAGAAGAGGACAGTGTGAGTTTTTAAGAAAATAAAGGGGAGAATGTATTTCCCCCATTGACTTCATAGCTGCCAAGGTTTCAGATTGCTGTGTGTGACATTTTCATAATTTCAGTGTAATTATGAGTGATATTTCAACGACTATGAGTGACACTTTCTCACAAGCAAAATCAAGCAATGTAGATGACGGAAACATAAATATTCAAAATTACACCCATTTGAGCAACAAGAAATTCTAAGATCTTAAAACTGCTGCAAAGCACCAAAAATGGAAGTGCACTAACCAGAGACAGATGTTGTACATCTTCATGCTTCTCTACTTGGCCTTCAGCCTTTGTTAGCCCTTTCTCTATGTTCCCTTCCTCATTTCCCCTTCTAGGATACCTACGAGTATTCTAGCACCTGTGTACTCAGATTCCACCAATGTCAGTTGTTTGTCTGGTCAGCTGGTGAAATGTTCGCTCAGCGGTTTCTCCAAATAAACCTGCGTGCCTTACCTCGGAAAAGTCTCCAAGTGCTTCACTTATTTACGACAATTTTTGGCGACGATCGAAAGCAGCGCTGACCAGACCACATGAGACCAGTTGCTGATAGAGATCCTCAGACGGTCTTGATTCCGGCTTGTCGACAACTAGCGCACATCTGAGAGACGAACACTTCAGCCAAGTATCCACTGCCGTCCAGTAATCGGTGCTTTCTTGCTGCAGGGTTCCCGCATTTTGAGAAGAAATGGCCCGCAAGTTCCCGTGACGTCACATCTAAACTGTGAGTCAATTGTTTCATTCTCTGAGGCTGCGTGCGCATCCGTGAGTCAGTGTTACTGTGACTACGCATCGCGTCATCATGCAACGTCCGTCGGCTATCTTAAGGTGGTTTGACGCCTTAAGTAAACAACCACACCAGTCTACCTCAACGTGCGCCATCACGCAACGTTTATTTGCCGCTTTGAGTGCCTTAATTTCGAAGTTATCGTTACAGCCTACCGCGGTGCAGCAATTACTTCCGCAACGCTCATCTTTTTCCTCGTTAGCGCTCCGGTGACACGCACACCTCAAGCGTGTCCACGGATACATCTGTGAGTTCTTCTGCATCTCGTTTGCCTTGCGCCTCAGGGCAAGCTTGACACAACGTGGAGAACTAAGGAAACTTGCATTACAGGTACTGCTGTTATCTGCATGTTAATTATCTTGCGCTCCAGCTGCAGTGTAACACTATGTTGAAAACTAAGAAAACTCACATTACATGTACTGTGATTTCCTCTGATAGTGCATGCCTCACGGTGATGTGCACACCTTCAAGCTAAAATACTTTAATGACTTCCGATTTATAGTTATATCTTGATATTTTATTTGGTATTCTCTTCTCAACAGATCGCTGTTGCTTTACCGCCCCAATTTTTAAATGAACCCGGCACCCTTTCAATACCTTGAGTGGATTGAATTGTAATTTTTGACAATTACTTCGACGCTTTGGATGGGCAAGAATTTTCAGAAAAGTGCAAAAAAGCATTGCTTCTCAGTGCATTGGGGAAAGAGGGTCAACGAGTATTCAGGTTTCTTCCACAAGCCTTGCAAGCAAATTGCCAACCGATGCCTGATGAATATAAAGAGGCCGCATGTAGATTAGAAGCAAGATATGCAAAGGAAGGATACCTAGTGATGAACAGCTATACATTTTATATCCACCAACAACGCAGCGAAGACACCATAGACTAATTTGTTACGAGACTCAGAGATCTCTCTGTCAAATGTAAATTTGGAGCCATGTCTGACGAACTATTAAGAGACCTGTAATAATCGCAAGATCCAAGAGAGACTGTGGGCGGCGAAGAATCCCACTTTAAATGTTGCTATTGATCTAGCAAAAGTTATCGAACAATCAGAAAGTTTTATGTAGGAGCTACAGAAAAGTAGCGCTCACCAAGAGGTGTCTGAAGTCTCAGAAAAAACTGTGGGTGAAAAGAATGATTAGTGTGATGATGATACTGTAGGCTTAGGGCACCATTAGTATGGCTGGCGGACAAAAAACGGGACCGCCCGCTGAGGGTGCGGCGGTACCGCTCCCCCGATTAGCATGCGCCCACCACACTGGCGGGCGCATTGCGCATCTGCAACACATCTGAGCACGGGCGGTGCTCTCTGCACCGCCTGCCGCAATGCCACACAGGCAGCCTGTGCCTTTCAATGCTCAACGTGACAGGCACAGCGCGGTGCCTGCCACATTGTACATTGAAATGCAGGGGGTTACCATAGGTACCCCCTATGTGCACCCCCACCCCCCAGAATCCTTGGGGGCCCGCTACGGGCCCCGTATGTCAAACACCGCCTGCCTTCATAGTAATATGGATGGCGGTGTCTACCAGACAGCGCCACCATATAAACTGATTTTCCGCCCGGTAGGCAATCGGGCGGATTGCCTACCGGCGGAAAACCGGCGGACGGTCTTACCGTCCGCCGGTGTCCCCCCCGCCATGGTAATGTGGCGGGGGGAAATTCATTGCTGAGGTTTTTAGCGGGCGGATCGCCACCGCCATACGGGCGGTGGCGATCCGCCCGCTATACTAACGGGCCTCTTAGTTAGGAATAAGAATAGGCCCTTCAACAGAAAAATCACTTTAGCAAAGACACCGAACAGGTTTTGTTCGAGATGAGGCAGCAATGGGCACACGTCAGACTCAACATTCTGTTTTGCATCTTACAAAGAATGCTTGAAGTGTGGTCGCCTTGGGCACTTCTCTAGAATGTGTAAAACTAAAACCCGCCCCAAAATAGCTGTTGTACAAGAATCCTATACAGAGACCAAGAGGGAGAAAGAGAGATTGTTGGTAGTCAATGATGACAATGTTACCATGGAGAATCAAAAGAGAGAGAATAGACCTAGAGCTGTATTTCTTATTGATGGACAGCAAGTGTCCCTTATGGTAGACATGGGTTCTAGGTACACCATTATACCTAGATCAATGCTAGAAAGAGAATTGGGTAAAAAAAACTTACAGCACAGTGACATATCCCCTGCAGGGTACCAAGGAGATACCATAGATCTGTTGGGTTATTTTGAAGCACATATTGCCTTTGCCAAAAGGTCTATCAAAGGTAAGATCTATGTTGCGATTGATGGACCCCCCATTTTAGGTTGGATCCATCAATATGATCTCAACATCATCGTCAACCCCAGGGCGCATTCACAGGTCATGTTTGTGGATGATGTCACTGTGGATGATATTCTTCAAGAGGCTAGCACAGTGTTCAGGAACGAGTTAGGTGAGTTAAAAGGGTATGATCACAAAATCACATTGAAAAAAAAACCATTATCTGTTCAACACAAGCTTAGAAGAGATCCCTTAGTGGTCAGGGATGAGGTTAAGTCTCTCTTAGATGAAATCTTTCATTATCTTTATTTCGACTACACATAAGTCATAAAAGAGATGAGTACAATTTAATACAAAGCATTATCAGATTTCCAATATAGAAAATACATCTTTAAATAACAATATTAACCAAAGAGAATAAAATCATCATTGTTGCCTGAAGAGAGTATCAACTAAGAAACTCATCCATCATTTGATTAATCATGTACAGCGGGGATACTCTCGTTATACCATTAAACTTCTTCTAATATTCCACATTGCAGCTAGGAATTTACTAACAGCAAAGACAGTCAGTGGAGATAGATCAGATTTTAGTATTCGATAAGCATCCAAATGTTTCCTAAACCCCCATTTTTTGCATAAGGGAACAATCCACTTTTTCCTGGGCTTCATATACGAAGGACAGAAGAACATTACATGAATATCATTTTCTAACTTCTCAATACAGGCGGGACAATTTATAGTAGTTGGTGGGTGCCATCTACTCGTAAGAGCTCTAATTGGAAGGGAATTGTGTCTCCATTGGAGAAATAATTTCCTGAGACCGATGGGATTGATATCATTCAGCACTGTCTCCAATTTATAATAATCTTTCATTAATAAAAATGAACTTGTCATTGAGCCCACTTTGTCACTCAATGACCAGGCAGACAAGTTACAATCGTAATACATACTGACCAGGTCTTTACGGGATATAGTTCTGCAAGCCTCTTCCGGATTTATCCATAAAAGAGAACACCCCAACCTCTCAAACTCATCCTTTATATATTTTAACCATGGGAGTTTCTGCATAGTTGGATATTTTAATAGTTCCAAGAATTCTTGCCTATAGACACTGAGTTCAGGGGTTACCCATAGACGCCTCCAAAAAGTTAGGGGCTTTAAACCTAGTTCCTCCCTTATAGATCTAATTCCTAAGTCAAGCCTAAGAGGAAGAAGGGGAGAACTAACAGGAAGGGAAAGTAAATTCCTAAGGAATTTGTTTTCCGTGGCAACGATTGCAGGGGCACAATTGTGTCCCCACAACTCGCCGCCATAAGTTACTGCCCCTCTAGCCTGCATTTTGTAAATCTCAAGTGGCGGTCCAATAGGTTTTATATGAGATTTATTCCAAAGTTTAATAATCCCCCCGCTTTTGCATTGAGATTTAATCTGGTGTTGGGTCCAAATCAAATTTTCATTCAGGGTCAGTCCCAGATACTCAACCATCTGAACTCTTTCCAAGCTGACACCGTCTATAACCGGATTTGGACGAGATGTTTTAGGGGGATTAAAAATCATAACCTTTGTTTTGGCCGTGTTTATTTCCAGCCCCTGATCATGACAGAAGGAGACAAAACCATCCAAAACTCGCTGGATACCCATTGGGGACTTAGCAAGTAGCAGGGTATCATCAGCAAACATAATCGCTGATATCCCTGTACCCGCCAGCTTTGGTGCGTCTCTGTTGGGGACCGCATTCAAATGGGAGATAACACCATTTACATAGAGACAGAACAGGGTTGGCGCCAAGACGCAACCCTGCCTGACCCCCCTATCGACGGGGAAGCTAGATGACAAAATTCCTTCTCTCCCACACCTGACCTTTGCAAAGTTATGAGTATGAAGTCGTATTATAATATCCAATAAGGGGGGTGGAATTCCTAAGTCCCGTAAAACAACCCAAAGCTTCATACGTGGGACCAAATCAAAGGCCGCACGCAGATCTACAAAGACGGTATATAGGGAGCCGCCACCGTCTTCCAGAAAAGCATATTCAGTCTAAAAATCTGATCAGTAGTCGATACACTCTTTCTAAAACCTGCCTGGTAGTGGCTCAAGATCTCAGATTCCTCCATCCAATCCAAAAGGCGGTCTAAAATCAACCTGGCAAAGAGTTTCTGGGCTACGTCTATTAGGCTGATAGGCCTATAATTGGCTGGGAGCAGAGGCGACCCCTTCTTAAAAATAGGGACTACCTCCGCACCCAGCCAAGTGAAAGGAACCGGCATGCCCGCAGATATAGCATTGAATATTATTAAAAGATAGGGTGCCCATACTCTGGGCTCATGTTTATATAGATCTCCGGGGACCCTATCCAACCCTGGAGCTTTACCCGCAGGAAGCGCAGATATAGCACCCTGGACCTCAGCCAGAGTAAAACTAATCAAATCTGTATCAGGAACATCGCTCATCAACAATTCACCCGATAAAGCCTCCATACAGGGATAATCCCTCTTGTACAGCAGGCTGAAGTGATCTTCCCAAACTTCTGGGGCAATGTTCGGGTTGACTGCTGGATCCGGTTCAACTGATCCAGTAGTCACAATCTGCCAGAACCTCCTCGGGTCCCTATCCGCTAGGGCAGTTGTTAGGCTAACCCAGTTCTCATTTCCCCACTCAAGCTTAGCGTGGTGAATGAGATATCGGTAAGCTCGTCTCCTTTGTTGGATAACATCCCTGTTTGCATTCTCTTTTAATGCGTTCAACAATTCAGTCTTTGCTAATCTACATGCCCTGTTATACCAGGGGTGCTTTCTACGTGGCCTTCTCCTGCAAGGAGCTGGAGGATTTAAAATATCTGTTAAGCTAAAAAATAATGCCTTATTAAGTTCGGCCATTTTTCCATAAGAATCAGACAGGGGTTGATGCTCGATAAGAACAGCCATATCTTCCAAAACTGGGCTAACCCTAGCGTAAACTTTAGATAAATCATCTGGGTTACTAGCTAATTTGGCCCATCTTACCCTACGTCTATTATTAGAGAGAATAAGACTATTAATTTTGTCAGATTGCAATAAGGATTCATCCTTACACAAGCCTGGTAGTAGAAAATCCAAGATCAGGGGATTATGGTCACTCTCTCCCCTAGGGACCACCCTGAAGTCCTGGACTCGATTCCATTCCTTACATTGGACAAAGATATAATCAAGTCGGGCCTCCCTACCAGATTTATTAAAGGTAGGCTTGGAAGGGTTATCAGATTTTGTTCGTCCATTACATACTCTGATAGAGTGAGCCAATACTAGGGAGGTAATTTGGACAGCCAAAGGAGCCCAAGATCTTACTGTAGGGCCTGCCACAGGTGGGATTTTCCATAGGTCGTCCTCCTCCTGGTTTATGGCATCCAGCAACCCCTCAAGTGGTTCAAAATGAGAGTTAAGATCTCCACCCACCACTAACAGAGTACCCTCAGGCAGGAATTTTAGTCAGTACAGTGGATAACACTTCAATGACCCCTGACTCGGCAGAGAGACTGACCGGTCTTGAATAAACATTAATCAAGGCCAGTTGTAAGCTAGACCGCCAGTTCAGGCGTACACACTGCACATCATCGGACCCTGTATCTAAAACAGTGGCACTGCAGCCCAAATGAGTGGCAACCCAGATTGTTAAACCCCCTGACGGCCGGCCCCTTCCTCCCCACCTAGATGGGACTGAAAATGAAGCAAACCCCGAACGAAAATGATCTTCCCTGGCCCATGTCTCCTGGAAATAGCATATATCTTGAAGGTCTATAAATGAGCCCCATTCAAAACAGTTGAGCTTGTTAGAGAGACCAGCTATATTCCAAGAAAGAATTTTTAATAATGATGGGCCACTGAGAGTATCAGGGGAATTTTCAGAAGAAACTTCATTAATTAAAATCGGGATTTGTCTGGAATGGCCGCTATCAGGGGAGGAAACCACCAGCTGCGGATGTACACAATAAGGCTCTCCCTCTTCCCCACTAAGAATATCAGGGGAATTTTCAGAAGAAACTTTATTAATTAAAATCGGGATTTTTCTGGAATTGCCGCTATCAGGGGAGGAAACCACTGGCTGCGGATGTACACAATAAGGCTATTCCTCTTCCCCACTAGAGCCATTCTCCCATTGCAGTCAATCAACCTCCTTGAGGCAGCTAAACCTATTGTAACAGGAATAGTCATCCAAAGTGGGCGGATTATACCTAATATGGCTATATCTTCTTCTTTGGGAAGTGCGTCCCACCCTTATCCATTCTTCAACATTCCCTGAGTAAGCGTGAGTATTTCGTGGTGGATAGAAGGATAGTGGAAGAGGTTGAATAGATGAGCCTCCTATGTTCCCCCTCCAATTGAAAATATATGAAACAATTTGTGGGTTTCTAAAATTCACCAGAACGCAGTCACCCTTACTTTGCTTCATAGTATTTCCCAGCCAGCTAATCCTCCTAACCATCAGGACATCAGCTCTCATAGGCGGAGGGAGAGGCCTGTGGGTATTCAACCAACTAGTCACTTTATGTTTTAGAGAATCGTGGGTTTCCAGGTCAGGATTAGCAAGCTCTGGCACTCCACTCAAAACTATTACATAAGGAGCTGCCTCAGGAGGGAGGTTCACAATATTTTTCCATCTAAAGCTACCCAGATCTTGATTGCCGATGCCTCCATTCTCTTTAGAGGTATTCCCTGCTTTAGTTAGATTTGGTTTAGGTAAAGGGTTAGAAGACCTTGCAGGGAGGGATGATTGATTCTGTGGTATTGGAGACATAACGGCAGTGGGGGGTGGTAAATTTGAAGGATGTAAGGGTACGCCTATTGGGATCGTTTGGGTTGCTGGTATAGGTTTTGACAGACCAGCAGAGTTAATAGTAATCGGCAACAGGGGCTCCGCCAAATTCAATTGATGGGCACTTTGAATCGTACCATTAGTCCTCAAACAGTTGACAATAACCCCGGTAGCCATTTCTATTTCTTTTAGTCTAACATTAATAGTGTCAAATCTAACCATTAAAGGGTCAAAGAAATCTTTCAGAACATTTATAAGAGTGTTAGTTAAGCAATCCTTAACTCCTCCTGTCCCCTCCCCCAAAATAGAGGAGGGAGGCTGCAATTGGGCAAGTGTTTGTACACGGATTGGGGTAGGTGTTGCATTAGAAATTTCGGTTGGCCTTGTATCCGCTACAGGTGCGATTTCCACTAAAGCATCACAAGTACAATCTATTCTAGCCTTTTTCCCACCCTTATACTTCCTTGCACATTTCCTTTTAGGTACAGCCCCCTCCCGTACGCCTCGCACAGCTACCGACTTAAATTCACTCCCCCCAACTGAGACAACTTCAGATAAAGGGGCAGATGGACACTCAGGAATAGGCTGAAGCGAATCTCGCCGTGAGGATATGCTAGTCCTAAGCTCCTGCAAGACCGAGTCAATCGTTTGGTCGATGCTGTCCATTAAGGCAATATGTGAATTGTTCATATCCTCTGGAGATCTAACAGATGCAAGTAGACCTAGAGAAGATCTTCTGGTACTTTCGATACCCTCTGAAAGGCGTCTTTCTAATATATTTAACTCGTTGTTAACCACAGAATTAGCCCTAATAAGAAAATTATCCAAAGTACCTGGGACCATTGGAGATAATGGCAAAGTTTTCTTCCGCATAACCATTGGTGACATTGTATACCCAGCAAGGACCAAAGGGAGAGGCCCGGTCCGGTCTTGTCCGTGCTTGAACGGGCTTAAACGGGCCCGCCTTTTGCCTGGGCTTCGCCCCGGACTGCGCCCCGCACGCGTCCCGCTCACGGGAGACTGAGCGTGACTTAAATGAACGCGGGGAGGAGTCGGGAAGAGGACCCAAGTGCAGTGAGTGATGATTGCGCAAAGCGCACTGGTCCTCGCAGTCCCAACGGTAATTATTCCTTTAAAAAAGCACTCGTGCCTGAGTAATAGCCGGTCAGCTCCTCCAGGGCAGTTTCAGCAAGTAGAAAGTTAAAAAAACAATGTCCTAGCCTATGAGCGGCACCCGCGAAGCAGGGGCCGCGAGGCGTTAAATACCTTGGAGAGGTGGAGTCGGGAAGAGGACCCAGGTGCAGTGAGTGATGATTGCGCAAAGCGCACTGGTCCTCGCAGTCCCAACGGTAATTATTCCTTTAAAAAAGCACTCGTGCCTGAGTAATAGCCGGCCAGCTCCTCCAGGGCAGTTTCAGCAAGTAGAAAGTTAAAAAAACAATGTCCTAGCCTACGAGCGGCTCCCGCGAAGCGGGGGCCGCGGGGCGTTAAATACCTTGGAGAGGTGGAGTCGGGAAGAGGACCCAGGTGCAGTGAGTGATGATTGCGCAAAGCGCACTGGTCCTCGCAGTCCCAACGGTAATTATTCCTTTAAAAAAGCACTCGTGCCTGAGTAATAGCCGGTCAGCTCCTCCAGGGCAGTTTCAGCAAGTAGAAAGTTAAAAAAACAATGTCCTAGCCTACGAGCGGCCCCCGTGAAGCGGGGGCCGCGAGGCGTTAAATACCTTGGAGAGGTGGAGTCGGGAAGAGGACCCAGGTGCAGTGAGTGATGATTGCGCAAAGCGCACTGGTCCTCGCAGTCCCAACGTAATTATTCCTTTAAAAAAGCACCCGTGCCTGAGTAATAGCCAGTCAGCTCCTCCAGGGCAGTTTCAGCAAGTAGAAAGTAAAAAAAACAATGTCCTAGCCTACGAGCGGCACGAAATGCTCCAAGGTGGTGTGATTGAACCAGTTGAGGCATCCAGTTAGGTGTCTCCAGTCGGAATCACGAGGAAGGCTGACAGCAAAATTAGGTTCTGTTTGGACTTGAGGTCATTAAATAAGTCTGTGGTCGCTGACACTTTTCCTCTACCTAACATCGCTGAATTGGTGTCTACGTTAAAAGTTGCAAAGTTTTTCTCGAAACTGGACCCCAAGATTGCATGACAGTTCAAAACACCGTACAGCTTTTATAATGACAGAAGGAAAATTCCAATTCACACGTCTGCCTTTTGGGCTAACTTCAGCAGCCAGCGTATTTCAGCCAATGGTTACTATACTAACATTTTTACAGGCATTGACAAAGCAGTGTTTTTTCAAGATGACATTCTAGTTTTTGAAGATTCCACCGCCGATCATAACCAGGCACTCAAATCTGTTCTGCAGAGAATTGCCGAAGCGGGCCTTACCTTTTGCAAGGAAAAATGTTCCTTTCTTGTCCAACAGATTGTGTACCTTGGGTATGAAATCTCGGCCCTAGGGATAAAGCCAAAAAAAAAAACTCTTGGAAGCGATTCAATTAGCTCCATGTTCTTCTGATAAGGACCAATTAAGGTTCTTCATGGGGCTAATAGAATATTACTCCAAATTTGTCAAGAATTTTTCAGATAAGATGTTGTCTTTAAGGCTGTTACTCAAGAAAGGTGTGAAATTTGTATGGGGTCAAGAACAAGCCACCTGTTTTAACCTTATAAAAAAAGAAATATGTGAAGCAAATCTTTTGCCTCCATTTGACATAAAGCGCACCTCTATTGTCATGGTCGATGCTAGTGCCACATGCCTGGGCGTTGTGCTTTTACAGAAATATCCTCAAGGTGAGCGAATCACTGCTTTTGCCACACGTACCCTCACTTCATCAGAACAGAACTACTCTGTTATTGAAAGAGAGGCACTTGCAGCTGCATGGGGTGTTCAGTACTTCCGCACTTACCTCTGGGGTACAAAGTTTCTTCTTAAGACTTACCACAAACCCTTGTTCGAATTTTGTCCCTTGGTGGTGCAGGAAAGGGTTCAGTCAGGTTGGCAAGACTAGCAGCCAAACTTCAAGAGTATCAATACGAAATCTCTCATGTTCAGGGCTGGAGGAACTTTCAAGCAGATTGCCTTTCCAGACTTTCTAGCAAGTGGGAGGATCTTGATGATGTGTCCCTTACAGTTACTAACGAGGAGGGATCTGTTGCCTCCGTTCAGGATGTTGTCATTGTTGGTGAGGGCACTTTTTCCCATGATGAATGGTGCAAAGCTATGGGCGGTGACCATTTCCTTAAAGAGGTTATGGACTTAGTTAAACTTGGCTCCAGACGTGAGAGTTGTGTGCCTGTTTCAGTACATTCTTTTCTCAAGGTCTTGGACGAACTGTCTATCTGCGGTGTGAGTGTCCTTATGAGGGGAGATAAATTCATTCCCCCTTCCGGTTTAAGGCCCAAACTCATCAAATTAGCTCACGAGAGGCATTTAGGACAAACTTTGACCCAACGCAGACTTAAAGCCGAATTTTGGTGGCCAGACATGGACCTGCAGGTGTCTTCCTGGATTGAGAATTGTTCTGTGTGCAAGGAGGGAGAGAAAAGACTTAAAGTCGCGGTAGGGTCAGCCATGGGTCATATTGCAACTCCTATCAGCTCGTGGCATAGTGTCTGCCTAGATTTCATAGGCCCCATGGACGAACTACCTTCTAATCAACGCTTTGCCATTGTGACTATTAATGTTTTTCAAAGTGGTTGACTGTGAGTTTTGTCAAGGATATTACCACTGAGAGTACTATCTCCTTCTTAAAAAATGTATTTCTGGAGGAAGGCTATCCTTCCGTGCTAATCACTGACAACGGCACCCAGCTAATGTCTCGTAATACGTGCTCTTTTTTGGCTGAATGCCGTGTGGTGCATCATCGCACATCTTTATAGAATCCACAGGGAAACGGTTTGTGTGAGAGAGCCAATCGTGTTGTTAAGGGCATAATTCAGATGGCTTGTGCCAGTGGAGGATTTGCACATGAGATGGTTCAAGAAATGGTTTGGGCTTATCACATTACCATACACAACCAGGAGGATAAGACCCCCTTTGAACTCATGCGTGGTAGACTCCCGGGTACGAAACGTACTCCCTCTTGGATTAAAGATTGGGTTGCCAAGGGTGGTCATCTGTGTTCTACACCGATCGTTGCTTCTCAATGCAGAAGAAGTCACATCTCCAAAGGGGATTTGGTCAAGGTCAAACCTTGTAGGCTGTCTAAGGGATTAAACAAGTTCAGAGGCCCGTTTATTGTCAAAGATGTTTTTCCTCATTATGTTGTATTAATAAATGGTGAAAAATTGAATATTCGCCTTGTGGCCTTATATCAAAGATGCAGTAATCCACTCTCTCCCTTGATTTGCTCGACTCCTGTGTTGAAAACTCACAAAACAATAGTGGTTATTTGTTCACTGAACCGGATAATGTCGCTTCTGATCCTTTGGCCGACAATCGAAGGTAGGTGGGTGATGGTGATGCCTGCGATGCGAGCAGCAATGTTCAAAATGCTCTTGTGCCTTTAGGGTCTAGGAGTGTGAGATGTCGCAGACCCCCTGCTTATTTAAATGATTATTGTTGTTAACACGGCAATGTTATTTCTTCTTTGTTTCAATTTACTTTGTGTGTAAAGGAGGAAGATGTGTTGTACACCTTCATCCTTCTCGACTTGGCCTTCAGCCTTTGTTAACCCTTTCTCTATGTTCCCTTCCTCATTTCCCCTTCTAGAATACCTGTGAGTATTCTAGCACCTGTGTACTCGGATTACACAAATGTCAGTTGTTTGTCTGGTCAGCTGGTGAAGTGTTTGCTCAGCTGTTTTTCCAAATAAACCTACATGCCTTACCTCGGAAAAGTCTCCAAGTGCTTCACTTATTTACAACAACAGACTGCATGACTGCAGTTCTCAGTAACAGAGGGCACACAGGCACTGCAGCTGCTCAGAAGATCTCATTCATCTGATCATTCATGACTGCATGCTAGCCTAAAAGCTAATTTTATAGCTTAGCATAGCAAGTGCAACAAGGATATTAAACCATCACTCAGTCTCAGGCACAATCGGTTGCTAATGCAATAAGGTAAAAAAATATATACGGTTCCCACCTTTTGTTCCTAAGCTGTAAGTGTGTAAATTTCCACCGAGATGAGACACTCTTCTAGCTTTGTCATTTATAGGATAACCACTTCCATGATAATTGTACTTGTTACAAACGCTGCCTCTCTGCTCGACAAAGAAAATATAAATGCTGTGTGCTCCTGTTTACCTTCTGTGCAGAGCGCTAAAGGACTGCTTCCTCCTATCGCTTCTCCCGCACTCTTGTGAGACAAATTAAGCAATGCAGTACATGGAAAAAGAAACATATCAGAAATTACACCCATTTGAGCAATGAGAAACTCTAAGAAGATCTTGAAACTGGTGCAAAGCACCTGATCTTTGCAGTATGCATATTAATCCTCTGCGCTACTTTATGGTGATTAAAAGCTGCTACTAGGCAAAACTCTTATCTCTCTCCAACAGGAACATTATTTACCAGTTAACTTTGATGTTTTTAAAGTTGTGGGAAAACTGCTGGACCCACAAGTAACTCTTCAGCGGGAGCTTTTACACCCATAAGTTATGTCTAAGCAAAGCACCCCCTCCTCCAGGTGCAGCTGAACCATAAGTAACAAAAAGATCTCTGTGGCAAAACCAATAAACCATTGAGCTATCTACATAAAATACAGTTTGGTTCTTTGCTGCAGGCATGTTAACCCTCTGCACTACTATATGATGAGTCAGTTCAAAACTGCCACTAGAAAGAACTCCGCTCTCTCTCCAGCAGGTTTTTGACTTACTAAGAATTACTATCAAACCAAAATTATCTGGTGGATGTGATGCAGCGCGGCTATTATAAACCCGTTCCTTACAACACTAACCCAGAAAACCCTTACACCATTCGTTCATCGGTGGGGCCCATGACACCGAAACACAAATTCACTCAGTTTGCTGGATCAGTTAAAATCTTTTACCTAAATAATAACTACACACATTATATACATCTGATTTTGGAATTGTCGGTTCTAAACATCAAGGTACTCTGCTATTTTGATTGATGGACCAACTAGTAGGAATCAGTTGATGGCGATTAAGTCCAGCTCAATCATCAAGTAAAACCATTGAACATTTTTATTGATCATATCTTTAATTCTAATAACCACAGACTCAGCTTTGAGTTAGCATGACATTTTTATCTAGATTCATTGAATAAATTGAATGAGTAAAGTTTATTAGACAATTATTCTAGACATTATTTTCATAAGCATTTAAGAAAAGATTAAATAGAAACGGAAAATACTCATTACCCTTGGCCTTAGGGCAATGACGAGAATGATTCACGAGAGCATGAATCGAAGATCGCAGGATAGGTTCCCAATACTGACTGACTGTCCCTCTAACCTCCACGGACGTATTCCCTCTCAGGATAGAATCCCGAGACGGTCTCGTTCCTTTTCCCCATCAAACGTTCGAAGTCCAAAATTAACAAAGTCTTTTCAGCATCAGAAGGAAAAATAGTCTCAACAGACGGCGTGTCGTGTTGAATAGATCGATGTAGAATAAGCGAGTCGAACGCCAACAACCCATCATTGTAAGCACAAGCTCTTTTATACCCTTTACACTAACTTGCTATACCCAAAATTGAAACCTATTAGGGGCTACATTCATTCTGATTGGTCCATTGGAGGGGGGGTGATGGTCACCTCATTGTCCTCCTTGCTCGAACCGGTTCTGCAAACAATCCATTCATACAATATTCTTGTGATTCATCAAGTCCAAATGTTCTATAACTTTGTTAATATATTTGCAACATTATTCGACAGTCATGAATTTGTTCATCTTTTGGAGTTCGAGTCTCCCATCCGTTCCCATGCATTCATGCTTAACTCTTGGCACAACTCTTGTGTTAGGTCAGTCTGGCCTTGACATCTCTCACTCCGGGCATAGGCCACACACTTGTGACTGGAACTTCCACTCTGCTCATGCACGGGGCCATCTTTATTCTGCGCATGCAATCATGTCTCTTTGCAGCGGCCATTTTCCAAGCGAGGCCTAGCAGGCCCGAACGGAGCTAATATGAAAACAACATAGCAGAAATTGAACATAGAAAATAAGCTCTTCTGTTTACCACCCACCATTCTAATGACCCGTGTTAAGTGTTATCTAGCATAAGCGACATTTAAAGCCATTTTACTTACCATCTGCGTTCATTGCCACAATATAATTCTACTACAAACATAATTCGTGCAATTTACGTCTATTTACTACACGAATCACAAACCTATGTTAATTTAATTTCACACATGTAAATAAATTAGATTTTTGCAAATGCCAGTTAGTTTCCCGTGTGTAGTGTCTAATTAAAGGTGCGTTTGTTGATTAATACATGCATTCAAACAGTTAGTATTTTTAAAGTTATGAGGTCATTAACTTCGAAGGGGTACAAACTTCTGTGTATTTCCCCTGCTCCATCAGATGCAAATCCTCTAGAAGCAACAGCACCTTGTTACTGAAACCACATAAATTCCATTCAAAGAAAATGTGCAACAGAGGCTTCTTGGGTATTGCCTCAAAAATGTGGAACTCCCCTCCACCTGAGATCAGAAGGATTCCCTCAACTGCATTTTTCAAAAATGAAGTTAAATCACTTCTTATGAATCAATTCCTGCTCTAGGTCATACAATTTGACTCAAGATCTACACTCATGACTACCACCAGACTGCCAGACGATATCTACAGTTTCATCAACTTGTCCTAGAAATGTTACTTCACACAATTCGTGAACTTACAAAGCTGATATCTCTCCTGATTATTTTGTTGTTTGCTTACCTGTGTTTTGCTTCATTTGTCCCAGATATCACCCCCGGCAACTCGTGAACTCACACAGTTGATACCTCTCTTGATTATGTTGTTTGCTTTCCTGTTTTCCTTATTTCCAATAATTTGTAAAGCGCTCTGATACCCTCACAGGTCATGTTCGCGCTATATAAAACCTTATAGATAAATTAATAAATCAGTGCTGGGAAAAATGCCTGCTGCCTCAGGCTGATAGAAGTCTATGGAATCACAATATCATGTGCTAAAACAGACACTTTGTCCATGGGCGCTGCCTTTTTGGCTGTGACGGTAGACCCCTAGCCCCAACCAGCATAAAGAGATCCTTGAAAAACAGTGGGACACTGACAGATCTTGCCACTCATGAACATTGAAGATGACTTAAATATGGATCGTGACTACATAAATGTTCTGATATTAATTCAATTGTACTTGAATGTTAGCCTTGTAACATAATAAAACTCGCTTCAATAAGGAAAACGACCAAAAAGCAACTTTTATAGAATTATTGGCTGTTGTGTCATATAACTATTAAAACAGCTCTCCTTTTTCATATTGAAACCCTTACGCGTGTATGAATTAAGTAATTCCAAATTGTCTTTTCTCATAGAAAGATTTCACTAGCAACTTCCCATTATATGAACGATTTGGTAACAGTTTCGCATGAAAAACGTCAACTTTCATTTACACACTTGGTAAAGAGCTTCTACAACGGGTGAAACACGCAGCCTAAGACAGCTCTCGAGTTGGCACCAGGCCCGGTTCTAGCGGGTGGGCCAGGCCCACCCAAACATGAGCCTGGCCCACCCAAACAGGAGCCTTGGCCCTCGCAGTGAGGGCTTGGAGGCAGGCGCGCAAAGCACAGGTCATGTGTGTCGGGCGAGACAGCTTCCCGGGTGCGCACACACACACAGACAGTTTTAGAGATTATCGCAGCGGCACCCGAGTACTTCACTGGTCTTTAAAAGACCATTTACATGTTAACGAGGCTTTGTTTATTTTTTCACCCCTTCATCGCCACATGGCAAAGGCGACAAATCCTTTCATTGACAAGGGTAACCTTTGCCTACTGTTCTGCTGCGTGGATATTTCTTTTTCTATGCAGCGCAGGAGAAAAGAAGTTTGTTTATTCCTATTCACCTTTCCTGACCCCTGCAGCTGCTTATTACATCATTCTGTGACACAAAGTTTGACCAATGGAGTAGGTAAGAGAATGTGTTACTATTTGTTTTTCGTTTTAAAATCTGCACAGGCCCAGCAGGACACATACTTCGTGTGCGCTTCATTTAAACAGTTTTTATCATTATCATGGCCGATGCAGGACAACAATAATACAAAATGCCCAGATAACGCTGGTGATTAATGATACTGCTGGAGAGCAATCCTTTGCCTGTTGGTAGTTTTTAAATGCAGATGAACTGTATTTTATGTGGAAGCTCAGTGGGTTACTGCCTTTGCCACAGAGATCATTGTGCTACTTGCAGTTCAGAAGTTACAACCCTAACATAGGACAGTGACCAATGCACTGTCATCAAAGAGCTGCATACAAACATGAATGGTATAGTTAGCACTTCGTTTTTTTTGTTTTGTGAAATAGTTAGAACTTCCCCAGTTTTTCATTATTCTAATGTTGCTAAAATGAGTATGTTTGGCTAAATGTCCATTTTTATCAGTAAAGCCAACCCCTAACCACTGGAGTACTCTTTAAATCCTGAGTTTGTGCTTCTCCAGACCAAACCCTCTTAAAATATACTGCCCACCAGTATGGATGACATGTGATTCATACACCTTGTAATCCTCATTGGCTTATGTGACATTCCCTGTAGACTGATTTACATTCTTGTATGAGTCATAGTCTCTGTATAGTGTGGTTGGTGTAAATTACTGAATCACACTACACTGAAATGAGTAGCGCTATACAACAAATGAAATGCATATGAGAGAGGGGCTACATAAAGATGAGGGGCACTGTTGGAGGGTAGCAGTGAGGGAATCCGAGGATGAGGTAGTGGGAGGGGCTATGGAGTGATGAGGGGCACTGTTGGAGGGTGGCAGTGAGGAAATCTGAGGAAGAGGTCGTGGAGGGGGGAGCTAGGGAGAGATGAGGGGCACTGCTGGAGGGTGGTAGTGAGGGAGTCTGAGGAGGAGGTCATGAGGGTTATGGGCTACAGAGAGATGAGGGGCACTGGTGAAGGGTGGCAGTGAGGGAATCCTAGGAGGAGGTAGTGGGAGGGGCTCTGGAGCGATGAGGGGCACTGTTGGAGAGTGGCAATGAGGGAATCCGAGGAAGAGGTCATGGGGTGGAGGGGGGAGCTAGGGAGAGATGAGGGGCACTGCTGGAGGGTGGTAGTGAGGGAGTCTGAGGAGGAGGTCATGAGGGGGATGGGCTACAGAGAGATGAGGGGCACTGCTGGAGGGTGGCAGTGAGGGAATCAGAGTAGGAGGTCATGAGGGGTAGGGGCTATGGGGAGACACTTGTGGCGTGTGGCAGTGAGAGAATCTGAGGAGGAGGTCAATAGGGGGGGCCATGGAGGGATGAGGGGCCCTGTTGGAAGGTGGTAGTAAAGGTATTTACGGAGAAAGAGGTTTTTAGTGCGGCGCCAAAAAAGACTTTTGCATCAGCGCTAAAGTCATGGCCTTTCTGTTTTTGTTTATTTAATTAGCAATCGGGTCATAAGGGCTACTGTGGAACATACTTTAAAGTGTGTGCTAATTATATTTACTGCTATATGCAATGTTTTAAGTTTGAAGGTTATTTTACTAATGTTTTTACCGGGAAAAATGAAAGTGGAGCCCGATGGTGCCTGATATGGGGCTGGGGCCCCAGGTCAGCTATGAGATAAGGTGCACTGGAGAGGAGTAGTGGATAATCAAGCCTCTTAAGGGAGTGCGTTGCAGAGTACGGGGTCAGGTGGAGGTAGTAATAAAGAGGGATTCTCCCTGAAGGCTCGCACAGAAGGAGCCCGAGAAGCAACACTTGCCTGACACTCCCACCTCCGAAACCTCCTCTTCCCATCAAAGGAACATTACATGGAAAAAACACTTTTTGAGAGTGATAATATTTAGAAAGAGATCTGGAAAAGATTGCGCTTTACTGGGCCTTGTAAGACTAAGAAGAGATAAAGGAGGGCCCTGAAGCAGGCCTACCTAGACATATATGCGACAAATCGAGCCCTAAGTGGCCCACCCAAATGCACCCTTGGCCTACCCAAATAAAAATTCCTGGAGCCGGGCCTGGTTGGCACTCATTACCTCTCAGCAGCAAACAGAAGGCAGGAGTGAGGGTAGACAAGATGCCAAACCTGCAACGCGATTGCAGTCAGAGAGTGTCTAATATCAATTTCACTGCCCTTGGCATCTGTGTGAATTAGTCCACATCACATCTTCCGATGTCTGCGCTGCAACAGCCGGCCCACTAATCTGCCTTGGAACTTTATTTTCTTGCACACAGAAAAATTCACGATTGCACATGGGGCTGAACCAGGGCCATAAACCGAACATCGAGTTAAGCTTTGCCTCACATCCAAACTTTTTAGGCCATGGATGGCGAAGCCTGGAGGGCAGAGAGCCTAAAACAGCTTTCAAAATGCAGATCTACCCCAAAGAGACGAAAGGACAAACTCCTTGCATCTTTTGATTAAATGTGTACACGGAGTTCTTTTAAGATCAGGTAATTATCCAAAAGAATGTCAATCTTGGCTTACGTACACACAGCGGACCCTTCATATCCAGCCTCCATTCTGTCACTGGCTTGGCCTGGTGATACCCCACCTCTCCATCAGACAACAAGGGGTACAGTGGACTCATGCAGTGACGAAGTACAGAACACGCATTGAAGTGGATAAAGATGAAAACACACCGACTGCTCATACAGACATGACTGCAGTTTTATGCATTGGTTATCGAATCCTTGTACTTTGCTCATGCCTGAATAAGCAACATAAATTGTGACTGGCAGAACAGAGCTCGCCTCCAACTGCTGACACAGCAAATTCTGCTGAAAATGTAATGACAGTGTTCAGCAACACGAGCTGCTTGAAGACTACAGTGTAAACTAGTCCCAGTGACTCCCTCCATACACTACAAATGTGAACCTAGGACCGCCCCGTGTTACAGTTAGCGCTCTAGCGTTACACCTAGAGCGCTGCAGGACACGGGTAGGTTGCGCTCACGTCGGAGACGTGAGCGCGTATATAAATAATAAACGGGCGGGCGAAGCAGTTAGTTCGCGCCCAACTGAATAACGAAGTGTAGTGTGTTCATTGCGCTGCGCGCACGCTAGGCCCCCCCCTGACTTCCCAGACCACAAGGGGGCTGACCCAGGGCCCTACCCTTCCTAGGCAGAGGTCAGGGAGTGAGAACACCACACTGGCGACGAGGGGTGACTACTGAACCCCAGGAACTCCTGCTACCGGCTGCACAGCCTAGGAGGCCTCGCCTGACGGCGCAGCGAGCTACAACTGCCCACGTGCGGCTACCGACTGCTCAAGTGAGTGCACGACGACCCCTGCTCACACGTTGGTGGTTTCGACACCGCCATGGGCGATGATGAGACGCCCGGCCCTGCAAGGGCGCTGCCCCATCACCCCGCTTCAGGAGTGCTGCCTCCTTTTAGCGAAGCCGCAGACCCCACGACCGCGGCTCCGCGGTGGCAGACATGGCTGGGGTGGCTGGAAAACTACTTTGTTGGGTCCAGAGAGACGGATGGAGCAGTGAAACGCTCCCTACTACTTCACTACGCGGGAGAAGAGATTTACCTTCTGTTCAAGCACCTGCCCGACACGGGATCCCCGACGGACTATGCAGCGGCGGTTGCGGCCTTGAACGCACATTTTGACCCCCAAGTCAACCCTGATTACGAGCACTTCAAACTTCGCCAAGCGAAACAGCGCGAAGGAGAGTCGGTTGACGCGTTCCACGCGAGGCTGAGGGTTCTCGCAGACACGCACCTGGTCGGAGACCGGGCTAAAGAGGAAATCAGGGCGCAGCTGATCTTGGGGATCAGGAGTAAGACGCTACGAGGCATGATACTTCGCAAGCCCAACATCGCGATGAACGACATCCTCGTCCTAGCCAGGACTCACGACCTGTCAGCGGCACGCGCAGAGGAAATGGATCTGGCCCTAGTGAAAGGAGCTGCCAGTACCGTGGAAGTGAAAGTGGAGAAAGCGGCCGCAGTCCGGAGAAAAGAACGGCCGCCAAAGCCCCGCGACCGGCGGGCCCCCGATCAAGCCAAGCAATGTGGGTACTGTGGATACGACAAACACCCCCTCAAAGCATGCCCGGCTCGAGGGAAAAGATGCACCAACTGTGGCATCGACAACCATTTCGCGTCGGTCTGTCGCAGGAAGACGCAACGGAGCAGCCACAAGCGAGACAAGCCAGTGAGGAAGCTGGTACGGCAACTGTCACACACGTCACTATCGTCGCAGCCATGGCCCAGGAGGGAACAAGCCAGGGAATACCCAGACTCAGACACTGAGTCCGACGATGAGGGAGAAACGTACCTTGTGTCATTCACCAGAGCCCTCAAAAGCACCCGGCGACCTCAGCCACGCTGTGACATATTGATAGCTGGATCGGAGGTGAACGCTGTGATAGACACCGGTGCGTCGGTGACGGTGATGGGTGTGCAACAGTACAACCGCCTCAGACCAAGGCCAGAGCTACGACCGTCGAAGGCCAAGATCTTCGCTTATGGAAGTGACACGCCGCTTCCGCTGAAGGGAAAGATGACGGTAGCAGTACAGTCAGAGAAGGCGGAAATCGTCATCGACGTTCATGTCATCAACCAGGAAGTAGACACACTTCTCAGCGGCCACGCAGCAGAGGATCTAGGACTGATCACATTCCTCAGAGTGGTCCAAGACCGGCAAGTCGAAGACCTGTTGGAAGCATTTCAAGGCCTGTTCTCATGACTAGGGAAGATCAAAAGGCCGCCCCCGTACGGCTTCACATAGACCCCGCTGTGCAACCGACAGCCCTCCGGCACAGGTGCATCCCGTTTCACTTACGCCCGTTAGTAGAAGAGGAGCTCCGACGACTGGAAGAACAGGGCGTCATAGAGAAGGTCACGGGACCCACACCATGGGTGTCACCGATGGTGATAGCTGAGAAGCCACGACAACCCGGGAAGATCCGACTATGCATCGACATGCGCCTCCCAAACAAGGCCATCACAAGGGAGAGACACATCACACCAACCATGGACGACATTGTATCCGATCTGAACGGCGCCAGATGGTTCTCGAAACTAGACTTAAATGCGGGGTACCACCAACTCACCCTAGCTAAGGAGAGCCGGTACATTACCACCTTCAGCACGCACTTGGGGTTACGGCGGTACAGACACTTGAATTTCGGGATCTCATCAGCTGCCGAAATCTTTCAAAACACGATTAGAGACATCCTGGTCGGACTGCCTGGCGTCCTGAACGTGAGTGATGATATCCTCATCTACTCCAAAACAGTGGAGGAGCACTACCGACACGTACGGGCCACCCTCGCGTGCCTCCAAGAGTACGGAGTCACCCTACACCGAGAGAAGTGCCAATTGTTCCAACAAAAGATTGAATTCTTTGGCTACATCTTTACCAAGGAAGGCATCCAAGTAGACCCTCGAAAGTCGCAAGCCATCAAAACGGCCGCGGCCCCCGCATCAGTGGCGGAAGTGCGCTGCTTTCTAGGGATGGCCACATACTGCGGAAGGTTCGTCCCAAATCTGGCCACCCTGGCTGAGCCCCTGAGACGCCTTACCAAGACCGACGTGGCGTGGCAGTGGACTGACGCCGAAGAACAGGCTTTTGAGGCGATCAAGGAAGCGCTTCTAGACCAGACAACACTGGTCTATTTTGACCCGACCAAGAAGACCGAGATCTTGGTGGATGCCAGCCCTGTAGGGCTAGGGGCAGTCCTAACGCAAGAACAGGAACGGGGGCAATGGGCAACTCTGGCGTATGCTAGCAAGGCCCTCACCGACACGGAGAAGCGATACTCCCAAATCGAGCGGGAAGCGCTGGCGATCCGGTGGGGCTGCCGTCATTTCCATCTGTGCGTATGTGGACACCCGTTCACAGTGGTGACCGACCATCAGCCGCTGGTGCCGCTATTCCGGGGAACAGCACCACACCCGCCCCCACGCATAGAGCGGTGGGTCATCGGTTTGCAACAGTATCACCTAAGTGTAGTATACCGGCCAGGGGCCAACAACCCGGCAGATTTCCTGTCCCGCCACCCAGGACACGGCAGTGAACCCGAGCACAGGGGGAACAACCTTTACAACGCAACTTTTACAACGCACTACCATTACAACGCATTTTTTACAACGCATAATCCATTACAACGCATGATATTACAACGCATGACACTACAACGCATTTTTAAAAACTACCATTACAACGCATTCCATTACAACGCATACTACCATTACAACGCATACCATTACAACGCATAATATTACACTATACTATCCAACACTTACCCTACTGATGCACCCCCTGGAGTTAGAATAGTAATTTTTACCCCTATACTATCCAACACTTACCCTACTGATGCACCCCCTGGAGTTAGAATAGTAATTTTTACCCCTATACTATCCAACACTTTCCCTACTGATGCACCCCCTGGAGTTAGAATAGTAATTTTTACCCCTATACTATCCAACACTTACCCTACTGATGCACCCCCTGGAGTTAGAATAGTAATTTTTACCCCTATACTATCCAACACTTACCCTACTGATGCACCCCCTGGAGTTAGAATAGTAATTTTTACCCCTATACTATCCAACACTTACCCTACTGATGCACCCCCTGGAGTTAGAATAGTAATTTTTACCCCTATACTATCCAACACTTACCCTACTGATGCACCCCCTGGAGTTAGAATAGTAATTTTTACCCCTATACTATCCAACACTTACCCTACTGATGCACCCCCTGGAGTTAGAATAGTAATTTTTACCCCTATACTATCCAACACTTACCCTACTGATGCATCCCCTGGAGTTAGAATAGTAATTTTTACCCCTATACTATCCAACACTTTCCCTACTGATGCACCCCCTGGAGTTAGAATAGTAATTTTTACCCCTATACTATCCAACACTTACCCTACTGATGCACCCCCTGGAGTTAGAATAGTAATTTTTACCCCTATACTATCCAACACTTTCCCTACTGTTGCACCCCCTGGAGTTAGAATAGTAATTTTTACCCCTACACTATCCAACACTTACCCTACTGTTGCACCCCCTGGAGTTAGAATAGTAATTTTTACCCCTACACTATCCAACACTTACCCTACTGTTGCACCCCCTGGAGTTAGAATAGTAATTTTTACCCCTACACTATCCAACACTTACCCTACTGTTGCACCCCCTGGAGTTAGAATAGTAATTTTTACCCCTACACTATCCAACACTTACCCTACTGTTGCACCCCCTGGAGTTAGAATAGTAATTTTTACCCCTATACTATCTAATACTTACCTTAAATGTAATTTAATATTATGCGTTGTAATGGTATGCGTTGTAAAGGTAGTATGCGTTGTAATGGTAGTGCGTTGTAAAGGTATTTTTTTAAAATGCGTTGTAGTGTCATGCGTTGTAATGTCATGCGTTGTAATGGATTATGCGTTGTAAAAAATGCGTTGTAAGTGCATGCGTTGTAATAGTGTGCGTTGTAACGTCATACATCCCGAGCACAGAGACGCTGAGGACGAAGCCGAGGAGCACCTTGACATGGTGGCGGCACTGACGTGTCCCCAGGCCATCATGCTTGAAGAGCTCCGAGAAGTAGCCGACCAAGACCCCGTGATGGGCAAGGTCAAGAACACCATCCTCGAGGGAACCTGGCAGTCGTTTCTGCAAACGGCGAACTCGTGGGCCAGTGGAGACCGAGAGGACCTTCAACACATGTGGAGGGTACGCCACGAGCTGAGCGTGACCAGAGGGGGACTCCTTCTAAGAGGTTCCCGAATCGTCGTCCCAGGGGCACTCCGGACAAGAGCGACACAGTTAGCCCACAAGGGACACCAGGGTACAGAGAAGATGAAAGCCCGGATGAGGGAGAAGGTTTGGTTTCGGGCATGGACGACTATGTCACTGACACTGTCCGGAGCTGCCAGTCATGCCAGCTAACAGGGGAGGCCCAACCACCGGCACCCATCATAACTGAAGAGCATGGGCGTACCCCCTGGGAAAAGATCAGCGTGGACTTTGGGAGCCTGCCCGACGGGCGAGTCACCCTAGTCGTCGTTGACAGTTACTCGAAATACCCCATTGCAGAGGCCCTACCGTCCAGCACCTTCGTACATGTGAAGCCTGCCCTGGAGAAGATATTTGGGATGTTCGGATACCCCGAGGAACTGCGGAGTGACAACGGACCCCCATTCCAAGGACACGAGTTCGAAGAACTCCTGAAGTCACACGGCATCAGACACAGGCGCATCACCCCGCAATGGCCCCAAGCCAACGGGGAGGTGGAGCAGTTCATGCGCACCATCAATAAGATACTGCGAATCGCCGTGTCCGAACAACTAGGCAAGAGCTACAGCGATTCCTAGGGGAATACCGCAGCACTCCCCAATGCTCCACCCGACAAGCCCCCTGGGCACTGATGTTCCAAGGAGCTCGCAGGGATGGGCTGCCAGTAGCCCCAGGCTGGGTAGCGCCGCCCTTCAGTGAGGAAGAAGCTTTCCGAAGGCGCCAAAGGCGAAACAACAGAGTCAGTGAGGCACGGAGGGCTGTGACCCGAGAAGTTCAAGCCGGAGATACGGTGGTCCTAAAAGAGCGCCGGCCAGGAGGAAAGTTTAAGACTCGATATGAAAGAGGGTACTGGAGAGTGGTCGACCGCCGAGGAAACCATGGTGACCGCGCGTCGAGGGAGAGACCTGGTCACCCAGAACATATTGTGGTTCAAGGTGGTGAGGAGACCCGCGGATGACCAAGAGACGGCAGATCTCGAAGTAGACCACGATTCTGGGGACGCCCCGTGGGACACATCCCGCTCCGACCCACGGAGCAACACAGAGTCTGAGCCAGGCGGCGCCGACGGCACAGGTGGTGGGCCAAGGCAAGAGGTGCCACCTGAAACATCGGCCCCGGGCGCACGAAGGGCCACCAGGTATGAGCTGAGGGAGAACCCCAGGCCCAGCAGTAGGCTGAGAGACTTTGCGTGCCAAGTAAGTGATGCGGCGAAGCAACAAGTGAACTGTTGTCAAGGACTGAGTTGAGAAGGGATGTTACAGTTAGCGCTCTAGCGTTTCAGCTAGAACGCTGCAGGACACGCGTAGGTTGCGCTCACGTCGGAGACGTGAGCGCGTATATAAATTATAAACGGGCGGGCAAAGCAGTTAGTTCGCGCCCAACTGAATAACGAAGTGTAGTGTGTTCATTGCGCTGCGCGCACGCTAGGCCCTCCCTGACTTCCCAGACCACAAGGGGGCTGACCCAGGGCCCTACCCTTCCTAGGCAGAGGTCAGGGAGTGAGAACACCACACCCCGTACTGTTGCTTGTGCCGAGATTCTCTTGCCTCCAGCACTTGCACAGTCTCCCAGAAACGATGGCAGACAGGTCCCCGACATGGTATCCACTCCATGATGTTCCCAAGCAAGTGTCTGAGCTCCTTCCCGCTGGTTCCTGGGCGACCTAACCTAAGCAAGTCGCTCGAACTTGCGCATTGAGCAGTTGATGAACCAGACGAGAAACGAAGCCAAATCGCCCACAAAAACTCACCTAAAACAAACAAATTCTTAGAACGATGACGAGATATTTAACTTGTGCAGGAACGGCACCGTACGTAGAAAGAGCCGACATACTGCATTAGAAATCATTCTGAAAGACATAGAATAGGGGCGAAGATGGCGGCTGCATAAGACGGCCGTAGGTGGCTCCCGAAGGTGGCGGTCGTAATCTGAAAAATAGACAATGCGGCGGTAAATATGCAAAAACTCCAACAAGTCATTGGATCCCTGGAACTTGCCAGGATCTTTAGTCCCATTATTGGCAACACACCCCACCCACACCACAACAGAATATGCACGCATAAATAAATACACAACACAACTTTTGTTTGGGAAAAATATTGCTGCAGGTTTATTCCATACAAAAGTATTCAATATGGTGGGTTATCTTACGGGCGATCCAAGGGCAGGCAGCTGTACTAAACTATGCTGCCCTGCCCGCCTGATGAGCCAAGCACTGTGGAGAATCCAATCAGCGCTACCCTTTTGGGGGTGATCCCCTTACTGGATCATGTGACACATTGGTCCCTTATTACTCACGCCCCTTTCAGGGCGGAGCGTAGCAAGGCAAGCCCCCGGTTGTTCAGGCCCCCAACCGCCCGAAGGACTAACGGGGCGCCGACGTAATTATTCCAGGCCTCTCTGCTGAAGTTCCTGGGATTTGGCTCTGGCACCCCAATTGTGCTCTTGCAGAGGTACCGTTCTGTACCCATATGCTTCCAGATCGCCCTATAACTCCGCCACAGCTCTGGAGGCTGCCACCGTTGCCTAAAGAGCCCCCCCACCAAACAGTTCCTTCCTCGCTGCAAGCTGTAATTTCCCGGGCCTCATTCATGTCCAGTCGGAACAGATCCAGGCCCACCTGTGGCATGAACTTTGTCAAAATAACCTTTGGTGTTCGCCCGGCATAGCCCCTGTCTGATGAAGCCAGAGCCCCTTGCTCTGCGAACTTGCGCATGGAGCGGCTTACTCTTCTCTGGGAATGTACCAAAACCTCGCATGGCCTGCAAGAATGTGATGGCCTCCCAGGATGGAGCTCTAATCTTAAACATCGCTATCTTCCTTCAAGCTGAAGAGGCTCCCATCTCCTGCAACCTGTAGTTGCAGTTCTTCTAGCCTTTCGTGCACCCTAACACCTGCTTCCCCAATTCATGGAACAGCAACACACTTGTTTACAGGACCGCTTCCACAACCTGCCTATATACTTGGCTATGCGGACGGGGCATTTAGTGCATCACTGAAGCGACCCGTAACCTGACCTGGGGGCAGAGTGCACCTACTTTGTTGCAGTTGACCAGACATGTGCACGGCCCTCTCTATTAATAAACCTTGGCGAACAAAACTGTTTTCCGCCTAGCGCACACTATTGTACTCACAACAACAATTTGGAGAGAACTTACGCCTACTACCAGACTTGCTTAACTAACGCTCTATCACAGATGCCCACGTACCTGCTAACCAGCTGTGACCCATGTGACTCATGGCCAGCATACTGCTGGCCATGTGTACAGCTGCTGGCGTAATAAGGGAATCTCCCATTGCAACTTGCAATGAAACAATGCCCGCTTGAATGTGCTATGTTGTAAGCGATCAAGTGATGACATCTCTCTTCCCCTTGAAAAGATACCACAAACCGCACTGGTCACTAGAACCTTAAGCAGCACCCAAATTTCACCTGGGCATACCTCTGAGAATGGCTCTGCACCGCTGTAAGGCCAGAGACACACATTTCTTAAACATATTCGCTGGGTTTGCCACTTGGCACCCTTCTGGTTGGTGATACGGAACCTCCTACCCAGCATAAGCTGACAGTCTTGGGTTGCCGTCATACCACCTGTGTCCCTTGAATCACCCCCATTTCCTCCCCGCAATACTCATACTGCTAAGTGGGCAATCAATTCAACGTCCCTCCTTTCCTGACAGACTGGTGCCTGTTCAGTTATATCTGTGGTGACTGCACCCAGACTTCCCATGCAGCTTTGCTGCTAACAATGTGAGCAGTTGCTGACTTTGAGGGAATCTCACGCTTGCAACTACAGTGATTATTTAAATTATTATGATACTGAGTGTCTGGTTGAACTATGCACAAGTAATTGACACTCTCCCACGTGCAGTTGCTGAGAAACGTTTTAGACTAGTCCATCAAATTCAGCCAGCCACCCCCTGGATGGAGACTTGCACTCCCAAACTTCAGACAAGACCGTGGGACTAGGAGGGGAACAATATGTACCAATACTTGCCCTTTATTGAATACTTGGAATGCCAAATGTTCCTTAATACATTGTAGCCTATTTGTGCTTCAACTTTAACTTACTGCTCCAACCCAGTTAGCTAGGGTGCCATCCCCTTGCCAATCACTCCTGACAAGATGTGCCAATGCAGGTAGAAGAAAGTTATCCATCCAGCCTTACTTCCTATCCCAGCTATCTGAGAAAATTGGTGGAAGATGCATGTTTGAACTGGCAGCTGATCCTGTTACTTACGCCTGCAAATGCTCTGCTCAGAGCAGTCCTCTAGACAAGGTCTCCCCTTGAAAGGCGGTGTCAACAGACCTCCAAGCACTTAAGGCGGAACCTCCGGGTAGGGCTCTAATCTAACAGATGCCACTTGCATCGGAAACCGCATCTGGCTGTGAGCTGCTCGGTGCTACTGATGCCTCGGCGCTTCCTGACCCTCAGCCAGCTCACCCTAATACAATCCGCTCGTGGCTGGGACTGAACCGTGCGGCGAAAGCACAAGATATCCTAGCCTGACCTCAGCTCTTCAACCGACTCCCACACAAGAACCTCCCACAGACCTTGTGGCCTAAAACATTCGCCCTGTGGGGCAGTTGCGAATGGACTGCAAACAACTCCTAGGCATTCTCTACCAATGTTGTCAATATAGTTAATGATTGGATAGGGTATGCAACTAAGCCTGGCCGAACCCACCTTTCTAGTAAGGAGAAGGGAGTACACACTTAAGCTGACACCAGCCCACCCACTAGGTGGTTAGGCAGAGACTTTGGCTTAGCCCCGAGGCAGTGTAACTGTAAGTACCAACCGCACTCTCACCGTGGCACACTACAGAGAGACTCCATCCCAGGTTATTTTAATTACCCTGGAAACAGCAAAAAATTCTAACCTTACCCTGAAAAGTTACCATCACTGGCCCAGAAACGAGCAAACGATGCCGGGCAACTCAGCAGTATCCCTCAAACTTTCCTGCTGGTATTTGCTCAAGACTGGCAGCTAATAGCTTATTACCCCGTGTGACCCCTGCTTGTCATCCTTGCAAGAGGTGGGCCTTAAGGGCTACCTCTCATGCACCATTTTGTACCTGTACCTTTTAAACGACCTTTGTCGTGCTGCAGTCGCCTAATGATTCTGGCCCTGCACTAGAAGCTCCCACTTCTGCGTTGGACCAAAACAGTTCCCCAGGAACCTCCTCCTCAGTCATCGCACCCAGTTATGTAATCAACGCGCATTATTCCACCTGCCTCAAGCAGGACTATGGACTCAAAAATTCACATCAGGAGTCATGACCCCTACGCAGGAAACGGGCGGGCTCAACCCAAACCTACTGATGCTCAACTGCTTGCTAAATGTTCACTTTTTAATCAAATAAAACCACTCTGAAAAACCTTGGCTGCAATACCATAGGTCGCTACTCTTATAATTGAATGAAGGCATTATTCATTCATGTTCCGTCAAAGTGAGAACCACTGCCCCCTAGTGGCCTTCCCACTTTATGGCACCCAGGCAGTACAAATTGGCTTAACCACCAATAATCGAGGAAAGGAAAGGCAAGCTCCACCCTGGCTTGTGCAGCCCCACTGCGTTGCCAAGCAACCGATATTAGGATGTGTGTATAACCTTAATAATTACTTGACTTTCAGCCATCCGAATGAGGTTGGCTTTGAGCATAATGGAGACTGCCTTCCCTGTAGAACAACTCATGATACTACTTTATCGGCGATGCTAGCTCGGGAACGGTGTAGCAATGCCCTCGGGTGGCCTGAATGCGTAAATAGCTGACCCGCGGTGGGCTCCGTGCTTTCTGTGAAAACATTTAAACGGATTCCACATAAACCTTGAGCCTAGCTGTGAACCTATACATGCCATGAGTGCAGCCACCCGTCCCTGAATGCCACATAACATTTGTAACTAGACTACTTGCCGGGATGCCGTGACCACTGTCGTTAGAAGCTATGTGCTACTTCTACGTGCGTGCTTCGGTTATTTGATCATGGCTCCAGTTGCTGCTGTTGCATTCTAACTAGCTGGCAATTAAAGGACATGGGAGGAGGTCTGTTTGAATTTGTAAAATGGACCAGTGCTGTGTCTGGTGGGTGCTACCCTCCGTGGGTGTTTCCTGTCCTTACCACAGAAGGAGGAAAGGCAGGTAAATGTAATTGACCTTGCTGTGCCTAACATAACGTGTTGGTGCTCACCTCCACTACCCAAGGTATATCCCAACGCTGCTTGCAGGTCTTATTGCTAGCCCAGTTAATGGTACTTATTTTATTGCCCTCAGAGGGCGGCAGGAGGCCACTAAAGTTTGCACCAAGCAAAGCTCCAGCCATGCTGCAAGTCCCAATAACATCACAGCTACTAACCCAAGCAATTGGGTAAGTGTGACAATTCAGACTTTTCCAGGCCCCCAGAGCTACAATAATGGCATGGGCAGCAGGGAATAGTAATTTTAATGTATATTGAATTAGTAATTGTCCGATGTTGTGGTCAACTCAGAATAGAGAGACAAGGTCAAGTAGTGGCGATCTGCCACCATCGCCGGCATTGATAATTACATGACGGTGCCGAGTACCAGAAACCACCCGGTCGAATCTATCAATTAATACCGGATAATGATTACCTGCAATTATAGAATTGCAACACCCTTACAACGATAGCGAGGACTTGAAAATGTTTTTTAGAGCCACCCCGTGGCCTACTGGTTCTGACCCGAACACTTGCTCCGTCTTTGTCATAGGATTAAAATATGCAAGCCGATCCCAATGCTTAGCGAAGCGTGTCACCTAGTTCAACCTTTTTTGTCATTGAGTCCCATATATGATCAACCCTTAACCTTGTACCTACAGCAAGCCAGGGCCCTTGACCTTGTCGATGGTGTAAAGGAGGGGCAGGCGCAATGAATTCTTCCCTCGAGCTGGGTGCTACCGTTTATGAAGAGCACTGATCCAGCTCAGAGCCGCAGGGAGCATCAGCTTTACTGATGGCATCACGGAAGGGGGTGCCCTGGCCAGGTCCCTCAAGGGGTCAACAATCTGATTCCCCATAGTGCTTCCTATTGGCATGCTTAAAACACAGACACCGTCATGCCGATTGGAGCACTTCGATAATAATAATTCACGGTTGCCATGCAATCGGATTACTTTAGAAACAACCCTCCGTTACAATCAACCTTCGACACAGAACATCCCTTAACACAGATCCGCACGAAGCCGAAAAAGAGTATGGCACCACGGACAAAGAAACCACATTCTTGGTCATTCAATTTACCCTCACTTGCATAAATCACAGACTACCTCATGCAAATTTCAAAAACCTGAGCGCAATTTTGTAGCTGCCAAACCGATATAGCGCAACGTGCCTTGTAATACTATGGCCTAAACATACGATTCACCCTTTGTAAATATGGACACCCGTAACAAAGATGCGCACGTAAAAAAACTCACATCGCTCTACAATATGCAACAATAGCCGCGTGTTAAAATTGAATAAGACATTACCGCTTCGTGGCAATAAGCCACATTTGCACAATGTTAATTCTCATACCATGCACCGTTATTTACATTTGGAAACCTGTAGAAAAAAGGCGCACGTAACGGAGTCATCACCTCGCGCTCAATATGCGGACAATTGCAGGGCGTGAAAATTGCATGAATAAAATAACACTTTGTGGCAATGTGGAACATGTGCACATTGCTATTCAACATACAATTACAATTAGTAGCACCTCTTTCGCAGCACAGACTGAAGGCGCCCGGCGTGAACTGCTCAAAATTCATAGAAAGGCCTCGACAGGCTCTCCTCTGCACACAACTCGCCCTGTTGTCCCCCACATAAAGCATACAACTACCCACTCCGGACAAGTGACAAGTTGCAAGTGTTCGCTTGGTGCATATAAAACAACCTTTACAAACGGGGCACTGTTGACGCGTTCTCACTTATGAAAGTTATACTTATAAACATTGGACACGTGGAAAACAAGCCTCAAAGGTCCAACATGCCTACAGCACCTGGTATTCCCAGGCAGTCTCCCATCCAAGTACTAACCGGGCCCTACCCTGCTTAGCTTCAGAGATCGGACGAGATTGGGCACATTCAGGGTGGTATGTGTGGTCAGTGTGGGCATACCTGGGACACCAGATGCCGTGGTGCTGTGTCTGGCGCTCAAGCCCACTGAAGAAGGACGAGACACCCGCCCCTTGGAGCCCAAACGTTGATCCCTTAGCACCTTTATTTATTTATTTATTTTCTTCCACTTGAGATCCCCCAGTCGCAATACCCCAGGATACATAACTTTTTTAATAGGCACCCAGAGATATGTGGTTTGCCCCGGGTTAGAGACTGGAGCTAACTGTGCCCACCAGGTGGGCTTCCCACTGTCACCATTGCCATGATCGGCCAGACTCCAAGAAAACAAGTCAGTTTTCAAGGAGGGGAATTTTTCTAAGCCATCAGATAAGAACACTGTTGTCGCAGGAGAGCATCCTCCCTAAACTGAGTCGGCAGGACAGGGTATGGCAGGCATTAAAACTTTATTATTGAATTCAAAACTAACCCCTAGCACGAGGACTTGGACCAGGTGATGCCCCGACTGAACCAGAGGCCCGCTCGCGGACCGGGGTACTCAATTTGGGAGTAGCAGGACGAGGGAGAGTCGGCTTAGCCCGGACTCGATCCCAGTAACCTCCAGATTATGCATAGATCACAGCCTGCGATCTGTAAAGCGGGCACCGATGGGCGCTAAAGGCATCGCCACACTCGCTCCTGACCCCACCGCGGCCACACCCAACCCCGGGCCGACAGGCAGTCCCCACAAGCTCCGGACACGCCGCTCGCCACATGTGAGTCCGCACAACTGCATCCTGCGTCGACAACCTCCCCGCGTGAGTGCCTCCAATGAAGCTCTAGTCGTTTTTCCCCCTTCCTTTCTTCCGCTCAAGCTGTAGCACAGCCCGTGAAACAAACACACCTCTGGACTCCCGCGCGCCGTGCCTCACTACTGACAACGGGCTCCTGTGTCTGTAGAAGCAGACAGTGCATGCAAGTGGGACGCCGCAGCAGGGCAGCAAAGCGCCATCCCGTTGATATTCCCATAGGCTCACCACCTGTCCACAGCACCATGCAGAGAGTGGAGCGATGCTCCACTGCCTCTGAGCAGGGTTGACTCTACACCCCACGTGGCAACGACGGGAGCGCGGCAGCCGAGCCCGTCAGACCACCAAAGCCAACCTCAAAACACCGACAGAAGTGCCCCCTCCACTCACAAGAATGTGTCACTCAAAGTGCCACACCCGAGGCACTGAAATGCCACACGTGAACTCCCTGCAGCCATGGGAATACCACACACATACAGACGGGAAACTCGGAAGCCACGGCCTCCCCACCACGAAAGGGTCCGATCTCAGAAAAACAATGCCGAAACCTCCGCGCTACAAACAGTGCCGCTGAATTACCACTCCGCAGCAACACCTGGGAAAGGGTTCAATCCAGACAGTGACACAAAACAATCCCCTGCCTGCAGTCTGCGGCCCGCCCACAGGCGCGCCACTGGCCGCTGCTCGCCGGGAGACTCCAAGCGCTCGACAAAGGAGCCTGGCTGGCCCCAGGGCTGAAAAGGAAAGCAGTTCATGGGGCCAGAGAAAATAGAAAGGCACGCCAAACAAAACGTTGAACCGACTCGGTGTGCCCCCGCTCCGACAGATGCGTGGCCCGGACCGCCGTCCCATCCATGAACAAGAGGCGACCCGAGTGAGGCCGCGACGAGAGGCCACCGTGCCTCTCACCGACATGGCCGACCGCTGCAATCCAGAGTCTAACGCTCTCAAATTAGCTATTTTAGACTGCTAATGACACCACACTCACCGCAGCATACAACGCACACCGCAGTATTGGCTGACCCAGGGACACGACACAAAGGCTGCATTCAGCCGGGGGCCGCAAGCCACCCTATTGGCGCTAACTGTTCCACGGCCCAAAACAACCCTGAAATAGACCTCAGTGCGCCGCCCCCCCCACCTCGTGTGCCACTTGCCCTCTGAGCCCCTCAGCACCGAGGGAGAGGCCCCAACTTCACAGCCAGCCATTCCCGGGAGGGTCAGACCCTCGCCCGCTTGGGCCACAGACAAAACAGCCATGTTTAACTGCCGTTGACCCGGGGAGGGACACCAGGCGAGGACCCAGCAGCTCAGGCAGAGTGTCACAAATTTGGAGAGGGGGAGGGCAAACAGTCGCACTCACCGCAAGCAAACCGACGAACCCGGAGTCGACTGAACAGACGGCGTGTCCGGCGCAAAGAGGACGCCAAGATGGCCGGGGGAGGCATAAATACCTCCCCACCTCCTCAGAGCACCGGAAGTGACGCGCCTCTCGTGTCTGGTAAGGGGACTCCTCCTCAAGTCCTCCATTATTCGTGGGGGTGGGGAAGTGCCCAAATGGGACTAAAGGGGCCGCCCGTTGAGGGTGGCCCCCTGCGGGGGGCCGCGGGCAGCCGCAATCTTGGGTCGCAGTCCTAGTGGAGCAGGCAGAGCGACTGATCTTTGGCTGCAAGTGTCTTGAGCGGGCTCTCGTTGTTACATCTGGACGGCACGTCGCGGGTGGCTCACCGGCCACGATGGGGCCGAAACCAGGCACAAGAGGGAGAGTAGCTCTCCAGCAAGCAGGCGCCCAGGCATCCCCTCGGCGGAGGACGAAACGGCTCCAGCGACGGGGCGGGCAAGTCGGACAAAAGCAAAAGGTCCGGACTGAGAATTACCCGGACTGGAAGGGGAGGGGTGTAGTTCCCCAGCCACAACGGGCCGGCGCTTCGGTACTGGATATGCTAAGAGGGGCTGGGAGAAGCTCTACCGCACCGGACACGGAACAGTGGCTCCAGACTCCGGGACAAGGAATCGGTCAGTGCTCCCCACAGACCGGTAAGTCTCTGTTGGACTCTGGGATACCGGGGGTCCCGCGGAGGTGGAGCAACTCGGTGTGCGAGTGACTGGGAGACCAGTAGAATTGGAGCAAGGGTCCCAGGCAGCACCTATTTTGGGGCAATTACAGCTTGCTCAGCAGACGCTGCAGGAAGAGGAAGAGGGGAGAATCCCAATACAGAGCACATAGTGCCAATATCGGCCACACTCACCAGCCCTCTTGCAGCAACATACAGGTAACATAAATAAGCAGACAAGACAACTTTTGGTGGAGAAAATTGCTGCAGGTTTATTAGCATACCAAATATGCCAACATGGTGGGTTATCTTACAGGCGATCCAAAGGCAAGCCACCCCTCGCGGTCTACCACCTGATGGGCCAACTTGCACCGTGGTCTTAGCCAATCGGTGCTTAGCGGTTGTGGTGAGGGGATAGCCCCTCCCCCTTCCGGTGAAATCTTGGTCCACCATATAACTCACGCCCCCCCCCCCCACGAGGGGCGGAGCGTTCAAGAGACCCCCGGTTGTACAGGTTTCCAACCGCCCGTAGGACAGATGGGGCGCCATCGCACCCCAGGGTCCACCGCACAGACTTCCTGGGGATATTGGGCCTCAGCACCCTTTGTGCTCCAGAAGAGGGTACCCCTGAGTACCTTTCCGCCTCTGGAGTGCCATGTAACTCCGCCACAGCCCTGGGTGTGGCGACCGTCGCAGCCAGGGCCCCCCACCAAGGCCGGCGCTCCTATTTGCATCCCGCTATTTCCAGGGCCTCCCCTAGGTCAAGGAGGAACAAGTCCATGCCTATTCTGGAGAGATGTTCCCCATCGTCCTCGAAACACCCTATGGATTTAACATGAAACAAACCATGCCTTATGAATCCGAACCCCATTTGTTCGGTGAATTTACGCATCGCGCAATTGACTCTCCTGCGCGCACCTCCGTTGCTTCCCCAGATCGTGGTCCCTGCCACAGGAGCCGTGGGGTGATCTCCGGCCACCACAGTTCACATGTCCCTAACTTATTGCTTAATTTGCAAAGAGTGGCTTTCATATCTTGAAGCAATGTCCTCTTGCCCAGTGCCATCAGGTCATTGCCCCCCAGGTGAATGACCAGCACGTTTGAGGGACTCATCACTCTCCCCAGTCTCTGCTGCAGTTTGTCCAACAACCCATTCCATTGCATGCCCTGGTACCCCAGCCAAGTTATCTCGGTGTTTGAAAAGCCATGCCTCCACTTTCTGCTCGCAGCCCACTGCGCCAGTCTGCTGACGCCAGAATGGCCAATCATCCAGACCTTTGTTCCTGGTAAATAAAGAAATGTGATGTTGCAAAACATTTATTACCAACACAGCACGTCATAATGAAACATGTAAATTACACTAACACCACACTCCTGCCGGGTACCCGGAAAACTGGTTCCTGCGGGCAAACCAAATAACGTGGCACATGGCCATACACGATTGTAAACAGTAACTTAAAACACAATGCCCCCATCACACGCCATGACCGGGCTCCAGAGAAGGCACATAAAGTTTGTGGGCTCATGGACGTATGTATCTTTTGAAACAGTGGGATTGCCAGCGCCCCACTTGTTTGATACCCTCTGCTGGCAAGCCTTCCTTAAATGCTGTAGTTGCTGCCCCTATGCAGAAGGAGTGGCTGCAGAAACGTTTACTAGGGTCCTTGTTACCAGATAGCGCCAGGCACGCATGCATGATGTGTTCCACTTGGTACTTAGTAAGGGGCGAGCTGTCTGCGTGTATGAAAAGATAAGCGTCTGCTGCCGGACGCAGGGCCGCATAGGCGGAGAACAGCCTAACTGGGCAATACCTCCCGTCCCCCAAACTGTGCAGCCAGAACACCCTGCCCTTGCCGCTCTGATCTGTCTTTGACCTTCATAGTGTTTTGAGTACTTTGAGGGAATCTCCAGCGAGAAACACATTCTGCCAATTCAGAGCCACCCCAGACTTATCATTCTTCGCTCTGGCCACCAACTCACTAATGCGAAGTGCCTCAAAGAAAGCCAGGCTGAACGCAGCAGCAAACAATGCTGCCTCAAACTCTGAGTGAGTGGCCTTGTGCATCCAATCTAGCATCCCTTGGAGTGTCTCAAAGTCTATGGGGGACCTGTTGTCCGGTGCCTTAGGTTCACTCCTGGCCCACCCTTTCAATGCAGTTCTGATTACAAAAGAACTCGTTGGATCTGACTGCCCCTTGAGTCTAGCGTGGTGGCTGATTGCTGCAAGGTAGCCCGATATCCAGGAATGACTCTTCCCATTGTCTTTAGCCCACAATATGAAGGACTGCACTCTGGTTGCAAAAGATAGATCGCCTCCATCCCAAGGGCCCGTCACTGAGCAGAATTTATTCACATAGGATTTATATCTCTTGTTAGTCCCCGGTGCTAGGGATAACTCGCCCAGGCCCCTCATACGTTTCTCCACTTCAACAGGAACCACAGGTGCGCTGGCTAGGTGTCCCCTCCTCTCTCGCTCTCGGCCATGCCTCCCGGAACCGGTGCCACTGAAAACGAGAGAGAGCATCAGCCGCTGTGTTCTGCACACCCTGAATGTGTCGTGCCCTGCATTCAACATTGTTGTAAAGACAAGCCCGCACCAACTCCCTCAAGAGGCACAGAACCAGGGGACAACTCGCTGACTGGGAATTGATAGCCTGCACTACCGCTAGATTGTCAGACCAGAAAAGGACCCTTTTGGCCGACAGTATTGTGGGCCATAAATGGAAAGCCACCACAATGGGGAATAACTCCAGCACTGTGATGTTGGTCGTGATCCTTTTCTTGTGCCAGGCACTGGGCTATTTCTCAGCACACCATTCCCTGTCTAGAATGGCTCAGAATCCTTCCCTGCCTGATGCATCTGTGTGTAGGGCTAGGTCCGGGCTGCATGCCCAGGGAGCCCTCCAAATTACTGAACCGTTAAAGTTGGCCAAGAAATCCGCCCACATGGCCAGGTCCAGTCTCATGCCCTTGCTTAGCTTGACCATGTGGTGCTTTTTGAAGAACCTGGTGGTGGCCCTGGCCAACCTTCTGCCAAATACTCTTCCAGCTGGTATGACCCTCGCTGCAAAGTTCAGTTTCCCTAAGAGCCCTTGAATGCATTCTAGGGTGGCGTTGCCCTGCGCAACCACAGACTGGAAGTGTTGTGCGAGGTCGCGTACCTTTTCAGTAGGTAATCTGGATTCCCCCGAGATGGTGTCTAGCTCTATCCCTAGAAAAGTTAAAACCTGAGCTGGACCCACCGTTTTACCTGGTGCAAGGGGGACCCCCAAGTGACTGGCCAGCTGTTCAAAATCCTCCAGGGCTTGCTTACAGTCCTGCGTGTCCTCACTCCCAATGAACAGGAAGTCATCTAGATAATGGGTCACCCCTGTAACCCCATAGGTATCCTGGAGGGCCCATTGCAGGAAGCAACTGAACGCCTCAAAATAGGCGCATGACACCGCGCAGCCCATGGGCATGCATCTGTCAAAAAAGTACCTGCCCTCTAGCCTGAAACCCAGCAGGTGATGGCTGCTCGGGTGGACTGGTAGCAAGCGAAACGCTGATTCGATGTCCGCCTTTGCTAACCAGGCCCCTCTGCCTGCCCTCCTGACTAGGTCAAATGCTACGTCCAGAGTACAATAAGACACAGAGCAGGTGCCCTCCTGTAGCCCATGGTTAACTGATGCCCCTTCTGGGTAACAGAGGTGGTGAATCAGTCTAAAAGCCCCTGGGTCCTTCTTAGGCACCACCCCCAGGGGAGAGACTACAAAGTTGTCGAGCGGGGGTTGCAGAAATGGACCCGCCACCCTGCCCAAAACCCTCTCCTTTTCCACCTTTGCCCTCACTACCTCCGGATGCTCTCTCGTCAATCTGAGGTTGTCGGCCTCTCTCCTGCCCAGGGGTCCCACGTAGGGGATCTTAAAGCCTTCATAGAACCCCAGAAGCAGTGTGCGGCTATCTGTTGCGTTGGGGTACCGTCTAAGAAGAGGCGTGATGTTAGCCAGGCTGACAGGTGAAGGGCCTTTGGAGAAGAGCCCGTGGGAAGTTGAACTGGCTGTGGGGAGAAGACAGGTAGGGGGGTGGGGGGGGGAGATATTGGTATCGGTTGTGTTCTTGCCTCAACTTTGTTGCCCACCTTTGTCGGCTGGCTGCCTATCCCGCTTGGTATGGCAGGAAACCGCTGTGTGGGGCCCGCCACATGTGTTACACGCATGCAGGAACTTGCACGTCTTACCCCAGGAGCAAGATCCATTGTTAAAAAGGCGGCATGTACCCGGGGGGGGGGGACCTCCTGAAACCTCCCCTCTGTCCCCCTCCCCTACGTGCCCCGCGAAAGGACTGTTTGCCCCTTGCGCTTATTGGAAATGACCCCTTGGAAGACGAGTGTCCCCCATGTGTATTTCCCTGGGTGCCTACACTTTGCTGTGAACGGGAACCCATATGGTCCATCCAAAGCTGGACCTCTTTTTGGTCCCAACCCATCTCCGGGCACTGAGACATCTTCCTCCTGAACTCCCGGTCATAGTTCAACCATCCATTTCCACCCCACCTCATAGCCTCGTTATGTATGGTCCTGGAGTATTGCACCAACCCTGGTCCCTGTTCCGGAAATTTCTCCATAGTGACAGATGCTAGGATGGAGAAAGCCTCTAGCCAGTTAGCTATGTTCTTCTCCGGCCAAGGCTGGTACTTTACTTTTTTATCATCCTCCTTCGCCCCCATTTTCCTGGCGTCAAGCCCTCTTGTCCCAGCATCAGCAGGGTAAAAATGTCCACAAAATCCCTCCTCCAAATTCCTTCTTTGTCTGCCTGGGGCACTCGGACGCCGAAGCTCCCCCCCACTGGGATAACTCACAAGACTTCTCATATGCGGTGCTCAACACTGCCTTGGCCCCCACCGCTCATTCAACCACGAGCCCCGGGAGGCCTATCCCGCAGGGGGGGGGCTGCACGGCCCTCCAGGAGACAGACCCAAGCTAGCCACGCTGCTGGCTAAGGGCCCTACCCCGCCTCCTTGCCACACCGGAGGGGGCGAGCCTCACTCTGCCACCCGTGATGCCAAGAGCTGCCCCGACCCCCGTCCCGCGGGCCGCCGCCGGGCCATTCAGCCCAAGGTGCTACACGGGACTTGGGAGACCGGGCGGGGAGGAGAGGGGGGGTTGTTTTGCACTCCCCGCGCTGGAGATGCCGAAGCTCAGGGGACACGACCGAGTTGGCGTCATTGTGAGGAACAAAGAGGCCGCCAGGGGGGCGGGGGAGGACTATATACCTCTCCCTGACCCCCCCACCGGCCGGAAATGACGCGCAGGGGACCCCAACCGGGGTCTCTGGATAAACACTAGGCTGCCCAGTGTGCCATCTTGTGGCACTAAAGGGGCTGCCCTCTTATGAGGGTCCCCTGTGGGGACAGTCGGTCAGCCCGCAGAGCTGCAGCTAGAAGTGCAGATTGACAACGGCACCGATGGAGGCAGTGGGGCAGATGCAGGATCGGCGGGGCAAGGTCAGGGGTCAGCTCAAAACAATCAAGTGCAAGAACAAGCTGATCGAACCATGAAGGAGAAGGAGAAGAATCTAGGAGCAAAGAAAAAGGGTACCATTAAGGCGCAAAATGTGTCTGTAGCAGGTCTATGGAAGAATCCCCCTAAAATTAGTAACCAAAATACGGAATGTAACAAACCTCAGAACCCCACATGCTAGGAGTGAACGGGAAATGGACTCAGAGGCTAATTACATTGATATCTTCTCACTGTCAGATGCCACATGGTCAGATGAAGGGTCCGGGACAGGGTCTAATTCCGATCAGAGTGCGACGGATAGTGTACCTGATACCTGTGACATAGATTCAACTGCTACAGCCAAGAAACATCTTTCAAGAGCAGGAAGGATAGATAAACAAGAGCAAAGGGTTCTGAGGTGGGATTACTCTATGGGGGTCAACTGATTGGGAGCACCACTAAAACTTCTGGTGACGACCAACCCCCAACACCCCCTACATTGGAGTCTATACTGCAATGTGTTGTGGCGCATCGAGAGGAATCCCGCAAGAAAGTAGACATTCACAGGCAGCAACTTGTAAATTACAGGGAGCAGTTAGGAAAATCGCTAAAACCTGCAATACCATCAGTGCCCGGATGTCGGATTTGGAGACTAGAACAACCTCCTTAGAAATGGACATCGCAGGTTCTAAAGGCCAGGTGGAAGCCCATGAAAACCAACTAGTAGACATCCAATGGAAACTAGGAAAGTGAGAATCATCAGAGACGAAATAATTTACGTTTTCTGGGAATCCCTGAAGGGAAGGAGGGGTCTGACCCACGAATGTACATGGTACAACTTTTGCAAAAATCATTTCTGGAAATGGAAGGCTGGGACTGGTCCCGTGAAATTCAAAGGGCACATCGGGTCTCGTTTTCTATCCGTCAGCCAGGTAACTCAAACACTAAGCCCCGGGCGTTTCTGGTCTATTTTGGAAATTTTTTGTTGAGAGAAATGGTCTTCAGAAAATCTAGACCAGAAGCCCAATGTGCTGCGGAAGGATATTCATTTTTTACTAGACCGGATTTCTGTCATTTTACAGTCGAGCACCGTTGGCGCCTGCGTCAAATGATCAAACCCTTTCAGGAGAAAGGGGCACAAGCCTTCCTCTTAAATCCAGCACGGCTGAAAGTGATTTGGAATGAGCGTACTGCATTTTTTTACTTCAAAGATTAAAGCCAATGAGTGCCTAAATGCAGGAGGGGTATGAATCTGAGACTAGTTCGAACACGACTCAGAAATGAACGGTTGTCTCCCTATTGAATATCTCATTATGGGACTTTCCCTGGATATAGAATCTAGGGCAGTGGTTCCCAAACTTTTCACTCCAGAGGACCCCCATTGAGTCACTACTGGAAGCCAGGGACCCCTAGGCAATTTGTATGATTTAAATGTCAAACATTAACATTGTAATTCAAAGAACAAAACACATGTGCACATCAAACAAAGACTAGCCTTGAATTACGAAAGATTCTAGTATTTTCATATTAAAAATATTTGCAAAAATCAAAAAATCCTAATGGGAAGTTTGGTGCTGCATCTCGCAACTAACTTTTCATTGTTTGGTTTTATTTCGCAGCCCGAGGCTCCAGCTACTGCCAAGTCTGGACTGGAAATCTAAAGCTGCTCTGGCAAATGTTGACAGACCAGTCCCTGTACAGTGCACACCAAGTGGGGCTAGTGAGCCTGACCACTACAAAGGGGGCTTTGACAGTCTCGCCCCCAAGAAAGTTTGGGGGAAAATGATGCATTTACAACAGATTTGTCATTATGTATTGAATTGTATTAGCTTTTAAAGCATAGTACATAATTACCTTACTATGCACCAGGATACACAATCTTTTGTCAATCTTCAATGATTCCCTTACTACTGACACCCAACAGTGCCTCTCATCTCTCTATAGCCCCACTGTCACATGTATGTAATTTGTTTTATAGCACCTCTCTCATACCACTGTAGGGTGTCAGAGCACTTTACATCACACACATACAGAGACAATGAATCATATGGTGTGTAAATCAGTGAATAGAAAATGTTACATAGGGCAAAGGGGACTACAAGGTGTAGGATTCACATGGCATCCATACTGGTAGGCATGTTTTTTAAAGTGCCTGGTCTGGAGAAGCAAAAACTCAGGATTCAGAACATATCACAGGGGTTAGCATTGACTTTAATAATAAGGATTTCTTTCTACCCAAACAAACCTTTTTAGCAGCATTGAGATAATGAAAGACTGGGAAAAAGCATAACTTACTAACTTGTACAATGCAGTGCAGTTTGCATGCAGCTCTTTGATGGCAGTTCATAGCTCACTGTGCTAGATTACGATGTGAACTGCACAATAACAAAAGAATCTCTGTGACAAAAGCAGTACTCACTGAGCTATGCACCAAACAAAATATATATATATTTTTTAATGCATGGTAGACATTCTTTGCAGCAGGCATATTAACCATCTGGGCTTTCTAAAATGAGTCAAGGCAACCATTGGACAAAACCCCCATCTCTCTTCAGCAGGTACATTAATCACCGGAGTTATCTCGACGCTTCTATTGCTGCACAAAAACTGCTGATTATACAATGAACTTTGCAGTGCTTTTAATACTGCTTCCTGCGGACCCCCTGGGAATGTGTCACGGACCCCTTGGGGTCCGCGGACCCCTGTTTGGGAACCACTGATCTAGGGGATTCAACTAGAATAAGCTTCCTGGACTGGATGTTTGTTTATTCCCCATTTTTTTTCCTTTTTTCTTTACTTATTCTCTTGCTCTATTTTCTAGATGCATTTGAAATATTAGGTGTAATAAGGTCCGAAAGAGTTAAAGGGGAGTACGAAGGGCTAGACTTATTGGAAATGGGAGGGGAAGGGGAGGGGAGAAGGAAAAAAAGGAGGGTTTAATGGCTTTACCTGGGGGGGAGAAAACAAAGTCACCAATATGGAAAATATATGCTATCACTAGGGAGCACCACCATTCATCCAACACAGACCGAGACAGGTCTGTCGCTTCACAGTTCGGGGTGGGGGGGTAGGGAATCGTGGGTGGTGGGCGTGCGCAAGTGGGAGTGGGGGAGGGGAGGTCGGGGGGGTGGGGGGAAGGGGGGAGAAAACTCAGGAAAGCAATAAACCAGTGTAACTTAAGAAGTAAGACAGAAAGGACTAGGAGGAAATGGTACAACAATCAATTCGGGTGTTTCAAGAACCTTTGGGATGGGTAGATTGTCTATAAATTTCGGGGGTCTAAATGACAGGGGAAAGAGAGATAGGGCAAATCAGATATTAGAACCTTGGGGGTGGATATCATTTGCCAACAAGAAACACATATTCCATGGCAGAAGGGAGGGCTTAATGTGATTCAAGGATTCACGCAGGTGATCTGCTCATCCCAGTCCACCACGACTAGAGGTGTTTCAATTCATGTCTCCAATCGAATACCACAAGTTGAATGCACATTATCAGACTAATGGGGCCAGTGGGCTATCGCTTCAATAGCAAGGGGACTAACACTCTGTACGATTTACAGGTCGAATTTTGATGACCCTGATTTACTGAAAGAACTTGAGCTAGAACTAGCCTCTTGGCAATCCCCTCTTATCATCTGTGGATATTTTAATATCCATTTGGATGTAGATAAGCCGTTCACAAAAAAATATTGAGGTAGGAAGCCACAGGTTTTTAAGGCATTAGAGGTCATGGTGGCCAGTCATGGGTTAGTAGATATCTGGTCTCTCAGAAAGCCAGGGGATGAAGGTCATACATATTATTCGTGCCCCCATAAAAAGTATGTAAGACTGGACTATTTTTATATCTCCGCCCCTCTTAAAGAAGGGGCAAATATCAGAAAATTACCTAAGGTATTGCCGGATCATAATCCCCTAATGTTGGACATACCGATACAGGGATTCGATCGGTTAACCACTAAATGGACATTTGTTAGGAAATTACTGGTCACCGAAGGATTCACAGATAACATCAGGGGGTGGACCCGACAGTAATTTGAAATAAACAGGTATAGCACGTCGGGAGAAAGGGTATGGGATGAGTTTAAGGCAGGGTTAAGGGGGGAGATCGTAAGTTTTGTAGGTTTCCGTAGGAGGCAGCAGAGGATAGAAATGCAACAATTAATGGAAGAACTATCCAAATGCGAGGAGGAGCATACAGAAGCTACAGCGCAAAAACAAGAGGAGAGAATAACCCAACTAAGACTTGAAGCTTTAAGGATCAAAGCTAAAACTAATGTCTTTTTTATTACATCCGTGGCCGAAATTGATCAAACTCACGCTCAAGATAATTATGAGTACGGTGAGGCCACAGGAAAACATCTGGCATTACGTCTTAAACAAAGGGCAGCGGCAAATAATATCACGAGGCTCAAAGGGAAGAACAGGATCGTGGCTACTGAACCTCAAGAAGTTCTCAAAATCTTTGCAGAGTTCTACAGGGAACTGTATCGATCTAGGCATAATATACCGATGGCGACACAGCAGGAAACCGAGTTAAACTCCCCCCTTATCATGCAGGAATTAGAGGAAGATATGAAAATTGGGGAAGTCAAAGATGCCCTTCAAGGGGTGGCTTCAGGAAAGGCAGCAGGCCCGGATGGTATCCCCATGGAAATCTATAAGAGTTTACAAACGGAGCTCGCCCCCCTTCTCCTGGACTTATTTATCGCTGTTCAGCAGAAGGGAGTCCCGCCTCAGTCATGGCAAGAGACCAATATTGTTCTCTTTGTAAAGAAAGGGAAAACGGCAGATGACCCATCTTCATATAGACCTATAACCCTGATAAATGCCTACGAAAAGCTATATTCCAAAATGATCGTGTGTAGATTGGCTATGAATTTTACCCCTTTGGTAAATCCGTGGCAGCACGGCTTTATACTAGGGAGAGGGACCACTGATCACATCCGCCGGGCAATATCATTGTTTGATATAGCGGAAGCCTCAGGGGAGCAGATGTCCCTTATCTTGTTTGATGCACAAAAAGCTTTCCATCAGGTCGAATGGGCATACCTCTGTAGCTATAAAAGCTATGTATATACAATCCTATGCAAGGATTCAATTAATGGGTAGGGAAACAGAAAAGATTCCGATAGCTCGTGGAACAAGACAGGGCTGCACTTGCTCCCTAATCCTCTTTGCATTATATATCGATCCCTTTATAAACGCAATCATACAAGATCAAGATATCACTACTTTTGTGGTCAGGGGGTTTAAAACCAAGGTGTTAGCATATGCTGAGGATATAGCTGTCATCACCCCTGACCCAATAGGTGCATTAGTAAGGATTGAAGAGTTGGCTTTAGAATTTGGTAGAGAGTCTGGGTATGGTTTGAATACAGACAAGACCAGGATAGTGTGCACCAAAAATACGGTATGTTAGGATCCCCGCAAGACTGAGGCCGCTACCTATCTTGGGATAGATATCTCGGCTGAGGTTGGTTCCATCTGGGATATCAACCCGGCACCTCTTATAGAGAAGATAGGTAGAGATCTAAGGAGAATAGATAACCTACACTTATCTATTATAGGTATAAGCAATGTGATAAAAATGACGATGTTCCCTAAGGTCTTTTACTTACTTCGATGCATCCCACTGGAACCAGCTAGCACTTTTTTAAAGAATATAAATGGGATGTTCTCACAATTTATATGGAACTATAAAAAGATAGGAGATCCATGACATATATGACATTACCGCAAGATAGGGGGGTTTGGCAGTTCCTAACCTTATATTTTATTGTATGGTCCATAATGCTGCAGCAAATGGGCATATTGTTTAAATACAAGGTAGAAACAACCCTGCGAGGGCAGGATGAAACCCCTCCATCTATCATCAAATTGGCCATTGGTGGTGCAGCACCAGGGATCGTTTTGAGGCAGTTGGAGGGGAGTTATTTTAAAAAAGCACGTTTTAAACCATTAAGAGTGGCCTGGAACGTTTAGCACAAAGTGTTTAAACATTTAGAAATCCCAAAAATACAAAGATACATATCTTTGTGGTGGTAACCAATCTTTCCTGCTCCATTATATGATGCAATGGGAAAAAGATGGGAACAGGCATGAATCAATAGTATAGGAGACATGCTGGATATGAATGGGATCATCTCATTCACAGAACTCCAGGAGAGATATGGGAAGGAATCTAGCTCTTTTTTTAAATATGCCCAAATTAGGGAGACAATCAGACCTGTAGTGCCAATCAATCAATCAATCAGTACATTTGTAGAGCGCACAACTCACCCGTGAGGGTCTCAAGGCGCTGGGGTGGCGGGGGTGCTGCTACTGCTCGAACAGCCAGATCTTGAGAAGTCTCCTGAAGGTCAGCAGGTCCTGGGTTTGTCGCATGCAGATTGGAAGTGTGTTCCAGGTCTTAGCGGCGAGGTGGGAGAATGATCTGCCGCCGGCGTTCGCTCGTCGGATGCGGGGGACGGTGGCGAGAGCGAGGCCGGCGGAGTAAAGCTGGCGGTTCAGGGTGTAGAAGGTGAGTCGTTCGTTGAGGTACGCTGGTCCGGTGTTGTGGAGTGCTTTGTGAGCGTGGGTGAGGAGTTTGAAGGTGATCCTCTTGTTGACCGGGAGCCAGGGCAGGTCTTTCAGGTGGACTGTGATGTGGCTGTGGCGGGTGATGTCGAGGATGAGGCGTTCTGTATGCGTTGTAGTTATTTCTGGAGTTTGGCTGAGGTTCCCGCGTAGAGAGCGTTGCCGTAGTCCAGCCTGCTGCTGACGAGGGTCTGGGTGAACATACTTCTGGTTCCAGTGGGGATCCATCTGTAGATCTTGCGGAGCATGCGGAGGGTGTTGAAGCAGGAGGAGGAGACGGCGTTTACTTGCTGGGTCATTGACAACGCTGAGCCCAGGATATCCAGTGCAATGAATACCATAGAGAGGTGGTCTTTTGTATTTAAAACAGATACAACATATGCATCGCATGAGTCTATCATACCTTGTTCGTACAATTTGGTAGGAAATGAAAGGCAAAAGGTTCCGATGACAACATAAGTTCCATATCATTGCATCTGTATCAGATAAAGTTACATTATAAAGCATATACATTTCCAATTAATGAGAACACCAATCTCAACCATATCCCTTCCCTCCCTAACCCTCCCAACCCATACTCCTGGTCGGTCAATGCCTAAGATCCATAATAATTGGAGGAAGATGCTAGCAGTGTAGTTCTGAGGGGTCTGCAGTGCCCATAGGTCTTAGTGTATGGGTCTGAGTCTTGTAACTTAATGGCGGATAGTCGTAAAGTGACATTGTGTGTTACGGGGGTGGGGTACTCTGTGGGGGTAGTAAGTCAAGTAATTCGAACTTGTGTAGCATGAGCTCCCACTCCATCGAAATAAGTTGCTTCCATAGGGCTTTCTCTTCCTCCCTCCGGAGAGCTGCACCCTCAGCTTTCCCCCACTGAATCATGTCCTTTTGCCAGCTAGACACCGCTGGGCACCTGGAGTATTTCCACCTCATGGTGAGGGCTCTTACTGCCAAGATGAGGGCTAGGTCTAAGAATCTCAGTCGTACCTTCTGTACTTTTGTACGTCTACGAAGGCCTATGAGACAGCATAGGGCGTCATCCAGGATAGGAATTTGTGTGACTTCACCCAGAGACTGTCGTACTCCTCTCCAGTAGCCCTGGAGATGGGGACAGGACCAAAGCATATGTAGGAAGTCTGCCTCGTCTCCTTTACAATGGAGGCAGCAGTGTTGAGCGTCAGGGAACAAGCGATAAATCCTCCGGGGGGTGAGATACGACCTATGAAGGACCATCGTCTGAATAAACTTCAGTTTTACATTACGGGACACTCTTTTCGGGTGTTCGAGCATGCATTTCCAAGCCTTGTCAGTAAGTTCCTCAGCAGAATCCTCGGACCACTGTGTTCTGAGGGACGCAAGTGTGGTTGCGGCATGAGCCTGTATCCCCGTGTAGAGCCATCGGACCAAGTGTCCCCCATTCTCCATGTAGTATAAGAGATGTACCAAGGTATGTTGTGATGGTTCACTGCGTTGTGGGGCCCATGTGTTCTTTATGTAATGGCATACAGCAGCGTGTAGTAGGTATAAGCGTGTTGGTGCACCCGTAGCCTGAATAAAGGAATCGTGATCGAGCAAACTGCCACCCCTGAAGAATGCCCCGCCGTCTTCTACTCCCGCCTCCACCCAATCACGTATTCTGGCCTTCGTAAGCTTACCCTGCGGTGTAGGAATGCCCAAAAGGGGGATGTTTGTCGAATAGGGAGTCGTCGAAGAGGTATATGACAGCGCTGTCCTCCAGCATTGTAGAGCCGTCTTCAATAGGGGAGGGCTGTTAACAGGGATTCTGGCCTTAGGTAAGAGCGAGGAGTGTAGCGCGCCCCGGTCTAAATCCCTAAGTGTGTAAACAATTTCCTGTAAATTCCTCCCGGCTGTCCAGTGAGATAACCACTGGAGTTGACTAGCGTAGTAGGCCCTGAAGTCAGGAACTCCCAGGCCGCCACTCTGGGTCTCCAGTTGAAGTTTCCGTAGGCTCACTCTTCTGCGGCCCGCACCCCAGATGAGGCCCACCAACATAGTATTCAATGTATTAAAAACAGACTGTGGGACTACGACAGGTAAGTTCACAAAGTAGTTGTAGGAAGGTGGAATCTGACTATATGGTTGCCCCCAACTTTTTGCCTGGCATTTGAATGGTTTTTGACTAGTCTGGCTGGGATCCTGCTATCCAGGACCCCAGCCTATCTGCTTCCTCTCTAAACTGATGTGAGTACCCTAGGTACATCCCAATTGGATACTGAGGACACCCTATCAGCCCCTTGTAGATGGTACCCTAGGTACCCAGGGCATGGGTCCCTCAGAGGCCTACCAGGGGCAGCAGCACTTATTGTGCCACCCCTGGGACAGCCATACAAACTGACACCACAAGACCACTACTGTAGTCTGGGTAAGGTGGTGCTTGCACCCCTTACAGGGATATAGGTATCCTGTATCCTACTCCATACAACACATATATCCTCATAGGTCACCCCTAAGGCAGGCCTTGCTAATCCTACAAGGCAGGGTGCTGAGATATGTGTGAGGGGGAACCCCTACCTGAGTAGGGCCACTCTGCAACCTTCGTAACACTATTGCTGGGTTGTTTGTAGTGCAGCCATACCATATACTCTTAACCGCATTATAAGTAATCGCGATAGCGTGATAACTTGAGAGTGGCTGCACAGAACCATGTCGTGTTTGGTGTCAAACATGTAGGAATCATACCCCCAATCCAACCATGGGAGTGAGGGCATGATTCCCCCCTGCTAGAGGGGCGATATGGTAAAAGCGGCAGATTTTAGACACCAATTTAAAAGTGCACACGTAGTACAAAATGGATGCTACCCGCCACCCACACGACTCTGGCTGCCTGTTGCTGGGCAGAACTCCAACCGCGGCAGCTGGACAATAGGGATCTTGTTGCAAGGAGGTGCTCCCACCTCCCCAGACAGTCTATGTGGATTGGAACTGGGTGGGTGCACCATGGGATGTCTTTCAGACTTGGGCGCAGGCTTCTCCAGTGCCTACTTCTGCATACACCGCCTCAAACCGGTTCAGGGGCATCCTGTTCCCTGCCCAGGCGGGAAAACACACCTTTCCCGCCTGAACTCTCATTGGTGGGCTCTGATCTGGACACTCGCCTAATCCATGGATAAAGGTGAATACAGGGTCCCCAGAGCCTCAGATTATTCTTGGACTTTACAGACTTGAACTTCGACTTGCTGCCGCACAGCTGAATTAAGAAATCTCCCTTGGGGTAAAGGATTTACCCCCCTGCTTGGCAGGCACCTGAAACATTGCAAGTGACCCAGTTGGAACTTCGCTGCTCCTACGGACATCGACGACTCCTACCTACCTTGAGGTGGATTTCCAAGCATCCCAGAGGCCAGTGAGTGTGCACAGCAAAGCTCAGCACCGTGGACCCCGTGGGTGCCGAGATCCCGAAAACCCCAGGACACAGCCCACCTCTTGCACAGCACACGAACCCGACGAGTGGGGAAGTTGTGCTTTGGCCCATTATTGAGCCAACCTCTCAGCATCATCTGTGCCAAAGATCAACGCCCTAGCCCGCTCCGGCGACCCGTGGGTGCATCTTTACGCACGCCAAATTGCTGCCTTCCGCGGTCCCTTGTCTCTCGACTGGTGGGCCCTGGCAGAGGTCAATCTTCACTTCCAAGAGTTCCCCTGGTTGCTCCAGGCCTGCTCTTCAGTCTCCTTGTTGGAGACCTTGCTCAGAAATTGTGGGTCTGCACCAGTAGCTGTTTTGTGATTCTTGCCTGGGTTGCGGTTGCCAAGGCTTAGTGGATCCAATCCGGACACTAACACCGCAGCAACCCTCATCCTTTGTGGGACAGTCGCCCTCCAGAAGCTGGCCTTCCTTGAAGCCTCCTGGACCCCATGGCTGACGATCCAAGCTACCCATCTTCCACCTGGAAGCACCCGACATTGAAGGGCTCTTTCTCCTGAGCCCCCTGGTCACTGTGCCGTGACCCAGACTCTGTCTCCTCTGCTTTCAGGTCCTTCTCTTCAAGATCTACATCTTCAATCTTCACGACATCGACGACGCTTCTTGCTAGCAGCATTTCTTCACGTTTTGCCATTGAAAATCAGCCCGCGACCCGACTTCGAAAACGACCCGGCTTCCCTGGGGCAGGTAACAGTGGTACCTCGGTACTCTCGTGGGTGTGGGCCCTTCAAAAGCTTAACTCTAAACTCTTGAACTTGAACTCATGCTAGAAGTGTTTTTAATCTTGTAAAATTCAACCGCGACATTCTCCATAGGCTTTAATAGAGATCCCGACAGTAGCTTATACCACTGCACGCGTCTCCCGTGGGTCCCCTTCCTCACTACCTTGGGTGGTTTCACAAGGGGCCAGCGACCCTAAATGCCCTAGGCATTGTCTGTAGAATTGTCGTGGTTCTTAAACCACTTTTTTGATATATGGTTTGGTCCCCCCCCTGGGGCCCTATGATTCCAGTGCTATTTATTGTAACTATCAATGCTTGTTTGAATTGTATCTTCACCTCCAGCCTCATAAAGAGACTAGTGGGATTATTCTTAGAATAAATACATATATGTTATATATATATACCTGTGTGGACTACTCTTTCATTTGGTTATTCAAGAGGTTATCTATGGTAAAACAATAAGCTTAACACTCCTTCAAGACTCAGCCTGAAGGCTGCTCTCCACAGCTACCACTAGGATAGCTTTCTTTAAAGGTTGTCTTTTAACCTATCACCATAAGAGTCGAATTGGACTGGTGCAAGGTGTCCCCTATAACTAGTGGACAGCATATGCCAGGCCAACTTCTCACAGTAGTATAATAGGTGAGGGAGCATCACCATCTTTGAGATGGCAATCCGCCCCATCACCGACAACGGCGGAGAGGACCAAAAGGCCACACTGGCTCGGAGGGCCGTTATTCCCCGTATTATGTTACCCTCAATTTGATCCGCCTGTGTTCTGTAAACTTGAATGCCTAAGTATTTAAAGGTGGTGGTGGCCACTGGTAAGGCGTATTCGCCAAACCGTAGATTGATTGAGTGTGGTGTGTCCTGAAAAAAGTAATCTACAGATTTTCCCAGGTTTATAGCCAGACCCAAGAGATGCTTCAAAAGTAGCAAAAGTATCGGGAAGGGGGGTATTCTGAGCCGTCAGATCACGTAAATACAATAAGATGTCATTTTTTTTTTTTTTTAGAATATGTTTATTAACATTTAAGAGCATGCGAAACACATTACAGTCAGCAATCAATACTGCCTTAAAACACCCACCTGAGCCGCATATCTAGTACAATCATACCCACTGGTACCCATTGTCATATTCACTAACTAATCACTCCCCCTAAAAGCCTCGCAGTATAGTCCCCAGTAGGTCCATCACCAAGTCTTCATGCGAGGACAGATTGCAGTCATATGAGTAATAGAGCCCTCTCTCAACGGGTCCAGTTCATGATCAAAATAACTCATCCTGAATCAATCAGCTATACTCTGCAATAACTCCCTCCCCCCTCCCTCCACCCCCTTCCCACACCTCCTCCGGCATGACTCTTTGGCTGAATATATGGCCAGGCACTAAGTTCCTTGTAACGTAATACAATAAGATGTCATCTGCGTAAAATGGAGATTAGGTAGGCCGTGCCATCAATGTGTATGCCGAGATGGTCAGCTGATCGTCTAAGCGCTATCGCCAGCGGTTCCAGCGCAAGGACGAATAGCAGGGGAGATAACGGACATCCCTGCCTTGTAACCCTGTGGACTGTATATTGGTCTGAGATGTAACGGCCTGTATGGGCTCGGGCAGTGGGGGAGGTATACAGTAGGCGTACCCATTTAAGGTATGTGTCCGGGAACCCGAAGCGTTGTAGAGTCGCAAACATAAAATCCCAGGAGAGGGAATCAAAGGCCTGTCGAAGGTCTAGGGCTAGGCATCCCGCGTGCCGGTAAGCGGACGGGGTGGCCTGCATGACATAATGTAGCCGCCTCGTGTTGAGAGACGTGCTACGGCTCGGTAGGAATCGCATTGGTCAGTAAGTATGAGTGTATTAAGGTAGGGCTGTAGACGGTTGTCGAGGGCCTTCCTAAAAATTTATATTCGGTCGCTAGCAGGGAAAGAGGTCTATAATTGCACAAATCCAGGCTATCACGTCCTGGTTTGGGCAATGATGTGACCAACGCTTGCATGGTGGAATGCGGTAGATGGCCAGCCTCGAAGGCAGCCTTATACACCAACTCCAGCGTGGGGACCAGAGCCTTTGAGCACGTATGGTAGAATTCAATAGGCAGCCCGTCGATCCCAGGCGCTTTGTTACGATTCAGACCTTTTATTGCAGCTCGAATTTCGTGTTGGGTTATGGGGCCATCTATTCCTTTTTGTATAGCCTCTGAGAGTACCGGAATGGGAAGATCCTGCAAGAACTCTGTAATAGAATGGTTCTCATCATGTGTGGGCGCAGCGTAGAGCATACTAAGATGTTCATAAAAGGCCATGTTTATCTCTTGTTGGGTTTGGGCTATATGTCCGTTAGGTGTGCGGATTCGAGTTATGATTGGTGGATCAGGCCTATCCCGTACTATGCGTGCAAGCAGTGTACCAGACTGTCTGCCTCTGAGTGTTTGCGCTGCAGGAATTCTCTGTGATCGATTGTCCGTAGTTTCTCTAGTGTTTCCGCATGATCAATACGGGCAGTCTGCAGTGCCTCTTTTTTATCTGGGTCAGTTACTGCCTCCTGTTCCAGCGTGGTCATCTGTTGTTCGACCCTGAGTAAGTGTTGATGTGTCTCCTGATGGGCCCCTACTAGCTGTCCCATCGACGCCCCCCGTACCACCACTTTTAGTGCATCCCATTCAATTAAATTAGACGAGGCCGTGTTCCAATTTTCAGCTAAATAATTAGTTATGGTGTTGGAACGGGCGGTTCGAAACGGAGTATCCTCTAGTAATTGTGGGTGTAATTTCCAGGTGGGTACTGGAGTTGGCACATTACCCTAGTTAAGTGTGAGCTCTAGGGGGTTGTGGTCCGAAAAGGTTTTAGCTAGGTATGTGGACTGGCATACTTGTGTGGCAATGGAATTGTTGCAGAGGAATCTATCAATTCTGGTATGGAGACCATGCACCAGTGAATACAATGAATAATCCTTATGAGTAGGGTGTAGACATCGCCATGCATCTGAAAGTGCCCATCCGTCAGCCCAGGTAGCAAACAGGTCAGCTAGTTTACTGGCGTTCATTCCATGTTGGGTGGGGGGTGAGATCTGTCCAAGTTAGTGTCTAGAACCGCATTCGAGTCGCCTCCCAGCACCCAGGGGATACCATCCCAGTCAGCCAATGCCGCACCCAGTCTGTGCAGGAAGCGATCCTGATCAAGGTTAGGGGCATAAACACTGCCTAGAATCACTAGTGAACCGTCCAGTGTGCCTTTCAACAGAATGTACCTCCCCTGGTCATCTACCCAGCGTTCTAGCTCGATGAATGGGACCCCGTGGCATACCCAAATGGTCGCTCCCCTAGCAAATGCCGAATAATTAGTGGAATATATCTGTCCGCTCCATTTGTTGCGAGTTTTTTGTGTTTCCGAGTCGGTTAAATGGGATTCTTGTAGGAAAACTATATGGGCTTTACGCCTGAGGAGATATGCATATACCCTGTGTCTCTTCTGAATCGCCCCCAACCCGCGTACATTCCAAGTGGTTAGGTTGTAAGACCCTAAAGTATTAGCTGTTCTGGGCATGCAACTGTATGTGGGGTGGAGCTCCAAGTTACACGGAGCCAATATACGAGAACGACCAGGAGTCCCTTATCCTATGAACATTAACAAAACATGGCTCAGCACCCGAACTATGCTGGGCCCAACAACAAGTTACAATAATCATAGAACAGATAACAGTGTGTACGCTTATAGGGGGGTTGCTGCCGTCAGCCATGGTCATGTTTTACTATGAGGCCGGGTTCCCGGTGGCTCTACGGTACCCAGCAGGGGGGAGTTATAATTAGACATGTCAAAGACAGTATTTCCGCAGTAAATATTCTTATGCAGGGTTTAGCAAGAGTCCTTGCAAAGCAGTGTCCGAGTCACATGCAGATATAGACAATCCATGTATATATTTCCAACAAGCAATCTATACCCTCCCTAATCACACATAGGTTATGACAGAGAGACAATGTTCAAATGCAAAAGTGTGAAAAAAAGGATACAGGGGGCGCCAGGAGTTGGAGCCCATCCAATCTGCAGATGCGTTCATAGAGTAGCAGTTCTAGCAGAGACCCAAGTTCCTCGAGTAGCCCTCGAGGAACTTGGGTCTCTGAGAGTACCGGAATGGGAAGATCCTGCAAGAACTCTGTAATAGAATGGTTCTCATCATGTGTGGGCGCAGCGTAGAGCATACTAAGAAGTTCATAAAAGGCCATGTTTATCTCTTGTTGGGTTTGGGCTATATGTCCGTTAGGTGTGCGGATTCGAGTTATGATTGGTGGATCAGGCCTATCCCGTACTATGCGTGCAAGCAGTGTACCAGACTGTCTGCCTCTGAGTGTTTGCGCTGCAGGAATTCTCTGTGATCGATTGTCCGTAGTTTCTCTAGTGTTTCCGCATGATCAATACGGGCAGTCTGCAGTGCCTCTTTTTTATCTGGGTCAGTTACTGCCTCCTGTTCCAGCGTGGTCATCTGTTGTTCGACCCTGAGTAAGTGTTGATGTGTCTCCTGATGGGCCCCTACTAGCTGTCCTATCGACGCCCCCCGTACCACCACTTTTAGTGCATCCCATTCAATTAAATTAGACGAGGCCGTGTTCCAATTTTCAGCTAAATAATTAGTTATGGTGTTGGAAAGGGCTGTTCGAAACGGAGTATCCTCTAGTAATTGTGGGTGTAATTTCCAGGTGGGTACTGGAGTTGGCACATTACCCTAGTTAAGTGTGAGCTCTAGGGGGTTGTGGTCCGAAAAGGTTTTAGCTAGGTATGTGGACTGGCATACTTGTGTGGCAATGGAATTGTTGCAGAGGAATCTATCAATTCTGGTATGGAGACCATGCACCAGTGAATACAATGAATAATCCTTATGAGTAGGGTGTAGACATCGCCATGCATCTGAAAGTGCCCATCCGTCAGCCCAGGTAGCAAACAGGTCAGCTAGTTTACTGTCGTTCATTCCATGTTGGGTGGGGGGTGAGATCTGTCCAAGTTAGTGTCTAGAACCGCATTCGAGTCGCCTCCCAGCACCCAGGGGATACCATCCCAGTCAGCCAATGCCGCACCCAGTCTGTGCAGGAAGCGATCCTGATCAAGGTTAGGGGCATAAACACTGCCTAGAATCACTAGTGAACCGTCCAGTGTGCCTTTCAACAGAATGTACCTCCCCTGGTCATCTACCCAGCATTCTAGCTCGATGAATGGGACCCCGTGGCATACCCAAATGGTCGCTCCCCTAGCAAATGCCGAATAATTAGTGGAATATATCTGTCCCCTCCATTTGTTGCGAGTTTTTTGTGTTTCCGAGTCGGTTAAATGGGATTCTTGTAGGAAAACTATATGGGCTTTACGCCTGAGGAGATATGCATATACCCTGTGTCTCTTCTGAATCGCCCCCAACCCGCGTACATTCCAAGTGGTTAGGTTGTAAGACCCTAAAGTATTAGCTGTTTTGGGCATGCAACTGTATGTGGGGTGGAGCTCCAAGTTACACGGAGCCAATATACGAGAACGACCAGGAGTCCCTTATCCTATGAACATTAACAAAACATGGCTCAGCACCCGAACTATGCTGGGCCCAACAACAAGTTACAATAATCATAGAACAGATAACAGTGTGTACGCTTATAGGGGGGTTGCTGCCGTCAGCCATGGTCATGTTTTACTATGAGGCCGGGTTCCCGGTGGCTCTACGGTACCCAGCAGGGGGGAGTTATAATTAGACATGTCAAAGACAGTATGTCCGCAGTAAATATTCTTATGCAGGGTTTAGCCAGAGTCCTTGCAAAGCAGTGTCCGAGTCACATGCAGATATAGACAATCCATGTATATATTTCCAACAAGCAATCTATACCCTCCCTAATCACACATAGGTTATGACAGAGAGACAATGTGTGGAAATTTAGCTTGCAAATTGAACATTATCTGCGCCATCTTGCCTCTCCCCAGCGCCACGCACAGCGAATGCACGGCCGCCATTTTAGGCACCCCACTCTCTCCCCGCTCATTCTCGATCGCCAGCGCTTTCCCTTGGCGCTGCGAGCATCCCCCGCGCGCCGGCCGCCCCCGCTCTCTCATACACGGGCCATAAACCCTCTCCTTCTGCGCGACCCTGCTACGGAACCACATCCGACCGACATCCCATACATGGTCATGCCTCTCCTTTGATAACCCCCTTCCTCTGCGCCCCATTGTCCGAACTGGTCCCAGGCCATCACCTAGCCCTGCGTATGCAGTTTATTGCCCCTACTGTAAGGGAAACACCCCACATCAAAGGGATTACAGTAGATCAAAGCCCCTACCCCCTGAGACCCGACCGGTCACACACACCCCCGGGAATTGGCGGAATACCCTGCTGCGCGATAGCCATCTCCTACTGCGGATAAGGCGGGGACTTCTACTGTAGCTATGTGTGGGATCGGATCTGAGCCGGGGCTTCAGGGGATGTTCTCTCATACATCAAGGGAATCTCAAGAATGTACTATGTGTAATAAAGCAATAAACCTGTGTATAAGAGACCAGGTCTCAGAGATGCAGTTAGAGCACCTCGTGACGATACCTTGCTGTCTGATCTGATGTGTTTTGCTCCGACGGAATAAAACTTTGTTTCCTGCCTTCCAGTCTCCGGCGCCTGCCTCTTTCATTGGTAAATTATCGAGTGGTATGAGAGGCGATTACCGCCGGGCAAATACTTGAAAGGTTATCGACTGAAACTGCCGCTACCATTTAACAATTGGCGTCCCAAACGTGGGGCCCATCAGCGACACGTGGATCCAGTGGGAGAGGTCCCGACGACAGAGTGAACGACTGCAACGATCGGGAGAGCTCCTGCCCAATAGACCCTCGTCTGGCAGCCGATCATCCGAACTTCACTGGTTCCGAGCAGACCTCTCTCGAGTGATCTACGGTCCTGACTGGGAACCATCAGGAGTGCCGCGGCAAATACGGAGAGTAGAGGACGATCGGGCGCTGGAGGCGGAAGACGAGAAACTGTCCACGCGGTCCGGGTAAGGTCGTGATACACGACAAATTGCGAAATAATTGATTGATTGTTTGAAGCTCTGGAATACTAGTATTGCTCATTGATTGTGCTCATTGATTGTTCTCTTTGTGATATTCGCTGTCTACAAACGGGGAGGAGTAGAAATACTCTCTCTCTCTCCCTTTGCAGATAGTGAAGGGTAGGTAACGCAGACTTTTGTCCCCGTTGAAACCCGTCGTGCCTATCTTTATCTCCCCACTGATTGATTGTCCGAACATTGATTGTTTTGAAGAATAGTGCTCTTTGAGATATTCTCTGTTTGCAAATAACGTAGAATAGAAATATTCTGTCTAGTCTTTGCAAATAGTGAAGGGTAGGTAACGCAGACTTTTGTCCCCGTTGTAACCCGTCGTGCCTATCTTTATCTCCCCATTGATTGATTGATTGATTGTCCGAACACTAGTTGTTCGATATTGGTTCTTTGGAGGTATTCTCTGCTTACAAATAACGAGGAATAGAGATATTCTGTCTAGTCTTTGCAAGCAGTGAAAAGATAGGTAGTGCTGACTTTTGTCCCCGTTGTAACCCGTCGTGCCTATCTTTATCTCCCCATTGATTGATTGATTGATTGTCCGAACACTAGTTGTTCGATATTGGTTCTTTGGAGGTATTCTCTGCTTACAAATAACGAGGAATAGAGATATTCTGTCTAGTCTTTGCAAGCAGTGAAAAGATAGGTAGTGCTGACTTTTGTCCCCGTTGAAACCCGTCATGCCTATCTTCTCCCCACTGATTGGTAGTTGGTTCTGCCCGGACCGCTTATTAGAGGTGAACCGTCCGGCTCCACTGGAGGGCACCCCTAATAAGGACATGTTCACTAAATATGGACTAGTCGCCGTAGCTTATACCAAGCTATGGCATAAATATACAAAGAAGGACCCCGAGAGTCAGTAGGCCACTGATGGGATCCTTCGACGACCATAAGATAGAAGTGCTAGAAATAGCTCTGCGTAGCAATAAGACGACGCCTACTATGCTTGACAGTATCGGCATGTGGCGCAAAGAAGCAATGCAACGGAAAAAGAGGGAAGAAGTAAAAGCAGAAAAGGAATTACGAAAAGCAGCTCACCTTGCCGCTAGAAAGTTAGAAGAAGAAATAAAGGAGAGAAGGGAAACTAAACTAAGACAGGAGCCCGAAACATCAGGCCAGTACGCTGTTAGGACCCCTTCTTTGCTATACCCTGAGTTATCCTCTAAACAGCGAACGAATGACGAATTACTGTTAGGTCCCCCGGTCATTTACATGCCCCCTCCATATGCACCCTCCCAGTCAGTAGTGCAACACCCACCACCCCCAAACACGAGCGAAAGCAGTACAGGGGCCTCGGTCCTCACGGCCTACGCGCCGGCTGAGCCTCTTGTACTGAACCCAACGTCGGCTATAACGTTAGACGACCATGAGATGAGAAAGAAAGAGTCCACCAGAATGAATCGACTAACGAAGGATGAACGAACAGGAATCGACAAAATAGTAAAGGCACTGGTAGGATCCTTTTTGACCTTACAAAAACTAAAGTAACGCTAGGAGTTAGCCCTTTGTGGGACATATGAAACCAAGGGAAGGAGCCAAGCTCACGGTCGAGACGGCCACGAGGTAGCCTGACTCCATTACTCTCGCCTACCTAAACATGTCTGCCCTACTGCCCACCCCGCCCAATAAGCATGACAAAATCCTGCACAAACGGAAGCCTGCTGGCACCCACCATCGACGTCACCAAACTAGGGCTAGATCGCGCGCAATTGGTCTATGTTATTTTTCCGATTGCACAGTAACCTCCTTGTGCTCGTCATCAGATTGCAAATATGTACAAACACTCCAACGAAGTAGTATAGTTATAACATTTTAATAACTTATAAGATATAACAAACACACCAACAGGGTAAACAAGTTGAAACACGTTTTAAAACAACTATTTACATGACAGTCTGCTGCAACCTCCATCCCAAAGCCTTAACGTCCACGTGACACCGTCCTCGCCTCTCCTTCCTCGAAATTGCAACATTGGCCTGTTTTGGGCGGTTCTTTTAGTTGACTTTGGGCTATAAAAGCCATGCAAAAATCCATTGACATCAGTGGCGGACGACTGTGCGAATAGGCCGGAGGCTATACGAAGCGCCGAAGTTCTGGCAACACCAAGGCGGAGTCCGCCACGCTGTGCGGGCCTTCCCGTTTTCTTTCTTCTTTCTTCAATAAGGGTTGATGCCCTGGCGGGGGGAGGCGACGCGGACGGGCCTCCCCCACCTCCCCAAGTGGAGGCTCACCAGCAGATGAGGGCACCCCAGCCATCTTTTTCATCGGCCTGCTGAATTTCACCCTGGCACGCTGTGCGGATCTTCCCATTCTCTTCTTCCTTCAATAACGGAGGGTGCCCTGGCGGGGGGAAGCGACGCGGACGGGCCTCTCCCACCTCCCCAGGTGGAGGCTCGCCAGCAGATGAGGGCACCCCAACCGTCTTTGACTCGCCGGCCAGCTAAGCTGCACCCAACCGTCTTTGACTCACCGGCCAGCTGAGCTGCACCCTTCCGCTGCACGCGACCACCGGACAACCGCCCAAGCACGGGTTCACCAGGATCGCCACTAGCTCCCGACGCGAGGAGTGGGCCCCCGCAGCCAAGTAATCGGGGACCCACCCTGGTGGCGATACCATCCAAACTGCTGTCGTCACTGCTACTGGAATCACCCCGGTGGCAGTACCATCCGAACTGCCGCTGTTACTGCTGCTGGCTCCTCTCCGGTGGCTGTACCGAAGAGCTGCTGCTACTGCTGCCCTTGAACTCCGGCGGTCGATTCCTCCGGATCCAGGCCTACAGCTCACCGTGAGACAATTCTGGACTCGAAAGCTTGTCTGCTTGGGCGTGGGCCCCACCCTTGACAAAATGCTCCCCTCAGCCTTGCAGAATCGGCTGGAGTCATTTGACACTCGACTCCCGCGGACTTCCGGTAAGGACAAAACCGCCGCCATTGCTCTTTGCCCCGGACGGCAGCAACCTTGCCTCCGCTTGGTGCAGTGAGAAAGACTGGTTCGAAGCGTCGGCGGAAGAACCCGCCTGCTGCCCCGCCCCAAGAACGAACCATGGCATTTCTACGGGGTCGCAGTGACGCCATGCTGACGCAAAGTTGACGCTAACGAAAGTTCTCGAACTACTGAAAGGGATTCTGGTCCAACAGCTAATTCATGGAAAGACTTAGACTGTACTCTGGCCCGACCTCGCCCCAAGATGGCGCCGATGTAGGAGAGGCCTACAAACCCTTGTGGCGTCCCAGTCACGTGACATTTGTGTTAAAAAGAGATATATATATATATATATGCGATGCTTCCACACATGATGGTCGGGGAGGGGCGGGGAGGGAACCGATTTTGTGCCGTAGTAGCGTTGCTCATGACACTCGACGCCTCTCACGCCGTGGCCGGCCTGAACGGTTGTAGGCCCGTATCTTGTATACTGACATTGTTTTAAATAAAGGGCCTCTTGAAGGAATTACGGAATCAGTGTCATGACTAATCACATAGGTTGATAAAGATTTCTACTTTTGAATAAATGATTGTTACTCCCAAGCAATAGAAAATAGGTAATGCAGTCCCCATTTGCCTGAATCTTTTTGATTAACGGAATTTGTACCCATCACACCTATCTTTTTCCAAGAGTTGTTAAACAATGGTCAACCATAGCTCAGGGTATATGCCGAACGCAAGATATGGTATCTTGCACCTTAATACACGACCGATTGAGAAATGCTTGTATGACAAGGGAACCCGAATTTAGGAAATGAAATAAATTAGAGCATCTTTGTCTCGGACAAAAAGAATAATAGGTCTGCGGTATCACCCATTCCTGCGACTAGCCTGGTACGTGGTAAGTAGAACTTTTTCGTGTCTGCGCGCGCTAGGGTACTTTGAATGCTGCACATCCCCTCCCCTCTTTTTCCCCTCTATAGGTCACGACGAAGCTCCGACTGAAGAATGAAGTGGACATGGACCGCACCGAGTTCAATATCAGGGAAAATTTAGACAAACGTTGTGAGATAGTGCGTGAAGTGCAGACCACCATTGAGAACATGAGAAACTGTATGGCATGATTGTGCGTGTGTGCTGTGATTACACGGTATGAATGTGTGTGCATCTCATGCTTAGGTCACTTGAAGAGAGCGTCACTGTATGATTGAAATGCTCGCCATCGATCAAAGGGAGGAGAATAAAGGGTCCGACACCCCCTAGGATAAACTACAAAATACTGAAAGTACGCAGCATGCATAGGAAAAGAGGACAGGAAAGGAGAGGTCCCGATGCTCAACGTAGCCCTGAGTCTCCATCTTAAGTTTCTGCGCTTGATGCATGTACTGTCACACCATATCCGGCATTTGTGTGTACGTGATCACCGAATTTATGTCTTTTCCCCGCTTGTGTTTTCTTACATGGAACAGACCCATGCTACTCCATGTTGTGTGTGCACCAAGTGGCCTATTATCTTACCCATGTCTCTCTCGTTTAGTGTCGTATGTATGCCAAATAGCCTACTTGATGCACACCTCTCTCTCTCTCTCTCTCTCTCTCTCTCTCTCTCTCTCTCTCTCTCTCTCTCTCTCTCTCTCCCTCCCTCCCTCACTAAAAAAGCCTTCATATCCTCTTTTCTGTTTGAATAAATTAACGACACATACCTCCTCGGTAAGTGCATAATTGGCCTGGAGCACGGTGGTGTTCGAACAAAATTGACTGAAACAAAACGACCGTACTTTGCCACGTTACTACCTCTCCTTTCTACAAATATTGAGCTTAATTGGCTGAGAAAAGAAAGGACAGGTAAGACGACTGATGTCTCCCAATTTGGCCCTCATCACGGGGACTATATGTCAGTGGTTTCCGTTTTTTCAGAGCTTTAACAACACCATCTCCACCGCCCAGAATTACCCCCGCCCAATTACCCCGAAATAGAATGTCTAAAGCACCCCGTTCTCCCAAGATAACCCCAGCCCTATACTAGCCGCCTCAAGAGTATTTCGAACGAAACAGCTGATGACCTTATTCACTAATAATACATCGCCTAAACTGATAAAGGGTTACCTATTGTCGCCAGCAAAAATGATGCTTAGCTTATGTTCCTCCCCGAAATGGATACTCGTGAACCCGTGACAGTAGCACCTCGCACTTTCTTTTCATAAACTTAGCAGTCCTCGGAAGGAAATATGTAGTAACAAAACTTGTGTTGAGACGAACGAGCCTCTGCCGGAGAAGCCGGTTCGAATTTTTAATAGACTAGAAGGTTGACAGATGTCAAGCTTCCTGCAGCCAGTATCGGACGCAGGGATCGGCACCTAGAGGGCCAGACGATGGACAGGGACACCCACAGAAACTTGCACCACAGCAATGATTAATAGATTAGTAACGCACACACCAACATCAGAGTTAACAGACACCAATCATACAGCAACCGATAAAAGCATGTCCGCAACTACTCGGTGGTTGGGAGAGAGGATGAAGTATGTAAATGTCTTCCCTGCCAACTCTCTAAGATTTTTGTTTCTTGTACCCATTTAAAGATAACGTGCTGCCATCGGAAGGGAGGGGTCGGACGTGACGCACAGCCTGGCTGCAGACCATGGAACATCTATGACATCGACCAAGGGGGAAGCTACGAAGCAAAAAGGGCGTGAGACGAGACACCATTTTCAGGATGATAAGCGCGAAGGGCTACATCGAGGCCCCCCTGCTCACTGACCAGCGTGCCTGAAGTCTCAACCCGTCGGGCCCGATTGATGGGCCCAGTGCTGGAAGATTCTGCTCCCCTTGGTCCACATTTTTTTATCCGATCCCACTCCACCCCCTCTTCCCTCGGCATCCCGAAGCACGTCACACCCTTCTCTCTCTCACCCTCTTTTATATGGATTATGAATCTGACTTACCTACAGAAGAACAAAAAGCAGGTACCCTGTCTCAAAGTACCTATGGTGAACTGTGTTAAGGAACGGGGCTGTGATCGGAGAACAGTGAATGGTCACACCCTGCAACGTGAGAAATTGGATTTGAGCTGGACCTTAGCTCCACCGCCGGTGCTCAACAGTGCCAACGAAAGAAGAACAACAATAAGAGCTTACCAGTGATGGCTCTTTATAAAAAAGGACACTGGAAAGAAGAACCCATGTCAAAGTTGAAAATCCTCTCCCAACCACCTTTTTATATTAACTATCTTCCTATCAAGTTTTCATGATGTTGCATCAATCACTTCCGACTGTACACTGAGATGTTGAAGAAAATGTAACTTTGCATAGTGACATTCATACAACACCAGCCATGTACACGACTATACTGACTATTTTCGATCCACACAAAGTCTAGGCCTTAAGTAATGTATGAAATATCTCTTGTTTTGCCAGAAACATCCTGTTTGCTTTACAGTATCCTATTTGTGCTCAAACAAACTCCCCTCCTCCTGTCCCTGGGCCCGACATGCGGCACAGCTGATGTAACTCTGTATGTACTACCTCCTCGCCTACTTTATCACCTGTATGTAACTATAAGCAAATGTGTCTGATTACTCCTGCCTGCCCTAGAAACTCTGTATCTTTAAGGAATGTACGAAAGACATTAACGATATTATAGCTGAAGGTTAACGAAGATAAACGCCGAACTAGGCAATTTATTTAATTTAATTTAATTTAATTTAATTTAATTTAATTTAATTTAAAAAGCATTTATAAAGCGCAGCGTGCACCGAACGGTTTCTTGGCGCTAGTGGAAGGGATTGGCTACAGAGACAGAAGGGAGCCCGGGATTGGGCCGGAGAGGGGGTTTACACAGGGAATGCCTGATTAAAAAGAAACGTTTTTAGATCCTTACGGAAGGATAGATAGTGGGTAGACGCACGTAGGTGGTCTGGAAGGGAGTTCCAGAACGTGGGGGCCAGGGTGGAAAAGTTGGACCCACCCCACTTTTTGCGTCTGAAGCGTGGGATTTGGAGAAGGGACTTGGAAGAGGAACGAAGTTGTCTAGAGGGAACGTATTCTGTTAGTAGTGAGGAGATGAAAGCAGGTGCGGTGCCTTGACGAGCCTGGAAAACCATGCAGGCGGTTTTGAACAGAGAACGTTCCTTTATCGGGAGCCAATGAAGCTCCCTGAGGAGGGGTGTGGAGTGGTGGTAGCGTGGGAGACCAAAAACCAGTCGGGCGGCTTGGTTTTGGACTACCTGTAGCCTCCTTAGGCTGTATGCTGGTATGCCGTTGTAGAGGGCGTTGGCGTAGTCCAGTCGTGATATGACTAGAGCGGCCATGATCATTTTGAGTGTCTGGGGGGAGAAGAAGCGGGCGACAGTGCGGATAGTTCGGAGAGTGAGGAAGCAGGAGGAGACTACGGAGCTGATTTGAGAGTGGAGGGTGAGCTGATTATTCATTTTAACCCCCAGAGTTTTGACCGTGGTAGAAGGAGTGGGGGCAGGGCCGAGGGTAGGGGGCCAGAAAAGAGAATTCCAGGGACTGGAAGAACCTCCGGTAAGAACCAACTCGGTTTTATCCGGATTCAACTTGAGATGGTTATGGTTTATCCAGTCCCTGATGAATATCATGGTGTACTGGAAGCTGGAAACAGAGAGGGGAGAAGAAGATAGATCAAAGATGAGCTGGAGGTCATCCGCGTAGTTAAACACGGTGACCTCCAGCTGTTGAAGAGCGAAAATGAGGGGGAAGATGTAGAGATTGAATAGTAGGGGGGGACAAGGAAGAACCCTGGGGGACACCACACGTGACGGGGAGTGGGATGGTTGTAAAATCTCCGAGCCGGACCGCCTGAGTGCGGTCCCTCAGGAAGGAGGAAAGCCACACCAGGGCTGCTCCCTCAATTCCAGCCGCCTTGACACGGGACAGTAAGATGGTGTGGTCTACCGTGTCAAATGCGGCCAAGAGATCGAGGAGTACCAGGGCCTGGTGTTTGTTATGATCCATACCCTTCCTGAGGTTGTCCAGGACTGATACCACGACTGATTCAGTCGAGTGCCTAGGTCGAAAGCCAGCCTGGCGGGAAGCCAAACCCCCATTGGCCTCTACATGGGTGCTGAGTACCGTGGTGACATAACGTTCCAGCACCTTGCCCAAGTAGGGCAGCAGGGAGATGGGGCGGTAGTTGGCTGAGATGGATGGGTCAGCGCCAGTTTTTTTAAAAATGGGCACTATGGTGGCTGATTTGAGCGTAGGGGTCACTACTCCCTGCGCTAGGGAGCTGTTAAGAAAGGTAATGGGGGGTTCAGGACAAGAGGAGTAGATTCGTTGGAGAATTCGCGCCGGACAGATGTCTGCCGGAGAGCCTGATTTTACTTTGGGGAGTAAGTCTAGGAATACCTCTTCAGTGATGGGGGGGATGGAGGTGAGAAGGTTTTGAACAGTAGGAGGAGAGGGGTCGACATAGGCTGATGAGGGGGGGGGAATGTTGGCTTTGATGGTAGCGATTTTATCGAGGAAGTAAGTGTTAAGTTGATTACAAAGGGACTGGGATGGGGGGATTTTAGGTGAAGCCTTGTCGGAGTAAGCCAAGTCCTGCACTATGCTGAAGATCTCTCTAGGTTTAGGCAAGCTGGCGAGATATGTTAAAAGGGAGGACTGTGGAAATTTAGCTTGCAAACTGAACATTATCTGCGCCATCTTGCCTCTCCCCAGCGCCACGCACAGCGAATGCACGGCCGCCATTTTAGGCACCCCACTCTCTCCCCGCTCATTCTCGATCGCCAGCGCTTTCCCTTGGCGCTGCGAGCATCCCCCGCGCGCCGGCCGCCCCCGCTCTCTCATACACGGGCCATAAACCCTCTCCTTCTGCGCGACCCTGCTACGGAACCACATCCGACCGACATCCCATACATGGTCATGCCTCTCCTTTGATAACCCCCTTCCTCTGCGCCCCATTGTCCGAACTGGTCCCAGGCCATCACCTAGCCCTGCGTATGCAGTTTATTGCCCCTACTGTAAGGGAAACACCCCACATCAAAGGGATTACAGTAGATCAAAGCCCCTACCCCCTGAGACTCAACCGGTCACACACACCCCCGGGAATTGGCGGAATACCCTGCTGCGCGATAGCCATCTCCTACTGCGGATAAGGCGGGGACTTCTACTGTAGCTATGTGTGGGATCGGATCTGAGCCGGGGCTTCAGGGGATGTTCTCTCATACATCAAGGGAATCTCAAGAATGTACTATGTGTAATAAAGCAATAAACCTGTGTATAAGAGACCAGGTCTCAGAGATGCAGTTAGAGCACCTCGTGACGATACCTTGCTGTCTGATCTGATGTGTTCTGCTCCGACGGAATAAAACTTTGTTTCCTGCCTTCCAGTCTCCGGCGCCTGCCTCTTTCATTGGTAAATTATCGAGTGGTATGAGAGGCGATTACCGCCGGGCAAATACTTGAAAGGTTATCGACTGAAACTGCCGCTACCATTTAACAATGTTCAAATGCAAAAGTGTGAAAAAAAGGATACAGGGGGCGCCAGGAGTTGGAGCCCATCCAATCTGCAGATGCGTTCATAGAGTAGCAGTTCTAGCAGAGACCCAAGTTCCTCGAGTAGCCCTCTTCGCTTTCAAATATCAATTATGTTGTCTGCTGCTCGGGGTGTAATGGTAGGGAATAGAGTTATACTGTGCTCAGAATCTGAGTTCAGGGTGCTGTCCTCCGAGTCCGTGGGGATTTTGTTGGAGTCTTCTCGAAATTCCCCAGCAACAGCAAGGGCACCTTCCTGGTCACGACGCTGTTGTTCGCGTGATGGTCCATCGCCACCCTTGCCCTGGTTGGAGGTCTGAGACCGGCGAGAGCTCGGATTTGGGAGTTTGTCAGAGTTCTGCGAAGATAGGTCTGAGTGGCTGAACTGGCTAGAGCTAAGGCCCCTAACTTCCAGTCATTCCTCGGCGTCAGCTGGGCTCTTGAAGAAGTGAGTTTTTTTGTCGTAAATGACTTTCAGCCTAGCAGGGTATAAAAGTGCTTATTTGAGTTGTGCTTTCTGGAGCTTCTTTTTAACAGATTGGTAGGACAATCTCCGCTTTTGAACCATGACGGTGTAGTCGGGGTACAACGAGATGCGGTGGTTTTCGAACTGAATCAGAGTTTTTTCTCTTGCTTTCTGCAGTAATACATCGTGGTCCCTATACCACGCTTCCATAAAGTCAGCCGTCTTCGCACCCTCACTGCGCTCCGGTAGGCCAATAACGCGTATGTTGTTGCGCCTGTTCCTACCCTCTGCATCTTCCACTCGATCTAGGAGGCCCGCCATCTGTTGTTGTAGTTGTTGTATGGTTGAGGAATTTTCTGCAACTCGAGGCTCCATATCTTCGAGGGATTGGCCGTGTTCCTTGGCGGTGTCCGCCAGTTTCCTGTGGTCCGCCCTGAGTAACGTGAGGCCTGTGGTGAGCGTGCCAATCTGCATTTCCAGCACCGCCCTGGAATCACGGATTTCTTTAAGAATTAAATCCAATTTGTCAGGTGTACCCACCATAGGCTCCGAGGAAGCTGCACCTGGCGAGGAAGGTCGACTGGAGAGCTCCACCGTTGCGGAGTGGGGGCCCGTTCCTTGGTGGCCATCTAGTGTCTTCGCTCTGACTCTGCCCATGGTGCGAGTCTACAGTAGCGGCGCGGGGCAGCCTCTTCCGGGTAAGTGACTAGAATGACTGTCGGCAGGACACCTTGTAGTTGTTACTTGTAGGTGTGTGGCCAATCTTCCCCTTGGTAGGTCAACGAGTGTGTCAACGCCGGACCCTCGCAGTCCGAGAGGGAGCCAGGCGGCCGGGGCGCCCCACGGAGAAACCAGCAAAAAACACCCCCTCCTCACAGAGCGGTAGCCAGGGCCGACACACAAAAGGACCCCACTGTAGAAGGCAAAGTCAATTAGGCCAGCTTCGTGTTCAAGAACATATGGTAGTAGCCAATGTCTCAGGGAATACTACTTGTTTACGGTGCCGACCGGATTCAGCAGGCCAAGCCCCTCCCTGTATGTGCAGAGCATCGCGGCACCGGGCAAGGCCCCCCAGGCCGCTCCAGCCGATATGAAGGCACTGTGTCCGTGACGCGGGCCCTACCTCAGGGTGCACGCGCAAAGTCTCGGTAACCCAACGAGGATCAACGACATGCAGCGCAGGGCCCTTGCGGTGATGTTGCCCGCCGTAGGAGGGGGGTAAGCCTGCAGCAATCAAGTGGTGGGACCAACAGTAGGTTTTATTCTTGCCCCACGGATATCCAGCCCATGTTCAAATCTTTTAGTCCATTTCGGGCCATAGACCGCGGGGGGGGGGGCCTCCGGCAGCGAGGTCCGCCACAAGGGTGAAACGTCTATGGCATAGCAGGCTAATGCGGGTGCTGTACCTCACCGCAACAATCTCCTGGGGATCCACCAGGCGCTCCTCCGTCGCCGGGCTCCTCAGGGGCGGTACAGGTCTTAGGCCGCACGGCCGCCTGCCATCGCCTAGCGGTAACTGCCACGCGGCGTGCCTGTTCACTCGTGGTTTGTCTCTGCTTCCGTGTGGGCCACACCGGGTATATGGTGCCGAGCCGAGGCAGGGAGCATATGGCCGCTATAGTGCCAAGCCAGGATCTGCACCACTACCGATGTTTCCAGGCTGGTAGCGGGTCTCGCACAGCGGCGCGCTGGGAAGCCTTCTCCGTGCACGAGCCTGTGTCACACTGCAGATCCCGGCCTCAGTCCGTGCGCAGCGGCGAGTAGGCCCGATCTCCAAACCCCACCGTTCCTCAGTCTTATGGGTCGTAGAGGGTATGTGGCTGTGCGGGGGACTCCAGCGCTTCAGTATTAATGCCCCAAGTCGACAGTGGACCGGAGATTGCGGTGCAGGATAAGTTAATCCCCCCTAAGGGTCCAGAGCTCAAGCGGGACCTGACCACCACCTTAGGCAGTTAGCCATGCCCCCCAACACTGAGTCCAGGATGACCCCAGGTCGCGTGCGTGGTCCGTGGGCGTCGGTGCAGCTCCCAGTGCAGCCGGCCACCATGTGTCGTCCCAGGCAGAGGGGGTGGCTCTGATGATGAGGACCTCCGTCTTGTCTGAGTTCAGTTTCAGGCGGCTGTTCATCATCCAGTTGGCGATGGCCTTCATTCCTTCGTGGAGATTGGATTTGGTGGTGGTGGGGGCCTTGGTGAGGGAGAGGATCAGCTGGGTGTCGTCAGCGTATGAGATGATGTTGAGGTCGTGTGATCGGACGATGTTGGCGAGCGGCGCCATGTAGACGTTGAAGAGTGTCGGGCTGAGGGACGATCCTTGGGGTACGCCGCAGATGATCTTGGTGTCTTTAGAACGGAATGGGGGGAGGCGGACACTCTGGGTTCTGCTGGTGAGGAAGGAGGTGGTCCAGTCCAGGGCTTTGTTGTGGATCCCTGAGTTGTGAAGGCGTGTGCGAAGGGTGTGGTGGCAGACGGTGTCGAAGGCGGCCGAAAGGTCCAGGAGGATGAGGGCCGCAGTCTCTCCGTTGTCCAGCACGGCCCTGATGTCGTCGGTGGCGGCGATGAGGGCTGTTTCGGTGCTGTGGTTGCTGCGGAATCTGGATTGGGATGGGTCCAGGATGTTGTTCGCTTAGAGGAAGGTGGTCAGTTGCTTGTTGACGATCTTCTCGATGACTTTCGCCGGGAACGGGAGTAGGGAGATGGGCTGGAAGTTCTTGAGGTCCTTGGGGTCCGCCTTGGGTTTCTTGAGTAGGGCGTTGATCTCGGCGTGCTTCCAGCTCTCTGGGAAGGTGGTGGTCTCGAAGGAGCTGTTGATGACCTTGCGGAGGTGGGGTGCGATGGTGGAGCTTGCTTTGTTGAAGATGTGGTGCGGGCAGGGGTCAGATGGTGAGCCAGAGTGGATGGTGTTCATGATTTTGACGGTGTCGTCATCGTTGACGTGGGTCGAGTAAGGCAGGAGGTTGATGTGGCTGGGGGGCGGTAAGTCTAAGGTGTCGGTGTCTGTCGGGGGGGCTTGGTTGTTGAAGCTGTCGTGGACGTCCAGAGGCGCAACTAAAGACACATTTCGGGGGGAGGGGGGCTTATAAAAATTTCGGGGGGGGGTCGAATTCCTTCACTAGACAGAGTGGAGATGCAGGGGCTCTAGGAAGGGGTGAAAACACAACAAAGCCTGGTTAACAAGTAAATGGTCTTTTAAAGACCTGTGAAGTATTCGATGTGGCTGCAATAAGACGGTCGCCAGCCCAGGAAGCTGTCTCAGCCTGGGCTGACTCACACAGTGGGAGGTGGGGTGGGGACATTCTGAAGCCCTTTGAGCCCAATGGGCGTTGCACACCGGCATGAGTCTAACCCGTAATGCATGGTACTTGCCAGGGCTATGACTTCTATTGAAAAAGAGGCAATTTCAGGTGACAGACAGGCAAAACAAAGCCCTTTTTAGCTTAAAAAATCGGAAGTCTCCCACCTGAATCAGGTCTATTGGCATGTATGCTTTAATAAAATTCCAGTGTCCTGTGTGTGCCCCTGAAAGTTCAAGCTTAGGCAGCTGAAAAAAAATGATCACAACTGCTTGGAGGGCAATTACCTCTTTTTGGAAGCACACAACCTCTGCCCAATTAAAATACCTACTCCTAACTCCCAACATGTGGGCGGAGCCAAAGCCCCTCTAGTGATGCTCACACAATTGTCCGAGGACAGCTGCACTGTCAAGCCATACCATAAAAAATGACGAAGAGGGGAGGTTTTATTTAAATAAAAGGAGAGCAAAAGAACGAGGTCACGCAGAGATAATGAGTGAGAGTGGAGAGCAACATGGAGGGTATGGGGACAGCTATTTTGGGGAAGCAGCACACACAGGAGAGCGTGGAAAAGTACATGCTCTTTCATGGCTTAAGGACAGATAATCTATTTCACTTTAAGTGAGAATTGGAAGAATACAAGTCATCCAATCAAAAGAATGGTAAAGAGGCTACGCTCCAGGAAATGGACAAACACAAGAAGAGGAAAGCAATCCATAGATTAAGAAGTAGTAAATGAGAGTGACAATAAAGCCAACCGATGGTAAGCAATGGGTGGGTTCTAAGCTCACTATAAGTTTTTGGGCATCGTCCACCCACAGACAACTATAATCTGCCTCTTAAGCGAGACCTTACTACAAACTGTTATTACAATGTCACAGTAACAAAAACATTTAAAAAATGCTCATATCTATCAAGTGTCTACACCATGTATTGTGTGACTATGTCAGCTAGTCCGGTTTGTTTCAATCATCACTTTTCATTTTCAAACTTGGAGTTTTCCTTTTCAGATTATAATCATATGAAGCAAGTACTCAGTGGAGCCTTTGTACTTTAAGATAAAAAGCTGGGACTGGCTTATGTTACAACACATGTCAAGAATTGGCCAGTTGAAAGATACTATACCTCTTAGCTAACTCTCATTTAGAAAGAGGTCACCTTGGAATCATCCTCTCAATATGAAAAATGCTTGCCATACATTGCAGTGAGCTTTCCCGCCCCATAAACCTCCTTTGTTCCCCAAAACATGTTTATCTACATTATCTCCAATGGGATCACCTGCCATATGCACCTAAAGCCCCCCCTCTTGAACACTCTGTCGGATGATAGCTATGCCATAATGGGGCAGTGTTTGGAGGATTGTCAGTTAATCTTGTTGAGCAAATACACCAGGGATGGTAGGCTACTGATTTTTTTTATCATAGCTACTATTCCCATCAGTAAACTAAGGACTTTCTCAACAAGGACAACACAAAACACCTTCTTAGCATTATGTAACACAAAAATATTGCTTGAGATTTTTTTAAATTATATTTTTGTGCATATAGCCTTTTAATCCGCAGTCTTCTTGTCCTAATTATTTTTATGGGAGCAATATGGCTACAATGTTTCTCTTTTTGCACCATTGTCTACACCATTTGGGAACACTTGTGTTGACAGTGGTGCCGTCTAGAGAGGGATATAATATGGGTTTAGAACCTCTGCTGCAGCCACTTCTAGGTTGGGTTGCTGGTGGCATCATTTTTTCTACCGTCTTTTCATCCTGCCACCAAACAATACTTTCATAGACCAACATATTGTATTAGGTCACATTGTCCCACAGCCCCACATCCTGTTATGCTATTTTGTGTCTTAGTGCATTGACTCATGATCAGCATTTTTCATCATATAAACACAGACACAATGATTGGTCCTCTGCCATTGCCCACACTTAGTATCCAAGGGGGAGAGCACTCTCAGGTAGTTATTGACTGGGGTGGAGTCAGAGGGCCCGAAAGCAAAACTGAGGGCTCTATACCAATAATATTTCTATTTTAAACCAGACTCTTAAAATTTTGGGTGAAATCCTCAAAACTGTTTGTTGGATGGTGTATTTTTCATAGGACTATTCAGAAGCAAGGGTAAAAACATGCATGTCGAGTTTGAATTTGTAGTTATCATAACACTACATTCACAACTTATGGGACGTCTGGCTCAACTCATAATCTGATCCCAGGAATTTGTTCACCCTATTGGACAAGTTATTTACTCTGCTCCCTATCTGAGGGAACAAAGTACTCTCCTCACAAAAGTAGCAATTATCAGTGATTGACCCAGTTACTGGAAGAGGAAATGGGGTGGGCAAATCTACTCCTGATAATTAGCATGTCACGATGCACCTGGGCCGAGACAAGCCAAGAACAAAGAGGAAGGACCAGACTCATGAGGCCAACACAGTATGGGCTAACCTTTGAAGTTTTGGTGGGAAGGAATCTGGCAGGTATATCAGCTAAGGGCAGGGCTCGGGCCTCAGAGTAATTCTTTCCAGAGAAAACCTGAAGTCGCTGTGATGGTTCGTTCCAGAATGCTGTGTAGGAGGGTTGGAACAGGAGTGGAGGGATAACATGGCTTATAAAGATTGTCTAGGGTACAGGGACCCTAAGACTTTCCACCGCCACTTATAAACCCGGCACAAGGGAGACACAGTTGAGAAGATCTGGGAGGTGACGACAGCAGGAAGAATGCCTGGCTTGAACGAGAAGTCACCTGCAAGCATGAACTAAGGACTTCAACTGACTCCCAGGACTAGGATGAGTCCTCTCCAGGGCCAGAGGCACGAGCTCCCTTTTGCTTCCCGAGGATCAGTTAGGGGAAAGAACTGAACTGCACTGCTGCGAGGTGCTCTGCAAGACGGCCAGCAGGCCATGGTACCTAAGGTGTATGGGCAGGGTGTTCTGCTGGCTGGTAATGGAGGGGCTCCACATGATGCCCCCACCAGCAGGTGCCGTGCAGAGAAGAAGGCTGGCACAGGAAGCCAAAAAATTCCTGAGGTATGTTTGTTTAAAGATGTGCCCTTTTAAAACAGCTAAACAAGTACATGGCGCTTCGCTGTGATATCTACAATTACCCCTGGGTGGGTAAGGGCCCGGGGTTCAATGCATCTAGATTCTATTTGATTTCTGGGGAGAGGGGTGTGTGTAGGGCCCCTCTCCCCAATATCTATTATGCCTCCTAAAGCCGGGGCAAGGAAAAGAAGGAGGCCGGCGCAAGCAACGGAGGTTCCAGGACCCCACCCAGGGGAACAGAATGATAATGAGGGCCTGTGAGGTGCTTTCCTGGCCTGTGTCTAGAGGGCAGGCGAACACCACTCTGAATTTTACGGCCCATAGCCCATGCACATGGAGGAACAAGGTATTCTGCTTCCGTCGGCTGGAAGCAACGCAGGTAGGAGCAAAACAGAGTTTCTGGATCCTGTGGTTAACCTGCATAGAAACAGGGGCCTTGAAACTCCCATTGGGGTACCCAACAGCACAGACTGTGTTCGGGTGTCCTGGGTGGAAGCGTGGCACCCCACAAGAAAAAAAGGGGGGGGGGAGACAGCAAGAGGCGGCACAGATGAAAGCAGTGGGCGAACCTGCCACTTAGATATGCAGCAATCTGGCAAGGAAAGCCCCATAATCCCCTATGAAAGGATCTAATTTTTTGTGTTTCTAGTGTCACAGAAAAGGCAGGGGAACGCCCAATGTGACTACAAATGTGTTAGGGGGACTCTATGGAGTGCAGCAGTGAATTCTACAATTACCCCCAGCATGTGACAGGGCCTTGCACACCCTGATTTAATTTAATTTCTGGAGTGATGGGTGTGCATAGGGCCCCCTTCCCTGAGCTCTCTTATGCCCCAGGGGGCCCCATCTCCCCAGGGGTCTGGTGCAGAGAAAAGAAGACGGACCAGCGCAAGCAATGGAAGTCCTGAGACTCCCTCCCGGGACCCAGAAAGATGATGAGAGCCGGTGGGATGCAACCACGCATGCTTTTACAACGCATGCCTTTACAACGCGGGCAATACAACAAACGCGTTATTATCACGTGTTCCATTAAAACACAAGTCCTTACAACAACTTGCCATAGGGAAGCGCTGGACTTTGGAATAGTATATTTTACTATTCCAACTCCAGTCTGTGCAATAGTAGGGAAGGTGATGGATTTAAAATCCAACAACGCGTTCCCTAGAGCTAGTCGTTGTAACAATTTGCGTGGTAATGGATCGTGTGGTAATAGAACGCGTGGTAATGACGCGTTCGTTGTAGTGCCTACGTTGTAATGGCACTGCATAGTTTTGTCAGCGTTGTAAACGCAGTTTACCCCATGTGGCTATATTTCGGGGTGGGTGTAGGCAAACCCCACTCTGAATCCTCCCTCTTGCGGTGCATGCAGCAGAAGAAACGAGAAATTCTGATCCCACAAGTGTACAACAGAGATGCTGGTTGCAGGGAGGCAGCAGGGGTCTTCCAGCACCCCACCAAAAAACAAAAAGAAAGTGAAAGTAAATTTACAGCATAAACAACGGCTTTAGTTTAGCTCTACATGGTTTGACTTTCCTACCCATCTGTACTTAGTTCAGTGCACCAACGCATGCGCATGAAGGTACAAGTTTTTGTAGCCCTACACAACCCCACTCAATACATAGATGATGTGGTGCTGTGCTTTCTGGGTTACTAACACTCCGTTAAAAAGGGGTCAGGGACACAGTGAAAATTCATTCAAACCCAATTTCGTTCTTTAGAATAACGCACACAACTGACGTACTAAGGGATAAAATACTTTACATGAAAAAGTTCTTTATTTAATTTTGTTGCTTGGAACATGTAAAATAATCGCTGAGATTATTGTTAAAACAGCACTAATGGATGTCACTAACAAAGAGAATAATATAAATGTTTCTAACATAGTTGAAAGGTCATTTGGCAGCGTAACACCCTAAAAGGCTATTTCTATGCGCTATACTATGAGAGCACAGTGTAGCTTAACTTGCATCTAGAGTTTCGTAGGATTCAGCTGACTGCATACCTGTTTACAGCAAAAAGCTATAATTATCAGTAGCCGGGAGAAATTGTTACCTCAAAAGGAAAACAAACATCTGTTGGGCTCAGCTCGTCTTAGACTTGGCTCAGTATCAGATTAAATTTACCTGTTAATTTTCTACCACGCTTATGCCTTCACCATGTATGCATTTACAAAGGAAATGTAAGTATTTTATAAGTAAGTATAAACCCATTACACATATGTGTGTGTGTGTGTGTGTGCGTGCGTGCGTGCGTGCGTGCGTGTGTGTGTGTGTGAGAAAAAAGGGTTTATACTTAACTGAAAAATACTTACATTTTAACTGTAAAGGCATTTGTGGTAAAAAATGTTGTTAATATTTTCGTTGTAATGATGTTGTCATGATTACAGTGTCATTGTAAAGGCATTGGCGAAAAATCTCATAGTTGTTCCATTATACAGCTGGCCTAGAAATATAGATAACATGGTACGTGTCCCAGACTGATGTGCATTAGGTGCTTTATCAATGTCATTGTCTAGCTGATTTGACACTTTCACAGGTTTTTCGAAAGATAAGGACAGGCAGCATCTACGTCAAAGGTAGACATGCCGATGATCAGACAGAAAATGGAGTCCTGGCCTGCTCAAAACGGAGTCTGGCCTTAGGTCTTTATGTCAATGAGGCCAAACAAACGAAAGCAGAGGCAGGCCAGCTACTTAAATATGTAGCATTTGAGCATGGAGTGCCCTATAATGCCCTGCAAGGTGATCTAATTTGTTTATTTCTGGTGACTTCAGTGCCCCAAGAGAGGCAGGGGCCCATAAACGTGACTACAAATGTATTTGTGCGGGTGCCTGCAGTGCAGCAGCCCCTCATGGAAGGGACCCACAAGTTAACCCTATGTCTCCTGGGGCTTTGAGAACATGACACCAGTTTTTCGGTTGAATTAAGCAGTCTGAGAGCTGGAGCATTTGCACTTGGTCTCTGAAGTGGATGGACTCTTAGTGGTTGGTCATATAGCTATGTTATGTGGCCTGAAGAAAGTAAACAAAGACTCTATCACATATGTTTGTGATATTCTCGAACATTTATATTTTATTGACAATATTGCTGATGAACATTGCATTACTTAAGATTGTTTTTGAGTATGGTTATTGTTCCTATTGACCATTGTGAATCCTAACATGGTTACTGATATTAATGTGGAGACTCTGAAATAGCCAATAGGACTGACTTACACATACTGACAATCCCTTATATTGTGATGTTGCATCTGGTATATGTGGTGGTGTGAATATGAGGTTCAGGACCATCTAGCGGTGTGGTATGATATTCGGGTGTCATCAAAGGTATTTTCATCTATCTGATTATATATATTTGTAATTTAATGAGTAGCAGTTAGTAGTGTATGTGAGTATTAAAATACTATTAATTTTTTTTAAAGAAAAAGCACAAATGAGAAAGTAATTTCTTGAGTTGTTGCGTGCCAGCAAATTGAGATTCCTATTACACACAATTTCCCTGAGTAGGCTTTGGACTGCTCTGCTTCACTACCCTGAGAGATTTGACGCTACATTGGGGTATTTGGTTTCCAATAGTAAGACAATTGCAGAGCTATTAAATGTGAAGGACTCACATCCTTCCGAAAACATACCCCCATTTCTGTCAGTAGATAGCTAAGGCTTTTTAAGATTCCACTTAAATGTATGACAGCACCATTTATAGAGGTGTAGGAAGCTATTCACAAACAGATCTCACATTTACAACAAATAGATTTTTTGCTCCATTGGGTAGGGAGAGTCTTCGAATGAGTTCAAGTTTGGACATTTAATATTTTCTTTTTAGCTTTTCATACAACTTGTCAGTAGTTGCATCTACCTGCATGAATGTGTACTGGCTTCAAATTACCTTTCGTTGTGAGTTTGATATAAGAAATGATAAAACACATTTAAAAATTAGCTTTAAATCCAATAGACAACTGCATTCAATGTTAATGAGTTACATTTATGTTAAAATATGTACAACTGTAAATCAGACAGAAAAATAGGCTATTATAAAACAGAGTGAGAACTATCATTCGGTACACAATATCCAAAGACTAGAAAAAAATTACATTTTTAGTAGAAATAAATGGAAAGGAATGTTTTTGGGGGCTTGTTTATTCCAGGAACTTGTGACAGCAGAGATAGGAAAAAATGTTATGTACCTAATTAGCCTTCTGCACGGGTTAGTGAATGATTTTAAAGCGGTCATCCCCAGCAGTATGTGTTCCAATGCAGGTACATTCTGTGAGCGAAGTAAGCATTCTAGCTCTTCGTATGATCTCTCTTATCTTCACAGGCAGCTCTTATGGGGAAAAGGCATAGTGACATGTGGGTTGAAACTGTAATGAGGCATGTCTTGGGTGCTAGGTAAAATGCCCTGTGACCAGCTAGGGCCAGTAAAAATAAGCATTTTAAGGAGTGTAAAGTTATGTAATTTACAATAGTTGTTCTGTAGTCCTGAAATACTGGTTCATCAGGTTGTATCCAGTAGGATGCATTGGGCTTCATGAATATACTTGAGGATTACAGAATTGGGTAATTTTTCCACTGAAAGCATTTGTCAATTGAGATCTTGCACAACATCTCTAAATAAGAAATAAAACGGTATTAGAAAATAATAACACTGGAAAATTGAAAGCAAACAGTAGCTAAATATTTATAACAGCGATAATAAAAAGATGGATTAGGAATGAAAGAAACCCTATGCAGAGGACCCCTGGTATTACTACCATAGTAAAGAGTTAGCTATTAAAATGACAGTTATAGTCCTGAATTGCTGCCAGGCTCTCACAGGAGTTAAATCTTAGTTTCCTAAATATTGGATCAAGTTGGCAATCATCAGTGGTGTCATGCAGAGGAGTGTCTTCTTTGACGCGTCTTTTTAACCAAAGTTCGACTGAACCAGCAAACAGGTTCCTGGGGGAGGAACTCAGAACACTGCCCTATTGCTGTGGAGCAGCATAAGCATTTCTGATTGCATACTTTCATGCCCTGAATATATTTATTCTAAATGTTGATATTTTTCCTTTGTTGGGACGGAAATGTCCCCTTTATGGTGTGCATTCATGTCCCCTACCTTGAGTGGTCAACTCCTGAGTATCTGGTACCTTGGTTTTTTGAATTTGTGGCCCCAGCCTTAGGCTAAGCTAGCGTATGCACAAAGGCCTAAGCTTGTCCGTTCACACGAGTATGGTCCAGGACTTGGAAGGGCACAACATGCACGCTCTCCATAGAGACAAGAGACTACTGTCCCTGTCAAAGGTTCAAGCATGTAGTATAGTGGTGGCAGCACACTGTTTTAGCAGTCCTAGTATAACCAAATCTTTTTATCTGTGTCACAAGAGTGGTGGTCACATGCCGATTAGTGTAGAGCTCTGCTGTTACAGATAAACCTGAATCCTTGAACTAATATCCTGGACACATGTTTGTGTCTATGTGTGTTTGTGGCCTGAGAATTACCCACATCGTACATGTCTGAATGGACTAGAGTTGAGGCTGCCTGCGGGTTCCATTTTGGGAATATCTGGCCTGTCCATGAGTACAAAATGGGCAATGCAATGCAGCCTGTGAACTAAGGCACCGCAGCAGCCAAAATACACTGAATATCCCTCAATATGAGAGCCATCGTTGGACTTACCTGCTGTGGACTTTAAAGGAATCCCTGGGTGTCGCAAGCTTACACTCTCTTTTTTCTCTGAGCCCATCCGTGAACTTGAGGTGCTCTTACTCCGTCACCAATGAACGCCTGCATTGCAATCAACTGCAGTTGCTCCCTAAATGCTCATTTGGACACCAGTACTGTGTCTCTGCCGGTATCCTCTCCGTTGGTGGTACTGAGCACTCTGGAGATCAGCCACCCAAGGACCTTGGGCCTGATCCTCCTCAACTGTGTTGGTCTGGTTCTGGGCAATGTCTGCTCATGTCCCAATACAGCATGCCCCCACATGAGCCTTGGTAAATGCTGCCTCCTAGGGCCTTGATACGTTAACTGCTGTAGCATTGCACCTCTGAGCTCAGACTAGAGTCTCATCCATGCTTTTCCTAGTCCTCTGACAGTCCCCATCTGACTGTGGCATGAGCTTGTCCTGAGCAAACTGCCGCCGTCTTGCTCCAAGATCCGCAGTAATTCTTAATTGATCGCCGCTTCTGTGAAGAAGGGCTTCTGGGCTGTTGCAAACTACTTAGCTTCACTCTGGGTGCATTGGTGGCTGCCACAAGGACCTGCCCAGAACCATCGCCGACTGCAGGCTGCCAAAGGCGGAATGCAGTTGTGCTATTGATCCCAGTGTTCACTTGGAGATAGGGTGTTGGTTGACTTTGGGATAGCCTTGCTGCACTGTTCCATCTTTACATTTTTTCTGCACCTGTTCCGCATCGCTGGCTGGTAGCAGAAGAAAGACTCTAACCTGGCTATTCAACATTCTGATTCAAGGCGTCCCCACCATAGAAACAAGACTTTTTCAATAAAACACGGCTACCATCAATTAAAATAAGCCTTTCTGCTAACACAAGGTTTATAACCCTTACCAAGGCCTAAATTGTAAAAACTCCTAAACTAGACGTATTTGACTAAACAAGGCCACCGCCAGCTATAACAAACCTATTCGCTTTATCAAGACAATTAATCATTGTCTAAGCCTAAGTTTTGACAACCTTTACTTCTGGTTTTTAGGCGCTTAGCTCTCCTGCCTCTTCTTCTACCTTCTGTATGCCTAACAACCTAAGGACTTCAACCTGCTTTATAACACATGTAATTTTTGCTACAATTAAGTTTGGGTAAAGTATAAGGCTTTCTACTTACGTCAACAGCTTTCTTTGGGCAAGTATCAGCTAACTTGACTCAGGTCTGTTAATTTATTCCTCAACTCATCACCTGGCAGCTTCCATTCTCCCTCCTTGTTTCTCCATCTCTCCCGGGATCTTTCTTTAGTCAAATGCTCTATGGTGTTTGAAAGGTCATGTCTCTCCCAGTTATCTATTTGTTCGGAGAAACCACTCACCAGGCTGCTCTCGTTTCTATATTCGCTGTCATTAGGAGCCCTGGAGCTCAGTTTTTATTAGGTGATACTTGAGCATGTTCCCACTCCACAGCTTCTCTATTGGTACCAAATTAAATTGTGACCTACCAATTACGGTAGGATAGCATGCACTAAACTCGAGCCTGTCTTTGCTTGATCTTACCCCCCATTTCCTACTGCTTTCTTTGCCTGCTGATCCCACATAGGGCTACTGTTTCGCCAGGTCATGGTCCTGCTACCTAATTTGCCACCAGAACTACCATTCCTGTTAGGATAGCCGGCCCAACACCTGACCCTCTCAGGAAATAACCTGATCTCATCCTCTTCCATATCCTGACTCAATGCTGTTGAAGTTAACAGGCACACCACTTTACATGAGCCTCACAACATCCCTGTTCATATGGTTCTCTTGGGTAATAGTTGCCCTCTGAGACGGGTGATCTCCCACAACCTCACTGAAATTCCTCTAGAATCAACTACCAATGTATGTACCTCCGCTGCATGCTCTACAACTGAAGATCTGCAGTACAATATAAGACTGAGTTTGCAGACTCAATGAACAACCTGAAACTTGACCTATGCTCTTGACAGAAACCTGTCTCACTGATACGGCTCTACAAATTCTGGACCTTCTGATTCTCCCCAATCATGGTATCATACAGTCCGATAGAGATGGCAATATGGTCAGCGCAGTGTTCACAAATGACCTATTTGCTGCAAATGGGCGGGAACAGAAGTGCGACCTACTTTTCAGTGCCTCATCGTAGACGCTGATTCCTCAACCAGCAACCTCATTAAACGTAACATCATCTACCACCCACCCAGAAACAGCAGATCCTTTGCTGAACATGGCTTATTTTTAAATAATTTATTGCCATTTTTCAAATGGAATAGCGACACGGTAAAAATGAATACATCTATATGAATTAATACATGTTTCATTAGAGGTGTAATATCTAAACAGTACAATTATTTTTCAGGTCACAGTGAAGTATGTTTAGAGAGGTTAGCTAGGTATATGTTTCTTGTCTGATAGTTACAATTTAATTACAAGGATTGACAGTGTGTTATATGGAACATCTCAAATACAGAATGTACAAGCAGGAGGTGCATATAATTAACAATTATGCCATGAAGGGATTGGGTGGACTGTCATCCTATTCTGAACTTCAGCGACTTCATCACCTCACAACTTGTTCTGTTCAATCATCATCATGTATTCCTAGGAGACTTTATTCTCTAGTGGGACAGCCCCCAAGGATACAGCCTTCTAAGCCCTTGCAACTTTTATTTTAGATAATAGCTTGACCCAGGATTAATTCCATGAAGACCACCCATTTAAAAGGGCCTACACAAGACCAGATCATTGCAGGTAAAGATCTCTTACGTGCCTCAGACTACATTACTGTTGAATGGGGAAACAATTACCAAATTCATTTTGAACTGCCCCTCTCTAAATTTATAATCCATGGTCAACATAAAAGACCTAAAATCTTGACCAGAGACTCTCATCAATCAACATCAATATGATACTCTTGCGTCTCACCTTTCTCTTCCACACCCTGGTACAGCATTCAGCAACCAAACATTTTACTAACACACTTATGGCTATTATGGATGATGTAGTCCCCTTAAAGAAAAACAAGTAATTGAAAAAAGAACAGACTCATGGTATACAAAGACTTCACTGAAGAGAAACAATGCCTCAGACTTATTGAGCACCCTTGCTGCCAACACCCCCAAGGGCTAATCTTGTACTCCTTTGGAGCTCTACATACACTTAAAAAAACGCGTCTTCAAAGCCAAATCTGAAATCTGATTCTATTAGGACCCAGATAAATCTTGCCAGAAATGGACTCCAATGCTTTGCTCACTGCTTTGACACCAAGAGCTCTTCAACATTATCTTCAAACTCGATTCTTCGAATCACTTCATTGACTCCCTTGCGGCTCACCTGGTGAAAGAGATGCAAAATATCCCCATATCCCACTGAACCAGCCTCATAAATCTCTCTATGCCAGCGAGCTTTTCCTGATTGCTTGAAAATGGGACAACTCTCCATCCTATTAAACAAACCCACTGATGATCCCGACATCCTTAACAATTATCACTCCGCCTAAGGACTCCGTTTCCGGGCAAAAATTCTCAAAAGCTGCTCTAACATAAAACTGAACTACTTCATTAAACATAACAATCTGCACTAAGAGTTTCAATCCGGTATAATAACAGCTGGAGTATGGATACTTCCATTCTGCAGATATTCAATGAGGCACTCTGACAATGACGACTCTTGGCACCTTATTCTACTTGATGCCAACATCACCCAGCTTTACTTAAAGTTTTCTTCCTCCTTTGTCATATATCAAGTGACCATTACTCTTGTCAAAATTTAATCCTGGATGATCTTTCATCATCTCAAATTTAGTGCACAAAAAACAAAGTTCCTTCTCTTCTCATTGCAGTCTCCCTCTATGCCTGTTCAAGAGTGGCTATGCACGACCAATATTCTCGACTGCTCCTCCTTAATTTCCAAAAATGCCACATCTCTCGGTTTCACCCTTGACAGCAGATGGAACTTCATTGACCACATCACTCTTGCTTCAAAAAATGCAAATTACCAACTCTAACTCATCTGTGGGAACAAACACGTCCTTTATGATGAAAATCTCAAAGGAGTCACAGAGATATGGCCCTTTCAAGACTTGATTATGTGAATGCAATTCTTCCTGGTATTCCTAAATATTACATAGACCACATCATCTACCACATTTCCATTGTCTTGTCATCTCTACGCTGGATCCCTATTGAATGCCATTCCAGGTACAAATTCAACTGCATAGTTCACAATATTATACACACTACCAAGCTCATTACTAAGCTAATAAACTGAGGTTGTATATAAGTACTCATCAACTCCGGAACACTGACTCTCTTCTTCTCTAAGTCCCCACTTTCAAGAAAATGCATATGCTGAATCCATCATTCTCAGACTGCACGCCACAACTTTGGAACATCTTTCCCTCATTTCCAGACCTAACCTTCTCAGTCAGCTTTCAAGAAATAACTGAAAGACTTTTCCCTGATTAACATGTTCCTGAACACTGCTTCTGCTTAGTTTCTGAGTGAAGTTTGAGCTGGTTATACACTGCAACCTGCCTTCGACTGACCTCACTAGCTCATGTATATATATATATTTTTTCTGCCATGAGTTACCACCCACTTGTCGCTCCTCTCTACTTGCTATCCCTCACCCGTCTGGTTTGCTTCTTGTATTCTTTGTATAGTTGTTGCTGTTGAGTTGATTATTTTTTTGCTGTTATTTGTAAAGTGCTTTTAAATGGAGGTGAGGTTACATTCCTAAACAGTGTGAGTGCATTGCTGACAGTCCTGAGACTGGAGGGAGGGGGCCTAAAATGATGTGGGAAATAGGAGACAGGCCCCCCCTTAGAAATTCAATATGGTCCTTTTGCTGCAGAGGGCTGGTAATTACTTTCCCTGAGTACTGCCATTTGGTAGATGGTGGGGGTGAAGGGTTCGACTGCAGTCTCTGTTGGTGAAGAGTATAAAGGGTCCTTTAGGAAGGGTCACGGTCAAATGTGGCTCTTGATGGACAGGTGCAGACTGCTCACACATTTTTGTGCCTCTGTTTTGGGTACTCCAAATTGAAGACAACTGTGCTATGAGGAGCAAACCTCTAGAGAAGAGATGAGTCTGGAAGACAACCTGAGAAGAACAAATGATGGCTCTGAAATTTAATACAGAGAATACACAAGCCCTGTGTATTGGACCTGTATAAAAGTGGGAACTGTTGCCCCACTTGTTGTTCCAGGTTCAGGTTCTCTCTGACAAAGGAGGGGTGTGGGCTCCACAGGAGACTACTATGCAAATAGCGCTGGTTTTGCCTGACAGTCAACTTCCCAGAGGTAAGTGAACATCAGCTTGAGTCTTATTTGAAGGAAGACCTGTCTGGAAGAAGAGCGAAGGAGCAACTCATCTCTACAGAAGGAGCGGATTACTGGCAAGAGCAGCTAACCCCGGTGCTGTGGTCCATTTAACAGAGAACTTTGAACGTGTGACTGGTGTGCTCCTAATATAAAGCCATCACTGAAGCAGGAGTTTAGTGGTGCAGCTGAAGTGTGTCCAAGTGGATCGCCCCTTTAACTCCGCTGTGGCACTTGCCATAGTGTGCTAGAGCAGTCTGCAGTAATGAAGAAAGACTACTCTTAAGTCGTGGCAGTCCCCAAGTGCTCCTGAACCGACTCCCATGACACTTGTCCCAAGTATGCCCAAGTGGTTTCAGCCGCTAGGAACACTCATATTAAGCCTATGGTACTGCTCAAGTGTGCCAGAACAGACCACGTGGCACTTGCGCAACATGTTCTGTCATGTAGTTCCTATAAATCTATATAGGATCTGTGTGTTTAGACAACATAAACTAAGTGATTGGTGCCCAGACTGATTCCAGACATCCCCAAAGGATATGTTAGTCTGTAGACCAGCTAGCTCACAGTGCCACTACGAGCCCCTCTCACTAAGGAGCAAATAGCTTCTGGCAACTATCGAACATGACAACCCTTACACCTCAGGGATCGTGGAAACAGTACAGTACTTTTCGCACAGTCACTCATGCTCACTCAGTCTCAGAGAGATATACAGAACAAACAGTGGGGACGTTTTCTTTTTTTAAATATTTCTTTCTATTAAACAGTTCGACCAAAACACATGAATTAGTTACAGGCAGACGACTTCATCATTTCTCATTGACATTGTACACATTCCAAAATATACACAGTGATTATATTGAGTAGATCAAGGGGATTCAAACGCATCAGTCTCTATCTGCCGGTCTGGCGGGTGACAAATATCGCCCCTGAAACGATTCCATGCTTCCCACACCTTCTTCCATTTCCCTGGGCATCCCCAGGCAATGTAGACTGATTTCTCCCTAAACATGCACCAGTCTAGATCCTCCTTCCACCTCCCTACTTAAGGCGGTTGACAGGCACCCCACTGTTGAGCGATGTTGTGCTTCGCTACCATGAATGCTAGCGTTGCCCATTGCGTGGTGTAAGTGGTGAGATCTGTGGGTTCCCAGACATTTAATATGCATCTACGAGCCTCTGGCTGCAAGTCGACCCCCAGGACCGCTCGCAATGTGTGACGGACCTCTCTCCAGTATGATAGTATAAATTGGCAGTGCCACAATATATGAATGAATGTGCCCAGTTCCCCACATCCCCTTCTGTACTCTCTACCTTCTAAATGACCCATTCGAACCAGGCCAGGAACCGTAGTGGGGACGTTTTCAATAAATATTTATTGAACCAGCGTCATTCTAGTATGAAATATGTGTGCTGCAACAACCATTAGACATAAACATATGTATACCGTTATAAGCACCAACAGAGTAAAGAAAAGGTAGAATTCTACCATAGTGCTAAAACAATAAATATATGCAGGCATATAGATGCATAACAATAAAATGCATACTCCTATGATGCAAACTCTAACTAGATGTACCTAAGTGTACCTAGCATGCATGTATGTGTAAAGCCAAGAATCCCCCTAGAATAGAGCCAACCCCTTAACCTGATTTTTTTTTTTAATCTGTTTTTATTGATTTTCAAGTTTTGCATTATGACAAGTTATACATAAATTCCACATGTGGGTCCAATTGGGACTTACTAGAGTTGCCTCTGTACATATATTAGTTGGTATATTCTGCGACATTATGAACACAAGTGCGAATATGCCAACAAGTTTGCTAGGCAGTGCACAAGGTCTACGCTTGCTGACCCATTTATATCACATGTTTAGAACTGCTATGCAACTGTGTTGTTATTAATCTCATTGCTTACACTTTTCCGCTGCCGTTTGCTGCGTTTTGGGAATTGTTCGGTCTCTCTGAGCTAGACCTAGCTTGTACATTTTTGCCATTGCCGTATTATGATTATGTTTGCTAACAGAATATACTGTGGGGAAGGGTCATAATATAACAAGAACTAGTGATACATGATAGTTTTTGGAACTGAGTAATCAGTGTCGTCGCTAGAATGCCCTGATTTTGTGTCACATATGGTAAGGTGTGCATGGCTAACATGTATATCATGACGTTTGGTGGGCTGTGAGGGGGGGTTCGCCTAGTGTTACTGATTGCTTATTTGTTTTTTTTAATCCAACTCAGTGCCTTAACCCATTCTAGTTATGTGCCTCTGTTCATCCCGTCATTGCTGCTGTTAGAGTGAGGGAGGTTTGACGTTATTATTTGTGCTCAGGAGGGCTGCTAGGATGTTATCCCAGCTGTTTGCGAGCGGGATTTTTCGGACCTCTAATGTATCCTCTCTGTGATGTGCTACACTTTCTACTTTTGCCCAGGTGCGCATTGAGTGTCTCCACTTTGTAATGTTTGGGGGGGGGGGAGGCTTTCCACTTCTTGGTGATCAGTCTTTTTGCCACCGCTATTCCTGGATTCAGTAATCAGGAAGTTGATCTGTTATTCCGATTCCTAGGATATAGATGCAGAATATACGTGGGCCAGTCTGAGGAGAGGTCTCTGTTTGTGCAGCGTGTTAGGTCCGTTGTTACTGCGGCCCAATACTCTGTTAGCGCGGGGCATCCCCAAAGCATATGCAGTAGGTCTGCATCTGCGAGTGTACATCTAGGGCCTTTTGCGTTTTGGCAATTAAAGTATTTATTGATCTTTGCTGGCGTACGGTATGCTCTGTGCATAATGAAGAATTGGATCTGTCGGAGGTGTGCATTTCTGGAAATTTATACTAGACTCTGTAATACCAAATTCCATTCCGTATTTGTGAGTTGTCGGCCTACCTCGGCGTCCCAGTGCTGTCTAAGGGGTGACAAGTCAACAGCTGTGTGGTGTCACTGCGAGGCCGCAAACCATTTAGTTAAATGTCCCCCTTGATCTATAACATGTACATATTGGAACTCAAACGCAGTGCTCTCTTTTACAAAGGGTTAAGGGACGACCTAAAAGACATGTTGGCACAGGTGGTTGACCCTCCACTCTTGTAGTGCATTTATTTATCTGGTAGTTAAGTTAGATCATCGTCTCCACGAGAGAAAAAGGGAGAAAGGACGCACTGACTCCAAATATTTTACTGTAAGAGAAAGGAAGCCGGAAGCAAAAAAGGCTGCTGAAGAGTCTGAACCTATGCAAATAGGCAGCATCAAAGGGCCTTTGAGTCAGGAGCTGAGACAGAGACGTCGAGCCAATAACCTATGTCTTTATTGTGGCAAATCAGGGCACTTTCTAAGAGATTGCCGAGCTAAACCTCAGAAACGTTCAGAGTCGGGAAACTGATTCACCTGAGCATGGTGGAGACAAATCTCTCAGGTGAGATAGACTTACCAGTCTCCCATGTGGTAGGGTCAGGACTTACATTGTATCCCCTTCAGCATTTCTTCCTTTCTGCTCAACTCAGTTGGGGTGACCACATATTTGACATCCAGCTTATGCTAGATTCAGGGGCCAAAGGGAACTTCATAGATTCAGCCTGGGTAGAGAAATTGTGTATCCCCACAGAATCGAAAGGGACTATGGACATTGTTAAAACGATTGACGGCAGCTCTATGAAATCTGGGCCCATAACACATACTACCATTCCGTTACGTGTGTTACTTTTGCATCAACATCATGAAGTTATTCGCTTTGATATAATCTACTCCCCTCAGTTCCAAGCATCATTGGACTCCCCTGGTTGATGACACATAATCCCAATATCAACTGGAAACAGCATACACTAGACTTTACGTCAGAGTTCTGTATCAATCATTGCCTAAAGTCTTCGGTAACAGAGCAACAGGTGGCTAGCAGTACAGACTGTTCATTACCTATGTTGCCCGACTGTTATGAGGAATTCAAAGACGTATTTGATAAAGAAAAAGCTTCTGTACTGCCGCCCCATCGGTCCTACGATTGCCATATAGACCTGGTGCCCGGAGCCAAACTTCCATGCAGTCGCATCTATGCCCTGACGGAGAAAGAGAACTTCTATCTGAGGGAGTATTTGGACGACATGCTGCAAAAAGTCTTCATTCGACCTTCATGGTCTGCAGCATCCTCCCCCTCTTTTCTTTATACCCAAAGGGAGTGGGGCCTTCGATGTTGCATTGACTATAGAGCCCATGTGACTACAAAAAATAGATATCCATTGTCCCTGATACAATCTCTACTTGATCAGATTAAATCAGCTTCCATCTTCAGTAAATTGGACTTAAGGGGTGCGCATCACTTGGTTCGAGTAAGAACAGGAGATGAATGGAAGACGGCTTTCCGACCAAGTTTGGGTTATATGAATACTTGGTAATGCCTTTTGGGCTTTGTAACGCCTCTGCCGCCTTTCAATGTTTTATCGATGACGTCTTAAGAGAAACCTTGGACGTAAATACCATTGCGTACATCAATGATATCCTGATCTATTCTTCCTCTGTGGAGGATATTGTCAGACATGTCCAGAGTGTCCTAACCCGTCTCCGAGACAATCACTTGTATAACAGTTGTTGCAATTTTGATAAATCTGTTGTGCTTTAACTTAACTCCCTCTCAATAACTTATTTGAGCTTCCTTGACTGCTTGTTTAAATCTACCTGTAAACTCAAGTAGACCTCGTAGACTAAGATTCCTTTAAAGCAAAGTGCTAAGAGTCCTAGGTAGTAGAGAATACTAGCACTTTCACCTTTGATAGTGTTGGGGTATTCCTATAACTACACAGGAGCAGGGCAAAAGCCTGGCACTTCCTGTCCCTTTCTACAATACTTGTCAAATGCCCTTAATAAAGGTTTTCCAGGTAGGACAAGAAAGGCTAGAGAACAGACCACGAGGTGTGCAAAGTAATTGGCTTACATAACCAGGGACATGCCCCATAAAGGGTTCCAGGATTAATACTGTTTGCCAAGAGGGTGCCAGAACTCAATCTAGACGACATGCATATTTTAAATGAAGTACAACCATTGTAGTGATCTCCTGTAGACAAGATGATGGCATGAGTAAAGTTTATTTATAAATTATCAATATCTTTTTTAACCTACTGTTTTTGATGGTGGTTAGGCAGGGTAAGTATTGGAGGCCTTAGTGACTAGACCTAGGAGAAAGGTCATTAAGTAAAATAAGCGCTTATTTAGGCATGAGGCGAGGCATCACATCCACCTAGACTTATTTGCGGCCCCCACCTAGCCATTTCCTCCACCCATACCTCAAATACACGATATCTATTCCTAACTGCAATGGCAGAGAGAAAAATAACTGTGAGAATAGGGGCCAAAACCAGAAATGTAGATCTGAGAGGTTGGCAGATAGTAGAATGACGGCATGCTCGATCAGGACGAGTACAACTTCCTACTCTGCGAACATCCTGTTCTCCCTACGTTCTACCACCTTCCGAAGGTACACAAGGACTTGAGAAACCCACCGGGGAGACCAATTGTCTATTCTCTAAACAGTCTTTTCGAGAACACATCTATTTACATTGACATCGACTCCTTCCTGGCACCCTTGGTCAAAGACCTTAGCTCATATGTCAGAGATTTTCTGAGATGCATTGAGGGAATCATGTGGGATGATGATATGTTAACTATTATCTTGGATATCACCAGTCTCTATACCTGTATAGAACATGAGCAAGGCATCTCAGCAATTAAATGTTTTTGAACAAAAGACCCCTTTAGTACCGAAAGCATAACTTGATGCTGTTATCCATGATTAGGTTTTGCCTGGAGAATAATATATTTATTTTCTCTGGCCAGCTCAATAGGCAACAGCGAGGGTCAACGATGGCCACGTGCTTCACCCCCAGCTATGCAAACTTGTTCGTAGGCTGGTGGGAGAAGCAGGTGGCCTGGGCAGAGGGACCTACAAACTGGATTGAGAATGTGGCCTTATGGGCTCGATATATCGATGATGTCTTCATCGTGTATAGAGTCAACCGCTCCTCTGCTGATGAATACATAACCATTCTCAACCAAAACAATTTGAATCTTGCCTTCTCTGAGCACATAAGCAATACCGCTGTTTACTATCTGAACTTGGAGGTCTATGTAGAGGGGAACAAACTCCTAGCAAAACTGTACAGGAAACCCACTGCAGGGAATTCTGTCTGGCATGGCGGAGAGCTACCACCCAAGAAGTCTTATCAAGAACATTCCGTATCGAGAGTACCTGCGTGTAAAACGAAATTGCACCAATGACCATGAATATCAGAATGCACGGGATGAGACCGTGGATCGATTCCGAATGAGGAGATACACTAGTAACACACTCAGAGAGGCACAATGGAGGGCAGAGAAAATATCTAGACAAGAAAAGGCCAACACCTCCACATCTCCATGTAATCCCAGTGAAAGTAGCCCGGTAACGATGATCACGCAATACAATGAAAAATCACACCAAGTAATGCGGATTTTTAAGAAAGATTGCACATCCTACAAACAGATAACATCCTAAAAGGCACCATTACTGCTTCACCACAAATCGCATACAGATGCTGTACATCATTGAGTGACCATTTGACACACAGTCACTTCCGCGCTACTCCCTCTAATATCAACAAGGTAGAGCAGATTAAGGGGTTCTTACCCTGTATGAATTGCAAGGCCTGCAAATATAGTAATAAAGTAACCAAATACAATGTTACAGGACAGGGCCTAGTAAAGACACAAAGCATCAACATGTTACTTAATTGTAACTCAGACTTTACAGTATACTGCCTGGAATACCTATGCCCTGAATGGTATATAGGGAGTACCATTCACCCAAACAAGGAACGAATCCTAGAACACATGCGTGCCATCACAAAAAATGACCTCACCTATCCAGTGGCATGTTGGGGGTCCAGGTCAGGTGTATCTGCAACCATGCCCGGGAGTGAGAGGTGAGGACAGTCAGAGCGCAACGTATTGCGCACCCTTCTCTATCAAATCCCTAACGCAGACACAATCGCACATAATCAGCCACCTCCATGCAAGGAATCAGTGGAATGAGCATGGACCATCTTTTGAGGGTTAAACTTCTTTCTCTGAGGGGCAGAGGTAATGTCAATATTATGACACTAGCGCTTATGCTTTGAAGCATGCTGAGACTCATGTTGAGACTTTTCAGAAAATGAGGACTGAGAATCCGAGTCACCTGAAGTGTGCTCAGGTCTTTGCGCACCTTTTGAGGGACCTGGAGTGGAGTGTGCGCCATATTCATAACCCTGTTGAGATCCTCGTGAAGAAGTTGGCTACGCTCTGTATTTTGAACCTTCAAGTGGGGCTAGGAGACCCCCAAGCTTGCGCGAAATTCGCTTCTGCCACAGGACAGTAGTGGTTGTCTATAAGGGCGTGGGGCCCTGGCTAGGGCTTTATTAAAAGAATATTGCACATGTATGTCTAGGGCTTCGACAAGCCTCTCTTCCATCTGATGCTCTTAGGGAGCATCCAGAAATTCTCCACGAGTCGTCGTCCTTCTGGATGTTGTGTGCCATAGTGGTGCAGTGCACCTGAAATAGCTCCAGGAGAGCAAAGAGTGAGGAGATATAAGGTATAAGTTGCCGGCCAGAGCGTGTTCGCTCCTTTTGCACCGTCGTGTGTGGCAGCCCGGGATGAGACAGCTTCCCGGGCACAGACACAGCCGCACCCGAGCACTTCACAGGTCTTTAAAAGACCATTTGCATGTTGATGAGGCCTCGCTGTTGTTTCACCCCTTCTAAGAGCCCCTGCAGCTCCACGCTGCCTATTGCTTAAAGATTCAGCCCCCCCCCCGAAATTTTTTTTTAGCCCCCCCCCCCCCCGAAATTTGGCTCTAGTTGCGCCTAGGGTGACCAACCGTCCGTAAATTTCACGGACAGTCCGTAATTTCGGCCGTCTGTCCGTAGTCCGTGAAGGATTCTTTAACGGACGCCATGTGTCCGTAATTTTAACCGGGCACCGGTCGCACCACCCTTACCACCCTAAAGCCGATGTTCCGTCGTTTCCACCCACCTCCCTTCTTGACTCCGATGCTGTTGAGGTCGGGTGTAACAGACTCGATGCAGTACCAAAGCTCAGATCCCCAGCAGCATTGGAGAGGCACAGCGGGATAGCAACCCTCACACCTTCAGCCCTTGATGAGCTGTTAAGAGGTGCTTGAAGGTGACTGAGAGGGAGGGGCTGCAGCTTCAGGCACAGGGGCATCTATTCAGATGCAAACAGCCCTGAATGTGTCATGTCTCTGCAATTTAGAGGGGCCTCACATATTCCCTTTCTGCCCAGGGCCCCAAACATCCTAGAACCGGCCCTGATTACCCCGAGGCAGCACGTGGTTCTCTTCACAGAGCTTAATTACTGTCACTAAATTGTAAGCAAACCTCGGTTCTTCAAACATGCAGTCTATAATGTAATAAAATAAAGAAATGGCACAATCCACCCCCACTGAAAAAGTATGGAGGACAATCGGTTAAATCAATTCTCTTGGAGCATCTCCTTTAAGTACTGTACATCACAGTGGGGAATGGCAAAACTAACATTTTAGAAAGAGAGCCTGTCGTCTCGTTGTCTTGTCCAGGAGGGGGTGAGGAGCCCTACCCCACCCTGGAAGAGACCAAGATGATACTAGAATACTGCATGCTCACCCCTATGCCCACCCCGTTGGATCCTGTTCCCCCTCCTGTGATGGCTCCTGCCCACCCCCAAGTGATGGCTCCTCTACCCCCTGTGGTGCATCCTGTCTCCGCCCTGGGTGGCTTCTGTCCCAGTCCTGGAATGGCTCCTGCAGCGAGGGTGAAGTTCTTGATGGGCCTCTTCTCAAAAAGGCTCAGCTCAAAATTAATATGAAAAGGTGGGTGAGTGAGTAAGTGAAGGGATGGGTGGATGGCTGGATGAATTCATGAAAGGGTGAATGGATGAATGAAAGATTGAATAGATGGATAATGAGAGAGGATGAGTGGATTGATGAGTGACTGGAAGGATGGATGAGAGAAAAGATAAATAGCTGGGTGGAAGTGTAGCTGGATGGGTAAAAGGGTGGATGAATGAGTGAAAGGGTGGATGAATGAGTGAATGGATGGATGAGTGAAAGGATGGATGAGTGAAAGGATGAATGATGAGTGAGTGGGTGGATGGATGAGTGAAATGATGGCTGGATTGATGAATTGATAAGTGCAAGGGTGAATGGATGGACGGATGAGTGAAAGGGTGGATGTAAGGATGGATGAGTAAGTGAAAGGGAGGGTATATGGACAAAAGGATGAATAGATGAGTGAAGGAGTGAAAGGATAGATGGGTGAGAGAAGGGATGGATGAGTGATAGGGTCAATGGATACATTCATGAGTAGATGTATGGGTGGATGGATGGATGGATGGAAGGAAGGAAGGATGGCTTAGTGAAAGGGTCGATGGAGAGAGAAAGGGAGGGTGGATGGATGACTGAAAGGGTGGATGGGTGGAAGGATGAGTGACTGGGTGGATGGATGAGTAAGTTAAAGGATGGCTGGATGGGTGAAAGGGTAAATGGCTGGATGGATGAGCGAATGGCTGGATGGGTCGAATAGTGGATGGATAAGTGTACAGATGGATAGGGTGAAAGGGTGGATGGATGGATAAATGAAAGGATGGCTGAAGGGATGGATGAGTGAAATGATAGATAGAAGGATACATGATGAATAGGTTTCCAAATGGTTGAATATGTTTGGATATGGTGGGCTTACTTATATACTATTGCGCGACCTCCTCTGATGTGTCTGTAAAACGTACCTATTGTCCTGAAGGTTTGTCCTGAATTTTGATCTCCTGTCCTGAATTTGTGTCCTGAATTTTGACCCTTTGTCCTGAATTTTTACACTCACCGTCCTGAATTTGCACCAATGCCAGTTGGTCACCCTAGTTGCGCCTCTTCGAGGAGATAAGGGAGGGGGAGCCCCACAAGGCGCAAAAGGAGCGAACACGCTCTGGTCGGCAACTTTAATGTGGAGGGAGACACCTGACCCTTAGGGCAGAGCCCTGATACGTATTAGCGGCCCCGTCGGGAGCGGGGGATAAACAGAGCATACTGACACGTCAGCACCGTACCAAGCGAGGCACGCAATGATTGAAATCCAGCGCGATCATAGTAGAAAGAGGACCGCAGTCCTCGTTCTGATCAGCGTGTGGCTCAACAAATCTCTGCTCCACGCAAGACACAATACTGCAAGCAGAGAGTAACCGCCATTGAATATATCCGTGTAAGCAGCGCAGCAAAGTTCACATGAAACATACACGCATACAGGCAGTCATAGGCCAACAATCATAAATACACAGAGTAACATAAGGGAGCACTTATCTGAGCTGTGTCAGCAGCACAAAAAGAGGAAGGACTATGGTTCCATGACATAATATAGGGCTTTGTGAGGCCTGATTGGCCGAACATGGGATGGGGACTCATGGGTAATGTAGTGTTTTTTGTAATGTTACTTTGCTGCACGTGCTCGGGAGATAAAGAAAAACAAGCATTGGCATAGCCAATAGATCTCTCCTTTGGGACCTTCTAAGTGTTTAGCCATGCAACAGTTGATGTTGTTGCAAGGATATTGTACTGCATAAATAAATACTTATAAGGTCCCAAAGGCGAGACCTATTGGCTAAGCCAATGCTTGTTCCTAATGCATCTTTCTTGGGCACACCAGCCACAAGTACATCTAGTTGAATAGTGGCCATGTGGCCATGAGTATATGACTTGATGATTTCCCTGTCCACAGAAGAGACGGGTGCCTGAGTGAGTAAGAATTTTATCAGAGATGTGGGAGAGGCCACAGTGGATGAAAGCCCTACCACAGGAGGATCCCAGTAGTCCATAGTAGGTGGACTATTGGAAACAGAGACTTATCTCTGTCCAACAACACCCATTGCTGTTTCTGTCATTTAACCATGAACAGAAATATGGATAAGGATGTATCAGCTTGGAAAACAGAAGGGTGGCAGAGTGAAAACTGCCAAGCACTGGAAGATAGGGCTGGAAGAGGCACAGCGAGTTTGGAAAACTTTTTCTAAATGTATCCCTCTATCACTAGTATTAACCCCTTATGAAGCAAGAACATTTACACCAGGGTAAATTCTAAGAAAAAGGTGGGTACAATATAATTTCAAAATCGAGGACACTGTAAATATGACCCAACAGAATATTTTCATGTGTGAATCTGGCACTCGACAACATCAGTATGTTTTAGTGCGAATGCTGCATTGCTCGTCTGACGCTTGGCTCCCATCTACAGTTCAACAGCCTGAGCACATTCATATTGTGCATCTGTTCTTTGGCAGAGGCAGACTCTTTTAATTACTAGTTAGCATCCCTGCATAGAGCGATCTCCCAGCAAACAGGCTATGCTTCCTTGCTGTGCACATGACTCAGTTCCTACAGGGGCAACGGAAAGAAGTGATGAATAATTCCTCCTGTCTCAAAACTGATATGAGCAGCTTCACCCTGTGGGACTTGCTACGAAAGAACACTGAATGCAGGATAAGCTTGAGAAGATTCCTAAAGTAAGCCTGGGGCTGGTATAGATTGGTGATGACAATATTGTAAAAGGAAATGAAATCCATGCTGTGGTGTAAAGCCCCGTGACAGAAAGGAAATTGTCCTTCTAGCGTGTCCTAACAAAGGAACAAATCTCACGTGCTGTCATTCTGTCCGGCGCGGTCACATGTTTACATACACATGAACACAGGGAGAAATGAAAAATGAGTTTAAGTCACATCATGGCTAATGTTGCACTGCAGTTCATGCACACCCTTTTGTCACCTCTGTGGTGCTGGGTTTGCATCACAACAGAATTTTTTTGTTAAAGTCGAGAACAACCTAGTGAGTTCTATTCCACTTAAAAATGTAAAACAAGCAAGTCTCCATTTTCAGCCGAGCTGCGATAATGTATGAGTAACGGTATTGGTCAACCCGTTTTTAAATGCATTTTGCGGCACTGAATTGATAGTATAGGAGTGCAGCCTGATTGCAATACATGTATCTGAAAATACCTTCCCTGCTTAAGAATTGTTATCGTTTTAGATGACAGTTCGCACAATTCTGTGTGGCTTTCAATGGGATGTGTAAGTTGAGATGCAATATTCGCAATATTGAAGTACTGGCACTTTAACACTGCTCATATACAAGCATCAGCAATTCAAGAATAGGTTGGAAATACATGGAATGTACATGCATGTCTCTAGAGGGCTACTGTACTCATGACATACTGACAGCAGCATTTCTCAGCGGTTTAACAATACTGATCCTATGCGAGAGCAGGCACGTCTCGCCTGAGTTGTAATACTGATTAACCATTCACCATGTTGCCAGAAATAAAAGAGAAAAGTCCAAGCAGAGAGAGATTACTCCGTAGATGAACAGCCTCGGGGCTGGGCTGCCCTCCTGAAGGGAGGAATTATAGAGGCAGGAAGGCACAATTAACAGAGGAGAGGAAGGAATTTGAAAAGATAGAAACAAGATGAAATTCAGTATATGGCCAAAAGTGCGCTGGGCTCATACTTACCTGGCCTCGTTTTATATGCTTAAATGGACAGTGCTGTTATAGAACATGTTTGTGCATGGGTGGGAGTGGGACCCAAAAAGAGGCAGCAAGACCACGGAGGGCAGCAGCGGCGGTGCAAACGAAGGCCGGAGAGAGCAAAGACTGACTACAAAGCACCGGTAGGAGAGAAGCGAGTGAATTCGAAAAGTGGTTTGGTATTAAAACATTTATCCCTTAAAAGGGCTCTTACAAATGTAAATAGTCTGTTAAAAACTAAAGACTCACGGATCAGCAGAGAGCATCCTGTTCGCAGCAGCTCCGATCGGACCACAGCAGCTGGTCTTTTCCAGCCACAGCCGATAAAGAAAATTAATTGGGGCAGAGTGAAAGCCTCAGCAATTAATGCAAATTGCTCTCCATTCCAAACGAAGCCTGGGAGCCGCCTTACAGTTGGTGCTTTTCTGCTTAGATTAACTTTATCAACACTAAACATTTTTGAGCGCTATGCAATATGAAGGTTTCAAAGTGAAAGTCATCTCTGGTCACATTGGTGAAGAGCAGTACACGCAGATCTCCCTTCAGATCGTGAAGTCAACAGTAGATAATCTTTAAAAGAAACAAAGTGTGCGTACTTGATAACAGGCAGTGTGAAGAAAACCAGCAGCGAAAGACACTGTTTACTGCAAAATAAAAGCTCACGACTGAAGTGGCACCATGCAGCAACAACAGGGGAAGGAAGATGCAATAATAAAATGGCGCTGCAGCTGAGCATGCACACACAATGTAACACAAGCAGGAAAGGAATTTTAACAAGCGCTCGCGATGGCAAAAGTAGGATGGCGAGTGGTGTGCGATGCGGTGCGCACGGCGAAGGAAAGCAAGGGCGCTGAAAGCTGGCTGTTGCGCGCGTGCACGCGCGTGTGAATGCACACGCTAGGCTGTGTGGCAGCACTTTTAAAAGCCCTAACTAAATGTCTCGCAGAGCAGCGCATGCGCTGGCTCAAGCAAGACCTAACAAGCATAATCCAAAGCTTCCGTTCCTGCCATAGAATCTGAGTTCCTCTGCCTGAAGTGTAAGCACAGGACCCAGCAATTGAGAGGCGGCCAGATCGCGACGTTTGCTGACTCAGATTCGCATTCACTTTGGGGGCCCTCTCCTCGCATCTCACTGTAATGGCTACTGGTTTCGCTCATCAAGAATGGCGCTGAATGAAGGGCCTGTGACACCCGTCATAGGGGACTCCTCTCAGGCTGTATTTAGTGCACAGGGTTGGCAGGATCGTGAAGGATCATAAATTGCTTGGCAGAGCTAGCCATCGATGCATCTGCCATCTTGCGTGTCGGATGATGCCCATTTAAGAAATGTTTATACACATTCTATCACAATACTCTCATTCACACAATTGTACATAACACATGCAACTTAATGAACTTAGGCTCTGGTTATGTAGATCAGTGCATAATTTGTGATCTAATCATCATCTCCATTAAATATATATATGCAGAGCATAAATACTAAAGCCCCCCTGCCAGCTGCACCCCCACCCAGCTGTACGATCTTCCTTCAGGCCCTCTCGCCTTTTCCCGTTTTTACAATCAACAGTGGCGTAACAAAATCTGAAGGGGCCCCCTCATCGTGTTCTGCTCCCCTTCCCTTCAGAAAATCATTATTTCTGTGATATTTACAGCGGAATGAAGCGCTTCATATAAGCCAAGTTAACATTATGAGATTGATTTACAAAGAAGGAGACCGATAGCATGTCCCTCGCTTTAGACAGATATGAAGGCCACAAAATGGTTCTCTCATCAACAATAGTGATAAATAGGCAAATGTGGATTTCTTAGCCCATAATGTGTGTTATTGGGCCACATTTATTTTCACTGGCATCTACGTTTAGGAGACTGTCAAACACAAGATCTAAGTATGCTCTATAAGCATTTTATTTTGTTTTCAGGAATACAGGTAAACAAGATTAAACTATAGCATAATTCATTTAAAAATACTAAGATTATTTTCTGATATCAAGCATGGGGCAACTTTAGTGGCAACATATCACTTGAATGCAATTTGATGCCTTTCTGAGCATAGACGTCATTTATCATTCTGCTTCTCCACTTATTGCCATGACACCAACGAGCAGTGGTATTGTTTTATAGGAAAAGGGCGCCACTCAGGAGAATAGCACTGATATCAGTATAGAAATGTCTATTTAATCTCGGTGCTGTAAGGTGCGGAGAACCACTAATCTCCCCAAAACCGGTGGTAAAAACACCTACGTATACAAAAGAAAATCCTCAGCACACGATAGTGATGTCACAATAATTATTAAAAGTGCAAAAGTGTTAGCACAGAATTAAACACAGAAAAGTACATTCTTGTTCTTTTCTTTTATTCCCTGGATCTCCAAACAGCCGACACATGTTTCGTCGCTAACAAGGGAAATCGTCCCGCGACTTTATCAAGGCTATGTTCTCTGTACTTTTCTCCTTTAATTGTGGTGATACTTCCAACCCACAAGGGTTTCTGATTCTTGTGATGTCCTCTACGGTTGTGTATGTATCCAAAAGGTCCAAGTGTGTCACTCAGTCTCAGATTCGTGATATGTGGTGATCTGTCTAAAGGCGTCGCTCATCGTGTATATCTGAGTACAGAACAGAGACTGAGTGACACACTTGGAACTTTTGGATACATACACAACCGTAGAGGATGTCGCAAGAATCAGAACCCCTTGTGGGTTGTAAGTATCACCACAATTAAAGGAGAAATGTACAGAAAACATAGCCTTGATAAAGTCGCGGGACGATTTCCCTTGTTAGCGACAACAAACGTGTCGGCTGTTTGGCGATCCAGGGAATAAAAGAAAAGAACAAGAATTTACTTTTCTGTCTTTAATTCTGTGCTCACACTTGCTGGCGTAAACTGGATATGATCTTCCATGCCCATCCTCTAGTTTATACCTGTGTTATACCCTAGTTCACGTGACACGTCATGTATCCGCGCCAATAGGGTACACACATCATGATATATCTGTACGTTGTTTTTTCTCCCCGCTGATGCTTCACTAGTCTATGCAGATGATGTGTGACACCACATGCTGTACTATTAGGCATAACTACTTGAAGGCTCTGTATAATGCGCAGTATGTATACTATGAAAATGGCAATAAAAATATGTTACAAAAAAAAAAAATTCTGTGCCCACACTTTTAATAATTATTGTGACATCACTATCGTGTGCTGAGGATTTTCTAAAAGAATATGCCTATTATCTTAACTTTCATTACACCAGAAAAGGCAGGATTCCATTTGAACCAGAACAGAAGATATGGGACCAGAAGTTGCTGTCATAGGTATATGCTCCTAATTTGCACTGACCAACAAATTGTGTGATCCTAGGCAAACCACTTCTTCTCCCCATACCTCAGGTCCAATATCTACCAAAATGCAGTGATACAAAGTTTGCTGTGCTGCCACATCAGCCCATTGAATTATCCTTCAAGGATTTTAAGTTGTAAGTTATATACAGAATCACCGCCTTCACTCCCCAAACTAGCAGCGCCCTTTATGACATCCTACTCCCTGCTGTTACCACGACAAAGACTTGAAGAGGAGTGTCTAACAAGCTTCCTGGAAACTATTACGTTTCAGGAAGAATTCTGAATACATCCTGAACATGAAGACAGAGTGAAAGAATTGAACAAAGAACTCTGCATCAGGCACATTAGCGCTCTTATGGATTTTAATTCAGTATCTCCTGCCCTTTCAGAATAAGGTATATAATATTTTTGAATATGGCTATTTGTGCGATAATGTAGGAGCATTCATACCCTTTATACAATTGGTTGCTTCTCCATCATGCAACCATAGCAGGACCATCACTTAACACATGAGTGGTCTGCCTATTGTCTTGAGTGTGTTGCTTCCAGTGGGGTAACAGAGAGTGATGGGGACCCCTGAAGGATATGGTTAGGGACTTCCGAAATTCATCCAGTTCAAATGCTGAATGTTTGCATCTCTCCTCAACCTACCTACAGGTAAAAAGGCTAATTTCTCCTCAGCTGACAATGTCTTTCATTAGGTATGGGTACAAATGATTATAACAAGTAAAAGTACTTTGAAATTGACAGATTCTAAAGGCTTTATTTAGATATAGGCTAAGGTGCTCTCTATAATGGATTTTTGGGAAAAATAAGTGTCGTAGTGTGTATCTCAAGTTACATCAGCACAACAAAACTGACCAAAGCCTTATCTGTCTTAAATATGACCTGCATTGGAAGTTTTGAAGAGGTTTCAATCAAGGGTCCTTTTAGAAACTGTGCCAAAAAGAGCATTTTAGTGCACAGCGGGCAAGTTAAAAAGCTACATAGTAGTGATCAGGGAGGGCAGTTCTGCACATCTCTCTGAACAGCAAATAATGACAGCTGCCATAGCCAATGTAAATTCTTGAATGTAATGAGTAGCAGGTCTTGAACTGCCTCTTACAAGCTGTCTTACAATTTCTCTCAGATGCCCTTCCGATATCTTAGCACTCACACAAACACGCACGCCTACTCATCAACACAAACATCTACACACACTCACGCACTAATAATCTCCAACACGGTTTCCCACAAATACTTTTGTTCACACTTTTATCCTACATGCGTGCACATACACAATGAGTTTCACAATCATACACACAAGGAGCTTCAGAGAGAGGAAGTCAAGGAAGAAAAGGGAAAGCTGCAGATGTATACTGACAAGTAAGTCAGCCTTCTATCTATCAATAAGAGACAGAAGTGAGGATAAGAGTATGTAAGCTTGACGTGTTTATACATAGTGTGGGCTCTGTGTATCACATGATTAGATGGTACAAAGGGATCTTAAGGGACCAAAAGCACAGGATTGTTGCCACAGTTGGCAAAGATGCATTTTTCCACCACTGTCATTGCCCCTCATGTGATCAGAGAAAAATGGAAATAAAACTGATGCAACGCTTTAACATCTGAGCTTCTGAAGACGAACATCCAGACACTTCTTATGACCCTGTCTCCTATGTGCTGTCAGCTGACCTTATCCAAACAATTTAACACCACAGCATGTTTAATTTTCTCCACGAAATGCTCAAAAAAACGGATAGGTTTGTGCATGCAACTCTGACAGGTGCGAGGCATACTTATAAATAAACATTCTGTACAGTCACATCCAACATTTACATTCAATTCCTTAAGGCATAGTCACCTCCCATTAAGCACAGTGACAGTTAACTGGCGCACTAATTTATTCAGCAACTATCAAAACACCAATCAGATTAGCCAAGGAACTGATACAAGGGAAAAGAGTAGAGGGGGTAAAGAAATATTAACAGTCATGGGAATATAATGAAAGATGTACTGCGGTGCATGAGTTAGAATCATAGTTAGACCAAAGACATTCATAAAGAGGAGGCAACTGTAAGAGAGGTGTAGACTGCAGGGAGAAAGTGACCGTCATTGACGAGAAACAATATAGGAGGAGAGAAGCAGCCAGAAAATAAGAGTGGTCAAATAGAGAGAGACAGCAGGCCATAATGGATGTATAAGAGGAAAGAGACTGAAAAAGACTGCAAGATGATACAGTAAAAGAAAGAGAAAGGAAATTAGATCGAGATAAACAGTCCATAAAACAAAAGTGGGTAGAGAGTGACAGTGAATAATGGAGGAGCACTCTTAAAGAATGTGTATGAGAGAGAGTAAGTGATAGAATTAGGGATAAAGAGAGAAAGACTACTGAGAAAGTCAGGACAGTTGGCAAAAAGATAAAGGAAAGTGTGAGAGAAACAGGTCAGAGAGGTAGGGGCAGAAAGAAGGGACATTTATGGGAAAGAGAAGAAAACAAGAAAGGGAAAACAGAGAAAGAAACAAAAGAGCTAGAAAGAGAATGGGGGTATGGAGGGTCAAGAGTGACCACCACTGAGCAGATGCTGTCTTGAGAGTAGGATTGGCTGACATGAGGGTCTTTCACAGTGCATGAAGGGTACCATATGGAGGAATGAGAAAGAGGCACAGAAGACCAGTACATCATAGCAGCAGCTATAGAGAGGGGAGGAAAGAAAGCAGGATGCAAACTACATGTTGGTAGATAACGAAAAGGGAGTAACCCACAGAATAGAAACTAGGGCAACCAACAGGGAAAAAGTGTGACGTGTTGGGAGTAGAGATTTGCACGGTGATGGGAAGACACTAGGAATAAGTACATTGAATGCAGCGTGACCATAGTATTTTAAATGTTTGCTTTATTTCGGGTAGCAGAGCTCTAGGAGCTTTTACACACATTTTCAGTTCTTTCCTACCACAAAAAAATCAATTTTAAAGAAGAACAGTGCACTCATTTTAGTGCATGTTTGAAAAATGGTAAAGCTGTCCCATCTTTCTCACCCAGCTTTCAATAATTATGGAGGAAAAACATGCATGTAAAAGGAGCAATGTCCACTATTCAGAGAATCATTGGGATAGAGCTGCAGGCCAGGGCTCAGAGCCATAGAGCCACCTTGCTACAACAGCTATACACTGACAGTCTGAGCTGACAACACCACTGCCAGGAGCGTCACAGGATCTGAACCTGGCTTGGTTCTCCTCTCCATTCTCAGACAAGAGCAACAGGTGCAATCCATATCTGAGGTAAATGTAATTCTGCTTGAGGTTGGAACTTCTCAGCTGAACTGTGTGTTGGTGGTAATGCAGGTGCATTTACTTGGTCAGAACTCACTTTGGGGGTGGGGGGCACAACCTATCTCTGAAAAGCCAGACCGAGCAATACACAGAGTCACTCCTACCCAGATTCCATCCGCTGTCAGGCATTGTTAAAACAGTTGTCTTTGTTCAGGAATTGCAGGGGCCCCAGTGAACAAGGCCCCGTGGGGGCTTCTGTTTTTTTTATTAAGTCTGGTGTGAACAGGTATTGAGGCATAATGAATTCTTCGGTGGTATGGTCTTAATACTCCCTGGGCCTGCTATTTACTCCATGCCTCCCTTTATTACATCAAGGTCGAAAGAAAAGGGCTGTTGTTGGTCCCACCTGTTTGGGGGACATCAGCTGGTCCAGCACTTGCATCTTCATTTCTTTAATCCCCAGGATCACAGCCCTTCAGCAGCTGAAGGATGCCAACATGGCCTGGGAGAAGGCTGCTGCAGGACCAGGACGCCTGAAACCCTTTTGCTCTTTGCTGCTTGCCTTCTCTGTAGTCTGACTCGGACACTAGACTTACTGAGGGTGCAGGCTGGATGTGGGAGGGTCCACAGTCAAACACTTAATCCTACTTTAGTCATCCTTCCAGGCCTTCTGCAAGAGCCCTTCACCCACACCTGCAATTAAAAAACCCTGGCCTGGCTTCCTGGAGAATCAGTGGCTTTCTAAAATGTAAACAATGTGTTACTTACATTCCTGCAGAGCAGTGTAAACCTATTGCAATCTCTCTGCACAAAGAACAGAGAAAGTTACTGTCTGCAGTCTGCTGCATGATATCAGGACAAGCAAGGTGCATGGCTGAGGGGTCCCGGGGGCCTTCTGTACCAAGGGACAGGGGGTTAAGTCCCTTTCTGTGCACACACACAAAGGTCTACCATCTGACTCTCCCTCTCAGCACTGCTTCTTCCTTTGAACAGCCTTTTGACCTTCTCCTGGTTGGCGCTCTCTTGACTGTTTCTTTCTGCACTCCAGCGCTCAATTCACAGATAAATCCTTGGGTGCCTGTCCTTCCAGGCCTCTCTACACAGGCAAGAAACAAAAGCTATAAATTGCAACCTTTTCTTTTTGTGCCCGAGATCTTCACAACACTGCTACCTGCCAAAAGAAATGCTGAAGCTAAACAGGAACTAATGTGCATTGCTCAGGCCTGTTGGCCCTAAGCTTCAGGAGTCATTTCATTGTGGGGCTGAGGGGGCCCCTTAAAGGGTAGGGAAGCCTGGGGGCCCCCATGCACAGCAGGGGCTGCGGGGCCCTTTGTTATGCCCTGATAATGGACACCAAGACCTTTTGGTGTGAGAACGGCCACAGATATTATCATCATTTGCAAGCTGATACATACGTATTACGATGGTGTCTGTAATTAATATGTTCATTTATTTGGACATCTTGCATTTTAATGCATTCTGCTAAAACTTGTTCATACAGTGAACATTATCATTTTTATTGCATACCTTCCCATGCATAATCATTACAGTCATAACATCCTTTAATCATTGACCATAAATCACTTTCAATCATCTGTTGTGCCAGCATATCCTGCCGTTTACTTGGTACAGCGGGAAGCAGCTTAGAGGCTTCTCTTGCTATGGCAATGCCTTGGCTTAAAGTGCTGTTACCACCCTTCGCTGACCATTTCTTTACACCTTTGTCTGCTCTTGAGTTTCCCTGCCGTGAGGCATTCCAAGGACCTTGTTTGGGCAATTGTTCTTTTATGTCCTCGCATGATGTTGTTTCTTTAATCATCATAGCTCTCACCCACCCTTCTCTCCTTGCGGCTGCAACTCCCTTCACAGTTTGGTGTGGGTGGGTGGGTGAGTTGCCTTCTGTTGTAGACAATGAGGAGGACCACTAGCCCCGGTCCCCCTTTTGACCTCGCCGGGAGCCCCTCTCACTCTTTCTCATTTGGCTGTTTACACAAAGCCTCTTCATGACGCGACTTTCATGCTCTTTGGCTTCTTGCCCCTTTGTTGCTCCCGTAGTGGGGGGAGCCATCATCCCCTCTACGGTCGACTGTTGCCTAACGGGCCAGTGGTGCAACCTCCTAGCTGTGCAAGCTTCCTCCGGGCCCTCTCGACGTTCCCCTTTTTTACCCTCAATAATGGACACCAAGACCTTTTGGTGTGAGAACAGCTGCAGTTTATTATCATTTACAAGCTAGTACATATGTTATCATGATAGTGTTGGTCATTATAAATGTTCAGCTATTTAGACATATTGTATTTTTAAGCATTCCGGTCAAACTTGGTCATACAATGAACATTATTACTTTTATTGCATAACTTGCCATGCATATTCATCACAGTCATAACATCTCTTAATGGTTGACCATAAATCACTTTCCGTCTCCTGTCGTTACAGCTTATTCTGCTGTTTACTGTACAGCGGGTCGCGTCTTTAAGGCTTCCCTTGCTACAGAATGTTTGCCGTTTGCGGCCCTGTGGCCATGTCTGGGCTGCAAGTGCTGCGTCTGCCCTGCGCTGCCCGATTCTTTTACCCCTTTGTTTGCCCTCGAGGGTCCCTGCCGTGAGGCATCCACAGGACCTTGTTTGGGCAATCGTTCTTTTGTGTCCTCATCTGCTGTTATTTATTTTAATGATCATAGCTATCATCACCACGCTGATACCCATTCAAAACACAAATTCTGTGACCGGAAGACGAGCGGCTCCGCTGGGTGTATAGGACGATTTAAACTTGATTTTGGCCCCGTTAACTCCGGGACCTGATGTGCAAAATGGCGCCGGCAGATAATTAGCTTGATGCCAGCCAGGCTGAAAGCAAATACAGCCTTGCTGGATTATCCCTGTAACCTGATCTGGCCCAAAAAATGACTGGACCGGACCTGACTGCGCTGCCAAACCCTGTGAATTCATCGTGGCTATGGCCCTGGCTGCGTCGGAGACGTCCCGAGCGACACCCAAACCGACCGGACACTTCGAGGCAGGCTTGGTGAGTGCGTGCGGGGCCCTGAGGCAAGAGAACCATCAGTCAAAGAAGAGCGGAGGACCAGCTCCGCATCTTCTCCTAGGCAACCTTAGTGGAAGGCAGCTCCTCGGGGCTCGGGATCGCGGCACCACCCCGACACTGCTCACTCTTCTCATTTACCAGTTCAGTCCCCTCTCCCGCCGTCCCTGTACCAGCTCCCTCGCCCACAGGAGACCCCCCCCATTGGATATGTAATCTTCTCCCCAGATCCTGACAGCTGTACTTGTGGTGTGCCTCGGCACCTCCCCTCGCTCCTCTTCTGGTTTCAGGGTTCTATTTGCTGCAATCTGCACCCTCTTGGAGAGGCGAGTGACCCATTTTCCGGACTGCCTCCCCCTGAGCCCCTGAGGATCATGTCCCCGCCTCACTCGATTTTATGGACAATGTGACCCCAGGGTCCCTGACTCCTCGGAGAGATGTTGCGGGAGTGAAGGTGGCCCCACGAGAAGTCTACTGAGCGAGTGGAGAAGGGAATCGGAGGCATTCCGCCTGATCTTAAAATGGCGGCTGTCTCTCTCCCTTGCAACTACGACAAGGTAGGCTCCCCATGAGTCCCTCGGAAAAGGTGGGGTGGTTCCGGGGGGTTCCCAGGCCCAAACCTGCCACAATGGGTTTTGACCACTGCAGTTGGAAGATGAAGAGACAACCACTCGATGCCTGACCCTAAGATGGCCCCCTGAAGTAGACCCCCCCCACTATTGAGCCTCAACTCAGCAAGTCTTAAGGAGATGACGCATTGGGAAAGTTTCAGCGGGGCAGCAAGACAACACACAAGGGCGCACTACAAACCCCACAAAGGAGAGATACTATGGGGGGGGGGGGCGAGCTGAAGAGAAGAAGGCGACAGCATCTATGCCGTGACAGAAGAGCGCCCAGCAGAGCTTCTGAGAGAGGTACGACTGCATGAGTATGCAGGGAGAATGCTCCGGATTAGGTAGGGGATGAGTACTCCGAAGCGCCTAGGGTCCCCCTACCACGGGGATCCTGCTCAAATGCCCAACACTCACCACTGCTGGTGGGAATGGGGCAGATTTACGGACTTTGGAACTGTCCCTTCCACCTCTCCTCTCTCCACTCTTGATCTGGGCGCGAGCTGGAGGATGAGGCGGACGGCGTTTACCAGCAACACCGTGACTGGTGCTCTTGATGGAACTTTACCAATGCCCCCTGGGCGGAAACCAAAACTGTCTGTACTTACTGCTGTGCCCGAGCAACTTTGGCTGATTCCTCCTTCAGGAAAGAGACCCTCACACATCCGGCAAACTAGCTGTCATATATCGTCAGCATGTGGCCCAGATGTCATGTTTCATCATAAGGTCTGCTCCGAATCGGGGCGGCGCTGCAATTCCCGATCGGCGACCTTAATGGCGCCTTTTAGTGGAGATCTTTATTCCATTCATTGCCGGTTGGTGAGTGCAAGTGAGAAACCTACCGAGCAGGCGTCTGGACCGGGCAGGTTTCCAGTGCCGTCACCTGAGCAACCCCCCTAGAAGGTGTGGGCATCCTACGCCATTAGACTCATGGAGTAACCCTAACTCCTCTGCTAGGTCAGTTTCAAAGGGGGCATAACCTACTCCTTTTTTCACACACTACTTGTGTAGGAGATATAAACCTTCCCCCCCCCTTCTGATCAGCGAGAGGGCTAATACTACCCTACCCGCTGTATTTAGTTTGTGCACTTTTCACATTTCACCATCACCTCTGGTCCTGATGAAACGCCAAGGATCGCCCTGACCACCCAAGGCGTGAAACATGTCGACCATTTTTTAAGTTATCCAGACACATTACGTCTCGACAGATAACTATCAACCTACGGGCTTTTTAATATACCAAGGATATCTCTTTATTAAATGACCATTTGTTTGGTATCCCTTAGGTATTTTTAACTCACCTTGCACACACTACCTTGCACTGACTACTCTGGTACTCCCCTCCCACATGCACCCATGCACCCATCGGCAGTTCTCTAAAAGATCTCCGCCAAAGAGACCCTTCGGGGGACCCGTAGGGCATTGCACCGCCGGCCCGACGAGGAGCAAACGCCCGATGATGAAGCATGACATCCTTCGGGGTGTGTGAGGGCAACAAGAGACAATATTGTGTCTCCCCTGCCATCCAGAGTACCTAATCCCTGACCTAATCTCCTCTATCCCTTCATTTTCGCATGTGGATCCTGGTCGCTCCTTGACCTGATTCACCCGGGAACAGTGCCTCTTTTTGTGAGTACCTTATCGAATTTTTGGAGCATAGGCACTGGACCATTATCAAGCTCCTGGTCCCCCCCTCTTTTTTTGACATAATAAGTAAGATCTCGCATCCAATCTTTAAATTTTGGGGCCCTACCTCTGCCCCACCTACATGCAACGCGTCTTTTAGCAAGTAAGAAGGCAAGCGCAATGAATTTGCGGTGCGAAGCTTGTATGGGCTCCACGTATCCCAAGAGGGCAAGGATAGGGGAGGGCGTAATCTCCGAATTAATCATTTTAGAAAGTGCTGTAAATATCTGGCACCAGTAGCGGTGCACCGCCTCACATGCCCATGCCAGGTGAAGAAAATCCGCCCCAGGGGTATGACACCTGTCGCACCTATCGTCTTCACGGAGCCGGTATTTGTAGAGCCGAGCAGGAGTGTAATACAATCTGTGAATGTATTTATAGTGTATTATTCTAAATCTACTGCTAGAGGAGATACGTTCCGTCTGCTGGAGGCAGAACTCCCACTGTTTGTCTGTCAGTGGGACCTGCAGTTCTAGGTCCCATTTCGCCCGAGCCGCCAGAGGCGGTGCGGCTATGAGCAAGTGGACCGACCCATAAATTTTAGAGACCAACTTGGCAGGGGCCTCGTCCAGGAGGATACGCTGTAATGGTGCCACAGCCGGTGGTTCCTGCGGAAAGTCGGGTGTTAGCGCCTTAATCCTCTGCCGGAGCCTGATGTACAGAAAAACGTCAAGGGGAGAAGGTTGGATCCCTTCATATAAGTGTTCCATAGAACGGAACGTGCCATCACGGTACAGGTCCCCCCACGTCGTGACGTGGATAGTATGAACTAATTTCCGAAACCCCGCTTCCTGTAACAGGGGCATGCTTGGATGGTAAACAAGGGGCAAGAGCGACGCGTACAACATGGTAATCCCTAATTTGGCTGTTATTCGGTTCCATGCAGTCACCGTACTCGCCACTGTCGTGGGCGTTGTATCTTTCCCCTGTACTGGGACATACAAGGCGCCTTCTATGGGGATCGGGTGTGCCAGCCAGTGTTCGGCCGCTAGTTGGGGCATGTATCGAGGTTGCCGTATCCAGAAATAGGCGTAATGTGCTTGCGCAGCTTGAAAGTACAGCTCAAAATCAGGGACGTCAAACCCGCCTTGACTATATGGCTTAGTGAGGACCTCCCACTTGAGCCGGGGTGACTTCCCGCCCCAAACTAGTCTAATGAGCTCTGAGCGTAGATGCCGGAAGAAAAAACTGCCTGGATAAAAGGGGATATTCAAGAAAAGATACAACAACTGAGGCAATATGACCATTTTAATCAGCGACGTCCTTCCCGCCATAGAAAGGGGAAGCGTGATCCATCTAGTAATGCAGTCTGTAATACGTGTCATTGTCGTGCCATAATTGGCCCACATTAGCACATCTTTGTCTTTTTCTATGTGTATACCTAAATACTTAAAGTCCCCCTCGCACCAGGCGAGAGGGTACTCTAACACAAACTGCTCTGTAGACGCCGTAAGAGGGAAAACCCGTGACTTGCTCCAGTTTATCTGAACTCTGGAGAGCCTGCCAAATCGGATGAATTCCCTAAGAATCGGATTGAGGTTATCACTGGGGTCCCGTATATACAAAGTAATGTCATCCGCGTACATAGATATTAATATCTGCCTCTGAAAACACCTCAGCGCCTTATCCTTATGGTGTTGTCTTAACTTGGCTGCAAGTGGCTCCATGGCTATAGCGAACAGCAGGGGCGACAGGGGGCAACCCTGTCTAGTGCCTCTGGAGATGGGAAATGCCGAGGAAAGTCTGCCGTTTATCAGCACCTTGGCCTTAGGAGTTGTATACAGTAGTCTAATCCAGGAGATGAAAATGAGTGGAAACCCCATACGTTCCAGTACTTGGAATACATAATCCCATTCTAACGAGTCAAAAGCCTTCGAGGCGTCGAGGAAGATGGCAGCCATCGGCAGGTCTTCATGCACCGAGTTGAGGATCGAGAAGAAAGTGCGCAGGTTATGGGACGTCGGTGCAGCATTAGAATGTGCTTGTTGAGTTCCCCAAGCAAAGTTTTGAGTAGTAAGCAATTGCATTTAGGTGTGACAGGATCCAAGCTTTGGACTTTTCCAGTGTGAATGACCATTGTATGAACTCTTTGACCTTGTCCTGTTGTACAACTTATACTTTTTCAGAAAAACTGTGCGTTTGTTGGACAACATAAACGTCAAAACTGTGCACGATCGATTCTAAGCACACCGTCAGATATGTTGGCCTTCGTCCTGCTAGCTCACAGTGCAATATCTGTACCCCAAACCTGACAAAATAAAAAATGGAATGTGCAACCTCAGAGCATGACAACCCTGACTCCCCAAGGAAATCTTGGTAACAGATCTAGAACCTTTTTGTTTGGTTACTCACGCAAATCTAAGGAGATACACAAGAAATACACAACATGACGTCTCAATATTTATTGAAGCATTGCGATTCTTGAGTAAAATAAGTGTGCTGCAATAATCAATAGAAGGAAACAGAATAGTGTGATCAGCAATATAAGAATGGAAAAGAAAACAAATAATTCAACCATTGTGCTGTTACAGAGAATATATGCTTGCATAGAAGTACTGTAATATATAGTACTTCTACCTAGCGCTACCTATTCTAGGATGACTAGGGTGGGTGAATCTGCCAAATCCCTGTAAAGTGATCTAACCCCCCAGTTACCTGTGGATGAGTGTCATTAGGAAGCCCATCTTGGTGGAGAGCTGGGCCTCATCCCTCACATGAGGTTAACACGAATCAGCTGGGCTGGAATTCTGGCATGTAGTGACTCCTCAGTGCCAGTGAAAAGGTACTCTAACTAAACAAGGGAGTGATGTTGTTTATATAATAAATACGGCTCATGCTGTAATGCCGTAATCCCAGTCAGGCCGCTATTGTTGATTCTATTGTGATGGCTCTATCGCCAAGTCAACAATAACAAACAACATTTTGCTCTGTGAACTTAGCCCCTGTACAAAATGTTTAAGGAATTTGATAATATGAATACGAAGTGGAAATTTAAGCAAAATCATTCCAGAGAATATTATCCTGTACAGTCAAGCAAGCAAATGTGTGTCAAATGTCGTCGTGTTTAAGTAAAGAAGGCAACTTAAAAACATGAGCATGTAAAATGGTGGTGTTTCTACTCGGGACTATAATGTGACCACATGACACACACTCCTTGGACATGAGAAAACTAAAATTCCTACCTAAAAACAATGCAAAAAATGTATAGTGGTATAACAGCCTTAAATCATAAAAAAACATTTTGCTCTATGAAAATAAAAGCATTCAGAAACCCACATTATAGTAAATCAACAAAAAAGTGAATAAAAAGGGTAATATTGAAATGCAATTTGAGAATGATAAAAACAAGGCTGAATTATAAAGTCCTACAACTCGAAACTGCTTGATTGTTTATGTGTTCCAAGAAGTAAACAAAACATTGCTGTTCCCAGCATCCACAGACGATTATTCCGGTGACACCCGTTGCACCAGCTGCATAGAGCAAACATGGTCATTTCCAACCCCCTCAGCAGCCGGCTAAATAGGAATGGCCAGTACCAAATCCGCAGAGGAAGAGCCAGGATCTAATATACCGGGAGCTGAAGCGTCTCAGGAAGGCTCATAGTATGCATTTCGAAGCAACAGCAATCGCAAAGGGCATCAATATAAGTGGGTCTTCAGAGGACTCACCAGCAGTTCTATGTCCGTAGATTTAACCAGTTGCATTCCCAAGCATGTGTCTAGGGCACACTCAAAAAGGCACAGCTGACAGCCGAAGACAGGCTGCACGCAGTGTAGCCAGACAGGCTGAAAGTACAAGAACTAATCGTTGTTAATATCTTGGAGCAAGGGTGCACCAAAGGACTGTATCATTCTCTCACGACAGAGAAGCACGTATGGTAGTGCTATACATATTTGGCCGCATGAAAGAACATCCATTATGGAACCAGATTTTTTTTTTAGTCCAGACAATTAGAAACTGGACCAGGAGAAGCATCCAAAAATGCTTCGCAGCACAGAGTGTATGAAAGATGGAATACCTCCAAAGACTGTCTAGAAGGTACTAACCAACCCAGAGCCAATAGACTTAAAAAAGCGCACTACCCCAGCAGTACTAGACATGTTAAAAATGCTGTGCACAAACTCCCAGAAATGGTGTGGGAAATAAGTGTGGAGTAGCGACTGTATCTCAGAAGAAGACCTTGTAACTTGAAGATCAAACGTCTCCCTTGCAGATGTTAAGGGCACATACTTCTGGAACAATAAGGCTTTCAGTCTGCTCAAAGCATCAAAGTGCACATTCGAAAGCTTTATTGAAGCCCAAAGCGTTGCATCCCTAACTGTACGGGCATCTGGAAACAGTACAATAGGTCACGATAGCAGAACCCGTTACCAGATAGGCAATTGCCGGTTTCATCCCATAGTAGCTGTTGGGCCCAGCCTCGTGGCGTGGCCCATTCAGACCCGTAGTGACACCAGGCTACCCCCTACACCCCACACTACACTGACTAGCGTAGCCTCCCCGACCCAGAACCCGGGGTTACCCCTGTCCTCCCCTCCACCTTCCCGACACCAGGCACCCTTCCCATTCCATCGGCCTCGCGGCCCCCAGTACCCGACCCAGCACCCTGATGGCCGCCTCGACCCACGCACAACCCCGGCCTAGTCGCGCCATGCCGGCTGGGGGGAGAGAGAGCTCCTGGTGAGCAGGAGAGGGAGGAGTAGTTTCATTCACACCTGGCCTTCTCCCAAGAGATGGTTTTGATCGGCCCTCTGGCCACCCTGAGGGCTGGCTCCACGCCTGCTGCGTTTCTGGGATCCCTCCCGACCCCGCTTTGAAAGGATCAAAGGGCCGCGTGGCAGGAACCCCCAACAAACGACCCCCAGGCGCTAAGACCCCTGCCCGTGAGGACTCCGGACATCAAAGAGGAGTCGACCTATAACAAGGGGCGCCCTGGGACCCTCGGCAGTTGAACCCTGGAACGAACGAGCCCTGCTGGCGTGGTCGCGGCTGAAGAACCTCCCTACAACATCCTACGGAATTCTTGGAACCTTGGTGAGCCCTGCAGACAGCGTCGCGGCTCTACCTGGCAGAGACGGACTTCTGCCTTACGACAAACGAGCCCTGCTGACGTGGTCGCGGCTCACCTTGCACCCTAGAGGATTCTGAGCCCTGCTGAGTGACTCGCGGCTCCTGGAAGATTGTCCGACCTCTGACACCCGGACCCGAGTCCTGCAGAGCGGACACACTCAAGAGACATTCCGGTCCGGCTGGACCCCAAAGATCATCCCGTATCCCCCGGCTCGAGGATTGAGAGCTGTGCGCCGGATACGCTTCCGCATTGACCCAGATCCTAAGACTGTCCCGCTACCCCTACCCCAACCGAGACTTTGTGAGCCCTTGCTCTACTTGTACATACACCTGCGGATCATAAAGATCCTGATATTGCTAGATAAAGCATACGTATTCCAGAATCTACGGTGTGGTGTCTCTGTGTTGCCTGGTGCTGAAGCAGCGTGTACGATCCTAGGTGTGAGACCCAGTCCTGAAGAGGGTCTCCGACCAGTGCTCGGCTATTTCTCCCGGAAGGGTGGGCGCAGGGTGGCCAAGTACATATTCTGTCGACCCTGGGGGCTAGCCCTTCTAACACTGGTGGCAAGCGACGGGATCCGAGCCTGCAATCTAGAGATCGTACAACGAACGGCTGACGCACTACCGAACAAAGACAACAGAAGAAGCCACCATGAGCACCACTGAGACCGACGCGAGCGCTACGTTTTGTGTACAGCGGTTAGAAGAATATACACACAAGGAGCTGAAACAATTTTGCTAACAACGGAAGATCGCTACCACTGGTCTAAACACCAAGGAAGACATGCAACAAGCCCTGAAAGCCTGGGTGGAGTCCGGAGCCGCCCTCCCCCGACTGGACAAACTCGGTGAGGAGACAGAGCGGCCGGACGAGCTCAGGAGCTTCCCGAGGACAAGCAATAACCCCCAAGCGCAAAGCAACGCAGCGGGTGGGGGCTGGTCCCCGGAAGACGCCACAGACAGAGAAAGGGACCGAAGTCATGAACTGGAAATGGCCAAACTGAAAATAGAAGGCGAGATAAGGCTAGCAGAGAAAAAGCTAGCGGTAGAACAACTCCGAGTACAAGGAGAGCTAGAGGAAAAGAAGTTACAACGGGAACACGAGGAACAGAAACTTCGGCTGGAGCACGAGCGCAGCTTGAAGGAAATAGAGTTCAGAGCACGGAGCGAGGGAGCTCGACCCTCGGGGGGCCAAGAACCCGCACCCCTGGGGGAACCGAAAGTCCACATCCCTAAGGATGTGGTCAAGGAGTACTATCGGAATGATGACATTCAGCAGTGGTTCAAAGCCTACGAGGTAGCCATGACCTCCCACCGCGTTCCACAAAAGGACTGGGGGGCCGGGTTGTGGGGGCGATTCCTGAGCGAAGGACGAGACACCCTCCTCGACCTACCGGCCTCCATGCAAACATCCTACAGCCACATGAAGGAGGCCCTCCTCACGAAATACGGCCTCACCCCCGAAATGTATCGACAGCGGTTCCGGGACTGCCGAAAGATCCCAGGCACCACCTGGGTGGAATACGTAAACTTTTACAGCCGAGCGCTGGAAGGGTGGATCAAGGGCAGCAAAGTAACCCCCTTCGAAGAGTTGACCGACCTCATTGCCTCGGAACACTTGTCCACAAACTGTTTTGTAGAACTACGCCATCACCTGCTCGACAGCAAGCTCACAGACCCGAGGAAGCTGGCCGTCGAAGCAGATCGCTGAGTAAACACCTGGGTCCCCCGGAACCCCGTAGGAGACTAGACCCGCAGCCAGCAAGGACCTCCCCGTCAGAGAGGAGGGGGGAATCAAGGGAAACCGAGGGAGTTCCCATCCGGGCCCCTGCGTAGCCCTCCGAGGAACCCACCCCCGGGGTTCCCAGCTCCTCTGCCAGGCAGTGCCGCCACCCCCGGCAGACAAGGACCCCGGGTGAATATCACATGTTTCCGCTGTCAACGGCTAGGGCATTACGCCAGCGACCCTCAGTGCCCCATTGCCCCGAAACCCCCCGCGACAACTCCCCCAGCCCGACACCTGGCCACCGTGACCCTAGGGGAGGAGTTTGAGGACCCCGAGGGATGGGAACCTGCAGCCATGGCCCTAGTCTCTCTAGGAGATCGAGATATGATTCCCGGGGCCCCCCTACCCGCAAACACCAAGAAGTACCGCCAGATTGTAAAGGTCAACGGCCACCCGGTGGAGGCCCTTCGCGACACCGGGGAGAGCATCACTGGTGTCCTCGGCCACTTAGTCCAAGCGGACCAGATCGTCCCCAATGTCTTTTGCCCTGTGATAGCTTCCGACAACACTGAGAGTCTGTGTAAGGTGGCCTTGGTACCATTCGAATGGGGGGGAGTAACCGGAACCTTGCGGGTGGCTGTCCGAACCGCACAACCCGTGGACTGTCTCCTGGGGAACGACCTGGAAAGTTCCCCCTGGAGACAGGTCGAGCGCAAGACCCACCTCGGGATGATGGGTCTAGCAGAATGGGTGTGCGCAACCACCCGATCCATGGCGGCCCGACTACCCCCCGCGGGGGAGTCGAAGACGAAACCCCCAGCACCCCCTCCGTGGCCCAACCCGGAGATGATCCTGTTGAACCTCACACCCTATCCCCCGGAGAAGAAACCCACGCCGACGACGGGTCCGCTCCACCTGACCACGCGCAGATCACGGAGTTAGGTGAGCTGCCCGAGTTGGCCCAGTGGCGCCACGAAGGGGACCCCTCCCGAGAGGAGTTCTGCAGAGAACAAGCGACCGGTCCTTCCCTGGTCGGACCCCGGCAGCAGGTCGCCGCCCAAGCCGCAGGCGACCAAACGGGAACCCACTTATTGTATTGGGAGAATGACCTCCTGTATAGCGAGCAGCGGGCTGCCGAGCTAGGGTCAGCCCGGGTCCTGGTGGTACCCCTACGCTTCCGAGACTTCCTCCTGGGCTTGGCCCATGATGTACCCCTGGCCGGCCACCTGGGCCAGGACAAGACCTACCATCGCCTAGTAACGCACTTTTATTGGCCAAAAATGCGAGCCCACGTAGAGGCCCACTGCAAGTCCTGCCCCACGTGCCAAGCCAGTGGTAAAAGTGGAGGGAAGCGCAAGGCCCCCCTCCAGCCCTTCCCAGTCGTCAGTACCCCCTTTGAGCGGGTCGGAATTGACATCGTGGGGCCTCTGGATCCCAAGACCGCCCAGGGTCACCGCTTTATCCTCGTCTTAGTGGACCATGCCACCCGATACCTGGAGGCCTTCCCCCTCTGCACCGTCACAGCCCCTGTGGTGGGCCGGGCCTTAATGGGGATCTTCTCTCGGGTAGGGTTCCCCCGAGAGGTCGTGAGCGACCGAGGTACCAATTTTATCTCCAGATATATGAGATCCCTGTGGCAACAGTGTAGAGTCTCGTATAAATTCACTACCCCTTACCATCCCCAAGGCAATGGTCTAGTGGAGCGGTTTAACAGGACTCTGAAGGGAATGATCATGGGTCTCGAGGAGCCCCTGCGGCGTAAGTGGGACGTCCTCCTCCCCTGCCTCCTGTTCGCCTACTGGGAAGTCCACCAGAAGTCCTTGGGGTTCAGCCCATTTGAGTTGCTGTATGGGCACCCAGTCCGAGGCCCCCTGAGCTTGGTCAAAGAGGGATGGGAGATGGCACCCCCGGAACCCCCCACAGGACGTGTTCCGGTACCTGTTGACTCTCAGGAACCAGACTCTGAAGTTCCGAGAGTTGGCCGAGGCCAACCTCGAGGCGAGCCAGGAAGAAATGAAGCGCTGGTACGACCAGAACGCCACGCTGGTCGAGTTTCAGCCCGGGCAGCAGGTCTGGGTGATGGCCCCCGTGAAGCCGTGCGCCCTCCAAGACAAATGGACCGGGCCCTTCAAGGTGGTCGAGCGAAAAAGTCAGGTGACCTACGTGGTGGACGTCCAGTCCCCTCGGAACCCCCTTCGGGTCTTCCACGTGAACCGCCTCAAGCCTCACTTCGTGCGGACGGAGTTGAGCTTGCTCCTGGCCACAGACGACGGGGCGGAAGAGGAAACGGAGCCTCTTCCTGACCCCCTGCGGGCCAAAGAAAAAGACGGCTCCGTGGAGGGGCTGATCCTCTCCCCCTCCCTCACACCCCGACAACACGAGGACTGCCGCCGGCTCTTGGGCCAGTTCTCCGACCTGTTCTCCCTCGTCCCCAAGGTCACCGACTGGTGCCTCCACGATGTGGACACAGGAGACAGCCCACCGGTACGGCACCGAGCCTACCGTGTCCCCGACCGAGTCCGGGCCTGCATCCAGGCAGAGGTATCGAAGATGCTATCTCTCGGGGTGATCGAGCCCACCGACAGTCCTTGGGCCAGCCCCGTGGTACTGGTCCCGAAAGCAGCTGCCCTGGTGTTGCCCCCGAACTATGGTTCTGCGTGGACTACCGGGGGCTCAATGCGGTCACCCGCACAGACGCTCACCCTCTCCCCCGCGCAGATGAGCTCATTGACCGCCTTGGGTCTGCTCAGTTTCTCAGCACCTTCGATTTGACCTGCGGATACTGGCAGATTGCACTCACGGAGGGCGCCAAGGAGCGGTCCGCCTTCTCCACCCCGGATGGGCACTATCGCTTCCGAGTGATGCCATTCGGTATGAAAAATGCCCCGGCCACCTTTCAGCGACTGGTGAATAGGGTCCTGACCGGGCTGGAAGAATTCAGCGCCGCCTATCTGGACGATATTGCGGTATTCTGTTCCGAATGGGGTGAGCACCTCCAGCACCTCCGGAGGGTCTTGGGGGCCCTACGCCAAGCCGGCCTCACAGTGAAGGCCAGCAAATGCCAGATTGGGCAAGGATCAGTGGTCTACCTGAGGCACCAGGTCGGCAGCGGGCAGGTCGCCCCTCTCCAACCTAAGATTGACGCCATCCTGGCCTGGGAGCCACCAACCACCCAAACGGAAGTCCGAGCCTTTCTGGGCCTCACTGGTTACTACCGGAGGTTCATTCAAGGTTACTGCAGCCTCGTAGGACCTCTCACGGAACTCACGTCCAAAAGACAACCTAAAAAGGTACAGTGGACCCCTGCCTGCCAGGAGGCGTTCGACGCCCTGAAACTCGCCATGTGTACAGCCCCTGTGCTCCAAGCCCCCGATTACTCCAAAGAGTTTGTGGTCCAAACAGATGCTTCCGAGCACGGCATCGGAGCCGTCCTCTCCCAGCTGAATGAGAAGGGCGTAGATCAGCCCGTGGCCTTCATTAGCCGAAGGTTACTGCCCCGAGAGCAACGATGGAGCACCATTGAACGTGAGGCGTTCGCCGTAGTCTGGGCTCTAAAGAAACTGCGACCCTACCTCTTCGGAACCCACTTCCGAGTCCAGACGGATCATCGACCCTTACGGTGGCTCATGCAGATGAGGGGGAAGAACCCCAAATTGCTACGCTGGTCCATCTCCCTCCAGGGGATGGACTTCACAGTAGAGCATCGCCCTGGCAACGACCACGCCAACGCTGACGGCCTCTCTAGGTTCTTCTGCCTCAGCGAAGAGAACCCCCAAGAAGATGGGTAGTTCTCTCCGGCCTTCAGCTGGGGGGGACGCGTGTTGGACCCGGCCTCGTGGCATGGCCCATTCAGACCCGTAGTGACACCAGGCTACCCCCTACACCCCACACTACACTGACTAGCGTAGCCTTCCCGACCCAGAACCCGGGGTTACCCCTGTCCTCCCCTCCACCTTCCCGACACCAGGCACCCTTCCCATTCCATCGGCCTCGCGGCCCCCAGTACCCGGCCCAGCACCCCGATGGCCGCCTTGACCCACGCACAACCCCGGCCTAGTCGCGCCATGCCGGCTGGGGGGAGAGAGAGCTCCTGGTGAGCAGGAGAGGGAGGAGTAGTTTCATACACACCTGGCCTCCTCCCAAGAGATGGTTTCGATCGGCCCTCCGGCCACCCTGAGGGCTGGCTCCGCGCCTGCTGCGTGTCTGGGATCCCTCCCGACCCCGCTTTGAAAGGATCAAAGGGCCGCGTGGCAGGAACCCCCAACAAACGACCCCCAGGCGCTAAGACCCCTGCCCGTGAGGACTCCGGACATCAAAGAGGAGTCGACCTATAACAAGAGGCGCCCTGGGACCCTCGGCAGTTGAAACCTGGAACGAACGAGCCCTGCTGACGTGGTCGCAGCTGAAGAACATCCCTACAACATCCTACGGAATTCTTGGAACCTTGGTGAGCCCTGCAGACAGCGTCGCGGCTCTACCTGGCAGAGACGGACTTCTGCCTTACGACACCCGAGCCCTACTGATGTGGTCGCGGCTCACCTTGCACCCTAGTGGACTCTGAGCCCTGCTGAGTGACTCGCGGCTCCTGGAAGATTGTCCGACCTCCGACACCCGGACCCGAGTCCTGCAGAGTGGACACACTCAAGAGACATTCCGGTCCGGCTGGACCCCAAAGATCATCCCGTATCCCCCGGCTCGAGGATTGAGAGCTGTGCACCGGATACGCTTCCGCATTGACCCAGATCCTAAGACTGTCCCGCTACCCCTACCCCAACCGAGACTTTGTGAGCCCTTGCTCTACTTGTACATACTCCTGCGGATCATAAAGATCCTGATATTGCTAGATAAAGCATACGTATTCCAGAATCTACGGTGTGGTGTCTCTGTGTTGCCTGGTGCTGAAGCAGCGTGTACGATCCTAGGTGTGAGACCCAGTCCTGTAGAGGGTCGCCGACCAGTGCTCGGCTATTTCTCCTGGAAGGGTGGGCGCAGGGTGGCCAAGTACATATTCTGTCCGACCCTGGGGGCTAGCCCTTCTAACAGTAGCCCTGATTGTTCAACATCAAATAGCTACCATTGGAAAGCAATCTGAATGCCAGATGAATCACAGTCAGTCCTGCTAAAAAAAGCTCAGTTTCACCATTCCTACATCGGTACTTGAAAGGTAAGATCCATGACTTGTGTAGAAACCCCTCTCCTAGCGCTTCATATCTGCCCACTTGATGGTGTTGTAAGCAGTATTGAAAGTAAAAAGTTGAAATTGGCAGAGAAATAAAGCTGTGGATTATCCAATCCGCAGAAGGTATTTCTGCAACTGTGAATGGTAGTATTTCTAACTTCTCTATGTGTAACAAAGAGTATGTCACAAGCTTCTTGGACATGATGGTTTGTAGTTTTGTTTAACGGATAGAGACAGCACACTGACCCCGGGATATTGCTTATTACACTGGTTCCCTCATACTGCCCGCAATAAAGTTACCATCCAATTCATTGATCTGAGCTTAGTCCTGGCTAAGCGACAAATTGCCAGTCACTGGAAGGCGGCCAGCGCACCTAACATCTCACGGTGGCTGCGAGAATTCACAAAATGGGCTGACTGTGAGGGGATTTTTAGGTTACAGATGGCCTAGAGAACAAGCAAAGAAAAAATGCTAGACACGGCGAGAGCATGGGTGGTGTTAGTGGACTTACTCAAGCACCCGACTGATGATACCGACCCACCCCCTGAGTGAGGAGAATTGTGTGTGGGGATTGAAACATGGCCTTACCTGGGCAAGTAGCTTGGGGGTTTGCAAGCATGTACTATATAGTGGCTTCCCCTATGTGGACACCCTCCTGCTTGAATTATGGAGCCAGACGCCTTACATGACTAGATACTATGCTCCATTTGGAACTAGATGATGGAGCGACATGCCTGAAAGGGGGGGGAGGGGGCAGGGGATGGGGGGAGTTTTGTTATTCTACTGGTTGTTGAGATAGTTATGAGTGAGGATTGGAACGGACACTTGAGATGCTGATCCCCCGACATTGGGATACAGAACACGGCTCTCCTGAGCACTCTGATAGGATCGATGAACACAGTTGCCCTTTGGGACAATGACCACATGTGGGGAAAGCCGTGAGTAGCAATATATGACTACAAATATGATTGTCGATAACTGCTATCAGCAACATGATGGAAACTCTTATATCCCTTTGTACTGATCCTACATGATATGTTGTACCTGAATAAAATTTGTTTACAAAAAAATTTATGGTTTGTTGTTTTCTAAGGTATAAACAAGCTAGTGGTATTAAGGTGTTTCCCTGGAACGCAACCAGCACGAAGTGTCTGTAGAGTCCAACTCAGTAACATGATAGCCTTAAGCTATGACTGCCCATGTTCTGAAGAAGACATGTCACTCTGTATAATGTCAATTGCAGATTACACAATGTTACCCAGGGAGTATATCCTGGTAGATAAATTAGTCATACCATTATCTACTACTGCTAGAACCCTTTCTAAATTTGTCCTATCAATTTGACGCAGTCTCTCAGCAGGTTTCTGCTGTGAAACCTTCCACACTTCATTGTATATAGCATACATTAAGCGCTTTTGACTTGGTCTTCGAGGACCCAAAAATAAGTCCTGTAATCCTATGTCACCAGAAAGAAAGGACAAGTGTTGTTTCACCTGAGACAACGTTGAATGTCTAAGCCAATCAAGGCACAACTTCCCAATGCTGTATGTTGTTCCCAACCAAGAGTGTTGTGTCTGCATGTAATGTGAGTTGGGCTTATTGACCCTAAACCATATGGTGCTGTCAAGAAAATGTGTCTGACATCCGTTAATGTCTAATGGTCACACTAACCATCCCTCCTGATTGGTTCGTGAAGAATTGTATGTTCCATTGCGAAATATGTTGTCTAATGTTTCCTCGGGGTAGTTTGTGAATTTCTGCCAATTCACAAAACGTGCAAATGTGGGAATGTTTGGTTTGTTGAACTCTGCTAGATGTTATTCTGAGCTTCTCAAAGTTGTTCAGATCCTGTAAACCATCAAAACATTCATTGATGTCAAATGGTGTTTCTGCTGCCTCTGTAATGGGACTGTTGAGGTCTGAAACCCACATCTTAACCCCAAACAGGATTTCATAGGGAGTCCGACCACCCAGGGATTTTCTAGGCAGATTATTGAGGGCCCTCTGGACCCCGTACAGGTGGTGAACCCACCTGAGACCTGAAACTAATAACCTAGCTTTTAGAGACTGCTATAAGTCACGGTTCTTCCTCTCCACTACCGTGTTTCCCTCAGGATGATAGGGGGTAGAGTACTGCACAGTCACACTCTATTGTCCCGTGGTGTCCCTGTAAGCCTTAGAGGCAAACGCAGGACCCTGGGCTCAATGTAATGTGGCTACTGCATATGTTCCAATAAAGACTTGCAGATCTTTTATAAAACTTCGGGCGTCAGCCGATCGCTGTAACCATACCCATAGGAATCAAGAGCAGGAATCCACTGCCACCAAGATGTATTTGTAAGATCAATCTGATTGTAAGGGTATCCAGTGATCCAAAGAAATACAAGTCAGAGGCTTGTCTGAGATCAACAGAGGTGTCTGTGGTGGGCACTATGGTGGAAGCCTTCATCTGCTGGCAGATGTTGTATTTAAGGACAAATCCTTAGTCTGTTTGTATAGACCTCGCCACCAATAGCACTGCTGCAGTAGTGAAATTGTAGCTACCACCCCTGTGTGAGCAGATGCTAGGCTCTTATGTGTAACCCTAATCTACGATCTGAATCTGGTTTTTTGAGGGTGTAATTCTCCATCCTCCATACGACTCTTACCTGCTGCTCGTGTGGCAGAGTATTGGTGCTTTGTTCCTTTGGCAGGCTGAGGAGAACCGTCAGTATAGATGACGTAATCATACTGATCTAGAGGCATTTCTACATTAAGCAAGGATATTCACGTTTGTATTGCAGATATGTCTGTGTTTGTAGTGTAGAGTCAAATATGTAATCTACATCTGTTGCTGTAAGAGAGATGGCCCATTGTATCCATCGTGGATGTAAAGCTTTAGAGTTAGGAACGCTGGCCTTTGTAACAGCCTCTAAGGGTGGAACTGGAGTCACAATAATTTCCCCTGAGCCAATGATCTTTCTCTCACCACAACCGTCTGCCGTCTGTATTGCCATCACAATCTTTTCTGTCAGTGCAAAATGCATTTCTGCATTTGTACATAAATGCGATGTGTATGCAATTGGTAAAGAGTCTCCTTCATTGAATGTGACATAGGTGCATCCTGGTTGCCTGGGTACAAAACCAAATCCCGGTAGGAGGTTCTCGCCTTATTGCTCTATCCTGTCCATCCATTTGTTTTCTTTGTATCACACAAGTGTGCTGTTTTGGGAGATGCCTGGCTCCCGTACCGCCATACTGGAATGATGGCTACACTTGGTTTTAATTGATTTTATGGGTTGTAGTATTTCACATATTTAATTTTGTATTAATTTGTGTTACCAGTAGCTGACTCTGCACAAGGGAGGTTGGGCAGTTTCAGGACCCCTGTCGGAATTTTATTTTGCCCTCACCTTAAAAAAAAAGCTTCAGAACGTGCTGAGTAGCGCTTCCGGCACACCCCCAACACGCTGCCGGATACCTGGGTAAAAAACTGGATCTATTTAAATCAAGGGTGGGGGGAGATAGAAGAAGCGATGATCCATTCAGCTTCCTTGTAATCATTCAAAATCAATGGGGAATGGATCACTTGTACCTGCTACCAGGGTTCAGGAGTTCTACCTGTCACTGCTTAAAAAACCCTCATTCACATAGACAGGTCGGTAGGCGGTATATCTTGGTTCTCCGCCTTAGTCAGATACGTGACAGCATCATCATTGAGTATCTTTCATGCTTCCTCCACCTGGAGGGACCCACTGGGTATTTCAGTAGTGATCAGACATAAAGAAAAAAGTGAGGGTGCTCAAGTGGAGTGAATATATTAAAAAGGAGGGTCCTCATGCCACCTAAACTGTAACTTTATTCAGTTTGGAGCATGGGGAAGGATGAAAACGGTGTTGTGCATCGTAGGACATTCTATGAGTCAATGCACTTGTTAGTCCAGAGTGGTGGTCGACATGTTTCAGCCCCTTTGGTTGCCAGTAGAGGTCGGGGGGCTTTCATCAGGACCTAAAAATAGTGGTGGAGATGGATTTTGTTCAAGTCCAGTGTTATTGTTCAGAGATCATTTCTCTGGAAAAAAGTTCAAAAGTACCTTAAAAGTCCTAGTTAGGGCTTCTTCGGGAGTTTGGAGGCGCTAAAACCTGCTGTGAGTTTTAGAGAGAGCACCATTCGGTGATATTTCAGGGAAGCAATAAGTTATGTGTACTCCTGAATGTAGTGGAGTCTCATGGTCCATCGTACCCAGTGTAGCAGCTTTCTACAACTTGTGCTGACGCTGCCTTCCGGATCCCGGGATTCACAAAACTGAATCTCCAGTGCGTCTGCACCACTGGCACGCCAAAGGCATGCCTAAAGCAAGCCCGTCTGCACCTGTTTGCACTCATACCATGCTCAGCACCAGTCCCCCTGCCGGTTCTGCTTCCCATCAGGAGTTTCACGTCAAGTACTCAAGGGATGAACTATACGCTCTTAAGCATTCAGGTAAAATCTGTACAGGCCCCACGCTGTTTCCTTTAGATACAACATCAGCGAATGTCTGCCCAGTTTGTAATTTTTCTCTGACTAACTTTAGGATTGGCACACTCTGTGCATTAAAACATAAATGCCTTAGATCCACTCCAACAAAAGTAATTAAATGCACACTTTTCAATGCTCGGTCACTGATCAAGAGCACGGTCATGCGCTGGACCTGGCTTTCATCACCGAGACCTGGGCAGATGCCTCACCTGACCGAGACCTTATTGTCGCTACCACCTATAGATTTGTTATATTCAGAGTAGACTGCATTGGGAAAAAGGGTTAGCAATCATATATAAATATATATAAGGGCCATTTTAAAGACTCCTGCGTCTCTCTACCGACTACAACCGAATAGGAAGCACTAGTTTACAAAATTGCCTTCTCTAATCACTACTCTTTTAATGGGGCTCTTATCTATAAACCCCCGGGACTGCCTTCTTAAACAATAACACATCATTTTGGGATATTAAAGCCAATTCCCCCGACATAACCATCCTTGAGGACTTTGATTTCCATCTTGAGAACTTAGCAGACAACGACCTTCTGGACTCATTGACATATTTGGGACTGACCCAGCTAGTGAAGGCTCCCTCTCATTTGGTGGTCATTCACTAGATGGGGTCTTTTCAGACAACCCTTACCTACAAGTTAGCACTGTTCTCTCACTCACTTGGTCAGACCATAGTGCAGCGATGTTTCAATTAAACTTGAAAAACAATCTCCCAAGAGATCCCCTTTGATGGCAAACTCCAAGCACTGCCCCTGTCACAAAATCACACCAGACTTATTCTCAGCACATCTCGCCCGTTCTTTGCCTGAGAACAATGCAGACCTAGATGCAGAAATGGAATCCTAGCTCCAATGTGTTGACTCTAGCATCAAGGCACTAAGGCCTCCAAAAAATCACATCAATAGATTATCTCCCTCTGAACCTTGGTTCGATGAGAACCTGAGAATCCACAAACACATATGTAGAAGGCTCGAAAGAAAATGCCACACCTAATATAATCCTGGTGATAAAACGTCCGACAAGATGGGCATTCAGACATGGTGCACAAAGCTAAATCTAGCTACTTTGTCAGTAAAATCAAATCTTTCCGAAATTTTCCCAAGGAGCTGTTTACCACAGTAGTGAAAGTTAGCAAGCTACCGCTAGTAAAAAAAAATACTGTGGAAGACCAGTCTTTTTGTGATAGGTTATCCACTTTGTTTCAAAATAAAGTTGAAGCCATCAATAATACATTTCTAAATATTCACTACCCTGGTGCCACGTTTAAGGCCACAGCTACTGGAGTGGACATGGTCTGTGACACTATGACCTTCACAGACGCTAATAAGTGAATAGAGAATATGTCTGCATCCCAGGAGACGTCTCCAACTGCAGTTGGTCTACTTCGTCTTTTACCCCTCTTTTGGTGGAGCAGGCTCATGCATTCGTTAGCCAAATTAAATCTAGCTCTCATCTTGACCCCTGTCCCCAAAGGGTTCACCACCTAGCCCTTAATGTTATTTTAGAGTACCTCATGGCCATTTTCAACAGGATGTTCACCTCAGGCTATTTTCCTAATAAATGGAAGAAGGCCTCAATTCTGCCTCTTTTAAAAAAGCCCAATTTAGACAGCGGTAATTCCAACAACTACACGCCCAACTCTCGCCTCCCTTTCCCCACAAAAATGGTAGAAAAAGCCATCAACGCTGAGCTCTCACTTTTTATTCAGAAAAATGCGCTGTTGGATTTTACCCAATTTTGCTTCAGAAGCCAACACAGCACAGAGCTAGCATTCAGCACTGCTTCAGAGCAAATCAGAAAAACTTTTGATGCTGGAGGAAATGTTGCCTTGATTTTATTAGACTTCACAGCAGTGTTTGACACGGTAAACCACAGCCTTTTCATTGATCACCTTTTCTCATTAGGCATTAGGGGCAAGGCCCTCAAGCTCCTTCAATCTTTCCTCTCTGACAGGGAACAGTTTCTTGAGCTAAATGGCTACAACAAGCCTTCCTCTTTCTCCCTGTCATGTGGGGTCCCTCAGGCCTTGGCCCAGAGTCCTACACTCTTTAATTTGTATGTTGCCCCCCCCCCCCCGGCTAAATTGATCAAAACCTTTGGTTTTGCAGTGGTTTCATACACTGACGAAACCTAAATTGTGGTGTTAGTGACTAGGAATCCCGATGACTGCCTCTTGCTTTCATGACTGCATGCAACAAGTCAGTAGGTGGATGACTATCAATTGTTTAAAACTTAACTCGGACAAAACTGAGGTCTTGTTATTTGGCAGGCGCACAGTTTTCTGGTCCCCCAAATGGTGGTCTCAGGAATTAGAGGTGCTCCAGACACCGGTCACCAAAGTCAATAATTTGGAAGTACACTTTGACAAAAAGCTCTCCTTCGAAGGGCACGTAAACTCTATTACCTCCTGCTGCTTCCTTATGTTCAAGACTCTCAAAAAAATCTTTCCATTCATTCCCTTGTAACTACGTAAATCAGTGCTCTCTGCATTCATTTTTTCTAAAATTAATTATCGCAGTGCGCTATTTGTCAATCTTCAGAAAAAATCTTTACATAAACTACATATTAATCAAAAAGCGGCGGCAAGGATTACTCCTGGAGATCCCCAAGTGCCAATCGGTTTCTCATGTTCATCCCACACTCCACTGGCTCCCAGTTAAAAAAAGAGTGGAGTTCAAATTGTTATGTATTGCTTTTAAGTCACTCCACAGTGACGGCCCAGAATCTCTTAGGCAGCACTTCCAATGGTATGTGCTGAAAAGATCCTTAAGATCATCTTCCTCAGCCAACCTTTTTATACCAAAGGTCAGAAGAACAACCTGGGGTGGTAGAAGTTTTAAAGCTGGGCCTGCTAGGCTGTGGAACTCCATGCCTCTGGAGTCGAAGAAAGAATCCAACCTACTTGCTTTTCGTAAAGCTTTAAAAACCTGGCTGTTTAACAAATAGGTTCTGCTGATTTGTTATGTCCTTGCTTTGCTGTCAGGCTGTTTTCCATTCACTTCAGTGCTGCTCCTTCAGAATCTCAGTGCCTAGACATCTTCGGGTAGTAGAGCACTATACAAATCTATATTTAATTTAATTTCATTTCCTGATGCACCCGCAGCTTTACGAATCACCAGGGTTGTGATGTTAACACTTGTGTAAGTCTTTTGAAGCTAACATATCAGCTAGTACTGAACGTAGGAATTTGTGTGTGTTCAGTTGTCCAATGTGTACTTGAAAGGTCTGGACACATCAGATCGTAGAATGGCTTTACCCATCCTGCATAATCTGGAATGTAAGTTCTGCCAAAATGTAGGAAACACAATATTGATCGGAGTTTCTTCAATGTGTTCGGTGGTTGCAGAAGCACACACTTATCTAAGAAATGTGTTGCAAGGCTTCTGCCTTCACTTGACAACTCATATCCTAAGAACAGGACACTGAGATAGGCAATTTAAAATTTTTGGAAATTAAATACATAGCCCAAGTAAGCAAATCCCAAAACTATATGATCTACCCTAGTCAAGTGAATTGAAAGGTCATCATCCGTCAAGTATATTTCATCGACATAGGACAATGTCTGGTCGTTAAAATCTTGGAAAACAGACCAGGGCTATTCTTTTACCCTTTGAGCAATTAACGGAACTGCTTTTGAGAACCTAGGGCGCTAAATGCAGTCAAGTACCTGCTTACAGGTGCTATGGTTTGGAAGAAAAATCCATTCAAGATATCTAAGGTTGTTTTGTATTTCTTTCACACTACATTGTTCATTAGTATTGCGCTGTGTGCCTTTTGTACAGCTAATGCACGTGTAGATGTGTTCAAGTGTCTGTAAACTAACACTAAACGATAAGAATGGTCTGGTTTCATTACAGAAACAAAGGCTTATACACAGGTGAAGTGCAACTTTCTAGTACACATTGGCATTCAAGTTTTGTGAGAATCTCTCTAGCTTGTTTTTTAGCCTAATTTTTAATGGGGCATTTTCGTTGTGGGGTTGAACTCACAGGGATTATGTAATAAGGGGAACTTTCATCCCACCCCACATGGCTGCAGTATAACATTGAAGGTTTTACTAAGGCCCACTCCTTCGCGTATGAATGTTTACCTGCATCTGGGACGACATTGGAGAAGGTGGGTAAAATTACTGTTTCTCCTTTGGGGCAATCCATAACTAACTCTGGTGGCCAATCCTTTTCAGCCAAGAGAATGTCAAAGCCGAATTACAAGTTCTCCCAAAAGGGAAAAATTATGGGTTGTTGTATATCCCCCTCCATTTGGAGTTGCAATTCATATAATTGATGCAGGACACTCAATCTCCTATCGGGTGTTTCCACCTGGATATAGTGACATCTGTTGCGCTGTCCAGCATGGTCAGAGACCACTACCCACAGCAGAAGCAGTGTTCTCAATATCCGTGGCATGCTTGACTTTAAAGCCAGCTGCCTTCTTCTTTTTGAATCGAGGCGTGGAGTGTTTAGGTTTGTCTTCCTGTTTTATTATTGAGTCAGAAGAGCATTGTAAGTCCTTATTTGGTTTCAAGTTCTTCTCTGATCTGCGCTCCGATCGTCCCCATCTTACTGAGCATTTTTCAGATAAATCCTGAAAGAAACGAGAGGAACGTGTATCAGTATACTGATACTTATCAGGCATTTTAATAGTATCACAGTTACGCGAATTATAGCGTTTTTCAGTGGGCTCCTGTTCAGGAGATCCACCCCGTGATTTAGTCTTTCCTTTATTTTTCTTACTATACCACTTCTTAGTAGAAGATTCTGATGCCTGCTTTGAGTTATCCTTTTCAGAATTACCCTTAATTTGATTTGTGGTTTACTTGGTCTGGCCCCCAAATTACGCCTAACTATCATTGCATAGGTTTCCTCAATAATTTTAGTAATTTGCGCTGTAGCTCTAGTATTATAGACAATGAGGGAAACTGCAAGCCCGGTCACTCTAGGGAAGAGATGTGGCGCAGCGACCAGGGCGTCTGACTCTGGAACCCAGGGGCTCACAGTTCGATCCCTGGAGCCGGCGGCAGGTCAGCCCAGCACCATGTGACTCTGGGCAATAGCTCGCTTATTCTTCCCGACGGCCCCCAGCGCCTTGACACCCTCGGGTAATTGTTCGCGCTTTACAAATACTGGACATACTGGACTCTTTTCGCTTCGCCAGGAGCCCCACCCCGTGTTTCTCAATCGGCCGTTTAAACAAAGCCCCTTCATGACGCGCATTTCACACCCTTTTGAATTCTTGCCCCTTTGTCGCCTCCCGCAGATGGTAGGGGGTAGGGGGAGGTTGGCCACCGTTCCCTCTAGGGTCAGCTGTTGCCTCCCACGCCGCTGTTGCATATTTCTTTAAGAAAAGGTCAACACCGCATTTCGATGGCTTCAGGGCTTTCTCTACCTTCTTCTGAATTGACTCCCATGTGTACTGATTTACACAAATACTGCACAATGGAGTTGATTCTAGCAAATGTCCCTACTCGTGCTGATAAAATCCAAAATATAAAGATAGAAATTTAACAAAGAGAAAATGTGCACACCATACTGGAGAGACAAACATAGATGCTTGCAGAAATACACACAACACCATCATGGTAATGTCAGTACGACTGAGCAAAGATCCTATTTTCCACAGCGGCCACTATTCCACTTTGGCTAGAAGAGACTACCAACAGAGCTCAGCAGTTTCTGGCACTTTTGGTGTGTACCCTGCAGCAACTGGGACCATTAGCTATGTGGTCTTGGTTTGACACAGACCACTTTCCATTCATCAGTGGTTACCACTCACTCTGGACTTGGACCGGGTAGAGCCAAGGGACCAATTTTCAACAATTTGTCCTCTGTGTAGTTTTACACACCATTAATATTTAAGACATCCACTTATTCATAAATGTGATAGAGGGCTAGACAATGTTACATTCACAGATTGTAAATATGTTTGTAAATCAAGCAACAGATCTTTTCTACCATAAACATATAAAGCATAAATAATCCATAAACTCAAGAAACCAGAGCACGCATCTGCAATGGTTTGTGTATGCCACATTGAAGAGGAATAGAACCACCTCAAGCAAAGGTCACGCAGGGATAGAACAGACTCAAGATACATACACCAGAAAAAACTTACCGCCACATATAGATGTGTACTCCGTACACAAAGCGCCCACTTCTCCAAGCAAAGCAGAACATGCATTAGCAACAGTTTGCATACACCACACTCAAACCAAATGGAATCAAGTCAAGCATTAACTAAGGAGAGACAATCACTCCATAAAAAGACTCACATTATATGTGTACCAGAGAAAACACAACCATATATATATATATATATATATATATATATATATATATATATATATATATATATATATATATATATATATATATATATATATATATATATATATATATATATATATATATATCAACCTTGCTCTCTCCTCATGACGAAAAGAGTGTGACGCTGCTCCGGGGGTCGTTAAAAACGGCTTTATTTCTGTTAAAACGCTGGCATTAAAAGTCTCTGGAAACGCAGGGCAGACGCCTTTCCGCCTTCAATGGCTTCATCAGTGCCCATTCCAGATATTCTCTCGTTGTTCCTGGGGGTCTTTTCAAATGTTGTTTGCATCATGACCACTCCCAATCATGTGATCATAGGCCCCTCCTTCACCTTGCAGGTGCAGGCATCTCACGTTCCTTTTACCACACTACTGCATTCTGGTAAGTGAAGTCGTCCATAGGAGCCCATACAGTGATGGACTTGCCTTAAACATCGGTTGATGCTCCAAACCTTGTTGGCTGGTGACCCCACGCCTTAGCAGTCATGTGGAAGGTAAGGCCGTCCGTAATCCCCCTTCTCAGGCAAACATTTTTGCCTCCTCTCTCCCCATGCTGGCGGCAGACTCCTAGTGGAAGTGTAGCGCCTGGGGGGGCGACGCGTTACAGTTTAATGTGAACACTCTTTTTGCAGGTACACCGCGTAGCTCCATATCGAGAGGGCGCATCACTAAGCCAGCACCTGCTAGCTGGCAAACATCCCAACCTTGCTCTCTCCTCATGACGAAAAGAGTGTGACGCTGCTCCGGGGGTCGTTAAAAACGGCTTTATTTCTGTTAAAACGCTGGCATTAAAAGTCTCTGGAAACGCAGGGCAGACGCGTTTCCGCCTTCAATGGCTTCATCAGTGCCCATTCCAGATATTCTCTCGTTGTTCCTGGGGGTCTTTTCAAATGTTGTTTGCATCATGACCACTCCCAATCATGTGATCATAGGCCCCTCCTTCACCTTGCAGGTGCAGGCATCTCACGTTCCTTTTACCACACTACTGCATTCTGGTAAGTGAAGTCCTCCTCAGGAGCCCATACAGTGATGGACTTGCCTTAAACATCGGTTGATGCTCCAAACCTTGTTGGCTGGTGACCCCACGCCTTAGCAGTCATGTGGAAGGTAAGGCCGTCCGTAATCCCCCTTCTCAGGCAAACATTTTTGCCTCCTCTCTCCCCATGCTGGCGGCAGACTCCTAGTGCAAGTGTAGCGCCTGGGGGGCGACGCGTTACAGTTTAATGTGAACACTCTTTTTGCAGGTACACCGCGTAGCTCCATATCGAGAGGGCGCATCACTAAGCCAGCACCTGCTAGCTGGCAAACATCCCAACCTTGCTCTCTCCTCATGACGAAAAGAGTGTGACGCTGCTCCGGGGGTCGGTAAAAACGGCTTTATTTCTGTTAAAACGCTGGCATTAAAAGTCTCTGGAAACGCAGGGCAGACGCGTTTCCGCCTTCAATGGCTTCATCAGTGCCCATTCCAGATATTCTCTCGTTGTTCCTGGGGGTCTTTTCAAATGTTGTTTGCATCATGACCACTCCCAATCATGTGATCATAGGCCCCTCCTTCACCTTGCAGGTGTAGGCATCTCACGTTCCTTTTACCACACTACTGCATTCTGGTAAGTGAAGTCCTCCATAGGAGCCCATACAGTGATGGACTTGCCTTAAACATCGGTTGATGCTCCAAACCTTGTTGGCTGGTGACCCCACGCCTTAGCAGTCATGTGGAAGGTAAGGCCGTCCGTAATCCCCCTTCTCAGGCAAACATTTTTGCCTCCTCTCTCCCCATGCTGGCGGCAGACTCCTAGTGGAAGTGTAGCGCCTGGGGGGCGACGCGTTACAGTTTAATGTGAACACTCTTTTTGCAGGTACACCGCGTAGCTCCATATCGAGAGGGCGCATCACTAAGCCAGCACCTGCTAGCTGGCAAACATCCCAACCTTATATATATATGTGCACCAGAGGCAAACATACTTATACCCCGCAGTTGAAGCATTACATGAAGCAGTTTACGTACACCAAACTGAAGACAAAGGGAGACTCGCAAGCACACATCAAGCAGAGGAAACCTCTCACAACAAGACTCACATGAGACATACACCAGAAAAAGACTGATCAATCCATACAGAAATGTATGCCAGAAACTACAGTCTCTCACGTCCCACAAGCAAAGCAGCACACACATCAGCAACAGTTTTTGTTCATCATATCCAAGGAAACAGAACCACCTCAAGCTCACACCAAGCAGAGAGAACTCCTCCACTAACATGATACAAACGCCAAGAGAAAGCTAACCTCCACCTTTCTCTGTCCTGATCCCCCAGCTACGGACCAAGCTACCAGAAAGCCTATGCAAGGAAACCGCCCTTCTCCCATTTAGGAAAAAACTTAAGACCCACTTATTCACAGATGCCTGGGAACAACATACGCTCTGACCTGGTGTACTCACAGACAGCGCTAAGAGACCTGTTGGTGATTACGTGCTTTATAAATCCCAATTAACATAACATAACATATATAAGTGTACATCCAGTGCTTAGTTTGAGCCGGTGGTTACCAGTGTGGGCCACTGGCACTCCTTTTTGGGAAAGAAAAAAGAAAATAACACAAAACCTAAAGAAGGAGGAAGAAAAAGAAGGAAAAACTGTCTCAAAGGGAGACAGAAAGACCTGCAAGAGTGAGATAAAGGGCAGAGCGTGTCAATTAGTGGATCAAACAGGCATGAGGTGGATTTAAAATTACTAGCCTTGGTATTTGGTGCACCAACATTTAATAACATCGACCGCAGGCTTCTGAGTAGAGTTTTGAACAGAAGCACTCTTTCTTTTACAAATTAAGCACTGTTTACATCAGAGACAAACTACACACACATGCAGCAGAGGCCAGTCCCTCATATAAAAGAGATACACTGCCACACATTTCTTTGCCAGGGTGGCCTAGTAATTCCAAGGAAAGATCTTTATACCTACCTTCAAGGTACAATTAATAATTAATCTGCAGAGCTGGGACACAGAATGATTTCACCATCAATATTTTAATACCTTTGCTGCTAATTTTATTCTCTCTATCAGTGCGTGTCTGCAGAAACAGCGAAGAGACCTCTGGATTTCAAATGAGCTAAGAAGCTTCACTGTTCACTCTACTTTTTTGCAAGTCGGAAAAAACTAAGGGGCACATGCATCAATCCCGCATTTTGTGATTTCTAAATAGAGAATTTTACCGATTTGCTATTCAGAAATTGCAAAATGCAATGCATGTAGGAATCGCAAAACAAATGTGATTCCTTAAAATTCCTTAATTGCGACTCGCAAATTGAGAGTCGCAATTAGGGAATGGATTCCCATTCATTTCTATGGGCCTAGAGTCCCATAGGAATCAATGGGAATTGCATGCGCAATTTGAAAGTACTCCATAGCTACTCGCAAATTGCGCATGCAATTTCAAGGGTTCCAAAAGGATACCCTGTTGCACCCCTGAAATTCCAATTTTTACACATGTTATGCACACACATGCCCAAAATGTGACTTTAAAAAATGCACTTTAGTGCGTTTTTCAAAGAAATCACAAATTACCATCAACTTTAGTTTGATGGTAATTTGCGATTCCTAATAGCAAAATCGCAATAATTTTTCATTTAATGCATTGCATTTAAGGAATTGCTATTTGCGATTCCTTAAATGCAATCGCAATTAAAGTAATCGCAATTTTAGAGATTCCTTAAGTTGCAAACATTGCATTTGGGATGCGAATCTGCCCCTTTGCCCCTCTGCCCATTTGCGACCGCAAAAAGCAATGAAGCATGTGCCCCAGAGATCCTTATGTAATAACACATTTCCCCATAGACACAGAATGGGTAAAACCATTTGATACACCGGACCATAAATTACTTATTCCAGAAAAGTAACAATCTTTTCATCTATGGTGCATTCAAGTCAAGTCAAATTAATTTTATTCGGCACACAGCCATAAAAGTTTCGACAGTCAAGCAATACAAATTTAAAATACATATTTTTCTTTAAAAAAATTATAAGATAAAAGTTCCATTATAAGCTAAAATCATACTTATGCATAGATGTAATAATAAACCGTAAAATTTGGACCAATTTGAGATAAAAACAAGGAATACAGATCATTTCAACTTCCCACCCATATATTGCACTTCATAGCGTTTCCTAATGCCCATTGCTGTTCTAATAAAATGTAAAACAGCAGTGCAAATAACAGTATTGGTAAGTGTTTGCAGATATCTGTACCCCTCAATATGTGTACATGGGCAAATACTCAATAGCAGGGGTACCAAAAATCGACTCCATGGTTCTTTATAAATTGTGCAAAAAAGGTGTAAAGTGCAAGTTGCTCTGAGAAGCTCTATTGTTGCATGGGCAGGCAATAAGTTTGTCCGTCCACCCAGATTGTTTGAGGAATGCTACCAAAAAGTACAGAGTGCGGGGGGGCGTGGCTTGCAGCCGAGCAAGATGGCCGCAGCCTAGTTGGGCTCCGAGGGTGAGATCGACTCCCCTGACATCCGTGTAGTATCCGTGCAGTAATCCGGCTCCAAGGTCCTAGTACCGGCGGCGGAACCGAAGCGGCACCGAACGATCCGACCCCGAAGTTTCTCTGACGCCCAGGGCGCGTACAGCGAGGTCCGAAGATCCGAGGCCTACGCCGGCACTGAAAGCCGGGGCCTCAAGTGACGGAGGTGCCCCGATCGGAGCCGGGCTGTCTCGGGGGCTGTCTCGGGGGCGGAGGCGGCGTGTTTGCGGCCCCGGGCGGACCAACGCCTGAGCGAAGGTGCGAGGCCTGTGCGACATTGCTGAGGGTAGCCCTGCGGAGGCGGCGCAACTGCGCACAGCGATCCTGATCGGCCCCTGCTGCAAGGAAGGGCCGGCGGAGTGGAGCCGAGGTGCTACCATCCTGGCTGACTGCTGCGCTGGTGGGGACTCGAGGCTGCCTTGCTGCCCTGCTGCCACGGGCGGAGGCGGCGCGGCGCCGACCGACCCGATCCGGAGCTGCCCGGACGCCCAGAACGTGCACAACGAGACCCGGTGAGCGGCGGCCTGCATCGGCGCTGAAAGCCGGGGCCTTGAGTGACGGAGATGCCCACGATGGAAGGCGGCCGTCTCTGAGGCGGGGGCGGGGTGTCTGCAGCCTCTGACCAGCCGTTGCCTGAGTGGAGGGGTGAGGACAGTGCTATACCGCAGCGAGTGGCCCCGCGGAGAAGTACTATTCGGGCCCGGTGATCCTAGTCCGCCCCCGGCTGCGGGGCTCAACGAGTGTACCGGAGAGGGGGTGCTGCTCGCCCTGGCTGGCTGTATAGGGGCTGTGCGACCGCCTGATGCCGGACTTCTCCGAGACCTGGGCGCTTCGTAGTGTTGCCTGAGCCGGACGCTACCCAGTCAACGAGGTCCATTTCACCTGCGCGTCAGTGGCGAGCGGGAGGGAGAAGGCCACCGGCTACGACTATGAGCGGGAAGGGGCTCAAAGGGAATTCGCAGGGCAGACTTGATAAATTCGCCTATACTAAGGACTCCTCCGCGACGCCTGACCGTGGCGGGCGCACCGAGAAGATGGCGACGGACAAAGAGATGCCTAAAGTAACGCTGGAAGACATCATGGCTGCCCTGACACAAGTACAGACGACGGTGGGGTCCATCTCCACGGATGTGTCTCTTCTCCGAGCGGACTTCCAAAAAATGTCCGCCAGGATTGCGGATGTTGAGCAGGTGACGGAGACACTAGCAAAAGACTCGAGTTATCTCCTACAGAAGGTATCCCAGCTGGAGGCGGACAACAAGCGCATGGCGGCCAGGCTGGACGATCAAGAGGGGCGTTCTCGCCGCAACAACGTGCGCATTACAGGGATCCCCGAAAGCGAAGGGCACCCAGCCATGGACCTCTACATTGAAGACTTGATCAAGTCCAAGTTGCAACCCAGAGGCCTGTCCACCTTCTTCTCAGTGGAACGCGCCCACAGGGTGCCCGGCGGCCGACCACGAGTGGGTGCGCCCCCGCGGCCCGTCTTGGCCCGCCTGTTCAATTTCCGCGACAGGGATGCCATTCTTCAGGCGGCGCGGGTGGCGCCACCCATCCGTCTCCAGAACTCCACAGTGTCCTTCTTCCCGGACTATACGGCGGCGGTGGCGGCCCAGCGCCGCAGTTTCCTGGAGGTCAAAAAGAAGCTGAGGGCCCGGGAACTTCCCTACGCTATGCTCTTCCCGGCGCGACTCCGTGTAGTGGCGGATGGCAAAACTGTATTTTTCAACACACCGGAGGAGGCCCATGACTGGCTGGAGGGCTGGCGCCCGGCTGCGGGGGGTGGCCGCTCGGCCCGCAGGACGAGACGCATGGGGAGTGAGGAGGACTCTGAGGGCCGCGACCGGCGTACGGAGGAGACTGAGGGGGAACCCAACGGCTGATGCCACAGCGGCGGCGGGAAGCCGGAGACCAATAACTGGTGCCCACCGATGCTGGACTGACCTACGCCCTATTGCCAGAGGGTGTGAACGATGGGACCTTGGGACAGGGGATGTCATGGTCTTCCTCGGACCCCACGCTCCTTACAGCGCAAGTACTGGTTGGGGTTTTGGGAATGGAGCACTCTGCTGAGTTGGGGTGGCGGGCAGTTCTGAGTCCGTGTGGCAGGGAGGCAGGGAGGGGGGGGGGGAGTGGGGAATGTTATGTAGTTCTGTTTTTCTGTTGAGGTTTTGTAGGACACGGGCCTTTGACCTAAACTCACCACACTTTCATTGCATGACACATGCATCACGCCACGCTATCCGTACCATGCTCCGTCACTTTGCCCAACCACCGTAATGTCTGAGGCGCAGCGCGACCCACCCCCTGCCGGCGCTCTGACTCCGGCGCCACCCCTCTCTTTACTCACATGGAACGTACGGGGCTTGGGAGATAAAATCAAGCGGGGCCTGGTCCTGCATAGCCTCAAAAGATGCTCCCCGACGGTGGCCTTGCTCCAGGAGACCCACCTAACTGGCTCCACCACTAAAGCGCTTGACAGATGGGGGTATAAGATGGTGGCGCACTCTGAATTCACCTCTGGGTCCCGGGGGGTTGGTATCCTGCTGCGGTGTCGGTCCCCCTTGATCGTGCTGAGTGTACACACAGACGGGGCTGGGCGTTTCGCTGCAGCGCACGTACAATGGGAGGGCCGGCCCATCAACATAGTGTCTGTCTATATCCCGCCCGGACTGCATGCTTCGGCGCTCCCGGCACTCAGTGAATTCCTGCTCGCACTACCGGAGGGGGAGGTATTATTAGGTGGCGACTTCAATGCGGTAATGGACGACCTCACTGATCGGTCTCCACCTAGGGGAAAGATTGGGGGAGTGTCCCGCCTCGCGGGCTTCGCGACGGCGATCGGGTTAACGGACATATGGCGGCTGCATCATCCGACGGCACAGCACTACACGTATCACTCCGGGGTACATGACAGTCTCACCCGCATTGATTACTTTCTAGGCTCCCCTGGTTGTCTCCAGAATGTTGACAATATAAACATTCAACCCAGAGGCATATCTGATCACTCCCCGATCCTCTTGCAATATGCCAGTCATCACCTACTGCGCCGTCGCGTTTACCCGCTACGCCCTAGCTACATTCGCCTACCAAAGATCAGTAAATCCATAGTGCAAGCGACAAAATTCTACTTCCAGGAAAATGCGACTTCGGTTGACTCCCCTGCGACTCTCTGGGAGGCGTACAAAACGGTGGTGCGGGGCCGGGCGATGGCGGCCGTATCGGAACACAAGCGCGAACAGGTGGCCGAACTGCACTCGCTTGAGACCGAGCTCAGGACGGCGGAGGCCCGCCAGGCCGCGGCTCCCTCCCGTGCAGCCTCGCACGACCTGTATGTGGCTCAGACGAAATACAAAGAGCACCTCACAGAGCGAGTCCGGCAGCGCCTTGAGGATTCGAGGCATACAGTTTATGATGTGGGGGACAAAACTGGTAGGTTACTGGCGTGGCTTGACAGGCGCGATGATGGCGCCAGGGGGATTGCGCAGTTGAGCACTGATGAGGGATTGACAGTAACAGACCCGCGAGTAATAGTGCGCACTCTGGCGGAGCACTTCCGTGAAGTCTACTCCTCCAGCTCGACCATGACGGTGGAGATGGCACTGACTTACATCAAGGACCTGCAGATGCCCAAGCTTTCCCCTGAGGCTCGAGAGACGCTCGAGGCTGAGCTCACGGTGGAGGAGCTCCAGGCGGCTATCGGCGCGCTGCAGCCCGGTAAGGCGCTCGGACCGAACGGCATCCCAATTGAGCTTTACCAACGACTCTCCGAGACGTTAACGCCGCACCTGCTGAATATGTTCACGCATTGCCTTGAGGTGGGGGAACTCCCTGAGGACCAGCGGACGGCCACCATTGTGGTAATCCCGAAGCCGGGTAAGCCGATGGACCGATGCACCTCATACCGTCCCATTTCACTGATCAACGCGGAGGCAAAGATCCTAGCGAAGGTGTTGGCCGCCCGGCTCACGCCTCACTTATCTGACATTGTACACCCGGATCAATCCGGTTTTATGCCTGGCAGGAGTACGTCTCACAATCTGAGGCGGCTGCATGGGGTGCTGGCCCGCGTGGAGCGGTTGCAGGAACCGGCTGTTATTCTTTCCCTTGACGCCCGAATGGCGTTCGACATGGTGGAGTGGCCCTTTCTTTTCGCGGTACTCCAACATCTGGGGTTCGGACCGAAATTTTGTGCCTGGGTTCAGCTCCTCTATACTAAGCCTCTAGCCCATGTCACGGCCAACGGACACATGTCGGAGGACTTCCCATTGACGCGTGGCACGAGACAGGGCTGCCCTCTGTCACCTCTGCTCTTCGCCCTAGTGCTTGAGCCGTTGGCGGCTTGGATCCGCTGGGAGCCCATGATGCGGGGCCTCCGGTGGTCTGCCGACTGGGAGGACCGCGTCTCCCTCTACGCGGATGACATACTGCTATATTTGTCCTCCCCGAGGAGTTCCATCTTAACGCTATTGAACATCTGCGAGATTTTTGGCCGGGCGTCTGGGTACACGATCAACTGGTCGAAGTCGGTCCTCCTGGTACTAAGGGGCCCACTTCCGCGGCTACCGTCTAGTTGCCCGCTCCGGGTGGCGGAGGAGTCTTTCAAATACCTGGGAATACATATCGCGCTGGATCAGACGGAGTTCTTCAAGCGCAATCTAAGCCCTCAGATAGACCGCCTTAAGCGGGACGTGCAGTACTGGGGAGCGCTGCCCCTGACCCTGGTCGGAAGAGCAGCGCTCTTCAAGATGATGGCTCTGCCGCGGTTTCTCTATGTACTGGAAAATACCCCATTCCAGGTGCCTCCGGCCTACTTCCGTGCGATAGCGGCGCAGGTGTCCAGCCTGCTCTGGGGCAACAAGCCGGCGCGCATAGCGCAGTCTAAGCTGGTTTGCGGGTGGTATGATGGGGGAATTGCGCTCCCGGATATCCAGCTGTATTACTGGGCGGCGCAACTGAAGGTGATCAACCAGTGGCTCCACGCGCCTCAATCTGACCCGGCATTCAAGGCGGATAGGGACGTACTGGGTGAGAGGGGTATGCTGTCCCCACTGTATGACACCCGACTGATATCGAGGATGGTCGGCCCTCTGCGGCAGACTATATCCATCTGGCATGCTGCTCAGGCCAAGTTGGGATGGCGAGGAGTCTTGACTCAGCTAACACCCCTGTGGGATGCCAGGAAGCTGGGACGTCTGAGAGACAGCAAGGGCTTCGACGCTTGGGATACCATTGGAATATCGACGATCGGCGATGTGTGGCAAAAGGGGGAGGTTGTTCGGTTTGCGAGCCTACAGCAGCAGTACGAGCTGGCCCCCTCGGAATGGTTCCGCTACCTCCAAATGAGGCATGCCTTAATGACACAGTTGGCTCCTGGAGCGAAGGTTCCGGAGGCGTCCCCGCTGGAGGACAGGTTGCTGACGGAATATATGCCAAAGAGGGCCACTTCCTTCACGTACCGCAAGCTGGTCAACAATCTACCGGACCCTATGGGGACCCTGCGGGAGCGGTGGGCTGACGAACTTGGCGATCTTGATGACCCAGAGTGGCGTGAGGCACTGGCCTCGCCGCGCGAGGCGGGTATACCCTCGAGGCTGCGACTGGTGCAACTTCGTATATTGCATCGCTCCTACTACACCAGATGCTTACTACACAAGCTGGGCAGGGCGCCACATCCCTTCTGCTTGCGGGGTTGCGGGGAGGAGGGAACCTTTTATCACACTATCTGGGACTGCCCACTCATTCAAGACTTTTGGAAACGAGTGCTGCGTACAATGTCACAGGCGTGTGGGATATCACTGTTGCCGGAACCCAGACGCTGCTTGATAAATGTGTGGGAGCCCAATGACCTTAATCGTCAGACGCAGGGTTGTGTGACGCTGGGCATCATAACGGCCAAAAGAAATATAGCCCAAAAATGGGGTGCAGAAGAGGTGCCGCTGCTGTCCACGTGGCGCAAGGAAATGGACGCAGCCATGTTTGCGGAGCGTTCTGTATTCATTAGACGGGGGTGTCCCCGCAAGTGGGCCAAGGTCTGGGGGGCATGGAACAAGTACAGGGGAGAAATATGCGAACCACCGCCTCTTTCCGATGAGGAATCCTCTGACTCAGATGGCTAAGGGGACCTGTGGGGCGGTGGGGGGATGGGGAATTAGAGTATTTCGAAATGCATTAGAACTTGGGTTGGTTGAGGGATTGTGCAATGGGGTGATGCTCTTTCTATGGATATGTATACAAGGCTCGCTTCAATGTCCTACTGTTTTCACTGTTTTACAAAACAATAAAATTCTTTAAAAAAAAAAAAAAAAGTACAGAGTGCTAAGGAGAAATCTTGTTAAAAGAAAACACATCTGGCTATTTGTTGTAAAGGATAGGTAATATTGCTGTTTGGGCAAGAAAAGGGCAACTAGGGCCGGGTGCCTCCAATTGTAAATGACACAAATTTGCCCAGACCCTATACTCCTCTTTAATTATACCCTTTGCGTTTAAGGGGATACTCGTCAGAGTAACGAAATTCGTTTTATTAATTTTTTTCGTAACTTACCTGAACTCGGCCGTATGCCGCATTTTGCAACCCCCCACCCTGCCCCTCCTCTGCGCCACGTCACCGCCCCGGTAAAACGCCCTACACGGGCCGTCACTGGACGGAGTGTCAAAGTACTCACCCAACCCAATCTCGGATAACCTATCCCTCACAAACCTAAGCCAGAGGATCTTCACAGACTTGTCCAAATTAATACAGTCTTCGATGATCTCCCTGGAAAACTGTAACTCTTCTGAGACCCAGATTTTGGCCCACAAGAGCAAAGGGGCAGCAGCGATACGACCTTCTATGTATTCCATCCCCACTGTTTGATGAGAAAATGAGGTGGCAGAGCTGCTTGGAATCATCAACAAACGTTTTATAAACTTGTTCTCCACTACTTGTAGCAGATGACTTCTTTGATAGCCCCATATGCCCGCTCCATACGATGTGACTGACAAGCATTTTGCATTGAATAGGGTAACCAGCTCAGACACTGGCTTGTGGCCTAGCTTACAGGCAAACCTAAAGAGTCCCTCTACTACTCTACTTGTCTGCTGTGCCCTAGCCATAATCAGGGAATCCCATTTCAAATCCTTGCTAAACATGTTCCCCAAGGATGCAAACTGATCCACCCTTTAAAGGGACTTACCCCTGACATTAAAACTTCTGGTTTTGACCTTTTATGGGCCACATACCATTATGTACGAAACAATCGAAAACATCAGAAGAAACTGCATTTCCCAGAATGCCAGGGGCGAACCTTGCCTGAGAGGTCAGCGGTGTGCGCCCACATCATATTGTCTATTTAAAGTACTCCCGTGAGTCATTGAGCTGACGAGCTCGTGGATGAAGCACCTGCGCACCAGTGAGGGGTACTGGACCTGATGTAATGATTGGCAGCCTACTCAGCAAACCCCAAATATTGGCTGTATTCTCTACTGATGACGGTTAATAAACCAGAAACACGTGTCTAGAGATCAGCACTATCTGCGCCAACCTTGGCGAAACACTCGAAAACATCGGAAGAAACTGCATTTCCCAGAATGCCAGGGGCGAACCTTGCCTGAGAGGTCAGCGGTGTGCTCCCACATCATATTGTCTATTTAAAGTACTCCCATGAGTCATTGAGCTGACGAGCTCGTGGATGAAGCACCTGCGCGCCAGTGAGAGGTACTGGACCTGATGTAATGATTGGCAGCCTACTCAGCAAACCCCAAATATTGGCTGTATGCTCTACTGATGACGGTTAATAAACCAGAAACACGTGTCTAGAGATCAGCACTATCTGCACCAACCTTGGCGAAACACTCGAAAAAATCGGAAGAAACTGCATTTCCCAGAATGCCAGGGGCGAACCTTGCCTGAGAGGTCAGCGGTGTGCTCCCACGTCATATTGTCTACCATTATGTAAGACTTTGAGAAATTAACCCTTAAGTCTAGAGCCGCTATAAACTTAGTAAAGGCGTCCAGGGAGGTTTTTGGCCGTCAAGGCCATGAGTACAGTATCGTCCGCATACGAGAGCAGCGGAACTGGCTGACCATTAATGCGGGGAAAATTGATTTTCTTGTGTAGTGAAAATGCTTCCAGACCATGTGTGTAAATTAAAAACAGAAAAGGAGCTAGAATGCACCCCTGCAGAACTCCTTTGGTTGAGGCAATGGGCTTTGTCCTTTCCCTGTGTGATCCAAATCTTATGGAAACAGATGTATTAGTGTGTAGCCTTTTTAGGAGCAGGATTAGTGCACTCTCAAACCCCATTTCTGTCATTAGTGCCCACAGTTTCCCCCTGTTCACAGTATCAAATGCACAGGACAAGTCCATGAAGGTAAGGTGGATAGAACCACTTTTTGCCCTCATGTACTTGCCCATGATCAAGGACAGATTTAGGCACTGCTCTGTTGTTCCCAACCCCCTCCGGAAGCCATACTATGTCTTCCAAATGATCCCCCAACTAGTTGCCCATGACTCTAGTCGGGCAAGGATTACCCTACCCAATACTTTGGCGGTAGAGTCAATAAGGGATATGGGCCTATAGCAGGCAGGGTCATTTCTATTCCCTTTCTTAAACACGGGTACAACTATAGCCCCTTTCCAGGATGCTGGAATTGTACCAATCACCACCGATTTAAAAACTTGTGTTAGCAGGGGTGCCCAAAGATTTATATTTAACTTAAAAAGATCTAGTGGAACTCCATCTGGGCCTGGAGCTTTACTGCAAATTCCCTTTGCAATTGCCTCCTCTACCTCTGACACCGTAAGTGAAGCACTAAGCTCAACTGCCAGCGCCATATCGGCCGGGGGCTCCTCAGTAGACATTGGCAGCTCCCTACCATTTGGGTTAAAGATAGGCGCAAAATGTAGTTCCCAAGTATCTCCCAGGATTAGTGACTCAATTTTTCCCACTTCCTCAGTGAATTGGGGTTGGTTGATGATGGCCCAGAAACTTTTGCTATCTCTAAGAGCGCTAGTTCTCTCCATTTCATCCCAAGACTTTCGCCTCAGCTCCTCTTTTCTTTCACTGATGCTGGTTTTATATAGGCATCTTTCGTATTTTATTTGTTCTTTATTACGGGGGTGAGTCTGGAGGGCGGTTTTTAAGATCTTATGGGCTCTGGAGCATTCTGTATTAAACCAGCAGCTCTCATGATGCTGCTAGGGCCTAGCTGGGCATGTTAATCTGTTTGCTATGTTAGTGCAGAGCTGTTCAAAGTTCTGCACGATCGCAGATGAGGAAGAATCCTGCTCCAAACAATCCATGATCAGGTCGAAATTAGATCTAACTATTTCCTCCTCAAAAAGTATTAGATTTATTTTTCCCCAGTTTAGTCGAACACCTTTATTGCGATTATAATCAGTCGAGCGACCATCCCCCCCTATAGTTCTAGCTATTACTTTAAGTGAAGCAATTAATGGGTTGTGATCACTTGCTGTTTCCGGGTCCACATGAAAATCACACACCAGTGAGGAGCACTCCCTGGAAATAAACATAAAGTCGATAGAATTTTAACTAACCCCACCAACAAAGGAAGGGAACTTAACTGAGAAACTGTTAGTCACTGTCCAAGTTATTCTCAATGATTATAGTATTCAGTGCCTCTCCCTGTGTAGTATGAATAAAATGCGCCAAAGGCTGATCATCTGTGTCCAAGAGACCACAGACTATCATTACTGTATTCACAGGCTGTACACATAAAGGTTGCCACTTCCCAGAGTTGTTAGTGATTTCCATTTGCAATGCTTCTATAACATGGCAGTTCTTTGGATCGAAAATATTATAGTGCCAGTTTACAAGAAGGACTCTCACCTGGAGCATATTAACAATCATAATCAATTGAAACCATTGAGAGGATCCTACACAAAAACTTTTATGGAACCAAATCTGACTGAGAATAAGGCTACCAACCCTTCCTTTGCCCTCCCCGATGACGATGCTATGGCAGGCACATCAAAGGCCTGATAGCCATTCATCTCTATACTTTCTTTGGCCCACGTCTCCTGTAAACAGATTACATCAAAACCCCTGATGTATTCCAGCCAAACCTCATCAGTTAGTTTCGAGCGAATACCAGCTATATTCCAGGAGATTACCTTAACTAGGTGTATAGGGGTGTATAGGGTAAGACAAATCAGTGTCCGGTGGTATAACTAGTGAGAACAGCTGACTGGGCATGGATGTTTGAGGCAACCCATTCCCTAGACACCTATTTTCAAGGTTTGTATTTGCATCCACCATGAAGGGTGTCGGGTTATTCGTGCTCTCCTTTTCCGAGGGACCAGCAGAAGTTATAATATGGTCTTTGTGAGGTTTTATGTTATCATATACCTCATTGGTCTCACTTCCCCCTACATCCCCGTGTAGGTGGCCTTTTATGTCATTATCTATATACCCACCAGATTGTATATTTAGTCAATCAATCTCGGTTAGGTCTGAGAGTGCCTCTAACCTATTAGGGTGAAAGGAAGAGGGGCACGTAGGGGCACCAATGATGTCTCTAGACCGATTTGGCCATATGCTGGGGGGTAAAATCTGGCTGGGGGTAAAAGAAGCCCAAGGGTCATGCCTTTATCTGTTCGGTGGGGGAGTCTTTCAACTGGTTTAGTGCATCATAGACACACTTAGCGTCGCTAAAGTTAAGCATGACGCAGTCTCCTCCAATGCTTTTGTTAGTGCCACCAATCCAGCATACCCGCCTAGCCAAAATAATATACTCAAACCAATTAGAATGAGGTAGGGGTTTTTTTTGAGCACCAATGAGCCGCTTTATTTATAAGACTATGGCAGCTTTCTTTTTGATTGGGGGGATAACCTTGGGACCCCTGTTAGAATCAAAGTATAGGGGGTGCTTTCTGGGGGCAGGTGTAATCGGTCTACAATTCGACTCCCACCTGGGATACCAAGTAAGTGACTATGGGACTGTGTGTCTCTAGAGGGTGCTCTTCCACCATCCCTTAAATTAGAGGTATTGGGGGACGGAACGCCCTGACCCAAATGTTGGCTCTGCGGGAGGGGGTTTTCATGGGGAACAGGATTCTCTGTTAACTCCACCAGTGGTGCATTCAAAACATGCATGATCACATTTGTATTTTAGTGCATCTACTTTTAAATGCCTAGAATTTTCATAAATGAATGGCTCTTCACCTTTTGACTTTTGTGTCCCCTCCACTGAATCCCTACTGGAAGCTGGGAACCTCAGATTTTAATCTCAAACAATACAAAAAAATGTATACATCAAACATATGCACAAATGATAAAATATTTTATCTAAGCCACAAACAAAAAATATACAAAAATAGAAATTTTATTTGAAAGTTTGGAGAATATTGACTTAACATATTTAGGCAAATATTCAGTTGAATAAACACGCAAATGCCAATTTTTAGCGTGTGTTCGGTGCAGTCAAAACCTATGAGCAATAAAATGTCAAATAAGTACTCCGGGTCTGATTTGCAAAGCTTTTGCTACGAGAAGGTGTTACTTATTTTTGTACTCTCATGATTTACCTTTGAATTTAAGGGGCAAACCATGATTAATTCTAGATTACTCCTGGCATTCATAAGTACGCTAATAATTCTCCAAGAGAACATGATAGCAAATTCTTTGTGAATCCGGTCCTAACAATTTAAAAAATATTTTTTTAAAAGGGATGGTAGGGAAGCCAAGCCACAGAAGTTGATTCTTGAATCCGGCACAGAGCACTTTGAAGGGCATTATAGACCAGTAAACCAAAAAGATTGCTTTCCACAAGCCAAGAACTGTACTTTAAAATATCTGCCCTCCCAAAGAAGTAGCCTGAGAGTCTGTGAGGATCTGAGGAAATATCTTTCATCATAGTAACCAATCAACTTAGAGCTTCTGGCCGGATCTTTCGCAATTTGAAGTCTGGCGGCCAACAAGGTCTCTTGTGCCATCTGCTTGAAGATGGACAATATCTCGGCTATGAGATATATCAACAGACTAGGGGGCACACGGTCCAAACTCCTGGCGGACTTGGCCAAGGACTTATGTAACTATTGTCTGACTCGCGGTCTGAGGGTCACGGCAGAATACCTACCAGGGCACTTCAGACACCTTCAGGATTACAGTGTCTGGAAACTGGATCCGGCGAACTTTCAGAGCCTGGTGACCCGGTGGGGTCCCTGTCAGGTGGATCTCTTAGTGTCACGCCTCAACTACCAGCTTCCCCGATTTTTCAGTTGGCGCCCGGACCCTCTGGCAGAGGTGATGGATGCCTTCTTGCAGGATTGGAACCTGTTTCGGGAGTATGCGTTTTCCCTGTTTGCCATGATACCCAGGCTCACGGAGGTGGTCCGAAGGCAGATGGCAGAGGTCACATTGGTGACACTGTGTTGGAAATCTCAAGTCTGGTATCCAGTTCTTCTGGAACTTTCTATGGATTTTCCAATCCAACTTCCCCAGGCACCTCTTCTACTGACGGACGCAGGAGGCAACTTGCACCCTCTGGTTCGAGAGGGCAGCCTCCACCTAATGGGTTGGAGGATTAATGGGGACGTTGGGAAGTCCCGGGCGTTTCGGAGACGACTTCCTCCCTTATCAAGAAGGCATGGGCAGAGTCTACCGTCAAGTGATATAGATCTTCCTGGTGGAAATGGACACGCTGGTGTTTGCAATGTTTTTTTTTTTTTTAAACATTTTTATTGTTCTTTGACATTAATTGGTACTGATTACAAAAATCTGAAATTGTAAGTACGTACAGAGTATACAGTTGTGCCAACACTTAAATAACACCTTTATACGTTTGCATTGCTAGTATCCCTCACATGCCCCCCATCTTATGCTCACAGTAATGACAGCTTTCTCAAAAGTAACTCTGATTATGTCCATTAGTCGCTCAGGTCCGGGTCTGACTCTTCAAGCAGCGGAAAACATATATTCCCTCTAAAAGCATTCCACTTACCCCACACCCGTGTCCATTTCTTGGGGCACCCTCTGTGGATAAAGACAACCTTCTCTGCCACCACTGCACTATCCATGTCGCTACACCACTGTCGATGTGTGGGGACGGCCTGCGCTCCCCGGTATTGAGCTATATTTCGTTTAGCCAGCATCATACCTAAAGTCGCCCAGTCCCAAGCCGCATGGTTAAGATCTGTCGGCTCCCAAATGTTCAGAAGACATCTCTTGGGTTCTGGGGGGACATTGGGTCCACAAACCTGTGTGATTGTATCCATGATAGCCTCCCAGTAGTGTATCATTTTGGGACAATCCCACAAGGTGTGATAGAAAGTATTCAGTGTCCCGCAGCCGCTCAGACACAACGGGTTGTCGGTTCTTCCAATTTTGTATAATGTCAGTCTTGTGTAATATGTTCGGTGCAGTATTTTGAGTTGCACTAGTTGTAATTTGGAAGGTATTGCCACTTCACGTGGGGACGCGAGCGCCTCCTGCCAGTCCGTTTCGTCCAGCTCCCCCAGCTCGGCCTCCCATTTCTCATGAAAGGTGGCTGTGGGGTCTCGCTGGTTGTTTATAATTTTACGATAAGTCAGGGAGATGGCTTTTTTAGTCATGTAGTCAGTCAACAGTCTGTCCTCAAGTGGTGAGGACTCGGGGAGATCAGTGCCTGGTGGAAGAGCTTTTGCGAGCGCATGTTTGATCTGTAGGTAGCGGTATTGTTCCGTCGATGCCATCTCGTATGTCTCCTGAAGTTGGGAGAATGAAATGACCCCACCCTTCCTCCACAGGTCCCCTACCTTTGATATACCTATGAGGTCCCATCGGGTGAAGACTTTGCTAGTACGGAGTCTACCTAGTCATCGGGTGTCCCAAAGTGGTGTATGTTGTGTTAAGACCCCTTCCCAGCCAAGCGCACGGAGCGCAGTGAACCAAATGTGTACGGTGTGCGCAGTTGGTCCCAATAGTGTGTTTTTACTGGATTTGTTGTATAGGGCACCCAGAATACCTTCAGTACCGAGAGTGTGTCTATCCATGCGAAGCGCCGGTTCGTCTTGAGGGGTATGGAGCCACCGGTTTACCACAATGAGCTGCGAGGCCCAATAGCATGTTTTGATATTTGGTAGGGCAATTCTACTGTCATACCAGCACCTTACCAATTTGTGCAGAGCTATGCGGGCAGGTTTCCCATTCCAGTGAAGATGACTTATTTCTGTGTCGATCACTTTGAAGTAGGAGTGAGGAACCGGGAATGGTGTGTTCTGCAGGGCATAGAGAAACCGGGGTAGTGCCATCATTTTGAACAGGGCGGCATGACTCAAGAGCGTCAGTGGCAGGGAGTGCCAATATTTAACATCGTGGTGGAGCCTTTTCAGAGGCTCTAAAAGGTTTTTCTCGATGAAATGCGCGGGTTGGGAAGTAATATATATTCCATGATATTTGAACCCCCTATCCGCAACCTGTATCATGCAGTCCGGCGGCAGCCGCAGAAGCGGGCCACTAGGCACGTAGAGAACCGGCTTGGCCCAGTTGATAGTATAACCCGAGACCCTACCATATGACACGCAGATATCTAATAGTCTAATCATTGATCGTCTGGGGGATGCCATATATAGTAAGATGTCATCAGCATATAAGGAAACGCGATCCTCCCATCCCTCCGTCCATTTGAGCCTGCGTATCATTGGATCCCTCCTTATCCAGGCCGCCAACGGCTCCAGTACCAGAGCAAATATAAGGGAAGACAACGGACAACCTTGTCTTGTCCCGCGACCTAGAGGAAAGTCGGCAGAGACTCATCCATTCACCACTACATGTGCCAGAGGCTGTGTGTAAAAGAGTTGGATCCAGGCGCAAAATTTGGGGCCAAAGCCAAAGTGTTGTAGTACTGCGAAAAGAAAGGGCCATTCAACTAGATCGAAAGCCATACGTGCATCCAAGGAGAGTATGACAGCCTCTTCCTGGATAGTGGGTATGCGGGCCATTACACTATTAAGTCATCTCAGAGTAAGTGCCGTATTTCGGCCCGGCATAAAACCTGATTGGTCTGGGTGCACTTGGGTTGTAAGGTATTGTTGGAGCCTCGCGGCAAGTGTCTTTGCTAGTATTTTGGTTTCTGCATTCAGAAGCGAGATTGGTCGAAAAGATGAGCATTCCTGTGGGGGTTTACTGGGTTATGGAATTGCTACGATTGTCGCTGTGCGCTGATCTCTAGGAAGTGTTCCTGTCTCAAGACTGGCTTCATACATTGTGATCAAGTGTGGCGTGAGTTTGCATGCTGCTTTTTTGTAGAGTTCGATGGGAATGCCGTTGGGACCTAGAGCTTTCCCCTATTGGAGCCCACTTATGGCTAGTGTTAATTCGTCGGGTGTCAAGTCTGCTTCAAAGGCCTGAACTTTGTGCGGTGCAAGTTTGGGTATCTGTATGTCTTTAAGAAATGCCAGATTCTCCTCTAGCGTGGTCACGGCTTTAGGAGTATATATTGGCTCATAATGAAGTGCAAACGCATTTACTATATTTTGCGGGTCTGTAATTGCCACCCCGGTGTCTGAGTTCAGTTGTGCCACCCAGCGACCGGCTCGCTCCCTTTTTTCTAACCAAGCTAGAAGCTTGCTATCCTTATCGCCAACTTCATAAATAGTGTGCTGTATTTTGGTGACTCTGGTTTTAGCCTCCTCCCAAATGTAGTCCTTGTATTCCTGCATGCTAGGCTCAGCTTATGAGTTGTGGTGTCATTGGGATCCGAGGAGTGTTCGACTTCGGCTTGACTCACTGCCTGCTCGAGAGTCTGCACCTGTTGTACTTTATCACGTTTAAGAGAGGTGATTAAGGATATTGATGGCCGCACAAGACTGCCTTATATGCCTCCATCAGGGTTGTTGGAGAGGCTACTGAATGTTCTTTTTCCATGAAGTATTGCCTCGTGGTTTTGTGTACTCTTTTCCAAATAGTGGGGTCCTTCAGAAAGCCAGGGTGTATGGGATATATGCAACGCCTCCCCAGGAAGTGAGACGTGTATTTTATCATAATAGGGGAGTGATCGGAGATACCTCTGGGGAGGTGTGAGCTCTCCGACACTCTCTCCAAACCAGTTGATAGAGGAAGGATATAATCTATCCTGGAAAGTCTATTGTGCGCGTCCGAGTGGAAGGTGTACTGTCGTTCCTGAGGGAAGCGCAAGCGCCAAACGTCTATAAGACCAAAAGTGTCAAGGAATTCAGCCAGACGAAGGTGAGTCCTGCATTGTTCATTAGGAGGTTGTCTGTCAAGCGTAGCGTCGAGAGTGGCATTAAAGTCACCCCCTATGATCAATTTACCCTGCGGGAGTGTGAGCAGGATTTTAACAAGGGCCGGGAGGGCTAGATTCTGCAGACGGGGTATTTACAGAAAATAAATTGTATGCTTGTCCTTCCCATTGACATGAGATAACTGCGAATCATCCCTGATCGTCCGTCCAGGACCCGTTTATAATGAGTGGGAAGTTTTTGCGGACCATAATCCCCACACCCTGCGAACCTGAAGTGAATTCAGAATGTGTCGCCATTTTAAATCCCCCACCTATCCAAGGCCTTACAGGCCGAACCTATTAAGTGTGATTCTTGGATGAGGGCTACTGCTGGAGCTTGTCGTTTAAGGTATTGCAGTACCAATTTCCTCTTTATCTCGTCACTTAAGCCGTTTACATTCCATGATAGGATTGAGAAAGGGGGACCCAACATATTAGAGGTCTCGGGATGTGCTTGCATGAGGTCGGTCAAGTCGTCCCCTCTTGTCAGCGGATATATAGTTGATGCTGGTGCATGGAGAGCAATGTGATATGGTTAGCGTGCACAAACTGTGAATCAACTTAATCAGCATTTGGTGTACCTGTGTGAACAAAGTGAATATAAACTTAAACTAGTCCTCATCCGCCACCCCCCTCCCTGCCTCCCTGCAAGACGGACATACAACTACCCGCCACCCCAACTTCGCTGAGTGCTAATTCCCCTTAACTTGTACTTGCGTGAGGGGGAGAGTAGTCCGGCGATCACCCCGAGCCATCCACTCTTTCAATAACATATCTGTGCAGTTAGTTTCGTCTCAGCTTACAAAGCAATGTGTCAGTGCTAAAACGCCCGGAGGGGCAGAAATTCAAGGTGAACCTGGCCAAGAACGGTAACCCAGTAAATCCGTTTCAATGGTGCTGTTTCTGTATACGTTTTCCTTGGTGGCTTCTATCTTTATTGCAGACCTGGAGTACGGGTGCCCAGAGTGTCCTCATTTTTCGGTCTCCGTCTGCATTAAGTCCTCCGTGGAGCCTGTGTCTCTCGAGCCCTGCGATGCCGCTTCCAGCCGTCGTTGTTGTCGTTTCTTGACTGTTCTTCGCAGCCCTGGGGCCTGTCGCCATCCCTCCAGCCAGTTGTGGGCATCCTCAGGCATCCCGAAAAACCACGTTTTACCATCCGCTTCTACCCGCAAATTAGCCGGGAAGAGCATTGAGTAGTTGAGGTCCCGGCATCTGAGTTCTTTCTTCACCTCCAGAAAACTCAGTTCTTGTTTAGTAACAGCTGCCGTGTAGTCCGGGAAGAATGAAATTACAGAGTTCTCTAGGCGCAACGGAGGAGCCACTCGTGCCGTTTGTAGTATAGCGTCGTGGTCACGAAATTTAAAGATGTGGGCTTAGATTGGTCTGGGGGGGAAACCCCGGTATAGGTCTGTCTCCCGGTACTCGAGGGGCTTTTTCCACCGAGAAGAAACTGGACAGTCCTCGATGCTGTAGCTGGGTCTTGATGAGATCTTCGACAAATAAATCCATTGCAGGGCCCCCTTTACCTTCCGGTACGCCAATAATTCGGACATTATTGCGTCTGGAGCGGCCTTCCTGATCGTCAAGCCTGTTTTCTGTTTCGAGTTGGCGCACTTGTCGTTGTAGAACAGCAGTGTCAGTGGAAAGAGTAGTTGTGATACTTTCGACTTCTGTCACTCTCTTGGCCATTTTCTGGAAGTCGGCCCTCAGGAGCGAGATGTCTGTGGAGATCGACCCCACTGTAATTTGGACCTTATTAAGGGCGGAAATAATATCATGCAGCGTGACCTCTGCCTGGCCCTCATGCGCTGGGTGCTTTTCTTGTGGGGTGTTCCATTCTGCCAGGTCCAGCTGATCTTTAGCGTAGGCATATTTGTCTAGTTTTAATTGCTGTGCAGTGCGTTGGCCCTGTCCCCCCATTGTGGCCAGTCCGCAGAGGCATCCCAGTGAGTGAGTCGGGTGTGTGGCAGTATTCGCCGCTGCCTGCCTTTGTGACTGTAAGCCACGCGCGGCCTTTCGGGTTTCCTGCCGGGGATCCCCAGGTGCAATAGAGAGTGGCGCCCCTGCAGAGTCCGGACCCAGGTAGAGCACTGATGTGGTGGGTCGTTCGTTGGTGTCTAAGCAAGTTCACGATGTCAGCAAAGCCCACGAGGGCTTCCATAGATCGACTATGGCAGACACCAGTCACTCGCACCGGACGCTTATATTGTTCTCCTTTTCTCACCTCTAGTTTGGCTGGCCGTCTGTTATTCAGTTACACCGGCAACTAATGTGCAGAGGTGCTGCACCAAGATCTTCAAACTCCGCTGGGGCCTGGAGTGCAACGTCTTGATTTTACCTGGCCCAGCGAGATGTTACTGGTGCTGATATTGTAGAGTCAGGCGCACTCCCAGTGATAATTTGTGGGAGGCTGAGGTGCTACGCGGTCGGCAGCAGCAAGAGCGGCACCCCACCAGTCGCGCCGCCAAGAACGCTCATAACCCCGCTGCCGCCTCCGATTGGGGATCCTGCTGCCTCGGTGCTGCTCTTTCCGTCGGGGCGAGACCAGGCGCGGCGCAAGCACAGCGCTGCACGGCTGGCCCCTCTCGTCACCCACAGATCTTGGAGGTCATTTTATTCCAGCGCCCCACATTGAAGCGCCGTGCTGGCCAGTCTCGCTCAGTATGTGTTGCCGTGCACAGCGCGCGGGCGCCCCGTCGCTACCCCGCGGGCACCGCTGTCTTGCTTCCTTCACTGCTGGGTCCCGTTGCCACTTGAGGCCCCGGCTTCAATCAATGGTGTAGGCCACGTCTCAAAGACACGACGTAGGGTCTTCACGCTCCATGTCTCGGATCTCATAGAGGGATCAAAGGGTGCCCCATTACTTTCGACGCCTGGATCAAGGCATTTCGTTGCTGTTCATAGACGGATTATGTGTCGGATCGCTGGGGATGTCACGCTGATCTTGGAGCCTCTCTTGGCAGCGGCCATTTTGTTTGGCTGCTAGCCACGCCCCCCTCCTGCAACGGGGTTTTGATCCCATGGGGACCGATGTGATCCATGTAATCAACTACCTGCTGGAATTAGTCGACAGGGGTTTGGCCTATCACTCGATCAATGCGAGTTGATCGGCGATATCTGCAGGTCACATGCCCATTCAGGGAGTCCCGGTAGGGGAATACCCTCAGGAATGTCGGTTGTAGAGAGGCATACGCCTTTCTTTTACGCCACTGCCAAGTAGTCCTCCTTGTGGGATGTGAGTTCAGTGCTGAGTTTGCTGCAATCTTGGCAGGATAACTCTTATCTTTCTTGGAAGGAGCTAACAGGTAAGCTGACGATGCTCCTTTGTCTATCCTTGTGTAAACGGGTATCGGATGTCCAAGCCCGTGAGGTTACGGCACGGGTGTTCACACCTGAGGGGGTGTCGTTCACTGTAGCCCGACGCACAAAGTCTAACACTAGGGTGGTGCACTACCCAGCTTTCCTGGGTCACCCTAAGTTGTGTGTGGTCCGCTGCCTTAGAGCGTACGAAATGATGACAGAAGAATACAGACCTCCAGGGGTCTCTCAGCTTCTTATTTCGCTCACGAAACCTTTCAAATCGGTGACGGCCGCCACAAGTGCCCGCTGGGTGAGATGGGTGCTTCAGGAAGGGTATTGATACAACGGCCTTTGGAGCCCATTCAACGCGGGGAGCCATGGCTTGCAAGGCCTTTGCCCTTGGTGGACAATTAGAGGACATTCTTAGAGTGGTGGACTGGTCCTCGGATTCTACCTTTAGGGCCTTATATTTTAAACCCATCTTGGGCATGGCTTCTCTGGTGGTTGATCAGCTTTGAATTAGCATAATCTGAGCCTCCGGTACTGACATAGAATATCAAATTTCCTAGCTATCGTGAAGGAAAGTTCAATTCTATTAAGAACACGGAGGCGAGGATTATCCCACCCAGTGGACTCGAGTCCCGTCCCTCCCTGACAGTTTGCAGTCTACGTGTTGGCTAAGCATCTGATCTCAGGAGGGTTTCTGGGTAATGCTTACATACGACTATAATGCTTAGAGTGTCAATGAATATTGTTAGTTAATTAACCTGCCTCTTTATTATTGGTACAGGGATACTAGACGTTTTTCCTTCTCTGATGCTATCTTCTTGTCTTTGCAGGATCTGAGCAGAAACAAGACTACTAATGGAAATGCAGGATTGAGTTTAATAGCATGTAATCAGAACATACAGCAATAACAAATAAACCAACATACAGGTCATGGCGCATCGACATCCTTCATCCAGCACACAATAATTATCTTTATACTCGGATGGCATCGTGCCCAACGCTACCTTACAGTAATAATGTTCACACAGGCTGATGTGTTTGTAGGTATTGAACCAGGTAAGTCCAGTAGTCCCTTGGTTTGGAGCCGGTGGGCAACTCCTCCTCATACGTGTGCAGCGTGTCCTTGCAATAAGTCAAGTCCTGAAGCCATTGCCTGACCCTAGGCTCCACCCGGCCACCCCAACAGAGCGACACCCGTCTCTTAGCAATTAGCAATGCAATCAGACAGAATTTGCCCTTGGCGGCCCTTATTCCCGGCAATAGGCCCAGTAGGCATGTATGTGCCGAGCATTCGAGTTGCGTGCCCACCATGTCACTCAATATCTGTACCACCCTTTGCCAGTACTCTGCCACCGCCCCACAGCACCATGCCAGGTGTATGAAGTCCGCCGGATCCACCCCGCAGCGCTGACATTTAGCGTTGTCCCTCAGCCCATATTTATAAAGCCTCGCTGGGGTATAGTACGTCTGATGGAGGTATTTGTAATGCAACATGCGCAGGTTCCCATTCGGGGACAGCATCCCAGTGATTGTACATGCCACCCCCCAGTCTTCCTCCGACAAGGGATCTGCCAGGCAACTGTTCCAGCGTTCCAGCGCCTTATGCGTCGTGTTGGCAATGTCTGCCTGCATCGCCACATACAATCTAGATACCAATTTAGCGGCAGATGGTGTTGCAATTACCAATTGTAAAGCTCCCAGTGTGGGCGGTTCCTCCGGATGCATGGGGTATAGTTTCTGCAGTGCCCTCTGTAGTCTGTAGTGTGTGAATGTAAACAGCCGAGTCTGGTTGCTTATGTATGTCAGTTCCTCGTGTGTCTGGAAGGCACCCCCTTCGTATAGGTCCCCCATGGTGGTGATACCAACCCGCCGAAGCAAATCCATGCCAACCTTTTCTTGGGTAACCGAGAGCTCCGGGTGATGCTGCAGCGGTAGGGCCGGCGCATATAAGGGCAGTCTGCGTGCTTTCTCTCCCACGGTTTGCCAAGCACCATTCGTAGTGTCTATCGTGTTTATGTCCCGAGCGTGTAGTGGAGGTCGCCTATGTGTTATAATAGCACTTAGTGGGACAGGGAGTGCATCCCCTTCCTCGATAGCGGTGTGTCTAAGGAATGGGACCGGGTGATACCAGTAATGCGCATATTGAGCTTGTGCGCAAAGATAATAAAGCAGAAAATCCGGGACCCTAAATCCCCCCTGTGCGTACGGTAGTGTGAGGGAGCGCAGTTCTATCCTGGCCTGCTTACCCCCCCATATAAGGCGGAGGACCATGGCTGAGATTCTGCGGAACACCGCCGCCGGTGGTCTAATCGGGATATTGTTAAAAAGGTACAGTAGCTTAGGGAGAACGACCATCTTGACAATGGCTATACGATCTGCCAGTGACAAAGGCAGTTGGATCCAGCGCCCTATTTTACCTTCTAAGGTCGCAATCGCCCGCCCATAGTTTGTGCGTATTACCACCTCAGGGTCCCGGTGATACCAGACCCCCAGATATTTCACCGGGTCTGACTGCCATTCTAGCGGGAATTCCACTGGGCATGGATCCGTGGTGTCTGTCAATGGTATGATCAACGATTTTGACCAGTTGATAGCAAGGCCAGAATGCTGGCCGAACTTTATATATTCGCGCAGTAGAGGGCTGAGGTTCACCTCCGGGTCTCTCACATACAGCGTCATATCGTCGGCATACAGCGAGATATGGAGCGGCCTCTGTGGGAATTGCAGCGCTGAGTAATGGTGCCCCTGTCTGATTTTGCAGGCAAGTGGTTCCAGTGCTAGCGCAAACAATAGCGGAGACAGCGGGCACCCTTGCCGCGTGCCTCTCGAGATCTTGATGGGGTCGGATACGTATCTATTAACTTTTATCCGCGCCGTCGGGCCTGTATATAGAAGCGCCACCCCCTGCAGAAAGAGCGGGGGAAACCCCATGCGCTTCAGTATGGTAAAGAGATAGGGCCATTCAATGGAATCGAATGCTTTGGCAGCATCAAGGAATATCGCCGCCGCCTTTGTGGTAGGAAGCAGGTAATGTGATAGGGCGAAGAGTGTCCGGGTGTTGTGCGTAGTAGATCTGAAGGGATAAACCCAGACTGATCCGCTAAAATCAATCTGGGCATCAGCGGTTTTAATCGGTTGGCGAGAAGCTTCGCCATAATCTTAGTGTCCACATTAATAAGAGAAAGCGGTCGATACGACTCACATTGCTCCGGGTCTTTGTTCGGTTTCAGTAGGGCAATAAGCATGGCCTCGCGCAACGTAGGCGGCAGTCGCTGTTGCTCATGGGCAGCCCCGTACATGTCAACAAGATGCGGCGCCAGTTGGTCTACAAACGCCTTGTAGAATTCACCCGTGAACCCATCCGGGCCCGGGGCCTTCCCATTCGGCAGTGATTTGATCACCTCCGTCACCTCTTCTTCCGTGATCGGGAGCGATAAGTATTCCCTCTGTCTGTCCGACAGCCATGCAAGCGCAATGTCCTCCAGGTATTCCTCGATCACCTCTGGGGGTTCTGTGGGGCGTGAGGAGTACAGTGCCGCATACGTGGTCATAAATTCACCCAGTATTCCCTGCATGTCTCGCTTGATCAGCCCTGTGGGGTCCCTCACCTCCCGCACCGTTTGGGGACGGGATCTTGAGCAGATCCTAGCCGCCAAACATCCGCCGGGTCTACCGCCCTCGCCATACTGCCTCGCAGTCGCGCGTTTGGTGATATATTTAAGCTCATCCTCGGCATAGGATTGATATTCGGAGAGGACCACCCTGATTTCTCCCAGTATCCCCGTGTTGTGTGTCCGCTCGTATTCCGACTCCAGTTCGCGCAGTTTAACCTCTCGTCGGTGTAGTTGATGTCTAATATCCTTGAGGATACCCGCAGCTGTACCCAGGCACACCCCACGGATAGTAGCCTTGAATGCCTCCCACAGGAGCCCCGGGTCATCCACCGTAGGTGTGTTGATGTCGAAATATTCTTTAATGGCCTTATGTATAGTGTCCGTATAAACAGAATCTAGCAGGGCCCTTGCATTAAACCTCCAGCTATAAGGTGGCGGTGTATAATGTGGGATTTGTAAAGACAACAGCACTGGGTTATGGTCCGAGAGCGTGCGTGGCAAATGCGCAATGGACCTTGTCCATAGTAATGCCTCAGGCGAGCCCACCCAGTAGTCTAGCCTAGACCAACTACCATGTGCTGCTGAGACGTGCGTGGCTTCCCGGGTCCCCTTGTGCCTGTCCCTCCAAATATCTGTTAGGTGTCTGTCTACCAATATATCCCTTAGCATACTCAGCGCCTTCGTATGTGGCTCCGTAGAGCCGTCCGACCTATCAAGCTGATCGTTAAATGCCAGATTGAAATCTCCCCCCCATATCACAGGGATGTCAGGGAGGTCACCCAGTGTGCGCCATATCATGTGGTAAAAGTCAGGGTCATCCGTATTTGGGGCATATGTGTTCAGTAACGCTACTTGTTGCCCTCGTAGTGTCCCTGTGATGAGGACAACCCTGCCCGCATCGTCCGTAGTAGTGTCTAACACTTCGAACTGTGTCCCTTTTTTAATCAGTAGCAGTACTCCCCTGGAATAAGAGGAGTAGGAGGAGCTTTTTATGACCTCCGCCCATCTGGTACCCACCTGACCCGGGGATGCTGGCGCAATGTGTGTTTCTTGTAAAAGCGCGATGTCGACTTGATGCCTGTCTAGATATGCAAATATCTGCCTAATTTTCTTGGGGTTGTTTAGGCCTCTCACATTCCAGGTCAGTAGATTTAAAGGTGTATCGTGTTCTTTCCTCCTAGCCATTGGACACATTACAATTATCAAACAGCAGCCTTATATTACCGCCCATCACAGCAGTCAGTAGTAACGTGATCCGAGATATCATACCCCCACATATAAAGCCGGACTTCAGCCATGTCCCTCGTACACCATGACCTGTAATAAACATCCCAACCTTTAAGGACCCTCCCCCCTCCCACTTCAGCAACCCAACCATGCCAAAGCCATACCCTACCCATACAAAACAACAGTTAGCAACTTAGAGTGGGGAGCACCCGCCGTGGGGAATCCACCGAGAGCCCAGCACTACATCCAGAGGTATGGATGTGACCAGGCATACACTTACACATGCTAAGCAGCGCATACTGCACCTCACCCGCTCGTTGATCAGGTTGTGGATCTTGGGGCCCGCAACGAGCACCAGTTGCAGGTTAGTCGCCAGGGCATGTACCCCCCAAGGCAACTGGTGTATCCTTCCAGCACAATAGACCGTGGGGACAGAGGGGCCCTCGATATCCCTCCACGCAGCCCATCCCCCCCAACGGGGCAATCAAGCAGGACAGACAGCTGGTCTGCTTGGCAACAAACGTGGACCCCTCGTACTCCCCTGGCGCCCGCCATATCCCCGCAGGGCAGATAGTTCCAGTTCAATTGTCACAGTTCAGAGAGTTCACATCCAAACGGGCCGTCGCCTCCCGCATCTTTGCCACAACATGACACAGCCACAGGGCGCTCTCATCCGGACCGGCCAACGCTCAGTCCCAGCACGGGTCAGCGGAGCATGCCCCCATATCAATAAATTCGCACAGTCTTACCAGTTCTGGACCAACAGGACATCCCCGGCCGCTCAGCCCAAGTTCTCGTCCATGTCCGCTTCCTGTCTTTGCTCTGCCTGTCGTCGGTCTCTCCTCCTGCCCACTATCTTCTTGAGAAACTCCTGAGCCGCTTTCGGCGTCTGCAGAATCGTTTGTCGGCCATCTTGGGTCACACGTAGTCTCGCCGGATAGAGCATGGCATACTCAATGTTCAGCTCCCGGAGCTTTTTCTTCGCTGGATTGAATTCTTTGCGCGCCACCTGAACTGCCATCGTAAAATCCGGGAAGAACTCCAGATTGTTGCCTTGGTATGTGATGGTTCGTTTCTCTAGGGCCAGCCGCAAGATGGTATCACGATCGCGGTAGTTCAGGATCCGGGCGACGATCACCCGGGGGGTCGCCCCCGGCTTCGGGCGCGGGGCGAGGATCCTATGCACCCGCTCCACCACAAAGATAGCCGATAGGTGTTCCATGCCAAACACGCCACGTATCAGCTCTTCTATGTAGGTCTCCATTTTCCCTGTTTGTGGACTCCGGAATGCCCGCGACGCGGATGTTATTGCGCCGCGAGCGCGCCTCCAAATCCTCCGCCTTGTTACGGATAACCTCCAGCAGCCTTCCCATCTCAGTGCACTGCTGTTGTGTGCCATGGGATTCGTCCTCCACCGGTGATATACGTGACTCCGCGTCCTCCAGACGCAAGCCGTGGCCATCCAGTTTGGCCGACATGTGGTCCACTCTCTGCGTGATAGTGTTGAGCTTACCGTTGATGTCCTGAAGGCTACGCTGTATGGCCTGCAGCACTCCCTCCATGCCCGCAGACACGTCCGCCGGAACACTCTGCGCCGGCGCCGCCGTGGCCGACTGCTCCTTCGTGGTCTTTTTGCCCTCAAATGGCAGCTTTGATTGCGATTTGTCCGGTTTCCCCATTGTGAGAGTGGACAGGGAGTTTCACACGGCGCAGCCACCAGATCGGAGAGCACACAGCAGTCGCCAGTGTTCCGGGGCCCACACAAGCTCAGAGAGGATCTTTCGGAAGGGGGGCCGTCGCAGCGACAATAGCGACCAAACCCTGGTCCAGCAGCACTCAGCAGCCACGACAATACCAGGCTAGCGATATTGCTCAGGGGCCGCGCTCCGCGCCTGTCCACGCACGCTCACTCCAGGTGTTCAGAGGGGGCCCCCGTCTCGAACGACCATGCGTTTCGCCCGTGACTCTCACCCTGCACGATCCTCCATCTGCGGTGCCCAGGCGACCACCAGGAGCGACGGGCCGCAGGCAATCCAGCCCCTGGCCAGTGCACCTCAGACTCTCGTGTTAGGTAGGCCGTCCGCCTCACGTCGTCCTCCGGCCCGACTGGGCGACCTGCTCCGGCCGCACACACACAGCCCCACGTCCGCACACCACAGCACGGAGTATCCGGTGGCGACAGGGTCCGTTGTGGTGTATGGCACCCGCGGCACAGGCGTCCGACTTGCCTCCGAGCCGCCCATCAGATAGCGGCACTCGCTGGGTCCGTTTGCCGCGGGAACCGCCGTACAGCGCTACTCGTCTGCAGCCCAACTGCCGTAGGGCGCCGCCATCTTGGGTGCTTCGGACATCGCGTCCGCGGCCCGGGGAATTCCGCCGTTTTCACGATGCTCGCTCGTCAGCGCCCCTTCTCCGGTGCACGCATTCCGAGCCCTTGCCTTCCGACATCAGTGGTTGGCGGTAGAAGGCAGCTGCTAGCCCGCCATTGCCTCGTTACAGCCGTTAAACGAGCCTGGTCGGCGGAGCTGTCTCACGAGGCAGCCATTCCGCTGTGGGCTCTCTAGCGCCCCCCCTCTAGGAAGTGCTGTCCTTTGATAGTGTTTATTTGGGACTATCTCTATGGTTGTTTTGCGAACATTACAAAGACTCATGGGGTTTGTAGTCTTTGGCTGTTGTTTGTTTTTAAGGTGGCTGATTAATAAATATGAGAGAGTAAAGCATAATCCTCGCCTCCGCGTCCTTAATAGAATTGAAACTTACCTTCACGATAGCTAGGACATTTTATATTCACATGCTTCAATCTACCCCCTTGTCGTGGTGGGATCCCCACGGTATTAAAAACAAGCAGTACTATTTAAGTACATTAAAAGACCAAGAGAAAGCAAGTGACATTGTTAACCAATCCACATTGTTTTAATAGACCCAAACTTCAGCCAATCAGAGGCAAGACCCTGGACCACATCTCTCTTGCAGAGCCACCATAGCTCATACTCAGTGCTGCCAAGTACCACGCATCAGGCGTTAGACTAACGCATTTCAGTGCTGTGGTTCACATCACCACACTTAAATGCATTGTCACGCATTTATAGCATCACCTCAGCAAGCCGGAGCCGAGCATGGCTAATTACACCACACTGACAGAGCAAAGCTCTTAGCTGGAAGTAGCTTGCAGCAGGCTTGGGGGCTGGCTGCGCTCCCTCAACTAGCTACAATGTAAAACATTCACCTGACACACAGGTGTGGCACATCTGATTCCGTCAGGACGTCAAGAAAGTCATTGCCCAATCACAACTGCCGAGACAGCCTGCCAGGACACACTGTCTGTGACACACACACACCTATAGGCCTCGGGCAGGTGCGGCACAGTTTAACTCTGAGAGCCAGTGCAGCCGGGAGCCCGCCGCTGCTGCAGCTCCCACCGTGTTGTGCCGTGCGGCCCAGAAGGGGCACAGCAGTGTAATGATCACCTATGACTGACCCCCGGCGGGCTGTAGCTTACGCTGGAGTGGTGGTCTGGTGCCTTAGCACTGCAGCCTGGCCCTCAGGCATGTAACATTCAGCTTTAGAGCTTGGCAGCTAAATAACAGAAAGTGTACTAGAGGAATCAATACAGTCCAAATGATTTAACAGAAAAGGCTCACTACATTGTCACAAGAGGGAAACGTCTGAACGACTCTGGCCACATATATAAGCATATGGAGGAGATGGACACGCAAGAGTGGGCTTCATTCATTGCAGTCACAGCTCTAATATCTTCCTCACAAAATCATTTGTGTCTACACATTAAGAAAAGCTGCAGGGTTCTATATTGCATGTGAGGCAGAATCAAAAATGAAAAAATAACATGATCCATTAAAAAAGTAATTGAAGTAATTGGAGAATTAAAAATGCTGAATCGAATAGAGAGGGTAGGAAGCAGTGCACTCTAACAACAAAGAACACAAAATAGCACAAACAATGACAAACAAGCATTGGCACAGTCAATAGCTCTAATCCATGACACAATTGGCTTTGCAATACTTATCCCCCCTGACACTCCAGCCCCACTCCAGTGCCTGAAGCCAGGAATGCCGCGTGAGTTGAGTCCCTTGGACCGTGGCGCTGCCCAGGGGGCATCGCGACTGGCCCTTACCATCTGTCATGACGCTCGCTGACAAGTGAGTGTCACCCATCGAACATAATTTAATTTACAAATAACTTTTAGAGGAGCGCCACGCATCATCTATCAGCCTGTACTGTAAGTAAAGTTACAGGTGCTGAACTCTGCATTGTAGTCACTAGTCTGTCTGCAACAGTCAGTCTACACAAAATTGTAAGTGTGCCTCATCTTATTTAATTTACTTTTAGAGGAGCGTTACTGTCTGTAAGTAAAGTTACAGCTCCTCTGCATTGATCGCAGACACTGTCTGCTAGTCTATATCATGGTTACACATTTATTTAACAGTATCATCAGGGTACAAGGGCACTATGTTAGTGTCCTAACATTTCTGGTGCTTTGCAGCAGTTTTAAGATCTTCCTAGAGTTTCTTGTTGCTCAAATTGGTGTAATTTCTGATATTTATATGTCTCCCTCAACTTCATTGCTTGATTTTTGTTAGTGAGAAAGTGTCACTCATAGATGTTGAAATGTTACTCAGAATTCCTCTGAAATTATGAAAATGTTACACATAGCAATCTGAAACCTTCGCAGCTATGCAGATTTAGAGTACAAGGGTGAATATATAAGTTTCCATTAGGTATTAGAGTGGTGAGCCTAAACAGGGAGGTGGGTGGGTCGCATGTGACTCTATGAAAGATATCAATACTGGAGAACCCGTAGTGGCCTCATATGTAGGCAACAGTTTGGATGGAGTTAATGGGCGGCACGAGGATAGCATCCCCAATATTTATTTGTACACCCTCACTGAAGTGGTCTTTCTTTTTTGAAAGGGAATAGCCACCTGTATTATACTTTGCACTCTTTGTGCCGTCGGGTACTCTTTGGCGACCATGGTGTCCAGAATGGCACCAATAAACACCAGCGATTGGGTTGGTATGAGAGATTACTTTTTCACATTTAGTTAGAGGCCCAGAGACTTGAATAGTTGCCAACAAGCCATGGTAGATCTTTTGCAGAGTAGAATGTGGATCCCTTGACAAACCAGTTGCTCAGGTAGAGGAATACCTGGTTTCCATATCTTCTCAAAAAAGCAGCTACTGGCATGATGCACTTCGTGAAGACCCTGGGAGCCAACTGTAGGCCAAAAAGGAGGACCTTGAATTGATAGTGCCACCCTGCCTCAACCTCAGGAACTGACAATTTTTTACTTGAATGGGAATGAGAAAGTATGCGTCTAAGAGATAGAGAGACATTCTGAAATCCCCTCTGTTGACCAATAGCAGTATCTCTTGCAAAGACGGCATTCTGAGGGTTGCTTCTTTATGTATTTGTTCAACTGCCTGAGATCCAAAACCTGTATTTCCCAGACTTTTTCTTTATGAGGAAGAAGTTGGAATAGAAACCTTTGCTGCACTGCCGGAAAGGAGGATCCACTTCAGCTCCCTTCCAGAGAAGCATAGAAATCTCCTATTTTAGGAGAGCGAGGTGTTGATGTGCTCTCTTGGGAGGAGGATGACAGGGGGGCTTTTGAACAAATTCCAGGGTGTGACCCTGATGTATGATGTCCAACACCCATTTGTCCATGGTGATGCTCTCCCATTGTCTGTAAAAAGCAGAGAGGTGGTGGTTCCTAGGTTGACTGTGGTGGTACGAGGTGACTGGTGCTGGAGGAAGGATACTGTCATCTTGAAGTATCTTGGGTTTTTCCTACAGCCGGAGGCTGCTGTCGAGCTAGCTGTCTAGAGAATGCTGTGTTGGAATCTCTGTATCGCTCTTGTTGCCTGGTGTACTGGGGTAGAAATTCCTGCTGTGTGTACGGCTGATACGTGTACCAATGGTTAGAGGATCTGTGAGTGTATTGTCCTCTTCTTCATCCTCCACAAAAGGACTGAAAAAGCCTTTATTGCAGCGTTCCGAGAGAGACCGCTGTATCCGTGTCAGCCTTGATGAACTGAAGGGCATTATCCACGTGTTTGCTGAATAAGTTCTCCCCGTCAAAGGGCATATCCAAAATCTTGTCTTGGACTTCAGGGCGGAAGGAGTTGGTCTTTAACAAGCTCTGTCGGAGCAGAACTGCTGCGGCCGCCATCTGTCTAAAAGCGGTGGATATGTCCATTACCGTATCAAAAATCTCAGACGATGCTCTGGTATCCTCTTGCAGAACTTCTTTTGCCTCCTTCTTCTTGTCGTCAGGAAAGTGATTGAGGAGAGATGCAAAATGAGACCACATTTGGCAGTCGTAGCGACTTAGAATGGCCAATGCATTTGACACTCTGATGGATGTGGCTGCCATTGCTGCAAAGCATTAGACTATGTTGTCGAGCCTTCTGCCTTCCTTATCTAGTGGAGCTGAACAAGGTGCAGAACGATTTCTGGAGCGTCGCTGTGCCGCTTGCATAACCATTGAATCTGAGAGTGGATACCCTACCAAGCAGGATAGTGAAGAGTCAGGGGCCTTATATTTTTTGTCCACCCCAGGAACCACAGTGGCGACTGAAGCTGGGTTCTTCATCACCTTCAAGCCTTCTTCCCATATATAACTGACAATGGAGACAGATCTAACAGATTTCATTGCTGAGCCCTTAAAATTGTACAGAAAACAATCTGTTAGCTGGATTGAGAGAGGCAGATCGAATCTCTTGGAAGCACGTTCCAGTAACTTGTGAAACCTCCAATACCCCCAGGAGGAGAACTTGCTGGGGAAGGTAATGCCGGTGCGGCATAGTCATCCCAATCCCGACCTGATATATTTGGGTTCTGAAGTAATTTTCCTTCCTGAAAATGATCCTCTGGATCGCTGTCTTTATAATCATCTCTGATGGTCATGGTAGGAAGTACAGATCTGACCTCTTGCGTATGAACAGGCATAGGCCTTGTAGGCAAAGGTGCTATAGCAGGTGCCATAGCAGGTGCATCTGTGTGACCCAGAGTGAGAGGGACTGGCACATGTGTTCACATGTGTTTCAGTAAAGCGCTTATAATAATCATTTAGCATGCGCCTTAGATCAGTGACCAAAGAGATGGGCACTGCGATGGTATCTCCCCTTGAGCCTTGTAGTTCCTCACAGGGCTCTTCGTAAGGATAGTGCCCTTGGAAAGAGTCTATCGATGGGATATGGGCTGTTGGCGAGCCGTGGATGAATAATCCCCTTCCATGTAACTGGAATTGTCTTTGTAAGGATCATCCTCATCGTCTGTGTCCTGGCACTTTACCCTTAATTGTGATGGGCTGTAAGCACAACCAAAAAGCTGTTCGTCTCCTGATTTCTCCATGTCAAGAAGATGGGCTGGAGGCAGCGGGATACCTTGCTGGGCGACATCACATCTGGTCCAAGCTGAGTAAAGACATTCTCAGGCAAAAAATACTGCTTTTTTGTGTCTCGTTGACGGGCTCGTCGAGGAAGAGATCTTCTTCCTAATAGTGATGCTGGTCTTGTTGCCAGTGATTTGAAATCCGTCGTCGACGGAATGGCTGTCAATGAGCTGGTGGTGGTCGTCACACCTTTCGTTGATGAAGCTGTCGTTGTCGGCATGGATGGAGTGACCGTCATCACCATTGTTGTGAGGATAGTCGTCAACCAAGTTCTCGTTGACGTCGCTGCCCTTGATGAGAGGTCCGTCGACAGTCTTATTTTCGTCTACAGAGAATTTTTCTGTGGATGATTTCTTCTGATCAGAGCTCAAAGAGGAGTCTTTAGAGACTGTTTTTTCAGATCTTAATGGTTTTTCAACATCCTTCAGTTTTTTACAGTCTTTCATAGATGAGGTACAGCCTTCTTTATTGCGTTTTCGCTCAGTTGGAGAGTGACTTGAACCCTCTTCCTCATCCGAACCAGATTCTGATCCAGTCATTTTTTTTTTTAGCTATTGTAGTAGCGTGGCTTGTCTGTCCATAGGTGTTTTGGTATAAAAGGTTCTGTAGTGTTTTCATTCCTTTGGTCTATAGTTAGGATGATAACAGTATAGGCACTCCTTATGGAGATCTTCAGAAAATAGTCTTGCCTTTCTATAAGAACTGCATGGCCTAAAAAGCCTTTTCTTAGATCCCTCTGACATATTGAAGGTAAAAATCAGTACCTTAAAGCTGTAGCAGTCCAATTGTATCTTCCTTGAGAGGAAAAAAAGGTCAAAAGTTCACAAACTGTAACAACTGAGCAGAGCTCAGGGAGACTCCCTCACACACGAGGCATGGTTAGAAATCTGAGGTATGGTGGCTCTGCAGGGGAGAACATTTTTCTCGGTCTTGCCTCTGCTTGGCTGAAGTTTGGGTCTATTAAAACAATGTGAATTGGTTAACAATGTCACTTGCTCTCTCTATGTCATTTAATGTACTCAAATAGTAATGCTTGTTTTAAATACCGTGGGGCTCACACCATAACGACTGGGAAGATTCAAGCATGTGAATCCTTGAAAGACACAATAGTAGAAAAAAGGGTAGTCTTCAAGTGAGGGCCGGTACCAGGGGTGTTACACAAGTTAAGACTGCTACCAGAAAAGATGGGTCTTCAGTTCCCTCTACAAATGGCTTCTTCCCCCAAGCTACATATTGTACTATCTCCGCTGTTTGCTTTTCTCCCATGGTGCGGGCTCTTCTTGCCTATTTGCTTTTCCACCCACCATCCGCACCCCTGGGATTGCTTCTCCCACCTGTGTCTGCCATCTTGCTTCTGCTCCCCTTCTGTCTGCCCCTGTTGTTTGGTCCATCCAATTTAAAAAAGCACTTTTGCGAATTTTATTTGTCAAATCAACTCTGATCAGTAAATAAAAAGAAAGAAAAGGCACCTGTGTCGAAATCAAGAGAAAGAGGAAAAAAGGTTTTATTTTGAGCAGACACACAGCAAGGAATAAATGAATACAGCCAGTGTGCCTAGCCCATTTTTAAAGTGAGACACTCCGGGTTTCTATGTCAGACTCCGGTCTTTCTTTTTACGGGTCACTTGTTAAATTTATTTTAACACACTTGGTTCACTTTTCCTCACAATTTTTCATAATTTTCAAGTAGACAGTTGCTGATGATGAGAACCTGAGGCTGCAGGCGAGTACTAGCCTGTTACCTCCCTTGGTGTTGCTCCCGTGAGGCACTATCTACTTTTCCTCACTTTTTTCCTCTTTCTCTTGATTTCTTTCCCCATCCACATACACGTTGAGGGAAATCCTGCATCAGTAGACAGCACATATCACAATTAAGTATAAATAGTGATTTAGGCAATTGAATGGCAGAAGTATAATTCGTATTCTCTGCATGGACACGTGAAGTTATGTGGTTCCTTTAAAAGTATATGGTGCACATCGTGTTGGTGTTCACATATCAAGTTGAAAACAGGTCTGTTGTTGAGTTGTAGCTATTGAGTGGGGGGCGACCTGTTCTCCTTTTTTCCCCTAAGCTCCCATTTGTGGATAATAACACTAAATAACAGCACAAATTATGCATATGTTGCATCAGAACACAGGCGACACCAATCAGTTCTTACTGCAAATGAAGACTGAAATTGCAAAGCGGAGATATCCCTTTATAGGTTCTTTCCTTTGCTGCTTGGTTACTGTTGTACTGCCAGAGAGAGTAGTATGACCTCTAAACTACCAGAGGAGAGGGAAGGGAACATACCCTAATCTAGTTAAAATCTTATCACTGAAAACGACAAGCACCAGGAAGCACACTGATTTTGACATCACCAGGCTGTCATCGTGCACTGAATTACCCTGGCTGCTTTGCTATGAATCGGCGCATTCAAAAACTCTGTAGTTTCCAGTATGATGTAATTGATTATGCCATCATCTAAGCCATCTGAGACGTTAAATGCAATGCATCAAAGATATCACTGATTATGCAACTTGCCATATAGGGGTTATGTGGCATCTGAGAAAGGGAACACAAGTGAAAATTAATTTTAAAAATGGCCATCTTATTCTAAAATAAAATATGTTGTTCTTTAGTCTTAATGTTTTATAGTTGTTAAATGTGGGCCGTTTTAAAAATCTTTGAAAAGAAAATTACTTCAGTGCATTTTGTAGATATTTTGCAATAAACCTCAAAATATAGGGTGATTTTTTCTTTCACTTTTCAATAGAGAGGTCACAACATTATATTTAACACGTTCATTGCTGTAATGAAGCAACAAACTACACTTCTTGTGCTTTTATAGTGTAATTACCTGTTTGTGACATAATAGAACTGATTTTAAAAAGTTCCATATCAGTTTTAATTCAAAGTATTATCGGCATATAAAAAAAGATTGTGTATGTTCCCTCAGAAAAGAAACAACTTAAATTACAGCAATTGGCACAAGATAGCTTTATCACAGTTCATCCTGAAACATAGAGGTATCAATTAAGAGTGCCTCAGGGAGACACCCCAGGCCCAGGGATCGCTATTCATCTGCGCTTACATTTTTAAAAATCTGCATGTTCAAGTATTTACTGGCTATTTTACCGGCCCGACAGAAGCTTTTGTGTGACTCGGTTGTAATCCACCAAGCACTTCAGTATCGAGAATTGTTCGCTTGTGGATGAGAAAAAGCAATATTTGGCAGCAACAGTGTGACTGACCACGTTAGATGCAGCATGAAGGAACTTCAGGCCTGATTTCTTGACTATATTAATATTTTTTTTCTTAGATGAAATCAAGCCCTCTATTAATTCCATCGTAAGAACTAAAGCCCCTGGACCCAATGGCATTCCGGGTGATGTTTTGTAAACTATAGTGAGAACAGGACAAGCTATATATTGGCCCTAGCCAATGGGATTGCAGTGGGGGCTCATATACTCTCTTCCTGGAAGGGAGCAGAGGTGATTCCCATGTATAAGAAAGGTGATAAGTCTTTACCCTCCAACTATAGACCTATCAGCCTGATTGACTGTGGTCGCCCGAGCTCTCCTCCTGAAGATGCTGGTCTGGATTAGTGACCTCAACATCTTGACCCCATTCCAAGCTGGGTTTAGAATTAAAACGAGCACCGTTGATCAGGTGTTCCGTTTTCTTCTCCAGACTTGGAAAACGGTGGTCATTGGTCGAGGAAGCCTATATTCAACATTCATTGACCTAAAGTCTGCCTTTGATCTCGTCCCAAGGAATAAGCTCTGGTGTGTCTTAAAAGACATGGGTCTTCCCCTAGAGATTCTAGCGCTGGTAATTCGCATCCACAAGGCAAATTTTGCAAGGGTTCGCTGGGGCAACCAAGACCAACTCACAGACCCAATTAAAGTCAATGGGGGCTACGTCAGGGTTGCATATTGGCACCTACACTTTTTTCGCTCTTTGTCAATGGCGTTGTCTAGTATCTTTCGGGTGTTCCAGCTGACACACCTACCCTGTGGGGAACAAAAGTGGTAACCTTTCTGTTTGCACATGACACGCTGTTGGTTACCAAAACCCCTATAGGGTTGCAGCTGCTGTTTGATCGGTTTATGGCTTTCTGTGACTCCAGAGGGTTAGAGGTCAACACCTCGAAGACGTAACTCTTAAGGCTGAATCCCCATAAATCTTTTAGAGGCTGGGTATATCTGGGTATCACTGTTTCGGAGGACATGTCATTGAAGCCTCACATATTAAAGCGGACCCTCCAGCACAAGCAGATTACAGGGGCCTTGATTAAAGAACACAGAACTTCCTTCAACAAACCAGCAGCAGCCCTCTCCATATTTATGATTCTAAGGCTGTAGGTTCTGCACTCTATGGTGCAGAACTGTGGAGCTTTGAAAAGTTGGACGCCCTCCTGAATTCTGAGAATACATTCTTAAGGTCCCTTGTCCAACTCCCACAGAGTACCCCTCTCCATCCGTTAAGACTGGATTGGGGTAGAGTTACCATAACAGAGAAAGGCTCAGTTACGCCCCTTATTGTTTTGGTTGCACATAAGGTCTATCCCTGAGTTACTTCCATATGCTACTGCCCTTTCCGAAGTGAGCGCACTAGACCACCTCAAGAAGATAGGTTTAGGAGGCTATTGGGATGTCAACGATCCAGCATTGCTCCCCAGTAAAGATCGGGTAAAGAAATAGTACTGGGACTGGGTCGCACAGGCTTCACTTACCTATCCATCTTGGGATCGCCTAACCATGGAGTTCGTTAATTTTAAACTGTCCAGCTCATACAAACAATACCTAGAGGTTATCACGATCCCCCAGGACAGGAAATTCTATATGCAGTTCAGGTTCGGTTCTCTCCCACTGAACTCCTTTACTGCTTCCTGGCGCCAGTCCTCCATTTCTTCTTAATTCTGTCCAGGCTGTATCCTTGCTACAGAGACCATTGCCCATATACTCTTCGTATTTTAAGATCAGCCCATCGATAGCCTGCTCAGTTGCAATGTTTCTGGGAAATATGCGGGCAATCAGAAGGTCTTGGTTGAAAGTATGAGATTGCTGCATATGTTATCGTGTCGTGTTTTAAGATGTTTCTACATTATTTTTAATGTTTGTTGGTCTATGTTTCATTGATAATTTTGAACTATTCTTGACCATAGCGCAGCGCAGCGCAGCTTTATCACTAAGGCAGCATAGCGGGCCATGCTTCCTACTTTTGATCGGGCAGGGCTTTTGTTGGCTTGGATTCTTAGGCTTATTTATGTCTATTTTATCTTCCTATTGAATTTTAGACCAAGGACTGAATTATATCTTTATTACGATATTAATGTACTCTATCTGTCTGAATTCTTTGAGTGAACCGTTTTGCTTTTGCACTTTTATGGTCAGAGGAGAGGACAAAATAAAGTTTTATGATGATGATGACTATATAAATAAATTTTGTAACAAGAGACTGGGGCCCCAAAATGAGCAGGGCCCACGGTGGAACGCCCCACCTGCGCCCCCCTTGTGATGGCTCTGCCTTTTCCACCTGGCAAATTTCGGCAAGTTTGACCTGCCGAGAATTACCAGGGGTACAATCCGACTGTTGGATTTTATGGAGTATCAGGAAATAAAAAGAATTCTGAACAGCCGTGCAAACATGTTTGCATAGGTGTTGGAACGGAACAAGGCACTCGTAACTGAGGTCAGAATAGTTTCAATTTAGTTATGTGCTGGGTTACGTGGACTATGGTGCCGACGGCCAGTGAAGAATAAGCAAAAGCCCTACGTAGTTTGAGAACAAGCAAAATCCTTGTCAGAAACCAGCTGATTATTAACATAATTTCTTGCCTCAAAAAAAATATTGCTGGTATCACTGAATTTCATTAATGACCTTCCCCAAACTTAGGAAAATATCACCGTTCTGTTTGCAGTTCATTTATGTTTTTAAATTGGGCATATGAATTACCAGAACCATCACCATCATTTAATTTAGAGCATGTGTTTCTTTAGGAATAAGCTTGTTAGCTTGTCAACATGGTATTCCATCATTGTTAAAAAGGAACAGAGGAAAGCAAATTATGTAAAAATTCTGGAAGGATTGGAGTCTCTTGTTGAAAAATGATTGCAATAAGCATATAAAAAAGGACAAGAAAAATACTTAAACAATTTTTAGGGTGTTGTAGGGCGGTATTACCCGGGCGAGAAGCGGGTGAGTGAGAAGTGGAGAGTTGGGAAGAGTTCATGCAAGGGATGCAGTGCAAAAATGATTTGGCAATGTGGAGATTTCAAACCTGTCCAATTTAAGAGAAAAGTCGTAATTTGTGGTTTCGTTGTTGCAAACTTGAATAAAAACAATTAAAAAAAAGTATTTAGGGTGTTATATGGTCAAGCGTCAAGACAACTTTACTAAATTATTAGCAGTGATTAGATTTCCTTATAATAATGAAAAATATTTTTGGAGGAAGTGACTAAGGGGCACATGCATCAAAGGTAGGAATTGCGAGTCCTGAATAGCGATTATTAAGGAATCGCTATTAAGGAGTCGCAATTACCTATTCATATAGGTTTTGTAAAAAAAAATGCGATTCCAACATATTCCTTAATAGTGAATCACAAATTGCGATTCGCTATTAAGGAATGGCTTACCATTCATTCCTATGGGCCTAGAGGCCCATAGGAATCAATAAGATTGCATGCGCAAATTGAGAGTACCAAATAGGCAGTAGCGGCTCCTGGAGGGAGTGCTGCGGGGTGGTGCGGGGGAGGGGCAGGGTGGGGGTAGTAAACTCCGGCTTACGACCGACCGGAGTAATGTAAATAAATAAATAAAGAAAACAATTTCATTGCGCGCGCTGAAACGCCAAATGGCAAAGCGAAGAAGATGAACAGAACTCTAATAATATGGAACAAGGAAGATTAGCGAAGCTTCAACGCCTGTTAGTTGCTGCAAATATTGTGCTCCCCCACCCTTATTTCAAATCATAAATCTTGTCTTTGAAAATAAGTAAACAGATATTTTTGTGAAACAAATGATCATTCCTTCATTATCGCTATAACAGTGCTTCTTTAAAGGTGTAACCTGATTCAAGCAAGGATTCATAATTCCTAGATTCTATCAGGAGTGATTTATTTTACATAATTTTTCAAAAAAGTTTCTAATAAACGATTAACATAATTTCAAAAGCTTCCATTAAAATTCTGAGTCATACAAATCCTATCCATTTTTTACTAAAACAATAATTATTCTACCACTGCTATTTTTTTCACCACATACCCCATGCAATAAGTGTTTTCCTTAGTAATTTGACGTTTTTCCTTTTTATATGTTTTGTATTTTTTTAATTTTTTTAGTTTGACATTTGCACTATCACATCTAAACGTAGTACAATATAAACATCTCACTCTAACTAAACAAATCTACTGCTCGTTTCATATACATGCACTAAAACATTTAAATCTCTCTATTATAATTATGCACTAACTGCTAAAATATATATTTTAAATAATTACATATTTTGTAAAGTGACTGTAAATATTGGTATAGCGATTAAAGTGAAAATCACCACATAATAGTCTGACCAAGATAACTGACAGACCATATCGATTGCTCCAACGAAACAATGTCCAAAATGTTGCCAAATTTATATTACTGTTGTAGTATTCTGTAAAATGTATGTAAGCCTGATAACTAGTATCCTAAATTATACATGGCTTTCAAATTTTCCATCATTTTTACTTTTCCTCGACAAAAGAATGACCAGAGTAATTTAGGCTCCACCCTTATTAAGTCACAATTATACACATATATATTCATACACAGCATTTGTATTCTGTGTGCGACTTTATTAACATGTGTGATACCATTAATCCTATTAATGAAATGTAACCATTGTAGTCATCCAGGACTCATGCATCAGATAATTAGATTGATTTATTGTCCCATGTAATCATGTTTTCTTTATATTCTTGTTTCTCATTTATTCTCAGTATATATGTGTGTATGTATAATCGTGTAACCAAAATTCATGTTGACCATTGAGTTAACTTAGTCTGACTTTAGGCCCTAACTGCAAATGTATTTTAACCTTGCAAGTATGCTGTATCTTCCTTTTGCAGATGTTTTATCATATTTCTCATTAGTTAGAGAAGGCTCATTGTTTGTATTCGACATCTGACAGTGAGGTCTGTGGAGAGAAAGCTGAAAGCAAACTCGAAGAAATATTGGTCAAAGGTGGCCTTCTGTTTATCACGTACCAGGATGGTGGGATGTTCAATGCTGACTGCTGCAATCCCAGTTTCGAGAGCTGGGAAACTTAAGGGAGTATGCTGATGCTCTTCACAGTCAACAATTCGGTAGGTTCCTGGTGGAGTAAGGAGAGATATGGATGTTTTTGAAGCTATGGTTATACCTAATTGGGGCTTCCAGGGTTAGTTGGACATACGTTCCCTTGACTTAATCATAGTTATCGATTGTGGGTTCTTATTGTGGGGTCATATTTGACTTCACAAACTTTAAAATGTGTTTTTGATGTTTGCTCCCTTACAGTGCTTCAAGTCAACTAACAAAGGTCCATATGACCAATGGGGAAATATCTTTGATGATTTTACAAAAAGATTAAGGTAAAAGTACCAGCATGCCATCAATGGTGTTCCTCATCTTCTATTTCCCACAAGAACAATTAAAACATGTACTGAAAATGTACTTAAATAGTTCATGAATGATATCAACCTAAATTATTTCTGGAATCTGTCATCATTATCAAAGTCGGCAATTTGATCTGTTCCATTCAGCCAACTTTCACATTGTGTGCATGCAAAAAAGCGAAACACTGCTTCATAGCTGTTGTCACCAAATACAAAACACGATGGCGTGATTTGTTTTCAGCCAGAAGGTCAAAATTTGGGGTGAGCAAAATTGCAAAGTTCTAGACTTTACAAATTCACAGTTTCTTTAAAGTATGTCAGCTTCATGAATCATGAAGCTGACAGACGTTAAAAAAATGGCGACAAAAGAAGGGCCATGCGCTGTAACTCGAAAACTCCTCATGTCATGGACGGTCAGGAACATAATACTCGGAAACCACTTACCTTTGGGTTTAGAGGTGCCATGCAGGGGATGTAGATAACATTACAGCAGCAGGATCAGGCCCATAAGCCTGAGCGGTCCACCAAATCTTTATTGTTGCATTATGTTTTCTAACCAATATTCAGGGAAGCAATTTTCCATGCTGTACCACCTGTGCCACGCTTTGTTTGATATCCATGCTACTGGACGTTCTGTGTCTAAGACAAGTCACTGTAGAGTTTTATGTGTGTGGTGACACAACACTGGAGCAAATAGAAGCACAGGATCCTCAGCATCCACCAGCTGGAGCACTGGATTCCACCTACTGTCCTGGGACATGATCAGGATGAGACATTGGGGAAAGGGGCTATTTACTGCAGGATAGACTAGGAATAGCACTGTGGAAGACAAACTACCCCAGAAGTGAAGGAGACAATGTACAGAGGTAGCATGAGGAATAAAAACGTGTAAGTACCTAGTTTCAGACTTAAACAACAACAGGTATCAACTCTGTTTAGCTGAAAGAAACTGGAGACAGCAACAATCAAAATATAATCTCTCAATCCTCCAGGCTGAATGCCTAAAATACAAAAAACATATCTTAAGAGACAAATCCTCCTTTTTCCGAGAACAACTTGACCAATCTAAAAACAGACTGAAAGACTTATTCAACATCATCAAGCGGCTAACATCCTCTCTCCCTCAACTCTCAAGCAACAGCTCGACCAGAAGTTGTGAAGAATTTGTTACATATTTCTTTGAAAAAGTATTTAGTATCAAACTCTCTCCTGCGCCCCAAGCCCTCTACCATGCACCAAGGATCCCCCCTGCGTAAAGGTCCAACCCAAAACCCCTCCTCTAAATGCCGATTGTCTCCCCCCTCAACAACACAGCTAACCAACCTCAACTCCCTGCAACTGAAAAACAATGCAACTTGGTCTGAATTGAACCATGTCCACGAATAAGAAGTGTACAAATTACTCATGAGCACGAAGCTGACTTCGCATATCTCTCACCCCCTCCCTGTGGCACTTATTAAAAAGCTCAGTCACAACAACTCTCTTGTATGGACCAAAATCATCAACTCCTCCCTATCGAGTGGCTCCATGCTGGCTCCCCTCTAGCTGGGTAAAATAACCCCCTCAACAAAAAAACTGGATGCTGGCGCGAATGACCGTAATAACTATACAGACTCATAACTAACCTCCATCTCCTCGCTAAAATCATTGGTAAAAGTGTGTGCTTACACAACTCAACTCCTACATTGAAGAATACAACCTACACACCACCTTCCAGTCGGGGATCAAAAAAGGTTGCAGTACAGAGGCTGCTATGTTGAACACTGTAGATGACCTACACAGATCTCTAGATGATAGACAGGCATGCTTCTTAGTCCTTCTGGACCTCTTGGCCATCTTTGATACTGCCAACCAGGATATCCTCCTAAACACTCTCTCGAAAAGTGCAGGCATCATCGGAATGTACTTCAGTGGTTCACCTCTTTCCTAAAAAATCACACACAACTAATCAAACTCAACAACACAACCTCAAAAGCAACACCTGTCTCACAAGGAGTCCCTCAAAAGTGAATCTTGTAGGGGGGGGCGTGGCTAAGCACCTAAGATGGCGGGCGCACATTGAGAGCGCTCTGCATCCTATCCCATGGTTATCCTGAGCATCCTGGCATCCTGAGGGCCTGAAATAACATCAACCCCACAGAGTATGAGCGCTTAAGTCTACTGCACCCACTGCGTCGCTTCCCGTGATCTAACTGCGTGCGAAAGCGGTGCCTCGAGGGACGCGGCCTACTGCCTCTGGAGAGCCTGTGACGGGCCTACCTGGTTGTGATGGAGCAAGGACTCGTAGAAAAGAGACTTGCTCAAAAGCAATCCACTCCTTTAACTCATTGATAAGTTATTAAAAATGTTTTGTGTAAAACTAATGCGCACCACATGAACACACGGGTTAGTGAAGCTTGCTTATGTGTTTACTAACGAAGGACTAAAACCGCTTTAAACTGGAAACTTTACTGCACATGCGTCAACTACATCTATGTAGTATGACGAGCTGTCGCTTGGAGGGAAATTCTTCCGCATGAGCAGAAGGCACTAAAATGGAGTCTTGAAGACTCGCATGTATGCCATCTGCTTAGCTGAAACGAAAACAAGCTATTCTACTAACGCTAATGCTGGGAAAGTATTAATAAGTAAATGGGAATAGAGTAGAGGTGGGTGGTATTCAGTGCAACCACTTTATTTGTGAAATTAATATTTGTCTTTCTGACTTTATCACTAGTGCACTTTTGGGCCTCTCATGTATAACTGAATGAAGCTGAGTCATGTGAAGACTGCGCATGACCACTGAAAGTTAGCCCAGAATGATGACTTGGATGTTGAACGGAAGCCAAGGACACAAGCGATAGACTCTGATAACGGATGGTGAAAAGTTCAACGATGTTGACTCACATTTAGGATGTGAATAAAATGTTGCAAGAGAAACATGAATGCGTATGGGAACAAAAAACTATGAATAAAAATTAAGGGGATGGGTTTGCGAACAATGGTAGAGTTTAATTTAATGACATGTAAGCATGGTGTGATGGAGCTTCCCCCTTGCCTGACCAATCATATTTCGTATTTTTACAATATTGAAACTTTAGTGGGTGGAACATGAAGAACGAAAGGTATAATTAAGATAGCCTTAGTTAGTTAGTTAGTCCAGAGAACCAGATGCAGCAGAGCTCGGGATGCTATCTGTGTAGAGGGAGATGCTGATGCAGGGAGAGATGCTGTGAGATGCTGATGAAAAGCCGAATGCAGAACCTGAAGCAGAACTTTCTATCCTAATTTAATTGGGTTAGATCAGAAGATCACGGAAGAATCTCGAGGAGGAAAAGAGTGTCAGAGAGGGGTGCGGCGCAATCGTCGGTATTCTAGAGAGGTCAACTATACTGTCCTGTCCTGTCCTGAAGTCTTTGTCGCCTGACCTATCCCGGGGGACCCTTACCAGCTCCTTGGCAAGGGGGTTGGTCTTTCACAGCATTCTTTGTAATTATATTTTCACGTTATTTGCAGATGTTCTTTTCTCTCTGTCCTCTCCCTTTTCTGAGCATTGATCATTGCATGAGTCTGATGTATATGTTTGATGTTTAATCAATTGAATTTTCTCTCCTATGAATGATGGTGACTGCACTGTATTTTTGAAGTGGTTCACATGCATTTAATTTAGATAAAGATGTAAAACTTTCCTGAGTCTGTGGTTATTACACCAAAGTATAGATTAGTTAGAATTATGTTAATTATCACCATCAACTAGTTCAACTAATGGTCCATTGACCAGAGGAAATAACTTTTTGATCTGTGAAAGGGTTAGTCAGAGATAAGCATAAGTATTGAATAACTAATCCTGATCATTGTGGAAAATATAGAAACTTTAAACTAAAGTCCAGCGGTTTACTCAATTTGTGTGTTTAAGGGGCCAGGTGAGTATATGGTAGTAGAGTATCTGTTGTTGGTACGCCGCTGGACCAGTTTTCTGGTAGCAGAGTTATTATTATTGACTAGTTTGATGATAAATATTGATTATTGATTTATGTTTAACAAAAGAGTTAGTGTCTTGTTTTATGTTGTCCAGAATCCCAGGAAAATGAATAGCGGGTGGTGACAGAAGCCACACTGCAGTGAGGCTACTCATCAGTTGGAATAACACTGAGAAGCTATGCAGGGCTGGCAGTGTTAAATTAGGGACTATTTTCGTATAAAAGAAGAGTGTGAGTGATAGCAGAGGGTTCGCTGGTAAAACTTTGGTCTAATTTCCCAGTAGGGGTAACACTGAAGGAATAACAGGTTTTTCTGAGCTTGAATGCAGGGTAAACAGGGGGTTTACTCGCAGTAGAAGAGGAGTAATTCTGAAACTCAAGAATAAGTCAAAATCTATTCTTTGTTTAGTGGAACAGGCAGATTAGCGAATGTTTTTAAGTTGTTATTAACGAAGAATTTAATAAAACGTATTAAGAAATAAGTTATCGTATTACTTTGTGAAGGGAGGGTCAGTCACTGGAGTTGTACTGATGTCACAGAGAGCCACGTTGGGATTGGTTGAAACAGCGGGCGTGAGACAGAAACAGATTGTAAAGGGAGGGTCAGTAGTGAGGAGCATTACTGACGTCACAAAAGGCCGCGCTAGTATTGGTTAAACAAACAGCGTAAGCCTGAACTTTGATTGGTTGTTAGATAGAAGCTTTGTTAGTATTGGTTAAGAAAGAAATTGTGTGTTAGATTCTGATTTGCCTGCTGGTGTGAGTCGCACAGATAGCAGAGTTCAAGGGTTTGCGGAATACTTTTTCATATATCGTTCATCTAGAATGTATGGAGAAAAGAGAAAAATGTTGTTAATAAAGAAAATTAAGAATTTCTTTACGAAAGATAAGCCTGTGTTGACTAGAGAGGGAATTCCTATCCCGCCACCAAAAACACCTGCTTCCTTTATGATGATGGAAAGAGGATATCATACTTGTGTATGGTTGGAGAATTGGATGGAATATACAAAAGGTCATGGAGTTCTAGCTTCGCCAGAACATGGTACGTTTAATGGGAGAATTCTTCAGAATTTGAGAATGAGAATGAATGATTTAGAACCAAGCCCTAGGTTAACTCAGTATGAGGCTTTGGAAGAATTGGAGTCATTTGAACGAGAGAAATGCAGAGGCGGTAAGAGATATAGAGTATTTTTTCCCAGACATATGCATGAGTCACACAAAGGTCAGATGAAGCAATGGAGAAGAGCTATGGTATCAGAAGGTTTATATCCAGTGTAAATGGCTGAAGAACAGTTGGGAAGCAAGTGTAAGGAAAAAAACAAAACACATGAATGTGACAGGATATGGTGAATCAGATGATGAATTATTGGAGGAAATTCTAACTAAAAATCCTCCACTGTATCAGGAAGGACCCAGTAGAGTCACCCCAAGTGCACCGGTAATGGGAACACCCTTCATTCCTCAAATTTTACATGATACATCAATTAATAGGGTGCTTCAAGATAATGAGAGAGAAGCCTTATATAAAACTAGGGAGGAAGTAGTACAGAAAATAAGTCAATTGAATTTGAATACTGAACCTTTGACAGTACCAGTGACTATAGGTCCTGTTATCCCATTATATGGAGATAAAATGAGTTGCCCGAAACCTCAAGCTGTAACAATACCTTTCAGTAATCTCAGAAAAGAGGTAGTAATATCAGATGATCAGGCTAGTGAGTGCGATTCAGTCATTTAATTAATGGACCTTCCAATAAGGGAACCTTTGACAAACTACGAAAAGAGTCATACCCGGAAATTTGAAAGAAAGAGGGTCTATGGTACCTTTAGGAACAAGAAGCTCAACAGCGGTCACTCCAGAAGATTTGGAATGATGGGCACAGGGAATAGAAAAATGAAGCTCAACACCAAAGATTTTAGATATTTACAGACTGAAAGTAGAGTTGGAAGAGATGATAGCTGGAAATGTGGGAATAGAAAGGTTGAATCTTTAAAATGATTATATGTAGGAATATAACCAGAAATGCAGAATTGTTTCATAAGAGATTGACAGAGGTTGCTTCAGAGATTGGAGTGGATATAGGGAGATCAAAATTATTACAGAAACCATATAGAGTGGAGTTTACTGATAAGGATTTGGAGAATATGAATGTGTCTGGTAAAAGATTGTAGATAAAAGAATTAATGTATGTGTCAAAATAGGGGTACCCCTGACACAAGTTCCTAAATCAGGGAAAATAGCTAGTGTGTGAGTATCGCATTTTTAGGAACAATGAAAATAATTGTGGACCTAAACAATGTTTATCATAAACATATACATGCAACCTCTGTTCAGTGGTATCAAAAATATTTTTTATTGTTATTATTTTTATAAATAAGTTAGATTGAATACGTAAACAAGAAATAAAACATAGAGTCCTCTATATGTGTGTTCACATTGGGGTCAAAGAGTCAAATTACCAAGATAAATTTATTATATTGACCAAATATCAAGTGCAGTATATACAGTGTTAATCATTGATATATGAAATACAATTTAACATAATACAGTTAATATCAAGAACACACACACAGAATAATCATATCAATGTATACCGAGGACAATCATTTCTGGCATGGCTCTTGGAAATCTGTGTCCTACCCGCGTTTCGGCTATGCGCCTTCATCAGGAAGCCATGTACAAAATAACTGAAACCTAGAGAGAGGGTGCATGTACAAACAAAACATGAATCAATATTGAGAAAAAAGACAGTCCTACTACATTATTAGTTACCAAAAGAATTGGGTTGGATGTAGTTTAATCCAAGAAAAAGACTGAAGAGGTTAAAAACACTAATTGCAAACCAATTATAAATATCAAAGACATATATCACGTAGTTAAGATTAACATTGTGTCATGTGCGCTAAGTATCCATCACCAAGAGATAGAAAGTAACCAACAAAAACACCTAAGAGTGAAAAGTTAAATAGGAGAACGATGTCCCATGAGAGAAAAGATTAAAAGAACAAAAATAGAATATGAGAAGAGTTTTTAACATTGAGAGTGAATAGAAAAAAATTAATGGAAGGTGTTATTAATCCAGTGACTCCATGCTATAAAGGAGTTCTCAAGAAAGTTATTTATTTTACACCTCGTGGGATTCCGTAAACTGTACCCCTGGGGGTAGAATGAAGCCTCAGACTGGGTAGATGATACTATATGGGAACAGCAGAATAGGGACAACATTGATGTATAGAAGAACTATATCAACACTGGAGATATAAAGGTAAAGGAATAATATTCATGAATAGTATATTCATTCAGTGGAGGTCCAACACTTTAAAAAAGCTTAAATAATATAGGATCCTCAAGTCCAGGTAGAGTGACCAGAAGATGGATAATGCTACTCTCACGTCGAGAAATTGCCACGATCCACTGTAATATAAAGCAATAAATCTAAGCGGTGTGGGGTATTTAACAATACATGAAAGTACACCCTAAGCTGAAGAGGATTTGATGTAACTTTGGAGGTTTATATTTATCTCGCACAATTAACCAAAGGGTTATTATAGGGTTATACCTTAATATATGTATAATAGGTTGATGGTATAACTGAGAAATTAATATATTCTCAAAGTGGCCACAGTTGTAGTAAAGATATAATGGCAGTAAGGCGGTAGATAAATAATATGTTCTCGGCGTGCAGCGTAAAAACGATCTCATGGATGAGGTAAGAGGCACACAAGTCCTATTTATATAGGCATGGATCTAGAAGATTCATGCAGATGGTACCCACTATATGTAATAAGAAGCATGCAGCTAGCATCTTCTGTGCTCAAAGTGGTGTCAAAGGATTCTAGATTTTCCTATTAAGAGGGCTGTATGGCTACTGTAAGTTCCCTGTAATGTTGTAATAAGAAAACTGATGAAGATGCAGTGAGAAAAGGAGCAGAGAACAATGAAGACTAGTTCTTACCTATAGATAAATAGGTGTCTACTCCAATGCATTTAAGAGTATACAGCCAGCATATTTACGCTCAAAATAGTGACCAGGTACTGTGGGTATAGCTGCAGATGGAATATGACTGGTTGTTAACATAGTGCCAGGATGTAACGGGAGGTCTAACAATCGTGCGAAGAAGTAAAAAAGGAAGGAGAGGGGGGGGGGGTTATTTGGGGGCCGCTCTCATGCAAACTGGTTCTTACCGTCGGTATAGGTTTAATCGGAAAGGCAGGCTGGAAGCAGATCACGTAGAAAGAGCAGCCAGTGTTCAGGATATTACTATTCTGTCATCGCGCACATTGTACTTTTTAAAAAACCTTTATAGGAATTTGCTTTTAAGTTTGTTGCTACGCTGCCTTGCCGCCTGTAAATTGGGGAAACAAGTCAGGCTTACCTGCACGATAATTGTTGTGTTCACCCGCATTCGGCGGGACTTAGTTAGCGGGGGCTCCTGGTTTGCGGCGCTTGTCCGCCATCTTGGGGTGGGCGAGGGAAGGCTTTGGCCATTCTAGGCGCCATATTGGGTGGGTCAGACGCCATACTAGGCGGACCCCACGCATTGGAGAGCTATAAAACTGCTCTTCTGACACGGTAAGGTAGACCTGTCATCGCGCGCATTGTACTTTTTAAAAAACCTTTATAGGAATTTGCTTTTAAGTTTGTTGCTACGCTGCCTTGCCGCCTGTAAATTGGGGAAACAAGTCAGGCTTACCTGCACGACAATTGTTGTGTTCACCCGCATTCGGCGGGACTTAGTTAGCGGGGGCTCCTGGTTTGCGGCGCTTGTCCGCCATCTTGGGGTGGGCGAGGGAAGGCTTTGGCCATTCTAGGCGCCATATTGGGTGGGTCAGACGCCATACTAGGCGGACCCCACGCATTGGAGAGCTATAAAACTGCTCTTCTGACACGGTAAGGTAGACCTGTCATCGCGCCCATTGTACTTTTTAAAAAACCTTTATAGGAATTCGCTTTTAAGTTTGTTGCTACGCTGCCTTGCCGCCTGTAAATTGGGGAAACAAGTCAGGCTTACCTGCACGACAATTGTTGTGTTCACCCGCATTCGGCGGGACTTAGTTAGCGGGGGCTCCTGGTTTGCGGCGCTTGTCCGGCATCTTGGGGTGGGCGAGGGAAGGCTTTGGCCATTCTAGGCGCCATATTGGGTGGGTCAGACGCCATACTAGGCGGAACCCACGCATTGGAGAGCTATAAAACTGCTCTTCTGACACGGTAAGGTAGACCTGTCATCGCGCGCATTGTACTTTTTAAAAAACCCTTATAGGAATTCGCTTTTAAGTTTGTTGCTACGCTGCCTTGCCGCCTGTAAATTGGGGAAACAAGTCAGGCTTACCTGCACGATAATTGTTGTGTTTACCCGCATTCGGCGGGACTTAGTTAGCGGGGGCTCCTGGTTTGCGGCGCTTGTCCGCCATCTTGGGGTGGGCGAGGGAAGGCTTTGGCCATTCTAGGCGCCATATTGGGTGGGTCAGACGCCATACTAGGCGGAACCCACGCGGCGTAATACTATTAATAAGAATGGAGGAACGGGCGCGCAGCGGGCGCGCCGTGGGCGCTCCGGAGGTGCGCCAGAGGTAAGCCCTTTGCGCCCGTTCGCGTCCCGGGTGCTCCCGGTATTACAGGGCCGACTACTCCACATTTAGTATACTCCCGAGAAGAATTGTGTGCCCTGAACCATCATAAGAGTCAACAAAAAAATGCCAGTACTGCACTTCAATTCAATAGTTTCTGCTAATTGAGTAACAATCCTCAATTCGGAAAGACCAATCTTTTAGTACGGTTTCTTATGAACATTTCTTTTTATTTTGGATTTTATTCCTAAAGTTTTTTTCTATTTTTTGTTGGACCTTCTTTAAACAAAAATTATTTCACAACAAATAGAGACTTGAAAGGTATATACAAAAACATCCAATATATACAAAGAAATCAAAAAATGTCACAACTCACATATAATGTATATCACTTTGCAAAATATTTAGTGGACACATTAAACATTCAAAGGACAACATTAAGTGCACTTAGAGACATGAACATACAAGACTGGACAAATTGACGGCACATTAACAAATATAGCCTGTTCAGAAACAAGTGTAAACGCCCTGTGTTAAATAAAGTTTTTTGAGAACAGGTGCGGATACTAGTGATTAGTATAAGATTTGTTTGTTCATATTTTCATATAATAGACCATCAGATAATTCAATTTTTAAGTTGTAATCCTGGGGAGATTGGTCTATTTGAGAGAACGGAGGTAAAGAGAACAGGGGTCGACGCGTTTCGAATCCCTTATGTAGCAGGGATTCTCATCAGGACCGTGAAGATTCAATCTACAGAAAAAATAATAAAAACATTCTGTCAGTCATACTCACAACACTCGACTTCAATCAATCACGCACACTCTCAGATCATACCTGTATTTATGATTCAGTGGTCGGTCTCCCAACAAAGTGTCTAATCGTGTAGCTGTAATGTTAAGAATTCAATGGGCATAATTAGTGTTGGTTAGCCAGTAAAAGGGAAACAATGATGACGTTCGTTAATCTGGGTACTTACATAGAGATGCGGTATGACCGCGTGGTCAGTTACTTGTTGTCAGTTTCTTCAAACAATTCTGTAATGAAGAAAAGAAGAAAAGAAGAAATGTCCTATTTACTTTGGCGAAAAAAGGCACGCAGATGCTCATATTTAAAATGACCGGCTTAGTGGGGCGGGTATAATCGAGCTCTTAAGTTTGTTAGCACGCAGCAAGCCTGATTTCTAGGTGAGGGTGTGCCAATGAATGGAGTGGTTTGGCGTTCGGTAGCGTTCATTTAGGAAGAATGTAGAATTCACTTAGGCACTTCTGCGTTCTGTAATTCGATGGTGTGTCTATGCTCGTGTTAAATGACAGATAGCGTCAGGCGGCATTCCAAGTGCACGGATGGGTTGAAGCTTTTCGGCTGCGCGCTAAGGAAATCTTACCGGTATTAGTTTCTCAAGTCTCCTCCATACGCGTCCACGTCCATCACTGGGGCGCGTTTGTGATTATCCCGGTTGACCCGGTTGTATAAGTGATTGGAGCCTGCTGCTAAGGCTTCTGGGAATCGTAGTTTTAAGTTTTGAACATGTTGTGCTGATTGCAATATTTGTTTAGGGGTATGTAAAAGTGTGGTTTAGTCCGTTTTTGGTGGCAGGATATGCCGATTCCGTAGGTCTGGAGGTTTTTTAAAAAAACTTGACAGCTGTTACTTAGCAACCCGTGTAAGTGCATTGTAGATCGATTGTCTAGTGGTGGAATGTGTCATTGCTGTCCAATGTATCCATGAATTCTTGCCACAGTAGATGTAAAAACGCGTCCCGGGTGCTCCCGGTATTACAGGGCCGACTACTCCACATTTAGTATACTCCCGAGAAGAATTGTGTGCCCTGAACCATCATAAGGCCCCAATGAAACGATTTACTATGCGGTCATCTATCCAGCCCACTATATCTTGCGGTCTTCTTAATGTCCGTTCCCTTGTAAAGCATCATGCAGAAATTGCTTTATTAGTTGAGTCTGCTAAATTGGACATTTTGTTTCTAACAGAGACCTGGACTAGATTAGATAGTGGAGCAGAGCTGGGTTGGGCTTGCCCTCCGGGCTATTTCATAAGACATATTCCTCGAACTACGGGGAGGGGTGGTGGAGTGGAATTTATTTGTAGGGACACACTCTCCCTCTCACAGCTCGCAGTTAAACAAGTGACAGGATTTGAACTCTTGGGCTTCTCGCTGATGGCCCAGGGTGGCATAGTATTAGCAGGTCTTCTTTGTTATAGACCCCCTCCGGAATTACTTCCTCTTTCCAGCAATTTATTGACCTTGTTTATGACCTATCCAACTCACATTCTAAGTTCTTAGTGTTGGGCGACTTCAATCTTCGACCCTCAGGCTCACAAGAACTAGCCTTCAGAGAGATCTGCCAAGCATGTAGCAACATACAGCTAGAGCAGCTGGTGCAGGGTTCTACTCATGTGAAGGGGCATACCCTGGACCTGGTCTTTGCGGACAAGAAGTTGGTTGTTATTAATGAGGTCATGGATCAATGCTGGACAGATCATGCTTTGGTCCTTATGTCTATTTTTGTGTCAGGAGAACAGCGTAGTGGAGATGGCCTGGTTAGGCATAAATTTAGTAGGCAGTGGTCTAATTTGTTAAGGGGGTCAAGTTTACCATCACTACTGCCTACAACATTTGCGGTGGAGGAAACCGTGGATAAAAGCTATGCTGCTCTTAGTCAACAAATCCTGACATCACTAGACGAATTGATCCCTCTAAAGAGGGTTAAGAACAAACCTCGGGGACTTAACGCCTGGTTTACTAGCGATCTTAGTCAACAGAAACTCCGCTGTAAACAGGCGGAGCGTGCTTGGAGGAGAGGCTATGGGGAACTGGATCGTGTGGCGTATAGGCAGGCTTTGCGGGAATATAAAGTCCACTTGAGGATGGCCAAGGCGAAGTTTTTGGAAGATTCTCTGACCAAAGCCACTAATAAATCACAGACCCTTTTTAAACTGGTAAATAACCTGGCCAATCCTGCCTGCGCAGGAACTGTGTGACTCCTTGGCCTCTGCGTTTGAGGAAAAAATTAAGTTAATTTTGAGTGGCCTCTCGATTTCGGGCCATGTGGCTTCGGGAAAGCCCTCTCCATTGGAATCTCTTCATTCCCCAAGGGATGAGGAGGTTAAAGAGGAGCGACAGCAACTATTTTGCTTTCCTACCCCTTCCTTGGAGGAATTTTATACACTAGCTAATGGTGTGTCCTCAGGTTCTCCACTTGACCCTTTGCCCCACAAGATATGGAAGGCTCTCCAGACAGAATTGCTACCCCCGTTACATACCATATGCTGCCAGTCATTGGCTACAGCTTCGGTCCCTGACAGCTGGAAGTTGGCTATAGTGACACCTTTGTTAAAAAAGCCTTCTTTGGACCCCTTATGTCCAGCTAGCTATAGGCCCATCTCGCTGCTACCATTTCCTATAAAAATCCTGGAAAGGCTGGTCACAAGAACTCTATCTAACTTCCTGGAATCCAACTCATGTTTGGACGCAGTCCAATTTGGATTTAGACCAGCGCATGGGACAGAGACCGCCTTGATCACCGTGTTGGATGATCTGCGAACGCGTGTCGACATAGGTAAGGCAGCATTTTTAGTGTTGCTGGACATGTCGGCCGCGTTCGACACGGTGGATCATGCGGTCCTTTTGGACCGCCTTCAGAGAGCGGGTGTTACTGGCTTGGCGCTGGGCTGGATAAAATCCTATCTTGATAATAGGCAACAAGCGGTTGCATTACCACCTTTTCGCTCAGCTATACGTCAGGTGAAGCAGGGTGTGCCACAGGGATCTGCGATCAGCCCGATCCTTTTTAATCTGTACCTTCGACCCCTAATCAGTTTGATAAAATCTTTCGGCATTTCAGTTATAAACTACGCCGATGATACGCAACTGATTTTTTCTTTTGAGGGTAAGGGGGCAGTCTCGAGGGACACTTTTCATCAGTGTATGTCGGAAACTGCAGAATGGCTTCGGTTTAATTCGCTCCAATTTAATGGGGCAAAAACCGAGGTGCTTCACTGCTCCTTGGACCGGCCCTCTCGCCCGTTGCCTGGGGATTTCTGGCCGCCTTCTATTTTAGGCACTGTGACAGCTGCTGAGTCGGCCCGCAATTTGGGGGTCATGTTTGAACCTAGTCTGCAGCTTGACATCTCTGTAAATAAGACCACAGCAACTTGTATGGGCCTACTTCGAGCCCTACGTAAAATCCTGCCATTGCTCCCTTGGGGAGCTCGAGCAGAGGTGGTGCGTAGTACGATACTCAGTAGATTAGACTACTGCAACGCACTGCTTCTAGGGGCTCCTAAGTTTTTGGTAGCTAGGCTGCAGAGGGTTCAAAACATGGCAGCCAAACTGGCCCTAGCCCGACCACGCTCCGCATCATCCTCAGCAGCATTATTTGACCTTCATTGGCTGCCTGTTCAGCAGCGTATTCTTTTCAAGGCCGCATGCATTGTTTTTAGAGCATTGCATGGAATGGGACCGCTGCCACTCCAAAATCTTTTTTCCTGCTATCATGCTGCTAGACCCCTAAGATCCTCTTCGGCGTTCCTGATAAATGTTCCTAAATTTGTCAGAGTGAGGATGGGTGGCCGCGCTTTTGGCTTTGCAGCAGCTAAGTGGTGGAATACCCTTCCGCTATCGCTAAGGAGCAAGCAAGATCTTAATTCCTTTAAAAAAGAGTTGAAGACCTTTCTCTTTCCTAGAGCAATGTAGTGTACTAGATCTGATGAACTATTGAAGGTCAAGCGCCAGGATACCCTTGGGGTGGCAGTTGCGCTCAATAAGAATATAATACATACATACATACTATGAATAGAAAGTGGCTCGATGTTAGCATATTACCGTATTATGGCGGGAGGTCTAACCAAGGTACGTTAGGGGAAGGAACTAAAACAGGCTTATTCATACCTTCAGTATCGATAGTTGAGAGGGCAAAAGGGGAGCAAATGACGCAAAGGAAACCAGGATGAAGGATGTCAAAGATACTGGTTTCCTGGCCTCTGGCTCACGCGCTGGTGTGTCTGGATAGCTCCATGATCAATGTTTGCAGTTTAGCCAGGATGGTTGATACAAGCTGTTTAAATCGTATCGGTGTGTGATGTTCACGCCAAAACGGAACGACTCTGACGTTCAAAAGATAAACAATGGAGAGAGGACTGCGTAATGTGCACTCAGTTAGGAAAATATCTTGGCCATCTTGGAATGATGTCATCCTGATCAATCGGGTGTAGCACTGGCTATTTAGATTATACCAGTGTGTGATGTACGCGTCGCAACGGGACGACGCTAACACAGTCTGTGAAACGTTAAACAATAAAAAGAAAACGGCGCGATGTGCACTCAATAAAAAAGGTATCAAGGCCATATTGGAATAGGCAAATTCGATTTTTTTTTGTTATTGTGAACCATGCGATACACAGATCAACAAATTAAAATGCAGGAGGTTCCATGTGTAAGATGGTGGATAGTTTGTCATAGGGAAATCGGCCAACATCTAATAAAGATGTATAACAGGTTCAAAATGGGCCAATATCAGTACACTATATGGACTGAAGTCAATAAAGTCGGTACTACAGAACATAGATGTAAGAAGTTGCAGATCATCCAGGATTATGTTTAAGGACCTGGTCCCAAGGAATTTCATTGTTCATCCCATTCAGGTACGTATTCAATAGGAATATCCATTATACTTCTCGGCATTTACGTATATTGGTGCTGGGGGTGCCGATATTCGTGCAGATTTTCTCTAGTATTAACCAGCGTATCTCATCTGGAGTGTGTTGTTGGTCCATATGGTTGCACTAGTGGGGCCTGCTCTTTATGTGTACGAATGGCTGATCTATGTTCAGTTAGTCTGGTAAACATGGTGCGTGCTGTTTCACCCACATAGCCTTTGTTACATCGGCATACAATCAGATAGACGATATTTGAGGTTTTGCCATTTGTGAGGGTTTTCAGTGGTAGGTTAATGTTATTTAACAAGAAGTCTTTCATTTCAATAGCAAATTGGAATGCCACACAGGTCATGCATTTGAAATTGCCCGTAGGGAATGGATGGCCTTGAATGGAAGATTGAGCAAGGTGGTTCAGTTTAATCGGCATACGGGATTGTATGATAAGATCTTTTAGATTTTTGCTTTTCCTGTATGCAAAAAGAGGTTTAGGCAATGCATTTGCTTTAGATTTGGTGGCATTGGGAATATGCCAATTCGAATTGATTATGTTGCGGACTTTCTCATTCATAGTTGAATGTCTGGTCACGAATACCAACCTAGAGGTGGGATTTTTAGCTTGAGGTGTAAGGAGATGTTGCCTATCATAGAATCGTGCCCGTTTATAGGAGTCACGTATCAATCTTCAAGGGTATCTCTGAACTAAGAATTTTAGGTTTGACGTACAAGTCAACCTCCAAGTGATCGTCTTTGTTCTGTATCATGATATCTAGAAATTCTACCTTGGTGTTACTGCAGTTGGCTGTGAATTTGATGTTGGTGTCACAGAGATTGAGCCACGATACAAAATCAGTGATATTTTCAGGGTCAGCTGTCCAGATAAAAAAGACATCATCTATGTATCTGGACCACACATACACCGACTCACTGAATGGGGCAATCGTTTTTCATACAAAGCCATATAGATATTGGCTATTGTCTGTGCACAGGGAGCCCCCATGCTTACTCCCTTTGTTTGTTTAAAGAGGGAACCGTTGAATTCAAATGTATTCTCCGTGAGGACAATGCGTAAGCATTCAATGATGAACAGTCTAGGGCAGTCAATATTCAAGATGTCCATAAACCAAATGACTGCTTCAATAGCTTCAGTCTGTGGTATGTTGGAATATAGAGCCTCTATATCCATAGTTACCAGAGTTTGAATAGAAGCATGAAAGAGGAGGTTTTCCACCTTAGTGATAATTTTGGAAATGAAAGGTCGCAGGATGGTATCTATGTATTCTGATAGAGGCTCTGTGATTGAACCAATAGTAGTAACTATGGGTCTGTATGGGGGGTCTAGAGTGTGTTTATGTATTTTGGGTACCTCATAGATGGCTGCCATCTCCGGCTGTTTGATGTTGAGATATTGCCATTCTTTTCACAGATCAGATTCTGATCAAATGCTTGTGTGGTTATTCGAAGCACTGATTTATGCACACTTTTAGTAGGGTCTCTATGGATAGGGGTGTAATGACGTCTGTCATTCAACATCTCTTCCATTTTAGAGACATATTGGTCACTATCTATTACAACTATGCCTCCATCCTTGTCACAACAATTGACGGTCAAGTTTTTATTAGTGATGAGAGATTTAAGTGCTAGATGTTCATCCCGAAATATGTTATATCTAGGCGGAGGAATGTATTTAGTTGCTATAGTTAGTTTATTGAACACCACATGTTCAATAAACTGTTCATGATATTTCCGGACCCACTTGTTCCAAGTTAGGGAGAAAAGTGGAGGCGGGTTTTAAGCCTGCCCGGTTGTCATCATTGTCAAGTTGATTGTCCTGTCCTGAAAAAAAGCTTTGGAGTCTGATTTTACGAAAAAAGATCATTAGATCTTTAAAGATTTCAAACCTATTGATGTTACTGTGCGGCACAAAGGAAAGACCTTTGGTAAGAAGATTTTCAGTGGCTTGGTCTAAAGTATGGCTGCTAAGGTTAAAATCTAATGATCTTTTTTCGTAAAATCAGACTCCAAACCTTTTAGTAAAATCAGACTCCAAAGCTTTTTTCAGGACAGGACAATCAACTTGACAATGATGACAACTGGTCAGGCTTAAAACCTGCCTCCACTTTTCTCCCTAACTTGGAACAAGTGGGACCGTAAATATCCATCTTTCAACACGTGGTGTTCAATAAACTAACTATAGCAATTAAATACATTCCTCCGCCTAAATATAATCAGTCAATCTATCAATTTATAAAGCGTGCTACTTACCCGTGAGGGTCTCAAGGCGCTGGGAGGGGGTGCCGCTACTGCTCGAAGAGCCAGGTCTTGAGGAGTCTTCTGAAGGTGAGCAGGTCTTGGGTCTGTCGTAGGTGGGTAGGGAGGGTGTTCCAAGTTTTGGCGGCGAGAAAGGAGAAGGATCTGCCACCGGAGCTCATTCGTTGGATGCGGGGGACGGCGGCGAAGGCGAGGCTGGCGGAGTGGAGCTGACGGGTAGGGGTGTGGAAGCTGAGTTTGCTGTTGAGGTAGGCTTGTCCGGTGTTGTGGAGTGCTTTGTGAGAGTGGGTGAGCATCTTGAAGGTGATCCTATTGTCAAAGGGGAGCCAGTGTAGGTGGGGGGTGATGCGGCTGCGGCGGTGGACATTGAGGATCAGTCGGGCAGAGGCGTTTTGGATGCGTTGCAGTCGTCGCAGTTGTTTGGCCAGGATTCCTGCGTAGAGTGCGTTGCCGTAGTCCAACCTGCTGCTGACGAGGGCCTGTGTCACCGTTCTTCTTGTCTCGGTGGGGATCCACTTGTAGATCCTGCGGAGCATGCGGAGGCTGTTGTAGCAGGAGGAGAAGACGGCGCTGACCTGTTTTGACATGGAGAGGGAGGAGTCGAGGATGATTCCCAGGTTGCGTGCGTGGTTGGTAGGTGTCGGTGCTGTTCCCAGCGTGGTCGGCCACCAGGAGTCGTCCCAGGCTGAGGGGGTGGATCCGAGGATGAGGACTTTCGTCTTGTCTGAGTTCAGTTTCAGTCGGCTGGCTCTCATCCATTCGGCGATGGCCTTCATTCCCTCATGGAGGTTGGTTTTGGCGGTGTGCGGGTCCTTGGTGAGGGAGAGGATGAGCTGGGTGTCGTCAGTGTAGGAGATGATGTTGAGGTCGTGCTGGCGGGCGACGTGAGCGAGGGGGGCCATGTAGATGTTGAACAGCGTCGAGCTGAGGCATGAGCCCTGGGGTACGCCGCAGATGATGTCGGTGGCTTTGGAGCGGAAGGGGAGGAGGCGGACGCTCTGGGCTCTGCCGGAGAGAAAGGATGTGGTCCAGTCCAGGGCCTTCTCTTGGATTCCGGCTTCTTGGAGGCGTGTCTTTAGTGTGCGGTGGCAGACCGTGTCGAAGGCGGCTAACAGGTCCAGGAGGATGAGGGCTGATGTTTCGCCGTTGTCTAGTTGGATCCTGATGTCGTCTGTGGCGGCGACGAGGGCTGTCTCGGTGCTGTGGTTTTTTCGGAATCCGGACTGGGATGGATCTAGGATGTCGTTGTCCTCAAGGTAGCGGGTCAGTTGCGTGTTTAAGATTTTCTTGATGACCTTCGCCGGGAACGGGAGCAGGGAGATGGGCCGGAAATTCTTGAGGTCCTTGAGGTCCGCCTTGGGCTTCTTGAGAAGGGTGTTGATTTCGACGTGCTTCCAGCTTTCCGGGAATGTAGCTGTCTCGAAGGAGATGTTGATTACTTTCCGTAGTTGGGTTACGCTGGCTGCATCTGCTTTGTTGAATATATGGTGTGGGCAGGGGTCTGACGGTGATCCCGAGTGGATGGAGTTCATGGTCTTACGTGTTTTGTCGTTGTTGACGTTGGTCCAGGAGGCCAGGCGGTTGATGCGGGTGGTGTTCATGGGGGGGGGGGGGGGGGGGGGTGGAGTCTGATGATGTCGGGGTAGTCATGGTGGTGTTGAAGCTGTCGTGGATGTCAGCGATCTTGCGGTGGAAGAAGGTGGCAAGCGAGTCGCACAGTTCTTGTGAGGGCGGGATGTCGTTGGCGTTGGCGCTGGGGTTGGAGAGTTCCTTCACGATGCTGAAGAGCTCCTTGCTGTCGTGTGCGTTGTTGTCCAGGCGGGCTTTGAAGGAGGATCTTTTGGTTAATCTGATGAGATGGTGATGTCTGCGGGTGGCGTCCTTGTGGGCAGCGTGGCTGTCCGGTGTTCGTTCGTGGAGCCATTTCTTCTCCATTTTCCGGCATGCTCGTTTGGAAGTTTGGAGTTCTTCGGTGAACCAGGTGGCTTTCTTGCTGGTGCGACTGTTGGAGGGTTTTTTGAGTGGGGTGAGGGTGTTGGGGCAGTCGTTGATCCACTGTCTGAAGTTGCGGGCGGCGGCGTCTGGGTTGGTGGGGTCGGTGGGTGGGTTCTGGGCGAGGGTGGTGGCTAGCTGGTCTTCGGTGATTTTGTTCCAGCATCGGCGGGGCAGCTGTTGGGTGTGGTGGTGCGTGGTGGGCTTCTTGTAGGTGAAATGGATGCAGCGGTGATCCGTCCAGTGGAGTTCGGTGGTGTGGTGGAAGGAGACGTGGGTGCTTGTGGAGAAGATGGGGTCAAGCGTGTGGCAGGCGGCGTGGGTGGGAGTGGTGACGAGTTGTCTGAGGCCGAGGTTGGCGAGGTTGTCTATCAGGGTGGCGGAGTTGGCGTCGTTGTTGTTCTCGAGGTGGAAGTTCAGGTCCCAGAGGAGGATGTAGTCAGTGGAGGTGAGTGCGTGGGTGCTGACGAGGTCGGCGATGGAGTCGCTGAACTGTGGTCGGGGTCCTGGAGGTCTGTAGACTACTGTTCCTCTGAGGGTGGTGTTGGGGTCAGTGTGAATCCGGAAGTGCAGGTGTTCGGCGGTGTTGAGGGAGTCGTCTGAGTAGGTGGAGACCTTGAGGCTGAACTTGTGGACAATGGCTATTCTTCCTCCAGTTCCGTTGGTGCGGTCTCAGCGGGCGATCTTGTAGCCGTCCGGGACAGCTATGGCGATGCCGGGGGCTGAGGAGTCGTTCCACCAGGTATCGGTCAGGAAGGCAACGTCTGGGGTGGAGGTGTCGAGCAGGTCCCAGAGCGTGACGGCGTGTTTGCATGCAGAGCGTGTGTTTAGGAATATGCAGCAGAGGTGGTTGGGTCAAGTCCTGTCGCAGATGAAGCTGCAGGTGCGGCAGGAGAAAGGTCCGTGGGTGCGTTTCGGGGCGGCCTGGAAGCAGTTGTGGTCTCGGCCGGTGTTGAGTGCGTGGAGGGTGCTGGTGTCGTATCGGAGTCTGGCTTCGTGGCTTTCGCGGGGGCCAGGGGTTCTGGCGCTGGGCACGGTCCCGCGCGGACAAGCGCAGACGGGCTTGCCTTAGGCGCGCCAGCAGCGCTCGGCATATATGGGGAGGTGGAAGGGAGGAGCAGCTGGGAGGCGGGTGGAGCGTGTGGGCAGGGGGCGTGACCGCAGTGGGCACAGCGGCGGGAAGAGCGAGTGGCACAGAAATAAAAAATGGGGCAAAGGAGGGGTGAAACAGTGGCATGGAGCAAAAGCGGGGCACAAGGAGGCACAGAAAGCACACAACGGAGGAAGGGCACACTTACTAGGGAGTTCTGAGCAGTGGCAGCAGGGGCTCAACGTCGGCACTGCGTGGAGGGGGAGCGACCTACCAGGAGGGTCAGAGGTCGCTCACCTCACCGCGCGGCGTCCGGCATATGGGGAGGCGGGAGGGAGGAGCAGCTGTGAGGCAGAAGCAGCGAGTGGGCAGGGTGCGGGCCGCAGGGGGCACAACGGTGGGGAGAGCGAGTGGCACAGAAATTAATAATGGGGCGAAGGAGGGGTGAAACAGTGGCATGGAGCAAAAGCGGGGCACAAGGAGGCGTCCGGCATATATGGGGAGGCGGGAGGGAGGAGCAGCTGGGAGGCAGGAGGCGGGAGCAGCGAGTGGGCAGGGGGCGGGGCCGCAGGGGGCACAGCGGCAGGGAGAGCGAGTGGCGCAGAAATAAAAAATGGGGCGGAGCAAAAGCGGGGCACAAGGAGGCACAGAAAGCACACAACGGAGGAAGGGCGCACTTACCAGGGAGTTCTGAGCAGTGGCAGCAGGGGCACAACGTCGGCGCTGCGTAGAGGGGGAGCGACCTACCAGGAGGGTTGAACATCTAGCACTTAAATCTCTCATCGCTAATAAAAACTTGCCCGTCAAGTGTTGTGACAAGGGTGGAGGCATAGTTGTATTAGATAGATAGTGACCAATATGTTTCTAAAATGGAAGAGATGTTGAATGACAGACGTCATTACACCCCATCCATAGAGACCCTACTAAAAGTGTGCAAAAATCAGTGCTTCGAATAACCACACAAGCACTTGATCAGAATTTGATTTGTGAAAAAGAATGGCAATATCTCAACATCAAACAGCCGAAGATGGCAGCCATCTATGAGGTACCCAAAATACATAAATACACTCTAGACCCCCATACAGACCCATAGTTACTACTATTGGTTCAATCACAGAGCCTCTTTCAAAATACATAGATACCATCCTGCGACCTTTCATTTCCAAAATTCCATCATACATCTCCGATACATGAGACATTATCACTAAGGTGGAAAACCTCCCCTTTAATGCTTTTATTCAAACTCTGGTAACTATGGATATAGAGGCTCTATATTCCAATATACCACAGACTGAAGCTATTGAAGTAGTCATTTCGTTTATGGACATCTTTAATATTGACTGCCCTAGACTCATCATTGTCCTCACGGAGAATACATTTGAATTCAACGGTTCCCTCTTTAAACAAACAAAGGGAATAAGCATGGGGGCTTCCTGTGCGCCGACAATAGCCAATATCTATATGGCTTTGTATGAAAAACGCTACATCTACAATGAGATTGCCCCATTCAGTGAGTCTGTGTATCTGTGGTCCAGATACATAGATGATGTCTTTTTTATCTGGACAGCTGACCCTGAAAATATCACTGATTTTGTATTGTGGCTCAATCTCTGTGACACCAACATCAAATTCACAGCCAACTGCAGTAACACCAAGATAGAATTTCTAGATATCATGATACAGAACAAAGACGATCACTTGGATGTTGACTTGTACGTCAAACCTACAGCCCGCAATACTCTTTTGCACTTTGACAGTTTTGACCTGCAGATGCAAAATCCAGCATCCCATTTGGACAGTTCCTGCGGCTTCGCAGGAACTGCAAAAAATGTCCAGGATTTTGACATCCGAGCCGCAGACATGAAAACAAAATTCTTAGCTCGGAGATACCCTAGAAGATTGATACGTGACTCCTATAAATGGGCACGATTCTATGATAGGCAACATCTCCTTACACCTCAAGCTAAAAATCCCACCTCTAGGTTGGTATTCGTGACCAGACATTCAACTATGAATGAGAAAATCTGCCACATAATCAATTATAATTGGCATATTCTCAACGCCACCAAATCTAAAGCAAATGCATTGCCTAAACCTCTTTTTGCATACAGGAAAAGCAAAAATCTAAAAGATCTTATCGTACAATCCTGTATGCCGATTAAAGTGAACCACATTGCTCAATCTTCCATTCAAGGCCATCCATTCCCTACGGGCAATTTCAAATGCATGACCTGTGTGGCATGCCAATTTGCTATTGAAACGAAAGACTTCTCGTTCAATAACATTAATCTACCACTGAAAACCTTCACAAATTGCAAAACCTCAAATATCGCCTATCTGATTGTATGCCCATGTAACAAAGGCTATGTGGGTGAAACAGCACGCACCATGTTTACCAGGCTAACTGAACATAGATCAGCCATTCGTACACATAAAGAGCAGGCCCCACTAGTGCAACACTATATGGACCAACAACACACTCCAGATGCGATACGCTGGTTAATACTAGAGTAAATCCGCACGAATATCGGCACCCACATCACCAATATACGTAAATGCCGAGAAGTATTTTGGATATTCCTATTGAATACGTACCTGAATGGGATGAACAATGAAATTCCTTGGGACCAGGTCCTTAAACATAATCCTGGATGATCTGCAACTTCTTACATCTATGTTCTGTAGTACCGACTTTATTGACTTTAGTCCATATAGTGTACTGATATTGGCCCCTTTTGAACCTGTTATACATCTTTATTAGATGTTGGACGATTTCCCTATGACAAACTATCCACCATCTTACACATGGAACCTCCTGCATTTTAATTTATTGATCTGTGTATCGCATGGTTCACAATAACAAAAATAATTCTAATTTGCCTATTCCAATATGGCCTTGATACCTTTTTTATTGAGTGCACATCGCGCCGTTTTCTTTTTATTGTTTAGCGTTTCACGGACTCTGTTAGCGTCGTCCTGTTTCGATGCGTACATCACACACTGGTATAATCTAAATAGCCAGTGCTACACCCGATTGATCAGGATCACATCATTCCAAGTTGGCCAAGATATTTTCCTATTTGAGTGCACATTAAGCAGTCCTCTCTCCATTGCTTATCTTTTGACATACGACGTCAGAGTCGTTCCGGTTTGGCGCGAACATCACACACCGATACGATTTAAACAGCTTGTATCAACCATCGTGGCTAAACTGTAAACATTGATCATGGAGCCATCCAGACACACCAGAGCGTGATCCAGAGGCCAGGAAACCAGTATCTTTGACGTCCATCATCCTGGTTTCCTTTGCGTCATTTGCTCCCTTTTTGCCCTCTCAACTATCGATACCGAAGGTATGAAAAAGCCTGTTTTAGTTCCTTCCCCTAACGTACCTTGGTTAGACCTCCCGCCAAACTACGGTAATATGCTACCATCAAGCCACTTTCTATTCATAGTAATATCCTGAACACTGGCTGCTCTTTCTACGTGATCCGCTTCCTGCCTGCCTTTCCGATTAAACCTATACCGACAGTAAGAACCTGTTTTCATGAGAGCGGTCTCCAAATAAACCCCCCCCTCCTTCTTTTTTTACTTCTTCGCACAATTGTTAGACCTCCCGTTACATCCTGGCACTATGTTAGCAACCAGTCATATTCCATCTGCAGCTATACCCACAGTACCTGGTCTCTGTTTTGAGCGTAAATATGCCAGCTGTATATTCTTAAATGCATTGGAGCAGACATCCTATTTAGCTATAGGTAACAACTAGTCCTCATTGTTCTCTGCTCCTTTTCTCACTCCCATCTTCATCAGTTTTCTTATTACAACATTACAGGGAACTTACAGTAGCCATATAGCTCTCTTAACAGGAATATCTAGAATCCTTTGACTCCACTTTGAGCACGGAAGATGCTAGCTGCATGCTTCTTATTACATATAGTGGGTACCATATGCATGAATCTTCTAGATCCATGCCTATATAAATAGGACTTGTGTGCCTCTTACCTCATCCATGAGATAGTTTTTACGCTGCACGCTGAGAACATATTATTTATCTACCGCCTTACTGTCATTATATCTTTACTACAACTGTGGCCACTTTGAGAATATATTAATCAGTTATACCATCAACCTATTATACATATATTAAGGTACAACCCTATAATAACCCTTTGGTTAATTGGGCGAGATAAATATAAACCTCTAAAGTTACATCAAATCCTCTTCAGCTTAGGGTGTACTTTCATGTATTGTTAAATACCCCACATCACTTAGATTTATTGCTTTATATTACAGTGGATCACGGCCATTTCTGGACGTGAGAGTAGCATTATCCATCTTCTGGTCACTCTACCTGGACTTGAGGATCCTATATTATTTAAGCTTTTTAAAGCATTGGACCTCCAATTAATGATAGGTAATATACTATTCGTGAATATTATTCCTTTACCTTTACATTTCCAGTGTTGATATAGTTCTTCTATACATCAATTTTGTCCCTATTCTGCTGTTCCCATATAGTATAATCTACCCAGTCTGAGGGTTCATTCTACCCCCAGGGATACATGTTACGGAATCCCACGAGGTATAAAATAAATAACTTTCTTGAGAACTCCTTTATAGCATGGAGTCTCTGGATTAATAACACCTTCCATTAATTTTTTCTATTCACTCTCAATGTTAAAACTCTTCTCATATTCTATTTTTGTTCTTTTAATCTTTTCTCTCATGGGACATCATTCTCCTATTTAACTTTTCACTCTTAGGTGTTTTTGATATTGTTGGTTACTTTCTATCTCTTGGTGATGGATACTTAGCGCACATGACACAATGTTAAACTTAACTACGTGATATATGTCTGTGATAGTTATAATTGGTTTGCAATTAGTGTTTTTAACTTCTTCAGTCTTTTTCTTGGATTAAACTACATCCAACCCAATTCTTTTGGTAACTAATAATGTAGTAGGACCGTCTTTTTTCTCAATATTGATTCATGTTTTGTTTGTACATGCACCCTCTCTCTAGGTTTCAGTTAATTTGTACATGGCTTCCTGATGAAGGCAGATAGCCGAAACACGCGTAGGACACAGATTTCCAAGAGCCATGCCAGAAATGGTTGTCCTCTGTATACATTGATATGATTATTCTGTGTGTATGTTCTTGATATTAACTGTCTCATGTTAAATAGTATTTCATATATCAATGATTAACACTGAATATACTGCACTTGATATTTGGTCAATATAAGAAATTTATCTTTGTAATTTGACTCTTTGACCCCAATGTGAACACACATATAGAGGACTCTATGTTGTATTCCTTGTTTACGTAATCAATCTAACTTATTTATAAAAATAATAACAATAAAAAATATTTTTGATACCACTGAACAGAGGTTGCATGTATATGTTTATGATAAACATTGTTTAGGTCCACAATTATTTTCATTGTTCCTAAAAATGCGATACTCACACACTAGATAAAAGAGTTAATGAACATTTTGCAGACGTGGGGAGACATTGACAAGTGGAGGACTAGGTGGACAAGAAAGAAGGAGGAAGCACAATCAAAGGAAGCATCATCTGCATTCTTACTAAAAGAATCAGAAAAGGAAGAAAGATTGTGTCCCATGAGAGAGGTTCCTGGTGGTGGATATGTTCATGTTCGGTGGAGCAGACAAGATATTTTGTCATTTACAAATGATTTTCCTAGGTTGAGAGAGAAACCTGTTGAATGGTACAAACAGGTTGAAAGATTTGTGAAAGTTTTGAAGGTTCTGTTGAAGGATCTGGATGGTCTGTTTGATATTGTGGTACCTGCTGACTTATGGACAGAATGTAAGATCCCTGTTGATTGGCCGAGTGAGGAGTATGCTAGAGACTCGAAAACAGGAGCACCCTCAGAGGAGGTGATGAAGAAATATCATCAAGTAATTGCTTTTCTGAAAGGGAAAATCCCTCCTAAAGAAACAGATTGGGTAAAGATAGAAAGAACAACTCAAGAGCCAAATGAGTCTGTACATGCATATTATGAGCGGTTACTGCAAGTGTTTAAGCAGTATAGTGGCTTTGAGAACATTGGTGATAATGATATGGGACATTTTGTGTATTGGTTTGTGTATGGTCTGAAACCAAAGATTAGTCAGATGATTCAGCAGCACATGTTGTGCTGGGAGAGCAAGACGACTGACGAGATTTTAAAGTATGCCAAATATTGTGGAGTTGACATTGAGACAAGGAGTAGAAAGCTAAAAGAGAAAATTATGTGGGCACAAGTGAAATTGGCAGAACAGCAGGAAAGTAAATTAAATACCCAGACTGATAATCAGGTGAAAGAGCAGAATCAGAATGATCAAGCAGTGAATTGTGGTAAAGTAAGAGGACGAATGAATAGAGAGGAAGCGAAGAAGAAGTTCCCTTGTCATGGGTGTGGAAAGCTTGGACATTGGAAGAATGAGTGTAAGAATATTCAGAAAAATAATGGGCCAAACCAAAGTTGAACTCCACAGACGCAGAATGAAGTGATTATGAATCAGCTGCAGCAGGTAGTTACTCCACAGTATTAGGTACCACCAGCTCCTATGCCAAACTTTGTGAACACTCAAAAATACAGTGCGGATGCTGGATTTCACGGAGGAAGTGGCAAAAGAAATTCTGTGGTTACACAATATTTTTTACAGAATGATAATGACGAAACGGACTATGCGCAATGACGGTGCCTGAGGGGGGAGGAAGAGGACTGCATGCTTGGCGCATCCTTGCCGGTAGATCAGTCAGGTCCATTTATTGATGGGAAAGTGGAAGGTATTGATATCACTTTTCTATTGGATACTGGTGCTACCCGGTCTACTGTGAGAACAGCAGACATCCCAAACCTACCCCTCTCGGGAGAATCTATTCAAGTTGTAGGAGTGTCGAATCAACAGATTAGAACCCCGATAATAAAACCAATGGAGGTGTGTATTGGAAATTTTAAAGACATGCATTGGTTTGTAGTTTGTGATTCCAGTCCAGTAAATCTGTTGGGAAGAGATCTATTGTGCAAAATGAACTGCACGATCTACTGTACACCAGATGGTGTTGCTTTCCAAACCCCTGATGAAGACTTGGTATACAAAATGATGTTAGCTAAGCAAGGTACTGAAGTGGATGAGATGTTTTAATTGATAACTGAAAGTGAATAGCCAGAAGAGTTGAGAACCACAGTAAATCCAGAAGTGTGGGATTTTACAGGAAAATATATTGGGCTGATGTCAAATGTAGATCCAGTGAAAGTAACGGTGAAAGAAGGTGCAGTTTATTCAAACCCACGACAGTACAAAATGAGTCCAGAAGTGAAAGCAGGAGTTGCTCCAGAAATTCACAGAATTATTAAACAAGGCATTTTAAAAGAAATAATGAGTAGTCCTTGTCATTCGCCAATAATAGGACTTCAAAAGCCTAGCGGAAAATACAAGATAGTACAGGATTTGAAAAAGATCAACAAAATTGTAGTGCCTTGTTGCCCAGTAGTGCCAAACCCAGCAGTGATCCTTTATCAGATACCCTGGAATGCAAGCTGGTTTACAGTTATTGATTTATGCCAAGCCTTCTTCTCTATTCCTTTGCACCCAGACAGCCAATATTTATACGCCTTTAAGTTCGAAGACCCTGTCTTGGCATGGTGCAGAGTATCTCAAGGGTAAACAGAGAGTCCCTCAATTTTTAATCAAATCCTGAAAAAAGTGTCTAGAAACATTGGTCATGCCCAGAAATTCAGTTTTAGTTCAGTACATTGATGACCTACGGTGGCATCAAGGTCACAAGAAGATTGTATTACTGAACCATTTGGCCGAAGGAGGACACAAGGTGTCTCCAGAGAAATTGCAGTTTTGTCAGCAAGAAGTTAAATATTTAGGCCACAAAATAGAAAGAGGAATTAGAAAAGTGACCCCAGAGAGGATAAAGATAATAAAACAAATGCAGTTACCTCAGACACAAAAGGAGATGAGAATGTTTCTCGGAGTAGTTGGGTACTGTGGGCAGTGGATTATTGGGTTTTCTCTGCTGGCAAAACCATTGATTCAGTTGACTCGGAAAAGAGCAAAGGATCCGATTGTCTGGAATGATGAGTGCGTGGAAGCGTTTGTGAAATTGCAAAATTGTCTGTGTGAGGCTCCTGCCTTAGGCATGCCTGATTATACAAAAGAATTTGCACTGTTCTGTTGTGTGAGAGAAAGTTGTGCAGTTTCAGTTTTGACTCAAAGACATAGATTAAGCCGACGTCCAGTAGCATATTTCTCTGCTACCTTGGATCATGTGGCTTCAGCTTTACCCAGCAGCTTAAAAGCAGCAGCTGCTACTTGTATGAGTCTGGAGCAAAGTGAGTCGATTGTGATGGGACATCCAGTTAAAGTTTACGTCCCACATTCAGTTGAGATGTTTTTGATGAAAATTCGAACTCAGCACCTTACCCCTAGTCGGATGTCTAAGTATGAAAGAGTGATTCTGGGAGCAGAAAATGTGACATTGATAAGATGTACCATAATGAATCCTGCCACATTATTACCAGATCCGTTTTGTGAAGAAGTGAAAGATGAAAAGGATCATGATTTTCTGGATGTGACTAAAATGTGTACCAAGCCCCGTTCCGACATAAAAGAAGTGTCCTTGAAAGAGCCAGATCATGAACTATTTGTAGATGGGTCATGCATGAGAACAGAGGGAGGAGGACTTAGTGCAGCCTACGCTGTATGTAAAATATCAGGGAGTCAAGTCTGCACAAGTAGCTGAATTGGTGGCCTTAACAAAGGCATGCAAAATTGGGAAAATTGGAGAATAACCATATTTACGATTGTCAATATGGTGCACGACTTTGGCCAGCTCTGGATGCAGAGGGGATTTCTGACTTCTTCAGGATCTCCTATAAGAAATGGCAAAAATGTAAAAGAGATGTTGGAAGCAATATAATTGCTGAAAGAAATAGCAGTGGTCAAGTGTGCTGCTCACCAGTCAGGAAATGACTATGTGGTGGAAGGTAACAGATATGCAGACCAAATTGCTCAATACGGTGCAAGAAATAACATGGCACTTAACAGAAATATTGAAACAAGGGACATCAGCTGCTAACTTATGTTTTTCTCAGCTTTAGAAACATGGGATGAGGTGAGATAGTTGCAGGATGAAGTTGAGGCGAAAGAAAAGGAAATATGGATAAAGTCAGGTTGTGAAAGAAGGACAGAAGATGATGTATGGGTATACACCGATGGCAGACCAGTCATGCCAGACGGCCTACTCTCTCAAATGGCGAGATTATGCCATGGGACAACCCATATTGGCAGGGATTCAATGATCAGACTATTCAGACAGAGTTGGTACAATGCAAAGTTTAGGGTAGTCGGAGAGCCTTTGCCAGAGATGCTTAATTTGTCAGCAGTTAAATCCAGGCAGAAAGACAGTGGTCCGTTGGGGAAAAATTGGAAAGGCAGAAGGACTATTCACAAGATTGCAGTTAGATTTCATTGAATTGCCTATGTGCAATGGATTGAAATATGTACTTTTCATAGTGTGACTGTTCTCGAGATGGGTAGAGGCATACCCCACAAGAAGAAATGACAGTCTCCCAGTTGCTAAATTACTGTTGAGGGAGTTGATACCTCGTTTTGGTTTCACAGTCACTTTGGTATCAGATAGAGGACGTCATTTTAATAATGAAATAATTTGATTAATCTGTGAAGCTTTCAAAATTGAACAAAAACTGTACTGTGCATACCGCCCAGAGGCTTCTGGAGTGGTTGAGCTACTAAATGGCACAATCAAGTCAAGGTTAGGAAAAGTGTGTGCATCCACAGCACTGAAATGGCCAGATGCATTGCCTCTTGTGTTGATGGGACTCCGAAGTATTCCTGACAGAAAAACAGGATTGAGTCCACATGAAATACTCATGAGAAGGGCAATGAGACAAGCGTTTATTCCTGGACATAAATTGATGAATATAACTGATGATCTGGTATTGGACTATTGCAAAGGATTGACTGACCTAGTGCATTCTGTCTCTCACCAGGTTGGAGAAGACATAGTTGCCAGGCAGCCAACGCAGGCGCATGATTTGAATCCTGGAGACTGGGTGGTAGTGAAGAAACACGCCAGAAAGTCGTGCCTGGCACCCAGGTGGGATAAACCACGTCAAGTCATACTGGTCACTACCACAGCAGTGAAGTGTGCAGGTTTACCCAATTGGAAACATGCTAGTCATACCAAAAGTGTTCCAGGCCCCACTGAAGAAAAACAGCAACTGGTTGAATCAGTTGAAACAGCTGAAGGTTGTGAAGTCGGAGAATCTAGAGTGATAGATTCTGAAGTAATAGACGAGGAACAACGGAGCACTAGTTAGGGGGAATGGATACCAGTGATTGACATACCTGAAATTGTTATTCAAACAAGAAGAAAAACCAGATTAGAGAGACAGGAAAGTAGTGAGGATCAGATAGATGTAGCACAACACGCTCAGGTAGGAGTGAACAAAGCTACCTGAAACCCTGAGCAGGATCAGACAGGGAAAGAAGAATACACTCAGGCAGAGGTGAACAGAACTATTCAAAGACCTGAGCAGGGACAGACAGGAAAAGAAGAACACGTTCAGGCAGCAGACAAATAAATTGTAGTAAGACCTGAACAGGACAAGTTAGGAGAAGAAGAACAAGTTCGGGCAGAAGAAGAAGATCAATTTGAAATAAGACCCGAACAGGATCAGATAGAGGAAGAAGAACAGGTTCAGGCGGATGAAATAAGACCTGAACAGGAACAGGTACAGAGTGATTCAGAAGAAGAACAGATTGTGCCTAGACATACTGAATATAAAAGGACTTTAGAAAAAGACAGAGAGGGTGAAAGTGCAGTTCAAGTAAAAAGGGTCAGAAAGGGTGACAACTGGCCAGGTGGAGTGAAAAGATTGAGATAATATCTGAGAAAAACAAGAGAAAGACCAGCGCAAGTGAATGAGATTACTAGTCAAACTCAGTCTAAACAGTCAATTGTGAGAAACACTCGAAGAAGTCCACGACTGAGAATTTTGAACAACAAATACAAGGCCCCTGAGTGGACCTATGTAATATTAGAAACATTTGAGAATTTAGACTTAAATAAGGAATAAGAAGAAGAAGTAGATGCTGCACAGATTGATGAAAGAAAATTGAGGCCACCTTAAAAACAAGAGTTTGAATTTCCAAGTGAAGAAAGAAAAAGAAGAAATATCTTCTTAGATTTAAAAAATGGCAAAAAATGAAGTTACTGAGCAAACGAAAATGTTGTAGAGCCTGCATATGTAGTATTTTATTAGTGATCTCAGTATGGCTATTTCTAACAGTAGCTGTGCCTTATTTAATGATAACAAATAAGAATTATACAGTTGCTAATGAGAAAGCAGCTACAATAAAAGGAGATAGAGTAGAATTAGAAGTAGCAGCTGAGACAGACCTTCATCACACAGTATTAGATAATGATACGTCTTTAAATGTTTTTACAAAATTGTTATTTCGATATGTAGATACAATGGAGATTAGTGATTGTTATGTCTGTATGAAATTACCAGCGTCAGTGTCAGAAGGAGTTACATACCACAATTTACCTTTAACATATGGTATATCATTTAGTGTTCTAGCAAGTCTGTTTTAGAAAACCGGAAAACTTCAGTATTATTATTCAAACTTTGATGTAGTATTTCCAGAACTTCCTATTCAAAAGAATATGAATCCAGTCCTCAGTAGCCAAGATGCGCAGTTCATGGGTGAATTCTTCTTAACAATGAAATCAATAGATATAGTAAAGGCACACAAGAATAATTTAACATGTATATTATGTGAAGAAGAGAAAGTGTTTTTAAATTTAGTTGAAGAAAGGAGACAGGATTTTAGAAAGAAAGCTGCTGAACAGAAAATCCATGTACCACCATGGGCTGGGAAAGAGGGAATTTATACAACTGGCAAGGCTCATGCTGCGATGTCCCTGGACTTTGTGAAGAAAGGGAAAACCTGTCTCCATAGGTTAAAGACATATTATAATAACATATTTATTAGTTTCAGTGAATGCGAACATAACTTCCTAATTTTGGGAGGTTGGGGACTAAAAGGGGGAACTGATTCAGTATTTCCTGGGGTTTACTACATGTGTGGGAATAATGCTTTTTATAAGTTGGCTGCACGATGGTACGGAAGCTGCTACTTTGGGATAGTATTTCCGAAAATGTATCATGTAAAAAGAATCACTTGAAACAATGAAAACACTAATGGACTAATACGGAAAAAGAGAGCTAGTTTTTCAGAAATGGTAGGTGATATATTTGGTGCATTAATATCTTCATTTGGAGTCATTCTGCATTCACACGGAATTTGTAAATTATCAACAGTAGTTGATCGTCTCTCGACTGATACTGCTGGGGGTTTCTTAATGATAAATACAGAAATGGTTGCAATTAGGTCTATGGTTTTACAAAATCGACTCGCGCTTGATATTTTATTAGCAAAAGAGGGCGGAGTCTGTAGAATGCTGAAAGTTCAACATTGTTGTACTTACATTCCTGATAAAAGTAAGGAAATCAGAGGGTATATTAAGAATATTACAAAACTTCATGAAGATTTGAAACCACTGGAGGTTGACAGTGTATGGGATAGACTAACGAAAAGTATTTCTTCAATAGGGACTTGGTTTTCTGATTTAGGGAAACGTATTTTAGGTCAAATAATTCTTCCAGTAGTTGGTATAGCGATAATAGTTTTAACAACAATGATTTGGTGTAAATGTTGCAGAAACAAAAGAAAGGGAAGAAAATATGAAGTTAATGGGAAAGGAAAGAAAAGAAAGAGGGAATACGAGGAGATACAAATGGAAGAAATGAAAGGGAGGATATACAAAAAGATGAAAGATTTAGAAAACAAAGATGAAAATAAGAAAAAAAAAGAGGAGAAGGGGAATGAGAAATGCTGAAAGTTGGCATCTGAGAAGGGATAGGTAATTTTGTGATGGCTCAAAATGCCATCAGAGAGGGGATTGATGGAGCAAGGACTAGTAGAAAAGAGCCTTGCTCAAAAGCAATCCGCTCCTTGAACTCATTAATAAGTTATTAAAAATGTTTTGTGTAAAACTAATGTGCACCACATGAACACGTGGGTTAGTGAAGCTTGCTTACGTGTTTACTAACGAAGGACTAAAACCGCTTTAAACGGGAAATCTTTACTGCGCATGCGTCAACTACAGCTACGTAGTATGACGAGCTCTCGCTTGAATTCTTGCGCATGAGCAGAAGGCACTAAAATGGAGTCTTGAAGACTCGCGTGCATGGCATCTGCTAAGCTGAAACAAAAACCAGCTATTCTACTAACGCTAATGCTGGAAAAGTATTAATAAGTAAAGGGGAATAGAGTAGAGGTGGGTGGTATTCAGTGCAACCACTTTATTTGTGAAATTAATATTTGTCTTTCTGACTTTATCACTAGTGCGCATTTGGCCCTCTCATGTATAACTGAATGAAGCTGAGTCATGTGACGACTGCGCATGACCACTGAAAGTTAGCCCGGAATGATGACTTGGATGTTGTACGGAAGCCAAGGACACAAGCGATAGACTCTGAGAACGGATGGTGAAAAGTTCAATGATGTGGACTTACATTCAGGATGTGAATAAAATGTTGCAAGAGAAACATGAATGCGTATGGGAACTAAAATTATGAATACAAATTAAGGGGATGGGTTTGCAAACAATTGTAGAGTTGAATTTAATGACATGTAAGAATGGTGTGATGGAGCTTCTCCCTTGCCTGACCAATCATATTTCGTATTTTACGATACTGAAACTTTAGTGGGTGGGACATGAAGAATGAAAGGTATAATTAAGATAGCCTTAGTTAGTTAGTCCAGAGAACCAGATGCAGCAGAGCTCGGGATGCTGTCTGTGTAGCGGGAGATGCTGATGCTGGGAGAGATGCTGTGAGATGCTAATGAAGAGCCGAATGCAGAACCTGAAGCAGAATTTTCTATCCTAATTTAATTGGGTTAGATCAGAAGATCGCAGAAGAATCTTGAGGAGGAAGAGTGTGTCAGAGAGGGGTGCGGCGCAATTGTCGGTATTCTAGAGAGGTCAACTATCGTGTCCTGAATCCTGTCCTGAAGTCTTTGTCACCTGACCTATCCTGGGGGACCCTTACCAGCTCCTTGGCCAGGGGGTTGGTCTTTCACACCATTCTTGGTAATCATATTTTCAAGTTGTTTGCAGATGTTCTTTTCCCTCGGTCCTCTCCCTTTTCTGAGCATTGATCATTGCATGAGTCTGAAGTATGTGTTTGATGTTTAATCAATTGAATTTTCTCTCCTATGAATGATGGTGACTGTACTGTATTTTTGAAGTGGTTCACATGCATTTAATTTAGATAAAGATGTAAAACTATCCTGAGTCTGTGGTTATTTACTCCAAAGTATTGATTAGTTAGAATTATGTTAATTATCACCATCAACTAGTTCAACTAATGGTCCATTGACGAGAGGAAATAACTTTTTGATCTGTGAAAGGGTTAGTCAGAGATAAGCATAAGTATTGAATAACTAATCCGGATCATTGTGGAAAATATAGAAACTTTAAACTGAAATCCAGCGGTTTACTCAATTTGTGTGTTTATGGGCCCAGGTGAGTTTATGGTAGTAAAGTATCTGTTGTTGGTATGACGCTGGACCAGTTGCACCTTCACCGTCCACCTTGAGGCTCCGGATCCTTCCCTGTGGCCCTTTGCAACAATGAGGCTCCTGTGCGGAGGATCTGGCGTGACAGTGAGGAGCTGCTCCTGGGACTGACTGGTACTGCCGCTGGGCCCAGATCTTGTCTGTGTGCTTGGGCTCTGCACGAGAGGCCCTCCGCCCTTCCGCTGTAGAGGTGGTGCTCTAGCCAGACTCGTCGTCAGAGCCCCGCTTACAACTGCACATCGGGAGGTCCTGCCGACATGGCGAGGGACCGGCTGGTGATGGAACGCCCTGCAGCAGTTGTCATGTGGGACGGACCGGGCCCTTGTAGAAAGAAGAGGGGGCCGCAAGCTCTTGCCTGGTCACTTTGTTGCGGCTTTGTGGGTGACTGCCTGGTGGGGAATGAGACCTGCCCTCCGTGTAGGCCAGCTCTCAACGTCGTTGCCTGCCTCCTGGTACTGGTGGGGGTACGCGCGTGGACTCGATGGCCTGTTCCTAATGACCCTTACTGGAGGCTGGGGCGCGGATCTTCAGCACTGCATGGGGTGACACACGGAGGGACCACATGTGGGGGGCTGGAGGTGGGCTTGTGCTGGAGCAGCCTCATTGGACAGCAAAGGGGGCAAGTTGTTGCTCAGCGTCTGGGGCTCCATCTGCGGCCTGATCCCTGCAGGACGTCTTGCCCCCTGTGGTGGGCCCGGTGCTGACTCTTGACCCCTCGCCTGTATTGCAATTAAGCCCTGCTGAGACACGGGCAGGCAGTTTCTTCTGTGCTTCACCGTCACTCCTCAGGCTGTCATTCTCTGACTGCGACAGCTGGATCGCTGGTTGGATGAGGACGTACTGACAGAGCAAGGTAGGACTATTAAATACACTAGTGGGCACGGAGGTCGTCGGGCCTGGGCCCCCCTAAGCAGTGCCAAGAAAAAGGACAAGGGAACCCAACTCACTAAGGAACCTAGGTGGGTAAATTATTGTCAGAAACAGTGGTTCCTGTGGAATAATAGAATCATGTATAGATAATAAGGTCCACAATCGCAATGGAAGGGTTAAAATGATGTCAGAGGGTGAAGAAACCACATACACCAATGGTTTTAGTTTGATACAATCATATTTTATATTTTACAAACAAAATTCTATATACAATGGAAAAGAAAACGTGCGTAGTGTCCCCAGTGAGAAACAGGAACCTAAAATATTGGGGACATAATTGTGAAAGTATTTTACAAGGTTTCCAAGGTATTCAAAAAAGTCGACCATTTAGCAACTCACTACACAATATACAGCAGCTATATACAATAATAAGCGCTGTTAATGGTTCGCTTTCTTTTGTTGTTGACGACGTTTCGACCCTATACGTGATCTAGGGTCTCATCAGGATCTATGGATTTAGGGACATCTGACGCGTAGAATGTGCAGCCGCGTGAGGTGTATGTGCCAACAGTGGGTGAAGGAGGAAAAGGAAAACGAGATATTCACAAGGACACCCAGCCGGGTACCCAAGTGAGAGTGAAGGTTGGCACTCTATGGGTAGCTGAGCATTGTTACTGTGTTGATGATACACAGAGACGTGTATGAAGATGGTGATGAGGAACTCTGGAGTTGGTGTTAATCACAAGCGGTGCTGTCGTGCGGACATCATTTTAACCCTTCCATTGCAATTGTGCACCTTATTATCTATATATGATTCTATTAATCCACAGGAACCACTGTTCCCCTAAGCAGTGTAGCACAGAGGCAACAGTACAACTTACACTTCCCTCAGTGCACGGTTGGGCAGCATGGGGTTCAGCTCGGGCCTAGGTGTCCCACATCTTCTGCCATACACTGGGGTTCCCTGTGGCTGAGTGTTCCGGCGGCATCAAGTGGTGTGTTTGAAGTGTACTATAGCAGTGGTCAGCATTGTTGGACCCTCCTCTTCCTCAGGCTAGTATATTAAAAGACTATTGAGCCACCAGTCCCATATGCCGAGTGTTCAACAGCTGGCTATGAGCCACCTTCGCTCTGCCTCCGCTCAATGTGGCTCCCCTCAGGGTGCGACCGGGACTACACAGGGGGTGCGGGGAAACTGTCCGTGCCAAGCCAGGCGGACCTCTCTACAAAATTAGATTCAGTGTTGGCTGCGGTAGAGCGGATTGGCACAACACTAGATCAAACTCCGACCTCTCTTGAAGGCAGAATAGACAATGTCACCTCCGACTTCATGCTCCTTCGCGCGGACCATCAGAAATTGTCCGAACGCGCACAAGGAGCGGAGATTGCACTGGTAGACCTCCAGCCTAAGACCCGCAATCACACTGTGACGCTGCAAGATCTGCTCAACCGTGTCTGCTCCCTTGAAGAAAAACTAGATGATGCAGAGGCTCGCTTGTGCCGCAACAATGTGTTGGTTGTTGGCTTGTCGGAGGGGGCGAAGGGTCGCGATGCGGTTGGGTACGCGGAGTCCTGGCTGAAGGGGCTGCTCCCCGCTGAAATCCTCTCCCCCAGTTTGCTGTTGAGTGGGAGCACAGGGTCCCTGCCCATAAACCCCCTCCCGGGGCTCGCCCTCCCCCTTTTTCTGATTTGTTTGTTGAACTTTCGGTACCGGGATGGGATATTAAGAGAACTGTTACGACACCCTGGACCCACGGTACAAAATGTCTCGGTCTCCCTCTTCCCGGACTATACTGCCCAAATGCAAAGGAGACGTGCCAATTTTGGAGCAGTAAAACAATAACTGAGAGCCAAGGACATACGCTACTCACTGCTGTTCCCGGCCCGCCTTAGGGTGGCCCATAATGGTGTGTCGCGGTTCTTTGACGCCCCATCCAACGCTTGGGATTGGCTCAAAGAGAATGGGCTGGCATCGGTCCCTAGGCCACGGGAAGATGTCGAGCCCCAGGTGGCGATGTCGGAGGGGTAGAGGTGAAAAGTCAAAATGTTGGCCATCGCCTGTCAGCACGCCGGATTCGGACCAGATCCTATCGGAACGCCAGAATGCGCTGCACATTGCCTCGACCCTCCAGTCCACCAGACTGTCACCTGAACCCGCTTCATCACCATCCATTTCTGGAGGAGACACAGTTTCCCTGCAGGCCAGGTCTGCTGATCCAGACTTTGCTCACCCTTCAGTGCTCACACCTCAAACATCGGACAATATTGTCTAGAACAGTAGATAGCCTTAATCAGCTCCATAGTGTGTAATTTGTAACTTACTGAAGTTAAGTAGCTGTCACCCATATCCAAACTCAGACAGTCTACACTGCACGCATGTGCCAATCTACTCATCCCTAGGAATGCCCTCGGATACCAGTTTCTATCCATTATGTAGTAGGGGGATGTATCATTAGAGGCTATCTCCTTCTCCCGCATACCTCTCAGCAGTCTACATTCGACTATGTGTTAATCACAATGGTTGGGAGTATTAGTTTGGGTCAATCCCCGTTTGGGGTTAGCTCTTATGTAGTTCTTCTGCCGAAATGGAATATTATTGTTTTTCCTCCATATATGTTGCCCCTCACAGTGACCTAGGGCCGCTGCTGCTGCAGCCCCACATAATAATTGCAGCACTAACTAGGTTCTACAATCCTTCATCATAAACGTGACAGATATCAACATCATTACCTGGAAAGTTAGGCGCATCCACACCACAGCGTGCAGGTATGCCATTTATGCTTACTTATGGCGCAGGTCCACAGGGATCGCATTTATACAGGAGACTCACCTGACAAGCCTAGAGGCAGGCAAACTGCAACCCTGGTGGTGCAGCCATGTATTCAGCCCTAACTATTCATCACAGGCTAGGGGAGCCCTGATATGGGTGAGGGCGGGGGCCCCATGGGAGGAGGAGGAGGTGGTGGTAGAGCAGGCGGGGCGCTATGTGTGTGCCAGGGGCAGGCTCAATGGTCAATCCCTTCTCTTGGGCTCCACATATGCTTCTAACACAGACCAAAATACATTCCTTGGCAACCTCTCCGCCACGCTTTCTACTTGGGGGATATCCCTTGGTTACTAGGCGGGGATTTCAACTCGGCCCTCAATGTCTCACTGGACTGCTCCTTCCCCCCTCTTACCAGCACCAATGCTACGTTTAATGCTGCGCACCTGGCTAGGACACTGATCCCGAATAGATGTTTGTTGTGCGCGTCATCTGGTCCTGAAAATATACTCCTTTTACTCGCCAGTCCACGATCTCCATGTGCCGCTGGATCGCATACTGGCATCGTCAACCCTACTCCCCTTGATTAGTTACACCAGCTATTAGGCCGCACTCACTCGCATCATAATCTGCAGATCATGTAGCTCAGTTGGGAGGCTGGACCACCTTTGTTCGCCGCATGGCAGTTGAAGATGGCAGTACTGGAGGACCAGTCCTTCCGCTGCTCTTTGGAGACCGCTGTAGTCGAATATTTCGCACAAAACGTCCACAGGTTCCCCACGGTTGAGTGGGAGGCCTTTAAGGCCACTACAAGAGGTCACTGTATGGGTCTAACTTGGTGCATTCGTAAACAATTGGATGCCTCGCTTGCCTCCATTGAACGGATGCTCCTCAACTGGGAAACACTGTCAGTCACCCATCCTGAGCCATGGGCCAGGCTTGCGGCCCTACAGGCAGACAATCTAAAACTGCTGGAGGAGCTGCGCTGTCATAATTACCTGGCTCACTCTGCCCGCACCAATGCCACATCAGACAGGGTGGGCAAACTGCTTGCATATCTTATTTGGCAGGAACACCCACATCATCCCATACTAGCTATTAGGGATGAGCTTGGTCAGATGTAATACACACAGAGGGACATACAGGAGGTCATGACCAAACATTACACTACATTATACGCATCTTGCGCGCTCGGGTATTGCCAGCAAATAGGCTTGTTCCTGGACTCTGTGCAGCTACCCTCGCTATCCGTTGACCAATTCCTACAGTTGGATTCCCCCTTATCGGCGGAGGAGGTCAGGGAGGTGCTGACGTCCCTTGCTTCTGGTAAAACGCCGGGCCCTGATGGGCATCCTACAGAATTTTACAAGACCTATGCAGAGACACTAGTGCACCGTTTACATGCACTCTATACAGCAGCGCTTGACAGTGGATCTCTTCCCCCCTCTCTTTGTACAGCCAACGTTGTCTCCCTGTTGAAACCGGGCAGGGATCCCACAGCCTTAGGGCCTTATAGACCACTGGTGATCCTCAACACCGACTAAAAAGTACTTGCGAAGGCGCTCGCAATTCGGCTTGCCCCACTTGTGACCCTCCTGGTACACTCGGACCAAAATGGTTCAATTCCTGCCCGTAACACCGCACTCAATCTTCGCTGCTACTTTAGAATAGCTGAGTATGCCCCCCTGAACTGGCCCAACTCAGGATGCCTTGTGCTTGACCTTAAGAGAGCATTTGATTTCCTGGAGTTGGACTATCTCTTCGCTGTGCTACCGAGGTTTGGCATTGGCCCCTACTTTCTCAGCATGGTTCGGCTATTATACAAGCATCCCATGATCCGTGTTAAGACGGGACCATATATATCAGACTCCATTCGGTGGGCCGCTAGACACGTCAGGGCTGCCCACTCTCCCCGTTCCTTTTCTCCCTAGTGGTGGAGCCCCTAGCAGCACTCATATGTGCTCGGGTAGACATGGGCATTCACCTGGGCGACAGCACACACACAATCTCTTTATATGCCGATGACCTCTTATTGTATGCCAGGGATCTTCTCGTTATTCCTCAAACACTAGACTCAGCACCGTCACAGTTCACCAGTTTCAGGCCTCAGGGTTAATGCAACAAAGTCCACTCTCTTCAGGTTCACGCTGTCTACTCCAGATCCAGGGTGCTCATTGGGGGGGATGGGAGGGAGGGGGGGGGGGGGTTTCCCGGTGACATGGTGCACAGGTACTTTCTGATACTTGGGTATTCGCGTATATCGTTCCAAATATGACCTATTTGACGGAAACATCACTAACACAGAATCATTATACCATTGTTGCTGCTTTAGTATCATTGCTGCTCGCTTTTAGTGAAAGTTTTAATCTGTGTTTTAATCTGTGTCAGAGCATTCTGCTCTTTAAATATCTTTGTGACCGTATTGCACTGCTGCATTGCTATTTGTACTTTTCCCCTTCCCACCTTTTGCCCGCACTGCCTGCACCTTAAAAACCAAGATTTACAAAACTCACCATTTGGGTGATTTCTCGCTGCTTTCTCCCCTGACCGCCATCTTGGTTGTGTATTCGCTCCTAGGACGCCATTGGGGGTAGCGCTCTAGCGTTGACGCCGGGTTCCTGGCAAATGCTATTTAGGGAACTAGATATCGGCGCGAGGACTACTGACAGAATCATGATACCATTGTTGCTGCTTTAGTATCATTGCTGCTCGCTTTTAGTGAAAGTTTTAATCTGTGTTTTAATCTGTGTCAGAGCATTCTGCTCTTTAAATATCTTTGTGACCGTATTGCACTGCTGCATTGCTATTTGTACTTTTCCCCTTCCCACCTTTTGTCCGCACTGCCTGCACCTTAAAAACCAAGATTTACAAAACTCACCATTTGGGTGATTTCTCGCTGCTTTCTCCCCCGACCGCCATCTTGGTTGTGTATTCGCTCCTAGGACGCCATTGGGGGTAGCGCTCTAGCGTTGACGCAGGGTTCCTGGCAAATGCTATTTAGGGAACTAGATATCGGCGCGAGGACTACTGACAGAATCATTATACCATTGTTGCTGCTTTAGTATCATTGCTGCTCGCTTTTAGTGAAAGTTTTTATCTGTGTTTTAATCTGTGTCAGAGCATTCTGCTCTTTAAATATCTTTGTGACCGTATTGCACTGCTGCATTGCTATTTGTACTTTTCCCCTTCCCACCTTTTGTCCGCACTGCCTGCACCTTAAAAACCAAGATTTACAAAACTCACCATTTGGGTGATTTCTCGCTGCTTTCTCCCCCGACCGCCATCTTGGTTGTGTATTCACTCCTAGGACGCCATTGGGGGTAGCGCTCTAGCGTTGACGTCGGGTTCCTGCCACACGCTATTTAGTGGTCTAGCATGCGAGCGCACAGCGCACGCGCGCAGCGTCGCGCCGGAGGAGCGCCAGAGGAAAGCCCGTCTGCGCCCGTCCGCGCTGAGGACGGGCTGCAGGACGGGCTGAGCCAGGGGAAATCAGTGCCCTATATCAAGGTAATCCACTCATATTCCATGAAGGACTTGCTAACTATGAAACCTAGCTTGCTCTCCTGTCATCATAGGTATACCCCGGAAACTTTCCGGGAAGGATATCTATGTGGTTTATGTAGGCCTAATTTACCTACTATCCCTGATTCTATTAGTAAGGTTCAGACCCCCTGCCATTTGCCTAATGAGGACTCTGCTGAGAAAGGCTTTCTGATCAATGCCCGTTCTATCATCAAAAACAACATTTACTTTCACGATTTCGTGACTGTTAGGAATCCAGCATGGGTGTTCATTACGGAGACTTGGGCTACAGATACATCGGGACACGATCTCCTTCTAGCTATTCCAGATAACTATGCCTTACAGAGATTAGACAGAGGTAAACGTAGAGGTGGTGGCCTAGCTATCCTTTATCGGTCGCATCTCACGTGTAGATTCAATGCTCTGTCAAAAACCTCAGACCCTTTTGAGGCTCTCTATTTTTGCATTTCATCATCACCATCCTCATCGTTCTCGGGGATTCTGTTGTATAGGCCTCCTGGACAGAGATCACAGTTCAGCAACGACCTGTTCAGATTATTAGAACCTTACGCTGGCAAACCTCACTTTACTATATTAGGGGACTTCAACTTTCATCTAGACGATATTAGATGTAAAGATACCATATCTTTGATAGATCCTCTAAAGGTCTGCGGTTTCATACAGCTGGTCAGGGAACCCACACACAGAGCAGGTCACACGCTAGATGCAATTTTTACTAATGACTCTCGGGTTATGACTGGTCCACCGGAGCAGCTAGTTTGGACTGATCATCTAGCAGTACCTATTGTACTCACCATCCCTAGTAAACAGTTTTCTAGGAGGGTGGACTCCTCAAGAGAATGTAAACGAAATTATAAAAATATCTCTAATGAGTCCCTGGCCCCGTTTTTTGGAACCTTTTCCCCGTCTTCGGACCCAGAAAAGGCAGCCACAGAACTAGCTAATTGCATACAGAGGGCTGTGGATGTTTTAGCGCCGGCTACCCCTAGGTATGTTGCGAGGCGCAAATCCTCTGCCCCGTGGTTTGGGGAACAACTTAGGCTCATGAGACAAGGATGTAGAAGACAGGAAAGACAGTGGAGGAGGACATGGGATACTAAGGACAGACAGCTGTATAAAAGTTCCCTAAAAATCTATAAAACCGCAGTCATCAAAACCAAACAAGACCACTTCTCCAACATGACTACATCCTTGACATCATCAAGGGAACTTTTTAAAATTGTAGATTCCCTTTGCTCACTACAGACACCTGATCCTATAATAGGCTCTCAGGAACTCTGTGATAATATCTCCAGCTTCTTCCATACGAAAATTGTAGACATTTCTATGCAATTGGAAATACAGATGAAGCGGCTGGGACCACATATAGCCACGGATCTGTCAATTTTTGAAACATGGTCAAAGGATCCTGACAAAACCTTGACTAATTTCCCTCCTGTCACTCTGGAAAATCTTAACCTCCTCCTGAATAGGACGAAGTTCTCTTCTCCTCTGGACCCATGTCCGCTTAAAATTTTGAAGGAATGTAGGGAAACCTTTCTTCCCTACAGCTTGGAGGTTATGAATAGTGCTCTTCAGCACGGTGTTTTTCCCTCGGCTTGGAAGAGGGCCATTGTCAGGCCACTTTTGAAGAAACCCTCTTTGGATCCTGAAGTGCTAAAAAATTTTAGACCAATTTCCCTCCTACCTGCCCCAGCCAAAATGCTTGAGATGCACCTGAACCATCATCTGTCTGCATTTTTGGACGCTTCTGGATTCCTTGATCAGACTCAGCATGGTTTTAGAAAACTTCACAGCACAGAGTCTGCACTCATTGTTGTGACTAACAACATCAGAATGAATGTAGATAAAGGACAGACCACGATGCTGGTCTTACTGGATTTGACAGCTGCATTCGAAACCCTTTCTCCCTCAGTCTTAACATCCCGACTGAGGGAGCTGGGGGTGGAGGGGCCCGCCCTTGACCTTCTATCTTCCTTTCTTGAGGTTAGGGAACAAAGGGTCAAAATGGGCAAATACCTCTCCCCTGAAAAGTCTTTGCAATTTGGGGTGCCACAAGGATCGGCCCTGAGTCCGACCCTATTCAACATCTACGTGGCACCTCTTGCTAGACTAGTAAGAACTCAGGGGATGGAAGTAGTGTCGTATGCAGACGACACTCAGATCATGGTGTCCCTGTCACGGTCTGTCAGCACCACATCGTTCAGCTTCAGGAATTGCATGCAATCGGTTGCCGATTGGATGACCCTCAATTCCTTGAAGCTGAATGGCGATAAGACCGAGGTGCTGATTTTTGGAAAGGACAGGGACGCCTGGTCGAGTGAATGGTGGCCGGCATCACTGGGAACCTGTCCGACCCCTTCACAATCGGCAAGAAACTTGGGGGTCATCTTTGACGCTGAGCTGGCCATGAATCTACAGATTAATAGAACTGTGGCTACCTGCTGGGTAGTTCTAAAAATCCTCCGTAGAATAGCTCATTACTTATCACCATAAGCGAGAAAACAAACAGTCGTAGCATTGGTTGGATCTCGCCTAGATTATTGTAATGCGCTATATACTGAGATTAACAAGGGACTGTTACTTCGTCTGCAGGTAACCCAGAATGCAGCAGCAAGATTTGTTCTGGACCTTCCTTTCTCTGCCTCTGCCACATTAGCCAGGAAGACTCTCCACTGGCTGCCCATTGAGCAACGTATCTCTTTTAAAATCATCTGTCTAATCCATAAGGCTCTTACAGCAGGATTGGCTGATGGACTGGGTTCTTTGCTTTTTAACGATGCACCCAGCAGATGTCTTAGATCTTCGCAACAAAACCTCCTTGTTATCCCCCTCATTAAGAAGACAAGATGGGGAGGTAGAGCTTTTGCATCAGTGGCCCCTAGACTATGGAATGTTCTTCCCTCTGAGCTTAAGGCTCTATCATCCTTGCCCCTTTTTAAGAAAGCCCTTAAGACCTGGCTTTTCGGGAAAGCATACTACTAAGCTGCGCATGGTGATTCAATATATTATGTTAGGCGCCTCGATGCCCTTTGGACTAAGTTTGCGTGTTATAAATTTATTTTCATTCATTCATTCATTCTAAAGCCACCTCCTCTATTTACTCACAGATCACATCTGGAAGACTCTCCCCCTTTGTCTATTTCGGGTAGAGTGGTCCTGGTAAAGATGGTGGTTCTCCCACGTCTTCTCTATTACTTCGCTACCGTGTCACTTTACATTCCGCCCTCTTACTTCAACAAACTGGAGACTAAGGTTAGGGACTTTCCCTGGGGTGCGTCCAGGCTTAGGGTCTCCATCTGGAAGCTATACCTACCTGCGGGACAGGGAGAACTGGCGGTACCTAACCTTGAACATTACTATTTAGCGGCCTAACTGCAATGGGTGGCTCAATGGCTGGCCTCTCTGCACCTGTCGGACACCGCCACACTGCAACCTCCCTTGTCACTTCACACGTTCCTACGCATATTTCACCCCTGTGCTGGGCCCAGCAAAGCTGACTCTTTACTGCTCTCCATAGCATTCAAATGCTACCGCAGAAGCTTATACATCAATCGCGCTACCACGCCATATGCTCCTGCTATTCCCCTGCTGGGGTCACTGAGGGGTAGATCATGTATCACAGCAGCAGATCTGCGTGGTTGGGAGGCGGCGGATATACATGACACCGGGGACCTTTTCAGAGATGGCCCCTTGATATCCTACACAGATCTAGTCTCAGAGGACGGTCTACCCCCGGGGCACTTTCTATTACACAGAGCGCTCATAACCTCACTTCATCTAAGTGGGGTGATATCGCAACAGAACCTCTCATGCACCACCTGTTGCAATACCTCCCCATAATGGGAAAAGGGAGGCGCTTGATACGCTGGTTTGCCTCCTCCCTTCGTGAACATACTGCGATTTCACTGACCCCCCTGAGACAGCGCTGGGAGGAAGAATTGGGACAGGCCCTGTCCGAGAAGGAATGGTTGACAATCCTATAAAGTCCGATACATTGCCCTGCCCTGGGGGAGTACTGGACAGGCATAGCGGCCAACCTGTCTTGTTGCACCAAACAGGAGATTCCCTTTCACTCGGAGGTGTATATCTTGCATCTCTTCATGATGGGCAGGAAACACAAGGCTGCCACACAATTTTTAAACATGTGTCTAATCACGGCGAAACGCCTGATTACTAAAAGGTGGAAAACTCCGACGGCGCCCCGCACACTAGCCTGGCGCCGCTCTTTGCTCAAATGGGCCAGGGCGGAAGGTATGCACTGCGGAAGGAAGACCTGCTGGGGCTCGTAAGTACCCCCTAGCTAAGGACTAGGAGACCATAGTAGTAGAATTACAGCAGTTAATTACACCCGCTGACGACACGCAAGCAGAGGTGGTGATCTCAGTAGCACCAATTTGACATTTCAACATCATCAAAGGGGACCCGCAAATGGGATGGCGATTCCAAACCCCCATTCTTTTGGATAGATCATAGTACCCTAACATGCGCCACAAGCAATTATTCACTGGTAGTCACATTTCTCTGCCTTAGGTCACGGGCAAGCACCCCTCCCTTCAGTTGAGTTATTTTCCCCCCATTTTGTTGTACCCCCATCCCCTGTTCACGGTTACTCTACATAGCACACTTAAGCATCATGACTAGCAACACATCAACGGTGCAACTATATTGCACACATCCATGCTGATCCACAGTATACTACAGCCATTTCTACTATCAACTCAGTTCATGTTATGCTAATACAATGCTTTTGAGCTTTGCTAGTTATTGACATATTTATGTGCTATACTGTTGATACATATCAATGCCAATAAAAAGATTTTTTTTTTTAAGTCAATCTTGTTTCTTACCCTATTCAATCTCTATATTGAACCCCTCGCCGTGATCCTGAAACAAGATATAATTGACTATCATCTCTATGGGGATGACATCCAACTCTACATGGAAATCTCATCAGTCAAAAACATCCAGCACCTAAATAGCACTTCACACAGTTCACTCCTGGCTATTCAGCAACCCCCTCAAACTCAACCCCCAACAAAACAGAACTAATTCCCATCCAACCCTTTCCGTAGATACCTGCTTCGACAGCATTACTGCACAAAACTGCTAGTTGTCCATCTCAATCTCTGTCAAATCCCTGGGGATCACACCTGACAGTCACCTAAGCATGAAAGAGCATATTAATGCCTCTGCAAAAAGTGCCTTCCACACACTGAAACTCCTAAAAAAAGAGTTCAACCATTCATACTTATCGAAGACCTAAAGACTGTGGTGAAAGCCCTCGTTCCCCCCAAAGCTGGACTATGGTAATGCAATGATTACGGGTGCCCTAAAAACATACTAGGCCCAGTTGGAAACAACACTCCACACGGTGGCCTGGATTCTTTCGAGAGAAAGGCACTATGACCATATCACTCCCACTCTCAAGCAGCTCAACTGGCTTGCAATCGAGGCAAGTGCAATACTCATAACTGCATGCAGAACTCACAAAGCTCTTTACATGGATAAACCAATCTGCCTTTCAAATAAATTAGCAAAAGCCGGACAAAAGAGTCATCTATGAAGCTCAAAAAGTCTACTCCTGATTTCACCAAAGTGCAAGAAAGAGAAATCTTACACACGCTCCTTCTCCTGGAATGCTCCCAGAATCTGGAATTCACTACCGTAAGACTTACGCGACAATCAATCTTTTCCCCACTTCATGAAGAAACTAAAACTCCTTCTCCTTAACAAAATACTTGGACCCACCTCCCCTATAGCAACGGACTGGCCTGTGCTGCCACCCGCATACCTTACTTAAACCTCAGCAGTACCTCGGGGAAGACGGTGTCGTTTCCCCCCCCCCCCCCCCCCACGTCCAGGTGGTCCGTTTTTAGCTACCCCTGAACGATATCGCCCATCCATTTTACTGTGTCGTAACTTTTTGTTTTAATGTAGTAACTATGTATTTCTACTTATTCTCCTTGTAATCTTGTGCAACTGCTACTATGCGCTGAAAAACAATACCTATATGTATGCTAGAACTACCTCAAAACTGAATCGACAACCTATCCTAATGCCTATTCTCTTTGTAATCTTATGTAACTGCTACTATGTGCTGTAAAACAATACTATATGTATGCTATTACTATCTCAAAACTGGATCAGCAACACATTCTTGTGTCTTTCTTATATCTCATTTAACTACTAACACTACATATTTATACCTACTCCAGATGTAACCAACATAATTACTATTATGCAAACTACGTGAAACTCTCTGATGCCCTCGAATCAAGTTTGTGCTATATAAAACTAAATAAATAAATAGAATGATTGTTTCATAGGTATAATATTTAGTAATGCTCAGCCAGCTTGCTGACCAAGAACTGCAAGAGACTGAGTGAGTTGGTGCCTCTTCCCAACATAGTAAAGATAGTCAACATAAGTGCATGGCAGATTTTACGAAGGTTGAGAAGTTGCTATTTGTTGGACCTGACATCTGCGTCCAACATCAGATTCTCTGTTACATTTCTGTGCTTGAATACTGCTGGACAGATGAACACTGGTTGGGGTTGTCTTATGTTCATTGGCACACAGAGTGCCCAATAAGCAGAGAAGCCTTTTACAAAATTACAACAATCGAACAACCATAGCCCTGCCAAGTACCACGCATCAGGGGTTATAGTAACATATTGTAGTGCTTGTGTCAGCATCACTTCACCATAATGCTAATGTCACGCTAATTATAGCTCCTTTGTGTGCTGCCTGGCACTGTAACTGTGTGGCTTCAAATAAACTCAGCAGCCACCATGTTTGCTCTGCTTCCCCAGCAGTTATTATGAGCCAGGTACAGGTGGAAGAGAGGTGTCGCATTGCTATG